>NC_141693.1:257885119-259336315 GCF_964263255.1 Lissotriton vulgaris
CAATACCACGCCCTTTTGGAGGCTATTTTGATTAGTCTTCTTGGGTAGCCTCGTGCTAGTAGTTTGTTAGTAAGGATACCTACTTCCTTAAAATAGGTCATCTTTGGTAGAACAATTCCCTCCTGATTCTCAGGAACTGGGAATATGGTAAAGAGTCTTTCAAAGCTTTAGGGTGATTGCTGTCGTAACTAAGAAGGGTGTTGCGTTCTGTTGGTTTCCTATCAGGCAAGTCAGGAGTTCATTATCTTGATGATAAATAGTTAAGTCTAGAAATGCTATTTGGTGTTTATCATGAGCAAGAGTGAATTTGAGCTCAGAGCAGTTGTTGTTCAACCAGTGGTTGAATGATTGCAGTGTCGTGATATCCAGATTCCAAATAAGGAAAATGTCATCAATATAACGACGCCATAAAAACAATGCCTTCATAAAAGGGGTTGCTCTCTGCAAGGATGACACCGGTCTCCAGGTCTACAAATCCCGAGGGACTAGTTTCCAAGGTAAAAGTTTGCTGAGAACAATCATTTCGCTAACAGCCCCGGGAGAACACCCTTCTCACTTTGGCTTTAATTCTGTCCTTACAGTCCACCCAGACCCTAAAATTGGCGCCACAACCAGAACCTCAATCCCTGCTGTGTTTATTTGAAGTCCAGCTCGGAATCCAACCTTTAGACATGGTAAATGATTGAACCATATGCCAATCCCTGTTTTAAACTGAGAAATTAATAAATAGTATAAGTAACAAACGAGGCTCTCCCACCTTCTGCCAACAGGATGTTGTGCCATTGCCCTAACCACTGAAGACATCCAACAAGAAAAAAGAAAAAACCCCAGTAACAGATACAATTCCGGTATGTGTTATATACAGCGCATGCTAGACACCTCCCCTGATTATGCTACACTCCCATCTTTGGTTATTAAAATCACCATTCACTCTTGGCTAATTCTCCAACACGGCTACCACGTCACTACCTCGACCTCACCTCTCCCAAGAAGTACAGGTCACATCACAAAGAAACCCCTTGGGATACCATCAAACGGTCAAAAAAGATTCTTCACATGAATTGCACGGAATGCACACGAAATGCACTGCGATTCCGAATACAGTAATTGGAGAGCAAAAACTGTACAGTTCTTTTTTAATCACTGATTATATTTCTGTTTTGTTTTTTCCTTTCTATTTTTCCATAACAGGCGGTTTTATGTCAAAAGGTTATATTCAGGCAAAAGTTTTGATTACGAAAGTCCTGAAGATGATCCCTTTATAATTGAGCTTGGGATCGAAACGTCCGTCGACTGCTTTAAGAGTGTCCCATATTTGAAATTTATTGCATTTGCGTATGGTTGACTAACTCCAGGTCACACTGTTTGATTGCAATTTAATGTCAGTGGCCTGCTAGCTCACTTTGTTTGCCTGATATTGTTTGCACTCACTGTCCCCTTTCACTTCCTCCTTTGTGTATGGCACAGGACTGTGCCTTACAGTAACCTTGATGTCTTTGGTTACTTGTTTTTATTCATATATTTAGACAGATTATTACTTGAATAAATATTCCCTGCCCGGCTGGGCAAAGGGATTTTGTATACTATATAGCAGCCCCATTGTGGGTCTATATATTATTTTGCTAAAATTATTCTGTTTTATGCTGGGGACCACTTGTTTTCCTTAAACATTTACATCTACTGCACCCCTGGCTCAGTTGGATTGAGGTTGAAACAACGTTTCCCAATATATGGTGAGGGTATCTCTCTCTTATCCTTACTGTTGTCTGTTGGGTTCAGACACTTATTGCTATGGTGGGTGTGGGTTTCTTATCCTAATACTTTTGTTTACCATTCAAAGCTTCTGATTCTACATATGATACCAATGCGGGCAAAATGTAGTTATCATTATTGTTTTGGTATGACTACTGTTGGACATCAGTTCTTAAACTACTTACTCATTTTTGGATGTGCAATATGGATGTATATTGGGACCAATGTTGAATCAGACTCTTTTTTTTTTTCTTTCTCGTTAGTCTCTGATTTATCCACTGACGGTGGCATCCAAATCCACTACTACTGCCCGTCACAATGCTGCTAACAAAATCCTGAAGAACATGTGTGAACACTGCAATGCCACTGGTGCAGCAGGCTATCATGGTGAGCTTTATGTATACAAGTGATAACATTCCTGTGCAGCAAATGATCAGAAGGGGTGGTTGACCATACTGTTAGTTTGGGTGGGGTGCATGTGTGCATGCATTTGGATCAATGTACATCTTTGTGTACACACTTGCATTCACATGTTCTTGTGCATGTATGTGTCTGCATAGTGATAATCAGTTTCCATTGAGTTTACATGGTACTACAGCTTTCTAATGTTGAACCTGTGAGTGGGTCTGTCTTTAAATTTGATACTGGTGGGTTATTTCTCACAGGCCTTAACCATTATTGTCGAATTGCAACTATTCTTTGAGTCACAGCATGCTATATTGTCCAGAAAGGGTGGATGACTCTTTGCAGGTCTTTGCAGGAGAGTGACCAAGATGAGGGCATTCTTTCGAGAATCATTTTGTTGTTTGCGAAGAAACTGAGTGTTCTGTTTCTACTAATAAGAAAAGTGAGCGAGGAACTGATTCGTGTGGCCATCCTGTGGCATGAGATGTGGCATGAGGGTCTGGAGGAGGCTTCGCGTCTTTACTTTGGAGAGAGGAACGTGAAGGGAATGTTTGCTGCTGTACTCGAGCCCTTGCATGCCATGATGGAGCGTGGCCCTCAGACTTTGAAAGAAACTTCCTTTAATCAGGTAGTATTTGTGACTTACTTAATGCTAATACATCTAGGTGTCATCATGCATTAAAATCTTGAGCGCTTTAAATGTGGGTAGTAGGGTATACTTAGTAGCAGTGATATCTGTGAAGTTAAGCCCCTTGTTAGTCATGGAGATATGGACTTAAATCATGCAAGTTGGCTCTTAACAGCACCTAATGTATGACAGGGAAGAGAAGGAGCCTAGGAGGTAGTCAAATATTCTGGAGTCTTGCATCACTTTGGTACACCTGGCTGCCTAACTGTGACTTTATTACCTCTTCCTTCCACAGGCATATGGACGAGATCTGATGGAAGCTCAGGAATGGTGTCGGAAGTATATGAAATCGGGCAACGTGAAAGATCTCACACAGGCCTGGGACTTGTATTATCACGTGTTCAGGCGCATATCCAAGCAGCTGCCTCAGGTGAGTGAGATAACAGCCATGCTGTGGCACCTATAGCAAGCACTTGCAGAGGGGTTCTGTCCAGAAATCGTTTCGAGGCGGGTACCTCTATGCTCAACAGAGCATTAGCTTTCCAGTATTTTCTGTCTCCTCATGGGTGTGTATTTTCTGGCATATCGCTTCTGTTTCCTCTGATATGGGCGTCTTACCTCCATTGATGTGCAGTCCCTATGTCTTCCGGTTGGTGCTCCTGACACTTTCTAATGGGTTGCTTCTTTATTCATGTCCGTGTACTGGTATGGTGGTCAAATCCTCAACAACAAACACTTAGGTACATCTCTATATTGCAACACTGCTCCCAAGGGTAGAATACTTTCCAAGATAAACTTGTGTGGGTATTTAGGAACATGAGGGCACAACTTTGGCAGTTCATTTTGTAGTCTACAGTTTCATGACCAATAAATACTAAGCTCGGCCCATTTACCAGATTTGTTGACTAATTCTAATCAAATTCTTACTTTCCTCACCAATAAACATATGTTAGTGTTGCCTATTCCTGACAAGTGTTTGTAGAGCATTTTCCATGTTTCTTTTTTTTTCTCTTTCAACCAAAAATACCTTCCCTATAGAACCCAACATGCTTCACTACAGATGCAGTACTCATTTTGAGTCTGGGGGAAAAAACCTTGTGCTCTCTGCATCCTTTGCAGCCCAACCACCATCTACTAGAGTAATGTCAGACAACGTCAATTACAGCATTAAGGATCTTATGCCTATTTAGAGTATACTTATGCCCGTAAACTACAGGGGATGGGGTGAAGTTACCGCATATTTTATGTAGGGTCCTGCAGGTCCGTTAGAAATGATGAATTACCGTAGCTGTTAATAAGTTTGATCATGATTCACTGGTTACTCCTCATTTCATAGGCAGCATTTCACCTGATACTCTTTCTGTTTTCAGAATGTAGAGTCTCTGCGTGAAATACACTTAATCACAGATCTATTTCTGAGCTTTTGATCCTGATTCATCCGGTAACCCCCAGTTAACGGCTGAATTGGGAATATGAAGGACCATGAAATGAGGTGCTTAGAGGGTGTGAGGTATTAACATTCTGGAGCCTCCTTTGAGTCCTAGTAAACCTCAGTTGAGGGAGATGTCTTCGAGATCTGCTGGCTTCACTTATGCACTGTTTGGTATCAATGGTTCAGTTTAGGAGAAGTAAAATAAAAACCCTGACGAGCACATTTGACCTTATGTAGCATTCTTGATCATGTTGAAAAACCCAAAAGCAAGAACATCTTAGCCTTCTGCATCAATAATGTAGGTGTCATCAATAATGAGATTATCATTAAATAGAAAGCTACCATCTTGTTCAGCATCCGGGCACCCTGCATTGAAGCAGGCTACTTTGAAGAATACCAGAAAAAGAGCTCCAATGCCTCTGAGTGACATACCATCAAAATAGTTAACACTGAGCCTGTCTTCATATTCTCGCAAGGGCGTTCTATACTAAAGTTACTACTTCTACCTAGTACTGATGTGGATAGGCATTTGTAGATCACCAACACCGGCATAGACCCCTCCAAAGAGGAAGTGAACTACTTCCCTGCAAAGGACCCTCACAAGGAAATGTAGTGTGATGCCTTCACCACAGGGGACATTGAAATAAATTGTTGCTGCAGTACCATAAGACAACAAAGTTCAAATTATTCACAGATGTCGATAACCCTTCAGATAATACACAATATGTGATTCACCACAAAAAAATTGCGATTTGGAGATATCTTGACATTTCAAGAGGTTCTAGCAGGACATGCAGTGAAGTTCAATATCATTTTTGAGCTCACACAAGCAGGGTCATCCGTTTAACTTTGAAACTCCCCACTCTAGGACTGCTGATGTTGGTGGTGTGTGGTTTGTTTGAAGCCACTATGGCTTTTTTGTCTTAGACTAGCCATGTCAAAAGATGCACCTTATACCTTTCTTTCTAGGAAACACTGATCACCATAGTGGGTCTAAATTTCTTAAGAACAGACCCCACCTCATGTTTCATTAATTATGTCAGCAGTGAAGAAGAGATGCCCAGAATCTTTTATGTTCTAAGCACCTGTGAAAAAGGAGTGCTGAATAATGGATGATGTGGCAGGCGAAAAGATCTGTGGCATCCCGCAACCAGTTATGCAAGTAGGCAGCTGACTTCCAAACAGTATGAAACAGAAATCACCAAAAGTAGTCTACAGGGACATGAGCAGGATATTCCAGCTCTCTCTGCATTCCGTCTTTGCCACAGGGTATCATCTTTACATTGTTCAGCCTGAGTTTAACTGACTAGGCTAAAACATGTCTATCAGAAGAATATGAACTGACCCTGTACAGGCATAACACAGTTCAAACTTTGCTGATGGGGGCTGCAAAACAGCTGAGGCAGACACTGTCAGGGGAGCAGGATTTGAGAGACAGAAGGAATACTAATGACAACACTATAGGGTTTCAAAGTAATATTACAATCTGCACTTTTGTTAGTCATGCTATTTGCACTCAACACAAAATCAGCAGACATCCTACATCTCACGCATCCCCATAAAGCAATAAACCACATTCACACACTCCCTTCACCTTTACCCAATCCAGTAGTGGGAAGGATTGCCAAATACCTGCAAGTGTGACTACACAATGAGGCAGAAGAAATAACCTCCAATTGTAATATTCACAGTGTTCAATAAATTGATTGGTTGGAACTGCTGAAGGAAGGTTTCCTAGTTCCCTGAAACCAGGCAATATAACGAGTACTGTGAACATGCAAGAACAAGATCGTTTACATAATATGTTTCTTGCAAGACAAACGTCAGAAGAAAAAGTTGAGGATGTGAACATCACATGAGCGTTTTTTTTAGCAACTCCAACAGGGAGTTTGCCTATATTCCACAGTTCTGAAAGATTTGTATTTACTTGTTCCAGTTATCCAGAGTCACAGAAGATACCTGCAGCCCACAGTCCAAAAAGAGCATTTCCAGTTTAAGGTAGTTTAATTCGGAACAACATTAGTGATATCTTAGCCAAATGTTGGCCCACCAGAGGTTATTTTTTAATGATTATTTGTTATATAATAATTTAAATAGCTCCAATCAGTATGGGAGCGCTTTACATTATCAGAACTCAAGACTGGTCATAGTTTCTCAGGCGCAGTGAGATTCTGTCTCGCTCTCTAAGACACCACTCTCTGAGTGAAGAACACCGTAAACGTAACTCTACCCCGGAGAGACGGGAGGGGCAGGCAAGGTGATGGTAATGTGGCTCAGCACTTGACAAAGGCTCTCTAGACCTTTGAGCTTCTGTAGCAAAGCACAATGCATAAGAAACAAGTCCTTAACAAGTGTTCATCACTCCAAAACTCAGAATCAATATGGTGCTTACTGGGATAAAATAAGGGTAGCTCAGCTTGCTGCCCATCTACCAGATTACAGCCAGAGAACTTAAAGGAGGGGAGGCATCGGCCCAGCGGAGCTTCGGTCGTAGATATAAGGTGGCTCAGTAAGAGAGCACCAACCAGGAAGGAACCAACTGGTAAGTCTCAAGGAACTTCAGATGAAGAGAGGGAAGCAGGAAAACTGGAAGAGCCCTGCCTTGCAAGTAGACGACGAGTAAGGGCAGGGGAAACACGAAAACGACGATGGAACGCTAAGCAGGAACAAACTGAGTCACAAAACTGTCACTGCCTCTTATAGCTTGGATTTGAAACCAATGGCTGACCCCTCAGGCTTCAGCTTTGCAGCACCTGCAGTAAAGAGCATTCCCAGTTTTCATCTACCCATTTTCCAGATCTTCCAGGGCTGTATATGTTTATGCAAATGCTGTAACTTGTTAAGGACTTTGTAAATCAGTGTCATAGCTGGTTGGGAATATTTCCCTGGGTCTGACCCCTGGAGAACCCAGAGTCTTAAACTGATTCCTGACATGCATACTGCCATATCATTGATGCGATGATGAAATGGTTTACATATCTGCTTTACCTTTCAGAACAAGCACATAGGCTTCTGTCATACCTTGTCTACCTTGGGTTACAGAAACGACATCTGAAAAAACTTCAGATGGTGCAGAATGCTGCAGCCAGGCATTTACTGAACATATCTAAGTATCAATCAATTAAAGAGGAGATCCAGAAACTTCATTGGTTGCATGTGACGCAACGTTTCAAGTTTAAGGCACTTTGCCTAGCTTACAAATCATTGAATAATATAGTACCGGTACCTTTGAAAAACCTCTTCTCCTGGTACCACCAAGGCAGACATTAAAGGTCCACCAATGCCAGAATAATGCTGGTACCAAGGATTCGAACCTCGAGTTGGGGAGGCAGAAGTATTGGCTATTGTGCGGCCAAGCAATGGAATACACTCCCGGCACATAAGAGAGAAGACAACTCCCTCATCTCCTTCAGAAAAGAATTGAAACCGTGGTTATTTTTAAATTAATTCACCTCCTTCCTGCTTCGCTCACGGTTTACGGTCCTGTTTAGCGCCAAAACACTTCAGGGTATTTGCACGCTTTAGAAGTCATAATAACATAACATACACACCTGATTTTCTGCACTAAGTGCACGACTAGATTCTACATTTGAATCTCTGATCCTGGCTTTTAAAGTTATTCCTTTGCAGTCATTTAACATTTCAACTTGAGTGCGTGGACCGTTTCAAACATCAATCCACCAGGTTAACTTACATATTTCAAAGCAAAAATTACTTAATCTGCTGTGTTTACTGGCCCGATTAATGTCCTAAGAAAAAATAGTTGCTGTATTGTTTTTGTCAGCTATTAGCTTTTACAGGAAAAGCCTTTTCTAAGCCTCTGCCTTCACCGTTCCAGTGAGTAAGAATTTTTGGAAGACTTTTGTGGAGTATTTGTCCAAGTCAGAAAGGCAACTCCCCCGTATGAGCCGAACGTTGTGCTATAGTAGCCAGTGGTACTACCATAAAATCTATTCCTAAAGCTACATTGCATCATTTTTTCACAGAAAGGCACGTATGGTGGCCAATGCTTGGCTTTATGTTCTACCAAGTCCTATGCTAAATTACATAGGAGCTGTGCTAAGAAAATTTTCTACCAACCTCCCCAAAATTATTTTGAGGTTTTCACCTCGATGTCACTATAATTCCCACCATTCCTGCTAAATTCCTTCATTGCTGGATGAAATGTTCCTTCAAAGACTAGGTTTGAATATGTCTCTTTAGATACTGCCTTGGCAAAAATAAGGATGTAAGTCAGTTTAGTCACCACTTTGCTAAATAATGCTCCTAATTATATGGGGTTGGCAGCGTCTTAACACTCTCCAGGCTTTTGAATTGTATCGGCTATAATGCATTGCTAATAAAAAACACAGGCTGACCACAGGACTGGATAATAGGGTGGGTGCCAAAGTGAAAAAAGCATATCTGTACTACATAATTAAAATGGAAATCTACATCCAGTGTTCTTCTTTCATCCACTTTCCAAATGCTACATTTTCTGCTTTTTAGGATGAGAATTCTCTTCTATTCTAGTCAGTGTTCATGAATATCAGTTCATATACAGTGAAGTTGCTTTTATGTCTAGTTCTCAATCTTGGGGATTTTCACCGAATTCTAATTTCTTAGCCAAGCTCTAGTGAGCTGTGGGGGACATCAGCCTTGGCTAATCCTCGCCTGCATGAATGAATATGTAAAAATGTAACCCATCTGTTCAAGTATGTAGTGAATGCTTGTGAGTAGTCTAGGCAATGCAATTTGAACGTAGTTGACACAAATACCAGATCTGTGGGCATGGAAAGTGCATGATGCGGAGGCAGTCCCACGTTATGAACTTTCAGGGCTGTGGCTCTTCTACTCTTTCTAAGGAAGATGTATAATAATTTAAAATGATGAAACTATCCTATCTTCCCTTTGTTAAGGCCCAGGTGCCCTTCTCACCTTCCATTATGTAGGCTTTTGGTGGGTGTGGTCTTCCACATATGCAGTCGCACACGTCTCTTCCATAGATCTTTGTTCTGCTGAGGGTTCTGCCCAAGCCTTGGAAATATCTTACTGAATTCTCTCAAGATTGAGAACTTTACCTGTACGGCACAATCTCCATGGCACATAGCGTCTACATTATTTTTGTGCCTCTACAGTTTCTGGATGGTCTTTACCTGTGGTGGCCGGTGGTCTGACTCCACTTCATACTCACAGACTTTTGGAATGCAGGAGGGCAAGTTCAAGATCTCATCCCTTGTGTCCAGCCTGTTATCTACTTCCTCAAGATGTCATTAGTGATAGCATTGGGTCCTCATTGCCACCTTATGGCCCTCCATGGGTTTAGTAGTCTGGCCATTAGAATTACATTGGCAGATAGAAGAGCAGTCATCTGAGTGGAGATGAAATGTTTCTGGAGAACAAAAACATTTCTGCTATCTATGCAAAAATGTAAACTCTAAAAGTGTGAATGGGCTTTTTAGGTCTTCACTTTCGAGCGGCTTTAGCTGTCTGTTCAGACTATGTTTTTTCCAGAGGAGGTTTTGGTCAGCAGACTTCATCCATTTATCGTTTAAATAGTCACTTACATTTTTCTTCAACCTACCAGAGTATAGAGCACCTGGTCAGCCCACTTTATGCACTGACTTCCTTCACTGTGAGTGACTGCACAACGCTGTGTACATTGTTTATATCCACCTAAAAATTGTTCATTTTGCTTCTGCGACAAAGCTGGTTCAAAATGTGTTTTTTAATGTATTTGTATTTTAACAGAAAATAGCAGCTATGTATTGTGCCTTTAATTCAGCTACCCAGCTAGGTTGAGATTTTTTCCTTCTGCATTTTTAATTTGCAGTTATAAAGTGTTCAATTGACATTGTAACATTGTGGTTGCCTGCCTTTTGAGTGATTGGGAAGGGGGTCATTTATTCTGGTCGCCGTCACAAACTATAATACAAAAATAATAATAGGAACAGCTGGAAGGCTTATTAAATAAAAATAAACATCACATGTAAAAACAGCTACATCACTGAATGTTTTTAAATGTAAACTTGTTTTGCAACATATGGTAGCCATGTGGCATATTTATTTTCCTACTTTATTATTTTCGTTGCATATGCTTGCAATACAATGAATGTAAAAAATAATAACTTGCATCACCCTGTAAAGCCCAGACCAACTGGCTTTTCTAGTGCTTTTTGCACAAAGCTGTTAACTAACTTCCATGTATGGAGAAAGCACAGATGCACCTTAACAACAGTAAATATTTATAAAATGGTTATAAAAAATGTTGTACACTGAGCCCAGGTAATGGTCATTACTTTGGCTTAGTGCATTAGTGAGGTACTGACTGCTCCTGTTTATACCTCATTTTTGCTTGGCAGACTGGTTCTTTGGGGTGAAGCTTCCTTCATGCCAAAGGTGGTTACCAGTTTTAGCATAGGACTTTATATCACTCTACTCCCATTCTACCTGCCTCCTCATCTCACCAAAGAGGAGCAGACTATATAACACATTGATTTTCACTAGATCCTCAGGTTCTGTATTGACAGGACCCAAGAGAAGTAGATTGATGATCAGAATTTTGTTTTGTTGCTGTACTGGTTCCAAGAGAATAAAGATGATTTTGAAGTGGATGATTTGCTGCTGCATCCTGCAATACATCCAAATCTGCTGCGCCTTTGCCAGAATTGAGCCTCCTGATGGCATCTGGTCCCATCCGACCAGGACAAAGGCTGCTGTTTTGGCATTGTTGAGGGTTGTTCCTGTCTTGAATATCTGCTAGACTGCAACATGGGTTTCAGTCCACACCTTCACCAGGCACTATTGCCTTTCATCTGAATTATGCAAGAATGGCCATTCTGCCAGATCTGTGTTGCAGTATGCCTGATTTGACCATCTCCCTAGACCCACAATGTTGGAGGTACTGCTTGGGTGTTGATTCAAGAGAAGAGAAATCTGCGGGAAGAAGTATCCATCAGAAGAACAAGTTGCTTACCTTTGGTAACAGTGTATCTAGTGGATATTCTAAGTACCCGCTGATTCCTCAGTTATCCTACCCGCCTCCCCATTCTGAGGAGTGGTGATTTGACTTTTAATTAGGTCCTAACTTAATTTGGGTGCACTGCAGTTTTTGTCTATCTCATCAGCCAGTGATTGCATGAAAAAAATTTGAGGAGTGGATGTCTGTGTGCTGGGGTGGCACCCTAATGTCAATTTCAGAGTGCATCTTGGAGGCTAGTCATGCTGATTCGCTACATATCAAAACTGGAAAGCCATTTGTAGGGCTCGTGTCTGCGTTGCAGGGCGCAGCACTGCTCACGCAGCGAGAGCCCTTTTGTCTGGGGTTCTGAAAGCTGCTCACACGCTTGTGTGTGTGAGCAGTTTTTCTCCGCCCGCCATTGGCTTTAGCGTTTTTTTATACGAAAATACGGCATGCAATTGGGCAAAGGCGGGCGCATGTCCCGCCTTTGCTCCTCCCATTCCCACTGGTGGCTAGCACGCGCAGCAGCACGCGTTCACCGCCCTGCTGCGCTCCCTAACCCCCTCTCCTCTGTGGTGTGCGCGCACCACTGGTTTCGTTTTCCGACCCCACGCTATGATTATTGGATTTCTAGTTGAAAACTTTAAAGAGCGCATGAGATGCCCCATCTCTTCTTCGGTGTTACAGTACGACAGCTAGAGGGGTGTGTACCCCTTTCTTACACCCCCATTAACAGCCGTGTGGCGGTATCGGACACAACACTCTGCTGCATCTAATGGTTTATTCAGGAACGCAGAACGCACAGCCCGTCTCCCTGCTCCGGCCGCTGTTGACCAAGTCCAGCAGCCCATGCTCTGTATCTGGCATCCACTCGGGCCTTTCATCTTTTTTTCTTCTTGCAAACATTTGTTACTCTCTACATAGTTGGACTGTTTGTTTTCCGGTTGAACCCTTGTATGTTAATGTGATTCCGACGTTAGCCCACTGTAAGCTTGCGTGTGTATAGTGCTTGGATCATGGATGTGCCTTCACTCTGCTACACTCACGCCTGCCCCGGCTCCCCTGCACTGCTCTCTATGGACAGCTGAGATGAGGGTTTGGTGCAGGATGACACAGGCTGTCAGCCTCTTTACGAGATTAGGATGTCTCCGAGCCTGTGTGCGAAGGCCGGCTGCCTCTCGGACGCTGCTACTGGCCCAAGGCTCAGAACCTGGGGAGCCAGGCTCGAGTCCGGCAGGAGGCACAAACATCCTGTGATTCTTGGCAAATCACCTCATCTTCCTGTGCCTAAAAAAGGCGAATGTGTATATTCCGTGTAATGCAACTGGTGCTCATGTGAAGCGCTCTGATACCTTGTGTATTTGAACCTACGTATATTTTAAAGTTACATTCAGGTTGAACATTTTCCGAATCTTTTTTTAAAAAAAATGTAATAAGTGCATTCACTTCTCTCGAGGACTCCAAAAAATATACTCAAATCGCATGGTGCAGGAAGTATGTATCGGGACATGGTTTCAATTACATGCCATGATCTAGGGAAGGTGCCTTTGTTACAAGGACACATGGTTTAACACCTTCGATGCTGATGACGAACTGAGCTCGTCATGTAACGCAGTATTTTAAAAAACGCCGCACACAGCGGAAAAAGCCGCTGCAGCGATGCGGTAAAGAAAACTCGCTGCACTTGATCATAATGGCTGTAAAATGAGGTTTTCTGTTCTTGGTGCGAGGTAAAATTAATCGTTTTCTGACGCCGTCAGAAATAACACACTTGTGCCCGCTGATGCCATGCCACCAGTCTTCCCCTTGGTAGCACTGCGCCCAATTTAATTTTTAATGTAAAAATTAATACATTTTATGTAAATATGCAGCTATACAACAATGAATGCGTGATAAGCGAATGCATGTACATAAATAACATTGTGTAACACACTATATCTCAAATGATGACATAGTATGAATAGATACAATCTTAAGATTTTTCAATGTGTCAGCAGAAGTTAAAATAACAGCCTTTTGTTTCTCCTTTTCATTTTATTTGTATAAAGAAAGGGAAAGAGACCAGTGTGAATATTAAAGGAAGTCCAAAATGCTAAACTACACAGCTATAGTAAAAATCAAGGCTTAGTAAAAAACAAACACAAAAAAGAATGTAGTGAGCTTAAACAATTTTTGTACATGCAAGTGTAATCTGAATTGAAGGGAAAGGAAATCGTAACATTTGTGGGGTCTACGAGCTTTCATAGTATCCTTCTTTAGTAAGTTAAGAACCTTAGGACCACTATCCTTAGATAAGTATTAACACATAAATTAAATTATTTGATTGCTCACCTCAAGTGTGCACGCAAGCTAAACTATAATTATGACAGCTAGCGCACCACCATGCTACAGAAGATAATTTAGATATAGTATCATCTTTTCAGATAGTAGTAATACATTGTAAAGCTAGCATTCTTAATAAACCAAGTAGTTTCCTAATTTGCGAAGACCCACTAAATTTCTGAGATACATTTCCTAAGAACATGCTCAAGAAAGCTTACCACAACTGAATCACAAGAATTTCATTAATTGTAACATGTGTATACCAATAGACATTCGAAGAATATATGAACTGCTGAGGTAGTGGCTGAACGGGACTAGCAATTAGCCTCTGTAACCACGTCATTTTGTACTGTTGCCGAGGAGGGACAAATAATCTGCAATAAAATTTGTGTGACTTATTTTTTTTTTTATTTGTTTGAGTTTTAAATAGCGCAAACTTGACCCGAGGGCATCAGAGCGCTTTACATGGATTACGTCATCAATCCCACATGTGATTCTATAAGACTATGTTGCTTTGTTGTGTTGGTCAATAGACCTACATAGGTATTAAAGAGGAGAGTGGATATTCTAATGCTCATTGGCTGTTTACAAGTAACCCTAGTTTCCACACACCACAGAGAAGGGCTCTGATTGGTTTCAGAGCTGGTAAATATGGCAGAAATGGCTGAACTGATAATGCAATCGGTGGCACACTTTTCCTTCCTATTTAGTCCTGGGTCGGCAAAAGAGCACACAAAGCCTAGCCATAGCGAACACTGTTTTATCCACTGTTCATACATGCCCCTCTTTCCAACAGTGCTCAAGACATTTATGATGACTACAGGGTCACCACTCACACTTTCTGAAAAATATGCGTGACTGAAACTGCCTTGGTAAAATGCCTGGTAAACCGCTTACTGTGCATTTCCCACCCAGGCTGTAGTAAGGAGCCTACACTCAAGTTGTTTACTGCTGCTGTGGAGTTTTTGCTGTGCTTGTAGGCAGAATACCTACAGAGCATGCCCGCTCTTGTCCTTCATATTGTCAGTGAGCATTGGAATAGCACTCTTTGTGCTGATATACGTTTTGCCTGTCTAGTTTGACCTCATAAAACTACTGCATATTTATGGGTTGTGTATTGTACAGGAAGTTATATTAGCCGCCTTACCTGAAACTGATCACAGTACGTAAAACTAACTGCAGTACGATATCTGAAACTGACCACAACCCTTGAAACAAGCATATGTGGTACTGAGTGGTATTATGTTGAGTGTATTTATGTTGTATTAAGTACAGTCTAAATAAGTGTTGTAAATATTTGTTGTGTCATTATGTGGTATTGAGTGTTATGATTTGGAGAGTATGTTGCATTGATTAGTGTGTAAATATGTGGTTTGTAATTGTATGGTACTGAGTGGTATGAGGGGTGTATTTGTGTTGCATTGAGTAGAGTATATAAATACACTCAACATCATATCACTCAGTACCACATAATCACACATCACATAATTACACTGTATGCAATACAACATAAAAACACTCAACATACCACTCAGTACTACATAATTGCACGTCACATAATTACTCTCTACTTAATGAAACATAAATACACTCCACACAATACCACTCTGTGCCACATAATAACACAACACATAATTACAGGTACTCAATGCAACATAAATACACACCTTTCACTCAAGTGTGTGCTTTATACAAAAAACAATTGCAATGCATAGGTCTCACATTACTGAATCTTTGAGCTGCTAGTTTTGCATTATTATTAGCAATGCCAACAGCTCAAACTTTTATAATGCAAGACCTATTGCATTGCAAATGCTTGTTTAAACGTTACAGATGCATTCTGTTGCCTGGAAAAGATTCAAGAGGTGTTGAGCCTTCAGGTAGATAAGTATTCTCTAGTAAGTTTACCGCCATCGATAAATAACTTGTTTATTAGGGGATTTATATGCTCATAACTCAATCCCCAAAAGAGCATATAACACTTGCTTGCTAAGTACATAGGTCTTTAGAAAGTCCATGGCATCAGCACCTTCCCATGAATTAGTGAGGATCTGATAAATGTATCTCTCTCTCTCTCTCTCTCTCTCTCTTCATATATATATATATACACACGTGTCATGTGATCAAGGCCCGAGGAGGGGCTGAAACGGTTCATGCACCATTAAAGATTAAAACCAGCACTTACCTTTGTGGTCCATATCCGTTTTTCCTTTGAATTGTGCGGAGAGAAACGGGAACCTTGGATATATATATGTCCTTTTTGTTGCTGATTCTGGCTGAATCCAAAAACGGAAATGGACTCCTCTTTATTTTGTGCGTTTCTTTATTGTTTCTTGTGCTTTGCTGCCATGACGCGTTTCGGCCTCATAGGGCCTTGATCACATGTTTTTTTCGACATTTCCACCCAGTATTTAAAGTGCTAAGTGCTCATATAACAAGTGAAGACAGACTACTCGTCCGAACTTCGCGTTTTGCAGTACAATCCTATACAGTCATGAGACCTTGCTGTGAGCTTAAGTCCCACGCTTTTGCTGCCATATGCAAATTATGCCATTTCTTCGTGTAAATACATAATATTTTTTGGAGCATTTTTAATACACCATTAAAAGCAATTAAAAGCAATTTAGGTGACACATTGACAAGCCTGAATGCAGCTTATTGAATGGTGGTCCCATGACCTCAATGTTATCACTCTGCTAACTATTCCCAACAATGTTTATATACAACGTGTCCTATAAATTGCTTAAGTTAATTGATTTTAAATTACATTTGTGAGGATCCTAAGACCAGTTATGTGCAAAATCTTCAAAGACAGGTTGACTATTTCCCCTGTGGGCCAGCCTGAATGTAGACCAAAGTCAAAGATTGATACTGCCCTATTGAAGTTTTTATCATTGATGTGTATAAATACATACTAAAAAGTATTTTAACATTTCTGGTACAAAATTCCAAACAATAAACAGATACGTTAAAACACTTTAATACGGGGCGTGGCTAAGCACGGGCTGAAGATGGCCGTGCTGTAAGGGGGCTCCGCGGACCGTCCAAGCCCACGACTATCCTGTTAATGATCCGGTGTTACTCGTCAACAGTTTGTAGGACCGGAGCACCAGCGGAGCCCATCCCGCCAGTTCCGGTGTTTGTAGCTGCACCATCACCAAGAAATCGTTCCCGGAAGCTTTGGCCTGTACCAGGGCCTGAAGCCGGGAAATAAAGTGGAGAGCCCTGCCGTGCGAGGAGCTCCGTCTCGCCCGCGGCCGTCCCGCGGTGGTGCCGCGCCTGGGGAGCAACTGCGAGGATCCCTGCCCTGAGAGCCTTGGGCGGGATCCAGGTGGCTGGACTGCTGGACTGCGACAGAGGCGGTCCCGACTGCGAAGCTGCTCTGGACCAGAGCTGAAATCCCTGATTGCGGTGATATAGGACGCGCCCGCCGCGAGGAGCAAGATGGCGGCGGCGCATCTCTACTGAGGGAAGCCACCTGTTGTTCCAGCGCTGTCGGGACATACATTTGCTCCTGGGACGGTAAAAACGAGCGTTGGGGCCCGCGGCTTGCGCCCCCTGCCGACTACACTCCCCCCCAGGCGAGACACTCTGAAGTGCGTGGGGGGCAAATTGGCTCAGCACGTCCCCGAGACCTTCAGATACAATCAGTGACTTTGCCCGCGAGTGTTTGGGGCTCCCCCCCACCTCGACATTTGTACTTTGAGCAGGTGGTGCAGCCGGATTCAGGTGATCAGTGTGACCAGCAGCGCTCACCATGCATCACATCTGGGGCCTGCGACCTGTGTGGATAACTGGGGCGGGGGCACACTCCATTGTTGGCAGAATTGACCGTGGGTGCAGAGCTTCGGCTCCCCCCCCACCTCCCCCCCTCTGCCTGGGGCTGTTGGATGGTGCCGAGCTGGACACACCTTTGAGTTGCCCACTGCCTGCCTTGACCATTGGTGTTATTGTGGACTGGCACTGTTCCTGTGCCATGGCTCCATAGCCCCTCATGCACTGACAACTGCAGAGCTAGTGCCTAAAATCTCGGGAGGGGTCTGTGGATCAGGCTGCAGTGGCAAGACAGGATCCTGCTGAGACGTGCCGGAATATCAGCGGAGTGCATGGTGGTATATCTGGTGGACGTGGACGCCGCGTGGTGGTCGCTGGGGGCTGCGTGTCTCTAGTGGGGGGTGCATCCCCCACCTGCTTTGTCCTTGCCCTCCTCGCCCAGCCGCGGGTAAGACCTTGAAATCTTTTCCGGAGACGCTCCGCCGCCTACTGTAACTTACCTGCTGGAGTGGTGGGGCACAATCAATGATGGAACGCAATAAGACTATGGAAGCCCCTGGCCCCAAGACCACGCAGACAAACAAACTGGACCGCTACACTGTCCCCAAGAATGCGCAACAGACCCGAACACCCAGGGACTCTGTATCAGGGGGACCGGAAGAGAAGGAGCAAGAAATTTCGCTTAACGATGTTATGGCTGCCATCACTGGAGTTAAGTCTTCTTTGGACACTAGCAATCGAGATCAACCTCATTAGGGCTGATATGGGCAAACTGAACGAAAAGGTCAAGCACGTGGAACTCACGACAGCTAGCCTTGTTGATGATGTCTCACAGCTCCATGGGGCAGTTAGGGAACTTCAGGACTTTTGCAAATTTACCGACATCAAGATGGATGACTATGAAGGACGTCTGCGTCGGAATAACCTACGCATCCTTGGGGTCCCGAAGAAATCGGACGGGCACGCACGTACCTTTTCATTGAAGATCTCATTCTAAAACATCTGCAATGTAAGGGCCTCAGTAAGTTCTTTGTCATCGAGCGCGCCCACAGGATCCCGGGCGGCCGTCCCAAACCGGGCACTCCCCACGGTCCATGTTGGCGCGGGTCTTGAACTTCGGCGAACGAGACTTTATCCTCCAAAACTCCAAGGCCGGTGCCCCCCTGCGCTATGAGAACTCTGACATTTCCTTTTTTCCGGACTTTACCCAACATGTACAGCGACAAAGACGGTCATTTATGTCAATTAAGCGCGTCCTCCGAGACCAGGGAGTTAAGTATTCCATGCTGTTCCCTGCCCGTCTCCGGATTGAGGCAGATGGGCGAGTGTGGTTTTTTGATCAGCCCGAAGCGGAGGCGGACTGGATCGAGAGCAGAGGAGCAAGAACTTCGGCCGACCAGGGAGTGGGTGGCACCGAAAATAGCCAACCGGCCTGAGAGGTTGCAGCCCGTGGCTGGGCTGGTACCTTTTTGCGCTGTGCGGTGGGAGAGGGGAATGGGTCGGGGGCTCTTGGCATCTTTGTTAAAGGAACTTATTTGATGTTGTCGCAGGGTTTCCGTTCTCTCACAGAACTGTGCACAGAGACCTAGAACCTGGGTGAGTCAGGGTGACCCACAACTCACCTATGTTTCAGAAATTCCCTTACCAGGCTAGCTACAGTATCTCATCGGAAGTGAATACTCCCCGATGTCTTAGACAATCCAGAACATGAACTTAGAATACCTCAGGTATCGTGGAACACATGAACACTCTTTCGTTATATTATCATTCCAAACCGAAACTGGGAGGCAATGAGAACACGTGCAAGTTTGAAATGTTTATTTTTTCAATGCAACATTCTCAAACGCAGTATCTTGTATAATATCAACATACATATTATAAAAATCAGAGTCAGCAGCATAGTCACTAATCCATAGTAAGCAAACTGTGATAACATATTATGATGCAAAAATCTATAGAATTCTGTATCACCTATATTTCGCGCACCCTAATTAGCATATTATATTATATCTAAGAAGGTCTCATCTGGGCTTTAGCTGGGCGAACCCATACCTCAAATTCTCAGTAGGAGGAGATCACATCAACAGCTACCAGCTCTCAGCAAGTCCAGCATCAAGTGTGTTTTCTCATTCCCTGTAACTGTATCTTGAACTCACGTAAAGCCCAAAGTTGGCACAAACATTATTTGTGTTATGACTAACGTAGTGCGAGGATCAGGCCTACAGTAACCTTGTGTTAGAGTGTGCAGTTCTCAGTGTGCAGACAGTTGTACCAAGTGTTCCAGGCACGACTGATACCAGTACAATAATATATTATTCTGAAATAAATCACATCTTTCGTCTAGGTTAAAAGCTGAAATAACAATTAGGTGTCGTGTGCAAACCGAAGCAGAAAGAAAATGGCGTTTAAACATTTAATAAGCACATGCTAACTTAACACAATCTATGGAAACGTAATAACCATATGACACCCCCCCAATGATCCGAGGACGGTCAAAAGACAAATATATAAGCCAATACTCAATGAGAGGCAAGACTTGAAAGCAGAGTTCAATGATATTGAGCCAAGCTAAATGTATGTAATGTATGCAAAATTTAAAAAATACAAAAAAAATGTATGAATGCCTATAGTGGCCACACAAAATATAAAAAGTCGAACTTGAGGCCTAACTATAATTAATAGGCCTAGAACATATGAAAAAATCGAATGTTCGTATTGAAACTGGCACCATTCAGAATTACTAAAAAGTCACGTGCCATAATGATGGAAGTATTCAGAGTCATTCCTCGTTGAATGAATATGCAAAATATGTAGAAACAGCTTCCAACATGAAATCACTGTCATCATCCGAAAACAGTTCAGCCATCCAATTAAGCAATGGGAAAGAACATACGTGCTCTTCCAGCACCGAATCCTCTAGCAACATCAGAGGACAACTCAGTGGGTTCTCGAGAACGCTCTGTGCCAGAAAGTCATGCGCCGCTGCGAATATGTCCCACTGACCCATTAGTCCATGCATCGCTGCCACAGCCATAACCCTTTCGCCAGAACAGACCAACTCATGAGCCACTACGGGGAACATCAGCTGATCAAAGTCGACGTCAGGAGAAGTCGGTAAACAGAGACACAAATCAATGGCCCAGTCGAAATCACAGCTCAGGCAATGAAACGCAGGCTGGACACAGGTGAAATAGGAAAATCTGAAAGATAATCCAAAAGCCGTGCTTAAAGTCGCAAGCGGCAGGGATCCATAATAATCAAGCATCCGGTTGCGAAACTGCATCAGTAGGTGCTGTGCGTTTCCTTGCGCAGGATGGGCATCCATGTTTTATGAAATAAAATATCACCAGAACGCCTGCAGCCAAAGCCAGCAAAACAGGAAATCCGCCAAACAGACTAGCGAATATAGAATGAAAGAACGCAGGGATAATACCAAATACTTTTTCAAATGTAGTCACGAGACCACTGCTAACCATTTTAAAAAAATGAGCGAGGCTGGATGTGGAGGAGGCATTAAAGATTTGATGAACCAGCTCGCAAAAATGAAACGGCAAATCAGTACTTAAAAGCGCTTGTACTTCTGTGCGTGTGTTTGCTATGTGAAGGACATAAGTTTCGCGGGCAGAGCTCAGGGCCACCTGTTTTTGAGACAAAAGGGCTCTTATACGGCCTAAACCATTGAATTCAGCTCTCAAGGTTGGTATTCTTGGCCAAATTAAAACTTCTGAATTCCCATGCGTGGGTGGATACAACACATTCTTGCAGCAAACGACCCTTTCAGACACGGTAACCACATATGCGATACCAGGCTCTAACCCACAACAAAACTCGTTATTTAAAAGTAAATAACTACCGTTGGACAACAACGTGAACGTGGGAACTATTGCAGGAACTGGTGTCCCTTTCAAAACACAGGCCAAATTAGGTTTGTCCTGATTACAAGAACCATGCAACTGGATGTGTCTGCAAATAAGTGAGCGGTCAGGCGACTGTGTACATTCTTCACCATTCAGATTCACTTCATTCCTCTCCTTAAGGCATCTGTAAGTGTATGGTAAAGACCATGTTTCATGGAGGAAAGCGCTGCCTAATGGTTCATATCGTCCAATGGCTATATATTTCATACAATTTGTAAATTTATACAACGCAAAAGGTAATGTTATAACACCATGAATAAGCCATGTTGCTGCAGTCACTTCAGCCACCGAAAATGGCAGGGATTCTAATTTTTCAATATGTAACATAGAAAATGTAGCATCTCTCATCGACAACATGCGCTGTTTTTCAGTCAAATTAAACGGGGCAAATAATGATGATATGTTCAAAAAAGTCCATGGCACTCGACCAGACTTAAGAGTCTGTAGTGTCCACGCAAACTGCATCACAGAACGCAATTGATTTTGACCATGATATAACACGGACACTTCATCATGTACAATGTCGACAACAGAAGACACAATATTATTTAAAGTGTAAATTCGGGAAGAAAGCGTGTTAATGCTGTTATCAATCACTGCAAGCACTTTTTCCAAATTAGCTTGATCAATAGCCCTTAGGCGTTTAGCAGCCTCAACCTCGTTAACTTTCCAAATTTCATTGTAAATTGCATACAGGAATCGTTTAGATCTACCTTTAGCAGGGCCATTTATAAAATCGTTTAAATCCACATTATCATGTAATTGAGACAAATGTAGTTTAACTGCAGCTAAAGTAGAATGCTGTAACCAAGTTTGACACAGCTTCCCCACAAAATAAGTCGTGACAGAATAGTCTCCTTCAAAACGTGGATCGGGCCTGAGTTTTGTGAATCCCTCAGCCAAACCCATAAAACGGCGCTGGCAAGAATCAGCACTCTTTTGCCATACCAGCCAACCCTTGGAATCCAAACTGGAAATGTTAAAGGACGAATTGTGTAAAAGAGTTTGCAACCCTTGAATGGAGGAATCAGTGAAATTACCCCAACCTGTATATTCATTTAAATCTGGGATGGATGGTGTATTTAATTTTTTAGAAGTAGCCAATCCAAAGCATGTTGTCTGGAAAATGGTCGAATTTAAAAACAACATGTGATTTGGGATGAGACATGCACGGTGCAAAGCCTCAGTGCCTTGTACCTGCCAATCTTTGGTACCCCAAACCGATTTACGGTCAATTGTTCCTTTCCAGAACTCGTAGCCATCTACAGCCAACCTGTCTAAAAAGGACTTCGAATACAGTAATTTTGTATCGGTAAGTCTAACTTTGGAAATGGGCTTTTGTGTCATTTTAAAATAAAATGACTCGGGATTAGATTGATTAAAGTCTGTAAAATAAGTGTATTTTTTCAGAAACGTATTGGAGCTGCCACCTAATGGAGCAGGGCAATGTTCCCATTGTGTATAATTTACAGCAACCCTCCTGGAATTTGTCTTATGTAAAAAATGATTACCATAGTGTTGAAAACAAAACAAATCACCATAATTAATAGAATCTGTATACAGATCCTCAGCATCGAAGGCAGCATAATACTTCAAATCCGAGAATAATGCTTCCACGGCCTGAATATCCCAATCATCAGAACGTATATTTTGTTTAATCACATCTCCCATGTTTACTGTAAGCACATTTGGAACATTAATCCCTTCAGTAGGCCCGTGTATCTGAAACCTAACCGCATCCCACACAATCCCATCAAGGACAGGCCAAGCAGTAATGTTAACTGTATTTAAGTTTCGTTTCAGTCTGTGCGCAGAATGTGAAGAGGAAAGAGGGGCCAATGTTCCATTAAGGTACCGAATTCCTGTTCTTTCTTTAACGTAGTGACCATCAATCAGGCGGAAAAAATAAAACACAAAACCAATTGACATAAAAAGATAGAATGAAAATAGGATCAACCAAATGTATGTCCAAGGCGGAATTAAAAAGTGTTTTTTAAACAACGTGGCATATCTTGCAATGTTTGTGGGTTTCTTTGATGTTTCCGAAACAGAGTCAAAAGAGAATCTGGACTGGCCTGCCAAACGGGTCTGTAAATCAGGCATCGATAAATCAGCAGGATAAGTGTAGTTTAGCTCATCAATGTTAGTATCAGGAATAGTATTTAATAAAGGACTGGATATGGCAGGCATCTCGAGGGACACCTCCTGTTCTGCACCAGATGTAATAGCCAGCACAGAGTGCCTCACCATGGAAGGACAGGATACAGCCGGTGTCATGCTATGAAGAATCGGCCACCCTGTGTGTCTTGACATTGTCAATAGAAATAAATCTGTTTTCCTTACGACCTGGAAGTGGTGGTAAAATGACTGTTCTTGTGCCCTTCACTCCAAGGACTCGAACTGGTGCTCGATATGAGGGACCAAACTCTTTCTTGTTATCGATCTTCTCTCGAACCAGTTCTCCAACTTGGGGTAGCCAGCCAACTACCGAGATCTGCAACGCATCATCCGATGTGGAGGGCAAATGTTCCTTTGCAAGACTGTCTCTGGTCTTTTGTAGATTCTGTAAAACATTGCAATGTTCATCTACGTCAAAGGCCCCGGCCTGGGCCTTGTAGTCCGGCCCATCAAGGTCAGGTACATACATCTTGATACCAAAGAGCATTTCGTATGGGGTCCGCCCACCCAGAGACCTTCTAGGGAGATTATTAAGCGCACGCTGCACGCCTATGAGGTGGGCTAGCCAGTTTCTACCAGTACCTATAACTCGGGCTGTCAAAGATTGCTTTAAGTCGCGGTTCATTCGTTCTACTAAACTATTGCCCTCAGGCCTGTAGGGACTTGAAAACTTGACTTGGACTCCCAACGAAACCATAGCAGCCTTGTATGCCTTAGAGGCGAAAGCCGGACCCTGGTCCGAATGGAAAGTACCACAGGCAAAAATTCCCACAAAGACACGCAAATCCTTAATGACAGTCCGCGAATCAGCGCTTCGATGCGGCCATACCCATACAAAGCATGTGCATGAATCAACTGCTACTAAGATGTATTTAAACGCAGTATCAGAAGAAAAAGGACCGCAGTGATCCAAATAAACGCAACCAAGCGGTTTATTAGAGATGTACAACTGTGTCTGAGGCGGACGCGCAGCAGTAGAAGGCTTAATCTGCTGGCAAATGTTACATTGAAGAACATATTCACGCGTCTGTTTGTACAGACCCCGCCACCAGAATCTCTGTTGTAGCTGAGTTACAGTGGCCGAGACGCCCGCATGCGCAGACGCCACACCTTCATGTGCCGCTGTAATCAAAGCAGCTCTGCGATCCGAGTTGGGAACTAAACGCTCGCCAACTTCAGGGATTTTCACATAAGGAACCTTATCGGGACTTAAGTGGTATGTGTATTTAGAAGGGAATCCCGCAGGATATTTACCTCCCTTCTCCGTTGCAGCTACAGCTGCCAAGATGTCATCATCGATTTTGCTTTTGGACCTCGTGACTGCTGCAACTAAGTATTTTGATACCGCTGACTTCGCTGCTTCATCAGCAAGCGAGTTGCCAACAGCGTGGACCCCCACGCGCTGATGACCGAGAGTATGAATCACAAACACGAGTGGCAGCTTCTCTTTAAGTTCCGCCACTCGGACCCAGATAGTTTTATGTTTTATTGTGCTACCTTTGGAGTCACGAAAATCATTCTGAATCCAAAAGAACAAGTTTTCATTGTAAGACTGGACACAGTAGTAAGAATCACTTACGATCAAAGTCGTCACACTAGGATCTGCGTACTCCAATGCAAGCATCAGAGCACGAAGCTCTGCCAATTGTGCGGTGCAGTCTCCAAGCGTCTGCGTGTGCACGACACTGGACTTGAACTCATCGTTCACCATGGCACCGACCACAATGGCGCAAGCGGAAACGTAGGCATGTTTAGAGCCATGCGCAACCTGCGCCGAACCATCAGTGTAAATGATGCAATGGAAATCCTCCAACGGCCACATTGCTAATGGAGCAGGATGAACAAATTCATACTGTAAATACTCCTGTGACCGTAAGGTGGCGTCAAAAATAAACGTGACATCCTGTGACGTCAAGGATGCAGCCCATTGAATCCACAGAGGGTGCAAAGCTTTGGAATTAGGTACACTGGCTTTCGTAACCGCCTCTAAGGCAGGACACGGGGTAACAACCAACATGCGCTTTCCTTGTGACAGGGCACGTTCCTTAAGAATTGCCATCTGCACAGCTGTTAAAACTTTCTCCACAGTGGAAAAACGCAATTCAGCCGAAGTGTACAAGTGTGACTTGTAAGCAATAGGTACTGTATCCCCTTCATTAAAAGTCAGGTACGTGAAACCCACCGCCCCAGGGATAATTCTTATCACCAGGTTGGTCTGGTTATCACGAGTCTGTAAGTATTCAGAAGCGAGCAAATCAGCCTGCAAAGACTGCAGAATGGCCGAATGCTCAGGCAGCCAGCATGATTTGGAAAAAGATGGTTGTATCAAAGCATACAAAGGCTTGATACGCTGGGCATATTCCGGAATGTAAGTCCTCCCGAAATTCAGAAAACCCAGAAGAGATTGTAATTTTTTCAGTGTTGTCGGAGAGCACAACTGTGCGCATTTCTCCAGGAAATGGGGTGCTAAACCCTTCCCTTCATGGTTAAGCTCATAACCCAGAAAGAACACTGTGTACTCTGCAATGTGCGACTTTGCAAAGTTAAACTTGTAACCCATGTCAGCAAAGTTACAAATTATGCTATTTACTCGACACAGATGCTCCCAAAGATCGTCGTCTGTGAGATAAATGTCATCCACATACGAACAAGCAACTGGGTCGAAGCTCTCCAAAAGAGAGACTATGCGCGCGGAAAAAACTCCCGGACTGTTCTTGTAGCCCATTGGGAGTCGTTTAAACATTTTTTGCACTCCGGCGCATGTAAAACTGGTCCATTGGGAACTTAGACCATCTAATCTATGTGCATAAAAACCATTGGAAATGTCAAGCGTGGTTTTGAACCGTTTACGCTCAAGACTATTCACTAACGCAGATCCGTGCGTATTCTGTACTGCACAGTTACGGCAATGCGAGTTCAAATGCCTATAATCCAAAACCAAACGATATGAGCCGTCCGGCTTGTTCACAGTAAAAAGGGGGTTATTCATCGGTGACACACACGTTTCAATTACACCTTGATATTCCAATTGTTCAAGGATAGCTGCGACTGAAGCTTTCGCTTCACGCCGTATGGGATATTGTGGTTGAGGCTGTGGCTGTGACCGTAAAGGAATCTCATGGCTTGGTGACAATTTATCCCAGCCACATTGATTGCGGTACACAGCCGTCGCAAGCGCCAGAGCCCACTCTTCTGCAAAATGCAGCGCCTCGGCACTGTGTGCGCGAAGCTGGGTAGGATTACCTCCTCCCCTTGCGGAGCTGCGAGAACAAAAGGTGGGGGCCAGTCAGCCTCCGAAAGCAAAATGTCATACGTAGACGAGAGATTTTCCCAAAATACCCCTTTTACAGTTCGCTGCATGTCACCTTCAATTAACAGGACAATTTCAAAAAGTCGTTCAGGGGGAGCAACATGCGTATCTGCTGTTTCAATCACAACATAAATGTCAGTCCCTGTCACCTTCAACAGTGGACGGAGGGCCTCTCTCACTATGGTAATCTCTGCTGCGCTGTCTAGCAATGTCAGAGCCCAAGTCAGATTCCGAAGCCGCGTTCTCACTATCTTCGGCATAACGATGCGCGGTCAAGGCAGCGACTTTCTTCTTGGCAAACTGAGGTCTCTTGGGCGTAGAGCCTTCCTGCTGATCTCCACTGGAACGCGGGCGGGGCTGACCACGTCCTTGCTGGCCACCCCGGCCCCTGCCGCCCCCTCCACCACCGGTTGACGGAGCCGATGAGTCCTGAAAGGAACGAGGAGAGCGTTGTTCAGAAGCCTGAAACCTCTCAGGCGATTTAATCATCGCGCGGTCGCGCAAATCATAAACACGATCCGACTGCGCAGGCAATGGAGACGCAGGAGCAGAAACCTGTATTTGTTGTTGTTGTTGCTTACCCTGATTCTGCTTTTTAGGCCAATTTTGTTTCTTGGTCTTTTGTTGACCACTAGTTTCCGATGTCTGACTCTGGGGCTGTTTCTTCTCCTTATCAGGAAAAGTTTTAACCCCCTTTGCATTGCGGCCCACCATTTTGTAAGCATTCGCAATAATCTTTGCCAACTGTCGGGGTCGGTCGGGCTCGGGAACCAACGCTAACGCGTTAGCAACTTAAAAGTTCACTGCATCCCCCTTGACATTGGCAAGGATCACACCGCAAACCACTTCAAAGGAGCCACATAGGCGCATGCCTAATTCAACAGCCGCCTCCGGTCCGTGTTCGTCCTGAACACGTTTAAGGACCCCACCTAGATTGGTCACAGACGGGGAGCCATAGCACCTCGAATAGACCGCTGCAAACGTTTTTCCCCAGGTCTCACAGTCAGCAAGGTCAGGAGCCAGATCTTTCGGTAAACTCAGTGTAAGAATCCGGTGCTTATCACCCGGACTCGTATTAGGAAACACAGCTTCCAGCTGGCCGAATTTCTCAGCAAGCCAGAACGGAAAATCGTCCTTTTCTAGGGGCTTTTTACCCATCACGGAATTAACCATGACCGGGTTGATTTTCAGACCAGCATGTTCTGCTCGAAGCTGTGCGCCTCTAGGGGCCGCGTCCTGAACATTACGGCCAATGTAATGAACAAGCGCTCTAATCACCCCCACCGCGACTTCATGAAGTTGCCGCAGTTCAGCTACGTTACAAGCGTTACGTCGAGGGTGAGGAGTAAATCCACCCAAAGCAGGCCAATTAGTGCCCGGAATGGACAAAGGACCTAACCTCGGAGCGGTCAAAGCGTGCGGTAGGGCGCCACCAAACCAAACTCCATGCTGCCAAGCGTCTATAGGTACCTCCAGTGCTCTGTACGGAGCGTACGCCGCCGGTACAACCGAAGCAGTGTATGTGTGGAACACACCAGTATTTGCGTCCACCTCTGGAAATGTCACCCACGAATAAAACAGTTCGTACGGGTAAGCATGTTCCGCGCTCACCACCAGAACCACAGCCAAGCCTTCCATAGGAACATCATACATCCGCAAATGGTCACGCACCGCAATGCGACTATGCTGCGGGAGTCCACGGCTTGAGCCATGTTAGCACAGGAACTAGAAAAAACAAATTATACTTTGTAGCACAACTGGGTAGTAATTCAAGGAAACCGTTTTAGATAGATTCAAGCTTGAAAATTACCTATTTCAAAAATAGGTAGGTTTCTCCGACACTGCCGTTTTCCGGAAACGGGAATGTAGGCGTTAAGGTTTGAATGATATACTACTCGAGTGTCATGTTATAAGGCCAACCAACGTATGGGCGCCATGTCGCAGGGTTTCCGTTCTCTCACAGAACTGTGCACAGAGACCTAGAACCTGGGTGAGTCAGGGTGACCCACAACTCACCTATGTTTCAGAAATCCCCTTACCAGGCTAGCTACAGTATCTCATCGGAAGTGAATACTCCCCGATGTCTTAGACAATCCAGAACATGAACTTAGAATACCTCAGGTATCGTGGAACACATGAACACTCTTTCGTTATATTATCATTCCAAACCGAAACTGGGAGGCAATGAGAACACGTGCAAGTTTGAAATGTTTATTTTTTCAATGCAACATTCTCAAAGCAGTATCTTGTATAATATCAACATACATATTATAAAAATCAGAGTCAGCAGCATAGTCACTAATCCATAGTAAGCAAACTGTGATAACATATTATGATGCAAAAATCTATAGAATTCTGTATCACCTATATTTCGCGCACCCTAATTAGCATATTATATTATATCTAAGAAGGTCTCATCTGGGCTTTAGCTGGGCGAACCCATACCTCAAATTCTCAGTAGGAGGAGATCACATCAACAGCTACCAGCTCTCAGCATGTCCAGCATCAAGTGTGTTTTCTCATTCCCTGTAACTGTATCTTGAACTCACGTGAAGCCCAAAGTTGGCACAAACATTATTTGTGTTATGACTAACGTAGTGCGAGGATCAGGCCTACAGTAATCTTGTGTTAGAGTGTGCAGTTCTCAGTGTGCAGACAGTTGTACCAAGTGTTCCAGGCACGACTGATACCAGTACAATAATATATTATTCTGAAATAAATCACATCTTTCGTCTAGGTTAAAAGCTGAAATAACAATTAGGTGTCGTGTGCAAACCGAAGCAGAAAGAAAATGGCGTTTAAACATTTAATAAGCACATGCTAACTTAACACAATCTATGGAAACGTAATAACCATATGACAATGTGTAATGTGGGTATACTGTAGATGTGTTGGGCTGGGACGAGGCAGACTTTGTCTGTCCCCCACACCCCCAGGTTTTCTTTTTCTCTTTTGAATCTTTTCTAGGACGACAGGCACTCTGCAAGTTTTTCATTAGGCATTTCAAAGCCCGGAGGGCAGGGCAGCGGGGTGGAGGGTTGTTGGGTGGGTTTGTTTCTTTTTTGTTTGAAGTTTTGATCACGTCAGCGACTGCAATTGACACATTGAGAGGGGGGACACAACGTGGCGGCCAGTGAATTTCATAACATTTGAATATGGCACAAGAGGGGGAGAGTGAGGTTAAGCTGTTGAGTTGGAACGTCAATGGGTTGGGGGACAAGATTAAGCGTAGTGTCGTTCTCCAGTGTATTAAATGCCAGGCCCCGGATATAGTCCTACTGCAAGAAAACCATCTAGTCGTAAATACATGTAGAGCGTTACAGAGGGGGCTACGTCTTATTGGTTCATGCAGGATTCACCATGGGCTCCCGGGCGGTCTGTATATTGATGAAAAAATCCTTTCCCCTAGTGGTGCAGGACACCTGGTCGGATGCTAAAGGGTGGTATGTAGGAGTCTCTGGATCATGGAAGGGTCACCCTGTCACCTTCCTTTCGATTTATGTACCCCCTGGCCTCCAGGCGACCACGTTCAGGGACTTGGGTGTACTGCTATTAGGTGTCCTGGAGGGTCTTTTGGTATTGGGAGGGGACTTAAACTCAGTGGTTTCTGGGGGTCTAGATCGAAACTCTCCGCGTGACCTCCCTCGCTCGCAGAATTGGCTGCCCGACTTCCTGGACTCTATGGGACTGGTGCATGGGTGGAGAATCTTTCACCCTGAAACATTTCAGTATACCTTCCACTTTGGGGCACACAGGAGTCTCTCCAGAAAGGACTACTTTCTCTTACCCGCATCCCAGGTTCCTCATGTCCGGGAGGTTAAACACCTAGCTAGGGGTATCTCGGATCACTCGCCGGTGTGGCTCCAGTTGACACTCGGTCGCCAACAGGTGGGGTGGGTGGCCCCTATCAATCCATGGTATTTGCGTGATCCCCATATTCGGCGGGAACTCCTCACTGCCATTGACAATTATTTCACTGAAAATGATGGCTTGGTAGAATCCCCCCCTGGTGCTATGGGAAGCGTTTAAGACAGTGATACAGGGTCAGGCCCTTTCCTTAATCTCCGGGAAAAAGAAGGAACAGCGCAAGGAGTTGGTGGCATTGGAGGCGGAGGTGGGGAGACTGGATGGAGATTTGGAGATGGACGTCACGCCCGATAAGCTCCACCTACTTAAGCTCAAGCAACAGGAGTACAGGGCACTAGCGACAGACCAAGCGAAGGCCGTGGGTAGAGTGGTTCAGGGACGGCTGTACGAGGTGGGCGATAAGGCCAGGAAACTGCTGGCTTGGTTGGATAAGAAAGAGTGGGCAAGCAGACTAGTACCTGAACTCCGAGGGCAAGAGGGCGACTCTCTGTCAGACCCGCAGGCTATTGTGAACTGTTTCGCGGCCCACTTTAGGGTAGTATACACCTCTGTAGCCTCGTACCCTATAGACGACTCCCGCCAGATGCTTACCAACATTACTCTTCCCAGACTGTCAGAGGTCGACCGTGACCTCATAGACAGCGACATGTCTAACAATGAAATAGCAATGGCGATACGGTCGCTCAAGCTGGGTAAAGCCACTGGCCTGAACGGGCTACCAATTGAATTGTACAAGCTGAAAGCAGACAAATTGCCCCCATATCTGAGAACCATGTATGAGGACTCGTGGCAAGCGGGCGTTTTGATATTAGACCAGCGCATTGCCACAATAGTTACTATTCATAAGGAAGGGAAGCCCAGAACTGTGTGGTTCTTATCGACCGATATCCCTGTTAAACGCGGAACCCAAGATCCTGGTTAAGCTCCTCGTCTCTTGATAGTGATTGGGACCTTGGTCTACCCAGACCACACAGCACTGACCCAACGTAGGGCCCACGGGGTCTTAGGCAGGGCAGCCTCTACATTGGAACCGGCAGTGGTAGTTTCTCTGGACGCAGCTATGGCCTTCGATACCATGGAGTGGCCGTATCTGTTTTTGAGAAGCTGGGGCTTGGCTCTAAGATCATTCAGTGGGTGCAGTTACTATATTCCCAACCTATTGCTCAAGTGGTGGTTAACAACAAGAAATAGTCACGTCTTCGGGCTGGATAGAGGAACCCACCAGGGCTGCCCCCTGTAACCAATGTTGTTTGCCCTGGCGTTGGAGCCGCTGGCAGCTTGGATACGTCAGGATCTAATGATCAGGGGTATGCGCTGGTCTTCGGACTGGGAAGACCGAATTTCCCTTTACGCGGACGATATCCTCCTGTATTTGACCTCTCCTAGGAGATCCTTGATAGTTGTCTTGGATATCTTCACAATCTTTAGAAGATACTCTGGTTACTCCATAAACTGGAGCAAATCCCTCCTGTTTGTGGTGGCGGGCGAACCTCCAATCCCGCCGCGTGGGTGCCCACTACAAACTTGTAACGAAGGGTTTACATATGTAGGAATCTTCCTCTCTTTGGATCCCTCTCTTCGCTACTCCCGTAACCTCCAGCCCCTGCTGATCCAGCTGCGCAGGGATATCGTCAGGTGGAAGTCACTTCCCCTTTCCCTGCTAGGTAAGGCCGCCCTTTTTAACCCCGGTACCTGTACGTCCTTCAGAATTCTTTGGATCCGATACCCGCGTCATATTTCCGAGAGGATCAGGGTCTCCAAAGGGACCTACTATGGTCCTGTAAACCTCGTACCGCCATCGGCAAACTGTCCCTGAACTGGTATGACGGAGGCATCAGCCTCCCAGATATCAAATTGTATTACTGGGCGTCTCAACTGTCCTCCATTAACCACTGCACCTATGCTCGGACTTCAGGGCTATAATATGGATAGGTGGCTCCTCCCCGGAGATACCTTCAGCAGAGCCATTTACTCTAGGCCCCGGCGCTATCCCCTTACAGGCCCCACTAAGCACGCTGTACACATTTGGCATGCAGCTACTGCCTGCCTGTGCTGGAAACGAAAACTAACGCTTGCAACACCACTATGGGACTCCGAGCAACTGGGTGACCTGTGGAGGAGTAAGGATTTTGACAAGTGGGATCTCATAGGTATTGCATGAACAAGGGATCTGTGGAACAATTCTGACATCAAGTCTTTTACCGCACTGCAGCAACAATATAACATGGCCGATTCAGAGCGCTTCCGATACATGCAGGTTTGTCACGCACTTCGCACACACCTACAGCCAGGGACCGTACTGACTGATTCATCCCCATTGGAGGATAGAGTGCTAGATGGACATCTCCCTGACAGCACAATTTCTCTGATATATAAAAAATTGGTCAACAATCTCTCGGATCCTCTTCTGGTCCTCCGAGAGAAGTGGACTAGGGATGGCATAGAAATGGATGATGAAGAATGGCAGGAGGCAATCTCTTCTCCCAGAGTCGTGGCGATACCGGCCCGCCTTCGCCTGGTCCAACTAAAATTTCTCCACTGTATTTATGTGACAGGGCCCCAATTGGTACGAATGGGAAGGGTAGAAGAGGGTGCCTGTAGACGGGGATGTGGCCAGCTGGGGACTTTTTTTCGTATCGTTTGGGAATGCGCACAGATTCAGCCCTACTGGCGCGACATCCACAACATTATCAGTGCTGTCCTGTCGGTGCAGCTTTGTGTGGAGGCCCGTTGGTGTCTCCTCAACATCTGGGAGCCGACTGATTTGAATGTTTGCCTGACGCAGTGGGTAACACTTGGGCTTATGCTGGCCAAGAGGAACATCACCCAGCGGTGGGGGGCTCAGGTCCCGCCTACGGTACAGGAATGAGAAAAAGATTTGGACTGGACAAGTTTTAGAGAAAAGACTGTGTATGTAGCACGTGGTTATCCCAAAAAATGGTCTTGTGTGTGGGGCCCGTGGAACTCCTTCCATCACGTAATATTGTATTTTGTGATATCACCTACTGTACCATGTATGCCTATCACGTCACTCTCTCTGTATTGCCATGCAAATGCTGATGTTTGTTTATCTCAATAAAAAATGTTTTACAAAAAAAAAACACTTTAATGCGAAAAGTGTCTGAAAAATTTCTAAAAATGAATTTGTTTAATTTTGTGAATCCCCAAACTTGCTGTGTACAAATACTACAAGGGCAGGTGGACTGGTGGCCATGTATTCCTGCTATATGTACTGTAATAATCTAAAGTGCAATGTGCTAAAGTTTCCGGAAAAGTGCTCATCTGCATATAGTTTGTATACAGGTAAAGTGCCATTGTGCCATTTAAAAATATGTTTGATTATGAATTAAAATGGTTACTTAACCACTCACATCCATAAAGACAAAGGGGGAAGGAAATGTTATTCATATATTGCAGTTAGATGGAGCAGCGGCGAATACTGTAATTGATAACTATAATGGTTTAGTCTCAATAGGAACGGTACTATGTGTAGTAGCATGCTGGTAACTGGATTTGGTTTTTCTCCATTTTATTCTCCCCTCATTGCTTCAGAGCCAAGCATATAGGTCCTCAGTGGTGTTTAATCCTTGAGGACTCTTGCTGTCCAGAGTCATCAGTGATTTCATTTGAGATGTCATCAGTGATGTCATCAGTGATGTCACTGACCATGTCATGAATGATGTAATATGTGACATCATCAGCAGTGGATTGCGGGTGCGCGAAATATAGTTAGTACAACTAACTATATAGGAGCAATTTCAATGGTTTTTTAAATGCTAATTCCTAACTATATAAGGCCTGAAACCTATGGTTTTTTAAGTGAATTTGCAAGGTTTATAAAATGCTAATTCCTAACTATATAAGGCCTGAAACCTATGGTTTTTTAAGTGAATTTGCAAGGTTTTTTAAATGCTAATTCCTAACTATATAAGGCCTGAAACCTATGGTTTTTGAAGTGAATTTGCAAGGTTTTTTAAATGCTAATTCCTAACTATATAAGGCCTGAACCTATGTTTTTTCAGTGAATTTGCAAGGTTTTTTAAATGCTAGTTCCTAACTATATCAGGCGTGAAACCTATATTTTTTTTTCAATAAATTTCAAAGGTTTTGTAAATGATAATTCTATTAGCGGATAACTTTTATATATGTTATTATCCTTCTGGGACCACCTGAGCAGCCATCTTGTTTCTCAGGAGAAGTGAGGCACAAGAGAGCACAAAACAAGAGTGGAAAACGCGAAAAGGGGGCAGGGTAGAGACCCCCTGACCCCCTAGCCCTTCTCAAGGGGTCCCAGAAGGACCAAGTGCAAAATTCTTATTTTGTTTTTAAATCTCGGGGTACGCGCACAGTACGCGTACCCCGCGATTTTTTTATTTATTTATTTATTTTTTTTGCCCTTGGGGGTCCTTTTGTGACCCCCTGAGAAGGGATAGAGGGTTGGGGGTCTCTACCCTGCCCCCTTTTCGTGTTTTCCACTCTTGTTTTGGGCTCTCTTGTGCCTCAGTTCTCCTGAAAAACAAGATGGTGGCCAACACTTTCTGGTTTGGACAGTTTAGAAGGTTGACTGTCGACTGCCAGCCAATCAGAAACTCGCTCGCGCACGTACGCGTACCGTACGCGTACGGTGAGCACATATAGATATATAATTTGCTCAAATTCAATTTTCTCTACAACTACTGGAGGGATTTCCACTAAATCTAGAAAAGGCACTACTGCATACCTATCCCTACCATTTTGCCAAGTTTGGTGTAATTCCGTTCAGCCGTTCAGGCTGTAGCCGTGTCTAAAGGTCCCATAGAAAATGCCATTTGAAAAATTTCAAATTCAATTTTGTCAAGAACTACTGGAGGGATTCTCACCAAACATAGCAAAGGCACATCTGCATACCAGGCCCTAACATTTTGCCAAGTTTGGTGTAATTCCATTCAGCCGTTCGGGCTGTAGCCGTGTCTAAATGTCCCTATGGAAATTAACATGGGGAAAACACGTTTTGAGAACCCCCCCTTTCGGCCCCCGCTTGACGAATCCCCCCGAAACTTTCAGGGAAGGAGCGAAGCTGGCCAAAATTCTGGAAAATTACACGCAGATTCCTCAACCGGCACCAAAGTTATTCCCAATAGAATGTTGAGCGCATATAGATATATAATTTGCTCAAATTAATTTTTCTCAACAACTACTGGAGGGATTTTCACCAAATGTAGAAAAGGCACTACTGCATACCTGTCCCTACCATTTTTCCAAGTTTGGTGTAATTCCGTTCAGCCGTTCGGGCTGTAGCCGTGTCTAAAGGTCCCATAGAAAATGCCATTTTAAAAATTTCAAATTCAATTTTCTCAAAAACTACTGGAGGGATTTACACCAAACATACAAAAGGCACTGCTGCATACCAGTCCCTGCCATTTTGCCAAATCTGGTGTAATTCCGTTCAGCCGTTCGAGCTGTAGCCGTGTCAGAATGACCCTATGGAAATTAACATGGGGAAAACACGTTTTGGGACCTCCCCTTTTTTCTTGGCCCCCGGTTGACGAATCCCCTGAAACTTTCAGGGAAGGAGCGGAGCGGAGCGAGGCAAATTTAAGGAAAATTACAGACAGATCCCTCAATCGGCGCCAAAGTTATTCCCAATAGAATGTTGGGAATTTCCTATGGTAACTAGGTCCTAACTATATGTACCTACTGGCGACCGCCAGTAGGTTATATATATATATATATATATATATGTATATATATATATATATATATATATATATATATATATATATATATAATTCCAAGTTTCCTGTCCGCCCTCCAGGGCACAGAAAAAGGTCGGGACACTCCGAGATATTCAAAGGTGTTTATTTACCACAGAGGTTTAACAAAGCCGACGCGTTTCGCCGTTAGGCTTGCTCACGGTAATGTCAGCACATTTTCCACCTGCATACATACACCCAGTGATAGTAATGGAAATAGGACTATGCACATTTCAAAACATCAATGTGACCGCCATCTTATAATGGTTTTATGTTTAACACTCTCGCCCCAGTGGGCTAGTTCAGCAGTATACATATATTGTAGATACTTGCTCTTGCCTCAAACGTTATTGGTACACTGGGTGTATGTATGCAGGTGGAAAATGTGCTGACATTACCGTGAGCAAGCCTAACGTCGAAACGCGTCGGCTTTGTTAAACCTCTGTGGTAAATAAACACCTTTGAATATCTCGGAGTGTCCCGACCTTTTTCTGTGCCCTGGAGGGCGGACAGGAAACTTGGAATTATTTCTTCAAAAACGCTGGTTTTCAGGAAGGGACCGCTGTGCAGCTTGAGCCCAGGATTACCGGCAACTTTGTGCTAATATATATATATATATATATATATATATATATATCTCCTACTGGCGTTCGCCAGTAGGTATATATAGTTAGGATTTTTTCCCTATGGGATTTTTGATAATTCTGAGGCGGCGTCAGTAGCGGACCGATGTGCGAATAGGCCGAAGGCAGCACAACGCGTCGAGATCCGGATGGCACCGAGGTGGTGTCCAGCAAATTGCCGCACTGGTGTGGCCATCCTACAATGCTGCGCCGAAAGACGGCGTGTCCAGCTGAGTTGCGGTCACTCTTGCGGTACAGTGACTCGAACGCGCCGAGATCCGGATGGCACCGAGGTGGTGTCCAGCAAATTGCCGCACTGGTGTGGCCATCCTACAATGCTGCGCCGAAAGACGGCGTGTCCAGCTGAGTTCCGGTCACTTTTGCGGTACAGTGACTCGAACGCGCCGAGATCCGGATGGCACCGAGGTGGTGTCCAGCAAGTTGCCGCACTGGTGTGGCCATCCTACAATGCTGCGCCGAAAGTCGGCGTGGGGTGCCCCGTTGGCTTATGAGGTGATGTCAGTAGTGGACCGATGTGTGAATAGGTCGGAACCAGCACAAGGCGCCAAGATCGGAATGGCAAGTCCTGGAGGTTGAGTGCCATAGTTGAGAGTTCTGAGCAGTGCTTGTAAGACTGTCTGAAGCTTATTTGCACCTGCTGCAGCTTCACTATTGCCCTGGTGTGGCCAAAGGTCGCACATGACATAGGCGGCCGGCTCCCGAGGTCCGGCGGAACTTTTTGCCTTTTCCTTTCTGCTTCTTTTCCTACAATCCGTTTCATCTGAAGACACGACCAGGTCCCTGAATGTGTGCAGGGGGACGCTATTGATTGAATGAAAATGGCGGCTTGACACAAAGCTGACTCAAGCGTTGCTGTTGATGCTATACAGACAAAAATTGGTTTTCAGTTTGTACATTCTTCAGGATTTTTTTTCCATCCAAGTCTGATTGAGAGTTTGTAGAAAAATGGCTTCAGATTTTCCACATACTACTCTTCAACATTCTTCCTAAATGTAACAATGTGAATCTCACTAGGAGAACGGCTGTTTCTGTTTCCTTTCAAAATGCTGCCAACAATATTTTCTGAATGGAAGACACCATCTTGTAGCATAAAGGGCCGAAAGGGGTTCTGGGCTGGCCGATGGTTGGTGGAGACATTTTGACTATATCTTGGACCTGCCCGGACTCGCCCAAAATGGCGCCGGTATAAATGGGACTCGTAACTCCTTGCCCGCAAATGTATATCTAGAAAATGTTATTGTAAGTGGCCCTGTCTTATTTTAATTACAAAATGTACGTCCACCGATTCCGCAACTGTTAGACACCTTAGTTCTTGCAACCTAATGGCCCGCTCGTTACGTTCCTCTACAGTGTAAATGTCTCCTCATCATATACGATTTCAGTTTGCTCCGTGGCCGGCCCACGTGGTTATAGGCCCGTATTTGTATACTGACATTTTCACAATAAAGGTTTTTAAAACAAAACACGGTAGTAGTATTTACATTGGTAAAGTTTTTACTTTTAGTCACTGTTTTCGAATCAGTAAAAGGCAAGTGAAATAAAGCAGTCCAATTACATGACGGATAAAAGGTATAATATGTAGGAACGCAGTAAAGATAAATGGTCAAGGGCAGTTGTGTTTTCCACTCCTGCAACATAAAGTGATCGATAAGAATCTGATAATCAGGCGTATCGGCGACTAAGACAGCAGGCCGAGTATCTTTTACTCAACGGCTCCGTCATGGAACGAAGAAACGCCCTTTTTCTCGAAAAAGGAATATATTTTACTTGCAGGACAGTTGTACATTTTCCGGGAAAGTACATTAGCCTGGAATATTATAACATATGTTTTAAAAAAAATAATGTTCGAAAACAATAAAAAGCGTAATTTTTAGGTCATATGACCAAGCTTTTCATCATTAAAATAACAAAAGTAAAATGAACCAATGAAAAGTTTTATTAACAAGTCACATGACCTGTTATGCTTACGTTACGCGCTGCGCGCCGCGCCTCGGATCACTTCCGGGTGCGCTAACGCGGCGTGTCATATAACGCATTACGCGACAACGTAGGTCAAGAATATAGTCAAAATGTCTCCACCAACCAGCGTTCGGAACACAACCCCTTTCAGTAGTCCAAAAAGTTCTGTTAAATGACAACAGAGGGGACAGGCAACAAGAACCATCAGTCAAAGAGGGGAGGGCAAGTTCTTCTCTTCCGGGTCATGTTGGGGCGCTACCGGAACTGATCGAATTGGTAGTCTACAGTGTTTCTGGATGTTTCAGACTAAAGCTGGCGTCAGCATGAGAGCACTTCCATCTCGTAGCTCCGTCGTGGCCATTCCACGAGCAGACATGGCAGCCGCTCCCCACCAGAAGCCTGCGGGAGTCGGAGGCCCCCAAGACTTTTGTAGAATCTTCACGGCTGAGGGGACGCTTTTGAGAATGGGACCCAAGCCCTAGCAGACAAGCGTCCGAGTTCAAAGGTGTCCCAGGGCCATTTCAGTGGACCAGGCCCAAAACCGAAGAGCCGGCCGCCATTTTGAGAGTCCTGTGGCAGCCGCCTATCGCTGCACCGCAAGAGTGGGAGCAACTCAACTACATGATGAGCGAGACGCTGTAGTCGCAAGAGCGGGCGGTAAACAGCTGAATGGCGGAAGAGGCACAGTGTAGCAAAAGCGGGCGGAATGGCAACTGAAACGGTAAAGGGGCGCCCCACTACAGCTTGTCTTCAGGTCAAACGGATTGTGGGACAAGGTCCAGAATTGAAGAGTCATCAAAAGGCAAAAAGTTCCGCCGGACCCCGGGAGCCGGCCGCCTATGTCGGGGGCGATCTCAGGCTATACCAGTGCTATAAGACTTGGGGAGGGTGTCGGAGCCAAGCGTCTTCTCCGAGTCCGTGCCATCACACCGTTCCTTGGGGGGCCTCCGTCAAGCGGTTTAGGGAGGTACCATATAACATTGTTTTCAAATGCAGTCAGGTCCACAAACGACCCTCACTTACTTTGAGAATAGTGAAGCTGCAGTAGGTGGAAATAAGCTTCAGACAGTCTTACAAGCACTGCTTTTGTAAACATTTTTTGTTTTTTTTGTATTTTTGCACAGTTTTATATATTTTTTTTGTTTTTGATGGAGGGGAAACAACAAAGCACAGGCATTGAAAAAGGCTCAAACTCAGAACTCTGAACTATGGCACCCAACATCCAGGAGCTTTCCATCCGGATCTTGGAGCCTTGTGCTGCTTTCGACCTATTCCCACATCGGTCCACTACTGACATCATCTTATAAACCAACGTTATGTAAATAGTTTTTTAATAAAATGTTTTACCCTGTTTCTTTGCTGGTGTGTTGTCTATATTTTTAATATTTGCATAGGGTTTGTCGTTATTTTGTGCGGGATGGGTGATGGAGCCGAGCTGTCTTGCAGCCCTCATGGTGTGGAGCTCAGTTCATCTCACTATTTTCGTATTTCTCATGAAGGGTTGTTTATAATATTTCTATTTTAGCGAGGTCAAAAAAAGATCCAATTAGTGGCGTACTGATTTTGCTCGATTACTTTTATTTTTTTACACGATTTTTCCCGATCTGCAAAGACTAAACAGAGTATTGCGACTTTGTGCTTGTTTGTAAATAGAGAATGAACCAAAGAGAATCAATTGTAAAACAGTAAATGCTTGGATAATAATCAATCAAATGGAGAGACAAGCAGGCACGACGGATTACAACGGGGGCAAAGGCCTGCGTTAACTACCGTTCACTATCTGCAAAGAGAGAGTACTACTAAGAGAAAAGAGGGGAGGGGGGGGGGCAGCGTTCAAAGCACATCAGCGTGCATAAATACGAAAATGTTTTTATCTATCATGTACTTGACATTTTAAAGCTTTTCATATTTGCTATTAAAAAACCAATGAAATTCACAGAAAAAAACCATAGGTTATAGTGGATATATAGTTAGGAATTTGCATTTACAAAACCTTGAAAATTCAATGAAAAAACCATTGGTTTTAGGCCATATATAGTTAGGGATTTGCATTTACAAAACCTTATTTTACTCGCATAAAACCATTGAAATTCCATATATAGTTATAAGCGCTAACTATATATCGCGCACCCGCAATCCACTGCTGATGATGTCACATATTACATCATTCATGACATGGTTAGTGACATCACTGATGACATCACTGATGACATCTCAAATGACATCACTGATGACATCACTGAAAACATCTCATTTGACATGACTGATAACATCACTGATGATATCATTCATGTGATAATACCATGAACCTCTTCAGACTCTAATATAACCTTAGATACAATCAGTGTAAACAGACAGTCACAGACTGTCACTCATCCATGGAGTTACTCACACACCTAGTCAGTTATGCCAAAAATCAATCACACCTCCATTTTCTCAACTATACAGTTATACACACCTTACTTATTCAAACATATACTAACACATATTTACTTTACTCTCTTATACAATCTCTGATACATGTTCACAATGATCCATACAGCCACTCACACATTTACTGGCTCTTATGCACAGTTATTTATAGATGTCAACTCTCACATGTACTGTGTTTTACATATGTACTTAATTTGACATGTAGCACTGAGATATCCATTCACTCACTAATACACTCATGCACAGTCAACCGCCCATACAGCTGTTTGCACATGCACTTTTGAATCTATACATATAGTGAATCAACTACTCACACATCTATGTACAGAGTCACACACCTCCCAGCCACCCATACACACACACTCAGTTTCCCATACAAATACTTGGACAACCAATCAATAACCCATACAGTTACTCATATAGCTACTGATCAACATATGCAGCAGTTTGTAGAACAACAGATATAATGATGCACAAATTAAAACAGTTTAGTCACTAACCCATGCACTCAGTGAGACACATTTAATCACTCACTCAATCAGTCAGTCATGCACCTAGTAAATCCTTCATCCAGACACTTATATATCCACTCATTCTTCAATATGTAAAACATATTTTAACTTTACAGAAACATACAGTCACTGGATGTTGTCATCAGTGATGTCATCAGTGATGTCATTTGAGATGTCATCAGTGATGTCATCAGTGATGTCACTAACCATGTCATGAATGATGTAATATGTGACATCATCAGCAGTGGATTGCGGGTGCGCGATATATAGTTAGCGCTTATAACTATATATGGAATTTCAATGGTTTTATGCGAGTAAAATAAGGTTTTGTAAATGCAAATCCCTAACTATATATGGCCTAAAACCAATGGTTTTTTCATTGAATTTTCAAGGTTTTGTAAATGCAAATTCCTAACTATATATCCACTATAACCTATGGTTTTTTCTGTGAATATATATATATACATACATACATACATACATACATACATACATACATACATACATATATATATATATATATGTATATATATATATATATATATATATATATACATACACATACACACCCCCAGTTGGAAGTGCACTCCAGGTAGGTACACACTGAAACTCACAAGCAGCTTTCATAGACAGGGCCCCTTTATGGGCAGCATGTGTTCAAATAACGGCAAACAGGAACATCACCAGTAAATTCCCTCATTTATTTCCATGACACGCACAGGTAGTGCAAGCATGGTAGTTCAAGTATAACCCAAGTGGGTCGCCGCCATTATGAACATGGCAAGTCTTTTTCAGGGAATCAAAGTGTCTCTTTTCCAGCCGCTTGCACCATTACAACAAAGCACCTTCTGCTCCGATTACACTGCTTCAATAAACAGCAACGGACCCGTCGGTCACGCAGTGGTGCTCTTCTGTGGCCTGGACGGCTACCATATTTGAAAAGAAAGAGTTACCCCCAGTTGGAAGTGCCCTCCAGGTAGGTACAAGCTCAAACTCACAAGCAGCTTTCATGGACACGGCCCCTTCAATTTCCGCTGCCTACACGTTTCGGGCCAACCGCTCTTCTTCATGGGCAGCATGTATTCAAATAACACCATCAGGACCATCATCAGTAATTCCCTCTTTTTTTTCCATGACAAGCACAGCATTATGGGAATGGTAGTGCAAGAATAACCCAAGTGGGTCGCCGCAGTTATGAACATGTCTCGTTGTTTTCAGAGAATCAAAATGTCTCTTTTCCAGCTGCTTGCACCAGTACAACAAAGCACCTCCTGCTCCGATCAAACTGCTTCAGTAAACAGCAACAGACCCGCTCGGGTCACGCGGTGGTGCTCTTCCGTGGCCGGGCCAGCCACCATATTTGAAAAGAAAGAGTTGACCCCGGTTGGAAGTGCACTCCAGGTAAGTACACGCTCAAACTCACAAGCAGCTTTCATAGAATCAAAGTGTCACTTTTCCAGCCGCTTGCACCAGTATAACAAAGTGTAATCAGCCAATAAAGAGAAGGAGATACACTGGTTTGTCTCCGTATGCCGTCATTTGCTGAAAACTGCCTATGAAGAAGGGCGTGACGCCCAAAACGCGTTGGCAGGACTTTTTTAAAGGACTGTGTCCATGATAGTGGTGCTTGCTTTTGCCAGCTTTCAACCGACCTGCGAATGCTATCTCACTTCAGGGGCAACTCTGGTTTTTGGATGTATAGTGGCCTGCCTGGGTCTCGAGATTGCACCGCCACGATATCCTTGTGGATCTGCAGCTACTTACTTGGGCAGCAGTTGGCGGAGCAGGGGGTGCTGTGCAAGGTGCGAGAGCGACTGTGTGAAACTGTGGTGCCTTTCAGAGAACTGGAGATAATGCACTAGGCAGCAGCGACCCACATGGCGAGAATGGACTTCCAGTCCCATAATGCTTTGAAATACTCACCTGAGTGTAATCAGCCAATAAAGAGAAGGAGATATACTGGTTTGTCTCCGTATGCCGTCATTTGCTGAAAACTGCATATGAAGAAGGGCGTGACGCCCGAAACGCGTTGGCAGGACTTTTTTAAGTGTCATGATAGTGGCGCTTGCTTTTACCAGCTTTCAACCGACCTGCGAGTGCGATCTCACTTCAGGGGCAACTCTGTTTTTTGGATATATATATATATAATATATTATATATATGTATATATATTTTATATATATATATATATATATATATACTATCTCAAAATGCAATATTGTAAGGGGAAGATGGGTGTAGTTGTGGAATCCTGGTACTGCGACAAACTATTAGAGTGGTGGACGGGGGTTTCAGAATAATGAAGTTGGAGAGATGGAGGGAGAGAAAGAACCTGGAAGTTGCATCAACAATAAATAAAAAATCCTATAGTGTCATCATATTGAGGGTCCTCCTTACACAACTACGTCTTAATTGTCTTGAAGGATTAAAGAGCGAGATCTTTCCACTTACAGCCTCTGCACCTTTGTGGGAACTGAGCAGTGGTTTGAAATTTAGTGCTGATGCTTTCTCAATTACTTTCAATAAAGTTAGCTTTTCTAAAATGTTAAGTTAGTAACACTTATATACAATTAAGTCTCTTAATGTTGCATCTATCAGGTGTCTGATAGATTTTAGACACTATCGACTGAAGATCTTTGTTTTTCTTCCAATTAGTAGTTCCTCTGGCTAACTCGTATTTTCTTCTGAAAATACATTTGGAATTTCATGTTAGCCCATCTGTCAACATGCCACTATTTTGTCAAAACAATCTTAGCAGGGTGCACATGTTTCGATGTGACTGTAGAAAGTAGGTATCACTTGGAGAGAACTAAATTGTTACGGTATTCTGGGTAGTTTTAGTTTACTATTTACTTGGGAGTCCAAGGAAAACAATCAGCCATCAGTCCTTTTCACATGTGTTTTTGAGTGCTTAGAATTGTCACTAAATGAGAGAGCATTTTTGTGAATTCTGCCAACTTACCTGTAAGAAATTATTTCGACAGAGAATCTTTTGTAAAGCCCTCCCAGCTCAAATTTGTAGAGCAGCAGCTCGGAAGTCAATGCACACCTTTAGTGCACATCGTTTGGATTCTGACATGAAGCGTCCTCTCAGACTGTCAAGTTATCTCCTTGTTAAATTGTTTTGACCAAGATCCTCTAGTTCTCAACACCTGCCCCACCAACCCAGAAGATAGAGGTACACCTCTGAAAAATATTTCAAGATTAGGAATCTAGGGCGGGACCCTTGCTGGAGATGGAAATTGTTTTTGCCTGTAACAATAGTTCTCCAGTGGGGGGGATTTCCTCCCCAGATTATTATTACTGCTCCATTCATGTCTAATTAATGACAAAGTACTGAAGTAAAATGTTTCATTGAGCTATGCTTCCTGAGCTAAAGTAACTTCCCCCTGCGTTAAAATTGTAAGAGGGGAATTTTCTTTACCTAATCGCTGCAATGCTAACTAGTTTTTTTCTTTAATTTCCTATTTCAAAACTGTTTTGGAAAGTGAAAAATTGACCATATTTTTGTATGAAGTTTTAAATTTCTAAATAAATGGGAATTTCTGAGTTCAACCTGACAGACAGAAATTATTGTAATGTTCTGAATCTGAGCAAATACCCCAGAGGAACATGTTAACATGGAAGTTATCGTTCCATATTGGTTTGCAGATTTTAGGCATTTGTAATCCCTCACATGGTTGCAGCATATGTCAGAGGTTCTACCTATGTCACATTAACCCCCAAAGTTTAGTTGTTTTTTCACACTTAACTTAAAGTACAGTGTTATGTAACTTTTTGCTGTTTCTATTTTTTAATTGCAGCTCACATCACTGGAGCTGCAGTATGTCTCACCAAAACTCCTCATGTGTCGGGACCTGGAACTGGCCGTGCCAGGGACATACGATCCTAACCAGCCAATCATACGCATCCAGTCCATAGCACCATCGCTGCAGGTCATCACATCAAAACAGAGGCCGCGGAAGCTGACACTAATGGGTAGGAGATTAGACCGCTGACCCTGTTGCTGTTAGTTGCGTAGCCTGTACCAGCAATGAGTTATGAGAGATGTAGCCCTCTGAATTTAACAGATAGGCTGTCGTGCAAACAAGATACACTTGAGAATAACTCCGAGCAAGAGAAGAAGAATCTGTGCACAGATCATTACTGATTCAAATTGAACAAATCAAATTCAGGACCATGCTTGCATGTGTATAATTGTATAATTAGGGCAGGGGCCAAGTAAAACTGTTAAAAATATATATATACTTCTTTTACCAAGGGTAGGCAGGACCACTTCATGCCACATGCTTTTACCATGCTGAACCTTGGTCTGTGCTATTAGTATGGTCAGTCGCAACAAAGTACAGGCCACTTCGGCTTATAGGTTAGTGATTAGCAGGAGGAGGAGTTGGGTCTCATGACCAGGTCAAGCAGAACATTGAAGGAAAGTGCATGACACTTTGTTTTACTTCACTGATATTGCTCCTGAGCCTTGCTATTTAACGGTGTGTACCTATAATCATCATGTGGAGGAGTGTCCCTCAATGGTTAGAGCGGCAGACCCTGATGCAGATTTCTGGCCAGGGACCAGGGTTCGATTCCCGCCTCAGCGGGGTCTCGGGCTCAATTTCCTCGTACCTGTTAATTCTTGCCTCGGTGCCTATTCTAATCATGGGCCCCACGCTGCAACTCTGGGCAATAGATTGCTTAGCCTCCACACCGGCCCCAACAGCGCTAAAGATGCCTGGCTTCACCCTGGGGGTGCCCAGGAGTGGACACTTCACAGGGAAAGCCAGGAGGGGTTTCACAGCGGTATGAGTATCCGCGCCAGGAAGCCGAATAGGCGACACCGCAAGGTGACCGTCTGGTGACAGTGCGCTCTATAAGTACCATGACATTTTCATTTACATGGTGGTGGGAGTTGACAATTGTATTGTATTGTATTCTATTGTAATTGCATGTATATATCGCTTACCACCCTGACGAGGCGTCGAAGCGCTTTTTCGGTGAGTAGCACACTACTCTGGTACCCATAAAGGATTAGTGTTGAGTTAGTATAGTGAAATATGAAAATAATTTGAGTGGTGGATAGGTTAGTCAGTTATTTGGATTCAGAAGGATAGCGGAGGTATAGAAGAGGGAAAAAGGTTTGCATTAGTATAGCGCTTGTTACCCATATCGATAGAGACTACTAGCCTCAGATTCCTTAGCGTAGAATTATCCCCAGGCGTGAACCTGGATCCGAAAAACGTTCTTACCACAGCATCCCTGCGTGCCGGGCGTACGGCACCACGCGACTCCTTCCTGACGTCGTCCTCGTTTGTGACGCCAGCGAGGATACATAAGTCCCACCCCGGCGCACCTACGTCAGTTATTTCTCTTTTCTACGTGCAACGCGGATCCGGATTGTGTTCTGGCATGTTTTCAGGTCTCCTCTTCTTTTTCACACTAGGCATTAGTGGAACAGTGTGCGAATGCCTTCGGGCTTCAAGACGTGTACCACCTGTGCATGTCCCATGTCGGCGACAGATCCTCACCCGATTTGCATATGGTGCCTAGTTGAGCACCACGACTTGGAGAGCTGCGACGCGTCCCAGCCCTTAAGCCTAAATCACGGCGGGAGTGCCGGTTGAAGTTGCTGTCGGTGCACTTGTCCAGGTCATCCCAGCGTCCGTCCGCTACCTCGGAGGCGAGGAGCCGCCAGTTCCGTCTGCGACATCGTCTCTCGCCATGGCCCCAGGGGGGTGACTCACGGGCTGGTAGGTCCTTCAGTTTGTCTCTGAGACCATGTTCTCCTTCCGCGGTGGGCGCCGGCTCCCCCCGGAACATGCGCTGTCGCCTGTATACCTGCTGTTTCCCGGCGCAGAGGCGACTAGGGCTCAAATGACAGCCTACGCTGCCGCTCTGCAGGCTTCTTTGGCTCTTCCTCCACCTCCTGAGACATCTGCTGATCCCTTGCCTCGCACAGGAACTTCCGCGGAGTCGCCAACGGCTCCGGCCTCGAAGGTTTCGGCTTCAGGTCGTAGGAGGGTGGTGTCATCGAGGTGTGGTCCTTCGGGGCACCCCTCTTCGGCGCCTGGCGTCCCTGCCTCGCCGCAAATCCCCACGGGGCTCCCTGTGGCATCGCAGGAAATCGGCTGGACTCCGGGCTTGCCCCCGAGTCCCCCTCGGTCCTCTGAGCAGGCGGCTGCCTCACCAGAGGTCAAGCCGGCGCCGTTTCGGCGCCACGAGCCTTCCTCCCGGCTCTGATGGAGTCGTGGTGGAGACCGGTGCCTGGAGCACTTTCCCGAGTCTCTCTCGGTCCTCGACGCGGGCGACTACCCAGTCTGAAGCCGAACTGGCGCCTTTTTGGCACTGTTCCTTCGCCGTTACGGCTACGTTCCATCGCCGTTACGGCTATGTCCCCGCCCCATTCTCCCAGGGAGAGCACGTGGTGGCAGAAGTCGACCCGGCACCACGAATGCCCACTCCAGCGCCGGTCAATGTCGATCAGGCGCCGGTGGCGGACTCCACGGACCCGCACCGGCATCTGGTTCTTGATTCGTCTCCTGAGGTCCCTTCTTCTCCAGAGGTCTGTCATCTGTTGGTGTGTTCCTCCCGTAGACTGGGCGCCGTATTGTTGCCTTTTCACCAGCATCTTCTAGGGAGGGCTCCTCGCTGTCCCCACGGCCTAAATCCTCAAACCCTTCTTTTCGTGGCTCGCAGCTGACTTTTCCGCTGGCCTTACTGCCTTCCCCTGAGGTCCCTCAGGTTCCTCATTCATCTGTGAATCCTCCTCTATTCCGGGGCTGGCCGCTCCCCTCTGGACTTAGGGATGGACAGCTCAGTCGGCAGCCATCGCCCATGGAGGAATTACTTTCTCCTCCGCGGCGGCCTACTGAGGCCAGTGTTGCCTTTGTTCGGGCTATTTCCACAGCCACTGGTATTCTGCGGATGGGTGGACCTGTCACTCCGTTTCCTACGGACAACCTTTTGGAAGTTCTCCACCAGGGCTCTGGTGGACGGGAGTTGTTCCTTCCTTTTGAAGCGTCACTCCACAGTTCTCTTATAAGGGCTTGGGAGCGCCCTACCGCGGGCGATCCGGTACCTCAGGTGCTTTTGCATCGCCACCGCCCTGCTCCGCATGACCCTGTCCATCTTTCCTTCCACCCCTCTATTCAAGGCTCTCTTCTGCAGAATGCCTTTCTGTGTTTGCCTGTAGTGTTGTTTCCTCCATTTCGGGAGGCACAGTGGTTGGATTCATGGGGGTGTAATGTCTTCGCTTCTTCCAGCGCTGCCTTGTGGGTGCTTAACACTTTGTGTGTGTTGACCAGGGCTACTTCCAGTCTGTGGGACTCGGTTGAGTCACTTCTTTCTCATGTCTCCCATGAGGGTGCCCGTGCTGATCTGCAGGGCCATGTGTTGGATGGTAGGGAGTTGGCCGCGTTTATTCTGCGTGCAGGCTTGGATGTTGCTGATGCTCTTGGCCGTGCTATGGCCACCTCTGTGGCTCTATGTCACCATGCTTGGCTGCGTGATGAGGTCTTTCCTGAAAATAATAGAGAGCATCTGGTTGACCTGCCCTTTGATGGGGTCCTTCTGTTTAACACTCATGCGGACACTGCCATTCAGCATCTTCTTGCGGGGCTCCGTCCTCCACCTCCTCAGTAGGTTAGTTTGTTGATCCTCTGGGTCTTGGTGGGGGATGTTATCCCACTTGTTCCTGGAATCTGGGGATGGAGTATTGGAGTATCCGTTGCACTTTGTGTGGTTTGCTGTGTCCTTGGGGTACCTTGGTTGACCCACTTCTTCAGTTGGCTGCTGGTTCAGCCCCCTATTTTTTGGCTAGAGTGTACTTTTTGGCTGCTTCCTAAGCCTTCTGTGGTTTCTGCCGCAGGTTTATAGTTTTGATCTTTGATGCGGGATTTCTTCCCTAAGAGTGGTTCCCATACATTTCTTGGGACGTGTCATACCCCATGTGGGGTACTTGTAGCTAATGTATCGCTCTGTCTTTCGCTGGGAGGGTGTGGACTCTCCTTGCGGGTTCTTGCCTTTCCTGGTGTTGTTGTATTCCGCTGGTGCGGATTCTTGGTCATTGCCTGGGTGTAGCTGACGCTGTTACAGTTCTGTCTTTCTAGGTATTTGATGCGTCGATGGACTGGCTTGGTATGCCGTCTTCGGCATTGTGCTGCTGTGTTTTCCCCTCCTGTCCTCTGTGTCGGCCTGGTACTCTGCCGGGTGTTCCAAGGAGGATACCTTCCTGTGTTGACTGGACCCGCTCTACTTGTTGACGGCTGGTCGCATGTTGGCGCCCAGCTGCGTCCGCCTAGATGATGGGGTCTGGACGTTTAGTTTCATGGCGCTTATCAGCACCCGGCTGCGCCCGCCTGCTCTCTGGTCTACGGCCAGGGGCCTAGGAGTGGGCCTGGCGCCCCTGCTTCTTGTTTTGCGGGAGCCTTGTGGGACTATGTTTTTCTTCTCCCACCTGCCTTATTGCTGAGGCACTGTTTTGTCTGTCTGTTGACTTCCAGCTGTGATGGATTCGGCTGCCCTCTTCACTGGGTTTGTTCCCGGTGGAGGGCTCTTGTCTTAGTTTTTACCCCTTCTTCTTGGAGTCTCTGGGTTGCTCTTCTTCCTCGGTACTCCTCTGCGTTGCCTGTGCCTCTGGAGCTTCCGGTGGAGGTCCCTGGTACATTGACTGCTGGCCTCCTTTCGTATAGCAAATCTTAAAAAAGACAGGGGTGTCCCCACAGAAGGACAGTCTGGGACTGTGTCTCACATCTAGTGAGTGCACTCTAGAGTAAATATTGCATTTCCAAAAAATATAGCATGCCAATAATACGGCGGGAAAGGTAAAGTTACAGGAATTTTAAGTCTCAATTTCTATCAGCGTATGTTGAATCAAGAGAAGAACTCTGTATATTCGTTTTCTTATATCTCTACAGATGCCAAGTTTTTAGGAGAAAGCCTATTTCCTAACTGTATAGTCAGTTTATACATTAACGTTAAAATCTACAGTATTTCATGATTAACATAGCATACACAAAAATTATTGTTAAAAAAGGATGTTTACCACACCATGAGTTTCTCTGTTGTACATTTATTACACATTCAAATATAAAAGTTCATCATTACATAATATACAATTATTTAAGAACACATGTTAGTACATTTGTATAAAAAGTATTTAAAAACAAAGAATCACAAGTCGACGCGGCGTTTCGGTATCCTGTATGTCTACCTTCTTCAGGACTGATTCTAAATAGATTTAAAAAGAATTTAAAAACACAGAGTTACTCTTATTGCATTGGTGCAGAAGTGTTCATCATTCACAACTGTAGATAGTCACAATTGTAGTAGATATAACATCGTCTTTTAGGCATCTTTAATACAAAAGGCTTCATTTTTTAACACAAAATTTCGGTTTTACATTACTAGTAATGCTTCCCGCTCATATAGATATCAAAATATTGACCATTTTTTTCTCTAACAATACGCTTGAACAAAACTAATGGTGTTTACCTTTCCCTTGGACTATGTAGTCCAATGCTCTTGAGACTCAATTTGAGATCTCCATATTATGCCTATAATGAAGGATTTGTCAATTTGACGCATACCTTAAATCAGGCGGAGTAGATTTCCCCACCGGACAATGTTTACTTCAGTTTAGAACCTTGTTGCCATCAAATTCGTGGGCTTATATTCGGATTCTGTTTGTGCGATATGATATCACTGGATAAAATAAGTATAAGGATAATATATTTATAGTGTGTCTCACCATTATATATATGTCACGACAGACGTTCTTAACAATTTAAAACTTTAAATGGAGATAGATTTTAATTTATACCTCCAAACATAATGAGAATATTTTCTTATATACCTTATTTTCAGAATAAATACGCTTGGTCTTGGACTACCAGGAGGAGCCACCGTATTATGAGTTGTGGGTTTCTTCAATGACCCTAGGAAATATTAATTGTTTCATATTACCTAATGTGGAATTTGTGGATTTAGAACTCTATTTATTAAACAGTACTTGAGGTATCACTCACCATTAAAATTAATGCTGCCTGATGTAATTTCTTGGATATTCAGATTTCAAGGCACTCCGTTGTGGATAAAAATTTCTGCTGCATTGGGTAATGGAACATATAAAATATATATATCAGGCCCAATGTGTGGCAGATTTATATCTTATTCATAGGTATTATAATCTTTAACCATTTAAGTTATCTTATGTTATCTGACATATTGAGGAATGGGTCACAACTGTCAGGTTGCTTATATTAGTTTAAAAAAAAGATTTTATAGGGTATTAGCGCTAGGGCAATAGAAAATTAATCTAAAACATAAAGCGGCCCTCATTGTTATTTGTCTCTACCTTTGAGTGTGCAGTCGGCCTCCCTGCTCCTGGGTCCTGGTAGTCTTCCAACGCGTCCCTCAGCCGGTCTTGTACGATCCGTCTAGAACACTGAATGCTCGATCTGGAAGCGGTATTTTATAATACCCGCGCTATGATTGGTTGTACTGCCCACACTTCTCATTGGAGCTTCGTGGGCCAATCCGTTTCAAGTCACCATAGTAACTGAACGCTATTGATAGTATTACGGACCTACTCTGCCATTCGTGTTTACCCGTGTATGTTCCTCTTACGATTGGAGGAACTGTTGCCTGGTAACTTAACGCGTGCCGCATGCCGCACCATAGTAACCGAACGCTTTTGATAGTATTACGGACCTACTCTGCCATTCGTGTTTACCCGTATATGTTCCTCTTACGATTGGAGGAACTGTGGCCTGGTGACTTCACGCGTGCCGCTCTGATTGTTGAGCGCGTATATCTTTATGTATTACAGCACGGCTCAGCTTATATTGTACGGGACAAGTTCCAATGTTACTCGCACCTCGATTTCCCTTGTATTACACGCTCTTTTAAATTAACGGGTCAACATGACGATAATCAGCTGTATTTCCTCTCTGTATATGTAACGCATTTCTTGTATGCTAATACGGCCAAATTGTTATTTTAATGATTCATTATTTTCTCATTAGGTTTAAAAGGAACCCACCATGGTTGTTGTTCCTTAACTCAGGCCTCTATTTATCGGTCGTTTGGGCGCATCCATATCGGGGAGGATATTTTAGCTACTTCACCTTACATGACCCTTTTTGCGACACTATTTGGTCTCAGTTCGTATGGTACTGTGTATGTACTTTACTCTGAATATTATACTCATTGGATAATTTTCTCCCAATCCTCCTTTTTGATTACCACCTCTGATGTTCTCAGTTATCTTTTCTAAACCACACCATTTTAAATCCTCAATTTTGTGGCCAGCTTCCCTCCAGTGCTCAGTCAAATGGTGTGGTTTAGAAAAGATAACTGAGAACATCAGAGGTGGTAATCAAAATAATAAGAGGAAAAGAAGGGAGCAATTCTACATGTCGACTCTCAATAGTGTGAGGTGTGGCTTAAATTCTAAGGAGGATTGGGAGAAAATTATCCAATGATATAACACAGGAATGGCCTCATATAGGCCTGTAGTCCTCCTTTTACGAACAATAGAGTATAATATTCAGAGTAAAGTACATACACACAAGATCTGAACAAAACTTGTGGGCCCTGGGATTACCATCTGTTACCGGGAGGCCGAGTAAGACCATATTTTACTCTTTATGGGAAAAGGATAGGCTATGGTAGGATTGATACTTCATAGAGGCTTATAGTCGCCCTTCTATGAACAATATAGTAAAAAATCATAGTAAGGTAATTATACATAAGATCTGAATAAAACCTGTGGGCCCCGGGACTCACCATCTGTTACCGGCAGGCCAAGTAAAATCATAATTTACTCTATATGTGAAAAGGATAGGCTATTGCAAGGTAATACTTTAACGGCCTAGTACCATACGAACTGAGACCAAATAGTGTCGCAAAAAGGGTCATATAAGGTGAAGTAGCTAAAATATCCTCCCTGATATGGATGCGCCCAAACGACCGATAAATAGAGGCCTGAGTTAAGGAACAACAACCATGGTGGGTTCCTTTTAAACCTAATGAGAAAATAATGAATCATTAAAATAACAATTTGGCCGTATTAGCATACAAGAAATGCGTTACATATACAGAGAGGAAATACAGCAGATTATCGTCATGTTGACCCGTTAATTTAAAAGAGCGTGTAATACAAGGGAAATCGAGGTGCGAGTAACATTGGAACTTGTCCCGTACAATATAAGCTGAGCCGTGCTGTAATACATAAAGATATACGCGCTCAACAATCAGAGCGGCACGCGTGAAGTCACCAGGCCACAGTTCCTCCAATCGTAAGAGGAACATATACGGGTAAACACGAATGGCAGAGTAGGTCCGTAATACTATCAAAAGCGTTCGGTTACTATGGTGCGGCATGCGGCACGCGTTAAGTTACCAGGCAACAGTTCCTCCACTCGTAAGAGGAACATACACGGGTAAACACGAATGGCAGAGTAGGTCCGTAATACTATCAATAGCGTTCAGTTACTATGGTGACTTGATACGGATTGGCCCACGAAGTTCCAATGAGAAGTGTGGGCAGTACAACCAATCATAGCGCGGGTATTATAAAATACTGCTTCCAGATCGAGCATTCAGTGTTCTAGACGGATCGTACAAGACCGGCTGAGGGACGCGTTGGAAGACTACCAGGACCCAGGAGCAGGGAGGCCGACTGCACACTCAAAGGTAGAGACAAATAACAATGAGGGCCGCTTTATGTTTTAGATTAATTTTCTATTACCCTAGCGCTAATACCCTATAAAATCTTTTTTTTAAACTAATATAAGCAACCTGACAGTTGTGACCCATTCCTCAATATGTCAGATAACATAAGATAACTTAAATGGTTAAAGATTATAATACCTATGAATAAGATATAAATCTGCCACACATTGGGCCTGATATATATATTTTATATGTTCCATTACCCAATGCAGCAGAAATTTTTATCCACAACGGAGTGCCTTGAAATCTGAATATCCATGAAATTACATCAGGCAGCATTAATTTTAATGGTGAGTGATACCTCAAGTACTGTTTAATAAATAGAGTTCTAAATCCACAAATTCCACATTAGGTAATATGAAACAATTAATATTTCCTAGGGTCATTGAAGAAACCCACAACTCATAATACGGTGGCTCCTCCTGGTAGTCCAAGACCAAGCGTATTTATTCTGAAAATAAGGTATATAAGAAAATATTCTCATTATGTTTGGAGGTATAAATTAAAATCTATCTCCATTTAAAGTTTTAAATTGTTAAGAACGTCTGTCGTGACATATATATAATGGTGAGACACACTATAAATATATTATCCTTATACTTATTTTATCCAGTGATATCATATCGCACAAACAGAATCCGAATATAAGCCCACGAATTTGATGGCAACAAGGTTCTAAACTGAAGTAAACATTGTCCGGTGGGGAAATCTACTCCGCCTGATTTAAGGTATGTGTCAAATTGACAAATCCTTCATTATAGCCATAATATGGAGATCTCAAATTGAGTCTCACGAGCATTGGACTACATAGTCCAAGGGAAAGGTAAACACCATTAGTTTTGTTCAAGCGTATTGTTAGAGAAAAAATGGTCAATATTTTGATATCTATATGAGCGGGAAGCATTACTAGTAATGTAAAACCGAAATTTTGTGTTAAAAAATGAAGCCTTTTGTATTAAAGATGCCTAAAAGACGATGTTATATCTACTACAATTGTGACTATCTACAGTTGTGAATGATGAACACTTCTGCACCAATGCAATAAGAGTAACTCTGTGTTTTTAAATTCTTTTTAAATCTATTTAGAATGAGTCCTGAAGAAGGTAGACATACAGGATACCGAAACGCCGCGTCGACTTGTGATTCTTTGTTTTTAAATGCTTTTTATACAAATGTACTAACATGTGTTCTTAAATAATTGTATATTATGTAATGATGAACTTTTATATTTGAATGTGTAATAAATGTACAACAGAGAAACTCATGGTGTGGTAAACATCCTTTTTTAACAATAATTTTTGTGTATGCTATGTTAATCATGAAATACTGTAGATTTTAACGTTAATGTATAAACTGACTATACAGTTAGGAAATAGGCTTTCTCCTAAAAACTTGGCATCTGTAGAGATATAAGAAAACGAATATACAGAGTTCTTCTCTTGATTCAACATACGCTGATAGAAATTGAGACTTAAAATTCCTGTAACTTTACCTTTCCCGCCGTATTATTGGCATGCTATATTTTTTGGAAATGCAATATTTACTCTAAAGTGCACTCACTAGATGTGAGACACAGTCCCGACTGTCCTTCTGTGGGGACACCCCTGTCTTTTTTAAGATGTGCTATCCCCCCAGTCCCCTATTAGTCTGTGCGGGGTCCTCCTTGAATTTCATAACTCCTTTCGTATAGCCCTTGATTTCACCTGCTTGGATGAGGGCTGGGCTGCCTCTTTTGTCGTTATAACACATCCCCTGTGAGGCCGGTGTTCTTCCACGATGCTGAGGTTCTCTTCTGATTGGGGGGAGGGGGGAACAGGGCTTTTTTCCTGTCCCTGTGATTTCTCTCCTGTTGGGGTGTTGTATTTGCCTATGCTGGAGAGGTCTTTTCGCAGACCCTCCTTCCCCTTGGGTATGGCTAAGTTATCTATTCTACGTTAAGGAATCTGCCCCTAGTAGTCTCTATCAGATGTACGAGTTAATTACCTTCGGTAACAATGTATCTGGTAGAGACGATTCTAGCGCAGATTCCTTCACGACCCGCCCTTCCTCTCCGTTCTGCGAGGACCCTTCTTCGCCGAGACGCCTGCGGGCATTTGTTCGCGCTATATTAAGTGTCAAAAAATAAATAAATAAATAAATTTGGTCTTCTGCACTCGCCTGCCTCCGGGTGGTTGTCTTCTGCATGTGCCTTTTCGTACTCCCTCCTTAGGGGGAATGCTAGTCTTGTGGTTTGCTCCATTTCTTCCCTTCTGGGGATTGATTGATGATTTCATGGGTGCTTCTGCACCCCTGTACTCTGGTCTCCTGTGTGGGGTCTGCTCATGCTCTTCTTCCTTTCGTTGAGTGCACTTATGACTCCTCTGCAGTCCTTTGGGTTGAGGTCTCTAAGCTAGAACTCGACCCTTAGCTCTTTTCAGGAGATGTCTCCCTGTTGGTGTTGTCTGGGGGTGAATTGTCATTCTTATTCCATTCTGTCCTTGATGCCCTTCTCTGTTCTGGGCTTTGGTTGCAGACTTCTTCGTCTGCTGTGCAATTTTTCACATGCTTTCTGGCCCTAGGGAGGCCGTTGTGTTTGTTTGCAGGCTTGCTTGCAGTAGTTTTGCTCTGTTCTTTCCTTCCATGACTTTTGGTGCCATAGTGCCTGGCACTATTCAGAATGGTGCTGTTCCTCCCCATTCGTTTCTTCCCTTTCTGTTTAGCTGATTTTTTCGCACACTGTTCCAGTATTCTCACAGTTTTTGTTTGTTGTGGCACGGAAAAGTTCTCCGAAGAAAACTGACGGAGGCGTGCCGGGGTGGGACTTGTGTATCCTCGCGGACGACGTCAGGGCGGAGTCACGTGGTGCCGCCCCCCCCCCCCCCCCCCCCCCCCCCCCGGCGCGCAGGGATGCTGTGCGAAGAAAGTTTTCCAGATCCAGTCTCAAGCCTGGGGATAACTACATTAAGGAATCTGCTTCTAGAATCGTCTCTACCAGATACATCATTACCGAAGGTAAGTAACTCGTACTATGGGGTGTTAAAGCATTTTTGTCATCGAGTAGCACGCTCCTCTGGAACCCATTAAGGATTAGTGGTGAATTAGTATAGTGAAATATGCAAGTAATTTGAGTGGTGGATATTAGTTATTTGGATTGAGAAGGATAGCGGAGGGATAGGATAGGGAAAAGGTTTGCATTTATATAGTGCTGGTCACCCCTGGTGGGGTGTTGAAGCGCTTTTTTTTTGGGCGAGTAGCATGCTACTCCGGAACTCATTAAAGGATTAGGATTAGAAAATTACACTTCTCCATAGACATCATCAATACTTTTTCTACGTAGTGGAAATTTCTTTATGGTAACATCTTTATTTACAAGGAATAAAGAAAAATACACTTCTGAATGACTAGTTTACCTCTTTCCCTAATCTTCCCCCTTTGCTCTGCCACTCCAGGTTATGATAATATATTGTGTTCCTCGTTGATGTTCATGAATTCTCAATCGCTCTCCCTTTGAGTGGGATACCGGAGTGCTTTACAAGAGATAACGTTCTCCACTCTAATTATTAATATAAGTTCCCATATAATGCACATTTTATTTTGTTTCTCTTTTTAGCAAGAATAATTAAACCTCAACACTGACAGCAGTCTGTACACTTTCCCAAATAGTATTTTTTTAAAGAGAAAATTAAAGAAAATGTCAGATGGCACTACTTTGACAATGGACTGGCAGCCCAATTTTTTAATCTGTCCCTGTGTAAATTGTACTGCCCAGTTTCTACGTTTTGGTATAAAATTCAGCCAGAAATCCTTTTACCTCACATCTTTTGGTAGGAGTTGCCTATTTCATTTTTTTTTGGGGGGGGGGGGGAATCTGTAGTTCCTGTTTTTGTGTATTTTGTACCTCTTTTACAGCCATATTATTAAGTAAGGTCCAGGTTGCCAGAAGTGTTTTTGGAGTACATTGGAGGGAAAAGGGAATCTGCCGGAAGTGAAAGAAATATTCCAGAAATTCTACCAGAATGTGTTATTGACCCTTAAACCCTCCTAAGCCCGATTAGACCAGTTTGAATGCCATCCCTCCACTCCAACCGTACTAGAGGGTTCATGGAAAAGAAGCTTTGAGCACCAATCAGGACAGTCCCACCATTTCTGGAAACATAGAAGCTATGGTGGTAGTCATCATCTCTGAAGAGACGAATGTATATGGAGGTTCACCATGATGGTTGACGTATATGCACTAGATTTCAAGCCATTTGGCCCTGAAGGTAGGGACTCCTTTTGTGAGCTGGTCATCAAATTCTCCTCTAACATCTCTCTCTAGGAGGATTCCTCCAATGAGAAAGTTTACGCTTAGCCTGTAGGGAAACACAGGGTAGAGGCATACTCTGTTCATTAGACCCACACATCTGATAGACACACATCAAGGGGACAGGCACTGGTACTTTCTCAAAAAGTGCCTTGTACTCCTGATGAAACATGACTTTAGAAGTTTTATTTGGAGCACACCCTCCTACATGTCCAACTAGATCACTATGGAGGCCACTGCCTGTTAAAAGTATAATGAACTTATGATGTTCTGCTGAGAGTGGCTTCGAAATTGAACATCCTATTTGAAGTTCCAACAACCAGATTGTCACTTATATTTTATACTTTACAACAGTAGGCACGTACAAAGTCACTACTCATACTTGTGGTTCCAGATCCAGTCACATCCATTATTCTTGGCCCTACAAAAGTTCTGTACATGGCTTTGAAAACACGTGCCACCTGGCCTTGTACATATTTCTGAAGTAGCCCTTTTTAGGTCTCGCCTGAGCCAGCGCATGTGCTGCCCTGGCGAGACTTTTAGTAAGGGCTTCAGAAAATGCTACCACATGCATTTGGTTGGTGGCCTAGAGCTTGCGGTTACGCGCGCAGGCGCTTACGAGCACAGGTGCCATCTCGCGGGCACCCTTACAGCCGCGATCACTTTTACTTTCACGGCCGCGCGGCCACGTCAGTTTCACGGCCACGCAGCTTGTTTAACTTTTAGCGCGAGGCACACGTGCTTGTCTCTTCCTAATGTTTAGAGTCATCACAGAAAGGTAAGAAGTCCGAGGCCTTCCTTACTGGTCCTCATGTGGACCTGTTAAGAACTTGCAATAAAGTATTGAAGGAAAGATTCTCGTTGTTGAGTATCTAGTGGAAGTAGCGCTGTTAATACCAGCCCTGCCCGCCTCCTTTCTAGAGCAATTCACTTTACTACAACCCGAACACCAAAACCAGTTAACAACATTACTCACCCTTCGCCTGCCGTCACATCCAGATTTTCGGCTTCGTAATTCTTACCACTCCCCCACTCCCAAACGAGCCCAAAATTCCTAACGCAGGCAGCAAGGGCACTCCTAGACCAGGGTGTTCTAAGGATCTTATTATTTATCAAAGTGGAGGGAGGTAGAAGTTGAGATCCATTCAGCTTCCAAGCTTAAGTACAACAAATCAATTGAGGGGAATGGATCACCTGAAACTAAGTTGCCAGGGTTTTTCTAGTGCTCAATGGCTCTGATAAAAAAACCCTCATACACGCACGTAGATGGTTGGGCGGTATTGGTTCTCCGCCTATATACGTTGCCTTCATGCATCATCATAGGGTCTTTTTTTGTCATATGCTATCCTCCACCCGGAGGTAACCATCGGTTCGAGGCATGTGGGCTGCTGAATTCATATCTGTGCATAGATCGCCGCCTAGTGTTGGGTCCGGATGATTGCACATTGTTGTCCTGGAAGAGTCTTCGAAGTATCACGAGATAGGAGGCTCCTCCCCTGGACTACAGTGCGCATGGGCATTGCCTCCATCCCCAGATTGTTTTTTTCCGCCATTGGGTTCGGATGTGTTTCGGTCCCGCTGTCGGAACCGATAGTACTTTTCTGTTTCTACTTGAGACCTAACGGTCTTTAGGCTGGGCGTCGGTACTGTTTCGTTCGGGTTATCTTATTCTCAGCTCTGAACACTCTCTGCCCCTCCGCGTGCTCTCGGCGCGGACGGGCCTACTCGACGCTCGAAGTTCCTATCATGGAACGTACTCCGTTCAAGAAGTGCCCGGTGTGCAATTCCAAATATTCACACCTCGACGTGCACCCTGTGTGCAACAAGTGTTTATCACCGAAACATGACGAGACCAGGTGTATGGCCTGTTCAAAGTTCCGGTGCAAGAAGACCCTAAAGCAGCGTCGCGCCGCTCGGCTCCAGGCCCAGTTGGCGGAACCCCCTGCGAGCCTGCCGGACAACATCTTCGAAGGTTTTGAAGTTTCGGACTCTAACCCTGCGTCGGAGGAAGAGGAAACCGGCGACGCGGAAGATGCGGACTTTTATGAAGCCGGCGACGAGGTAGGGGACGACGATGAGGCCATTGCCACCGTGGGGGATAGCTCGGAGGAAGAGCATCCCCAAACTGACTCAGGGGTTAATCCCCGAGACACGGCCCAGGTCGAGGGATCGTCTTCGGGCCTTACCCAAAACCTCGTTACTAGTCCAGCAGCCCCGCCTCTCGGCCCGGCCACGGACATTTCGGAGGGGCCACTCCCGTTGAAGGAAGCGAAAGTGAAGCCATCGGGATCCACGCAGTCGGTTTCGAAACCGAAAGTGAAAGCTCCTTTGATGGTGCAGAAGGCTCGGGAGGTGTCAACACCTAAGGCAATCAAGATGGCCGACTTGAAGAGCCACGCCAAGATGGCCGACCCCAAGGCCTCGGGGTCGACGGCGAAAGCAAAGGCGGCCGACGCGGCTGCGTCGGCGCCGAAGACATTGGGGGTCGACGACCCAAAAAAGGCTCCGAAGAAACGCCAAAGCGATTCCACGGCTCCGGCTGTACCAACTCCGACCGTCGGAACCAAGGATGGAAAGGTGTTGACTCCGAAGACACTGCCCCCGGCTGACTCGACTCCCGACTCCGGGAGAGCTCACAAGCCTGTCAAGTCCTCTCCGGTATTGGCGAAGAAGGTAGTGGAATCCCTCCAACGGATTCGAAGCGCTGAAGTTCTCGAGCCGGAGGGAGTGAAGCCGAAGCCCGCATCGAAGCCGGCGAAGGCGCAGACGCCTATTCGCTACACCCTGCCGCCGAAATCGGCGCCGAAGGCCTTCGCTCCGAAGCAGGGGGCGGACGTGCCCTCGAAAGAGACATCGACGTCCAAGGCGCGTTAGGGGTGTCGAAGCCTCGGCTCCAGCCACTCGCAGAGGAAGAGCGCCGAGAGGTCGTCATCGACGCCAATACTGGGAAATTGTCCCTCCTCAAGAGAAGAATCACCGCGGAACCGGTGCTGGAGCATTTTCGGATTCCTCTTAAGAACAAGAAGGACTCGACGGGTGCTTCGGACCCTATGGAGCCTTCGTCTCCCACACATGTAGAACGTTCTCCTACTTGTTCTAATGCAGGGGAAGGTGACGATGAGGAGTACGACGAGTACAACTATCCGGCGTACTCGGATCCGGAGGAGGAACCTGCTCCTTGGTCTGCCGGAGCCGACCCAGACGACCCGCAATCGGGTCAGGAACCGCAGCTATTTGCGGCAAAGACCTCACCGACGGAGGACTCAGCGGCCTTCAACGCTCTCCTCGAGAGAGCTGCGGCTAACCACGACGTCGAGCTGCACTCGGACCCGGTGGATGTGGACTTTTTATTTGACACTTTCTCAGTAGCCGAAAAGTCAGTCAAGACACTGCCGATGCTTAAGGGGGTGCTAAAACACGCAACGGAGGTCTTCAGGGAGCCCACCCGGGCGCGTGTCATCAACCCTCGCATTGACAGAAAATATAAGGCAGCGCCCTCGGATCCCACATACATCAAGGGACACTTGCCACTGGACTCGTTGGTTGTATCCAACGCTCGGAAGAGGGCGAACTCGCAGACCACTGGTGACGCTCCTCCCCCAGACAAAGAGTCCAAGATCTTCGAGGCCTCTGGGAAACGAATTGCTGCACAGGCAGCAAACATTTGGAGAATCTCAAACACACAGGCCCTACTTGCACGCTATGATAGGGCTCATTATGATACCTTAGAAACACTACTGCAACACCTGCCTGACCAGTACAAGGAGGCAGGAGAAATGCTTATTCAGGAAGGCAAGCTCATCACAAATGCATCCATAAAATGTGCGCTGGATGTGGCTGATACGGCCTCCAGGGCAATCAACACTAGTGTGTTGCTTAGACGGCATGCTTGGCTGAGAATTTCAGGGTTCAAGCCCGATATTCAAACGACAATACTGAACCAAACTGTTAATCCTGACCACCTATTTGGCCCTGAGGTGGATGCGACGCTGGAAAAGATGAAGAAAGATACGGACACTGCCAAGTCTATGGGGGCCCTCCAGTCTCAGCAGTTTCGGAGCGGTTCCTTTCGTCGCTCCAATTCCTGAGACACCTCAAGGGGTCAGGCATCGCAGTCCACCCAGTATTACAAAAGTAACACCCAACCCTCATACAACAACAAGGGTAGAGGTGGCTACAGAGGCAATAACATCAAGGGCAGGGGACGTGGAAACAACAGCTCCAGGTCCACCACCGCCAACAAACAGTGACGTCTTGTCACTGCCCCCCGACCATACAACACCGGTCGGGGGGAGACTCCAGCAGTTCCTGCCCGTGTGGAAATCCATCACCACGGACAGGTGGGTCAAGTCTCTTATCCAGTACGGTTACTGTCTGGAACTTACTTCCATTCCACCAAACATACCCCCAAGAAGCCGTCCTATGTCCGGCGAGCACTTGACCTTGTTGCAGCAGGAGGTCCTGGTCATGCTGCAAAAAGGGGCAATAGAGCCCGTTCCATTGCAGGAAAGGGGAACAGGGGTTTACTCCCTGTATTTTCTAATCCCCAAAAAGGATGGATCCCTCAGGCCCATCCTGGACCTCAGGCCCCTCAACTGGTACATTCTCTCGGAGCACTTCCATATGCTCACGTTACAGCAAGTACTCCCTCTGCTTCAGCAGGGGGACTTCCTGGCTACGCTGGATCTGAAAGATGCATATTTTCATATCCCACTGCATCCTTCCCACAGGAAGTATCTCAGGTTCACAATTCAAGACCAGCATTACCAGTTCAGGGTTCTGCCGTTCGGGGTCACCACGGCGCCGAGGGTATTTACAAAGTGCCTGGCGACCGTGGCGGCGCATCTCCGGCGCCAGAACGTCCATGTCTACCCCTACCTGGACGACTGGCTCATTCAAGCAAAGACAGAACAACAGTGCGTCGACCATGTGTCACGCACCATTCATCTCCTGCACGATCTGGGATTCTCTCTGAACTACCCCAAGTCCCATCTCCAGCCCGCCCACGTGCGACAGTATCTGGGCGCGACTATCGACACTCTGGCAGCCACTGCGCAGCCAAATTCAGTGAGAATCGCCAGTATTCAGGCGCTGATCCAACGATTCAGACCTCAACACTCGCTTCCAGCGAAGGTGTTCATGCAGTTGATAGGCATGATGGCCTCCTGCATCTCCATCGTCCCGCACGCGAGACTACATATGCGTCCGCTTCAGGAGTGCCTTGCACGTCAGTGGACTCAGGCTCATGGGCAACTGACAGACCTAGTGTTGGTGAGCGGTCGGGCATACAACTCTCTGCATTGGTGGAATCCACAAAACCTTTGCAAGGGCCGACCATTCCAGGAGCCTGTGCCACAGATTGTCCTGACAACGGACGCCTCTCTCCAGGGATGGGGAGCGCATGTACTCCAGTACACGGTGCAGGGACTATGGACACTACAGCAAAGGAAGATGCACATCAATGTGTTGGAACTGATGGCAGTCTTCATGGCCTTAAAGGCGTTCAAAGTACATCTGTGCAACAAGGTCGTGTTGATCCGGACGGACAACATGACGGCCATGTACTACATCCAGAAGCAGGGAGGCACACACTCTCCACAGCTGTCTCATCTGGCTCAGAGCATGTGGAAGTGGGCCATTCAGAGGAACATCTTCCTCATGGCAGAGCATCTCCCGGGCAAGGACAATCAGATGGCGGATCTGCTCAGCAGGCACAGCCATCAAATGCACGAGTGGGAGATACATCCATCAGTACTCCAACCGTACTTCCAAAAGTGGGGTCATCCAGAGATAGACCTGTTCGCCACGAAAGAGAACGCAAAATGCCAAAGCTTCGCCGCCAGGTTCCCACACCCGCAATCACAGGGCAATGCGATGTGGATGAACTGGTCAGGCAGATTTGCGTACGCTTTTCCCCCAGCACCTCTGATACCGCTGGTGGCACGCAAACTCAGGCAGCACTCCATGACTCTCATCCTGGTTGCTCCAACATGGGCTCGCCAACCATGGTACACCACGTTTCTGGAACTCTCCGTGGTACCGCATCAGAGGCTTCATCTCACCCCCAGCCTTCTGACGCAGAGCCATGGCGACATTCAGCACCCAGATCCGCAACAGCTCAACCTGGCGATCTGGCTCCTGAAGTCCTAGAGTTTGGCTACCTCAATCTTCCTCCCGATTGCATGGACATCATTCGAGAGGCAAGGAAGCCCACTACTAGAGCTTGCTATGCGGCTAAATGGAAGAGGTTTGTCATCTACTGTGTTAACCACAATATTAACCCGCTAGATGCTTCCATTCAAAACATCATTTGTTACCTGTTCCACCTGTATCAATGCAATTTGGCGTACTCTTCCATCCGCATTCACCTGTCTGCTATGGCAGCATACCTCCAGAATAGGCAACATCTGTCGCTCTTTAAGGTCCCTGCGATCAAGGCTTTTTTGGAAGGACTCAAGAGAGTCATTCCACCAAGGACACCACCAGCTCCAGAATGGAACCTCAATGTGGTTCTTACCAGACTGATGGGTCCTCCCTTCGAGCCACTGCACTCTTGTGAGCTTCAGTTCCTAACTTGGAAGGTTGCGTTCTTAGTAGCAATCACATCGCTACGGAGGGTTAGCGAGCTGCAGGCGCTCACCATTCAAGAACCTTTCTTCCAGGTACACGCTAACAGGGTTGTGCTCCGCACTAACCCTAAATTCTTACCCAAGGTGGTATCTCAATTCCATATAAACCAGACAATTGAGTTGCCAGTGTTTTTCCAGAACCCAGAGACGCTGGCGGAGCGGATGCTCCACACCCTTGACGTTAAGAGAGCCTTGATGTACTATGTAGACAGGACAAAGGATTTTCGCAAAACAAAGCAGCTTTTCGTTGCTTTTGCCACACACCACAAGGGAAACGCTATCTCCAAAGCTGGGATCGCTAGGTGGATAGTGAAATGCATTCAGATCTGTTACGCTAAAGCTAAACGCACTCTCACAATTCCACCAAGAGCCCACTCCACTAGAAAGTTGGGGGCCTCTATGGCTTTCCTAGGTAACATTCCCTTAGAAGATATTTGTAGAGCAGCTACATGGTCAACCACACATACTTTCACAAAGCATTACTGTGTAGATGTGCACTCTAAACAACAGGCAGCTGTTGGCCAGGCTGTTCTCAAAACGCTTTTTCAGACGGCTGCAGCTGGCACGGGCGGCCGCCGCTAATGGAGGGACTGCTATGTATTCTATGCACAGATATGAATTCAGCAGCCCACATGCCTCGAACTGCAAATGCTACTTACCAGTATGCATCTGTTCTTGGCATGTAGGGCTGCTGACATTCATATCGCCCGCCCTCCTCCCCGGCGCCTGTAGCAGCTGCAGCATTCATTTACATATATTTATATGTTCTTAGCATGGGCATCATTCACATACTTCACTCCATCTCTGCCAATGGCTAAAAACAATCTGGGGATGGAGGCGATGCCCATGCGCACTGTAGTCCAGGGGAGGAGCCACCTATCTCGTGATACTTCGAAGACTCTTCCAGGACAACAATGTGCAATCATCCGGACCCAACACTAGGCGGCGATCTATGCACAGATATGAATGTCAGCAGCCCTACATGCCAAGAACAGATGCATACTGGTAAGTAGCATTTGCATTACGTAGTAGTGACCAGATAAGAGGAGTGCTCAAAAATTAGGAAATTAAAATTATTTGAATCCTCTCACAAGAAACTTTATTAGAATAAGAAGATTCAAGAAAATTTAAAACTGCTGTAAATGTAAATGTAAATGTCAAGGTATTTGTAGAGCGCACTGTCACCAAGCGGTTTCCTGGCGCTATTACTCATACCGCTGTGGAACCCTTCCTGGCTTTCCCTGTGAAGTGTCCACTCCTGGGCACCCCCAGGGTGAAGCCAGGCATCCTAGCGCTGTTGGGGCCGGTGTGGAGGTTAAGCAAGCTATTGCCCAAAGTTGCAGCGTGGGGCCCATGATTAGAATAGGCACCGAGACGAGAATTGTCAGGTCCGAGGAAATTGAGCCCAAGACCCGCCGAGGCGGGAATTGAACCCTGGTCCCGTGCCAGAACTCTGCATCAGGGTCTGCCACTCTAACCATTGAGCCACACTCCTCCACAAATTGTGTAGATTGGGACCCAGTTACTGGAGCCTATCTACAAATCGGTCGACATGTTTCAGCCCCACTGTGCCCAGCCGGGTCTATGAGGCTTTCCTCAGGACCAAGATAGAAAGATAAAACTGTACTCACACAATTTGTGCAGCACCTGGAGGTGGTATTGTACTCCACTCTCTTACCTCTAGGGCCAATAGTACGTTGCTGATGTTATATGCATATCACATTCAAAAGTAAAAAGTGCATTCTGATCTTACAAGTTACCGTACATCGACATTTATAACCATGAGTAACAAACGATTATAACTCTCACGTTAAGTTATTGTTAAGGAGATAGCGTTCTTTAACGTGACTAGAAAGATTCTGCGCTTATCGGTCCATAAACAAGAAGCATTTAATCGTTATCTTTTTCGCGCACATTCATTGTCTTTCTCAAATACATGTTCATTAGTGGGGTGTTATGAAGTCAATTTAATAAAACCGTGTATCTTTCTTTAAGCTCTGTACGCGCTCTGTATTGTTTGCTATATTTCAAAATGCTGTCATGTTTACGACTTATGTCAACCACTCGTTCACCTTATGGTATGGTCCAGCGCTAACGCTTGGTTATTTTATACAGCGTTCTTTAGCGTGAATTGGATACTTTCACGTTTAACTATTCAAAAACACGTGGCATGTAATCATTCATCACTCTGCGCGCACTTGAAGCTTGTCATGGATACATGCTAACTTGTTTAGACCCACGAAGTGGGGTCGAATCTCACATATTGTGATCAGTACACGCTAAGTTTTTTATATATCTCAATGTGCAACCTTATTTTCGACTTTTTTAGTATAAGTCACATGAACTACTCATTCTTAGATGTTATACTGTGAGCCACCCTGTAACAGCAGGACTATGAATAGGCAGGAGACGTGTCTTGGTTATACCAGGGTTTATTCGTTCCAACAAAGTATCAGTGCATGTTTTTCTTGTCGCTCCTCTGCGTGGAGATCTGCTCCGCTCTCTTCGGGTCTTGCGGAGTACTCCCTCCTCCCTTCTCCTGACGGGGCTCCTCCTCCTGCTGGGCTCCGGAGGCTCCGTGCTGTCCACCCTCGCCGACACCGAAAGGGAAAACAGAAGAGAGGCAAGTATCAGTCAACGTGCGTAGTTTTACAACAAGTCACAAGGTAGGGGCTGTGGGGAACCACCCAGTGTACGGTCACACAAGTCGGGGACGTTATATTAACTAAACAAGGAGGGGGGGGGGGGTGTTTGTGCAGGAATCCCGGGTTCGTACAGGTGAATTGTCACTAGCTAGGTTATGCGTCTTCCTCGCTTTCTAAACCAACCCAGGAAGCGGTTACGCACCTCTGTTAGCCGTACCCTTCCTGGTGTACGGCTGGGCGGATCGTGGTGTTGGCCTCCGGGCGTGTCTTTTCCGTCCTCTGCTCTCCCGTCGGGTCCTCTCGCCTGCTCGTGGGTACCAGCGGCTCTCACGGCGTTCTCATCCTCTCTCCCTTCCGTAGTCTGGGATTCCTCCTCCTCCGCAAGGCAGTCTTCGCTGATCCACCGTAAGCTGCCGCTCCACTCCTTCTCCTCGTTTCCTCGTCCTCTGCTTCTCCACTCCTCCTCTCTGCTGTCTCGTCCTCCGCTTCTCCACTCCTCTTCGCTGCTTCCCGCCACTCCGCTCTCTTCCACTCTGACCACTCCTCCGGTGTAATACCACCTCTGTTGATTGTCAGTCCCGCCTTTTATCCGATTACCCGACTCCTCCTCTTCCATCAGTCCTTCGGTCCAGTTAAAGGGCCCATACTCCTCTTCATCGCAGCTGTACTTTTCCTGTCCGGTCCAAATCGTGGCGTGCTGTGGCTGTGGAGAGAAGAGGGGGGGGTCACACATGGTCAGTTCGCGCCCAAGTGCGGGGCGCAAAGGAGGGTCCCGGTTACACACCCAATCACACATATTTAAAAAAAATTACCTCGAGGTCTTTAGGTACGCTATTCCTCAGGGGGATCAGAGAAAGTTTCTCAGTGTCCTGCAATAAGCAAAGTGGGACCCGGTTAATTACTTACCTCTATTCGCCCGGCGTGCATGGCGTCCTCGTGTTGCTCTTCTCACCGGCAGTTAGATATTTCCTTGCTTGTGCTTGCTCTACACCCGGAAGTCAGAGGAGAGTTGGTTTCTGGTCCTTTTCTATTTTGAGTTTCAATAGACATTGAAGAAAGACTGTGCTATTCTTAATGTGTGTTATATATGCTTTGTGTTCAGAGTGAACGTTAATAAAACTTAAATATTCCTCTTGAGACAGTGATTAATACCAAAATACATACAATCATTTTTGTTTAGAAAAATGAGATGTGCCTACTTAGTAGAAATGTGATTTTCGTGAAAAAGGTTAAACTAGGTAAGTGTGAAGGTGATATTTTACCAAATTCTGATTTTTCTCCATTACTGATTTTCACTAATGCTATTTGTACCAGGTATTCTCTGATTGTCTTTCTGTTTGAATATTGTGTGGACCCTTTAACAATTCTTGTCTCTATTTCATATTTTTCGGGGTTCATTTTTTGGGTATGCCATCTATATCAATAAAGTTGGTGCCAGGGTACGTCGTCATTTAATCCTTCACTACTGGTTTTTAGACGGTCCACCCATCTCTGTTCTCTTTCAAATAGGATTTGTTCAGCTGTGTGTTTTTTTTAGAGTTAGCATTTCAATGATTGTCCACTTCTGTTATCAGCTGTGTGATTCAAATCCAAATAGTGTTTACTCATCTTTGTTGTCACCTTCTTTGTTCTGATGTTATTCCTATGTTCTCCTATTCTCACTTTCGCCTTGCGGCAAGTCATCCCAAAATATGGGCACGTAATCATATAAATTACGTGGGTAGAATTGCAATTCGTATTTTGGCGTTGTGTCCAGATCAAGTTTTCGGATAGTGAGAGAGTTTTTGTAGCTGTTGTAAAAGGACATATTGTGCATGATCCACATGGATAGTGTCCCGTTACTGGGTTCATATTCCAGACTCTCCTAATACCTTCCGACTCTCTTCATCTGTGGTCGTGTATGGACTAATAGGTCTTTCAGGTTCTTTGTCCTGCGGATAGCGATCCTCGGTCTGGGCCAATTTAACTTTCCTGATGTTATAATTTTCAAATTTTTGTTGATCATCATTTTTTGCTGTATTTGTGGCCCCATTTTTTTTTATATATATAATCTGAGATTTGCACTGTTGTTTTTAGATTCGGTTCACTTATTTGAATCTTCACTAATAAGGCTTCTGACAACCTTGTCGCTGTTTTGATTATAAGTTCCAAATAGTCACGTGTACATCTCCAAGAGAGGGATGACCAATCTTTTCTGAAAGTTCAAATAAATGAAGCGAATCTAAAAACAACAGTGCGAATCTCAGTTTACATAAAAAGATTAGAAGAAATAAACAAAGAAATGGAAGAAACAAGAGATTTTATCACTCAAAGTAAAATACAGAAATTAGGAAAAGATCTGAAGCGCTTCACACAAGAAAAAATGCACCCTTATTCAAAAGAAGACTACAATGTACCTGATCAACAAACAGATAATGAATCACGATTACACTCCCCGGAGAGGCCGTAATCAATTTAGAAATCAATCACGCCGAAGAACTAATAGATGGCAACAACCTAATTACAACAATCATCAAATGCCATATTTTTAACCGTTTATACCGAACTTTCAAAATTGGGGAAATCCTTACAATCAGGGCATGCCAACCCCAGCACAAATGATGGGTACACAAATGATGGGACACCAGAACACTCAACAGCCGCCTTTTTTAGGGAGGGGCCAGAATTCTCAGAGATGAAGACGAAGAGGAGTTACATGGCACGAACAACAACGCCAAGTAACGACTCGCAGCATGTCGAAAGAGAAACCGGGACCCAGCTCAGCGATTCACTAATAGTCAACCTAACAGACAAAGTGCTTACTGACAATCAAACAAAGGTCCTAAATAAAAACTTAGGATTTGTACCCACTCCCACCTCAGAAACCTTCAAATTGAAATGTGAACTATCAGAGTTTTTCAGAAAATCGAAACTCAAAGCCTTTTTTAGTGAGATGGATGACTTGAGACAAGAAAGTGACACTAATTTAAGGAGGAAATCTACATTCAATCCCCCCACCAGCATGATACCCATTGAAATCCAAACATTAGAACAGGCTATCATGAAGGAGGCAAGTGAAATTGAATTGAAGATAAAAAAAACCTTTCTACAACATTACGAAAGAAGAACAAAGAGCGTTGGATGAATTAAGAAAGGATGATAATATTATCATTAAACCCGCCGACAAGGGGGGCGGGATCGTCCTCCTAAATAAAGAAGGATATGACCAACAATGCTTAAGACTCCTCTCTGATACTGAGAGATCAGAGAGGAGTCTTAAGCATTGTTGGTCATATCCTTCTTTAGAAAGAGGTAGCCCTTTGGTATAGAGAATTGCTGAATTCGGAAGAGTCCACAGCCATGCCCCTAAACCAGGTTTGGAGTGCATCTGTCTTTGAGGCCTCTGCCAACGAGCTCTATGAAAGATCTTTTAAATTCTTATATAGGTATGTCAAGTCGGCCTCATTGAAAAAGAACCACTATTTTGTATTAAATAGGTTGTATTTCACGCCAAAAAAAATAGCAAAGTTTGTTTGTCCCTCCCCTTTATGTCCAAAGTGTGATTCAGCAGAGGCGGACGATATTCACATGTTCTATGATTGCCCGGTGATTGGTCCCTTTTAAACAAAAGTAGGAGAGACATTGGACAGTGTTTTAAAAGTAAATATTGGTCTGAATGGGGTGAGGGTAATATTCGGGTTGGACTTGGAAATTATTAACGAGCTCAGTGAGGAACAGATTGCTTTATTTTTTACTCTAATTATTATCGCTCGCAGAGAAATTTGCATGTTATGGAAAGACTCAGCCCCCCCACTATATGATAAATGGCTACAGTCTGTCCTAAAAACTGCACGGCTTGAGTTGGGGGCTATATATAATAGAAATACCACAGTTTGGCTCCCACTTTGGGAATGGGCACTCGAGTTGAGGTTGGTATCCGATTCCGAGATTGTCCAATGATTACACCGGACCCCGGGATAAAGGGGTAGCCAGGTTGGCTCAGGTGCAGCAAGGACCCCGACCCTTGGTGCACAAGAGAGAAGAAAGGGTTGCTGGTGTCTTTCTTTTGCAAGTACCAAAGGTGAGATGAGGACAATAAAAAAAAAAAAAGACTCCTCTCTGATACTCAGTTCTACAAGAAGATCAGTGTTGACCGACTACAAAATACCATTAAGATAATGGTCAATGAAGCAGAAACGAACTTGTGGATCACAAGGCATGAAGCAGAGTTTTGAATTGCACAAAAGCCAAGAACACCCTATTTTTATTCTTTACCAAAAACACACAAAAAGTAGTCTCAACCTCCAGGACGACCCATCGTCTCAGGAGTAAGTTCAATCCTCGAACCTCTATCTCAATTTACGGACCAGTTTCTGAAACCTCTGGTGCAAAAAACAACAACGTATTTGAAGGATACTAGAGATCTATTGAACCAACTTCTAGATGTAACTTATAACGAGGAAGAAATGCTCGGTTAGGGTTAGATGTAGAAAGCCTCTACACCGGCCTGCATCAGCAAAATACCCTGGAAACCTTAGAAAACATCTTGTTCTAGGAGGCATGGCAACATAAAACACTTAGACATTTTGTCTTAGAGTGTTGCAGAATAGCATTGACTGAGGAGTTTTTCGAATACAATGGAACACTATTTGTGCAAAGTCATATAACTTCCATGGGGAGCGCTTTTGCGCCTTCGGTAGCCGGACTGTATGTCAGTGATTTTGAAATGCAACATGTCCTGAACAACGACAATCCCTTCTGCCCTCAAATTTTGTTCTGGAAACACTTTATAGATGACATCTGAAAGAAACAGGTTAGTGTTAGATTCCTTACCTTAGAATATCCCAGGTGTCAGACTGGATCCGGAAAGTTTTGCGTAGCAGTACCCGTGCGCGGCGGTAGGCGTCGTCTGCGGCTCCGTGTCGGCGCCGGGATGACGTCAGAGTACTTAGATGCCGCCCTCGCGCGCTGACGTCAGTTCTTCTTTTTTCCACGCCAGCAAGCGCAGATCCGGAAAAAGCAGTACTCCGTAGTCACTTTTTGACTAACTTTTACGATCTTTTTGATCCTGTTTCGAGTCGTAAGACTATCGGTGCCGGTAGGGATGCCTGGGTTCAAGCCCTGTGCCGATTGCAACCAACTGATGTCGGTTACCGACCCCCATCGCCGGTGCCTGTATTGCCATGGGGCCTACTATGACGACAAGTCGTACCCTGACTGCCGGGCCTTGACGTCGAAGGCTAGGCGGGATCGGTCTCGTAAGCCCATCGAGCTCTGGCAGTCAGCCCGAGCCGCTCACGGTCCTGGTCGCGGGGCCACAGTCATCAAATCTCGGCGAGGCAACACTATTCGTCGGGCTCCAAGTCCTCCGGTAAGAGGCACAAGAAGTCGAAGAGACGACATCGCTCTTCCGACTCTCCCCCCTCCTCCCCCTCCTCCCCCCGCCCCCCCGACGCTCGCGCGATGCGGCCTGGGGTTTGAGTGACACCGCCCACGCGGCTTCGCCGGAGCCGCAGGCACCTCTGCCAGCTCCATACCCTCCCTGGGCTGCATGCGACGCCGGAGGAGATAGACGCCTTCCTTGGCCATGAGGTTGCTCTCTCCTCAGTCGGGTCCCGCTGTGGCGACTTCGGGCTCCGCGGCCCTGATTGGGAGCCTGGAACTGGGTGCTTCGGGCCCAGTGCCGTCGGGTGCTTTGGCCCCGGTGGCCAAGACGATTCCGGTCCCGACGGGGCAGGGCCCAACCGGATCCGGGTCTGGATCCGGGTCTTCGCTGGTCGACCTTACGACCCCTCCGCCTGCGCCGACCCCCAGGGTGTTTCCTCCGACGGCGTCCCAGGACGACGTCGTCCCCGGTCCCTCCCTCGGTCCGGATCCGGCGTTGGACCGCCGTCGCTCGACGCCGCATTCGACGCCAAGAGAAGAGCAAAGCTTCTATGATCCGGCCCCTTTCTTTGAACCTGAATATCAGGAGATGGAGGGCGAGGGAGACTGGGAAGTGTCTGAGGACCCTCTGGCACCGGAGTGCCAGTCGTTTCAGGACTGGACAGACGAGCTAGGGGAAACCAGTGGTCTCGACACTTTACCTGACACTGGCTTTGTCTCCCCTCCTACCGTGGCTACAGAGGAGGGGGCTGCTTATAGTGTGGTGCTGAAGAGGGCGGCGAAGGCCTTGGCTCTTGAGCTCCACGTCGCGACAGTGAGGTCTAACTTCCTCACTGAGGTCCTTAAACCACAGGCAAGCTCTTCTGAGCCTCTACTGCCGTTTAATGAGGCTCTCACGGACGTCCTGTTGGGCACCTGGTCCAGGCCCGCTACAGTTTCCTCTGTAGATAGGAACTTCGCCAGGGGCCACCGCCGGCTCTGGGCGACCCCAGTTTTCTGTCCACCCACCCCATCCCCGAGAGCCTGGCTATCCAGGCCTCTACTTCCCAGTCCGCATTCCCGACTGCACCACCCGATCGGGAATCCAAAAGGTATGAACAGTTTGGCAAGAAGCTGTTCTCCTCTCTGTTTGGGGTGCGGTCAGTCAACACCGCCTGCCTTTTGGGCCGTTACACCCACTCTCTGTGGGATACCGTTGCGGGCGTGCTGCCGTAGGGCCCGTAGGGGGCCCGGGTGAAGCTCGCTCAAGCCCTTGCGGAGGGACACACCCACTCTCTGTGGGATACCGTTGCGGGCGTGCTGCCGTAGGGCCCGTAGGGGGCCCGGGTGAAGCTCGCTCAAGCCCTTGCGGAGGGACGAGACGCAGCGCGGTACTCCATTCGATGTGGGCTGGATACCACGGACTCGCTGGGCAGGGCAATGTCAACGACGGTGGCGGTTCGCCGCCACGCGTGGCTGAGGTCCGCCAACTTCTCGGCTGATGTCCAGAACACCCTCATGGACATGCCGTTCGATGGCAGCCACCTCTTTGGTGGCAAGGCAGATAGTGCGCTTGAACACTTCAAGGACTCCAGGGCTACGGCCAAGTCCTTGGGCCTGTCGGGCCAGCGTCACTAGACATTTGCCTTTCGCTCCTTTCGTGGCCAAGGAAGGGGCGCCCCCTCACGTCCTGCATGCCACAGGCCGCAGTCTAACATCCAGCGTGGGGCGGACGTGGTAACCGCCGTGGCGGTGCCAGGGTACAACGGCGAGGCCAGTCCACATCCACCCCCGCAGCATCTGCCTCAAAGCCTTCCTAGTCCGAGCTTTCAGGCCCATTTGACGCCAGCGGGGGGGCAGGGTCCGCCATCACCTCCTCCACTGGTGCAACATCACATCGGACAGGTGGGTGCTGCAAATCGTCCGAAGGAGCTACTCCCTCCCCTTCGAGGCGACCCCTCCAGCCATGCCACCGCTGTACCACCGTGTGTCGGGGATCACTTGCAACTTCTGCAAGAGGAAGTATCGGCCCTCTTGGCCAAGGGGGCCATCGAGCGCGTTCCTGGGCCAGAAGTAGGGTGTGGTTGCTATTCCCACTACTTTCTGGTTCCCAAGAAGGGAAAAGGGGGCCTACGCCCTATCTTGGAGCTGCGGAACGTGAACGGCTTCCCCTGGAAGGAGAAATTCAAGATGCTGACTTTGGCTCAGGTCTTAGCTGCCCTAGAACCCGAAGACTGGATGGTAGCGTTGGACTTGCAGGACGCATATTTTCACATCCCCGTCCTGAAGGCCCAACGGCGTTACTTGTCGTTCACGGTTGGCCACGAGCACTTTCAGTTTACCTTGCTCCCCTTCGGCCTTACCAGCGCCCCACAGGTGTTCACGAAAGTGATGGCGGTGGTCGCAGCTCATCTGCGCAGATTAGGGGTGTCAGTCTTCCCCTATCTCGACGTCTGGTTGTTGAAGGTGGGCTCGCCCCAGGCAGTCTTCAGCCACCTCCAGACTATGGCCAACCCCCTTCCACTTGCTGGGGTTTTCCATCTTTGCCCGAAGTCACACCTGTGTCCCTCTCAAAAGCTCCTCTTCATCGGAGCGGTTTTGGATTCGGCGCGGTTCGGGTTTATCCTCCCGAACAGCAGGTTCGGGATATTCAGGCTCTGATTCCGATCTTTCAGCCTTTATCCCGGGTCCAGGTTGACGCTGCGGCTTCTGGGGCTGATGGCCTCCTGCATCCTTCTGGTGCATCACGCCAGGTGGCAGATGCAGGCTCTGCAGTGGGACCTGAAGTTTCAGTGGGCCCAGCATCAGGGCAACCTGTCTGACCACGTCCTGATCTCGGAGGGCACTGTGAAACAGTTGCAGTGATGGCTCACGGACCGCGACTGGGTCAGCGGCAGATCCCTCTCCCTACCCCAACCGGAGCACGTGGTTGTGACGGATGCGTCCCTCCTGGGCTGGGGGAGGCGCCAATTGGGAGAGGCGGAGATCCGAGGTCTCCGGCTCCACATCAACCTTCTAGAGCTGCGGTGATCCGGCTTGCACTGAAGGCCTTCCTTGACTCTGTCTGGGGAAGTATCGTGCAGGTGTTAACGGACAACACCACCGCCACGTGGTACTGCAACAAACAGGGTGGGGTGGGGTCGCGGACCCTCTGTCAGGAGGCTCTGCGCCTTTGGCAATTGCTGGAACACCAGGGCGTCTCGCTGGTTGTTCAACACCTGGCAGGTTCTCTGAAAGCCAGGGCAGACGAACTCAGCCGTCGGTGCATGATGGATCACAAATGGCATCTGAACTCGGACGTGGCGCAAGGTCTCTTTCAGCAGTGGGGAGTGCCTTGGTTAGATCTATTTGCCACAGAAGAGAACGCGCAATGTAATCAGTTCTGTGCGTTGGAATTTCCAAGGCGGCACTCGCTCGGAGACGCTTTTCATCGCAAGTGGAGTTGCGGTTTATTGAACGCCTTTCCGCCTATACCACTTCTGCCCAGAGTGCTGAAGTCATCCTTGTGGCTCCGGGCTGTGCACGAAGATACTGGCATCCCGAGCTACTCAGCATGTCATTCGATCACCCGATTCGTCTGCCCCTTCAGGAGGACCTTCTGTCGCAGCAGCAGGGGACGGTCCTCCACCCGAACCTGTCCAGCCTCCACCTCTATGCGTGTAGATTGAGCGGCGGCAGTTGAGGCCATTTGACTTGCCTCCTGAAGTCTGTGATTTCATTCTGGCAGCCAGGTGTCCCTCCACAAAAACGGTATACGCCTGCAGGTGGAACAGATTTGTGGCATGGTGCACAGCAAAGGCTGTGGATCCCCTTTCTGCCCCTCTTTCAGAGGTTCTCCTCTTTCTTTTTTCTCTTGCCCAGCAGGGCTCTGCTCTGGGCACTATCAAAGGCTACCTCTCTGCCATTTCTGCCTTCTTAAGGCTTCCTGATCAGCCTTCCCTTTTCAAGTCCCCTGTTGTAAATAGATTCTTGAAGGACATCACTCACATGTTCCTCCTTTTCTTGATGCCTCAGTGGGACTTGAATCTTGTTTTTACTTTTTTGATGTGCGCTCCTTTCGAGCCACTTCACAATTACCCTCTTCGTCTTCTCACTCTTAAGACTGCCTTCCTGGTTGCCATCACCTCTGCCAGGAGAGTGAGTGAGTTCCAGGCTCTTTCTTCCAAACCTCCTTTCATTTCTGTCCAGCCGGACAAAGTTGTCTAGAGAACGCGTCCCTCTTTCCTGCCCAAGGTAGTCACAGCCTTCCACATCGGGCAGTCCATCACCTTGCCCACCTTCTTTCCGCCTCCCCACCCCTCGAAAGAGGAAGAGAGGCTCCACCATCTGGACCCAAAACGTGCGCTCTCATTCTGTCTGGAGCGAACACGCCAGTTCCGGGTGGACGACCAACTCTTTGTGGGTTACGTGGGCGCTAAGAAGGGACGGGCGGTGCACAAACGGACCATCTCTCAGTGGGTCGTGTTGTGCATCAAGGTATGCTACTCTTTGGCTAAAAAGGAGCCCCCTGTTGGGCTGAGTGCCCATTCCACTTGGGCCACGGCGGCTACTAATGCCCTGGGTCTGGGAGTCTCCTTGCAGGACATCTGTCAGGCAGCTACGTGGGCCCCGCTGTACACATTCGCTAGACACTACTGCCTGGACAGCCAAGTCCGGAGAGACGGCTTTTTTGGCCGTTCTGTTCTCCAGGACTTTCTGGTGTGATCATTGGTTCGCAAACCGACCTCCGGAGTTGGTATTACTGGGGTATCTATTCTAAGGTAAGGAACCTAACACTAACCTGTTTCTTTCAGATGCACAAGTTACTTACCTTCGGTAACAATATATCTGTAAGAAACAGTAGTTAGTGTTAGATTCCTTACCGCCCCACCCATCCTCCCCATTCTGCGAACCGATATCTAGGGTTACGGTTCTTCGCTTTGAGGACCCTAGTTTTATGGCACCAGTGTTGGTTTTTATCATGGCTCTGCGTTCCTGGCGCGGAAAAGCTGTGTATAAGAACTGACGTTTGCGCGCAAGGGCGGCGTCTAAGTACTTCGACATCATCCAGACGCCGACGATGGACTCAGAGCCGCAGACGACGCCTACCGACGCGCAGGGGTACTGCTATGCAAAACTTTCCGGATCCAGTCTGACGCCTGGGGATATTCTAAGGTAAGGTAAGTAACTTGTGCATTATTGTCATCTGGAAGAAAAATGGCGAGAATCTACAAGAATTCATCAACTGGCTGAACACTAGAGAAGATTGCCTGAAGTTCACATTTACAGTGGACAACAAGAAACTGGATTTCCTGCAGTGCAGTTTGTGAGTACTGAAAAGTTTTAAACTTGCCCAAAAGCGTAAGCTGCTACAAAAGTGCAGTATGTGAATAGCATTTTGTAGTAAGGTTTGTAGTACACCAAAAGACTTGGGCCAGGTGGTGGGAATATTATGAATTATCGCAATGATGAAGCCATCTACATATTATGTGGGATGGTGTGACGGCCACACTACTGTTTGTCTTCTGCGTGTGTTCTCAAATGCTCCTAAAAATCAATCAAATGTTGGTTACTACAACAACAACAAAAGTGTAATACGACTGTAGTATTACAAATGTATTACAATATACAGTTTAATTTTGCCCATCTATAACAATAACAACTCTTATTTAATTAGTTCTGATGTGCCTTCCTCTTTGTGGGAGTAGTACTTTTGGTCTTGGTGCGCTACATGCGTTATTTCTAAATCGCATTGAAAATTAAGGTATTGCATAACAGTCCTGGGAGACATTTTGAGTTTGAGACTCACATTTTTTGGGATACTTGTAGGTTAGTTTTCTACCAGTCCTAAAACATTGAAAGTTTAGTTCATTGCATGCACTCTGATTAGACCAGAATCATTGAATGATGTTATACATTGAGGGACAACTTCTTGGTTTAAGACTTGATTCTAAAAGCATTGTGATGTGAACTGGGAAGGTGAATACACAAAAGGGCAATTCTTTGAGCCAATTTGTTTCCCTCGCAGGAAGCAATGGACACGAGTTCATGTTTCTCCTGAAGGGACACGAGGACTTGCGCCAGGATGAGAGAGTGATGCAGCTGTTTGGACTTGTCAACACTCTTCTGGCTAATGATCCAGCTTCTCTGCGAAAGAACCTCAGGTACAATGAGCAGTAGAATTTAACTGGACATCTGTGCGTTTTTGATGTTTAAATTGCTCATTTCTCTTTTGAATATAGATTATCGTGTGCTTTCACACTGATATGTACATGCAATCTGCTTTCATACTAGTAGGATTGTTTATTTCATGAACAAAATGTGCATTGAGAATCTTTTCAGCAATTCATATACTTTGCGTTATTCTGCCATCCAGAGGTTGACTACAGAATTGTTAAAAAAAAAAATTGAAATAGTCCTGTAGACATCGAATTGTCTACAGAATACCACTCATTTATTCTATCTCTTGGGACAGTCCTATATCTGTAGTTCAGGTGCAATCTACAGATTATTAGGTTGAGCCTGGGCAGCGCATGCTCTGCCCTGCGAGGCATGCTGCATTCAGGTTGGCACTTGAAGCTCTGCCCACTCTCCGGCTCATATTTCTCATTGGCTTGTACCATTGTCACTGTAAACTGTGGCTGTTCATTGGTCAATAGGTTTAGTAGTCCCTCCTTAGTACCTCCTTTTCTCATTTTGTAACTTCCCTTGGCGACACCCCCTGTTATGTATGTTGTTACTCGGTAGGCTTTAATTACAGCCTCTGAGCACTATTTTCTCAAATTGCTTTGTCCTGCCTACTGTTGCAGGCAAGATGCGCTCTCTCCTAACGCTTTAAAAAAAAAAAAATTATAGCAAGGGTGCAGGCATTTGCAAGCAATAGGTCTCGCATTTGCAAGAGTTTAAGCTATTGGCATTGTGAATGCAAACCTTTTATTTATCTGTTTTAAAAACAACATATAAATAAAAGGCATTGTCATTTACAATGCCAATTACTCAAAGTCTCGTAAATACAAGACCTATTGCATTGGAAATACTTGTTTTTTTCATCCTTTGTGTAAGAATAGTCTAGTCTTTATTCCTTTAACTTCACCAGTAGAGTGAATGGCTTAGTTGCAAGTTAATCTATAATAGAAATCAACTGTGAAACTGTTACAAGAAAGTAATATTTGTTTTTGCTGAACTAATTTGTTACACATTCACTAATGTTTGTAATGAAACAAGAAGTATCCCTCAATACGATATTGGAAGTTGAATTACTCTTAAATATTTATATGCAGCCTGTGTTGTTGTGAATCCCTTGCAACACATGCTGGTGGCGTCTAGTTTTGAGTTCATAATACTGCAACTTGTTTTTATTTTAAGTCTTTCTTTTAGTTTGAGTGCTCATGGAATGACTCGTCATTACGCCCCAAATCCCAGAATGAGTAAGGACACAGTCTCCACCTTAAGTTGTGTGTTTTTCCCACCGTAATGTTCATATATGTCTTTGCTGAGCAACAACAGAAACTTTAGCAACCAGAACCAAGGAAGACATTTGTACTGAAGTGTAGCTGAAACAACGATTATGAAGACAAAAAATAACTTAAGTCCATCAACACGGACATCATGCGTGCACCCCTTGAGGTTTCAGGTCATATAAGAATGAGTCCAGAGAATGTGGGAAGATAGGAAAAATATGTCCTGTTGATTTTGTTCCTTTTTGTCATACCAAATTCCTGATTATAGATCATCATGGAGTCTGCATCTTGTTACTGCCAAGAACCCTCAACAAAAAGTGTTCAGCATGCCTGTTGTTTCAATCTAAGAAAATGATTCAGTAGCAAATGTCTAGATACGGCAACAGGGAAAAATGGTTTGCGTGAGGCTCCGTGGATTTATGAAAAATTAGTTGAAGATACCACATTTGAGGTGTATAGCTGGGATAACTAATCTGAAGGGAGTTAGATACTAGTTAAATGTTGAGCCCAAGATGTTTGATTCTGAACATAGTACAAAAAAGAGGTATGCCGTTCCTACAGCGGGAGAAGGGGGATATTTGGTATTGCGGGATCACAAGAAGTAATCAATAGGTGTATTCCGAAAGAAGGTGGGGAATCCTTCCTTACGGAATGAGGGCCCTCACACACACATCCCGCTGGGTGTCATACTTCATCATCGAACATGCTCCTCGTCGGGTCGGCGCTGCAATACCAGACGGGCACCCTATGCAGTGGCTCTTTGGCCTAGATCTTTTATTCATTGCCGTTTGGTGCAGTGGGTGTAAGGGGCCTATGGAGTGTAGAAGTGTGTGTGTTGGTCAACTCGATCTAGTAAGTTAAAACAGGGAATGGGAAGAGTGAGGCAAAACAATATTAATGACCCTGCCTTCTGCCCTGTTTAAAAAGGAGTGGCGACCCTCTACAATGATGCTACAGGATGTTGCGCTTAGTCGCTTGCGATCAACATGTTTCTTGCCTAGTAGGTAGATCTAGTGGCAGTTCCTCAGGACCTTGTGAAAAATTGTGAATCTACACTAATGGCTACGGTAAGGTGGTGTCTTAACCTAATGTTACCTTATTTAGGTGTAGTACCTGTTGATGTGGCAGCCAATATATAAAACAAAGGAACAATTAATATAGTATGACATAGAAAAACTGCTTGATTTCTGGGATCTTCGCGTCAAACTCCCCTAAGCCTTAACGTAGTATGCACTCATGCAACTATGGTGGACCTTACATAATGAAGGTGGTCGAGAAATTGTGTAATCAGCCATTCTTCTGTCACAATGGTCAAGAGCACCGTGAAACAATAAAAACCAAGTGACATGTAGAGCATCGTGATATCAAGTGAGGTCGTGTGGTATTAAAAAGAGCAAAGTGGTGAAAATGTAACAACTCTCCTAAACACTAAAAGCAAATGGCCCCATCAAATTGCGGCATGTGTAAGACATGTTGAAGTAACATGTGTCTTAAAGGAGGGCTAAAATTACCTCAAGGTTAATGTGAAGAAATCATGGGATAGGTTCCCACTGCAGGATCAAATTGCAGCCCCTTATTGCAACGAGAGTCAATGGAGAGGCGGCTAGTAGTCAGGACCCTACGTTGGGACCTGTCAAACACGGTCCGAGCGGTACTTAACCCATTTGAACCCGCTACTCACCGTTGCTCGCAATGACTCGTGGAGTCGGGGCCCCATCTGGAAGGTTTACTGCTGATATCGGAGGTGATATCTAATGCCATCAACCTCGAAACTCACCTCGTGCAGGAAGAAAGCTACAAGGTAACCCGTCAGGAAAGGAGGCTGGGATACTCACAATGATATCGCACCAAGGTGAAGGTAGACCTAACCAGCACAGCCGGATCCGGGAGGTGAATGGTGGAACATCACCCATGCCCGCCAAACACTGCAATGTAACCCCGCCTCAAGTAAAGTGACAGCGGACATTTTGGAAGGATGCGTGCACAGCAGCTAAATGCAAGCGCCATATTGGAATGTGTAATGGCTCGGGAGAGCAACCGTTGCAAAGGTTCAAAGAGCCGGTTGCATCAATGAGGGAGACTTAGCGATGTAACCATATTGTAAGAGCCACCCAGTGTAAGCTCAGACCCATTGTAAGCTCAGACCCCACACAGCTGCAAAGGAGATGATACGCTGTATATGGAGGGTCAACTAGGTTCAGTGGTGCCAGTTGTAAAAACTAAGATCAATTGAGGGTTGACCAGGGTATGTCTTCCTTTAGGCCGTGTTTATCGATGGCAAGCCGATAAACCCACCTCTGTTTGATCCTGCATAGTGCCCCTGCTGTTATCGTGGGTGTCCCAAGGGTGTTTAGCTGTCTCAAAGTGCGTGTACAGTTTTGTTGTAACCTTGCGGCAACTGATGATATTTTTGTGTTCAGTAATGCGCGTTTTAACCGCCCTGGTGGTCATGCCCACGTAATGGTGGTTGCAGGGGCAAGATATCAAATGGATACAGTTAGTGGTGTTACAGTTTGTATGTTTAGTCATTTTCCAAGTGAAGTTATTGGAAAAAGTTATCTCTTTGGTTTGTGTGGTTAAAGGACATACTGTGTGTAACAATCTGTAGGGGAAGACAGGGATTAATTGTGATCCAGTAGGGCTTTAATTACCATTCAGAGAGAGAAGAATGGAAGGTCCGGCCACAGTCGTAGCCCCAAGTATGAAGACAACAAAAGAGATGACTGGGCTGTTCCTATGGGAAGAAAGGAGGAAAAGGTCACTAGGGTATAAGGGCTAGTGCTCAATGGAGGACCATCCCTGGGTATCCAATTTGTTGGATATAATGGCCTCACACACCCTTGCGAGTGTCATGCTTCATCATCGGCAATGCTCCTCGTTGGGCAGGCGGTGCAATGCCCAACGGGCTCACCTCAAAGAGGGGCTCTTTATCGGAGATCTTTTATCCAACTGCCTATAGGTGAAGTGGGGGTGAGGGGCCAGGACAGAGTAGATAGTGTGGGTGAGGATAAAATGTGGCACAAGGTACCGGAAAACAATTTTATTCTGGTGGTCCTCTGCCATAAGTAAAATCAAAAGTAGCCGGTGCTCATGGGAACTGTGATTTCCCAGAGTGAACCTGGGCTAAAGTGCAAATGGTGTGGTCAACATGTTTCTCGCTTCTAGTACATTGACCGCGATTCTTCAGGACCTAGTAAATAACTACAATCTTCAAAACATGACCTAATGATTAGTATCAGTTCCAATACAGCACATAAGTTGTACTACCTGTATGACACTGCTCTTGCCTAGAAAGGGGAGATAAAGGAGAACATTACCACAGGTAAGTAACTACATGTGACCCTGTTGTGACCGTGAACACACTGTGAAAAAGTGACATACTAGTGAAGATAGTGACTAGTATGTGGTTAAAAACAAGTTAAAAACTGGTAGCAGCAGTATCCATTTGAATATAATCACAGACCCATGGGATCGGTAGTACTGTTACTCACCTAAAGGTTAGAGTTATGGGGTGTCAACAGTACCCGGTGGGTCTGACATAAAGGGAGAAGCCATAGAGGTTAGGGCTGAGGAGGTTAGGAAGAGGTGGGATGGTATTAAGGTTAAGCGACGTTAAGAAAATGAAACCTGTGTCAGGGGGCACTACAGGGCGGCAGAGAGTTTAATCATAACGGATTCGCGAAGTTAGTCGCTGTAGCGGCCGTACACTTACTTTCTACTGCTTGTGTCAGGGCCAGTTATGCCTACCCTTCTCACCGGGTCCGGATAGTGGAGAGCCGGTCGTCTACCTCCTCATTAAGTAGCAAACCGGGTGTGGTACAAACTTCCTAACAGGAAGTAGAACTCCCCGGTAGGTCATGTGGTTTCACTAGTTGGTCGGGCGGCCATGATGGAGTGGAGGGTAGTGTATGCAAAGTATGTGGACATAGCCTGAGTTTTATCGCTATGTGTATAATGACCATAGTAACAGATATTAGGCCAAACCAACGGATGTAGGCTGAACGTAGCATAGGTCGCTAGGCAGATTAGGGATGCATTTGCAGAGATATGTTCACAGAGCGCTCCATGGGATATCCTCATTCAAACCCCGGCTACCGGTGGACAATCGGTGTATCCACCTCTGTTCCTTCAGGAAAAGATTGTGCTTGGATTTGTCTGGGGAGGTTTCAAGAACTAGCCAGGACAAGGAGTCAGCCGTGTGGTTATGTTCTAAGTAGTGTCTGCACATCTTTGTGTTTGTTTTCTTGCAACGAAAGTTGCTTCTATGTTCAGAGATACGGATTTTCACAGGGCGGGAGGTCATGCCCACGTACTGTAGACCGCATGGGCATCTCAATAAGTAAATGCAGTTGGGAGTATTGCAGTTAGTATGGCCCCGCAATTCCCAGCGGAAGGTGTCCGGCAGGAGGATGGTTTTGTATGTGCTGGTGAAGGGGCACACACTACAGGAGCCGCACTGGTAGTGTCCTCGTGCAGACCCGGAAGCAGAGAACGGCCCGGGACCAGGGTTCAGTTCCCGACGCTGCAGGGTCGTGGACCTAGGTCAGCGGACTCGATAATTCTCGCCTCTGTGCCTACTCTAACCAGGGATCCCTCTCGGCAACTCTGGGCATTAGCTTGCCTCATCTCTACAACGGCCCCCCACATTCGCCGGGGATGCCTGGTTTTGCCTTGGAGATACCCAGCAGGGACCATCTCACAGGGATAGCCAGGACAGGTTCCCCAGCGGTCTACAGCGCCTCGACGCCTCAGGGCAGCAGTGCGCTTTACAAGACACATACATTTACATACATTTACAGAGTGGTTTGATTAGGTGGCTCAGCCTTCTTTGGCCTAGTGTGCACCACAATATCCTTAATATTCCTCGACCTTTTGAAGGCAAATCTGGGTGTTGTAAGATTGAGATCGCCCGTGTTCAGAATTTGCCAGTGTCTTTTGATTATCATTTTGATTTCGTTTGAGGCTGGCGAAAATGTGGTGACACATGTAAGGAGATCTGCCTCCTGTGTCGTCCGGGTATTGTATTCAAGGAGGGCCCCCCTATGGTTGTTCTGTGCACGTTTACCTGCCCTAGATATCTCTCTAGTGGGGTACCCTCTATCCCTCAGGTTTCTGGATAGTAAGGAAGACTCAGTTTTGTAATCTGACAGGTTGGAACAGTTCCGCCTGACCCACAGAAATTGTCCGAAAGGCAGATTCTGTCTCTGGGCCTTAGGGTGGTGGTTGGTAAAGTGGAGCAAGCTGTTGCGGTCTGTTGGTTTGCGATACATGACGGTATCTATTTTGCCCCCCTCCAGTCTGACAGTGAGATCCAAGAAGGCAATTTTGGATGCAGACGCCGTTATGGTGAAGTGGAGGTATTCGTTCAGTGTGTTTAGTCAACTGAAGAACTCTTTGTATAGATCTTCAGTGCCTGTCCAGAGTACCAGGATATCATCAATGAACCTCCTCCATAGTTTGATGTTAAGATGGTAGGGGTTCACTGGCCCATTGATGTGTATTTCTTCGAAGTCTGCCATGTAGAGGCAGGCTACCGAGGGGGCAAAAGTGCTGCCCATGGAAGTACCCTGGGTCTGGTGGTAATGTTGCCCTTTAAACTCAAAGTAGTTCTCCGTCAGGGCAAGGGTGGCACATTCCATAATGAAGGATGGTGGCATAGGAGAGCTCCATTCTTCAGCACCGAGGATTCTCTCAATCACCCCTAGTGTGGCCCTCTGGTGGATGTTGGTATAGAGGGCCTCCACGTCTAGGGTGATGAGAAAATCAACCTGGATATCCTCCTGTAGATTATCCAGGAGACTTAGGACATCAGTGGTGTCCTGGACGTAGGAAGGTATTCGTTTGACCGGCGGCTGTAGAAAGTGGTCACAGAACTGTGACAAAGGCTCTAGAACAGAGTCAATGCCTGATACAATCGGGCGTCCTGGTACTGGGGTGGTCCCCTTGTGTATGTTTGGGAGGATGCTCAGGATCCCCCAATATTTTTTTCTGGTGTTTCTGATCCTGGTTGATTCTGGTGTAAAGTAGGTGACACATGTAAGAGCCTCTGTCGTTTCTTTCTGAACGGTTTCCAGCAAGGCTTCCCTGGCATTATTCCTTGCCCTTTTCATTGCGCGTTCTATGGTACGTCGCTGGTATTCCCATTTGTACAGTTTCTCTGCCAAGTTGTTCGCTTCAGACCTGTAATCTTCAGTGGAGCTAATATTTTTCCTGATGCGGAGAAATTGGCCTAAGGGCAGGTTTTCTTTGAGGGCTCTAGGGTGATGGCTGCTGAACAGTAAGAGGCTGTTGGTGTCAGTTGGTTTTTGTACAGTGTAGTGCTCAGCTGACCTCCTGCGAGCCTGATGTTCAAGTCAATGAAGGAGACCATGGAGTCAAAGATAGTGTGGGTGAATTTGAGGTATGGATTTAGGGTCTTCATCCATGTGCAGAAGGACTCGCAACAAGTCCTATCTCACCTCCAAAAGATCAGGATGTCATCAATGTACCTCTTCCACAGTAAGAGGTTGGTGGTGTAGGGATTATTCGATTTGAAGATGAATCTTGTCTCAAAAGCAACCACATACAAACAGGCTACATTCGGGGCAAATGTGCTACCCATGGAAGTGCCCTAGGTTTGATGGTAAAATCTGAAAGAGCCACTTTAGTGATAGACTCCTTACCTTAGAATATCCCCAGGCGTCAGGCTGGATCCAGAAAGATTTCGCTAGCAGTACCTCTGCACGTCACTACGAGGCGTCGTGCGGCTCCGCGTCCGTCGCCGGCTCAGTAAGCGCTGAGATGACATCACGGAGACTACTTAGGCGCCACTCATGCGCGCTGATGTCAGTTATTTCTTTTTCTGCACCAGTAAGCGCAGATCTGGTTAGAGCACGTACCTTAGTCACTTTTTAACTACCTTTTTGGGACTTTTGTCTCTTGTGGGTCTTGTGAGAAAGTGCCATCTTTCTTGCATAGGTATGCCCCCACTTTTTGCTCAATTGCTGATGTGCTTTGACTGAGTGTGCCCTGGGCTCCTGCCAACCTGGTACCCAGGGCCTGTGTTCCTTCCCTAAAACTGTGTTGAAACTGAAACCCAATTGGCATATCTGGCCACCTGTCAGCCCCTAGTAAATGGTACCCAGGGCATGGTGACCAGAGAAGACCCCTAAGGGCTGCAGCACTTATTGTGCCACCCTTAGGGGCCCTGTACCCTGACACCCACACACTGCCTTTGCAGGCTGAGTGTCTAGGTACAGAACTAAACAAAGAGTCGAAATGGCACACATCCCTGTGTCAAATAATGAAGGTACACAACACTGTCAAGACCTAACCAAGTGCAGAGCTTGGGTGAATCTGCTTCAACCTTCTTACACAAGTATTTTTTTTAAAAGAATTCAACTACTTACATACAAAAAATCGCACATTGGGAGGAGCTTAGCGCGCATCCAAGATGGTCACGTGAGCACAGGGCTCCCGAGACCCTCGCCGCCCCCCCCATCTATCCTGCCACAAATCCTGATATAGACGACGGGTTCTTCTAGATGTCACCCTGCTGACAAAGAAGCTCTTTCCAGAAATCGATTTGATCGCCGGGAACCGGACTTACTCCACCTCGAAACTTTGCGGCCTACATCGATGAACAGCCCGGGACTTGAGTCCCCGAGGTACCCAGGTGGCAATTGAACAACAACGGCCAGTGGACATCGGCCAGTGCTCCTGCAATACTTTCGGTTTCGCTTTTGGTCTTTGTTAGCTGTGACTAGCTGCCTGTTGACTCTGCTGGCCCATGGCCTACCACTGACCGTACGCTTGTCTTCAGGCCCTTGTCCCTAGACCCTACGAGTCAGCTTTGCGAGGAGCCATTCAAACCAGGTCCCAAAGGCCCCATCGGGGCTCGTTGCTCAATATGGCGAGCAAGCCGGAAAGTGAGAAGCGGACCACCAAGGTCACACACCGAGGGGGTATCATCCAATCCAACACTATGGATCGCTTCACCTGCCCAAAAGGATCCCCCAGTGGTGGGTGTAAAGCTCTGGACGAGACTGGGGATGGCTCTCCCGTGACTGAAGAACTGACATTGAGGGACGTCATGGGCGCCATTGCAAGCATGAAGACGTCCATGGGCCAGCAGTACGAGACACTGGCTTCAAAGATTGACATGGTGGCAATCGATGTTAATTTGATCAGGACTGATCTTGCGAAGACCAACGAGCGGGTCAAGTCCCTAGATATCAAGACCGCCAGTCTCACGACCGACGTATCCGATCTTCAGACTGAAGTTCGCAATCTTCGATCTTCTGATGGCTTGTTCGCCCGTCGGCTGGATGATTTCGAAAGACGGGCTAGGCGCCACAATGTGCGTATCATCGGGGTTCCGGAGAAGCCCACTGAACTATCGACAGATCTCCTTGTGGAGGACCTCATGGAGGACCTCATACTGAACCATTTGGCCCCCAAGGGCCTCAGTAACTTTTTCGCAGTGGAGCTTGCTCACAGAGTCCCTGGTGGCCCATCATAGCCAGGATTTTCAATTTTCGGGACAGGGACGCTATCCTTCAGGCGTCGCGGGTCAACGGTCCCACGAAATTCGAAAATGCAACAATTGGTTTCTACCCGGATTTTACGCAGGCTGTACAAAAACAGCGGATGAGATTCATGGGGGTGAAACGGCGACTTAGGGACATGGGACTGAAGTATGCCATGCTCTTCCCTGCCCGATTACGCATTGAATATAAGGAACGTGCATTCTTCTTTGATCGACCTGCGGTCGTCAGTGACTGGCTCGATACTTTGCCACCGCATCGAGATCACCCGGAACAATCGAGGGGCACTGAAGGTGGCACGGCGGAGCAGGAGGAGTGAGCACTGACCGGCGTGCGTGCTCTATAGACTTTGCAGCAGTGGTTCGATAACTCTTTTGTGTTTGTAAATATATTGGTATCTACCCGGGGGCAGTGGGGATTCGGGACTCTTCTTCCTCTGGGGGTTTCTTCTCTTTTTGTAGATTAGTTTTCTAATGGGGTGACAGGCACACTGCAAGTTGGGGTGGCTTTTTGGTCTAACACAGGGGTGGAGGGGAGTGTTTTGGGAATTTCTCTGGGGGCGGTGGGGGGGGGCTTTGTTTTTTCTTTCATTATTCCGAGGCTACACAATGCTGCATTCTTCGATTTTTGTGGCTGTTTCTTTGTTGGGGGGGCTTTGTCTTCATTTACGGGATGGGGGGTAGGGGGCTGAGGGTGCTAAATTGGAATGTCAACGGTCTGGGTGACAGGATAAAGCGGGGATAGTATTGCAGTATTTGAAACGTCTTTCCCCAGATGTAGTGTTGTTACAGGAAACACACCTGATAGGAAACACATGCCATGCATTGAATAGACGGGGCTATCGTCTGGTGGCACACTCCGGATTCACTACTGGGTCGAGCGGGGCTGGTGTGCTTGTCAGAAACTCCCTGCCCATGGAAATAGATGACACTGTACTAGACGATAGGGGTTGGTATGCTGCTATCACGGGCAGGTGGGAGGGGAAGATAATCTCCATACTTTCTTGTATGTCCCGCCAGGTTTGCAGTCCAGGACGTTCTCTGATTTGGGAAAAGTGGTGTTGGGTCTCCCCGAAGGTATTCTGGTTGTGGGTGGTGATTTTAACTCGGTTGTCTATGGTAGGGAGGACCGCAGCCCCCCCCGGGATCTTGCGAAATCGCAATCTTGGTTGGGTAACTTCCTGGACGCACTGGGTCTGGTGGATTGTTGGAGACTGCTGCACCCCGGACAGGCACAATATACCTTCTATTCGGGCGCACATGGGAGCATTTTGAGGCTTGATTATATCCTGGTGCAGGCGGTCTCAGTGAGAGAAATTCGACACCTGGCCAGGGGCAGCTCGGACCACTCCCCACTTTGGCTTACTATTGATATACAGCTGGGAGCGGAGGGTCGAGTGGCTCCGATCAACCCCTGGCACCTCCGCAATCCTAAAACCAGAGCTGGGGTGGTTAAATGTATGGACTACTACTTTGCTGAAAATGTGGGGTCGGTGTCTTCCTCCATCTCACTGTGGGAGGCTTACAAGACGGTGGTCCGTGGTCAAACCTTGTCATTGATCGTAGTGGGAAGAAAAGTACGAATGAGGAGGTGGTACGATTGGAGAATGAAATTACTGATTTGGAGGAGGAACTGCAATCTGGGGTTACACAGGAGTGGCTGCATGTTTTAGCCCTTAAACAGTCTGACTATAGGGCTCTGGTGACTGATGCGGCCAAGGCAATGAGTCGTGAGCAACAGGGGAGTTTGTATGATGTCGGAGACAAAGCCGGGAAATCGATTGCCTGGTTGGATAAAAGGGATAGACTTAATCGTGTTGTGCCTGATGTTGAAAGAGAGGATGGAGTGCAGGTTGTGGATCCGGTTGAGATAGTTGGAGTCTTTGCTCACCACTTTCAGAAGGTGTATGCCATAAAAAAATGTTAGACAGCTATGGACTTTAAAAAAAAAGGAAGTGTTGAACAACATTCTTCAATAATATGCAAATAGGGCAGCCACTACCCGAAGCTGACCTGGCTCCGAGACAAAGCCAGAGAAAAGTGTGTGAGGTTACAGGCACTCCTGGGCATTGCCGTGTGGTGCATGGCTGTGTGCATCAAAATGTCTATAAAACACACCCATAAAACTGCAGTCACTTCATTACACTTTACAGGGTTAGGCACAGCGTTAATCATTTCTTGCAATGCGTGCATTGTTAACCTGGCATGAAGCAACATTTACCACTGTTGGATTTGTAGCATACCGGAATGATGCCTATGTACCATACCCCTAGGGTGCGTGGGGATTATGTTATGCCATCTATAGGTTCATGTCCCAACGTGTCATTCAGCTATACTGATGAGTTATTTTTAAACCCAGTTCCCTCCCACCTCAGTCAATGCCTGGTGCAGTAACACCAGTCGTACTGGATTAAAGCTGGCTGTGAGCACCAGGTCAAATATTCAGAGTGAACTCTACTGAACAAAAAACTAGAGACATCATTTAAACAATCAATTTCAAAGTTCTATTTGTTGGCAATGAGTGTTTGGGGATATCACCTGCACTACTTACTGATAGTGGATGTTGTGTTTTCTAATTCCTCACAGTGGCGGTCTTGGGATGATATTGCCACTTCCTGACATTGAGTGTCTGTTGCTACAAGGACCACATTTCTCGATATTCCTTGGTAAATCAGACCATTTGCAGATGACTACTGCTTATAAAGAGTACACCTGGTGCAGCAACTGTATAGCCCATTAAACCCTGGTGGCACAGCACACAGGATAATGTGCTTCATGGCTAAACACTTATAAGCCAATGCTGGTTTATGAATCAGGTTTGGAGGACAACCCCAGCTCTTATCCTCTTACTCCCTCTTTATTTTTTTGTTTTCGATGTTATTTGGTATGTCAACAGGCTTTAATTGGCCAAGATGTTCCCACGAACACTCTTTCAAAGATCTGCATCATTTGTTCACTGGCCATCTCTTTAGGGATGAACTGCTTTGAAATATATGCCGAGCAGGTTTATTGACTGTCACTCATGCTATCAAGGGAAAATGTTACTTAACTGGTATCCATCTGTTCGTAGAATGTAGTGTTGTAAATTCTCATGCGTCCACCCTCCTCTGGAAGTCAACGATGAGTATAGTGGTTTATATGTCCTTTCTCATTTTCTTATCTGTGCACTGCGCACTCTGGGGTCGATTTATAGATGAGCAGACAGCTTGTCCTTCCGCCAAGGTTACGCAGTAAATTACTCAGTTGCCGGGTGGAGGGACCATTGGAAAAATGAATAAATGACCAGCAAGCAGGTGGAAATATATAATGCTTTGGTTGGAACCGCCGCCACAGCAGTTCCTGCCAATGCATTTCTTTGTTGTTGCAGGGCTGCGTCAGCATTGTTTGGTGCAGGGATGCGACATGTTGACATAGGACTGCACCAAACAGTTTTCTTTTTTTTACTTTTCACATTACTTTAAATAAAAAATAAAATCCTCCCCTGGCTATGGGAGTAATCTTCCATGGCCAGAGGAGCATTACCACATTTTACGTTCCCTCACGGCCTCAGTTTGCCTAGCATTGATGAATCGAAGAAAAAGCTATATGTCCGCCCATCCTTATTGAGAAGGAGGACATAGAGCCATTTCTCCAACGGTCCTTACTCTGTCAGGCCATCGGAGAAGTTTGGCTGTGGTGGTGATGGAGTAGCCTATTGCTCAACTGTGCAATGCTAAGTATGGGGCAGGGCCTGCCCTGTGAACTGGAGCCTACTGAGCACTGGAACTGAGGAAAATAACCAGACCTGTAAGATTATGGGGCCTTCTGTTGGTCTGGGATTTTCCTGGTGCCAGAGATAGCTGGGTGCCACAGAGCAGGCGACAACTTGAAGAACTATACTGAAGAAGGAAATGGTGATTCATCAGAAGTCACCTACCACGCCTCCAGCTCAGAAGTGGTGGAATGGGTGCAAAACTGGACTTGCCCTTCCCAGCGCAGTCTGCTAGATGTCTGGGCTGAGACAGCAATGATGTCTGTGCAGAAGCAGGCCCTGGGACTCTCAGCATCCTCCAGCTCTGACTTGAGCTGCTAATGACAAAGCCAGTTTCTGTTCCTGGGTGGGTGAGGTGCTGAGGACAGAGTATGCGGTCGCGCCCATAGCAACATAAGCCCTCTCCCTCCTCCTGCTGCCAGGACAGCCTCAGCTTGGAAATCATATTGAGGTTCAGCCACATGGCAGGTGCTTTAGCAGGGCCAAGGGTCACGTCAGGTCTACTGTATGCCGGAGGAAAGGTAGAGTAGGTCTGATTTCTGCTGGGGAGTGTGTGGGGGGCATGATGGGCCCTTTCTGTTTTTCATTCCTGGGGCCAAAGCACAACTCTAAACCGTTTGAGAAGTGTTGCTTCATGCACACCAAGGCAATAAAGGAGCAGGCAGTGAAACATTTGGGGTGCACCCAACTAAAGCCAGCTTTGCATCAATCGAGGTGGGAATCAGTCATTATCTGGTGTCTTATACAAGTCTTCTGGAGACAGGATGGAGAAATATAAGAAAAGGAAAATATGGGTAGGATCTGCATTCAGATGTTGTTCCTTTCCCGCTTGAGAGGTAGGCCTTCCCAACACTCTTCACCTCCAGCATAGTTCTCCTCTGAGCTAGAGCTGATGGACATCACTCCGGCAGACAATCCTTTGCCTGCACAGACTATGCCTGCCCCTGGCCACAGCAGCACTCCTGGCTCCGATGCCATTGTACTTTCCAGAGTTTCTGGTGAAGTTTCTACATGATGGCACATGCTCAGGAATGCAGCTACTCCATCTGGTGTGTATGCAGCCCCTATGGCTTAGTTTAGGTGTCTGACTGGGATACCAATGTTGGGTACTACCCCAGCGCCTTAAAAACCAGAAGCCCACTGCCAGACATACTCCTGTGTCAGCTGGAGCTGCACCAGCAACTGGGACCCAGTTAGTGATTTCTTCACCAGTTCCATTGGAACTAATACAGGTACTGTCACCAACACCAGCTCCTCTTCATGGCCCTTCTCCACAGACAAAGGCCATATTAATTCAGTTGAGAAGGGAGACATGATCATTGTCTGAGGAAGCCAGGTCTAGAGATGAAATTCAACCTGAGCTCATGTCAAGACAAGAGTATTGACAAACCATACCCAACGTTTTTGGGTGAGATTATGATCATAATCAAGTGCCAGAGGTTATCCCCATGATGACGATGACAGCAGGGACACTGTCTACTTCTCCTGCTACCTTGAACACTTCTATCTGGAACATTTGGAGCTTCAAAATACCAACAGCTCAGAAATGGAGATTAAGTGCATTTGGGGCCTGGCACACCCAAAGGAAACCTCCTTTTAATCAGTTGTTAGTAAAGTGGCGAAGGTGTTGGAGTTACCATTTCCTGTGGTGGAGACCAAATTACACATCCTCAAGAAAGCTTACAGCCTGCTTTGACAATATCCAAACTGCATTCTCGTTTTAACGACCTATAAGTGGAATCAATCAAGGCAGAATGACATAAGCCTGCAGCCGGTCCTGTGGTTAATAGGCTGATAGCTCGCAGATGTAGACTGACACCAGGGGTATCCTGACCTTCTGTCTGGCTGTGATCCACTGGCTTCTCAGGTGGTGTACAAGCTAGCCTACTGAACATTCCATTTGACGGCCTCTCATCAATTTTGTGACAGAGCAGAATCTACCCTGGGGAGATTCAGTACTGAGCAATGGCCCTATCCCTGAATATCACGTCTCCAACCCAAGACTTCAAGACTCAACACTAGAAATTTAGAGGCCATCAAAAAGTATTGCCTTTTTGTCAGTACCAGCCCTTTCATCCCATTTAACAACCTAACCGGTTCCTCAGGTAGTATAAAAGTGGGGGTAAGAGCAGAGGCAGTCTTGTACAGCGGCCTTCCAACTACGCCTGTCCTGCACCAGCAGGGAAACCGCTTTAGTTTGCCCTTAAATGATCATGTGCAACCTGTTGGGAGAAGGTTGTCCTCCTTTTTGCAGTCTCGGTAGGCCACTATTATAAACAAATGGGTCCTACAAACTAAACCCTTTCCACGAACATTCTCATTATTAAGTATTGCATTCAAGGGACCACATTAGAATTCTCCACAGGAGCTGCTTGCAGTTTTGCAATGGAGTTGCTCGCAGATCAGGAGTTTGCCAGGTATGCTACTCACCATTGTTCATTGTTTCCGAAAAGGGTGGTGGTCTATGACTGGCACTGGTCCACAGGGTCTTGAATTTGTTCCTGTGCAATGAGAAGTTCAAGATGCTGTCCTTGTTGCAGAATCCGTACTTTCAAATATTAACCCTGCAGTTACACAAGAGGTACCTGTTGTTAACTGTAGGTTCACACCTATTACCAGTTTGCAGTCCTTTCATTTGGACTAACAGTGGCACCTTGGATTTTCACAAAGGTCATGGTGGTGGTTGTGCCATATCTGCACAGGTCAGGAGTCTGTGTTTCCATACCTCGACAATTTGCTACCCAGGATGGACTTGCTGCATCTGGTGTCAAACCACCTGAATTCCACAATATTAATGCTGTTTGACTTGGGCTTTTCCATCAGTATGCCCAATCGCACTTGGTCCCCTCTCACCACCTTAAGCTCAGGGAGTAGTACTGTACACAAAATACCTCTTGAATTTCCCTCCTCTGGGTCTGGGATATTCAGGATATGAGTCTGCTGTTTCAGGAAGGAGCTCAAGTTCCACCTTGGCTGTCCTTAGCCTGTTGGATCTGCTGGCTCCCTGCATCTTACTAGTTACTCGTGTATACTGGGACTTGAGCGCTCGCTAGAGGTGTTTCCATCTGTTATCCAGTATTGGGGTATCTTTCATAGATTCACATGCCTGAATCATTCCACGTTGTCGAGCTGGGAGTCCCACGGTAAAGTATTCAAGCAGTGCTTTCAAAGCTTCATAGGCTATAATAACCTTAAACCAAGTAAGTAGTAGCATGTCTATGTCCTTTTAAAAAAAGGCCCGGTTCTTTAAGGCAATTACTTTGAAGTTCAAACGTGTACAACGTGTTACAATTTTCTGTATAAACAATTTTCTCCCCTATCCTTTATATATTTGGGGTAGAGTGTCACACGTTTTCCTGCCTTTTAATAAAAGGCCTCCATCCCAATTATGACAGTCTATCTGAATGCAAGAAAAAGAGGTAACTGACGTATATATAAATTCCAATACATTCAGTTCACAACACTCACAATGTGAAAAAATGTGTGTAGGCAAAATGACCCCTCACGGGCGAACCACCATCGGGATACTTGATAGGTATTCACCAGATAAGCCCATTTTTATCATCAACGGTGGTCATTTTGCACAAAATAAACGTGTCAGAAAAAAAAACTATAAGTGCAGTGAAGTGATAAAGCATCTCAAAGAAGTGAGTTAGAATTGATAGGTACACACGTCTCACAATCACTTTATTCTTTACTTCGTGAAACCTATCAAGCTAAAAAGCAAGGCTGGCTGCTATACATGCATACCATTAGCCAACATGTTTCATTGCCCAGAACACTTTTAGGCAAATTCTTCAGGGGGCAAAAGTTTCTCGCTACTGCATCAAAGTTGGACACACCATTCATGTAGACCTCAATCAGCCCCGGCGTCTCCTACTGGCTGTAAGGTACGATTAAAATGAAGAAAAGCCCCTCATGTGAGTCTTCCTCTCAGATTCAGCTCTCAGTCGTTATATGAATCAGTCGGAGCCTCACGGAGGGTATCCTCTCAGCACTGATATGCTTAGTGATTTCCCCTCTCTGTTTTAGGCCCCCGATAGTTCTAAAGATCCAGAAGAGGATGTCGTACATGCGTCCTCCTTCAACTTTCATTATACCTCAGTTGGACCTTAGTTGTTTGTAACATTTCTAATGTGGGCTCCGTATGAACCTTTACACAGCTTTGACTTTTGACACTTATACCTCGATTTCTGTTGGCTAACATTTCAGCGCGGCAAGTGAATGAGCTGCAAGGTCTGTGTGTTCGCCCGCCGTTGACCTGTTTTTACCCAGACAAGCGTTTTCTCAGTACTAAAAGGACTTTAATACCCAAGGTGATTACCCTGTTTCTTGTCAAGCAGCCCTTTGCACTACCCACATTTTTCTCCCGCCCCACCCCAACAAGGAGGATGTTCCATTGCCTGGACCCCAAAATTGCCAGGATGAAGGAGTTCAGATCTGATGATCAACTCTTCATTGTATATTTGAGCAACAAATAAGGCAAAGAATGCTGTTAAAGATAATCATCCTTTACATTAAAATCTGTTATGCACTTTCTAAAAAAGACCCACCTGAAGGAATCTGGGGTACTTTCACCTGAGTGAAAGCATCTACCTCGCTACTAGCCAGAGGAGTGCCCGCAGCAATGACATGGTGTGTGGCAACATGGACTTCCCTCTGGCATTTGCAAAGCATTCTTGTGCTGGTTCTGAACTGAGGAGGGATGGAACTTTGCTCATTCTACGTTGCAGGATTTACTAGCCTCACCATTCCCGCAGACCCACTGTCTGGGAGGGGATACTGTGTGGTATCTCCTCAAAAGCTAAGGCATCTGCAGGTAGAAGTACCTTTAGTAACAAACTTTCTGGTGGATACTCTGTCTGCCTGCAGACTCCTCACCAATCCTGCCCACCTACCCTCTCTGAAGAATGGTCAGAGCCATCTGATGTATATTAAGGTTCCAATTTAGTGCTGTTGCACTGCATAGTCCCTGTCATCTAACCTAACCTCATCTCTGCCTCAGAAGACTTGGTATTAACAGACAAGGAACTCCTGTAATGGTGCCAGGGCAGTGCTATGCAGTTTATGTGATGTCACATCCACACACAATCTATGTCACAAAGGAATCAAACTACCTATTGGTGCAAGAGAGTTATGGTAAAAAAAAAATCTGCATCCAGTCTGGCGTCTTTCGATATTCAGAAGTAGAGGAACCTGCAGGTAGATAGAGTATCCATAGAAATGTTGTTACCAAAAGTAAGCCTTATATTCAGTGTTTTTCTCAAAAAGAAAAAAAAGAAAAATATATTGAAATTGCTGAACTTTGAAACCAGAGTTCATGCTGCCATGTTCTACATTCTAGGCTAGAGGTACAGAAGCTCCCTTTCTTCTTGTTTTAGTATCCTCTGATCTCCAATATCTCCTTTTCCCTGTTTATTTTGTCATGGTTGACCATAGGGCTTAGTGAACAAGCACTGAAATATGGATGAAAATGTCACATAATAAAAAATTGATTAGCATTGTTATTGATTATCAGTATTTCTGGAATAGCTGTATTGTTAAAAATGATCAACAAATGACACTTATCAATCTATCAAAATGTAATTTTCAGGTTTTTTCTATTGACCCTCTCAGTGGACTTTGCCAGGTATCAGAAACAATGGCTGCAGCAATATACCTAGTGAATCAAAATCAGAAGAACTAAACCAATAGCAGAAAAACAACAAAAGAGGCATAGTTAATGTATTAATTAACCACAGTGCAGCCTCTTTCCACCAGGTCTACACTGTCAGCACTCCTCTCAAAGCTGATGTAGAGATCACTCCCTCTCAGATCCTTACGCCTATAGCAGGCACCCTCCTTCGTAGACATCTAATGAACAGTTCAGGCTGCTGCACTTTAGGTATGTGTAGCTTTCCCTTAAGTAAGGTTCTCCTGCAGCACTCTCTCCTCTAAATTCCTCATTCACTTTCTTCCTTGTGATTGGTATAGTGGCAGAACTCTTTGTAGGTGTGTCCATGATCACAACTACAAACCCTGACAGCAGTGTTTACACTCGCTGTCAGCACTCATCAGTTGGTTTTCCTATCACATCTCAATCCCTTGGTGATGCAAGGATTTCTGAAAAGTGTGATCATTGAACATGTGATGTGGGACACTAGGCAAGGCTATGTATTAGTTGTCAGTCTTTCTTTGTGCTTAGTTGCCATTCATGTTAAATGTATCAAACGTACAAAATAAATGCATAAAACTGCATGACCAGTTACTGAAAACAAATGCAGCTTTGAGAGAACATCAGGGGAACCATCCTTTGGTTTACACAGAAACACCCAGAATTCTGATCCTGGGTTCTATTCCAGGGCATTTATATACAATTTCTTGGTTCCCAGTCAGACTCCCTCACAGAGGTGTCCTGCCCACGTCTTGTGACAATACCCCATTCCAGAGTCCTGTCCCCTCCCCTTAATACTGCCCTATCAAGAAGCAGATTTCCTGTCACTTAGTATCAACTCCACACATAACCCTACTCTGTGGGTCCAACCACTCAGTCCTCATTTCTCTTCCTCCAGTCTCTTCCCTACTTTTCACATCACCTAAATAATCCTTGCTCCATGGTTCCCATGCTTTCCCAGCCCTTCCTATTCACAAGTAAAGTCTCCCCAAAGTCCCTGAAACCCACTCCTTGATCTGTGCCGCAGCTCGCTAAACATTTGCAACTTTCTTTGGAAAAATACTATGTGATGTGGTGGTAAGCTGATGAATAAGATGTATAAATGCTAACGAGTCAACAGGTGCATCATTGTCTCCCTCTGCAGCATCCAGAGGTATGCCGTCATTCCTCTGTCTACAAACTCTGGTCTGATTGGGTGGGTACCTCACTGTGACACTCTGCACGCGCTGATTAGAGACTATCGAGAAAAGAAAAAGATCCTGCTGAACATTGAACACCGCATCATGCTTCGGGTAAAGCCCTGACTATGCATATATATTAATGCCACCTTTGGTTACATTGAATCGTTATTTTATTTCTTTGCTTTAAGGTTCCTATATACTTCTCTACCCTTCTGGGTTCATTCATCCTGCTCAAATCTCCATGTTGTTTTCAGCACAGGGATTCCTCCTTGTTCCTTCACAGCAACACCTGTCACCATCCAAAATAATTATTTTCTAGTAAAACCATCTGAATTTCTATTGAACATATGAATTGTTTGCATATAGTTTTTGGTTTGCAAACAATCTGCTTTTGCCCTTGCATCACCTACTTACATATTATCCTTAGAGCATTCATATATTTTCAGGCTACCTGCTTGTCAATATCACACAAGTGGAATGAAGAGAAATTATTTTACACGGTCCAGCACACACACCCTCTGTAATCTAATCATCTGAAAGAAACACGTTAGTGTTAGATTCCTTACCTTAGAATAACCCCAGGCGTCAGTCTGGATCCGGAAACTTTTGCGTAGCAGTACCCCTGCGCGTCGGTAGGCGTCGTCTGCAGGCGTCCCCTGCGGCTCCGCGTCCGTCGTTGGCGTCGTGCGCCGTGATGACGTCGCTGGAGTATATAGACGCTGCCTCCGCGCGCTGACGTCAGTTCTTCTTTTTTCCGCGCCAGTGGACGCAGATCTGAAGAGCAGTACTCCGGTCTTTGACCAAGTTTTTTTTTTTTCGAATTATTATCACTTTGTGCCTGTTGGGATGCCTGGGTTCAAGCACTGTGATGACTGTGAGCGCACGATGTCGGTCACAGACCATCACCGCCTCTGTCTCCGGTGTCTGGGTCCCGACCACGACGTGGACTCCTGCGTCGACTGCCGGGCCCTCACCAGCAAAGCTAGACGGGAGCGGTCCCGCAAGCTACTGGAGCTCCGGGTGTCGGCCCCACGTCCGGCCGGAGGTCGAGAGAGCGTTCGAGGGAGCGGTCGCGGGGCCGCGCTGAGCGTTCCGGAAGTCGACACCACTCGTCATCCTCGTCAGGTAAGAAACACAAGAAGTCGGGGCGTCGTCATCGTACCCCCGACTCCCCCCGACGCTCGCGCGATGCGGCCGGGGGTTCGGGTGACCCCAACCCCGCGGCTCCGCGAGAGTCGCCGGCGCGGCCTGCCCCATACCCTCAGGTCCCTGGGCACGGTGCGACGCCTGAGGAGATAGAGGCGTTCCTCATGGCCATGAGGGCCCTGTCTCCTCCGGCGGGTTCCACGGCGCCTGCGGGCCCAGTGAACCCGTCCGGGGGCCCTAGCGGTTCTGCTGACCCTACCTCGACGCCGTCGGATGCTCCGATTCCGGCGCCGCCGGCGGCGCCGATCCCGGCGCCGCTAGGGTCTTCGGGGTCGACGCCGGATGGACGCCCATCCAACCCGGCGCCGATTCCATCGGGGTTGCCCACGGCTCCGCCTCCGCGCGGCGCCGGTTCCTCGGTGCCGGCTTCGGGCGGCACTGGGGCTCCGGCGCCGGCTCCGGGCGGCGCCGTCCCCTTACCTTCACCGACGCCGGACGCGGGGCCGGACGGGCGTCGCTCGACGCCGGTCCCGGCGCCGATGGGGCCCATGAACCCCGAGGAGCCGGTCTACATCGTTGACTCTGAATACGGAGAAGATGAAGAGTTCGGTGAAGGTTGGGAGGGGTCCGAGGACCCTCTGTCACGCGAGTGCCAGTATGACCCGGACTGGACAGGTGACTTGGGGGATGCCAGTGGTCTGGACGACTCTCCTAACCCTGGTCTGATCTCTCCTCCTTCCGTGGCATCGGTGGAGGGAGCTGCATATTCTGTGGTGCTGATGAGGGCTGCCAAGGCCTTACACCTTGAGCTCCCCGTCGCGGCCGTGAGGCCTAACATCCTCACCGAGGTCTTCAAACCGCAGTCATGCCCACAGGAGCCACTGCTGCCGTTTAATGAAGCCTTGTCGGACGTTCTGTTGGGCACGTGGTCCAGGCCCGCTTCAGGTGCGCCTGTCGATCGGAACGTGGCCAGGCGCCACCGTCCTTGTCCGGACGACCCCAAGTTCCTGTCTACCCACCCCACTCCTGAGAGTCTGGTGATCCAGGCCTCGACCTCCCAGTCCGCATTCCCGTCGGCTCCACCCAACCGGGAATCCAAGAGGTATGACCAATTTGGCAAGAAGGTCTTCTCGTCCATCAATCAATCAATCACAGACATTTATAGAGCGCGCTACATACCCGTGGGGTCTCAAGGCGCTGGGGGGGGGGGGGGGTGCCGCTACTGCTCGAACAGCCAGGTCTTCAGCTTCTTCCTGAAGGAGAGGTGGTCTTGGGTCAGGCGCAGGTCGGGAGGGAGGGAGTTCCAGGTCTTGGCGGCCAGGTAGGAGAAGGACCTTCCTCCTGTAGTCGCTCTTCGGATGCGGGGGACGTCGGCGAGGGCGTGGTTGGCTGATCGGAGGTGGCGTTTGGGAGCGTAGAAGTTGACTCGGCTGTTGAGGTAGCTCGGGCCTTGGTCGTGTAGGGCTTTGTGTGCGTGGGTGAGGAGGCGGAAGGTGATTCTTTTGTTGACGGGGAGCCAGTGAAGGTCTCTCAGATGTCCGGCGATGTGGCTGGTTCGTGGGATGTCGAGGATGAGTCTGGCTGAGGCGTTCTGGATCCGCTGGAGTCTCTTCTGGAGCTTGGCGGTGGTACCGGCGTAGAGGGCGTTGCCGTAGTCCAGTCGGCTGGTGACGAGGGCCTGGGTGACGGTCTTCCTGGTCTCGGTGGGGATCCACCAGAAGATCTTTCGTAGCATGCGGAGGATGTTGAAGCATGCCGATGAGACGTTGTTGACTTGCCTGGTCATGGAGAGGGAGGAGTCCAGGATGAAGCCCAGGTTGCGTGCATGGTCTGTCGGTTTGGGTGCGGTGCCCAGGGCGGGAGGCCACCAGGAGTCGTCCCAGGCGGAGGGTGAGGAGCCCAGGATGAGGACCTCCGTCTTGTCCGAGTTCAGTTTCAGGCGGCTGGTCGTCATCCACTCGGCTACCTCTTTCATCCCTTCGTGCAGGTTGGCCCTGGCGGCGGCGGGGTCGTTGGTCAGGGAGAGGATCAGCTGGGTGTCGTCGGCGTAGGAGATTATGTTGAGGTTGTGCTGGCGTGCGATGGCCGCGAGGGGGCTCATGTAGACGTTGAAGAGGGTGGGGCTCAGAGAGGATCCTTGAGGGACGCCGCAGATGACTTCGGTGGCCTCTGACTTGTACGGTGATAGACGGACTCTCTGTGTTCTTCCGTCGAGGAAGGAGATGATCCATTCCAGCGCCTTGTCCTGGATTCCGACATTGCTGAGGCGCTGTGCTAGGGTGCGGTGGCAGACAGTGTCGAAAGCCGCGGAGAGGTCTAGGAGGATGAGGGCCGCTGTTTCTCCGTTGTCCATCAGGGCTCGGATGTCATCGGTGGCGGCGATGAGGGCGGTCTCGGTGCTGTGATTGGCTCGGAAGCCGGACTGCGAGGGGTCGAGGGATCCATTTGTCTCGAGGAAGGCGGCCATCTGCTTGTTGACGGTCTTCTCGATGACTTTGGCTGGAAACGGGAGGAGCGAGATGGGGCGGTAGTTCTTGAGTTCGGTGGGGTCCGCTGTGGGTTTCTTGAGAAGAGCGCTGAGTTCGGCGTGCTTCCAGCTCTCAGGGAAGGTGGCGGTGTCGAAGGATGTGTTGATGATGTCTCGCAGGTGGGGTGCGATGACAGCGTCAGCCTTGTTGAAGATGTGGTGAGGGCAGGGGTCAGTCGGTGATCCGGAGTGGATGGAGTTCATCGTGCGGATGGTGTCTTCGGTGCTGATCGGGGTCCAGGCGTGGAGGGTGGTGGTGGGGGGTGGTTGTTCGGTCTTGGTGTTCGTTGGTTGGTTGTTGAAGCTGTTGTGTATGTCTGCGATCTTGTTGTGGAAGTATGAAGCGAGGGAGTTGCAGAGGTCTTGCGATGGGGTGATGTCGTTGTTTCCTGCGCTGGGGTTGGAGAGCTCTTTCACGATGTTGAAGAGTTCCTTGCAGTTGTGTGCGTTGTTGTCCAACCTGTCCTTGAACGCAGTTTTCTTGGCGGCGCGGATCAGCTGGTGGTGCTTCCGGGTGGCCAGCTTGAAGTTTGGGCCTGCGGTCTTGCAACACCGCCTGCCTCTTGGGCCGCTACACCCACTCTGTGTGGGATACGGTCGCGGAACTGCTGCCAGGATGCCCCATGGAGGTGCGGGCAAAACTCGGTCAGGCTGTGGCTGAGGGCCGAGATGCAGCGAAATATTCGATACGGTGTGGTCTTGATACGACCGACTCGCTAGGCAGAGCTATGTCAACGACGGTGGCGATTCGTCGCCACGCCTGGCTGAGATCCGCCAATTTTTCGGCAGATGTCCAGAGTACATTGATGGACATGCCGTTTGATGGCTGTCACCTGTTCGGTGACAAGGCGGACCACGCGCTGGAACGCTTCAAGGACTCCAGGGTCACGGCCAAGTCCTTGGGTCTCTCGACCCAGCGTCAGCAACCGGGTTCGTTTCGCCCCTTTCGTGGCCAAGGAAGGGGCGCCCCCACACGTGCTGCCAGCCACGCGCCGCAACAATCCTTTCAACGCGGTGGCGGCCGTGGAAACCGCCGTGGCGGCGGTCGGGGACAACGGCGGGGTCAGACCACACCCTCCCCCGCAGCATCTACCCCAAAATCCTCCTAGTCCGTGCTTTCGGCCCCATGTGACGCCAGTGGGTGGCAGGGTTCGCCATCACCACGCTCACTGGCGCACGATCACTTCGGACAGGTGGGTGCTGCAAATTGTCCGAAGGGGCTACTCCCTCCCCTTCGAGACCTCTCCTCCAGCCATGCCACCGCAGAACCACCGTGTGTCGGGGGACCACTTGACACTTCTGCAGGAGGAAGTTACGGCCCTCTTGGCCAAGGGGGCCATCGAGCGCGTTCCTGGGCCAGAAGTAGGGCGTGGTTGTTATTCCCACTACTTTCTGGTGCCCAAGAAGGACAAGGGGGGCCTACATCCTATCTTGGATCTAAGGAACGTCAACGGCTTCCTCCGGAAGGAGAAGTTCAAGATGTTGACGTTAGCTCAGGTCTTGGCTGCTCTAGACCCACAAGACTGGATGGTAGCGTTGGACTTGCAGGACGCCTATTTTCACATCCCCGTCCTGCCGGCCCACCGGCGTTACCTGCGGTTCACGGTAGGCCTGGAGCACTTTCAGTTTATCGTGCTTCCCTTCGGCCTTACCAGCGCCCCACGGGTGTTCACAAAGGTGATGGCGGTGGTCGCAGCCCATCTGCGCAGGTTAGGGGTTTCAGTCTTCCCCTACCTAGACGACTGGTTGTTGAAGGCGGGCTCGCCCCAGACAGTCGTCCACCACCTTCAGATGACGGCAGACCTCTTGCACGACCTGGGGTTCTCCATCAATGTGCCGAAATCACACCTGTGTCCCTCTCAAAAGCTCCTTTTCATCGGAGCGGTTCTGGACTCGGCGCAGTTTCGGGTTTATCCTCCGGAACGGCGGGTTCGGGATATTCAGGCTTTGATTCCCATCTTTCAGCCGCTATCCCGAGTTTCGGTCAGGTTGACGCTGCGGCTGCTGGGACTGATGGCTTCCTGCATCCTTCTGGTGCATCACGCCCGGTGGCGGATGCGGGCTCTGCAGTGGGACCTGAAGTTTCAGTGGGCCCAGCATCAGGGCAACTTGTCCGACCACGTCTTGATCTCGGAGGGCACTGCGAGACAACTGCAGTGGTGGCTTACGGACCGCGATTGGGTCAGGGGCAAGTCCCTCTCCCTTCCCCAACCAGAGCACGTTGTCGTGACGGACGCGTCCCTCCAGGGCTGGGGTGGCCACTTGGGAGAGGCAGAGATCAGAGGCATCTGGTCTCCGGCGGAGTCCCGGCTCCATATCAACCTGTTGGAGCTGCGGGCGATTCGTCTGGCACTGAAGGCATTCCTCCCCTTTGTCAACGGGAGTGTAGTGCAGGTGTTCACCGACAACTCCACCGCCATGTGGTACTGCAACAAACAGGGCGGAGTGGGGTCGTGGACCCTTTGCCAGGAGGCTCTGCGCCTCTGGCAATGGCTGGAACGTCAGGGCGTGACTCTGACGGTTCAACACCTGGCAGGTTCTCTGAACGCCAGGGCGGACGAACTCAGCCGTCGGTGCTCGATGGATCACGAATGGCGTCTGAACTCGGACGTGGCGCAAGGCATCTTTCTGCAATGGGGAGAGCCTTGGTTAGATCTATTCGCCACAGAAGAGAACGCGCAATGTCATCAGTTCTGCGCGTTGGAGTTTCCAAGACGGCACTCGCACGGCGACGCCTTTCGGCGCGAGTGGAGTTGCGGTCTGTTATACGCCTTTCCGCCTATACCACTTCTGCCCAGAGTGCTGAAGAAAATCAGGCGCGACCGGGCCCAAGTTATCCTTGTGGCTCCGGACTGGGCTCGAAGGTATTGGTATCCCGAGCTACTCAGCATGTCAGTCGGTCCCCCGATCCGCCTGCCCCTTCAGGAGGACCTTCTGTCGCAGCAGCAGGGGACGGTCCTCCACCCGAACCTGTCCAGTCTCCACCTCCATGCTTGGAGATTGAGCGGCGGCAGTTGAGGCCATTTGACTTGCCTCCTGAAGTCTGTGATGTTATTCTGGCAGCCAGGCGTCCCTCTACTAAGTCGGTATACGCCTGTCGGTGGAACAGATTTGTGGCATGGTGCACAGCAAAGGCTGTGGATCCTCTTTCTGCCCCTCTTTCGGAGGTTCTTCTGTTTCTTCTTTCTCTTGCCCAGCAGGGCTCTGCTCTGGGCACTATCAAGGGCTACCTTTCTGCCCTTTCAGCCTTTTTGAGGCTTCCTGATCAGCCTTCTTTGTTCAAATCCCCGATTGTAACTCGATTCTTGAAAGGCATCACTCACATGTTTCCACCTGTTCCGTTTGTGATGCCTCAGTGGGATTTGAACCTGGTTCTGACCTTTCTAATGTGTGCTCCCTTTGAGCCCCTTCATTCTTGTCCTCTCCGTCTCCTGACTTTAAAGACGGCTTTCCTGGTTGCCATCACCTCTGCCAGGAGAGTGAGTGAGCTCCAGGCTCTTTCTGTCCAACCTCCTTTCCTGTCCATTCATCCTGATAAGGTGGTTCTGAGGACTAGACCTTCTTTCCTGCCCAAGGTTGTTTCGGCCTTTCACATCGGGCAGTCCATCACCCTCCCTTCCTTCTTCCCGCCTCCGCATCCTTCAAAGGATGAAGAGCGGCTCCATCGTCTGGACCCAAAACGTGCGCTTTCATTTTACATGGATCGCACACGCCAGTTCCGGGTGGATGACCAACTGTTTGTTGGCTACGTGGGTGCGAAGAAGGGACGGGCGGTCTGTAAACGAACCATCTCTCGATGGGTCGTCCTCTGCATCAAAGCGTGCTACTCTTTGGCTCGGAAGGAGCCTCCTGTTGGGCTGAGGGCCCATTCCACTCGGGCCACGGCGGCTACTACTGCCCTGGGTCGGGGAGTCCCCTTGCAGGACATTTGTCAGGCGGCTACGTGGGCCTCGCTGCACACATTTGCGAGGCACTACTGCCTGGACAGTCAAGTCCGGAGGGATGGCTTCTTTGGCCGTTCTGTCCTCCAGGACTTTCTGGTGTAGGAGTGTATTGGTTCGCAGACCCACCACCGGGGTTGGTATTGCTGGGGTATCTATTCTAAGGTAAGGAATCTAACACTAACGTGTTTCTTTCAGATGAACAAGTTACTTACCTTCGGTAACGATATATCTGTAAGAAACATTAGTTAGTGTTAGATTCCTTACCGAACCCACCCATCCTCCCCGTTCTGCGAACTGATACCTAGGGTTAAGGACATCCCTTTCAGGGCCCTAGTTTTACATGGCACCAGTGTTGGTTCTCTCATGGCTCTGCGTCTTCTGGCGCGGAAAAGCTGTGTACAAAGAACTGACGTCAGCGCGCGGAGGCGGCGTCTATATACTCCAGCGACGTCATCACGACGCCAACGACGGACGCGGAGCCGCAGGGGACGCCTGCAGACGACGCCTACCGACGCGCAGGGGTACTGCTACGCAAAAGTTTCCGGATCCAGACTGACGCCTGGGGTTATTCTAAGGTAAGGAATCTAACACTAACTAATGTTTCTTACAGATATATCGTTACCGAAGGTAAGTAACTTGTTCATATATACCAACAATTGATGTGCTGTTCCAGGATGTGACAATAGAATATGTTCAAGCTGTGGTCTACTATAATCATATAGATACAGGAGATCCTAATAATAGGGTATAATTTACCTCATCCACCTAAGTGGCATGCTTCATCATCTAGCTTACTCCTCGCTGGATGGGCACTGCAGTGCCCGGTGGGCTCCCATGGACTAGGGCTCTTTGGTGGAAATCTTTTTAATATCCTGGACCCGGTGTTTGCCAAGACTCAAGTTACTGCCCTGATGATTTGATGGTTATAGCAAGTAGATTGGGTATGTGAGTGGTTTAAAACTGGTGACATGTATTCCCTCTAGGCTCTTTATATATGGTGACTACCTCTGTCGGTATTAAAACAGCGCTAAACCAGGACAGGCTATAATGAAACCTTTGTTGTGTTTAATAGGGTCAACATGTTTGATACCCACAGGTGCAGAAACATGTGGGCATTTCGTCAGGACCAAATTTAGACCCTAATCTATGAAATGGATTTTTAAGTACTCCAGTAACTAGAGGAAAAGAAGAAAAAAATTAAGCATGCCCCCATGACCTTAAAAACAAAAAAGTAACACAGAAAGATGATATCAATTGCTGTTGAAATTCATGGCACATATATTTATATATATTTAAGTCCCCAAGACTTAACAACATGCAGCACACATGTCTGGGCTCCTCATACAGGGGAGTGCTCGCTCAGGGTCTGATGTACCAAGCTTATAGTAATAAAATCATATGCAGTTGGAAAACGTAGGAAATTAGTTCAACATGAGCGGCCTGTAGGAAAACTTAGAGCAATGATCCCTCACCGATACTGCGTGGCCCAAAAAAAAACATACAAAGAAGATTCAAGTCACATATGGATGAGAAATTGTTCTATCGTTTATGAAAGAATCAGCGTCCTCTTAATTCAGTTTCAGAAGCAGCCCTGTGGAATCCCTACCCTGTTTCATAAATCCTTGTACTGTTACTGGAAGGGGCAGCGGAGTCATATTTGTTCTCAGTTTCCCGGGAGGTCTTGGCTGCCATAATGATGTCGGCAACCATATTGGTGATGGCGTATGCATGCTGCGCATGCCCGTATTCTGACTGCTATAATCTCCAACGAAAAGCTCCAATCCATGTGAGCCACTGGGCATTTCAGAGCCCATCCCGTGAGGAGCAAGCAATGAAGAATCATTCCACGTAGGTGGTTAAGGGCAATTATACCTTATTATAAGGATTTCCTGTATCTATATGAATATAGTAGACCATAGCTTAAACTTACCACTTGGTCACATAATGGAACATCACATCAATTTTTGATATGTGCCTGGTTATCCCCTAAGGCGATCTGCTTTTTCCTAATCAACTGCAGCTCACCCATGATCCCTGAAAATCTTTATCTCCCCACTGCTCATCTATAATCAGGGAAAGCTCTGTCTCTCTTCAAACTGCCTTCCTGTCCATGATCTCTTAAAAACTCAGTCTCCTCTTAGACACCTGTTATTACTAGTACAAGCTCCATTTCGCCTCAAACTGCCTTCTCCTCTATACATGTAAGCTTCTCTCTCCTCAGGCTGCCTTATTACTGGGTTCTCCAATGCAACTCAAATTGCTACGTCTTTCCTGTTCTCAGGGTATCCTAGCTCTTTTTAGCATGTTTGATCATTCCTGGTCCTACAGCTGAGCCCACTGCTCTGACCATCAGCTTGTCCATAATCCCAAGATAGCTCTGAGTTTGCAGCTGATGTTGTAGATTAAAGTGGGCTGGGCTCTCCTACTAATCTAGTGTGGGGACATGGTCCAACCTCTGTAGGATCTGTTACCTTTGTTTACATAGAGAACACGAGGAAATGTCTTGTGTGTAAGGCTATTTGGGCAAAAAGACAGTAAAACAATGGAGGGGTTAGTATTGGGCACTTTAGACTCTAATGGAACAGAAATCCTCTCTTTAGCCTACTAAAATTAATTTGCAGAAAGATTGGAGGAAGGTACCGAAATGGAGGGTTTGCAGGAAGACCGCTAACCCTGTTTAATTTTAACCTGGCAAAGGAGGAGTGAAGACAACCTCCAGCTGAAGCAGAATCCCAAACCAAAGTCTATAGTTCTGCTCTTATTACAAAGAAACACAGTGTCCAGTGAAGACACCACACCTAGGCCACATGCCACAAGTACATCAAAACAATCATCTGGCTCTGAAAAAACTTCAGGAGACAGATCGACCTCAAAAAGAAGATCAGCATTGTGACTGAACTCCAAGTAAGGACTGAGACACACAATCAGACAGAACTCAAAAGGAGAACTGAGGTGAAGAGGTGACTGCAAAAAGTCTCAAATGGACTTTTGACCCCCAAAACAGTCTCTTTCTGGGACTGAGGACACTATAGAAGGCAGTGGTCATATTGATGTCAGAGGCTGCATTCATATATCCTGAAACAGAGTGCATTGTGTCACAATCTCCACCACATACCTTTTTCTGTAGGTCATCACAGAAAAGGGAAAGGTTGCAATGAGGCCCTTTAGGTGAACATTACAAACTTCCCCATTTGGAAAAAGAACGAAAACCAAGCAGTGTGTTATCAACCTAACTGTAGCGTCCAGTTCCAAAGGAACTCAGGAGGCACTAGTGTTCTCTTGTTCCTTGACACTTGGGACTTAATATTCCCATCATCACTTCCTACTGCCTAAAGACGTTTGCTGTTGATCTGAGGCTGCCTCCTCTCTTTCCTTCTCATTAAACCGCTGTATCTCAAAAGTATTCTCACCTTTAGAAATTAATGGACATTTTCTAATGAATCTTCCGATATGTAAAGGTACCCTTGCATATGTTCAAGCTGCCGTTGACAAAAGAGAGTACACAGAACAAGCTGCTACAGTTTCAAATATAAACCTACAACATGCAGTTTCTCCCTGACTGGTGAACTATCTATCCATTGCATTGTAATGAGATCTCAGAATTTGTATAAGGAAAATAACCTCTCCTTTAGTGGGACCCAGCTAGCGATCCTGTTGGCAAGGCTTTCATCCCTACACCATAACATTTTAGGTACTGCCAGAAGCAGATGCAATGCCAACACAGCACAAAATATAAAAAATATTGACACTTGTGTCTACTCAGACCAATATTTTAACACTTCAATTACAAAAACATCCTCTAAATTATGATTCTCAGAAATCTCCTCCTGATGCTCCACATGAACCATCAGCCAGACCTTACCAGAGCTCCTTGCTATTTGAACTATTACAGCTCAGGATACATTAAAGCATGAAAGCAAATGCATTAAATCCAGACCTCAAACCAAATATGAAAAGAAACAGACATCATTTGTGGGTAATGTGGCACACAACTACATCTGTAATAGAGATAGACTGGCTTCCAGTGGAACTGTGTTTCAATTTTTTTTGTGGGGTACACAATCTTAAGTCACAAATATCTTAAACCCTAGCAAAAACTGTTTCCCCAACACCAAGAGCTAGACTCACCGATCATACAAAGTGAAGGAAGTCGGTTCAGATCCTGTTCACATTCTGGAGAACTAATCTAATGCCAAAACCAATCAACAGTACCCCCATCTGTAACGCATTGGACCCCTCTGAAGTTCCTGTCCCCACAATCAAGAAGGTTGGTTGCAAAGTGACTCTGTCTAAGGAGACCTTCAATTCTCATCAAGGTGCCTTTGGAGCTACCCCACTTCTCCTAAATGCCCCTCTCCACATGAATCAATACAACCATCCAGTTTCAGGATTATGCCCATTCATCTTCTGCTAGGGCTAACACTGGTTCGACAGAATAGATGGGCCCACACATCTACTCTGGGTCACGGCCTACCAGTACGGCCTACCAGTGAGCTTGCGCTGTCCACTTGAGGGTTACGCCATGACCTCAGGTGATATCTTGTTTTTTAGAAGACAAGTATATACAGACATAGACACAAATAGACTCCACTGCCATTGGGCCTACTGAGGAATGTATCCTTGTGCCCCAGACTTAGTGAGGGTATAAACTTACTTAAGAGCTGAGTGGGGATGTATATGTACGGCCCCATCGCTGATGAGGAAATAGTTTGAGTGCTGTGTAATTACTCCACCTGGCTAGAGCTGAGTCCATAGGCCTGTTGCCGAGGTATAGTTTGCAAACCCAAAGCAAAGACTTAACAAACCATAGGACCTCATTATATGCCTCCAATATATATTTTCATTTTTTTTTCCTTTATAGATGGCTCCAGATTATGACCACCTGACTCTGATGCAGAAAGTTGAAGTCTTTGAGCATGCTGTTAACAACACTGCTGGTGATGATCTTGCCAAGCTGCTGTGGCTGAAAAGCCCTAGCTCGGAGGTATATGCATTATCATTTGCTTTCAGTAGCTGTTGCCGAGTGCTAGTACTCCTTGGCAGGGTTTGGGTAGGCTTTCAGTTTTGTTGGTAGAATCAATGGTCTTCCATATTCTGGTGGTATTGTTAATTTTATGAAATATTCTTTCTTTCTACTGATCTTTCATTTTTTTTTTAAATCTTCAGCCAGCAAGTTGGCTACTGAAACCTTAGATTTGTGCCAGCTAGCACCATGATTGCATGGTGTAGCAATGCATCCATTGTCCTGTAGAAACGTCTCCTGCTGTACATACAATGTCTCCTGCTAATATTGATGTTGACATTGGTTGATGGTTTTCTTAAAGGTGCTTTTCATGGTTTGGAAGCAAGCAAGAAGTTATGCTTTGCTTATAGAACTAGAGCATATAGAACTAGAGTTTTCTAATTTTGAAGTGGATGAATTGGGATTTTTCAGCTTTTTATTTGTTTATTGATGATTGGTTTCTAAAGCACTCCATAATACTAATTATATGCCAGTGCCCTAACCCAGTGTATGCAAAGTTGGTTAAATGTATCAACTCGTGCATTAACAAGAATGTTTGTGCTAGGACAGTGCTCTGCCCTGAAAGTAACAGAGCCATCTTTCTAGCCATAGCATAGTACAGGTGAGTTAGGAAATAAAGTTAAGGTGTGCGCTGACTTTCCTATCCCTTGGTTTAATGAAAGAGTTAAGATAGGAGATGTGAAAATTAGGGGTACTCCATTATTTAATGTGGAAGCAGGGTTATGGTAGGATTGGTAACCTGACACTTGCATATAGATGTGTTTGTGTGTGTGTGCAGCCTAGCTCTTTAGAGTTGAAATCATGAGGGGCAAACTTCTGCTCCACCATCTGATGTAGAACAGAGGTGTCTAGTTATATGAGGCATTGAAAGAAACAGCACATGTTGTAGAGAAGTGGAATTGGTATATAGCGTGTCAGACTAGATTTGGGCAGATTTCCCAATAAGCATGTGGCTTGGGTTGTTGACACCCAGCAAGTACCATGGGCAGCCCACCCATTACTGTCTCTGGGCTCTTCTTGCCTTTATTCTCAGCTTTGTTGTTTTGTGCCTTCCTCCGTGCACGTTTCAGTGGCAAGTGTCGGTAGCAGAATTTTTTGTGGAGGAAGGATGAGCATTGTTGGGCATCTATGTGTTGCTAGCAGTTAGTGAGAGGGCTATGGAATGGCTTGAAATGAAGTTTTATTTCGGTGTAAATTATAGGGCAATGAAGTATGACAAATATGACTTGTGGGAGGTAGCTATATTCCATGCTTGTAGCAGTGTTATGATCTGGGCTGTGGAAGGGAACTGTACCAGCTACAGTCACATGGCAGAACTAAGTAACATTGATTCCTCCTTTGAGCAGGTGGCAGATTGGACATTATCTACAAAATTCTTGGGTCAGTAATTTGCTGTTGCACTAGTTCAAGTCAAGCCCACTTCTTGTGGGGACTAATGCTTGTGACCGTGCTCCCAGAATGGTGGTTCATGCTGTTTCCTTTTCCAGGTCTGGTTTGACAGAAGAACAAACTACACACGCTCCTTGGCTGTGATGTCTGTAGTTGGATACATCCTCGGCCTCGGTGACAGGTAGGAGGGCTGGAGTACTATTACACTTCTGTGATTTTATTGGCTTGCGGGAGTGAGGCATATTCCTTTGGTCCTGATGCAGTCAATGGTTACTTGGTGGTAGCCTTGGGGGAGGTACGGAATACACAGGTGTTATTACACTTCATCAGGATTACCAAATTACTCAGATGTTGCACTTTAATCTCTATCTTTATCTTAAATCTTCCTGTTAATGTTTTAAAGTACATTCTAGGCAGAGAGGAGGAATTTAGGCGGTCAGAAGTGAGCAAGGTATTTTGTAGCCTCATTCCAGGCGGTCTGAGTATCCCAACTTGCTAGTTGATGGATGTACGTCGTTACAACGCATGCTTTTACAATGCATGCCTTTACGACATAACTTTTACAATGCAAGTCGTTACAACCACTTGCGTTGGGGGGCGCTGGATAGTGAATAGTTTAATTTACTATTCCAACTCCAGTCCCCGTGGATAGTAGGGAAGTTGTTGGATAGTACATTAAAACTATTCCCTATCCTAGAGCGCCCCCCCCCCCAGCGTAAGTTGTTGTAATGACTTGCGTTGTAATGGTTGCATCGTAAAAAGGTACTGCGTTGTAAAAGTTGCGTTGTAAACGCTGTTCCCCCTAGTTGATAGTATCAAGTGTGTTTCAGTGGACGGAAAACGTAACTTTGAAAAGCTAGTGAAAATCCCTAGCCATCTAGACAGGTCTTGTTCAGGGCTGGGGTTAAGGGAATAAAGAATATGCGGTTTGTCATGTCCACATAGGATAAATACAATCCTCAGGGAAAGCAGCTTGCTGTGTACACCAGCATACGGTGTCTTTATTCACCCAGCACATTGTCTCCTGGTCCCACAATAGTTATTCACATACAACACACTGTAGAGAGGGCAGACAAATACCCCATTCAATTTAATGACAATAATGTGCTTGTTTTCAGCATGTATTGTTCATCTACTGTGCATTATCCAGCCATCTGGTGTTGGACTTGCAATATTATAGACATCCCTATAATGTAATCAACGTTTCAGTAATACCTCTTTTAAAGATACTTGTTTTTGGTGACTGGTATGATTTCTTACCGGGAATCAGCCTCCCTGTCAAGGGGCAGTTAAAAGGCCTGTGCTTGTAATCATTTGCCATCAACCACGGAACCTAGGAACAAATCATCTAGGAACATGGATAAGGATACACTTTGAGTTTAGTCACACCCATATCTACCATTGAAAGGCAGATGATCACGGCACCTCTGAGAACTTGCAGACTGTTAAGTCCACTGGTGTAAAAAGGCATGGCTGGTCATTAGAAACAAACAGGGCAGTGTGGGGCATATTTTTCAAGTCACTCTTGGCTGTCTGCCACCACAGAGAACATCACAGGCCCTTTGACAATCTTTTCTCCTAATGCCTGTGCTGTAGACCACTGAAGCAAACGTTTAGCTCTGCTCCCTTTTTTTCAGGTACTGTATTAGTTGCTTAGGACCTGCTAATGGTGGTTCGATTCCTCCAGTTGCCCTGTCAAGTGGGCATCACAAGCTATTTGCTCCATTAAGAGAAGATTGTTCCTTTTGGCCACATTAGTTGCACAACGCAAACCATGACAGTGGTTTCTTTCACTACTCAGAAGCAGAACCCTGCCTGCTGACCCAGTTAGGAGCACATCTGTTGTTGCAACGTTCTCTTGTTGCAATTCCTCTTCTCTCCAAGTGCCACTGTTTGTATAGTGATGGTTACTTTTCTTTTATACTGTACTAATTACTCCAAGCATATTTACTCTCTTCTTTTGGTACTCCTGTTTCTCTTGCCAGTTTTTTTCATGGCCTCTGTTTGCATAGATATGTTTCCTCTTCTTTACCAATGCCCTACTATCTCTCACCACCTACCTTCTCTCTCCCACAGACATCCTTCTAATCTGATGCTGGATAGGCTAAGCGGAAAGATCCTGCACATTGACTTCGGTGACTGTTTCGAGGTAAGTTTGCACTATTTATTAGCCAGTGAGTGGGGTTCTTCCATAGTTGCCTTACTTCTCCGAGCAGTCACCCTCTTGACAACAGCCTGCTGTATACTCACCTTCTTCTGCTGAATGAATTAATGATCTTTATTGTATATGGTTATTTAAAACCTTTACAAAGTGCAAAAACAAATAAAACAATCATAGTTATGAATAAACAGGTCTTAAATGACATGGAACAATTTGTGAATAAGTACATAAAATGCTGATGATTCTTTAAATATCTCAGGGTACTACCAGCATTATAATTACGTTTAACGGGATCCATAAAGAGGGCAGAACCGTGAATATTCTTCCTTCATACTTCTAAATAAACAGGTCACAAGTGACATAGAAACAATTTGTGAATAAATACCTAAAATACTTACGATTCTTCAAATGCCTTCAGGTAGCAAACTCTTCATGTCAGCTAGAACATTTAAAAGCTGCTAGATAGCCTGGTCGAGAAACAGAATTGTTTGCTGTTGGGATGGATAAGTCCAATGCATGGTAACAAACGTGCACCGCTGCCCAAGTGCCCAACTGTACTTATTTCTGTATCCCTTATACAGATTTTTGTTGTCATAGGCAAGCACGGCTTTTGCGCCATGACAAAGGAGTTGTTAATGGTTGTGGTCTTGTTATACCAGGGGGGTGGAGGGGGTCAAAGCGTGACCCTCATCGTGGTGGAAGGTTACCGCCTTCACTAGGAGTTGAGCAGCATTTAATTGGTGATGGCAGCATACTGTGTGGTGATCACTAGTAGCGAACAGGTCCTTTGGAATCTGTATCAATAAAGTGACCTTACATGCTCACTCACTTTTAAAGTTCTGCTGCTCTGCGCTGAACGCATCCTTGGCCTATATCAAATTGGCGTGATTTGCTACGCAGCTCAGAAGTGGTATATCTGCGCTGGTTGTATTTGTACCTAGGAGGGGTGCAATACAGGGTTAGTGCAGGACTGAGCAGTGCGTGCATGGTGTATCAATGTACTGAAGGTGCATGTGCCTATGAGTGGTACAGTACCTGAATAATGTAATGCTGGGCAGTGTGTGCTGGATAAATGCATGTGCTGAATCTATGTCTACCTGTGAGAGGTCCAATACATGAAGGATACTGTGTGTGCATGTGAAATGCATTATCCGGATGTATGTGTGCATCTGAGTGGTACAATACATAAAGGATACCGTGCTGGGCAACGAGTGCATGTCAAATATAGATGCTGAATGTATAGTTTCCAATGAGTGGTACAGTACATGGAGCATACAGTACTGTGCAGAGCATGTATGCGGTATGGGAGACCCAGGTGTGCATGGTGAAACAACGAGAGAAGGTAGAGAGATACACCCCCCCCCCCCCAAGTCAGATTTGTAAGTTACTGCATTCCTGTAGGCTGAGTGGAACACACACTGGGGAGGGAAATACCAGGACTCCCCTGTACTCTTCAAAGGATGCTCTTTGATTTAGTGAGAAGTCACATGGGAGGGGACTTGGCCCATCTAATGAAGGAGATGAGGCTGATGAGAGAATATTAAAGAGTATGGCTTTGGGTCTTGGGCAAACCTTTTGATGATGTGAACCTTTAACATTCCAATGGCCTGTGTTGTTGGGCTGTCAGGTGTGGAGACACTCCTGCTGTGACTGACTGCTTTTCGAGAGGAAGAGGGAGCAGAGGAGCATGCACATCAAAGAAAACAGGACCACAACATAAAACTTCAAAGACTCGTACCCCAAATCACAGTTGGTGTCTGGAAATAGAATATAAGAAGGGGAGATTAAGACCTCAAAAATTGTAACCTGCTAAGCAACCAGACCGGCTGTATGAGGAGGGGAAACTCTGCAAGACGTCTGCCTGTGACTGGACTGGGGGCCAAGGCCTGCTAGCGACATCACCCATGGAGACTGGAGCACAAGCGGTTTCCTTCTTGCTAAGACCTGTGTGCCCTATGAGGAAGAGGAGAGCATTGGTGGAAGTGAGGTCTGGGGGGAGCCCTGTTGAGGGTACTCCCTGTATGAGGTGTGAGAAAATGGCTGAAACGATTGGATCGTTGCTCATGTGCAGCGACCCCCGTATGCCAGGAGGGGAGCTGTTGTGAACCTAGCCGTGTGTCGGTTTGCCATGCGGAAAGAGGGAATATCCCTTAGCGGAACAGCAACTCTGAGTGCCAGGAGGCGCCACCAGAGAGAAACTGCTGTGCTGGAAAGGGCAATAGCCATTTGCAGTAGTGGAACGGCCACCCTGTGTTCCAGGAGGGGCTTCTGGGGGGAGACTTTTGTGCAGAAAGGGGCCATAGCCCTGTGCGGTAGCAGAGCAGCAACCTCGTATGCCAGGAGGTGTTGCCATTGGAAGTATCACTGTGCTGATTGGGCTGACACATCTGGACTGTGATTTGCAGGGACTCAGTGTACTAGATGGGTCACCAAGAGCACAAAGGACTACGACTCGTTCTGCCCAGCTGGAGAAGTGAAGACACTATAGAAGCACCATCACCCAGGTGAGGGACCCACAACAGGATCATCTTAGCCACCCCCCATCAGGAATGAAGCGAACACTTACCCCCTCAGGAGGAGCGACAGGAACCTCTGATCGCTTCAGGAGCTTGATTGCAAATGAGGAATTCTGCACCAGTTGAGTACAGGCGCCTAATCCGCATGCTGCCATCTTACCTGAACTTGGCTGCAGTCTCTCGGGGCACCTGCAGACAGGGCACACTCAGAAGACCTCTTCCATCCTGTTGGAGTAGGTAAGACTGTTTTTCTGGCCTATTGGCCCCAGGGAAACTTACTGCTAGAAGCGCTGTGGGGCTAGAACACAGTTGACTTTAATTGGGAGTGATAGTGGACACTTGAGACTCGGGCTGCTAGTAAGGTATTCCTTAGATGTTACCAATAGTGAATGGGAAGTGACCATAATGGCTAACACAATGAGAGATTAAGAAAGAAAAACTAGAACCCTAACCTCAAGGTGAATTTTTTATTGTTTGTGAATGTCGTATGTTTCCTTTATGTGGGCAGCGATAGGAATACAATACCTCTCTTTTTTCATAAGTGTGTATGTATTTGGCTAGATAATGATTAATTGTGGCTGCTGCATGCATTTTGAGTTGTGAGCCTATGTTCATTCACCTGTATCTACACCTCCCCTGCCCCCTCACGCGACCCGGCTAGGGAGGCTTGGACTACTTGGTCAATGCTTACTCCGAGAGTCAAGTGTAGAAGGGGTACTTGGCCTAATTACTCAGGTTCCATAGTAAGTCGGGCCCTGGGATATCAGGACTGAAAGGCCTCGTAACCCACTGTTGGCCCCAGTAACCCCTGTGGTCCTCTGAAAGGACTTATGGCATTTGTCAAGAGATTTTCAGCTCATAGCACATCAAAACATTGCAGCCCTGTTGTATAGGTGCAGACCAAAACTGTGTCCCTAAGGCTTTTAATGCATCAAGACAGTTTGGATTGCCATCATAGAGTGGTATAGGGCAGGATGTGGCAAGACACTGTATACCATGAAGATGGAGGTTGGCTGACATGTGTTGGTTTGGGGATAAAGAGTAGGACTGAGCGAGAGGATACTCAACTGTCCCAAATGATCCTAGGCCGGTAGATGGTGATACGGAATGCACTGGAAGTCCAATGTGAAGCTGCAGTGAAGCCGGGGGCGCTTTGTTGTCCAAGATACTGTTCCCAGTTGATATGGCAGCTACCATGTGAGCATTGTGCTTCAGGTAGAAACAGCTCGCCTCTGCCAGGAAGGATTGGGGATGGACTAGAGGTGCATATATAAGTAGGTGAAGCAATGCTCTTCTAAAATAGAACATGTTGGGTTACCTGGTGAGAACCTGTATATCAGGAACTTGAAGCTTGCTTTTCCTGGCATCATTTGGGTTGGATGCTACGACGATATGCTGCATACTTCACAGAAGCGCATGTGTTTGTTTTCTTCTTACAGGTTGCAATGACTAGAGAAAAATTCCCAGAGAAGATTCCATTCCGACTCACACGAATGTTGACCAACGCCATGGAGGTAAGCGTGAAAAGTGATTGAGAGCAGAGGGGAAAAATCATTACTAGAATTATCTTTGTCTGAAACAAACCCATGGTATAAAACGACAACGCTACAGAATAATAAGCACTAGTCTTTCACAGTAGATAGAGGAATGGGAAGACTTGATGAGCCTGGGGCTCATTTACAGGGACTGTAACTGCAAAAAACTTAACGCCTCGGATGTTCTCCACTGCAAACTCCTTTCTGCCTGATCGGCAGTGTAACTCAAACCCCTGGCGTCAGCACTGCTTTAGGCTTAAGGCGAGCTACCATTGTGCTGCACACAAGCCCCTTCTTTGTGTTGCAGTCAAGCCACACAGTTGTAATGCAAAAAAGTCCCTCTTTTATGCTGCAGACAGGTAACTGATCTATGCCCACATAGAACATGTGAATGCAAAGAGGCAGTGCCATTAGATCCCTGGCGACTTAAGTCATGTCTTCTAGAACGTGGGCACGGTTGAAGAGACATGCTTACTGAGACTTCTGTTTACTTTCTCGATACCTAAAGGTGACAGGGCTGGATGGGAATTACAGGATTACATGCCATACGGTGATGGAAGTGATGCGGGAGCACAGGGACAGCGTCATGGCAGTGCTGGAAGCCTTCGTGTATGATCCCCTGCTGAACTGGAGATTGATGGACAGTGAGTATTTTGCTTCTTTGGGAAGTAAGATGTGAAAAACAAAAGTACTAAGCAATTAAAATTCAGAGACATGACCCGCAAATAAGCTTTAATTATTGTAACTTAACTTTAATCAAAAAATCAGCAGCCACCTATGCTTTGCACTGTCAAATGATACTCTATGGCTGTGGATTCACTCCCTCCATAGCGCTTCTGTCTTCTCTTTGAAGCCCTTTGGCTATGGGGCTTCGGAAACCACTATTGTATTTAGAAACACCAATCCAGGTATGTCCTGCTTTCAAGAGTACCAAAAATGTCACCACACATCAAGTTGGAGTCTGTAGGGATTTTCATTTGGTCTTTCATGTCTCCTTTTATGTGCTCAGGGTTTTGCTGTTCTTTTGTTTTGTCCAAACGTGTTTTTTTCTGGAATTGGGTGGACACAAAGGTCAATATCCTTCAACTGGCTCAAGTTAATGTTTCCTATGTTTTGTGGTACTAGGTAATCATGGTCAGGGGCTTGCTAGGTTTAATGAGCCACATTCTCGAAACTGAGGTTCCTTATGTAGAATTCTAACCGCAGATTTCTCACCTTGCTAATTTCCCCAGGCACCAAAGTGGGTCCGTAAACTTTTTAATAGCAATTCCCTCACATACCGGTATGTCTTGTTGTGCAACTGTGAATCAGATCCGTCCCATGTCGCATGTGATGTCGGGACACTATATCTACTCTAGCTCCATGCAGCTACATCTTTTCCTTTCCTTCTGCAGCTTCCAACGTGGATCCGGAGCTTTTCGAATCTTGTCGGCTTTGATAGAGGATTGTTATCTCACATTCAACCAGTGTGCAAGGAAAATGTCCCCACCAAAAACGTCACATTTTAAACCATGCATGGACTGCAACCTATTGTTTTTTTTCTTTTTCGTAATGCTATTTTGAATGTAGTTGATATTGAGAGGCCGTTCCTATTGTTGATTTGTAGAAATAAATGAGTCTCTGGCACCTCAAAGGTTTCATAAGAAAACCCTCACAGACCAACCTGGTTGGTGTCATGCTTCATCATTGGGTCCCAGTCAGGTAGTGCTATATATGCGTGGAGGACTGACCGTATGTGGGTCCTCACAAATTGTTGAGTACATTAATAGATTTGCAGGCTTTCATATCTGGTCCTTGGGGGGGAGTGAGCCTCTTTTAAGTCACATATTAGTGTGGAGGTCTCGTCCGCCGATTCACCTAAAAGGGGTCCTCAGGACCATCCAGGTTGGTGTGTGAAGGTTTTCTCATCAAACCTATGAGGTGCCAGACACTATAGTGTCAGACAGTCATTTCTCTTGGCCGTCTTCTTTGGTTATAAAATACTTCTAGGGACAAGGACGGCCGTCCTACTGTCCTAGCTCTCTACATTTTGGTTTTGTCAATCAATCAATCAAGAATTTGTACAGCGCACTACTTAGCCGTGAGGGTCTCAAGGCACTGGGGGAAAGGGGGGGGGGGGGGGGCTCTCGGTCGAACAGCCAGGTCTTGAGTAGCCTCCTGAAGGTCAGCAGGTCTTGGGTCTGTCGTAGGCTCAGTGGGAGAGTGTTCCAGGTCTTGGCGGCGAGGTGGGAGAAGGATCTGCCGCCGGTGGTTGTTCTTCGGATGCGAGGGACGGTGGCGAGGGCGAGGTTGGCGGAACGGAGCTGGCGATTGGGGATGTAGAAGAAGAGTCGTCTGTTGAGGTAGGCTGGGCCGGTCTTGTGGAGTGCCTTGTGTGCGTGGATGAGGAGCTTGAAGGAAATCCTTTTGTTGACGGGGAGCCAGTGCAGGTTTCTCAGGTGAGGGGTGATGTGGCTGTGGCATGGTACGTCGAGGATCAGGCGTGCAGAGGTGTTTTGAATGCGTTGCAGTCGTTTGATGAGCTTAGCCGGGTATCCCGCGTAGAGGGCGTTTCCATAGTCGAGTCTGCTACTGAAGAGGGCCTGGGTGACTGTTCTTCTTGTATCTGTCGGGATCCACCTGTAGATCTTGTGGAGCATGAGGAGGGTGTTGAAGCAGGAGGAGGAGACTGCTTGACTTGCTTGGTCATGGAGAGTGTTGAGTCGAGGATGACTCCAAGGTTGCGTGCATGGTTGGTGGGTCTCCGGGCTGCTCCCAGTGCCGTAGGCCACCAGGAGTCGTCCCAGACTGAAGGGTTGGAGCCGAGGATGAGGACCTCCGTCTTGTCCGTGTTCAGCTTCAGTCGGCTAATCTTCATCCAGTCAGCGACGGCCTTCATTCCATTCGTGGAGGTTGGATTTGGTGGTGAGGGGGTCCTTAGTGAGGGAGAGGATCAGTTGAGTGTCGTCGGCGTTGAAAATTGTGGAGGTTGTGCTGTTGGGCGACTTGTGCGAGTGGGCCATGTAGATGTTGAACAGTGTCGGACTGAGGGATGATCCCTGGGGTACACCGCAGATGATCTTGGAGGCTTCGGATCACGGGCGCTCTGGGTTCTACCGGAGTGGAAGGAGGTGGTCCATTCCAGGGCCTTGTCTCGGATCCCTGCGTCTTGGAGGTGTGTGCGTAGTGTGCGGTGGCAGACGGTGTCGAAGGCGGCGGAGAGGTCCAGGAGGATGAGGGCCTGCGGTCTCACCGTTGTCCAGCAGGGTCCTGATGTCGTCGGTGGCGGCGATGAGGGCGGTCTCGGTTTTGTGATTTGTATAAATACCATCTGGACATTGGTAAACTTACAAACAATGGCATCTATGGAAAAACTGGCTTCCACATTTTAAGAGTATAATCTTTAAAACCATCCAAAAATATAGAAGGCCTGTGTTTTTTTTCACCTAGGTTGGAGGTGAAGAAAAGTTGACCTTTAGCCACCTAAATGTCACCGCCAATTTCACCTTAACCTCACAAGTCAAATTCAGCAGTAAAGGCTATATAGGCTGATGCACCTTTGGCAAAGGTGTCAATGAGAAAAAAAGGCCTATCTGTAATTATCCCATCAACCATCCCAGCTGCAACTGTTCCGTCGATGACCGTCTTGACGACAACATCCGGTAAAGAAAGCCATGTTCCCAGGCTTTTCTTTGATGGAGCCATCAATTACTATTCTGCCGATAGTGAATAAAGGACCGCAATACTGCCGGAACACGAATCTCCAAGGACAATTCCACCACATCCAGCAATGAAGCTGCTGGAAACCAAACTGGAGGAAGAATTCGACCCATATGACCCATTTGGAATGCGTTCCTTCCAAGACCGTTCAGGGTAAAATACCAGGTTATGAAGGGCATGGTTATACCATTCCCTGCCACCCAGACTCACTACAGTATCATACTAATTAGCTTCTTTTCAGATAAAGGGAGGAACGGCTAGAAAAAAAGAGTTCTCTATGACCTTCACTGTGACCCTTATGAAGAGTGATAAGAGGAATACCAGGAATCTTCAACTGCATCAATGCCAAGTGAACTAGTCGGAAACCCAAAAAATAAAATGATGGCTTACTCTACACGCTTGCTTCTGAAACCTCCGGCCCACCCATCATATCAGCTTCAGCCAATACCCCAAAAAGTCCCTTTGCCAACACCAGCCACACCTCATCCAGAGTTTCTGCAACCACCTGAAGTCCCACAAATTTTGCTGGCCTCCTCAGTGCCTCAAATTTCCGTCTCACCAGCACATACATCACCAGGACCTATTTAGGTGGATACATTGGACGAAGAACATCATTATTCTGAAGAGATAGAGGAAGGAGAACTTTAGGAAGCCACTAGATCTCTAGGAAGTGTGTGGGACTACTATATTGTACTGGTGGAAGAATCAACCTCACCTTCACACTTGGATTTACTACCAGATGAAGATGCCAAGTGTTATGTCTTTATAGAAAAAAGTACATATTCAAATTTACAATGGTAAGTAAATTAACTGTTTCCTACACACCTTTTGAGAACCAGCCAGAACGTCAGTTCGAGCCCTTTCTATATCACCTCTTTAAATAAGGGATGCAACTGATGTGAATATCCGCAACAGTAGCAGCTGTGCTTCCAAGATTAGATGAAAAATATAAAGCACTCAAAGACATCCTGTTATCGCTGCGAGCCCACGCTAAAGAGGACTTTGTAGTCAATGCAAGCTGCCCAAATGAGATCCAGAAACCCTGCACAGGGAATGTGGGAGAATGGACACTTTCAGGATGAGGATTTCTATGCTGGTAGCCATGTCAATTAGAGCTGCGAACACCATGGCGCCCTAGGCAAATATGTTTACCAGATGTGGTCAGACAGTGCTTGCCTTAGGATAAGAAATAGGATGATGGAACAGTTCTCTGTGAAGAAGATAAGGCTTCCTATGGTTTTCATAGGTGCAGCAATGGATGTGGTGAACCAGGATTCCGACAGCTAGCAGGGGCGGCTGCTCTCTTTAGACAAGGCTGTTACAGAGCAACTTCCTTCATAGTGGAAGTTCAAAACAGTATTCAGATTATGGCATTCAATTGAGAGTCCCTATTTCGAAAACATACAGATGATGCTCACCAAAATATAAAATCTAACACAGACATTGCCAGATATCTTGGGGTATTACAACATTGACGTCTCCAGCCCTTTTGAAGGGCAAAAGGAAGAAGTTTAACATATGATGGAACCTATTAAAATTATGGGTAGCATTCAAATCAGCACAAACAGCCACAATACTGCAGCAGCAATAGCCCTGCAGAGTGCCACTTGATGCATCCTGCAACAAGCCACAATCAAAGAGCATGGAAGGTTCTCAGACAAGTTCACAAGACACAGGACATTCCCATTGACAGCCCCTTGCCAGTGGCTACTATTTAAATTATTCCCAAATAAATTGGCCCATAAGTGGAGGACATCAGTGTTGGGCCTAGATTAAGCGTGAATAACATCAGACAGATGGATGCTGGATCTCACCCAATTTGGGCACACACCACTGCTCAAACACAAACACCTGCACATACTGAAGACCAGAATCCTCCTCTTGGTACTAAGAGGAGCCATCAAACCAACGCCGAAACATGAAAAATTGTAGGTGTTCACTCCAGCTTCATTCTAATTGAAAAGAAGAGATTAGAGGCATAGAGGCTCACTAGTCTGTCAGCATATCGTCTTTCTGAGGAAACAATGATTCTGAATGGCCATCTTACAGGGAGTCTTGCAACTATTATTGCATGGAGAATATGTGGCCACTGTAGACCTCCAAGACGTATTCTTTTGCAATTCACTGCCAGCAGTAGAAATTCTTAAGGCTCGAGGTAGCTGGCTGTTCACTGTCAATTCATAGTACTTCCTTTTAACCACAAAACAGCTCTGAGGATTTTCATAGAATACATGGCACCAGTGAATGAATGAATGAAATGATCTTTATTCGGATTATGAAAAATCCATAAAAGTACATACAGGATGAATCATTTAAAATACATAAAAACATGTAAAAAAAAAAGTTAAAATACAGCCCAATTAGGCATGAGCAGCATATGTGGCATCAGTGGCAGCAGACTTTTGACTCTTGGGTCATTGTGTACCCATACCCACATCACTAGTGGTAAAGGACACATCCATGGAGGCCAAGAACAACCAAGTACAGCCTATACTCAAGTGCTCAAGGGTTACACGTTGTGTTCAACAAAATAAATTGTCTCTATGGCCTTCGCACATTATCCATTTTCTTGGGGCACTCCAGAACACTGATCAAGTGAGAGCATAACCTCACAGGAAAGATAATTAAGTCTAACAGCCCCGGTAAGTCAGGTTCAAAAGCAATCAAGCATCAAAGTCCATCTGTTAAAAATCAATGGAAGTGGGGCGACATGGCCGACGCGGCTTAGGTGAGCTCCGTCCCGCCGATAACTTCTTCGACCAATTATCCTGCCTCACCCGTACTTGTCCCGTGGCAGTGAGGTGTGGCGGAAGGTGTCCGGCAGGTTCAGGGCGACTTTGAACCGCATCGGCGGCAGGGATTGTGTGCAATCGGCCCCGGAGGCGGAGCGGCCTACTTCGAGAAGTGACGCCGGGACCTCGATTTTGGAGGCGCCCGGGGAGTGTGACGACTGACGGCGGACGGCCGAGCGGGGCCGCGGAGCAGCCCGCCTCCGGACGAGGTGCAGATACTGGCAAGCCGGCATCAGTGGAGTGGATCGTTGGCCCCGACAAATTCACCGGGGGCCTGGACGGCTGTTTGGTGATCGCGACCGGCGGGGCATCGATCGGCTAGCCGGAGGTTGTGGCAGGGGCCCCGAGAAACTCCTGGGCCCAGAGACACCGCCCCTGCTGTGAGTGTGCACCAGGGTCTTGAAAGGCAGTGAAGTAGAGGGGCTGGCGCTGTGGGCTCGGCGGTCGGATCGGGCCGCGGCGGACTGGGCCTCCGGGACACGAGTGGACTGCTCCTGAGGTGGTGTACACCCAAGCTGATTTGGAGTTGCCCGGGACTCGGCGGTCGGGTCGGGCCGGCTGTGGGCCCCCTGGGGGCCCCTAGCTGTGGTGCAGTAGTCCTCTGGTCACCGGGAACATGGTGCAGTACACAGTGTATGACGTGGGCCCCCACTGGACAGTCTCATCGGCCATAGATAGGCCACACCGAGCGACCGAGGGGGACACAGGGCCTAGCGACTACACGACCATATCCTGACCAGGAGTAGGTGGAGCTGCATGTTGGATTGGAGTGCGCCGAGGAGTTCTCGGAGGTCCACAAAACAGACGCTGAGGACGGCTGCTCAGCCAGGCGGTCTACCGGGGGCGGACCGTGCTGTGGATTGCCTAACCGCCTGAGCCCGGTGCCTCGGGGGGAAAATAGTTGGTGGGCCTGCAGGCGGACGATTGGCGGAGAGGGCCCCCCGGGTCGGGGCAGCGAAACCCCGAGGTTCACAGGGAAGTTTTACTACAACACTGACCCCACCAGCTGCAGACCATGACCAGAGGCGGGGGCGGCAGTGGAGCTTCGAAACAAGGTACCCTTGACAAGTTCACCGGTGCAGGTGGCACGGCCGGGGCCTCCAGGGGTCCCCCGCCCCAGGGGCCAGATAATGCAGCTCTCCTGGCGGTAATCACCCAATCTAGAGACACATTGGACGCCAAAATAGGGGCAGTTGGGGCTGATGTTACTCTATTGCTCCAGGACTTACGTAACGCAGTGGCCCGCATCACCGAGGCCGAAGCAAGGATCACCGGAGTGGGGGATGATGTGGCAATATCAAAGAAGAAAGTAGCTAACATGGAAGGGATTCAGAAGGGCCTGGCGCTCCGGGCGGAAGATGCCGAAGGGCGGGCTCGGCGCAACAACCTACGGTTTGTTGGATTTCCGGAGGATTGCGAAAAAGGGAATATGGGGGCCTTTCTCACTCAATGGCTGGAGGGCTGGCTGCCACCGGAGTCCCTCTCTCGCTGTTTTGTCATTGAGCGGGCGCACAGGGCGCTTGCTCCGAAGCCGCCAGTCGGGGAGCGCCCACGACCGGTGATAGCCAAACTGCTTAATTATCATGATCGGGACACTATCCTGAGACAAGCCCGACTAAAGGAACCCCTCATGTGTGATAATCAACGGATTCTGATATTCCCGGACTATACAAAGCTGGTGCAGCGACAACGACAATCCTTCACAGAGGCTAAGGCTCGCCTGAGAGGCCTCAAAATCCAATATGCCCTACTTTATCCAGCCCGTCTGCGAGTGATCTATCAGTCACGTACCCTGTTCTTCAATTCTCCAGGAGAAGTATTTACCTGGACTGATGAGACAGTTTGAGTTCGGCCGCACACTCCGTCAGCTCGGGATTCTGATTCGTCCTCCTCGACGGCGCCGCGGCAGACTCATAGACGCTCTTGTAGCAGGAGCAATTGGAGATTCCGCTCCACCAAAAGATCCCCCGCCAAGAAGGGTGCTGCGGAAGAGAACGCTCCTCCAGACACTCAGACAGCGGATCCGTGAAAGGTGATGGAATATGAGCTACTTAGTTCAGCAGTGTTGCGAGGTGAGATCTGCAAGCGGATACCACCGACCCAGCCAGAGATGGCGAGCGCTTTCTGGAAACACCGACATCCTGTGTTATAGACTTAGACTATCAGTTATGCGATGTGGGACGGAGGAGGATGGGGGGGGGTGGACTGCAAGGCGGACATTTGCCTCAGGGTAACAGCGGTCCAGTTTTCCACGGGCGTTGATTGCCCCCTTATGGGGCTAGTTGGGGGTTGAGGGTGTGGTTTATGGGGATCCATTGGAGTGGGTGGCCGCCGACCACCCGTTGGGGGTTGGGGTGCTCCTACACCGCGACAGATACTTCAATGTTTCTGAGGTATTAGGGGAGGGGGGAGGCTAGTACTTGGGGAGTTGGGTTGGGGTCAGGTTCGGGGTTTGGGGGTGGGGGGACACATGAGTTTGGGGAAAATAGGGGCAGCTCTTTACAACACGATGGTCCACCAGGTTCGATTGACGATATATAGGCAGCTACACTCCCCTGCGCCCAGGCGACTGCAGATTTACCCAATTGATGGCGGTTAGAGGCCCTGCTTCGGAGCTCCCCAGGGCGGCGCTACGAATAGTGAGCTGGAATGTAAGGGGCAAGCTGGATAAAATCAAAAGGGGCGCTGTGCTGCGACAGGGGAAAAGAGAGAAGGCAGATGTTCTACTATTGCAAGAAACTCATATCCTAGGTACCAAGACACTTAGCCTGCAGCGCTATGGATATCAGCAGGTGTTCCACGCTGGTTTTGTCAGGGGATCCCGGGGAGTGGCGGTGATGATTCACCGTAGGGTGTCATATGTCCACTCTACACAGTGGGTAGATGCCCAGGGCAGATATGTGTTTGTCAGGGGAACGATTGGTGGTGAGCCAGTAGTCTTTGGTAGTGTGTATGCCCCCCCCCCCCACTGCTTCAATGGTCTCTTGTGGAGAAACTGTTCACTGTCTGGGCTGAGATTCCGGATGTGTTGGCCGTGATCGGGGGTGACTGGAATGATGTTATGGATGGCAATGTGGATCGCTACAGGCCGGGTGGTGGGCAGCCGGTAACTACCCCTATAAGATTGAATGATTTGGTGAGGGGCTTGGGCTGGACAGATGCAAGGCGCTATCAGCATACACATAGTCGGGAATACACTTATGTTTCGGCGGTCCATAACTCCTTCTCAAGGTTAGATTACCTGTTTGTTCCTTGCACCAAGATAGGGAGAGTGGAATCGACGGCTATATTGCCGCGTGGGCTCTCTGACCACTCCCCATTGCGATCGATATCCTTCTAGATAGGCGGCGGCAGCCATTTCAATGGCGCCTCTCTACCTGGCATCTACAGCAGGACGATTACCAGTCTCATATGCGAGAGGCCATAGCCCACTACTGGAATGATAATGAGAGATCGGGGGTGGATGATGTGACCCTCTGGGAGGCTCTGAAGCCCACACTCCGAGGAGTAGATATAGACTGGTGCGCGAAGGCCCGTAGGACGCGAGGGGAAGATCTGGAGAAGGCAGCGGATCGTGTCCGCACCTTGGAGAGACAATGCACAGAGATGGGGGTGGAGGAGGATATAAGACGAGTGCTGCAGGCGCAGAGAGATGCTGCATCCCTACACCTTGAAGAGTCACGACAGGTGTGGCTCGCAACGCAGAGCAGAATCTACCAGTGGGGGGACAAGTCCGGCACAATGTTGTATAGACTCTGCCAGGGCACGTTCCAAGCACAGACACTGCCGGCGCTGCGGGATGAGGCCGGAGGTTCTATGTCGGATCCAAGAGTAATTGCTGACAGTTTCGCGCGCTACTATGCGGTGCAATATACCCCTACGGAATCCCTCCCAGCAGAAGCCGTGGATAAATTTCTGGCGGATCTCCCACCATGGGGGATCTCTGACTAAGAGCGCAGTCGTCTTGAGCTTCCACTGTCCGCAGAAGAACTAGGGAAGGCCCTTGGAGAATTAAATGCAGGGAAGGCCCCAGGGCCCAACGGGTTTCTGTTCAAGTTTTTTCGGAAATACCATCTCCAATTAGGGACACATTTCAAGAAGGCGTTGGATGCTGCTAGAGAGTCCGGCCACCTACCGAGGGATTGGAGGCCTGCTGAGATAGTGGTCTTTTGCAAACTAGGGAGGCCTCCAGATTGCCATGAATCCTATCGCCCTATCTCACTTCTGAGTATCGAGGGATACTGGCCAAGGCCCACGCTAACCGCCTCCTCCCGTTAATCACCACCCTGGTCCATCCGGTTTTATGCTGCACAGAGCTACCAGGCACAATATTAGGCGGGCCCAAGTGGCTTTGGAAATGATGCGAGCTACCGGAACTCAGGCGGCGCTTTTGTTAGCCGATATAGATAAAGCCTTCGACTCGCTGAACTGGGTTTATATACACGCGCTCCTGCCTCGCCTGAATCTTGGACCTCATTTTCTCTCGTATATACGGCTGCTATATACAGATTTGACGGCATCGGTGCGAGTGGCCGGCGCGATCTCTGACACCTTCCCTATTGGACGGGGCACCCGCCAGGGGTGCCCTCTCTCGCCGTACCTGTTCACCCTCGCCATGGAACCTCTTGCGGCGTGGGTACGCATAGACGCGCAGATGAGGGGATTTGAATGGGAGACTGGGCCGTCCGACAGGATCGCACTCTATGCTGACGACGTGCTATTCTTTCTCACGGACCGAAATAGGTCGCGCCCGAGAGTTCTTGAAATTATGAGGGTGTTTGGAGAGGTCTCGTGGCTTCATCTTAATGTGAAGAAATCCACTCTACGGACCCTGGGAGATGGTGTGGCACTGGGCAACTGGGCGTCGACTCTACAGGAAGCTGCAGGGGGCTTTAAGTACCTTGGGGTATCTTTAACAGACATACCAGGAGTCTCGTGGGAACGCAACATCGTTCCAGTCTGGGACAGGTTTCGGTCAGACATGAAAACATGGTCCCGCATGCTCTTGAATCTGTATGGCCGCTCGGCTATTTTCAAGATGGTGGCCCTCCCTCGTCTGCTCTATCAGTTGCAGAACCACCCCTACCCTGTCTCCCCGCAGTGGTTTCGCCAGGTTAACTCGGCACTGGGCCGCTTCCTCTGGGCAGGGGGCGCTGTACGTGTGGCACTCCGCACCTGCTTCCTTTTTACATATTGCGGTGGCCTGGCGTCGTCGGGTATTCTATCTTATTATCAAGCTTCCCACTTGTTGGTGTTAAATGAGTGATCCGGCTTATGCCCTAGAAAGATTCTTGATGGAACCAGACACTTTACATTTGTTACTGTACTCGGCGAGAAGGAGGAGGAGGCACCCAGTGGTTACACAGGTGGTCTTTCAGATCTGGTGTCGAGCGCTTGGCCGCATGGGTAGGTGGAATAGGCTAACTGAGGAGACCCCGTTGTGGCACAATGGCCGTCTACCGGCTCTTGCGGCTTTGCAAGGGTTTCGTGGCTGGGCTACGATAGGGATCTCGGAGTTGGGCCATGTCATGAAGGGCACAACCCTTAAATCATTCCAGGAACTGAGAGACGAATAAGATATGCCTAATACTCAATTCTTTAAATATTTGCAGTTTCGACATGCCATTTCCCCTGCCCTGGAGGGACTAGACTCCCTGCCGGAATTTAGTCCACTAGAAGCCAAGGTTCGAGGCATGTGGGCTGCTGAATTCATATCTGTGCATAGATCGCCGCCTAGTGTTGCGTCCGGGTGATTGCACATTGTTGTCCTGGAAGAGTCTTCGAAGTATCACGAGATGGGTGGCTCCTCCCCTGGACTACAGTGCGCATGGGCATCGATTCCATCCTCAGATTGTTTTTTCCCGCCATTGGGTTCGGATGCATATTTGTTAACTCAAGTTCGGAATCGATAAAAAACGTTCTTTTTGACCAAAAGGCCTTTATTTATCGTCGGTATTGTCTTGCGATCGCTGCCCAGTTCTGTTCCAGCTCAGTTCCCGAGCCGGACATCCAGAGGAGCCGCGTGGCTTTTCGGCACTGAAGGCCCGGTCAACGCCAGAGGCTTTATCGACGAACCATCATGGAACGGAGCCCGTTCAAGAGATGTCCCGTGTGCAACTCAAAATATCCTCACATCGACGTCCACCGGTGTGCAACAAGTGCCTGTCGCCGGATCACGATGAAGCCAGCTGTATGGCTTGTTCTCGTTTCCGCTCCAAGAAGATGTTTCGACTTCGACGCGCAGCGCGCAAGGAGGCCCAGCAGACGGCACCTGACCCGGTGAACATTTTCGATACCGAGGAGGATGAGGGAGTCAAGCAGGAAGTTCGAGAGAACCTGTCTGATCCTGCATCGGAGATCGACTCCAGCTACGAAGCTGATATTGAAATGGTCGATAATGAAGACGTCGTCGACGAGGTAGGAGACGACGATGGGGCCTTTTGGGCCGTGGAAGATAGCTCGAGCGAGGAGCTAGGCCCAACCGTAGGTACGTGGGGCCGAGACCGAGACACTTGATAAGGCTCAGGTCGAGGGATCGCCACATGGCCTTACCCAAGATTTACACTTGGTTCTACAGCCTCGCCTCAAGGCCCGGCTTCGAACATTTCTAAGGAGCCACAGGTTGACCGATCGAAACCAAAAGTGAAAGCATCGGTGTCTACGCAACCAAAAGCACTGGAGGCGAAATCGAAACCAAAAGTGCGTATTGCTTTGGTCGGCTCGAAGTCCTCTGAACTATTGGCACCAACAAAGCATAAAGGTGTTATCGACCCAGTGAGGTCGCTAAAGGCTGTCGAGCCGAAGACTGGGACACCGAAAAAACTGGTCAAGGACGTCGACCCGAAAAAATCGGCGCCAAAGGCCGTCGACACAGAGAAACGACTCGGAGCTCAGATGGTTCTCGATCCTCCGCGTCGACCAGACAAGGCTAAGATCGGTACGAACCTCGAGTCCACGCCTGGCGGTGGCTCAAAGGAACCCGTCGAGTCGACGCAGCCGTCCGACTACTTTTCGAAGCAGGTGTCGAAATCGCTGAACAGAATTAAGGAGAAGGTTTCAACTGTCGGACCGAAGGATACTCCACCAACGAAGCCTACCAGTAAACCTCAAAAATCGTCGGCGCCTATCCAGTTCACGCTGCCGCCGAAAGTGGTACCTAAGGCCTTCGCCCCTAAAACAGCCGTCGAAGCGTCCAAGAAGGTGTCCACGGGGCCGAAGCCCACAACTGCGGTAGTGGTCACAAAGCATTGACAACCTCCGCTTGAAGAGCAGTCGGAACAATTCATCGACGCAGACACGGGTAGACTTTAAATTTACAAACGAAAGATCGCCCCGGAACAGCCTATGGAGTCATACAAAATTCCATTAAAAAAGAAGAAGGATTCGACTACATCACCCAGTCTTGTCGAACCTATATCACCACATGGACAGGACACTGCTCCTATCTCGCCTACTTACTCGGATGTGGAGACAGGGGAAGGTGACAATGAGGAGTACAATTATCCTATAGACACTGATCCTGAAGATCACAATGAACCCTGGGCAGACGCTGCTGACCCAGGAGATCCACACACCGCCCCAGACAGTCATGTGTATGCGGTAAAAACCTTGCCTACTGAAGACTCAGCAGCATTTAATGCACTTATTTAAAGGGCAGCCAAAAATCATGATGTCCAGCTCCATGCTGACCCTATTGAAGTGGATTTTTTGTTTGACACCTTTTCCACCTCAGAAAGAACTGTCAAAACTCTGCCAATGCTAACGGGTGTCTTAAAACATGCTGGAGACATTTTAAAGAGACCACGAGGGCCAGGGTGATAAACCCCAGAATTTAGAAAAAGTACAAACCGGCGCCTGAGGACCCTACCTACATCAAGGGACAGTTGCCGTTGGACTTTCTGGTTGTCTCCAATGCCCGGAAGAGGGCAAACTCGCAAACGACGGGTGATGCTCCTCCCCCTGACAAAGAATCTAAAGTGCTAGAAGCATCAGGGAAAAGGGTGGCAGCTCAAGCGGCCAATATCTGGCGCATTTCCAACACTCAGGCACTCTTAGTCAGATATGACAGGGCTGATTACGATACAATTGAGACCCTGTTACAACACTTGCCAGATGAATATAAGGAGGCAGCGGAGATGCTCATACAGGAAGGGAAGCTCATATCAAATGCATCTATCAAGTGTGCACTGGACGCAGCAGACACCGCGGCCAGAGCCGTTAACACAAGTGTGATGTTACGGCGACATGCCTGGCTGAGAATCTCCGGTTTCAAGCCAGCGATACAAACCACCATACTAAATCAGCCTGTAAACCCTGATCACTTATTTGGACCAGAGGTGGACACCACCTTGGAAAAGATCAAAAAGGACACTGAGACTGCAAAGTCTATGGGGGCTCTCCAGTCGCAGCAGTTCAGGGGTGGTTCTTTTCGACGCTCAAACACTAGAGGAGTTTCCAGAGGCCAGCTGTCCCAGCAAACACAGTACAGTAAAGGTGGCGAGCAAACCACCTACACCAAACAAGGTAAAGGTGGCTATCGTGGAAACAGCGCAAAAGGGCAGAGGTCGTGGAAACAACAGCTCCCGAGCCTCCGCCACTAACAAACAGTGATGCCTTGTCACTGCCCCCCGACCATACATAACCGGTCGGGGGGAGACTACAGCGGTTCCTGCCAGTCTGGAAATCCATCACTACAGACAGGTGGGCCAGGAAGCTAATCCAGTACGGTTATTGTCTGGAGCTAACATCCACTCCACCCAACATACCCCCAAGACACCGTCCTATGTCCACAGAGCATTTGCACTTATTGCAGCAAGAGGTAGTCCTCATGCTGCAAAAAGGAGCAATCAAGCTCGTGCCTGTAAAGAAAGAGGTACAGGAGTGTACTCGATGTACTTCTTGAGCCCAAAAAAGGACGGGTCCCTCAGACCCATACTGGACCTCAGACCCCTAAACCAGTACATTCTATCAGAACACTTTCACATGCTAACATTGCAGCAGGTTCTACCGTTACTCAGTCAGGGAGATTTCCTCGCAACATTAGAACTGAAGGATGCATATTTTCCTATTCCGCTACACCCGTCACACAGAAAATACCTCAGGTTCACCATTCAGAATCAGCATTAGCAATTCAAGGTCCTCCCTTTCGGAGTGACGACGGCACCCAGAGTGTTTACAAAGTGCCTGGCGACAGTGGCTGCACACCTACGGAGACAAAACGTTCACGTCTACCCTTATCTGGACGACTGGCTTATCCAAGCAAAGTCGGCCGAGCAGTGTGCCGCCCACATGTCCCACACCATTCACCTTCTTCACGATCTGGGATTCTCACTGAATTATCCAAAGTCCCACCTTCAGCCCGCCCACGTACGGCAGTATCTGGGCGCGACAATAGATACTCTGGCAGCCAAAGCACAGCCGAATTCAGTGAGGATCAACAGCATTCAATCGCTGATACAAAAATTCAGACCTCAGCACTCGCTTCCAGCACGAGTGTTCATGCAGTTGATAGGCATAATGGCCTCCTGCATCTTCATAGTTCCGCACGCGAGACTACATATGCGTCAGCTTCAGGAGTGCTTGGCACGTCAGTGGAATCGGGCTCACGGACAGTTGAAAGACCTAGTGTTGGTGGCCGGTCGCGCATACAACTCTCTGCATTGGTGGAATCCACAAAACCTTTGCAGGGGCCGACCGTTCCAGGAGCTTGTGCCACAGATCATTCTGACAACGGACGCATCTCTCCAAGGATTGGGAGCTCATGTACTCCACTACACAGTGCAGGGACTATGGACAACGCAGCAAAAGAAGATGCACATCAACCTTCTAGAACTGATGGCTATCTTCATGGCGATGAAAGCATTCAAAGTACATCTGTGCAACAAGGTCGTGTTGATCCGGACGGACAACATGACGGCCATGTACTACATTCAGAAGCAGGGAGGTACACACTCTCCACAGTTGTCTCATCTGGCTCAGAGCATGTGGAAGTGGGCCATTCAGAGGAACATCTTCCTCATGGCGGAACACCTCCCGGGCAAGGACAATCAGATGGCAGACCTGCTCAGCAGGTACAGCCACCAAATTCACGAGTGGGAGATACATCCATCAGTACTCCACCAGTACTTCCAGCAGTGGGGTCATCCAGAGATAGACCTGTTCGCCACAAAGGAAAACGCCAAATACCAAAGCTTTGCCGCCAGGTTTCCACAACCACAGTCGCAGGGCAATGCGATAAGGATGAACTGGTCAGGCATATTTGCGTACGCTTTTCCCCCAGCACCTCTAATACCGCTGATGGCACGCAAGCTGAAGCAACACTCGATGACACTCATCCTGGTTGCTCCGACATGGGCACGCCAACCATGGTACACCACGTTTCTAGAACTATCCGTGGTACCGCATCAAAGGCTGCACCTCACACCCAGGCTTTTGACGCAGAGCCATGGCGACATTCAGCATCCAGATCCACAACAGCTCAACCTGGCAATCTGGCTCCTGAGGTCTTAGAATTTGGTTACCTCAACTTGCCTCCCGACTGTATGGATATCATAAGAGAGGCAAGAAAGCCCACCACCAGAGCATGCTATGCAGCAAAATGGAAGCGGTTTGTCATTTATTGTGCAGACCACAACATCAACCCGCTAGACAACATCATTTGTTATCTGTTACATCTATACAAATGCAATCTGGCCTATGCTTCCATTCCTATACATTAGTCCGCAATAGCAGCTTATCTACAAAACAGACAGCACCTCTCACTTTTCAGAGTGCCTGCCATCAAAGCTTTTCTGGAGGGACTCAAACGAGTTATTCCTCCACGACACCCACCAGCACCTGTATGGAACCTGAATGTGGTCCTCGCCAGACTGATGGGTCCACCTTTTGAGCCTCTACACTCATGCGAGATACAATTCTTGGCATGGAAAGTGGCTTTCCTAATAGCAATCACATCACTGCGACGAGTTAGTGAACTTCAGGCACTTACTATCCAGGAGCCATTCATACAGATTCACTCCAACAGGGTGGACTCCGCACTAACCCTAAGTTTCTGCCTAAAGTGGTTTCACAGTTCCATATCAATCAGACTATAGAACTGCCAGTGTTCTTCCAAAATCCTGAGTCAGTGGCGGAGAGAATGCTCCACACACTAGACGTCAAAAAAGCTCTAATGTACTACATAGATAGGACCAAAGATTTTCTGAAAACAAAACAACTATTAGTTGCCTTTTCGCCACAGCACAAAGGCAACCCCATTTCCAAGGCAGGTATAGCCAGGTGGATCGTTAAGTGCATTCAGATTTGCTATCAAAAAGCCAAGCGCACATTAACGGTTCCCCCAAGGGCCCACTCCACGCGAAAGTTGGGGGCTTCCATGGCCTTCCTTGGAAATATTCCTTTAGAAGACATATGTAGAGCAGCCACGTGGTCTACCACACACACATTTACAAAACACTACTGCGTAGATGTGCACTCCAAACAGCAAGCAGCTGTAGGGCAGGCTGATCTAAAAACACTTTTTCAAACTGCTGCAGCTGGCACAGGCAGCCGCCGCTAATGGAGGGACTGCTATGTATTCTATGCACAGATATGAATTCAGCAGCCCACTGCCTCGAACCGAATATGCTACTTAACAGTATGCATCTGTTCTTGGCATGTAGGGCTGCTGACATTCATATCGCCCGCCCTCCTCCCCGGCGCCTGTAGCGGCTGCAGCACTTAGAATTACTCTTAGCATGGTCATCACTTACGGTGTTACACTCCATCTTTGCCACAATGGCTAAAAACAATCTGAGGATGGAGTCGATGCCCATGCGCACTGTAGTCCAGGAGAGGAGCCACCTATCTTGTGATACTTCGAAGACACTTCCAGGTCAACAATGTGCAATCATCCGGACCCAACACTAGGCGGCGATCTATGCACCGATATGAATGTCAGCAGCTCTACATGCCAAGAACAGATGCATACTGGTAAGTAGCATATTCGTTACTTATGGGGGAATTGGTGGAAAAGAAAATGTCCCGCATCTATCAGTCACTGGTTATTCACTGCTCCCCCTCTCTTGACAACTTGCGGTCCACCTGGGAGAGAGACGTAGGAGAATTGGATGAGGAGGGTTGGAGGGAGGCTCTCACAGCTCCGAGGGATGCGGCCATCGCTGTACGATGGAGTTTTATCCAATTTAAATACCTACACAGGGCTTATTACACGAGAGAGAGACTGTGGAGGGCTGGTTTGATTGCCTCCCCGACTGCCTGAGATGTGGCCGAGAGGTGGGCACCTTCCTACACACAGTATGGTCCTGTGGGGCATTGGAGAGATACTGGACGCGTGTTTGGGATTGCTTGGATGAGGTGCTGGGCTGGAAGCTCCCCCGCACATCGCAGCTGGGCCTTCTACATGTCTTGGAACAGGTTGGTGGTAACATCTACAAACAGCACTTACTACTTCTGGGCCTTACGGTGGCTAAGAGGGACGTGGCCCTTGCCTGGAAGAACCCTAGGGCTCCCCCGTTAGAGGTGTGGAAACAGGATTGGATTACTATATGGGACTGGAACTTCCAGTGTTTGAGGCCCGTGGCTGCCCCAGAAAGCACTACAAAATATGGAAGAGGTGGGCGGAATACAGGGGGTTGTGGCTGGAGCCGCCAATACAACAAGATGTAACTGGTGAACAATTGCTTTGAGAACCAGGGCGTGGGTAAGAGTGTATTACTGCTTTCATACAGACTAATTTGCTTGACCTGGATGGACATCGTGAACGGGGCTAGGGTGGGACCCGGGTGGGGGGTAGTTCTTATGGGGTGGGGGGGGGGGGGTAAGGGTTGTTCGATAACAATGATTTATCTTGATTCCTGTATTGATTGCTATTCTCTGCATTTTGATCTTATGCTCACAGCCCCTCTGGTGTTCGGAGTACTGTGGATGTCTTGCAATCTTACTCAACACAATAACATTTTGTTCTGAAAAAAAATCAATGGAAGGATGGAGAGCCCATCTATAGGAACTATCAGCCATGGGGCAATGGTCTCAGGAAGAAGTGAAACCGCACGTGAATGTGCTATTGTTAAGAGCTGCTTCTTTCTGAAGTAGCCTCATTCGTCAGCTTTAAATCAAACTAAGAGCCTGACATAGATGCTTTACATCAACAGACAGGAAGGCACTAAATCTAAACCTCTGCCTATGTAGGTCCAACATATATGTCACTGGGTCATAAAACTGATATCTTTAAGCAAAGCATCTACCCAGAAGAGCCAATGACCAAGTGGACTACTTCACTCTCACATCTTTGACCTGCCACAAAAGTAAACTCAACAACAGTCTTCTAAAGGTGGTGTTTGAGGCATGAAGAAAGCTAAGGCTCACTTTTTTGCAATGCTGCAAAACAAGAAATAAGGTTTCTTTGCAAGAAGGGCGTCCGAAGAAAGGGTTGTGTTAATGCACTTTTGATTGCTTGGTCAGAGTTGTATTCTATGCTTTCCTTCCTCTTTCGTTGTCTGCAACTGCATCCCAAACCTGGTGGGCGAACCATTGCACACTGTATTGAACCCCAATGTGACCCAGATCACTTGCTGAAAGTAAGCAGGTGTCTAAAGTTCTGTCTGTAATCACAACAATGTATCTGGGTCTAGCACCAAGGATCTAAATCAATCCTGAAAGACAATATTTCTGACAGTAAAAAGAAGAATGCTTTCTTTAGGACTGGAGCCCTCACCCACGCTGAGCTGGTGTGCTTCATCAAAGTATTCTTCCTCACACTTTAACAACTTGTGGAGTGGGCTACAACTTCGAGAATAGGAGTAGCTTTTGGATGTTAAACCTACCCTATGACTGTCCGATTTGTGGGTGAACTGCAGAGTGCAAAAGGTGCTGTGGTTTGCTGCGCATTGGCCACTTTTGTACATTTTTGAAGTACTTATGGGTGTGACATATGAACACAACTGAATGTATGATGTTCTGATGACATACTATTCTTTTTCACAGGTACCCTTAAAGGTGGATCTCCTTTTCCCTTTGACCACCATTGTATCAGTATCCTTTTGATATTACATCTCACTAATACATTTACAGCAGAGTGACTCTTACAGGTCCTGACGAATGGCCACTATACCCCTTTAAGATCCATTTCTAGGGAAGAAATACGTTGACTAATTCATACAGTCAAGGATGCTTCATCTCACTGTTTCTAATACTGTCTGTGGTACACAGAATAAAGCTGAATGATCTGACAGGTGATAGTTCTACTTTAATCACGTTTGCCCTTTTAGCACTCTGCCCCACTCACCCACCGCCTTAGACTCTCATAGGGTAGATCTAACATCCAAGAACTTCTCCTATTCTAGGAGTTGTAGCTCACATCACAACAAGTTGTTGTGGTGTGAGAGCGTACCCTTTGATGAAGCATGCCATCTCAGGGTTATCATCCTAAAGGAAGTGTTATTTCTTTTACTGTCAGAAACATTGTCTTTTAATATTGAATCAGATCCTAGGTGCCCGACCCAGGGACATTGTTGGGATTGTTGTTTCCTTGGTAGTCTGTACCTGCTGGTTTTTAACTACTCCTTTGCCTTTTTGTGTTGTTTAAAAGTCTATCTGGAAAGCATGAAAGACTTCTAAAACTCTGATTAGTTGCTAGTAGCAATCTTCAACCTGAGAAAAGGATTTCCTTGTCAAAGTAGGGCATTTTGAGATGGGTGGTAGTGACACTTATCTCCTGTCACAATGAAAGCAGGTATCCTTTTCTACAGACCACCACAACAGATTCCATGAGGATCATGGCTGCATCTACAGCCCTCTATGCTATAGTGTCTGTTAACTGACATCTGTGAAGTAGCTACCAGGAGGAATCATTATGCCTTCATGCAACATTACTGCTTGGATGCAGCGGTAGACAGGCACAGCGGTGGGATGAGCACTACTTTTTCAGACACACGTGAGACATTCTGTTCTTACCCTCCATCTGCAATGTTCTGGTTTTAATATGTGATATTGCTTGTTATACTGGTTCAAGGAGAAGAAAATAGTTACTTGTCTTTAACTGTAGTTCTCTAGTATTCGAATATTTTGTAAATTCTCATATGGCACTCCCTCTTCCCCATACAAGTGGCTGAACTTTCAGTGATCAATATGTTTCATAATCGTCCTGGAAATTTGAGGTGAGATGCCCGTGGGGATGGAGGAAGGTTAGGGCAGTCTCTCTTCAGTTATCAAACTTCTGGTCTTTTGCATTGAACAAAATAAATGTGATACTGTCTTAAGGCATGTGGGGCCTGTTATGCTCTCAGACTGCTTTTATACGGTTATCATGGGACTTTGACCTCTATGAAGGGGAATCATTCAAGCATGTTGATCTGTGATAGACACCAGCACCAGGAAACTACAGTTACAGGTAAGTAAAACATGTTTGCCTGAATTGAGCTGAAGGATATGGGATCTTATGAACCCACAATGTGTGGTCAAAGGGCTTAGTGCATGTTTTTGAGGAATGTTATAGTCTATAGAAAAATGTTTAACACTCCAAGTCTTTTAAGTGTTACTCGGATACACAAATACACAAAAGAGAAGTTCAAGATATATAGTCATTAAACAAATACATGCAGGTAAGTAAGTAAATATTCCTGTTGGAACATGTTCTTGAAATATTGAATTCAGAGTAAAAGGAAAATCTGTAGCAAGTATCTCTTTTCTCCACAGCAAATATTAAAGGCAATAAACGATCACGGACTCGGACTGACTCCTACTCTGCTACACAGTCTGTAGGTGAGTGTAACACAAATGTGTGCCTTACTCCTGCCAGTAACAATCAATCAAATTCAAATATATATATTGTACATAGTAAGTCTGATGCCTGTAGAATGAAACATTCCTATGTCACCAGTGGCTACATCATATTTAGTCTGATATCTACAGCAACGTCTAAACCACAGCTTTCCAAACTTTCCACGTCGGTGACACACCTTTTCGACAATCTTCATCTTGTGACACGGTAATGCGAGCGAGTGCAGCGAGCGAGCCGAACCTCCTACAGGGGGTTCTCTCTCCTCTCCGTCTCCCTCTCACTCCTCTCCCTCCTCTCCCTTTCTCCCTCCTCTCCCTTTCTCCCTCCTCTCCCTCTCTCCCTCCTCTCCCTCTCTCCCTCCTCTCCGTCTCACTCCTCTTGCTCCCTCTCCTCTCTCTTCCTCTCCCTCCTCTTCCTCTCCCTCCTTTCCCTTCCTCTCCCTCATCTTCCTCCTCTCCCTCTCCCTCCCCCTCCTCTCCCTCTCCCTCCTCTCACTTCCTCTCCCTCATCTTCCTCCTCTCCCTCTCCCTCCCCCTCCTCTCTGTCTCACTCTCACTCCTCTTCCTCCTCTCCCTCTCCCTCCCTCTCCCTCCTCTCCCTCCTCTTTCTCTACCTCCTCTCCCTCTCCCTCCTCTCTTTCTCTGTCTCACTCTCACTCCTCTTCCTCTCCCTCCCTCTCCCTCTCCCTCCTCTTCCTCTCACTCCTCTTCCTCCTCTTCCTCTTCCTCTCACTCCCTCTCTCCCTCCTCTCCCTCTCGTCTCTCTCTCCCCTCTCTTTGTCTCTCGCCCTCTCTCTCTCTCCATCCTTCAGTCTCCCTCCCCCTCTCTATCCCCCCTCTCTATCCCTCCTCTCTCTTTATCTCTCTCTCTCCATCCTTCAGTCTCTCGCACCCTCTCTCCATCCTTCAGTATCTCTCTCTCTCTCTCTGTCTCTCCCCGCTCTCTCGCTCTCTATCACTCCCTCTATCTCTGCCCCCCCCCCCATATCTATGTGGCACCCTTTCACCTTTCCCCTTCTCTCAGGAACTTCTCGTGTGAGCCGCCCCTGAAAAAGCATTGCCTCTGCTGTTTGTGCATTACAGGGAGCCGTTGGTTGTGATATTATTATTAAATGCAACTACTGAGAAATAAATTCAACAAAATAGACAAATACAATGGACAGAGTCCCCGCCTCTCTGCTAACGCCTGAGTTTTCCAATTAATAAGATGCAGCGCCTTGAACCAGTGCGCCAAGCAGAGACTCCTTTCGAAACTGCTCGGAAGCTGCCACTGCCAGGTGTCCGACAAGGTCAAGGAGCAGGATCATGTTTGCAGCAGCCGGTGCCCCTGGTGCCCCTGGCTAAGGCTGGTGCTTGGCAGGCGAGACTGGTGCCTAGCTGGGCCCAGGGTGGAGGGAGGCGCTACAGAGCAAATTAACAGCAGCAGACACCCCCCAGTGCAGAGGCGCAACTAGAGCCACATTTCAGGGGGGGGGCTGAAACATTTAGCAGTAGGTAGGGAGACGCTGCAGGGGCTCTTAGAAGGGGCCAACACCTTTCTGGCAAGGAAATGTCTCTAATTTTCTCAGTTTTACTATTGAAGTAGTCAGCCATCTGATAACAGCTCTTGCAAAGCGAGAGTCGCATTGGTGATGTGTGTCTTTGACTATGCTAAAAAAATCTCTGGTAGGAGAGGGGGGATAGAGATTATTATGTGGGCCAAATACTCTTATATAGCGGTTCCAGAGGCAACTTTGTATACACTGACTGCAACTTTATAAGAATCCTCATTTCTAGGCTCAAAGTCAATATGTCATTCTGTTTTAGTTCTTTCACACACCGTTTTTTAATGATTTTAGCTCTGCATGATACCATAGCGCATTTTGCATAACTTGCCTGAGCTTGATATTTCTGACTGATACCACCATATTTAGGGCTCCTAGTATTCAGTTATTAAAACCTGTTACTTCTTTATCTAGCCCTCCTGATATACAACTCTGCTCAATAAGAGAAGTTTCCTAGTGTTGCAGTGATCTGAAACATTTTCTGCCTTTCTGAGAGTACATTGTTGTTATAGATATAGGTTTTTAGCAGATGTTTAGATTAAACAAAACATACAGACGGTGAGTCCTGTGGGTTGCTATCCTTTTCAACTATAGTGGAGGCATATGAGGCCAAAATAAGCCAAAATGCATGCTCTGCCTCCTTGTGAGTGAAGCCTTCTATCCATTTGTGAAAAGTAATGACTAAATACTCTTCAGTAAACACCTTTGTTTCAGTACAGCCATCAAATATTTATATCACCCAATAGCAAGAACGTTTCGAATTTAAAAATGTAGAGAGTTTTCAAGTCCATCAGGTTGGCAGTAAAAGTAGCCCAAGGGACTGGGTGCCTGTAAACAAATCCACATGATCTTCCTTGGCAGCAGTGACTTAATAATATGTAGACTAAGATCTTCTCGGCAGAGTAGTAGCTTTACAATTTGAGACCCTCTCATACCTGCAATAACTTCTAAATCAGTAACCTTAGATGGTTTTTTTATTTTATGCAAACAATGGCTTCATAGTTTTGACATCACAATCCTAAGATTTTCCTGTTTCAGCAGTAGATTTCCGTATCTGAAGCTAACATCTTTTCATGTCAGCAGTGTCTTCTTAATGTTTTACCAGACATTCTCCTTGACAGCAACAGACTTAAGCTGAGACCCTCCATGTGAGTGTAAACCTGAGTAGTCCCATTTCAGCAACAGTGGTTATGTCCAAGGATCTTCAGGGTAAGCCTTGGCTTTACGGTCTTAACCCTGAGGCCTAACATTGTCAGAAGTGAGCAGACAATTTAAAGCTATCTCACGTAATCAATAGTTTTTTTTTGATAATCAACTTTATTGGGTATTTAAAACAGCAGAAGAAATTCAATGGTTGCAGCTCATAAATCAGCACATACAGCGGTTTAGAATCAATAGGTCGTATAGATCGGGTCAGACTTCTCTAGTTCATCCTTACATCCTATGACACATTGATATCAAAGCATAAAACAGGCAGTACTTCACGAATCATGGTGGAATCATGTTGAACCATTTCCCCCATACTTTATGGAGCAGTTCTGTAGCGCCTCGGTCTTCGAACAGGGCCTCCTCCTGGGTACCAGACCAGTCAACCCCCCTCCTCCACCCCTTCACAGTAGGTGGTGCTTCACGAGACCTATATCTCGCTATGTCTCTTTTGGCCACTGCTACAGCCGTCCCCAGCAGGCGCCTGTCCATCCTGGAGCCATCTAGACCATCAAAGACCCCCAGCAACATCCGCAGTGGTTCATGGGGAACTACCCAGCCCAGAGCCTGCGTGAGCTCACGCTCCACCTCCCTCCAGAACCCCTCCACTTCCGGGCACAGCCACACCATGTGGTAGAAATCCGCGGGGGCCGAACCGCATCTTGGGCAGTCCGGGGAGGGTCGCAGGTGGGCGTGAAAGAGTCGTTCTGGGGAGAGGTAGACCACATGTAGGTAATAAATCTGCACCAGACGTAGCTTGGCAGATGTGGTGAGGGTTCTGGGCGCCATAAGGGCATCTCTCCAGTCCGTCTCCTCCAGAGGGCCCACCCAGTCCTCCCAGCGAGCGTGCAGTGTGTCTAGGGACGCTGGGCTATTGTTAACCAGGGATCGGTAGATGCGGGACACTCCTCCCCTACCCAGGTTCCCCATCATCACCTGGGCTTTCAGTGGACTGAATTCCGGGAGAGGGACCGGCAAGGGTAGATGTGTGTGGATGGCGTGGCGCAGCTGCAGATATCTAAAGTGTTGGGCATGGGAAAGAGCATGGCACCGCTGTACGTCTGCTAAGGCCCTGATATGATCTCCAACCCAGACATCCCCCAGGACCGAGATGCCAATCAGATCCTATCGGCGGAATCCATTCAAGGCCGAAACCTCCCGGAGCCAGGTGCCGTGCCAGATCTAGTAATTGGAGCTATGGTCTGCGGCACAGGGGTGCCATATAGGAACGCTTGGATCCGTGAGAAGTCCATAGCCTCCAGTTCCACCCAGTATGCTGGGTCGGACCAGCCGCCCGCATACTAGTCGTGGTTGACGATTAGCTTGGTAGCAAGATAGTAGAGGTAGAGGTGGGTCTCCCCCAATCCTCCATCATAGGGAGGGATGCGGGTGTGCACCAGGGATGCACGCGGGTGTCCACTCCCCCAGAGAAAGCGGGTCAGGAGTCCATCAAGTTTGCGGAACCAAGTGCGGGAAAGGGGGATAGAAGTGTTTTGTAAGACGTAGAGGAAGTGAGGGAGGACCATCATTTTAAAAAGGGCGCTTCTCCCTATGGGGTTGAGATGAAGGGTTTGCCACTTTTTAAGATAAGCCTTCATTCGGACAACCAGGGGGGCGATATTCAGGGCCCACTCAAGCTCCGGCAGAAGGGTCACCCAGATCCCAGGTATTTAACAGAGTCTTAGAGGGATGGTCGACTGCCAGTCATAGCATTCCCTGGATGTGTGCAGTGGAACCAATGTGGATTTGGCCGCATTGAGCCGGATTCCGGAGAATCTTTCGTAGGCCGCGATAGTCTGTAAGCTCTTAGGGCCCGAAGTCGCTGGGTCCGCTAGGTATAGGACCACGTTGTCTGCATAGAAGGCTATTTTATCTACATGACTCTCGTTCCAGGCCCACCCTTGAACAAGGGAGTCCTGCCGAATAATCGTCGCCAGGGGCTCCATCGCTAGCGCGAAGAGGAGTGGTGAAAGGGGACACCCCTGGCGCGTACCTCTACGGATCGGAAAGGCCTCAGAGAGCACCCCGTTAATCAGCACTCGGGCTCTCGGGTTGGCATATAGGACCTTGATGAGGTGGCGGAACAGGGGGCCAAAGCCCATCGCCTCCAGCACATCCTGCAAATAATTCCTGTCCACCGTGTCCAAGGCCTTCTCAAAGTCGTGGAAGAGGAGGGCCAAATAAGGGGATAGGCGGGCACGGTGAGCCAGGGACAAGTGGAGGCGCCGAATGCAATGGCGAGTGTCCCTTGCCGGCATGAATCCGCATTGGTCTGGGTGAACCAGATCCTGCAGGAGAGGCTTAAGCCTCTGGGCCAGTATGGTGGCATAGAGCTTGATCTCAGTGTTAATAAGCGAGATTGGGCGGTATTCCGCACAGCACATAGAGGGCGGTTGGGTCTTGGGGATGACCACAATCGTTGCCACATCGGATTCGGGGGAAGGAGCCGGTTTCGGCCACGTGGCGGAAGAGAGCCAGTAGCCGGGGAGCCAGGATATCCCGGAAGGCGGCATAGTATTATTGCGGGAACCCGTCAGGGCCAGGCGTCTTACCGGGGTGCAGGAGGGGGATGGACTCCAGCACTTCGTCCAGGGGGAAGGGGCGGTCCAGGTCCTCCGTGGAATCGCGCGGCAGAGAGGGGAGTCAGGCACGCGTCTCGTCCAGCAGGGCGGTCAGGGAGTCTTCCGCCAGTCGTGCCGCGTAAAGATTCGTGTAGAAGTGTGCAAAGGTTTCAGCTAGGCTTCGGTTTCGGAGGTCGCATGGAGGGTGCCATCGTGTGCCCGGACCTCTGGAATAATACGATGGACTTTAGGATACGAAACTAGGTTGTGAAGAAGTTTGCCATTTTTGTCCCCCCATCCGTACACCTGCGCCACCGAGATCTGGCGGATTTCTTCTCGAACCAATGGCAAATGCCGGGTAGGGTCCGCATGCCCAGTAAGTGTTTGCTCTGCCTCTAACCGCGCAGCTCGGGACTCCAGCTCCGCGAGTCGGGCCAGTTGATCCGCACGTTTGGCATGTACCAGCCCCTGTGCCACCCCGCGAATCACAGCCTTGCCAGCCTCCCACAGGGTCCCCGGCGATGAGACCGAGCCCTCGTTGGCAGAAAAATAGTGGCCCAGCTCCTGCTCCAGTGTGGGGTCCTGTAAGAACCAGGCGTTGAGACGCCACAACGCCCTCGGGCCCAACGTGGAAGAACCAAGTCGGAGAGAGACGGGGGAGTGGTCGGACAGTCCCGAGGCAGAAAAGCCATTTCAGAGACCAACTGGCAGTCAGTGGCTGGAAGCAGAAGAAGGGGTTCCAAACTCGCCATGTATCACAGAGCCCCAGAGTGGAGGCCCACCCTGACAAAGCAGCAGCCGAGGCAATCTGGGCCACGGGCGGAGTTCCGGTCGTGTCGCGATGAGGCTGCATTACGGCAATAAAATCACCTCCAACCACCATGAGGCCCCGTGGGAGGGAGGAGAGGACCCGTGTGAGGCAACGAAGTGTCGAAGGCAGGAGGGTGGGCCGGATGTCGTTAGTCAGGATGTTTAGAGGACATCCCTCCAGTGTCCCCGAGATCACCATGTAGCATACTTGTGGGTCAGTCTCGGCCCTGGTGAGGGTGAAAGGGAGGCCTCTTCTAAGCAGAATTGCTACCCCTCGGGACCCACCTGTAAACCCAGAGTGCCAAACCATCGCAAAACCATAGCGGGTCAGGAAGTTGCATTGTGTGCCTAAGAGATGGGTCTCCTGGAGAAGAAGGACATCTGCTGCATGGCAGTGGGCCACCCGGAGGATGGCTGTGCGTTTGATACGGTCCAAGAGACCATTAACGTTCCAGGAAAGAATGTGAAGGGGTTTAGTCAGTGTGTATGCCATCGGGGGAGAGGAAGATGTGGGGGGGCGGAGGATCGCCGGGGAGGACTCCCAGGGAGAGAGGACCAGCAGCGCCACGTGGAGTTAGCGGGAGCCGAACAGGGGCAACCAGTGGCCCAGAAGCATCAGGGGTCCAAGGGGAAGGTAAGGAAAGGGGGGGGGGGGGAGCCGCCCGCGGCTGCCTCCCGTGGCGGCCCTCAGGCGGTCGAAAATAACAAAACATTGGATCATGGGAACTGGGAGTCAGGCGTGAGCCCGTCCACTGCATTACGTGTAGAAGGAGAGCTACAACCATCCACCCGTAAGTGGCATCAACACTAGCCGAGGAGCAGCTGAACAGAGCAAAGTCAAAGGCGGCCAAAAACAACAAACCAATAGGAATCAACAGACCCCTTACCCACCCACAGCCCCCAACTCCCCCCACCCTACACTTCAAAACAGGAAGCATCTGTCGCCCCAAATTCCAGTCCAACAAAAAACCACCCCCACTAGGGGAAGGGTGCTAAGCTAAAACGGTTAGCAAGGAGCAAGAACACTAGTCAAGAGATTATTAGGGAGGACCCCCCTCCATAGTATAGGATGAGTACCAACAGTGTTAAACGAAGGGTTTCCAAAACAAGTGTTGCAGGGTAAAAGAAGCATTACACTTAGATTTAGGCATGTGTCTGTGGGATAGAGTAGGAGGAACCCTTAGTCCAAAGTTGCGGTAATGTAAGAATCCCAACAGGTCAGGTCAGTAGGCTCCGACTGAGCCTAATCACAGCGCCAAAGACGTGGCTGCAGGCAGTGGGCCCCGGGCCGGAGCACTCCGTTTCAACGGCACCGTTGATCATAGTCCAGTGCCTCCCTCCAGGCCGCGAATCACCGGGCTCCTGGACAGGTCAGAGTCCGACATGGTGCGTCGTAAGGTTTCCGCAGGCCCAGGTCCACCGCCCACATCAATCAGAGAGGAAGCCAACGGTGGGAGGTCAGGGCTGCGCTTCTGAGCCTGGGGCGAGGGTCGCCGGATCTGTGACTCCGGCGAGTAGGACCGCCCCTAGACGTGTGACTCTCCTTCGGGATCCAGTCCTGCGGCGCCTGGGCTTAGGCGCAGTGTAGTCCGCCTGCTCAGGGGCCCTCCGGGACAGGGACCGGGTCGTTTGTAGTCGGAGGGCCTCTCCTCCTCCGTGAGGCAGGTCCACGCCGCCTGCGGGGAGTCGAAGAAAAGGGTCTTTCCCTGGAAGAACACTTTGAGCCGGGCCAGGAAAAAGAGCCCATAGCGAAGATCCATGGCTCTAAGCTTCTGCTTAACCTCTTCAAAAGAGCGACGTTGGGACTGAACCTCCTTCGAGTAGTCTGGGAACACCATTATGTCTGATTCTTGGTGGTGGAACGGCCCTAGGTCCCTGGCCGCTCTCAGGATGGCATCCCTGTCACGGAAGTTAAGGACACGGAGGATAAAGGGACGGGCTGGGGCTCCCGGCAGTGGCTTGGGGCCAAAGATCGGTGGGCGCGCTCTATTGCAAATCATGGAGAGAGCCTTTCCTTAGGCATCCAGGAGCGGATCCAGTTCTCCAAGAAGGTAGCCACGTCGGTCTTCTCAACTCCCTCCGGGAAGCCCAGGAGGCGCAGATTGTTCTGGCGCGCCCTATTTTCGGCATCTTCGGCCCGGCGATGAAGCTCAGAGGTCTGCGACTGGAGACGAGCCATCTGAGACTTAAGGGTGGCGACATCGTCCTCCACAGTGGATATTCGGGACTCAGCCTCTGTAATACGCTCCATGGCCTTGTGGAGGTCTTGACGAATGAGAGCCACATCGACGCGTACCTCTCCTATCTTGCTCTCGACGGACGTTTGGAATGCTGAGATCGCTTATCGCTTGTAGGATAATCGCTAGGTCTCCCCCTGCCGGGCCAGAGCCAGGTGCCGCTCCTCCGCCAGGTCCCCGGTCCACTTTAGCAAACTGATCCATTGTTGTTTGGGATGTTGGGCCGGGAGCGTGCAGGGCTTGCCCATGGGTGCAGGGGGTCTCTCAGCCCGGGCTGAGGGGGACAGTCGCAGGACAGGCTGCCTCAGCCGCTCGGTATTCCGAATGGGTCGTCCTAAGGCCTCCAGCGCACTCACTCTAGGGCTCCGCGGGTGGGGGGCGGCAAAGGCGACTCTCTATCCGGGGTTAGAGTCTCATGTCCGCACTGGGTCACCAAAGGCCGAGTCTGGCGCCGCGGCACCCCCAGGGGAAAGGCTTCGGCCCTGCCAGTCCCTCAGTTGTGTCCAGGGACTGAAATGTCTGCACACCCTCGGTTGAAGGCCAGGGAGCACCCCAGCATAGGGGGGTCCACTCGTCGCGCTGCGGACCCCACACCCTGTCACTACGGCAGTCCAGGTGCTCCGCCGGACAGGGGGGCTCAGAGGGGAGCAGGACAGCACCACCCAGCTCGCCACCCGAAGTGGTGGCCGAACCCCCAGTTTGCACCGCAGCCCACCTTAGGTAATAGAGCTCCAACTCACCAGATCGCCGCCGAGGGTCAGTCTTGAAGGCGACCGTGCGCCACCACTTGCAGCCGGGCGAAGGGCAGGGTGGTGATTGCTGTGACTCCAGAGGGAGTCCCCACCAGGCCGGCCGCCACACGTCCACTCCCCTGCGCGCAAAAGCAGGCGATGTGCGCAGGGATCTCCAGGCACCAAAGAAGAGCCAAGTCTTCAAGTGCGGCTCCCCCCCGTATGGCAGGGTGGGGGGAGCAAGTGCCGGGGGAAACCTCTGCGCCAGCACCCAGATCCCAGGGGAGGGCGGCCACCTTCCTCTCCGCTTGCCCCCACACAGGCCTGGGCAACGGCGCCCGCCCAGGCCAATCTCTCTCCACAGCTTCTCTTCCGGCTGGAAGGCCCACACCAGGCCTCAGCACCAGGCCGGCCGGGGAGCTGGTTGCCCCCGCCGTCGCCTACCGGCGGCCGCAACACAGCAGCACTCACTGGGGGGGAGCTCCACCGCCGGGGCACTCCGGCCCAGGCGCCCCCTGCTCTCCAGGCCGCAGCGGCTCCTCACGGCTCCTAATGTTCTCCCGCTAGTCCGGTGGCAGCTGGAGATCTTCTTGCGGCCACCGGTGCCCCAGGGGGACCAGCGCGGCACACCTCTCCGTCTTCTCCGCCGCCGGTCCCCGGAGCCCTCAACGGCCCCCGATTCCTCCCTCAGACAGGTCAGGGCAGCAGGGGAGTATGTGCCATGCCGCCCAGCAGGCGGAACGGCGATCGGGCAGGAGCACTCAGGGGGCCGCCATCTTGTGAGTTTGCAAGGCGCCGACCCGGAGGGACCAGCAGGGGCAAGGAAGGCACCAGTCAGCCCCAGGAAAGGATTGATGCTCAACCGGGAGGGCGGGGAGTCTTGGCAATGAGGTAAGAAGCGTCAATGACCACCGTGGTAGGCAGGAGCCAGGCGGATGACGGAAGGGGGTCCAGAGCACTCTTAGAGTTCGACCGCCATCTTCTCTCCCAGGCCATGCCCCCCTCAATCAATAGTTTAAGTAAACTAGAGATACTCCTGTGACACAGAAATGACTTCACAATCGTAAAGGAACATGCTACTTACCAGTATGCATCTGTTCTTGGCATGTAGGGCTGCTGACATTCATATCTGTGCATAGATCGCCGCCTAGTGTTGGGTCCGGATGATTGCATGTTGTTGTCCTGGAAGAGTCTTCGAAGTATCACGAGATAGGTGGCTCCTCTCTTGGACTACAGTGCGCATGGGCATCCTCTCTATCCTCAGATTGTTTTTCGCCATTGTGGCAGAGATGGAGTATAGTACAGTAAGAGATGTCCATGCTAAGAGTGAATGCTGCGGCTGCGACAGGCACCGGGGAGGTGGATGGGCGATATGAATGTCAGCAGCCCTACATGCCAAGAACAGATGCATACTGGTAAGTAGCATATTCCGTTCGAGGCATGTGGGCTGCTGAATTCATATCTGTGCATAGAATGTATAGCAGTATCTCCCCTAGCGGTGGCTACCTGTGTCAGTCGCAGCAGTCTGCAAAAGAGTTTTGAGAACAGCCTGTCCTACAGCAGCTTGCTGTTTTGAATGTACATCTACAAAATAGTGTTTTGTAAATGTATGTGTGGTTGTCCATGTGGCTGCTTTACAAATTTCGTGTAAAGGAATATTACCCAGGAAAGCCATGGATGCCCCTAGCTTGCGTGTGGAATGCGCCCGAGGGGGAACTGTTAAGGTGCGTTTGGCTTTTAAATAACATATTTGGATGCATTTAGCGATCCATCTGGCTATACCTGATTTTGAAATAGGGTTGCCTTTGTGTTGCGGTGAGAAAGCAACAAACAACTGTTTTGTTTTGCGAAATGCCTTAGTTCTGACTATATAGTATAGCAGAGCTCTTTTGACATCTAGAGTATGCAAGGACTTTCAGCTACTGTCTGTGGATTTTGAAAGAACACTGGCAGTTCTGTGGTTTGATTTATGTGGAAATGGGATACCACCTTTGGCATGTATTTAGGGTTTGTTCTGAGAACTACTCTATTTGCATGTATTTGGATGAATGGCTCTTGAATAGTTAGTGCTTGCAGCTCGCTAACTCTTCGAAGGGAAGTAATGGCAATAAGGAAAGCCACCTTCCAAGTAAGAAATTGTATTTGGCATGAGTGTAGTGGTTTGAAAGGTGGTCCCATAAGTCTGGTTAAAACAACGTTCAGATTCCAGACTGGTGAAGGTGGGTGTCTTGGAGGAATTACGCGTTTTAATCCTTCCATAAACGCCTTAATTGCTGGCACCCTAAATAGTGAAAGGTGTTGCCTATTTTGAAGATATGCTGCTAACGCAGCTAAATGTATTCTGATGGATGAATAGGCTAAATTGCAGCGTTGTAGGTGCAAGAGATAGCAAATGATGTTTTGAGTTGAAGCATCTTTTTTTTATTTTTTATTTGAGATGGATTAGAATACAAAAAAAAGTAGATACATTCATACATACTGTTGAAGTATCAGCTGGATAAAAGAGAAAGATACAAAATACATGAGGGTTTAAAAACAATTCATATAAACATAATACCAGACACAATCTAAAAGTACTTTACAAACAGGCATGAATTCCACAATTTCATCCTCTTGTTTCTCTCCACTTACTAAGGGGTGACCAGATTTTTTTGCCATATTCCTTCTTCTTTTGTCCCTTAAAATTATATAAACATTCCTCGATATTATGAATCCCAAGCAATCTAGTCAACCAGATCTGGAATGAAGGGGCTACTGGATCTTTCCAGGCCGCCGCTATTAAAATTCTTAACACTGCAACACACAGAAAAATAAAAGCTTCCGCTTCATGTGTAATTTTAAGATTTTCGTCCCTGCCAATTAACACAATCGTTGGGGATAAAAAGGTTTGGCCCTCTAGCAACCCCGATAGAAATTTCTCCATTTCAGTTAAGACAGGTTTCAGATTTGGACAGGAATAGAACATATGGGTTAAATCTGCTGGGCCTTGGTCACATCTTGGGCATCTGTCTGTATCCCTTTTACCCCATTGAAACAGCTTCGCGGGGGTGTAATATAAATTAAAAATCATTTTATAATGCTGTGCTTTCAAGTTGGTTGCTCTTAATATTTTCTTGTTCAATGCCAGTGCATAGTCCACATCTACATTTGGATCCCCAATTCTATGGGCCCAGGCATTTTCCACTTGCACAACATCATCCTCCAGGCCCTGTAACAGAAGACCATAACCTATTTTAATCTTCCTACCCCCATTCCTTATATACTGAACAATCGGATTCGTCTCCTGAATAGAAATCCTAGGTCTTATAGATTTCACTGTTTGTTCTAACTGGTTGTACAGCATCCAGTGGTTCGTTGAGATACCATATCTTTGTTGCAGGATCTCAAACCCAAACAGCTCTTCCTTACTCATAACATCACCCAAATACCGGATACCCAACCTTTTCCAAAGGGCACTATTCCTATTCTGTCCAAGATGTGTAAATGGGCTTGAGTCCCAAAGGTCTAAAATTCCATTAATCTTAGGGATCTTAAAAAATTTCAACATTAGATTCCATACACCCCATACACCCAGCATCACTTTGCTTTTACTCCTCTTATAAAATTTTACATTCACTTCCCGAGTTAAAATCCCCTTGGCTTTTTCACCTATTACTAATTCATAGATTGTGGGGATTCTGGAAAGGCCAGGCAGCCATACGGGAGTACTAGAGCATAATAACTGTTTCATATGCAGCAATAAACATACCCAATGGTACAGTCTGAGATTAGGAGCTGCTAGCCCTCCTCTCTCTAAAGATAATGACAATTTAGCTAGCGATCTTCTTACTTTACCATATTGCCAGAGAAACTGTGAAAAAACGGATTCCATTTTTTTCATCAGGGCTTCATCAATTAATAAGGGAATAGCACGGAATAGATACAACAGTTTCGGTAACATTGTCATTTTAAGAACGTTAACTCGTCCAATCAAAGACAGATGTAAAACATCGATTCTCCTCAAATCTTTCTCCATCGCCGCTAGTACTGGCGAATAATTTTCCTGAGTTATTTTACCCACGTCCGCATTAATTTTAACTCCTAGATAAATTGCAGCATCGACATATCTTTGATCTCTTTTCTGGATATTCTTTGTACAAATTATTATAGTTTTATCAGTATTAAGTTTATACCCTGAATATGTCCCAAACTGCTGAGCCAAATTATTTAATTCCTGTATTGCTATATCCGGCTTATTTGTAACGATTGCCAAATCGTCCGCATACGCTAATATCTTAGTAGTGTGACCATAAGATATAACAGGGGATATTCTATCTGAAGCCGAAATTTTCCTAATCAGCGGGTCTATGTATAGTGCGAACAATATGGGTGAGCAGGGGCATCCCTGGCGTGTACCTCTTTTGATCGTTACCTCCTCTGATTGAAGCCCCATAGTAGTGATTCTGGCAACCGGGTCCGTATACATAGCCTTAATACCTTTCATACAGTTTTCTCCGAAACCCCTTTTCTCCAACACCTCCCACATAAAATCCCAAACCACACGGTCAAACGCCTTCTCGGCATCCAATAAGATCATAGCCATGTCACTCCCTGTAACATTAGCAGCGTCGAATAATGAAATAGCCCTGGCTGTATGTTCGGTGGTGCCTCGCCCTGGGACAAACCCATGCTGCCAGGGTGATGCAAGTTGACCTATAATCCCTCCTAGTCTTTTAGCCCACACTTTTGCATATAATTTCGCATCTGTATTTATTAAAGAGATCGGCCTATATGAGCCGGGGATCTCCTCTGGCTTTCCCTTTTTGTGAAATACCACAATATTGGTCTGCTTCCAAGTATCCGGAATAACACCTGAACATATGACTCCATTAAAAAGATCCTCCAGTATTGGAAGGATTGCTTCACTCAGAGCCCTATAAACCTCAATCGGGATCCCATCTGGACCTGCTGCTTTACCCAATGCCAGTTCACTCAGAGCATTTTTTATCTCCTCACTTGTTATACCCAATTCCAATCGATCTCTATCTTCCTCCTCCACCCTAGGTGTTATAAGAAATTGGTCTTGCATAGGAAATACCACTCCTGGCTCCTGATCATAGAGTTTTTGATAGAATTCTTGAAATGCCTGTATTATAGAGTTTGGGTCATTATATTCTCTCCCATTGTAGTTTATCTTACTGATTTTGTTTCTATTCAAATCTTGTCTTATACGCAGTGCTAATGCTCTGCCAGCCTGTTCCCCTGTCTCATAGCGCCTTGCTCTTTGCGTCTGATATTCACAAATCTCTTTCTGAGTGATTATTTTTAAAAGGTCACCCTTGATCCTGGCCATATTTCTAGTAGTCTCACTACTATCTTTGCCGGTTGTTATTTCGTCAATATGATATCTCTCTATTTCTGCCAGATCTGCTATCAGTTTATCTATCTTGCTTTTATCCTCTTTCCTAATTCTTGTTGCACAGCTGATCGTCTCCCCCCTTAATGCAGCTTTATACGACTCCCAGACTCCATTTCTGGAGGCGCTATATCTATTACAATCAAAGAATTCCTTTGACCATCTTTTCATATGCTTTAAAAACCTTTCATCATTTAATAATTTTCTATCAAAAGTCCATCTAGAAGTTTTCCTTAATACACTTGGAACTTTATAAGAGAGTATCAGAGGATTGTGATCGGAAATTATTCTTGGTAATTTCTGAATGTTAACCTTACCTATCTCCCTTATTGTAATGAAAAAATAATCTAACTTAAAATACTTTTGTGCTGGATGGGAGAAATATGTATAACCACGATCACCTGGCATCTTATCTCCCCATACGTCTAATAGGCCATGAGACTGCATCATGGAGCTTATAGCTGCGTTAACTTTCCGTTTGCGGCCTGTATATTTATTCCCCTGATGCCAGTCTGCAGAAATATTCATATCCCCACATACTATCATTGGGGCAGTCCAATTGGCCATTTCCTCTTCCAGCTTATCATAAATCATAGAATCATCCTCATTCGGACCATATATTACACATAGTGTGAGCCCCATGTTCATTTCCGCTAATAACCATCTACCTGAGCCATCCGTTTTAATACGTTTCGCTCCGCCTAGATGATTTTTAGCTAATATGGCCACTCCTCTTATCATTGATGATTGAGTGGAGCATCCAATCAGGGTAAACCCATACATTTCCAAGATCTTTCTTTTATTCCAGGGAATATGGGTTTCCTGAACACAAACTATATCGATATTGTTTGTTCTGACCAAATGGCTCAATCTCTGCCGCTTCTTCCAATCATTTAAACCCCCTGTATTAATACTACAAATTCTAATGTCTGACATATTTTACATGTTTGCCTTTCCTACATTGACTCTTATCCAGATAACTGATATCAACCTGAAAACTATTCCTTTCCATCTCATGCCTTTTCAAAATTTTCACCCCCCCTTCCCTCTCCACCCCCACCCACTCCTCCCACTGCGCTCTCTCCCTCCCCCTGTTGAGCTCCGGAATGGAGCCCCCCCTCAACCCCCCCCCTTGTCTTGAGGCGCTCAGACCGCTGGTCTGTGCACGTGATGGTTACAGCTTAACGTGAGGAGAAGTGACCACTACTCTACCTTTTTTTTTTTTTTTCCTTAGTTTTGACCCCCACCAAATTTACATTATGATCCCAATGTAATCCCCTACCTTTTTCAAACCCCTCCACCTCTCATCCTAAATACCAGGTTAGAATCTGCCATTTTCTTTATACTCCCTCAGTGAAACACAGAACACAAGAGTATCCCCTACTCTGTTCACTCCACATAGAAATATTATAGATCAGTACCCCCATTTCCACTTGGATCAACATTTTAGCACTCCAATTACTCCCTCTCCGACATCAAAAACTCTTTAGCTTTAATCTCTGAAGAGAAATAAAATGTTTTTCCGTCCTGTATTACTTTCAGCTGGGCGGGGTTGATCAAATAGGCCTGCATACCCTTGTCCTGAAAAGGTTTGATCATCTGCCGTAGTCTCCAGCGTCTCTCGACTGTAATATGGCAAAAGTCAGGGCGAACGAAAAAGGTATATTCATCAACTGTCTTTTTTTTATCAGGTCTCGCCCTCTCAGAGATTGCTTGTCTCAAATTAAAGTTGCCCAAAAAGATTAAGATTGCCCTAGGCTTATCTCCCTCTTTTGCCTTTTTATAGATGTTGGCCGGGGTACGATGTGCTCTCTGAGTCTCTCTATCAAAATCCCAATCTTTCAACTCCTTGAAGGCAGACATAAAAAGTTTGACGATAAATGACTTCATATCTGTCCCCTCAGCCCCTTCAGGAATTCCAAGGATACGAAGGTTGTTTTGCCGTGATCTATTTTCTAACGACTCCAGTTTTCACTGGATATCGGTAAGCTGTTTTGCTTGCATGTCGACTTTATTGACTGCTGCTGCTGAATCTGCTTCGGTGGAAACCACTCTGTCTTCCAGATTAGTCACTCGCTCACCCAGGTTCACACAGGCCTTAGTCAGTTTTCTCACCACCCCTTGCATTTTTGTGACAGCCGCCTGGGATTTCCGACTGTCTTGCCTTGCTTCCTCTCTATGAGCCAATATCTCCTGGTGAATGATCTCCAGGAGCGACATTTGTGCTGAATCGCCCTCTGGGCTGTCTAAAGAAGCATTCGATTGTGGTAGCTCTCTTTTTTGATTAAGTACTTTCGATCTCACCACCATTTTTACCGCTGTGCTTGGGGGGCTGCTTTCCTCAGGTTCTAAATCGCTGCCGGTCTCTATATCGCTGATTTCTTGATCCAGGCTATCATCTCCTTCCTCAGACCATTCACCGCCCTCAGATACCGAGAAGAATGCCTCACTTGGGGCTTCTTTTTTACTGCAGCTACTCCCCCCTGTGTCATCCTCCAAAATCTCTTCTAAGCCATGGCGTACAGTTTTACTGTCATCCAACTGATCTGCTGCCGGGATCTCCGCTTGCTGTTCTTTCCCTTCCACCGTTACTACAGTATCTGACTGTTCAGCAAGATCATCAGCTGTGTTGCCAGGGGATGCCTCTTCATTACCATTATCCGGGGGAGCCTGTATGTCATCTTCCTTCTGATCTTTCATATCTTTATTCTTATTCAGTTTTTGGAAGATATCTGATATTGGAATAGTGCCCAGATTGTCTGAGTTCCCTTTACTAGCACCCTGTTGTGCCGTTTTTTTAACTAGAGGGGAGCCTTGTTTCTTCCTTCTACTAACATCATTGTCCGCCATTGATTCCGCTAGCTCCGCTGCTGCTTTTCTCCTAGCCGCTGCTTTAGCGCTGGCGCTCATCTTGGGAGCCATAATTGCCCTCCGCCTCTCCTCTGGCCCAAATGCCTCCTTACCGCCTAAGGTGTCTCCGTTTTCAGTAATCTCCGTCTGCAGACCTCCAGCGCCCTCCAGAGTGTAGGAACTCTGCTCCTCCCCGTCTCTCGGGAAATTAATATCCAGCTTCAGTTGTTTTTCAGGACGGGACTTCCTTCTCCGCTGAAATTGCCGTTTTTGAAACCGGCTCCGCGAGGCTCCGTCCCTGAATGTTACCTCCGCGAGCTCCGCCGCCTCCGCTTGCAGTCTGATGACAGCTCCGCCTCTGAACCGCCGCGTCAGCTGAACCACCTCCAGTAGCAGCCGCTTCAGCGGCTGGCTGCACGTCAATTTCATCAAGCCGCGTCTTCTTCGGTACGAGTTCTTTTTTACCCGTTCTCTTCCGTCTCGTAGTTAGAATCACTCGTGGATTACATCAAGCGCCCTAATACAACCTTTGTTAGGGGAATACGGGGTCATAGCTCGACATTGCACTCCTCCTCACGCGAGCTGCTTTCCGACCGTCTCACACGGTCGCCATCTTGCCTCCATGAACCAGACTTGAGTTGAAGCATCAAGTGGGTTTATATCATTGTTACTGCAGTAAATGACAAAAGTTTCCACTTAGCTGCATAACACGCCCTGGTAGTAGGTTTTCTTGCCTCCTTGATAATGTTCATACAGTCTGGAGGCAAGTTTAGGTATCCAAACTGTAGGATTTCAGGAGCCAGATCACCAGGTTCAGCTGTTGCGGATCTGGATGTTGGATTTCTCCATGGCTCTGAGTTAAGAGATTGGGTGTGAGTCTCAGTCTTTGATGAAGCACCACTGACAGTTCAAGGAACGTCGTGTACCACGGTTGCCTCGCCCATGTGGGAGCAACTAGGATTAGCGTCAGTGAATGTTGACGTAGTTTGCGTGCCACTAGCGGTATTAATGGAGCTGGGGGGAAAGCGTACGCAAATTTGCCTGACCAGTTCATCCATATCGCATTGCCTTGCGACTGTGGATGTGGGAATCTGGCGGCAAAGTACTGGCATTTTGCGTTTTCGCTTGTGGCAAACGGATCTATCTCCGGGTGTCCCCACTTCCAGAAGAATGGTTGGAGCACCTTGGGGTGAATCTCCCATTTGTGCATTTGTTGACTGTACCTGCTGAGCAGGTCGGCTACCTGATTGTCCTTGCCGGGGAGGTGCCCCTCCTTTGAATGACCCATTTCCACATTGCTTGAGCTAGGTGTGACAGCTGTGGTGAGTGTGTTCCTCCCTGTTTTTGAATATAATACATAGCTGTCATTTTGTCCGTCCGGATCAACACAGTTTTGTTGCATAGGTGTGTCTTGAACGAGTTTAGGGCTAGAAAGATTGCCATCAACAACAGAAGGTTTATGTGCATCTTCTTTTGTTGTACAGTCCAGAGTCCCTGGCTTGTGTAATTTAGGACATGGGCTCCCCACCCTAGTAGGGATGCGTCCACGGTTAACACTATTTGTGGGACAGGCTCTTGGAACAGTCGACCTTTGCAAAGGTTTTGTGGATTCCACCAATGCAGAGAGTTGTATGCACGACTGGTCACCAACACTAGGTTCTGTAATCGCCCCTGAACCTGATTCCACTGCCTTGCTAGGCACTCTTGGAGCGGACCCATATGTAGCCTGGCATGAGGGACTATGAATATGCACGAGGCCATCATGCCTATTAGTTGCATTAACACTCGAGCTGGTAATGAGTGTTGTGGTCTGAACGTTTGGATCAATGTTTGCATTCCGTTGATTCGTGCTGCATTGGGATATGCTTTTGCTGCCAGTGTATCTATTGTTGCTCCCAGGTACTGTTGGACATGGGAGGGTTGCAGATGTGATTTTGGGTAGTTTAGCGAGAAGCCTACTGGGCCGATGGCGCGTCTATTAGCCAATCGTCCAGATATGGGTACACATGGATGTGTTGCCTTCTGAGATGTGCCGCCACTGTAGCTAGACATTTGGTGAAGACGCGTGGAGCTGTTGTGACACCAAATGGTCGGACTTTGAACTGGTAGTGCTGTCCTTGAATGGTGAACCTGAGATACTTTCTGTGAGCAGGGTGTATTGGTATATGAAAGTATGCGTCTTTGAGGTCCAGAGTTCCTAGGAAGTCTCCCTTGCGAAGCAATGGTAAGACTTGCTGGAGAGTGAGCATATAAAAAGTGCACCGACAAAATGTACAGGTTGAGGGGCCTGAGGTCCAATATTGGTCTGAGAGACCCGTCCTTCTTTGGAATCAGGAAGTATCGGGAGTATACTCCTGTTCCTTGATGTTGTAGTGGGACAGGTTCTATGGCCCCCTTTTGCAGCATACTGATGACCTCTTGCTGTAGCAATGGTATATGTTCCTGTGATATTGGACGGTGCACCGGTGGTATGTTGGGAGGTGCTGAAGTGAGTTCGGGGCAATAGCCATGTTAGATAATTTGTCTGACCCACTTGTCAGTAGTGATGTTTAACCAGACTGGCAGAAATTGTTGCAGTCTTCCCCCGACCAGTGTTATATGATCTGGGGGTAGTGCCAAGAAGTCACTGTTTGGTGTTAGTGGAGGATCTATTTGCATTGCCTCCACGACCCCTTCCTTTGGTGTTATTGCCCCTGTATCACCCCTGTTGGTGTTTTTGTTGTATGTGGATTGCGTGTTCGTTTTGTAGGTGGAGGATTGCTGTGATGTATTACTTCTGGCTCCTCCTCTATAATTGGAGCGACGAAAAGAGCCCCGGTGTTGTTGGGACTGGAGAGCTCCCATGGACTTCGCTGTTTCCGCATCCTTTTTCATTTTGTCCAGAATTGAGTCAACTGCTGGACCAAATAAAAAGTCTGGGTTGATGGGCTGATTAAGAATAGTGGATTGGACTTTATTCTTAAAACCTGATATGCGAAGCCATGCATGTCGCCGTAGCAGCACGCTTGTATTGATGGATCTGGCAGCTGTATCAGCCTCGTCTAGGGCACATTTAATTGAGGCATTGGTGATGAGCTTCCCTTCTTGTATTATTTCATCTGCCTGCTGTTTATAAGGGTCAGGTAAGTGCTGGAGAATTTCCTCTAAGCTATCATAATGCGCCCTATCATATCTGGCCAGCAAGGCCTGTGTATTGGCAATTCTCCAAGAGTTTGCTGCTTGAGCTGCTACTCTTTTGCCTGATGCCTCAAAGATTTTTGACTCCTTGTCTGGAGGAGCAGCCTCTCCGGCAGTCTGGGAGTTAGCCCTCTTACGTGCGTTGGACACCACTAGAGAGTCCACTAGAGCTGCCCTTTTTTGTATGTAGGATTGATAGGTGCAGCCCTATATTTCTTCTAAATTCCAGGGTTAATGAACCGTGCCCTAGCAGTGTCTTTAAAAATGACGTGTGCATGTTTTAAGACGCCCTTTAACATGTCTCTCAGATGTTGTGAGTTTATCAAAGAGAAAGTCCTCTTCAATAGCATCAGAGTGCATATCTACGTTATGGTAGGTAGCTGCTCTATCAAGTAAAGAATTAAAGGCCACTGTATCTTCAGTGGGTGATGGCTTAGTTGGGTAAACTGTTGGTTCTGTAATGGGCAGAGTCCTCTCATTATCTGGTTCTCCTCCTGCACCCCATGGCTGTAGGTTGGGGACTCCAGTTGGGTTTTGTGGATACCCAAACCCCACGTCTGCATCCTGATCTTCATCTGGGTTGTAGTCAGGTGATGTTGGGGCATATGGGGTTGTAGGCATGGCTGGATTGATAGGCTCAAAAAGGATAGGAGAGGTAGCACAGTCTCGTTTCTTTTTGAGTGGTATTCTTGGAAAGTCAGCTATTGGCAGAGGCCTTTTCTTTTTTGTGTACGCAGTTACTTTGCCAGTTGCTGGGTCAATGTACAGCTTCCACTGGTCCTCTGTGGAGGGGTCTGGGTGAATAAGCTCTTCCTCCACAGTCCTTGCCTTTGGTGTCGCAGCCTTTGGTTGCCAGATTTTGGCTCTGCAGGTTTATTGGGTTCGACCGCTTTTGGTGGTTGAATGGGTTTTTGATGTTTCTCAACACTTTTTGTCGGCTGGATGTCTTTAGCTGGCTTCACCACCTTTTTTGGACCGAGCGGTTTGGTTGGTTCGACAGTCTCTGTAGGTGTTTTAGGTGTATGTTGTTTTGGCTCGATGCCTTTTTTCGGTTTGAGGGGTTTCGGCTCGACTGATTTGTCTTTGTCCACAGTAGGTTTCACTTTCGGTTCGACGTTAGTTTTGGGCGTTGGCCTTTTACTATTGTCGATAGTGTTTTTCCCTTTGTCGATATTTGAGGCTTGTTTGCTGGATTCGACGTGCTTTGGTTTTGATGTTGACTCAACGTGCTTTTGCTTTGGCATCGGATCGACGTGTTTGGGCCGCGAGGTGGACTCGACGGTTTTTGGCTTTGAGCTCGACTCAACAGGTTTTGTCTTCGATGTCGACTCGACGGTCTTTGGCTTCGAAGGTTGTGTTTGGACTACGGCCTTCGGCTTGAGGACCTTTTGCTTAACTCATTTTGGATCGACGACATTTGGTCCGAAGACTGTGTTGTCGACGAGTTTCGGTTTCAATGGAACCGGTGCCGTATGGCGTGTCTCAGAGAACTTTTCGAATATGTTCTTAGCCGGGCAGTACGGCGGGGCTGTAGAACAAAAGTTTTGATCTTGGCTAAGGCCCACTGGCGATGCCTCGACCTGAGTCTCTGATATTGTTGTAGAGTCTATATGGGGCGGTGTACTCACGGTTCGCCCCTCGTCGTCATCGGAGTCGTCTTCAACAGCTACGATGTCGTCTTGTTCGTATTCCTCGAGATCGACGATGTCTTCGTCCTCTTCGAAGTAATTTTCTGAGTCGTGCTCCGAGTATGGTTGTTCGTCTTGATCCGATTGTTTGGCGCTACCTAGTTCTTCCTCATCGTCGAAGATGTTGTCTGGTTCGGGCGCCGACCTCTGCATTTCTTGCCTTGCTGCCCGTCGAGTCCGGATAGTCTTTTTGGACCGGAACTGGGCACAAGTTAGGCAACTATCTTCCTTGTGATCTGGAGATAGGCATTTGTTGCACACGGGATGCTTATCAGTGTGCGGGAACTTCGAGTTGCACTGCGGGCAGTATTTAAATGGACTTCGTTCCATTGACGGTCGGTCCACGTGTTGTCGAGAAGGCCTCACGGCCCGATTCGACGACCGGAGTGCAATAAAAGTTCCTGAAGTGTGTCGGCACCGAGCGCTAAACAATACAGACGGAACGAAGGCCTTTTGGCCTTGACAGAAAAGTTAGTCGATTCCGAACTTGGAGTATAGGAAAGTACATCCGAACCCAATGGCGGAAAAAAACAATCTGAGGATGGAGAGGATGCCCATGCGCACTGTAGTCCAAGGGACGAGCCACCTATCTCGTGATACTTCGAAGACTCTTCCAGGACAACAACATGCAATCATCCGGACCCAACACTAGGTGGCGATCTATGCACAGATATGAATTCAGCAGCCCACATGCCTCGAACCCTTATTTACACTCCAAACTTCTCAGATGACAGTAATCACTTCATAATCATAAACGCAAGCTTTTCTCCTGTAAGCACTGGATATCTGTCAAGGCGACGCTTTCCTCAGGATCTGTCGTGAAGTTATAAAGACCCACCTCTCGATACCTCCAATTCCGAATGTAATTACTACACAGAATCTTGGAGTGATCAAGCGGGGGGGAAAAGGGAGTTAGGAAGGGGACAGCAGGGAAGGAGATCTGGAAAGGAAAAGTTAGTAACAAAACATTCCGTAAATCTAAATTGACTTTGAAACCTAGAGCCAAAGCTGAATTATTCTGCAAAACCCTGTTGCTTAATCACAGACACTGAAGATACATTAGACTTCTTAATAATAAATACCAAATCTTTCACAACAACCTTTTCACCATATTGTTATTCTCTTGTGAATAGCGACAAAACATTCTTATCATAATTTTGTTCTTCTCTTGTGAATTGCGACAGATTCTCTTTAAGCAAAAACAAAACTCACTCCTTAGTAAATAACCTCTTTACCAAAGCTTTGAGAGCAAACCAATACAAAATCACACTGCTATCTTTGTCTTCTGATATAACTAAAACTCCTCTTGACCTTTTCTCCCTAAAGACATTTCAAAGAAAGAGTTGCGCAAAAACAAACAGTTTTAGAAATGAATGCACGCGCTTTCACATACTTTGCACTTTTAAGTTAAACATCTCTTGCCAGCAACAAGATGTAAACGCAGTTTTCAAAGAGCAAAATATACCAATGATTTCACGCTTCTGTGCTTTTAATTATTCCTCATAACATAAACTACTAGTTTTATCAAATATAAATCAAGGAAGTATACTCAAAGGACTTTAGCGCCGAGAACTAGGATTGATAAGTCCTACCTGTAGAGTACGACCTACTCTACAACCTTTGAAGGACAAACATCCCCGAAATGGCTCTTCCAACCGATAACCTTGCACAAGGAGCAAGCTGGATACTGACACGCCCCTTGGAAACGATCCTCAAGGCCTCCGATGGAATCCTTCATCAAAAACAGCTGGAACTCTGCAAATGGGAGAGAGAGCAAGAAGAGAACACAGCCACTCCCCAGACGATTCCAGAATAGTGAGCACAGGAGACAGGGCGCGGTCGCGTAAGCCAACGTGCTTACGGCGCCCACGTATGCGACCGGGCTACCAAACCTCACGCATTACGCGTGAGCATGCCAAACCTCACGCATTACGCGTGAGCATGCGAAACCTCACGCATTAGGCGGAAAACACAGCAAACAGCAGCCAAAGGACAGGGAAACTTGCACAAACCTACAAACAGGGATGCAACTTAACAGCACAAGCAGGTTTAAAGCACATCAGCCACCAACGCCCTCCCAAAGAGGACTGATGCATTTTGCCACAAGGGCAACTCCGAATGCAGGGTGGGGCGGGCCCTAGACCACAAGCCACCCTAGCCCTGACAATATCACAATGCTAAATCTGGAATAGGAGTGCCTTCACTACTTAAAACAGCAGTAACTTTGTTAGCCCATTCTTCAACTGTAGCTGTGTTATAGTTCAAAATCTGAAACCCTACCAGCAACATCATCACAATCTCAGAACCACAATCTTTTACGTCAGCTGTGACTTCACCATCCATCCAAGAACGACTGGCTTTGAAATAGAGCGCAGTATATTTCTTCCCTATAAACTGGAAATCTGATAGAGATATCCTTTCTGGTGTGACCTTTATAGATTTTACCGAATCAAATTGTGTGCTGTTTGCCTAGTTCCACTGCATACTCATGCACACATTTATTCCCTTCACCTAGAAGCCCAGTGGAATGCGAGCCCATCTCACCATCCTGTTTATGTTCACATACTACCAAGGCATGCCTTGCCCCAACCAGCGAAACAGATAAATGCCTTCAGTCTGAATTATGAATGGGAATAGAATGTGTGTATGGAAATTTAAATGTGCATGTACCGTACATTCATAGAACAGGGCTAATCTATTATGAACTTTACGGGGAGATCGGTTGGTTTTACAAAGTTTATCGTGGTTTTGCAGCTTTGATTATGTAGAATGGACAATTCAGGAACATGTACAGCATTTCCCTTTCAGATGCTGCCTGATTTCTGCATGTGCTCTAAATCGTCCTACATAATAGCATGAGGATGTCATAGAAAGCCTAAATTCTATGTTCGAGGCATATGAGCTGTAGATCATATGCTTTAGGATAGATCGCCATCTGGTGTTGGGTCTGGATGTTTTCACTTTGTTTTTGTTTGAAGAAGTTTTGCAGTCATGAGGTAGGTGACTCCTCCTTTTGGTAATAGTGCGCATGGGTATTGATTCCATCCCCAGATTGTTTTATTCCGCCATCAGGTTTGGGTGTGTATTGCTGTGCTCCAGTTCGGTATCATTTTCAAACCCCTTCGCGCGCAATCCTCTACCCTCTACGGTATTGTCTTCGATCACGGTTTCCCATTCAGCGCGTATCGTGTACACTGTAAAACCTTCGATCGGGACCTTTGAGGTGGGCCGTCCGGCCTACCCATGCCGACCACGCGAGCAGTCGATGGAACGGACACCATTCAAGCTATGCCCCAGTTGTCGTGCAGGTTTCCACGCACCAACTTGCACTAGGTCTGCAACCTGTGCTCATCCCCAGAAAACGAAGAAAAATCCTGCGAAGCGTGTCCATCATTCCGATCTAAGAAGACCATCCGTGATCATCGGGCTCAACGCCACGAGATGCTATGCAGCAGTGGCTGGTACCGGACATCTGCGGCGAAAAAGAAGGACACCGTCCTGCCGAAGAAGAAGAACTGGTCTCCGTGTCCGAAGCCAACTCCAACATGGAGGAAGGCCTAAACGTCACTCCAGGTCAACGTACCGTGGGTACAGATCCCCATGTACCCATTCAAACTAAAGATAAGGCTCCGGTATCGCCCTCGGGCTCCGATCGACACTGAGAAAGAGTTTCAGATGCCCCGCCCTCCAGCCCGGCTTTGAAACAGAAACACAAGCCTTCGGGATCGAGCCCACCCCAGTCCGGTGCCAAACCAACACCTTTGGCACGAAACATAAAGAGAAACATGTGCCACTTCCCACTTCATCGGCACCAAAGACATCTTTGACACTGAAAACCTCAGAGCCGAAACCCTCCAAAACAAAAGACTCCGACTCAAAATCGTCCAAGCCTAAAGCCTTGGAGCCGAAACGGTCAACACCCAAAAGCTCAGAGCCGACAACCTCTGCCCCGAAAAGTTCGGAGCCAAAACATATCACTCCAAAGACTCCACAGCCTAAACCGGCTAAAACTAAGCATTCAGATTCCAAACGCTCAGCACCCAAAGACATTGAGTCCAAATCTTCGATGCCGAAATCCACTCCTAAAGGGACAAATACTCCTTCAAAAGAACTTCCATCCGAAGAAACACCTCTGGATCCAAAACAAAGACATAGCATTGATCCAAAAACTAGACACCTTCTGGCTACTCTTCCTAAAAAATGGAAGTTAGACCTCCCACAAGATGCCCCTATAACGCTGAAGAAAAAAAGAGATATGGGTACTAACCCTTCTCCCCCTTATATACCTCATCTCCTCCTCCTATTCCCAATTTACATATTACACCATCACATTCACCACCTCCAATGCCACCTAACTCACAGGGTGACGATTTTGAGGATGGAAAGGGGATGACTATCATCATATCCCTCAAGATCCAGACATACCACATGACACTGCTCCCTGGGATGAATATGATAAGGCTCCATATCAACCTAATGACACTGACCTGTATCTCTCAAGACCTTCCCCTCCTGATGATAACATTGACTTTAAACAACTTATCAACAGGGCTGCCCAATATCACGGGGTAGAACTACACACAGACCCTCTAGAAGAGGATTTCCTTGTAGAAACATTCACACTCACAGAGGTCTACTAACACTTTACCCATGCTAAAGGGCATGTTAAAATATACCGACGAGGTATTCACAGACCCAGTTAGAGCCAGGATACTGACACCTAGGATGGATAAAAAATACGAGCCCGCTCCTGCAGACCCTATATACATAAAAGGTCCGTTACCATTAGACTCTCTTATTGTAGCTAACGCCCGTAAGAGAGCTAACTCTCAAACTACTGGCGAGGCCCCTCCTTCTGACAAGGAGTCTAAACTTATTGATGCCTCTGGCAAAAGAGTAGCTTCGCACGCCGCCAATTATTGGCATAATCCCAATGCTCAGGCTCTGTTGGCACACTACGACAGGGCACACTATGATGAGTTGGAAAAACTCATGCAACATTTGCCAGAGGACTATAAAACTAAAGCTAGCAACCTTATTCAAGAAGGGAAGCTCATCACCAAAACTTACATAAAATGTGCCCTAGATGCAGCGGACACAGCTTCTCGTGCTATTAACACTAGCATACTGTTGGGGAGACATGCTTGGTTTCGCATCTCTGGAGTCAAGCAGGAGGTACAATCCTCCATACTTAATCAGACCTTTGATAAAGAGCATCTTTTCGGGCCAACAGTAGATCCTTCATTAGAAAAAAATGAAGAAAGATAAGGAAACCGCAAAATCCATGGGAGCCCTACAATTACCTTCTAGCAGTGGTTCCTTTCGCCGCTCCTTTTGTAGGGGTGGCTCAAAAACACTGTCATCAGAAAATCCCTCCTCCTCTTACAAAGGGAACAACCAGTCTCCTCCAGAGGATATTTTTGAGGAGGTTACAAGGGAAATAATAACAAGAGAAGAGGCAGAGGGAACTCCACCCGCACTCCCCTGCCAATAAACAGTGACTTCCCTCCATTACCCCCGATCATTCCACTCCTGTCAGGGGAAGTCTCTCACAGTTCCTACCCATGACGTTCATCAAGGGACAAGAGTGTACTCCCTATACTTTTTAATTCCAAAAAAAGATGGCTCCCTCAGACAACTAAACTTCTACATTCAATCGGACAACTTCCACATGATCACCCTTCAACAGGTGCTCCCATTGATTCAGGCAACTTTCTTTCCACCTTAGATTTAAAAGACGCCTACTTCCATATTCCCATTCATGTCTAGCAGTGGTTGCAGCTTATTTACGAAGGCAACACATTAAAACCAGAAAGGAAACAGCACAACCCAACACACACTATGAAGTGTATGTGATGCACCTCCCTCAAGGCAAAGGACAATAATCCTTTATATTCCTTTTCCCAGACCCTCCTCTGGTCAAACTAACATTTGAGCATTTTGCTCTCACGGGGTGCAACACCACTACCACTGCAGTTTCCAGGGGTGATCAAGACGACCAACATAGACTTTTTGCCAACTGTGGGTTGCACCCCCCCCCCCCAATTCAAATACCCAAAGAAAAAGTAATTTATGAATGCCCATCCATTATTAGCAATGTGTAGATTTCTTTATTCTTCTTTTTAATTTGAAACAAAGCACCAGGCAGCCAACACATTTCATTCTTTTTACACAAGAACTTCATCAGGGTTGTAAAAAATATTTAAAAACAAGTGTATAATACAATCTTAATATATATGTACACATTCAATAATACATTCAATATAAAACACCAAGACAGGAGACATTTTAGAAAATTGAATTACAAAAAATATTTTCCTTTTAAACCCAAACATGATTTAACATGTATATAACAAGTCGAACATCTTAGCAACTTTCGTTTCATTCAAGTTCCATATTGATAAATTCAGGTACTAGTCCAGTTCAGAAACTGTATTATTTCAATATTCGTGCCAAAAATGTGAAAGTTATAGCTTTCATAGTGAAGACAAAGTCCAAACAACCTGAAACCCTGGTATCTAATACTAAGCCTCCTCATCTATCCGTTCATTGATATAACATTGATGGACAATTACAATCATACCCTCAAGGTCAAATCAAAGATAATTATGTAGAAGGGGAAAGTAATCAGAAAAACGTTTTCTTAGAGAAACTCGAGAAATAGAGGGGAAGTCAAAAGAAGGGACAATGAAATCCGTTAAGTGTAACACAGAAGGGTCCGAACAATGATCACTAAGGATTATACACATCTCACTTGGCTATATTCACTTAGTGGTTACATCGTAACCCAGATTTGTTCAGAGTTCATCCAAGTAATATGAGCCGGGCACCTACAGATTATACTGTTACTCGTCAATTTTTTGACCTGAAGCCACAATCTTTAGGACGCCTCCGCTAAGAGCTTTCCCGGCGAAGTCACCATAAATCTGTGCTCGCAGTGGAATATAATGGCTGTTATGCCTATGGGGAATAATATTGTGTTATTCCTTGGGCCTCCCTATCGTATCCCAAATTCAATACACCAATAACACAAATATCGACGAGTTAGTACACTGTGTATATTGACATATCACAACCGTAAATTGTCATGTTACCTATCATGCTGCACTACCAGGTATAATCTCTTGACCTGGCTGTGACACCCTATTGACTGGCTGTTGTGCCTGAAAGCAAAGAGTTTATAGGGGGACATTACTCCTCCAATTAAAGTCCACATTATACTGTCATTTATACACTACCCTTAGTATGGGTGATGTGCGCAAATCAGGCATGTATATCTATGACATCTCAAACTATTGCTTGAAAATTAACACGACAAAAAGCACAATAATTCCATCATTGTCAACCAATACTATCAAGTTCATTGTCTCAGGCGCCATCCTGCCCCCAGCTTCATTGATTTAAAGACCCTTGCGTCTTAGCCCCCCCATCCCCCCCCCCCCACCCCCCCCCCCCCAAAACACATACAGTGCCAACTGACGTACGCTGCAATTTCATTATTTCTTAAGGCCTCTTACACCCTAGCACGTAATAATAACGTGCAGTTTTACTTGTCATATCCTATTGTTACGATTGGTTTCGCACACAAGAGACCCATTTCCATTGCTGGCTATACTGTCTAATGGGAACATCCAATTTAATCGTTAAACATCGAGGTACATTTAAAAAAACAAAAACAAAAAACTAGCTGGAATTACAATGGGCTGCAACACGCGGTCTCGTTTAGTGTCAGGCTTGTTCCATAAAGTTTGATACCAGTGATATTACCAGCGCTGATCACCGGGCCTCACAATATATACAAACGTCCCCAAAACGCCAGTACACACAGTTATGCCATGCAGTGCTGGTCAATCTTTATAGTCACCGTACATTTCTCAAGTTAGTACAAAGTGGCAACCGATGTACAGGTCCGCCCATGAGCCACAAACGCTTATCCCACCCAAAATTACAAAACCTGGGCACTAAGCATGGCTTACCAGCAACGTGTTGTATCGAGCAGCTGTAAGTGTTCCAGATCAAACGCTTACTGAAAACGCCCAAACTTCCTCCCTCTATTTATGCACCAGGTTACTTCGGACAACGTTCTCACGTGCCGTAGCGCATTGAGGGACAGTCCCCAAATTACACCTACATTTATCTCTGGTGCACCACTAGCGACCCCAGGGAGGGTAAAAATACATCGCACTTCCTGTCCAACGTTACGTTCTATTTACGTACAACAACTAAGGCCGTATGAGCACTGGAGCGTACCCGTTTATAACCCATACATACACACCTATTAATTTATTAATACTTAAAGCATGTACTTATCTCTAACCTTGTTCAAAGCCATTTCTTTGGTAATATTGACGCCCCATCCTTATCTTGATAATAATCTCGATAATACTAAACATAGAGTAATTAATATGAATGTTAATATATTCAAATAATGATATTCCTGATATAGTCCCCTGGTTTCTATCCCAATTACAAGGAAACCATTCTTCTCATACGACGAGCTAATTCTATTTAAAGTTTTTGCTAACCTTGAAATTCTGGCTTCAACCACAGAAAAATCCCTTATTTAGTGGAATAGTTCCATTGCCCACGCTATCTTTACATACAATAGCAGTAGTAAATTGACAATCACAGCACTGCCCTTTTTCAATACAAATAAGTATTTCACTTGCGTATTTTGAGGCCCATCCTCAATCAAGATTGCCAGTAGCATTCCAACTGGTGAAAATGCTTTCATTGGGGGGCGTGGTTAGCAGCCAACGAGAATGGTCGCTGCCTAACGGAGATCCCATTCCCCACTTCCCTAGTCAGCAATATCCGACGCCATCCACGACTAAAATTGCCTGAAAGTCTCTTGATTCCTTACCCACCTCCACCCATGGAAGACTGACTGGTCCAGCAGGGTGTACGAGGACTCCACTCCCCCTTTTACAAAGACTCCGACCGGAGCCGTAATGGCGGCTCCCTGACTGCGATCGAAGCCGGAGCGGCCTCTCTTGAGCGGAGGAGCTTGTAGCCGGAAGACCCCAGTGGAGGCCCGGCGGAGACCTGTATGGCGAGGCGGCTCTGGATTTACCTTTATGCGGAGGAGCAGCGCTGCTCTTGTGGCAGCCGCCTGAGGTGCGCAGCGCCGGTGAGTGCTGAAGTGGCATAGCTGCGACCGGAGGCCCTGAGGAAACGATCCGGGCATGATCGCGTGAAGGGCATTCGGCGCGAGATAAATGGCCGTGGGAGCTGAGGAGTCACACTGTGGAGTCTTCCCGGGTACTGCGGGAGATTGAGGAGCGGTCCGGGGGCTCAGCTGGTGTCCCCGACCTCTGGGACGAGACGAGGAGGTGCGGCGGCCTAACTAAGACGATGGGCGGAGCTAAGCCACGAATTGAGGTACCCGGCATTGCGGCCTACCGTGACTCCTGCAAAGCGGTTAGGAGCGGGTAGCCAGAAACAAGTAAATGCGGTGGCCCTGGGAGCACTGAGTAAGGGGCGCCCGGGAGAAGGAAAGCACGCTGTTGATTACCTAGTAGTGTTGGCTGGCAAAGTATACAGGTGCAAAAGACCACATCTGTTGCCCAGGGTGCCTGCATTCAAAGAACTGCTGGGACTATATGGTCGCAGGGGGGGGCCTGAGACAAGGAGTGACATGTACTGGCGAAGGAGTGCTTGAGGCGGAAGGTGGATAGCCCCGACGTCTCCCCACAGCTGGAATGATTTGGCGCAGTGGGTCACTCCCAACTCCTATGGTGCCAAAGTACAGCTACCGCTTGTGTGGCATCATAGAAGTGGCAGTGGGGCGCAGTGATTCTTGAAACTTCCCCAACTAAATATACACGGGCAGCTGATACGCGAGTGGAAGCAGGGGTTTTAGGAGCGTTCTGAACCTGGGCGGCCTTGGGGAGAGAGGTGCTGCAAGCTCCAGCCCAGAGGGAGTTATTGTATAAGAGTGCCACGATTGGAGTGAGGAGACGATTTCCATAGTCAGTTGACGTAGGCACCTGCACCAGACGGCCGAAAATTGCGACAAGTGCAATAGCCCAGCCTGGACAATCTGTGCATTGGGACCGAGGTGGTCAGACAGCGACTGTAAGAGGGATCCCCACGAGTTTGGCTCTTCTCGCTAGTGATTGGCGGCTCACCGGCCAGAGCTATCTATTTTCTTCCCTGAGGGGATATATAAGAGTGTACAGCCATGGCGACAGGTGGGAAGGGTACTAAGGCGAATGCCCAAAAGCAACTGGCCAAATGTGCATGGTCTAAAGGGGGAGAAAAAGGTGACTTGCCGCACTCTGAGAAGGATGGAGGGACGGCGGACCCTAAACAAGGACCGGAGCCCACCCTACATAATGTACGGTGGCTATTAACGAAGTATGTGCTTCGGTGGACTCGGTCACAGTGGAGGTCTCTCTAATCAGGGCAGATTTCCGGAAAGTAGACGAGAAAATCAAGGAGCTCAAAATAGTTACCAGCGCCCTACAGACGGACACGTCAGAACTTCAGACACAGATGCTCGAAATGCAGAAAAAGCAGGAAAGGATGGCACAGCAGCTCGATGATTACGAAGGCAGGGCCCGCCGCAACAACATTCGTATCTAAGGGGTCCACGAGAGAACCGAAGGGCCGGCAGCGGACCTATACGTAGAGGACTTCATCACTAAGCACCTGAAGCCTAAGACTCTGTCCAGCTATTTCTCCATTGAAAGAGCACACAGAGTACCAGGAGGTAGACCAAAGCCGGGTGCGCCCCGAGACCTCTGAATCCTCGAGTGTTTAACTCCCGTGATAGAGACATTATCTTGCAGACGGCGAGATCCAATCCTCCGCTGAAAATAGATAACTACTAGTGGCCTTCTTCTCTGACTTCACAGCTAAAGTTCAAGCCCAGCGTCGCAGCTTTCAGGTGGTGAAAAGGGAACTCCAAGACCGGGAGGTGAAATACGCGATGCTCTTTCCTGCCAGGCTTAGGGTTGAGTCAGATGGCAAATCATGGTTTTTTGACTCGCCAGAGGCAGTCTGGGACTGGATGGAAGGCTGGAGCGCGGTAGGAAACCAAAGATGAGGACACTCTGAAAGGACTAATCAGTGCAGAGGTAACCAAGACAACGATGTAACAAACGGCCTAGTGGAGGAGGAAGCTAGGTCGAAGTAGAAGGAGTGGGGACTCTTGGCTTTACTGATGGAGAGCCGGCGCCCAAATGAAAGCACAAGTAGGGGTGGAATAGGTGGGGTCTGATATACCCATCGGGTGCGTGACTTACTATAAGGGACCTGATGTACGGGTTAAGAGTGGTGGGTTTATATGATGTGATCTGAACGGGACTATTCAGTGCGAACAGTGGATGGCTACAATACAATTGAAGTATGATGTGAACGGGCGGGGATGGGAGTTAAATACCCCGTGCATTTTGAGCATTTCAGGGGGGAGAGAGGCACTCTGCCATGTTTGGGAAGGGGTAGTTCTAAATCCACGGGCAGGGGGGGCAGGGAGGGGGGAGGCAGCAGGGGGAGTGGGTAGTTTTGAATCCACGGGCAGGCGGCAGGGAGTGGGGTGGGGGTAAGGTAGAGTTTGAAGGTTCACTGTCGGGATTGAGGAGAGGGTACATGGTTGAAGGATTCATTGTTTAATTGTGCAGTTGGGACATGCAATGCTAGACAGGATGTTTATGTTTTACTCGCCAACCTTACGGATCCGTTTCACTGAAGCTCATTTTGTGACCTGGATGGGGAGGGGATAGGGATAGGACACTTTCTGTAGTGACGTGGAATGTCAATGGGATGGGGTATAAGATTAAGAGAGGGATTGTGCAACAGTATTTTAAGAGGCACTCTCCTGATGTGGTACTGCTACAGGAGACACATCTGGTGGGGCAGAAGACGAAGGCCCTCACGAGATGGGGGTATAAACTCTTAGTCCATGCTGATTACACTTCCGGGTCAAGGGGGAACAGCAATTTTGGTAAAAAGATCTGTACTCCTCATAGTGCACAGGGTATGGGCGGATGTGGCAGGGAGGTTCGCAGGAGTGGAGGCCCAGTGGGATGGTAGGGACCTCAATATAATCTCAGTTTATCTGCCGCCTGCTCTGGGTAAACCGGATTTGGAAGACCTGGGTGGAAAGCTGACGGGACTACGGGAAGGCACATTGATTATGGGAGGCGATTATAATCTGACGTTAGATGACACAGTTGATCCCCACCCACCGAGGTCAAAGGGGAAATCTAATCTCCTAATGGCCAACTTTACGGAGGCGCTAGGACTGGTATATGTGGGTCCGGCGCTTCGGCGCTCAGATAGGCTCTTCACCTTTTTGTCCAATATCCACCAAAGCCTGTCACGTATTGATTACTTCCTCACACACATGTCAGCGGACGGGAATTTTATCATTTACAAGGTTCTGCCAAGGGGTATGTCTGATCACTCCCCGGTCTGGGTGGAGTACGCGCACTGGGAACGACAGGCACGCACCTCCATCTCTATTGTCCTGGACATTAGAGAGGAAATCCGTACACAAACAAAGAACTACTTTGCCGAAGATGTGGGTTGGGTTACGTCCACTCAGACAATCTGGGAGGCATACAAGGTAGTCCTGAAAGGACTGGCCTTATCTTTAAAGATGGGATACATCACCAGGAAACATGAGCTTCTGGTGCGAGCAGAAGCTGACTTGCTTGACCTAGAGCAGGACCATGTCCGGAGTTCCTCCCCTGATGTTGCCAACAGGCTTCAGTTGAAACAGGATGAATACCGGATTAAGGCCAGAGAACCCATGTTAGCTAAGCATCGACACACGCAGCATAGACTGTATGAGATGGGGGACAGGGCAGGCAGGACACTGGCTTGGTTGGAGCGGCGAGAACAGGGATCAAGATGGGTACACGCATTGATGACGTCAGCAGGGGGCTCCGTGACACATCCGCAGGAAATAGCGGAGGAATTCGCTGCCCACCTAGAGCAAGTATATTCCCCGATTCTTTCAGAGACGGATAGGGAGGCCCTAGATGGGGATCTCTCGGCTGAGGAAATCGGCAAAGCTATAGGGCAGATCAAATCTGGGAAGGCGATGAGACCCAATGCCATACCGGTTGAATTCATGAAAGCTACTGCCTCTTGGACGATACCACATCTGAAGGCCATGTACGAGGAGAGCTTGGAGGTTGGACGGTTACCAGTGGATCAGAGGTTGGCTACGATAGTGGTGATCCACAAACAGGGCAAGCCGGTGGAACTCTGTGGCTCCTATAGGCCAATCTCACTGATAAACATTGAGGCGAATGTTTTAGCGAAAGTCCTCGCTAATCGTTTGGGGGAGGTTATTATGACATTGGTCCACCCGGACCAATCTGGGTTTATCCCTGGAAGAAACACAGTCCTCAATCTACGGCACCTACATAATGTGATGGCCCGTAGACAATATATTGAGGAGGACGTCGCGTTGTTGTCTCTTGATGCCTCTATGGTCTTTGACTCCATAGAATGGCCATACATGTTTGAAGTATTGGAAAGGGTGGGCCTAGGTCCCAAGTTTATAGCATGGGTTCAGTTGTTGTACACGGATGTTTTGGGTCAGATGAGGGGCAATGGTCACACCTCTAGGACATTCAGATTGCGGCGGGGTACCAGACAGGGTTGCCCGTTGTCCACGTTGATATTTGCCCTTTTATTGGAGCCTCTGGCGGCATGGGTCCGCCGAGATGTTATGGTGCGAGGGAATAGGTGGGCGGACAACGTAGAAGACCGCTTATCTCTTTATGCGGATGATATCCTATTATACCTGGCCTCCCCCTACAAGTCCATATCGGTGGTGCTTGACATCTTTACGAATTTTGGCAAATATTCCAGGTATGCAATCACCTGGCATAAGTCTGTGCTGTTTATGCTGAGGGGACAGGTTCCCAGGCTTCCGGTAGGCTGCTCCATAGTGTTGGCGGAGGAATGGTTCCGATATTTGGGGGTCTATGTCATGTCAGATTCCAATCTGTTCTACAGTACCAACTCGGCTCCATGCTGGCTAGCCCCTCTCCCCCTCCCCGCTGGCTAGGCTGCGAGCGGACGTGAAACACTGGTGGTCCCTCCCACTCTCGCTGATTGGCCGGGCTGAGCTCTTTTAGATGTTGGCCCTTCCTCGCTTCCTTTATATCCTTCAAAATTGCCCACATAGGGTTCCTGATTCATATTTTAAAGCGGTAGTAGGAGAGGTCCGTACGTTGCTGTGGGATGGGAAGGCCCCACGGGTGGCTTTGAAGAAGCTGACAAAGAGTTGGTGTTATGGAGGCATTGCGCTCCCCGACCTGAAACTTTACTTTTGGGCCGCACAGTTGCTGGCCATTAATCAATGGATATACCGTCCTCAAGAGGACCCCGCGTACTCTCTGGACCGATACCAAACTGACCGATCCGGTTATTTGGGGGCTTTATATTTCAGTGATAAAAAAAACAAAGGGCGGTTCTTTGGGCCCACCCTACACACGCTAGAGATATGGCGGATAGCGAATGCTTGCTTGGGTTGGGCTAACATTCTTTTAAAGGTTACTCCACTCTGGTATACACAGAAATTGGGTATGTTATGCTACCAGCCTGGGTTTGATAAATGGGACCTAATAGGCATCTCAGCAGTAAAAGATTTGGCCAAGAGGGGGGAAATACTCACGTTTGAGGAACTCCAGGCACAATATCACATGGCTCGAGGAGAGGGGTATAGATATCTGCAAATTCGCCATGCCCTTAAGGCAACCATTTTGTCTTTCGCAGGTATACCAGACTCGTCACTGCTTGAGGATAGACTGTTGGAAGGGCCTTTAAATTCCAAAGCTATTTCTCTTACTTACAAGAAATTAGGCAATAATCTCCCAGATGATTTTCCAAAACTCAGGGAGAAGTGGCAAGATGATTTGGGAATGATTAGTGATGAGGAATGGCAGGAGGCCCTGATGTCCCCTCGGGAGGCAGCCATCACAATAAAATATAGGTTCATCCAACTCAGGATACTGCATCGCTCATATATGACGGTGCAAACTCTGATGAGAATAGGTTCTAGATCTGATGATCTCTGCTTGAGGGGGTGTGGCCAACAGGCCACGTTTTACCACACTCTGTGGAGCTGCCCAAGGTTGAGGGCCCTGTGGGAGGGGGCCTCTGAACACATGTGTAAGACCTTACATAAAGATATTGTCCTGACGCCACAATTGGGTTTGTTGAATATCTGGTAGGCGACTGACCTGTTGTAATCCGGAGCTCCAGACGCCAGGATCACGAATCAGTATAAATCCTCGTTTCCACCCCCCAGGAAGAATACCGGCCACAAGGAAAACAAGAAACTTGTACATCCAGATGTCGGATTTGACCCGAATGGTGTGTGCACTTGAAGACGCACCTCGTCTCCCCAGGTCGCCTAGAGGCATCACGGAGAAACGACCAGCGAATTACACCGCCGTCGGTCCCAAAATCATGAAGAAGGAGCTGCCGACCCTGCACATGCAAGCCTCTGGTCTCCTGCTCCCTAAGAAGAAATCGCCATCCCTCTCAAAATCTCCAACTTGAAGAAGGAGCCGCCGACCCTGCAAACGCATGCCTCCTGTCTCCCGCACCCTAAAAGAAACTGTGAGTGCTAACGAGGCAAAGTTCACAGGGCCGATAGTTGGGTCCCCGAAGGAAGCCTTTAAGCACTCATTGCGTGGATCCGGAGGTGGGGGGCTGCTTGAGCGCTTAGGCCCCGGTGAACCCATGGGCCTGCCTGACTCCTAAATGGCGACCGATAGGGACAGAAAACAGCAAGCTCAATAACTGTTTCTAACAAAGTCAAACAAGGACTGAGCCACAATATTAAGCCCCACCACCAGCGCAAGCAACAGCGTTCAGAAGCCCCCTAATCAAGCCAATTCACGCAAATTTAAGACCACAACCGGGATATCCGGGAGGCCTGACCCCAAAATGGCGGCAACACGGAGCTAGTCGCACCGGCAATTGAACTCACCTACAGCCCGGTTATGCTCAGCGACTTCAGCGGTCACCAGGCATGATAATCAAATAAAGACTTAAACAACAACCATAACAAAACAAAAGGGAAGCCACAACTCGAAGCCCCACAAGCTTAATAGCCCAAAAGCCTGACCCCAAAATGGCGTCCATTTGGGACCAATCACTCCGGAGACCTCGCCCTGCTACCAAGAAGTAAAAATGAGCCATTCCAAATAACCTCTGCCTCTAGCTTAAGGGGACCAGAATTTTAAAGCAATAAGAACCGGGACATTTCACAAAAATAGAATTAAGTACTATAATTCTATGTCAATGGAAAGCACAGAATGACAGCTTTTCAACCCAGAATTACAAATCAGGCAGTAAGAACATACATAATGATACTATTTTTAAAGCCAGATGCCTGCCTGTGAACTAAATTGCTTTCCTGGAAACTGAAGCATTGCAGTACTGCAAGCAGGCAAACTCTAAACACCCTACACTACCAACAAGGCTACAAATGGAGCAATTCAAACATCGTCATGACAACCCAGACGAATAAAGCTCAAGGAATTACCTCTAAGCTGTCTAGAATGAGTCTGCTACCAAATACAGCACACCTTCAAGTCCAACCCAGCTGGGAAAAAACTCAGGACAGGCGTCCACAAATATCTTCCGAAATGTATCTTCTAGCTCAGTAGGCTCCTCCATTCCCTGTCTCCTACCCCCCAGAGAACAACAATGCACCCACATAACAGAACAAATAGATCACAGGTCAGCCTAACCCCCATCCGAGCCAACTCAGCACATGGCTTAAAATCCCATGGCAGGAACTCCTTTTCCATCACTTACCCTCCCAACCTCTCACCTAAAGCGAAAAGAAATTTTAAACACAGGCTGATAAGACAGCACCAAGAGTCACTAATTGCGGACTTATACCACTGTGCCTCAAAAGGCTTGCAGAAAATGGATCTTATTTTCAACACCCAGAATCCAATGGGATGGAACTCCATCCTCAGATCCCACCTCCACATATATAAAACTACCAGCACCCCTCTCAGCTGTAAACTAACGTTCCTAATACCCAACCACCACACACTCAGCAGAAACACCTTTGCGACTATATACAGCAATGGCACAAACCTGATCCAAGCCAACCATGACAATCTGGAGGCCTTCGACTCACTCTTCCGCCCGCTACGTCTTGCCCTCTCCCATCTAACCCAATCTAACGTGAAAGCAACCCTATCCTCAAGCCATACATACGGGGAAAACCATCTAACCAGTCTATCCACTCAATCCCCACCCGCCAAACTCCCGCCCCCCCCAGCCCCACTATCCCCTTCAACTCCTCCCCCCCCCCCCCCCAACGAGCCCACGAAATTCATCCAGTTTAGACACACCTAACACAAGGCCCACCCAATATGGCACACAACAGCTCCTCTCCAGTGTCCCCCTCTCCCTTTTCCCCCAACCAGCAACTAATGAAACCGACCCGCTGATAACAGCCCCGAACTCCCCTCCTGCACTAACCCCAGCGAACTCGCCGCACAATCTCCGAAACACTACACCACAACCTATACCTGCAATTTCCCCCATAAACCACACAGATACTAGCAACACAGGGAAATGCACCCACACAGATATGCTATCATTACCGAACACAACCAAACACCCCCAACCACAAATGGCCTGACCCTGGTCACACAGAGACCAAACTCCCCCATCCCTCCCTCCTTGAGCACAACCCAAAGATTGGCTCGACTAGAATACCAGCTAGAAATAGTTACACAGGATATTAACAAAATCTTATCCAACCGCAACATCTCCACCACCCAAGGCCCACCCCCCACACTCTCTGGCACTCCCAATAAACACAGATACCACCACAAAAATCAACGACTCAGATGGAAGACAACCCCCCTTAGAAACCAGCCACATAGACCCAAGAGGACAAGCGCTGTAATGTTCATGCAAGAGGCGTGGGATCTTGCTGAATCCTATAAAGCAGCTCCAACGGTTGCCCCCAGCTCTGTGATCTCAATAATCACAGGAATCGCGAAATCCTATAAAGCAGCCCCAACGGTCGCCCCCAGCTCTGTGATCCCTGTAATCACAGGATTTGGTAGAGAACTTTCAACTACAAAAATAGCTAGACCTCCAGCGTTCCTCGCTAATATTCCTAGGGCTCCCCCAAATAAGGAACTCAACAACAAGAAGGTGGCTAACTGCATGCTCATAAACTGCAGATCTGCGAACAAACACGCAACCGAACTGGCAGAAACCATTCTAACACATGACATAGATATCACGTTCATCACAGAACGAATCCTCTCCCCCTATCTTCGATATGCTCATACCCCCTGGGTTCTCTATCATCAACAAGGACAGGAAAAACCAGCGAGGTGGAGGGACCGCAATCATACATAAAAGGAACTTCTCTATAGCAGAAACTGACTCCTTCAAATACCACACACTGGAGTACCTTACCGCCACCATCAAAACATCAGATAACCAAATGCTTCTTTGTCACCTTATCTACCGCCCACCAGGTAACCGTATTTGGTGAACAGCTGGCTGACCTTATCTCACACTGCTCACTCTCAACAACCTAATACTAGGAGACCTAAACATTCACTGGAATGAGACCAACAACCCTCAAATACAAACCTTAAATGAGTTCCTTTACAATAACAATTTGACCCAACACTGCACCGAACAAACCGACAACAAAGGCTCAATCCTGGATGCAATCATAGCCCACGAAGATGCAATCACCATCGACCGTACCCTCCCTGTCGACTGGTCAGACCACCATCTCATCCTCTTCCTCATCAATCAAAAGACACATCGAACCCCTCGCGCGAATGATCACTTTCACTGGACGAGAAACCTGAGACAGATCCCCCTAGAAGAACTTGAAGAAAGACTAAGTACACTCTTCCCCTCCAACGTAGTAGACAGGTCCACAGCAGAACTTACCTCACAATACAATGAGGCTCTGACCGACATGCTGGACAAAATAGCCCCTCTGAGACAGAAAAAAAACAAGACCCTACCATCGTGATCGTGGTTCAACACTGACCTAAACCTGGAAAGAAGGCGACTAAGAGTGGCAGAAAGACTTTGGCACAACAACCCCTCGACAACCCACCTCGAGCTACTCAAAAAGGAACCTAGGAAATACAATAAGCACATCGCCTATGAAAAATCCTCCTTGTTTTGCGACACACTTAAAAATGCGAAAAACCGCCCCAAAGAACTCTTCAACATCATCAGACAGCAAGCATCCAAACCATCACCTTCTGCAATTCCGGCCTCCAAAGAACTATGTAACAAATTTGCCAATTTCTTCAATGAAAAAATACTAAAGATTGAGCTCTCACTTATGGACCACTCTCGTCCCCCAAAGGAAGGCCCGCTACATATGAAAGAAGACATAAACTCACCCAGCCAATCCACCAACAACTGGCTTGAACTAACTACCGGATCTAAGCCCTCATCACACCTTGAGGACCCCCTCCCCGCTCAACTGGCAAAAAAACTCAAACACTCCTTTGCCCCTCTCTGGACTGAGATTATAAACAGCTCCCTGGAAACAGGAATCATGCCTGACTGCCTCAAAATCGGTCAGGTAACACTATTAATAAAAAAAGCAGGTGCCGACCCTAACGATCTCAACAACTACAGGCCTGTTTCCAATCTCCCATTCCTAGCACAATTACTAGAAAAATGTGTACTCCGTCAACTCACTCATCACACGGACAATAACGACCTCCTCGACCCTCACCAATCAGGCTTTAGAAAAGGATGCAGCACAAAGACTGCCATCTTAAATGTCATTGATGACATTCACAAATCACTGGACAAGGACCTCTGCTGTCTACTCATACTCCTTGACCTTTCGGCGGCCTTTGACACGGTCGACCACAAACTACTCATCAACGTTATCCATGAAAGGGTAGGAGCAAAAGGGGTGGTCTCACAATGGTTCACCTCCTTCTTGCAAAACAACTCTCAAAGAATAAAAATCGGAAACTTCACGTCCGACCTACACCCTATAATCAGAGGTGTTCCCCAAGGTTCAGTTCTTTCACACGCACTGTTCAACATTTACATGGAGCCACTCACCATCATCCTCAAAAAAGGCAATATTCCCTTCCATCTCTATGCCGACAACACCCAGATCTACCTAGAACCTCCACCGTAGCGGACATGCAAAGACTAAACAACACCCTAATAGAAGTCCAAAAGTGGCTGTCCCTAAAACCATCTGAAACTCAACCAAGACGAAACAGAAATTCTCCTCATAGCCAACAAAGAACAGACCCACCCAAATCACGGAATGGATAAAGTCTATTGATGCTCTCGACTGTACCCTCATCCCAGCAGACTCAGGTAAGTTATTGGGTATCACTCTAGACCCCAACCTTGATATGATCAAACACATCAAGAACACCGCAAGATGTGCCTTCTTCAACTTAAAACTACTGAATAAAATCAAACCCTTCACCCCACCAAATGACCTTCAGCAAGTCACGCAATCCCTTGTCCTATCCAGATTAGACTATGGGATTCCGCCCTCACAGGCACGTCTAAACTAAACCTTGCTCCTCTCAGAAAAACCCTAAACGCAGCAGCCAGAATGGTGACGGGAGTAAAGAAATACAAACACATCTCCCCCGCTCTAAAAGAGCTTGAGTGGCTCCCAATAGAAATGCCGGCTAACTTCAGAACTGCTTGTCTCACACACAAAGCTCTGCACAATGGTAAACCCACTATCTAGCCACCAAACTCAAGAAAGCGGGACAGACAAAAAACCTCAGAAGCACCAACACTCTGCTACTCATGCCCCGAAAACCTGCAAACAAAAGACCTTATCTAGGTCCTTCTCCGGAAACGCACCCAGAATTTGGAATGCCATCCATATACATATCAGGACTAACCCTTCCTTCAAAGTATTCAAAAGCCAACTCAAAGCGCTGTTCCTCAATCGAGCCCTCACAAAGTGACAACGGACCTACAAGAATATTACGCCACAAACCAGAGGACCCAGTGACTACGAAAAGATCACATCTACCTCTTGACCCCAATAGTACTCCCTCCTACTTTTACCGCAAACTTTACAACCCTGCATTGAATGCTACTTGACTTCTACTGATTAATGAACCACCTTTGAACACTGTATTTACTCTGACACTCTTTGTATACTGGATTGGTATCGACAAATGTTGTAAAGCGCTCCGATACCTTCCGGTCTGGCTAGCGCTATATAAAATTCTGAAATAAATAAAAAATAAGGATACACACTGGTTAAAAGGGAAATAGCGAGAGGGTGGGGAAGTAATATCTTACCGGGCGTCCCTATGTGGGCGAAAGAACAAGATAGGTGTATGCTAGCGGAAACAGAAGTATTTGTGGCGAGAGGGTGCCCCAAGAAATGGGACCGAAAGTGGTCCAACTGGAATAAATATTGAGGAGAGATTGTGGTATCCCCAATGATGGAATTGGCAATGCATAACTGTACAGAAAGTGCAGAATGTATATAATATGTGTAAATCTATTTGCTGACTGTCTGGCTTGTGCTGCATATGTAATTTATATTGTACTGTCCTGATAATGCACACAAATTTGTTGTATTAATAAAAACATTTAAACAAAAAAAAGAAAGTGCTGTCGTTAATACGCGTGAACAAAGGGGCTGTACAGTCTATCGCCTCCTCTGTCCTTCCACACTCATTAGAATGACGGGAAGTCTTAGTTGGGTCCTCCTCACCGCTATTGTGTGTCACGGAAGGACACAGGTGGCGATAGACTGTACAGCCCCTTCGTTCATGCATATTAATGACATCAAGGAGACAAGACTAACAAGACACGAGTACCGTTATCGAGCCCCTTACGTGCATGGGTGGGAATTGAGGTATCTTCCAATACGGAAGGACCTGTAGAAGCAGAGGCTAATAATAAGGGCACAGGAGCAATTGAATCTCTACAGAGGGAAGATATCCTAACTATTAGAAATAGTGTATCGAATAACATGTTATCTCCTACAAAGGACATGGAAACCTGACATTACAAATGAGAATTGGAAATATTATGGTCTTGAAAAAGATGGAGTAATAAATTAACCATTGAAAGGGTTGACGCATCGTTTAAACGTAATCCATGGGTAGAACCGGACCTGGAGATGCTAGAATAATTATTGTATCCAGGCCAGTGTGTTAAATTGTTATCCAGGATACGTTTTTCCAAAGACAAAGTGTGCAGTCTAGTCTTTTTCTATTTGTATGTTGGGGTCAATGTGATATTGTGTATTGTATAGAAAGCTTTAATGCATGTTTTTTATGAATTATGTAATTAATTTGATTGTGATACTGAGGTTGTAAAATTAAATTTTAATATTGCTATAGTACTTTTTTTAAAAATAAAACATGTTTTGAAACAATTTTTTAGTGAGTGAGTGATCATATGTTTGTACACTTATTTGGGGTGGTTTGTTGTACCGGCAAGATGTATAATTGAGCTTTTTCACAGAATGTAAGTCTCACTCTAAGCAATGATAAAATTGTGTTGTTGGCGTTTCTGTCCAAGGGATATTTTGTTTTAACTTGTTAAGAGTACCCTATTCCCTTGTTTGAACAAGGCGTCTCTCTCTGTTGCTTACATACAGATACAGGTTAGCCACCGCTTGAGAGTAACTGCTGTATAGTCTAGGCGGAAGCATATGATCTACAGCTCTTATGCCTCGAACGGAGAATGCTACTTACCAGGTATGCATCTGTTCTTGGTATGTAGAGCTGTAGATCCATATGTGCCCACCCACCTCCCCGGATACCTTTATCTGTTGCAGTATTATCTTACTTAGATACACTATACATGGACATCTCTTCCTACTCTTACTAACTCCATCATCACCCTTACTGCAAAACAATCTGGGGATAAAATCTGAAGGAAACAGGTTAGTATTAGATTCCTTACCTTAGAATATCCCCAGGCGTCAGACTGGATCCGGAAACTTTTGCGTAGCAGTACCCTTGCGCGTCGGTAGGCGTCGTCTGCGGCTCCGCGTCTGGCGTCGCTGGCGCCTAGATGACGTCGCCGGAGTACTTAGACGCCGCCCTCGCGCGCTGACGTCAGTTCTTCTTTTTTCCACGCCAGCAGCGCAGATCCGGAAAAAGTGGTACCCATAGTCAATTTTTGACTAACTTTTTCGATCCCTTTTGATCATTTTACGGAGTCTTTTCGACTACGCACGGTGCCGGTAGGGATGCCTGGATTTAAACCTGCAAGGACCGCGACCGACTGATGTCGGTTACCGACCTTCACCGCCGGTGCCTTCACTGTCTTGGCTTCGACCACGACGACAAGGCCTGCCCCGCCTGCCGAGCCCTGACGTCTAAAGCTAGGCGGGAGTGGTCCCGCAAGCGTATCGAGCTCTGGCAGCCGGACCCGCGCCGCGAGAGGTCCCGGTCCGGACGGGGGTCGAGGAACCAGTCGCGGGGTCGGAGCCATCATAGCTCCGGGAGTCACCATCGGTCTTCGGGCTCGAAGTCGTCAGGTAAGCACAAGAAATCGAAGAGACGTCATTGCTCTTCCGACTCGGCCGGGGGTTTGGGTGATGCCGCCCACGCGGCTCCATCGGAGTCGCGGGCGTCGCGGCCTGCTTCATACCCTCCGGTCCCTAGGCAGAACGCGACGCCGGAGGAGATTGAGCGCTCCCTCATGGCCATGAGGTCTCTCTCTCCTCCGACGGGCTCCGAGGCGCCTTTGGGCCCAGCGGGTCGAGTGCTACGGCCTCGACGCCGGTGGGTGCTTTGGACCCGACGTCGCCGACGCCACAGGGCCCCGCTGGATCCGCTTCCGGATCCGGGTCGTCGCCGGTTGACCTGACGACCTCACCGGCGCCGATCCCTAGGGTGTTACCTCCGGCGCCGCCTTCGGGCGACACCGTCCCCGATGCCTCCCTCGATCCGGTTCCGGCGTCGTATTCAACGCTGATTGGAGATTTTTACTTCAACGAACCGGCCCCATCCTTTGACAACCCTGATTATCAGGAGATGGGTGATGAGGTATATTGGGAGGGGTCTGAGGACCCTCTGACACGTGATTGTCAGTCCCAGCAGGACTGGACAGGTGAACTTAGGACGCCAGTGGTCTCGACACTTCGCCAGACACTGGTTTTGTCTCACCTCCTACCATGGCTACGGAGGAGGGGGCAACCTACAGTGTGGTGCTGACGAGGGCGGCCAGGGCCTTGTGCCTTGAGCTCCCCGTCGCGGCCGTGAGGACTAACCTCCTCAATGAAGTCCTTAAACCGCAGTCAAGCTCGGCTGAGCCTCTGCTGCCGTTTAATGAGGCCTTGACTGACTTTATTTTGGGCACTTGGTCCAGGCCCGCTACAGGTCCGCCTGTAGATAGGAATGTAGCCAGACGCCACCGCCCGGCCCCGGGCGACCCTTGTTTCCTGTCCACCCATCCCACCCCAAGAGCCTGGTCATCCAGGCCTCCAACTCCCAGAACGCATTCCCGACGGCTCCGCCCGATCGGGAATCCAAGAGGTACGAACAATACGGCAAGAAGGTATTCTCCTCCCTGAGTTTGGTTCTGCGGTCTTCCAACACCGCGTGCCTCTTGGTCCACTACACCCACTCTCTGTGGGACACGGTTGCAAACGTGCTGCCAGACTGCCCGGCGGAGGTCAAGGCTAAACTCGCCCAAGCCCTTGCGGAGGGTCGAGATGCAGCACGTTTTTCCATCCGGTGTGGGCTGGATACCACCGACTCACTAGGCAGAGCGATAGCAACGACAGTGGCGATTCGTCGCCACACCTGGTTGAAGTCCGCCAACTTTTCGGCCGATGTCCAGAATACACTCATGGACATGCCGTTTGATGGCCGTCGCCTTTTTGGCGACAAGGTAGACCATGCGCTTGAGCGCTTTAAGGACTCCAGGGCTACAGCCAAGTCCTTGGGCCTCTCGGCCCCGCGCCAGCAAACGGGTGCCTTTCGCTCCTTTCATGGCCAAGGAAGGGGCGCCCCCACACGTGCTGCCACCCACGCACAGCAGACTAATTTCCAATGCGGTGGCGGCCGTGCAAACCGCGTGGCGGCGGTCGGGGACAACGGCGAGGTCAGTCCACACCTACCCCTGCAGCATCCGCCTCAAAACCCTCCTAGTCCGAGCTTTCAGGCCCATGTGATGCCAGTGGGGGGCAAGGTTTGCCATCACCTCCTCCGCTGGCGCACTGTCACATCGGACAGGTGAGTGCTGCAAATCGTCCGAAGGGGCTACTCCCTCCCCTTCGAGGCGACAAGTCAAGTCAAGTCAAGTCAAAGAATTTATATAGCGCGCTACATACCCAGAGGGTCTCAAGGCGCTTGAGGAGGGGTGGGGAATTACTTGTCAAATATCCAAGTTTTAAGTTGCTTTCTGAATGCTAGGTGGTTCTGGGTAAGGCGAAGGTGAGTGGGAAGTGAGTTCCAGGTTTTAGCTGCCAGGTAGGAGAAGGATCTGCCTCCCATGGTGGTTTTGTTGATGCGAGGTACCGTGGCGAGGGCTTGGTTGGATGATCGTAGCTGGCGGGAGGGGGTGTAGAAGGCCAGTCGTGTGTTGAGGCATTCTGGTCCGATTTCGTAAAGTGCTTTGTGTGCGTGGGTTAGGAGCCGGAAAGTGATCCTCTTATTGACGGGGAGCCAGTGGAGGTTTTTCAGGTGACCAGAGATATGTTCTTTACGTGGGATGTCTAGTATGAGCCTGGCTGAGGCGTTTTGGATTCGTTGGAGTTTTTTCTGGAGTTTAGCGGTAGTACCGGCGTAGAGGGTGTTTCCATAGTCCAGTCGGCTCGTGACCAGAGCGTGGGTGACCGTTTTCCTAGTTTCGGTGGGGACCCCTCCAGCCATGCCACCGCAATACCACCGCCTGTCGAGGGATCACTTGCGGCTTCTGCAAGAGGAAGTTACGGCCCTCTTGGCCAAGGGGGCCATCGCCCTATCTTGGATCTCCGGAACGTCAATGGCTTCCTCTGGAAGGAGAAGTTCAAAATGCTGACACTGGCTCAGGTCTTAGCTGCCCTGGACCCAGGAAACTGGATGGTAGCGTTGGACTTGCAGGGCGCTTATTTCCACATTCCCGTCCTACCGGCCCACCGGCGCTACCTGCGGTTCACGGTAGGCCACGAGCACTTTCAGTTTACCGTGCTCCCCTTCGGCCATACCAGCGCCACACGGGTTTTCACGATGGTGATGGCGGTGGTCGCAGCTCATATGCGCAGGTTAGGGGTTTCAGTCTTCCGCCTACCTCGACGACTGGTTGTTGAAGGCGGGCTCGCTCCAGACAGTCGTCAGCCACCTCCAGACGCTGGCAGACCTCCTGCACCAGCTGGGGTTCTCCATCAATGCGCCGAAGTCACACCTGTGCCCCTCCCAGAAGCTCCTCTTCATCGGAGCGGTTCTCGACTTGGCGCAATTTCAGGTTTATCCTCCCGAACAGCGGGTTCGGGATATTCAGGCTCTGATTCTGATCTATCAGCCTTTATCCCGAGTCTCGGTCAGGTTGACGCTGTGGCTTCTGGGGCTGATGGCCTCCTGCATCCTTCTGGTGCATCACGCTCGATGGCGGATGCGGGCTCTGCAGTGGGACCTGAAGTTTCAGTGGGCCCAGCATCAGGGCAACCTGTCCGACCATGTCCTGATCTCGGAGGGCACTGCGAGACAGCTGCAGTGGTGGCTCACGGACCGCGATTGGGTCAGCGGCAGATCCCTCTCCATTCCCCAACCGGAGCACGTAGTTGTGACGGACGCGTCCGTCCAGGGCTGGGGTGGCCACATGGGAGAGGCGGAGATCAGGGGCCTCTGGTCTCCGGCGGAGTCCCGGCTCCATATCAACATTTTGAAGCTGCGGGTGATTCGTCTAGCACTGAAGGCATTCCTCCCCTCTGTCCGAGGGAGTGTAGTGCAGGTGTTCACGGACAACACCACCGCCATGTGGTACTGCAACAAACAGGGCGGGTGGGGTCGTGGACCCTCTGCCAGGAGGCTCTGCGCCTCTGGCAATGGCAGGAACATCAGGGCGTGACCCTGGTGGTTCAACACCTGGCAGGTTCTGTGAACGCCAGGGCGGACGAACTCAGCCGTCGGTGCATGATGGATCACGAATTGCGTCTGAACTCAGACGTGGCGCAAGGTCTCTTTCTGCAGTGGGGAGAGCCTTGGTTAGATCTATTCGCCACCGAAGAGAACGTGCAATGTCATCAGTTCTGCGCATTGGAATTTCCAAGGCGGCACTCGCTCGGAGACGCTTTTCATCGCGAGTGGAGTTGCGGTCTGTTGTACGCCTTTCCGCCTATACCATTCTGCCCAGAGTGCTGAAGAAGATCAGGCGTGGCTGGGCACAAGTCATCCTTGTGGCTCCGGACTGGGCACGAAGGTACTGGTATCCCGAGCTACTCAGTATGTCAGTCGATCCCCCGGTTCGTCTGCCTCTTCAGGAGGACCTTCTGTCGCAGCAGCAGGGGACGGTCCTCCACCCGAACCTGTCCAGTCTCCACCTCCATGCTTGGAGATTGAGCGGCGACAGTTGAGACCATTTGACTTGCCTCCTAAAGTCTGTAACATCATTCTGCCAGCCAGGCGTCCCTCCACAAAGTCGGGATGCGCCTGGAGGTGGAACAGATTTGTGGCATGGTGCACAGCAAAGGCTGTGGATCCTCTTTCTGCCCCTTTTTCTGAGGTTCTTCTCTTTCTTTCTCTTGCCCAGCAGGGCTCTACTCTGGGCACTATCAAGGGCTACCTTTCTGCTCTTTCAGCCATTTTGAGGCTGCCTGATCAACCATCTTTGTTCAAGTCCCCTATTGTTAACCGTTTCTTGAAAAGCATCACACATACGTTTCCTCCTGTGCCCTTTGTGATGCCTCAGTGGGACTTGAACATGGTTCTTACCTTTCTGATGTGTGCTCCCTTTGAGCCACTTCACAACTGTCCTCTCCGCCTTCTCACTTTGAAGACTGCCTTCCTGGTAGCCATCACCTCTGCCAGGAGAGTGAGTGAGCTCCAGGCTCTATCCTGTAAACCTCCTTTCCTTTCGGTCCATCCGGACCAGGTGGTATTGCGGACAAGGCCTTCTTTCCTGCCCAAAGTAGTCACTGCCTTCCACATCGGGCAATCCATCACCTTGCCCACCTTCTTTCCGCCTCTGCATCCCTCAAGAGAGGAAGAGAGGCTCCACCGTCTGGACCCAAAACGTGCGCTCTCGTTCTATCTGGATCGCACACACCAGTTCCGGGTGGATGACCAACTCTTTGTTGGTTATGTCGGCGCTAAGAAGGGGAAAGCGGTGCACGATCGGACCATCTCGCGGTGGATCATCTTGTGTATCCAGGCGTGTTACTCTTTGGCTAAGAAGGAACCCCCCTATTGGGCTGAGGGCTCATTCCACTCGGGCCACAGTGACTACAACTGCCTTGGGCCGAGGAGTGCCCTTGCAGGACATTTGGCAGGCTGCTACGTGGGCCTCGCTGCACACGTTTGCAAGACACTATTGCCTGGACAGCCAAGTCCGGAGGGATGGCTTCTTTGGCCGTTCCGTCCTCCAGGACTTTCTGGTGTGATTATTGGTTTGCAGACCCACCACCGGGGTTGGTATTGCTGGGGTATCTATTCTAAGGTAAGGAATCTATCACTAACGTGTCTCTTTCAGATGCACAAGTTACTACTTGTGTAACGATATATCTGTAAGAGACATTAGTTAGTGATAGATTCCTTACCGACCCACCCATCCTCCCCGTTCTGCGAACCGATATCTAGGGTTAAGGTCATTCCCTTTCAGGGCCCTAGTTTCAAGGTACCATTGTTGGTTTTTAGCATAGCTCTGCGTTTCTGGCGCGGAAAAGCTGTGTCTAAGAACTGACGTCAGCACGCGAAGGCGGCGTCTAAGTACTCCGACGACGTCATCACGACGCCGGCGACGGACGCAGAGCCGCAGACGACGCCTACCGACGCGCAAGGGTACTGCTACGCAAACATTTCCGGATCCAGTCTGACGCCTGGGGATATTCTAAGGTAAGGAATCTATCACTAACTAATGTCTCTTACAGATATATCCTTACACAAGTAGTAACTTGTAATTGAGGCATGTGAATCTATGAAAGATACCCCAATACTGGATAAGAAAACAAGTTACTTACCTGTAACTACAGTTATCCAGTATTGGTATCTTTCATAGATTCACATGCACCCACCCTCTTCTCCTGGCAGGACAGTTCTCTAATGGGATACTTACTCCTCACTTGTGCTAAGAAAATCTGAGGAGAACTGCCTCTGCTGGCACGGTTCTAGAGGGTGCTGACTTCTGATTGGTTGGAACTATTTGCAGTTCTTTTTACATAAGGAGGTACATAGGCTACTAAGATTTGGGCCTATAGTCAGCCTACTACAGTTTTTACTAAGGCACTGCTATTGTATATTTGTTACCGTGGGACTCCCGCCTAGGCGACGGGGAATGATTCAGGCATGGGAATCTATGAAAGATTCCAATACTGGATAACTGTAGTTACATGTAAGTAACTTGTTTTCAATCCCATCTTTGGCCAACGCAGAAACAAGGTCTTGTCTGTGAATGTGTGCAAAGGGCCTGTTCTGGAGGATGTGCGTGGACCAGGTCCTGCTTCACAGAGTGTACATAGATAACAGCTCACACTCTTCTCCCTTCCTTACGTTGTGTGGAGACCAGAGCCCCTCCTTAGCATTTGTGGAGACCCACAGCCTGCTGCAGAGGGTGTGTCGAGACCCATGACTTGCTTTTCACGGTATGAAGAGGCATAAAGCCTTTTCCTCAAGGTGCTCCCTCAGTGTATGAAGGAATCCAGGGCTTGAAGAGGGTCATGTCCTCGGCATGTGGAACCGTAAACACATCCTGCTTTGCTGGGTGTGCAGCGAACCGTAATCTGTTCTTTGGAATATTCAAACACAGCCCCTGCTCCACAAATTGTGTATGCTATGTGAATGGCTTTTACAAAGATTCAAAACATGTATCCCTATTCATGTACCTATAATGCAATTCATATCCCGAAAGCATTTTCCAGGCTGTGTACTGCTGCATGGAAGGTAGAACGGTAGCTCCTACTTCCCAGTCGTATGTGGATATTCATGATTTGGTTGTTTTTTTTCCTGCAGAACTGTTGGATCCTGTTGAATTAGGTGAGGCGGCCCACAAGAAGACTGGAACCACAGTTCCAGAGTCTATCCATTCATTCAGTAAGTCTTTTTTGTCATGTTAGCAACGGTAATTGTATGGTAAAAGCATCTCGATTGAATGAAGAGGCTTGGGAGACTTCATAGATGAAAGGTGGTGACTGAGATAGTTGAACATGTAACTGAGAAGGGTTTCAGTGGAGAGATGTCTAAATCGGGAGGAGAAGCAAGTTAGGCAGAAGATGGACAGAAGAGAGGTAAAGAAGCTAGATGGGTCCTTTTATCTCCTCTGCTCTCAGATCCGTCACTGGTCCCTTCTCTCTCTCGCTTTTCTATCTGACATCTGTCTGTGTTGCGTTTGTCTCCACTATGCCCTCTAATGTATGTTGTATTTCTCTTTCTCTCCATCTCCTGCCTTCTTTCTCTCTAGCACTGTGTCGTCCTGTGGGCTATTGTTCTCTCATTCTCTCCCTCTGCCACTCATAGATTCGGTCTCTTCCCCTCTAGCCTGTTGCAAAATGCTCTCTCTGACTCTGTCTCCGTGTGTGCATTGTTTGTCGCTTTCCCTCACCTTCCCTTTCTCCGTCACAGTGTCTCCCAGTGCTCTATGTCCTGCTGTGGTGTCTGTGCTTGCCATGCCACATCTCGCTTGAAAAGATTCTGATGTTAGCTTCCTTTCTTCTTACTCTTACAGTTGGGGATGGTACAGTAGCGCCAGAAGCACTCAATAAGAAAGCGATTCAGATCATCAATCGAGTCCGCGATAAACTCACAGGTGAGTAAAGCTTGCTCTTATGGTACTAAGAATCTTTAATGGGCTAGGCGATTGGCTGTGCAGGATGCACCCTCGCCAGTACCAAGCAATTAACTCTGGCAAGGTTCGCCATTTAATTCAGAGCAGCTAATGCTTTTTTCAGTTCCTGGCTTCATTGGCATTACATGGCCAATGCTTTGAGCATAGGGCAGGTGTCCTATGGAGGAGGACCCCTTCTTCCCTCATTGTTCCCCAGTCCGGGCAGATCAGTGCTCTTTTCTTGCTGTATCGATCATTTAGTTACTTTCTCAAGGTGACATTCTATTCAAGCGGCTCTTTTACAGTGCTTTCCCACTTTCCATGTGCCTTGCTTTGCATTCTATTTGCAGTTATGTTGTCTGTTGCTGTGATTAGTCACATTTTATTTGAAGCATTCCTAAATCTTCTGGTATAATTGAATAATTTTGTGATCTGGTGCTATTACATTACATTTCCGTAGTTCTGTTGTATGATGTTGTGATTGATCACATTCGGTTCAAGTTGTGTCACCTTTCCACAGTGATTGCTTGCATTATGTTCTGCTAGGCTTGTGATTTGACATCATAGTTTATAACTTTCCATGTCTATAGTGTAGGGTGCTGCTGATGCCATGGTAGGGTTACCGCTATGGAGGTCCATGGTTTTCTCACTGTTGTGTGTGTTTATCTTCCATTTTAAAGGCCGAGATTTCTCTCACGATGAAACTCTGGATGTTCCTACTCAAGTAGAGCTGCTCATTAAGCAAGCCACCTCGCATGAGAACCTGTGCCAGTGCTACATTGGCTGGTAAGTGAGTTGTTTGGAATCTTCTAGGTATCTGCGTCTTCTGCTTGACAGATGGGTATTCACTCCAGGAGGTGAACCATTCCCATCCTTGCCCTATATTAGTGATGGGATTGGGCACCCCACTGAATGCAATGCACATTCTGATGTTCAAGCCTTCTGATGAAGCACTAGTAGCTGTAATGGAAATGTCTTCAATTACTTTAACTTAAGGTTTGGCGATAAAGTTTTAAAGCTAGAGTCTTTAATCTTCATTGAATCTGCTTTGCAAAGACTGATAAGCAGCTTGTTACTGTCATACCATTATTGTAGAGGTGATGTGGGCACGAAGTTCTCACAAGGACATGTTTTATTCAAGGAAACACATTTTTAATTGATAAAGAAAACGGAAAGCATGGCTGCAGTAGTGTTTGTTTAACCATGATACCCAATCTTTAGGGCATCACCCCCCTCCCTTACATCCATGAAAGGGCGAAGCTGTCCTGTGAAAGAAGTCACTGCGCACTTTGTTTCAGTTAAAATCTTAGCTAAAATTCTGCGTTGAAGAAGGTTCTTTACCAGACTGTACTCCGATACACACTTCTGCTCAGGCAAAACTATTTGGATTTCTGAACTTCTTTCACCTAATTTCGCAAGCTTTTGTTGCTCTTTAGAAATTATGACAATCTTTTGAAGTACACTTTGACTTAGTTGATTGGTCGAGTATTTTGAAGAAAAACAACTGCCACTCTCAGCCTGAAAATATGTCCCCACCCCTGTCCCCATCAATGTAACTACATGTGGTGGCTTTTTTGTTACACAGTACTCCCATTCTAAATACGTGTCTACAGCAAGGAATTCACAGACCTGTATACCTTTTATTAACGGTCCAGAAGCTCTATGTATTTAGAACTGTGTTTGCAACTGGTTCAGGCAGAGCCAAGTCTCAGACTTTTCAGAGGCACACTGGTGAACTTGCTATTGTAAATATCACCTTGTGAAGGGGTCATGGAAGGAGTCTAATGGGCTCGAACTGCTGCTGCATTTTTCATTTGTAGGTTTTCTGTATTTTTAAGGATCATCCAGCCAAGCCACTATCACAAAATAACTACACTTTTCTTTTGCACACACATTCATTCCGAGTTAAGCTAATTTACCATTAAGAAGTGTCAGTGTTACAAATTATTGCTGGTTTATTTGTATACAAGCTGCATAAAGTGGTTATTTTGGTTTCTGTGTGCTGCATGAGTCTTTGTTTTTGATTGTGCAAACTATTAGTTAACTGTTTTTTTCTCCCTTCTCTTCAGGTGTCCTTTCTGGTAGCAGAGGTCTGGCAGTCTTTGGAGGCCTTTACAGGTTCTTTGCTCCTGACCTAGAACATGTGCCGCAGTGCCAGCCTGCAGGCCGCAGTGGGACTATGAGCAAAGACATAGACATGAATCTACTTTGCCAAGAGCATAGGAACATGTCTGGCAAAAGCATACGTTCTGACATCAGAACAAAGCCCAGGGTGGCAGTGACTGTACAAGGACAAAACATCCAGTATGGGACTAATATTAGCTTAAACAAAGTCGACTCAATGATATCCTTGTTAAGGCAAATCAAATGTAAAAACATGTACAGAAGAAAAAAGTCTATTAATGTTTTTGTGGATGTTGCAGTTCAAATGCAGATGGCAGGCTATTCATGTGCAACGAAAAGGGAGGATTGCAGAGGAGTCCAGTCCTGAGGAACTGATTTGGAGAGCCTTGTTTTCATGTGGTTCAACAGGCCATAAATATTTCCAGTGTTCTAAGATGTAAACATCTATATTCTTTGTACTAAGAAACATTTCCTCTGTTGCCCAGCTTTTCTGGGGTCTTTGCAAAATTTTTAGCAGCCTCACAGTTCCATGGTGCAAGTAGAAAAGGAGGGCACTATTGTTGAGTGTTTATTACATGTATGCTGGGGTCATGGACATGAGTAGTTATGTGGAAGACATCACATGACATCATGAGTGTGTCCTGCAAGTTACATCTGTTATTTTGACATTCTAGAGTGGTGGTCTGAGGGTTATTTTGGACTCTGGTGTGTCATCTAAGTCCTATCCAGGTTTGACAGATTTGGGCTCTGCTTGGGTTATCTTTGGTGGCCCTGTTGAGTGGCTCTCTTTGGTAATGTCAAGCTTCAGTTTTCAAGGTTCTCTATTGCCACCTTCCCAAATTACCAAGCGCCATGATGATGGCGGCCAACTGCTGCCAATGTGTAATGAAGTTAATCATGTGTAGATGAGTGAGTGCCAATCAGATGTTGAATCAGTGCGAGATATACTGTGGATGTGGCCACAACTGTATTTAAAGCTGTGTGGGCTGCTAATAAACAGCACTGAAAAATAAAAAACCTTTCTATTTATTTTACAAGGACATTTGGTTACTGTGTGATAAAGAGGGACTGATACGTCACTGCCTGCCATATTTGTAGGAAGGTGGATATCTGACTATGGTTACCCCCAACTTTTTGCCTGGTGTTTTGCTGGTTTTTCGACTTAGTTGACCTGGGACCCTGCTATTCAGGGCCCCAGGCCCACTGCTCTCTCTATAAAATGGATTCCATGTACCTTAGGTACATATCTAATTGGATACTGAGTCACCTTATCAGTCCCTGTATAGCATACCTTAGGTATCCAGGGCATAGGTGTACCCAGGGCCTACCAGGGGCTGCAGCATGTATTATGCCACCCCTGGCTGGCCATCTAAATCTGACACAACTGGCTGCACGACAGCTGGGGCAAGGTGGTGTAATCGCACTTTGCTTTAGATATAGTATTCCTATATCTAACACTAAAATGGACACATGTATTCCTATCAGTCACTCCTATGGCAGGCCTTATCAATCCTGAAGGCAGAGTGCTTGGAATTATGTGAGATATGCTCTGGCATGATCTGAGCCCGTTTGCAGCTTGCGGAACCAAGTCCTAATAGCTGTTCCATGATAACGCGTACCATATACTCTTAAGTGCATTATAATCCTCGCGGTTATTTGTCAACTTTGGTATCGCTTTATCAAAACATGTCGAGTAAGGTGTCATACGAATTGGAATACTAACCCCTCGCCAATTCTGGCGACGGGGTTAGCATTCCGCCCTTCTAGAGGGACAAGACATGTATGTAACTGTGAACCCCGGTTAAAGCTAACTCGAGCCTCAGCATCACAAAATGGATGCTGCCACCACAGACACAAGTCTGACCTCCTGCTGCTGGGAGTCCTTCCAGCGAGGAGAGCTTGGACAAAGGGTTTCCTGTCAGGGGCGGTGCTAGCACCATCCCAGACAGGGTTTTGTGTATCCCAGGAAGGCAGGGCTGAGAGGAAGGTGACTGCAAGTGGCACCCCGGTGCTCACTGTGCATATGCCGGCTTAAACCAGTTCCAGGGGCACACCAGCGCCTGCGCTGGGGAAAGTTCGGACAAGGGAGAGGGGTGTAACCATCCCCTTCCTGGTCCCACCCATGGGCAGGACCTAGTCGCGTGCCAGCCCCTTTCTTCAGAATAAAGGTAGGAGCGGGCCCCCTTCCCAAATTAGATAATTCTGAATCTTGACTACTTTCCACGAAAGGAACTCTGGATACCTTCTGAAGACTCTCCCTTGTGGCTAAGGAGTAGCCACCCTGCACCCGCAGGCACCATCTAAGCATCGCGGTTTGCTGTAAGTCCATCCTCCGGATCAAGACTGCCCAGCTCGACGAGACCCGGATTCCCTGGCATCTCTGACCTCTACCTGCATCATCAGCCCAGCTGAGATTCGTGGGTGTGACGAGACATGAAGGGACCGGCCATCTTCAAAACTGCACGACGCTTAACCAGCACGACCGCCGAGGGATCCTCGAGTGAGTGCTTTGGGATTTGAGAAGCCCTAACCCTGAGCAGCTCCAGCACCGAAGTCCAGCCCCCCAGCATCCACGAGATCTGCGTGGGGCCCTTCTGCTCTTTGCTGCTCACCGCGTTGTCCAGTCACTTGCCTGCTGGCTAGTGGCCCTCTTGACGACGCACCACGACTATTGCATCGCTGGTCTGGTTGCTCCAGACTGGCCCTTGCTCCCTTCCAAGAGAGGAGCACCCCGGACCCTCCTGGTCCGCTCCAGACGCCATCTTGACTCCACCGCGTGGGCGTGACTTTGCCAAGGTTTGTTGCCCCAATCCTGGGTCCAGCATCGCCGACAGCAGACACCTTCGTGGGACAGCTCGCTCTTCCAGCCTGGTCGCCGACAACGCCTCCTGGTCCGAGGGACAGCAGAGTCCAGCGTCGCCCATTCACCTGGTCGAGGTGACTTCATCCGGTGCCATCCTGGTGCCCACACAATCACTGGCTAGTGATTAAGAACTGAGTCCCCTCTGCTTTCAGGTCGTCTCCATCACCGATCCAGGCTTGGATCACATCGGACTTCTTCACTGGTCGCCTGCCAGCAACTTCTTCTTTCAGGCTCCATACACTGTAACGCGGATTCCCGACGTCTTTTGAACCCTATGCAGCCGCAGCCCCTGGGCTAGGTAACCTGAGCATTTCGGTGCTCCAACGTAGGTTCACTATCTAAGTGTCCAGATCCTTTTTCGTTTTCAGTCTATCCAGTCGGATTCGTCCGATAACTGTAACTTTACAAATACTAGCATCCATAGACTTTGTCCCGCATCCCGCGTGAGAGTGCACACTCTTCACCCGATCTCCCTAGGCCTCCTGCTCCTAACCTTAGGGTTCAGTAGTGTAGTCCTAGCGATCCTGAAGCCTCTGGATCTTGTTACTTACCTGCTAGTATTTCGCATTCCACTTTTAGTGTATATGGTTTTTCGTGCCCATCGGGCATTTGTGTAAATTGTGCAACTTAAAGTATTTTCTTAAGAGTTTTGTTGTGTGCTTAGCTCCTTGACTCATAAAGAGATCAGGGTAGACTTGTTATAAATAAATATCCTTTTATTTTCATAACAACTTGTGTGGTGTCCTTTCACTTGGTGTTCAAGGGGTATATGTGATGGTATAACAGCTGGCTTAACACGCCCTCTAGAGTTTAGCCTAAAGACTGCTCTTGTCCATGCTGCTAGGATAGCTGGTCTATAAGGTTGACTTACAACCAATCATCAATAAGGGTCGTTTGGTATGATACACAGTGATCACTAGAATAGTGAGCCCTATATATCAGGCCAACTTCTCACAATATTCACATAGGAGCTCTACAAGCTGAAAACGAGCATTGAAAATCAAGATCCGAATTGTAAATTAGATATCTGATAGAGACTGCTAGCTGCAGATTCCTTACCTTAGAATATCCCCATGCATCAGACTGGATCAGGAAGGTTTTTGAGCAGACCTCTGTATGCCAGTAGGTGGCACTATTCGGCTCTGCGGCGTACGCACCAGAAGTGACATTAACTGTGCCTATATATGGGCCACACCAGCATGCTGACGTCAGTTCTTTCCTTATCGCGCTAGCTGGCAAAGATCTGTTCTGAGCTACCCTATGTCATTTTTTGAATGGCTTTTTTGCAACTCTTTTTGAGAGTTTTCTCCCCTGGTGTGAGGATGTCACCCAAGAAACTGGCTGGTTTCAAACCAAGTCGAGCCTTTCACAGGCAGATGTCTATGACAGCTCCCACTTGGCTTGTTTGTGGTGCTTGGAGTGCGACCACCAATCCAAGACCTGTGAGGACTGCCGTTCCAGGCACCCAAAGGGGAAAAGGAAGCAATCCCTCTAGCTCCTTGCCCACTGGTGTGGGACTCATCAACTCGTGTGGAAAGTCCAGGGATCGTTCGCGGAGCCGCACCTGGTGATCGTCATCACACTCAAAACTGTCAAGGAAATTGGGTAAGCTCATCAAACATTGAAATCCAAGAAGCCGGAGAGGTCTTCGACTTAACCATGACCTTCCAAGTCATCCGATGAGGCACAAGAGCGTCAGCACTCCAAGCCTCCCACTTCAGCGGCACCGGAGTCAAGGTCCGCTCTGCACTTCCCTGATTTTCTGGGAGCCAGAATGACCCCCGCCCAGCTCAAAGAATGTTATGAGGCCATGCACATCATATTGTGTGGCACCTTTCATCTGGGTTCAGGAGGGACCCCCTACAGGATGCAGTTCACCCTCAGTTCCATTCGAGCCTCATTGTTTCGTTGCTGGATCCAGAGCTGAGCCGCCGGTGAGACCAAGATCTTCCTCGATGCCTGCTCCAGCGCCGACGTCCCTGATGATGGCAGTCCTATCCTCATTTCCAACATGGAACTGGATGACTGTCCTCCAATGCCAGTGCCGGCCGGGACCATGCTCTTTGGAGCAGAGCCAGTACCTTTTTCTCTTGACGGGCCTGGAGGGGGAGAGAAATGGGAAGGGTCTGAGGACCCTTATGGTTACCAGCATCCCTTAGATAAGGAGCGGTAGAGCGATCTCATCGTTGGTGGCTTGCGGTGCCCCGCCAAACCTGGCTGAGAATGACTGTTTTTTCAGGGTTATACGACCTTGCTACATTTTGGTGCCCAAGAAGAACGGAGGCCTTTGTCCTATCCTAGACCTGCATCCTCTCAATTTCTTCCTGAAAAAGGAGAAATTCAAGATGCGCATGATCCTGCAAGTTCTGCCTGCCCTGGACCGCGGAAACTGGATGATAATGTGGGATTTGCAGGACGCATATTTCTACATCCCAGTCCTGCATGCCCTCCGATTTTACATGCAATTCACGGTAGGCCAAGAGCACTTTCAGTTCACTGTACTCCCGTTCCGCCTTCTGAGCACCCCTCAGGTGTTCCCAAAAGTGATGGCAGTGTTTGCAGCTCATCTGTTAACATTGGGGGTTCCAGTCTTTCTCGGCAATTGGCTGTTGAAGGCGGGGTTGCCCCATGCAGTCGTCGCATTCCTCCAGACTACTGCAACCATTCTGCACTTGCTGGGGTTCACTATCGCCGTGCCGAAGTCACAACTGACTCCTTCTCAGACACTTCCTTTCACCTGAGCTGTTCTGGACACAGTACAGTTTCAGGCTTATCCTCCCGAACTGCGAGTCCAGGATATTCAGGCTATGATACCGATGTTCCATTCTCTATCCTGGATTTCGGTGAGAAACACTCTGAGGTTATTGCCCTTCTGCACACTGCTTGTGATTCATGGCCTGTGGCATATGTGGTCTCTGAGAAGTTGGCCTGATATATAGTGCTCACTATTCTAGTGATCACTGTGTATCATTACAAACTACCCTTATTGATGATTGGTTGTAAGTCAACCTTATAGACCAGCTATCCTAGTAGCGGGACAAAAGCAGTCTTCAGGCTAAACTCTAGAGGGCGTGTTAAGCCAGCTGTTTTACCATCACATATACCCCTTGAACACCAAGTGAAAGGACACCAACAAGTTGTTATGAAAAATAAAGTATATTTATTTATAACAAGTCTACCCTGACCTCTTTGAGTCAGGGCGCTAAGTACAATACAAAACTCTTACGAAAATACTTCTAGTTGCACAATTTACACAAATGCCCGATGGGCACGAAAAACCATATATTTAAAAGTGGAATGCGAAATACTAGCAGGTAAGTAACAAGATCCAGAGGCTTCAGGATCGCTAGGACTACACTACTGAACCCTAAGGTTAGGAGCAGGAGGCCTAGGGAGATCGGGTGCAGAGTGTGCACTCACGCGGGATGCGGGACAAAGTCTATGGAGGCTAGTATTTCTAAAGTCACTGTTTTCGGACGAATCCGACTAGGTAGACTTAAAACGAAAAAGGATCTGGACACTTAGATAGTGAACCTGCGTTGGAGCACCAAAATGCTCGGGTTACCTTGCCTGCATAGGGTTCAAAAGACGTCGAGAATCCTCGTTGTAGTCTATGGAGCCTGAAAGAAGTTGTTGCTGGCAGGCGACCAGTGAAGATGTTCGGAGTGATCCAAGCCTGGATCGGTGATGGAGACGACCTGAAAGCAGAGGGGACTCAGTTCTTAATCACTAGCCAGTGATTGTGTGGGCACCAGGTTGGCACCGGATGAAGTCACCTCGACCAGGTGAGTGGGCGACGCTGGACTCTGCAGTCACACGGGCTAGGAGGCTTTGTGGGTGACCAGGCTGGAGATGCAAGCTGTCCCACGCAGGTGTCTGCTGTCGGCGATGCTGGACCCAAGATGGGGGCAACAAACCTTGGCAAAGACAAGCCCACGTGGTGGAGTCAAGATGGCGTCTGGAGTGGACCAGGAGAGTCCGGGGTGCTCCTCTGTTGGAAGGGAGCAAGGGCCAGTCTAGAGCAACCAGACCAGCGGTGAAATCATCGTGGTACGTCGTCAGGAGGGCCACTAGCCAACGGGCAAGTGACCGGACAACGCAGTGAGCAGCAAAGAGCAGAAGGGCCCCACGCATATCTCGTGGATGCTGGGGGGCTACACTTCGGTGCTGGAGCTGCTCAGGGTTGGGGCTTCTCAAACCCCAGTGCACTCACTCGAGGATCCCTCGGTGGTCGTGCTGGTTAAGCGCGTGCAGGTTTTGAAGATTGCCGGTCCCTCAGGTCTCGTCACACCCACGAATCTCAGCTGGGCTGATGATGCAGGCAGAGGTCAGAGATGCCAGGGAATCCGGGTCTCGTCGAGCTGGTCAATCTTGATCCGGAGGATGGACGTGCAGCAAACCGCAATGCTTAGGTGGTGCCTGCGGGTGCAGGGTGGCTACTCCTTAGCCACAAGGGAGAGTCCTCAAAGAAAGTCAAGAGTTCCTTTCGTAGACAGTCGTTCAAGATTTAGGATGATCTAATTTGGGAAGGGGGCCCGCTCCTACCTTTATTCTAAGAAAAGGAGCTGGCACGCGACTAGGTCCTGCCCATGGGTGGGACCAGGAGGGGGGTGGTTACACCCCTCTCCCTTGTCCGGACTTTCCCCAGCTCAGGGGCTGGTGTGCCCCTGGAACTGGTTTGAGCCGGCATATGCACAGTGAGCACCGGGGTGCCACTTGCAGTCACCTTCCTCACAGCCCTGCTTACCTGGGATACACAAAACCCTGTCTGGGATGGTGCTAGCACCGCCCCTGACAGGAAACCCTTTGTCCAAGCTCTCCTCGCTGGAAGGACTCCCAGCAGCAGGAGGTCAGACTTGTGTCTGTGGTGGCAGCATCCATTTTGTGATGCTGAGGCTCGAGTTAACTTTAACCGGGGTTCACAGTTACATACATGTCGTGTCCATCTAGAAGGGTGGAATGCTAACCCCTCGCCAGAATTGGCGAGGGGTTAGTATTCCAATTCGTATGACACCTTACTCGACATGTTTTGATAAAGCGATACCAAAGTTGGCAAATAACCGCAAGGACTATAATGCACTTAAGAGTATATGGTACGCGTTATCATGGAACAGCTATTAGGACTTGGTTCTGCAAGCTGCAAACGGGCTCAGCTCATGCCAGAGCACCATCTCACATAATTCCAAGCACTCTGCCTTCAGGATTGTTAAGGCCTGCCATAGGAGTGACTGATAGGAATATATGTGTCTATTTTAGGGTTAGATATAGGAATACTATATCTAAAGCAAAGGGTGATTGCTCCAGCTGTCGTGCAGCCAGTTGTGTCAGATTTGGATGGCCAGCCAGGGGTTGCATAATACATGCTGCAGCCCCTGGTAGGCCCTGGGTACACCTATGCCCTGGATACATAAGGTATGCTGTACAGGGACTGATAAGGTGGCCCAGTACCAATTGGTAAATGCACCTAAGGTACATGTGAGACAATTTAGAGAGAGAACAGCTAGACTGTGGGTCTGATTAGCAGGCCCACAGCCAGGGAAAGTCGTAAACCAGTGAAGCAAAAAGCAAAAATAGGGGGTGACCATAGGATTGCAGACCCCACTCTCCTACATAACCCCCCCAAACTTAGGGACATTAAACTAACCTTGACCAGGTGAGTCTTCTTGTTCTAAGTGGAAGTACCGGGAGAGACCATCTGCATTACCATGGTCAGTCCCTGGGCGGTGCTCCACTGTAAAGTCCATCCCCTGTAGGGAAATGGACCACCTAAGAAGTTTTGCATTTTCACCCTTCATTTGATTTAGCCATAAGAGGGGCTTATGGTCGGTCTGAATCTTGAAGTGAGTGCCAAACAAGTATGGCCTCAACTTTTTCAGGGCCCAAACCACAGCAAAGGCCTCCCTCTCTATAGCTGATCAACGTTTCTCTCTAAGGGTCAGCCAAAACTTTCTTCAGGTGGATCAGGTGATCCTCCCAGGTGGAGCTAAAGACAGCAATATCATCTAGATATGCTGCACAGAAGTCATCCAGCCCAGAGAGAACTTGGTTCACCAACCTTTGAAAAGTGGCAGGTGCATTCTTCAAACCAAAGGGCATCACCACAAACTGGTAATGACCTCCTGGGGTAGAAAATGTTGTCTTGCCCTAGTCATCCTCAGCTAACCTGATTTGCCAATAACCAGCTGTCAGGTCAAATGTACTCAAGAACTTGGCAGAAGTCAATTTGTCAATGAGTTCATCTGCTCTTGGTATTGGATGGGCATCTGTCTTAGTGACAGCATTGAGACCCCGTTAGTTTACGCAAAACCTCATCTCTCTCTTACCATCTTGGGTGTGAGGTTTAGGCACTAGAACTACAGGACTAGCCCAAGGGCTCTCTGAGGGTTCAATGACTCCCAATTCCAACATTTTCTGTACTTCTTGTTTGATACAGTCCCTGACGTGGTCAGGTTGCCTGTAGATTTTACTCTTTATAGGCAGACTGTCACCAGTGTCCACCTCATGGGTGCACCAGTTTGTCTGACTGGGTGTCAGAGAGAACATTTGTCTAAAGGATTGAAGAACCTGTTTACAATCCTCTTGTTGATGCTCAGAGAGGCTGTCAGAAAAGACTACACCATCTACTGACCCATCATCAGGGTTCTGAGTGAGCAGGTCTGGGAGAGGGTTACTCTCTTCCTCCTGCCCCTCATCTGTAGCCATGAGCAAGCCCATGTCTTCCCTTTTGACAAATGCCTTGAGCCTGTTCACATGAAGTACTCTGTGAGGGCTCCTGGGAGTTCGAAGGTCCACCAGGTAGGTGACCTCTCCCTTTTGCTCAATAATGGTATGGGGTCCAGACCACTTGTCTTGGAGAGCTGCTGGGGCCACTGGCTCCAGCACCCACACCTTCTGTCCTGGGTGATACACAGTCAGGACAACCTTTTGGTCATGCCAAGCTTTTTGGAGTTCTTGGCTGGCCTCAAGGTTTTTAGATGCCTTCTCCATGTACTCTGCCATCCTGGAGCGGAGACCAAGTACATAGTCCACTATGTCCTGTTTAGGCTTTTTGATAGGTAACTCCCATCCTTCCTTCACAAGACACAGGGGTCCTCTTACAGGATGCCCAAAGAGAAGTTCAAAAGGGCTGTAGCCAACCCCCTTCTGTGGGACCTCTCTGTAAGCAAACAGAAGGCAGGGTAAAAGGATGTCCCATCCTCGCCTAAGCTTTTCAGGTAACCCTTTTATCATCCCTTTTAGGGTCTTGTTGAACCTTTCAACAAGCCCATTGCATTGTGGATGATAGGGGGTGCTGAACTTGTAGTTGACACCACACTCCTTCCACATAGCAGTCAAGTATCCTGACATGAAGTTTGCACCTCTGTCAGAGACAACCTTCTTAGGAAACCCCACTCTGGAGAAAACTCCAAGTAGGGCCCTGGCCACAACAGGAGCTGTAGTGGTCCTCAGGGGAATAGCTTCTGGATACCTGGTGGCATGATCCACTACCACCAGTATAAATCTGTGCCCAGATGCTGTTGAGGGGTCCATTGGTCCAACAATGTCAATCCCCACTCTTTCAAAGGGTACCCCCACCACAGGTAGTGGTATAAGGGGGGCCTTTGTTGTGCCACCTGATTTGCCACTGGCTTGACAGGTGACACATGAGCGACAAAACTCCTTAGTGTCCTCAGACATATGAGGCCAGTGAAAGTGTGGGGCAAGCCTGTCCCAAGTCTTGTTCTGGCCTAAGTGACCTGCAAGGGGAATTTCATGGGCCAAGGTGAGAAGGAAACCTCTCAGAGACAAGGGGATGACCAGCCTCCTGGTAGCACCAGGCTTGGGGTCCCTTGCCTCAGAGTAAAGGAGTCCATCTTCCCAATACACTTTATGGGTACCTGTGGCATTCCCTGCAGCCTCAGCAGCAGCTTGCTGTCTGAAGGTTTCCAAAGAGGAACAGTCTAATTGTGCTTGTCTCAAGTCTGCCCTGGAAGGTCCCCCTGTCCCAGGAAACTCAACCTGTTCAGGCTCAAGTTCTTCCAGGACAGTTCCTTCTGGGGTCTTTAGGTCAGTCTCCTGTGAGAGCTGATCTTCTCCTTGAGGCAAGGGGGAAGGCACTGCCTTAGCCCTACTGTTCTTTCTATTGGTGAGTGTCTGGTCCATTGTTCCAGGATCCAGCACTAGTTCAGCTGTGCATTTCTTGGCCTGTGACCTAGTCACAGCAAGGACATGTTCTGACAAACTTAACATTTCCACATGAGTCCTATACTCCACATCTGACCATAGGGAGGATTCCAAATCATTGCCCAAAAGACAGTCCACTGGGAGGTCTGAACTAACAACAACCCTTTTGAGGCCATTTACCCCTCCCCAGGAGAAATTAACAAGTGCCATACTATGGGTGTGTGGGGAACGGGGACGGGAGAATGAGAATCGTTACGAGTTGAAGCAGGTCTGTAACTCTTTTTATTCGGTTTAACAACACCGAGATAAGTTCACAGTTGGAAAGTCCAGTCTCCTGGGAAACAAACAATACACGAGGGTCCTCTCCTTTGGGGAAGGTTCCGGGTCTTCGGTTCCAGTCTTGAGGAAGCGGGAGCTGACCACAGGGCTGGAGATCACTCGGAGAAAAGGAAAGAAAAACAGCCACGTTAGGGGCTGGGCTCGACATATACAAATGTGGGAGGAGGGTAGGGTAGTGAGGGTTCACCAGGGTACTAACACCAAACCTATCAGTCAGGGAGTGTAGGCGGCCGGCAAGATACAACGGTAGTGACCACCCTCAGACTACCCCGTCCCACCCGTGATTTGAACAACCCTTGAAAACGCCCCCGTACCTTGTGGAGCCACACTTCTCCCCTGGAAGTGTGGCGGGCGGCTCGTGGTATCGTTGGCCTCCTGGCTTGTCGTCACTCAGCTCCAGGGGTCCTAGCAGCGGTTCCACGACAGCGGCTCCGTCTTCCTCCGTGGCGTCCTCCTCGTGTTCCAACTGGCGTTCCGAAGGTTTCGCGCCGGCAATCCAGAACGGAGCTTCCTTAAACGCCCCCGCCTCCTCCGGTTGGTCAGTATCGGGTGACGTCGTCTGACCTGATTGGGCGAGTGTTGGCGGACCTGCCCCTAGCGTCACAGGGGCTGGATACAGAGGTACACGTCCCTGAGGCAGAGCCGTGGAGATCCAGGAAACGTCCAAAGGATCCTGCGGACGGGGTGGAAAGGAAGAAGCATTAGCAAAGACACCCCGTCCGTCCGAATCAGGGAGTTCATCTAAGTCAGGGAGCTCCGCTTCGTGACACATCCCACCCCCAGGAGTGACCCGATCGGGGGAAATCGGATAGCGGGACAGAAAGTCAACATTCCCCTGCAAGGTACCCTTTCGATGACGGACCTCGATCTGGAAGGGCTGCAGGGCCAAGAACCAACGCAAAATGCGATCATTGTTCCCCCTATTACGCTGAAGCCAAGTTAAAGGAGCATGGTCCGTGTACAACACAAATGGCCTCCCCTCAAGATAGTACCTCAGTTTTTCGACACCCCAACGAACAGCCAAACACTCCTTCTCAATCGTTGAATATGCCTGCTCTCTAGGAAACAGCTTGCGGCTGATAAAGAGCACGGGTCGTTCAGCCCCAGTCTCATCCTCCTGGGAAAGGACCGCACCAATGCCAACCCCCCGAAGCGTCAGTCTGGAGGATGAAGGGTTTAAGGAAGTCAGGGGAAATGAGGACAGACAAGGAAGTCAAAGCGTCCTTCAAGGCTTGGAAAGCCGAAGACTGTGCTAGAGAGGGTGTAGGAAATGCAGCAGATTTGGTATTCTTCCCAAGGAGGTCGGTGAGAGGAGCAGCCATACTAGCAAACTGAGCAATGAACCGGCGGTAATAGCCCACCAGTCCCAAAAAGGCCCTGAGTTCTTTCTTTGAAGTCGGGTAAGGCAGAACTTTAATTGCTTCCAATTTCTCCATCTGGGGCTTAATTTGTCCATCGCCCAAAAGATACCCAAGGTATTTCACCTGCTGGAAAGCAAACCGGGACTTCTTTGCATTGATGTGGAGACTGGCCTCCCTTAGACTGGACAGTATTTTTTCGAGGTGAGACAAATGGTCATCCCAGGTTTTGCTAAACACCACAATATCGTCCAGGTAAGCAGACGCATATTGTAGGTTAGGTGCCAGCAGCGTGTCCATAACTCTTTGAAATGTAGCTGGCGCCCCATGTAAACCAAAGGGGAGTACCGTAAAGTGGTAATGACCAGATGGTGTTGAAAATGCTGTTTTTTCCATATCTTTGGGAGCAAGGGGAATCTGCCAGTATCCCTTGGTGAGATCTATGGTGGTGATGTACCGAGCCTCCCCAAGGCGTTCCAATAACTCATCGACTCTGGGTAGAGGGTACGCATCCTGTTTGGATACCCGGTTAACGGCCCTAAAGTCGATGCAAAAACGGATGCTACCGTCAGGTTTCGGTACTAACACCACCGGCGAGCACCAGTTGCTATGGGAAGGAACTATGATCCCAGCCTTCAGCATGTTGTCTACCTCGGCTTGGAAAGCCGAGCGTCTGGCCTCAGGAACACGATAGGGCTTCTGTTTCACCACTGTATTTGGGAGAGTAGGTATGCTGTGTTCCGCTAAATGAGTACGACCCGGTTGATCAGAGAAAACTGCTGAATGTGACAAAAGTAGTTTTCTGACTTCTTCCTGTTGGGTCGACGATAAGTCAGGATTCACAGGGGCAGCATCAACAGTATGCCCAGTATTAAGTACAGGGGAGACTACATTGACTGACTGTGGAGGTGGACCTAACCATTTCTTTAGAATGTTAATATGATACATTTGGGTTTTGCCTCTTCCTAACTGGACCAGATACGTGGTACGTCCTATTTTCTTCAGGATTTTATAAGGCCCCTGCCACTCCTTCCTCATTTTATGCGTAGAAGAGGGTAACAGAATTAGAACCCAGTCGTCTACATCCAACACTCTCCACTTAGTACCACGGTCATACAGGGTTTTCTGCTTATTCTGTGCTACCGCTAAGTGTTCGTGAGCTAGGGTTCTGAGTTTATGTAGCCTGCTCTGGAGTTGTCTAGTATAATCCAACAGGGCTTCAGCTTCTTGTGCTCCTTCAGTTTCCCAACTATCCTTTGTGATCTCTAGGAGCGTTCTAGGGGGTCTCCCAAACAACAACTCGAATGGGGATGTCCCTAAGCTGGATTGTTTCTGACTACGAAGTACAAAGAGGGCCAAGGGTAGTAACTGATCCCAGTTCTTTCCATCACCCGACAACAGTTTTTTTAGTGTCAACTTAAGGGAGCCGTTGTAACGCTCAACCAAACCGTCTGTTTGGGGGTGATATACCGAGGTTTTGATGTGTTTGATATTGAGCTGTTTGCACACTTGCTGCATCAAACGGGACACAAAAGGGGTGCCCTGATCTGTAACAATCTCTTTTGGGAAGCCCATGCGTGAGAAGACTTCAACAAGCCTCTGGGCTATTGCTACTGAAGTGGCTGACTTGAGAGGAAAGGCCTCGGGATACCGCGTAGCATAATCAACCAAAACCAAGGCATACTGATGCCCGCAGGATGATTTGGGTAAAGGCCCGATTAGGTCCATTCCGATACGGTCAAACGGAACCCCTATGATAGGCATGGGCACCAATGGGGCAGGAGGTGGAGTGTATGGATTCCGTTTCTGACATATTCTACACTCCTGACAGTATTTCTGAACCTGGGCATAAATACCAGGCCAAAAAAAATGTCGCAGTATAGATTGGCTCGTTTTTTCCACCCCGGAATGGCCAGCTAGCAAATGGGCATGACCAAAGAACAATATCTGCTCTCGAAAGTCAATTGGGACCAGCAACTGGGGTTCAGCGTCAGCCTTGGCAAGCCTATACAATAAACCGTTTTTTTCTAGAAAAGTGGGATAAGTTCTAGTGGTTGGATCCTGCCCACTTCGTGTCACCTGCCATGCGTTGGCGAGACTTGCGTCATTCAATTGGGCAGTCCTGAAGTGAGTATCCCGGGCCCAAGGTTCTGCGGCCAACAAGGTGTCATGGGGAAGAGATAGATGTTGTAGGGTTTCCAACAGCAAAGTACTAAAGGAAGGATTATCAGTCCCTATGATTATGGGCTCAGGTAAACCCGCCATAACTCCCACTACGACTTCCATATTCTTTCCTGAAGGTGTATGAAGCGTGATTTTAGCTACGGGATATTCCTTGACGTCCCCATGGACACAACGGATACTAACCCGTTTCCCTGGAATGTGAGAGTTGCGGTCTACTAGCTCTTCCCTTACTACTGAATGTTTGCACCCGGAATCTAGCAATGCTCGTATACTAGTACCGTTTAAAGAGACACGTACATAGAAGGTGGTTCCGGTTTCTTGTGCATACAGGATAGACCTTGGAGCATAGCTCACATCCATAGGTTCGTCTTCTCTGTCTTTTTTCTTTCGACAAAATCGAGCAATATGTCCCCATTCTCCACAGTCATAACATTGAGGCCCTGAATTGGGAAGTTCAGGTCGTTGGAACCGGACTTTCGGGGGTTCAGGGGTGGGTTTTTGAAACCGTTTCTCAGTTTTGACAGGTGAAATGATTTTAGTATTTTTTTCGGGCTCCTTCATGTACGGCTTACCCTGAGCCCGGGCATAACATGTAGCCATTTCGATAGCATGCTCCAAGGTTAACCCCGCATGTTGTTTGAGCCACCTTTGGGTACTATAGGGAAGGGACTCGATGAACTGTTCGAGATATATTTTATTCATAATGGCGTCGATGTTCCCTTCATTTGGCTTTAACCACAAGTCGGCAGACTCCTTTAGTTTGAAGAACAGGGTTTTGGGCAGATCCCCTGGTGACCCCTTCTCTTGCCGAAACCTTAATCGATCAGTTTCTTCGTCTACCCCCAACCTATCGAGGATGTATTGTTTCACAACCGCATATGCAGTTGTTCCATCCCGGTTTACTGTCTGATATGCTGCCTGGGCCTCACCAGTCAGCAACGGCGCCAAATAGAAGGGCCACCTATCACCTGGCCAGGAACTAGCTCTCGCCGCTCTTTCAAAGTTCAAAAAGAAAGCAAGGGGGTCTTCACCTGTGCTAAATTTCTGTAATGGAACGACAGTACCTGGAGGTGGGGCTGTAGCCCTTCCCTGTCCTATTACAGTCAACAATTGTGTTTGTCCTTCCGCCAATTTTAGAATATTATCGGACTGTGTTTGGATGGCTTGGGAAAACGCAGTCCGGTCTGCTTCCATTTGGGACAAAAGATTCTCCATTCTGTATCGGATGGCGTGGTTCACTGGTTGATCCGAGTCACGGCACCACTTGTGGGGAACGGGGACGGGAGAATGAGAATCGTTACGAGTTGAAGCAGGTCTGTAACTCTTTTTATTCGGTTTAACAACACCGAGATAAGTTCACAGTTGGAAAGTCCAGTCTCCTGGGAAACAAACAATACACGAGGGTCCTCTCCTTTGGGGAAGGGTCCGGGTCTTCGGTTCCAGTCTTGAGGAAGCGGGAGCTGACCACAGGGCTGGAGATCACTCGGAGAAAAGGAAAGAAAAACAGCCACGTTAGGGGCTGGGCTCGACATATACAAATGTGGGAGGAGGGTAGGGTAGTGAGGGTTCACCAGGGTACTAACACCAAACCTATCAGTCAGGGAGTGTAGGCGGCCGGCAAGATACGACGGTAGTGACCACCCTCAGACTACCCCGTCCCACCCCGTGATTTGAACAACCCTTGAAAACGCCCCCGTACCTTGTGGAGCCACACTTCTCCCCTGGAAGTGTGGCGGGGCGGCTCGTTGTATCGTTGGCCTCCTGGCTTGTCGTCACTCAGCTCCAGGGGTCCTAGCAGCGGTTCCACGACAGCGGCTCCGTCTTCCTCCGTGGCGTCCTCCTCGTGTTCCAACTGGCGTTCCGAAGGTTTCGCGCCGGCAATCCAGAACGGAGCTTCCTTAAACGCCCCCGCCTCCTCCGGTTGGTCAGTATCGGGTGACGTCGTCTGACCTGATTGGGCGAGTGTTGGCGGACCTGCCCCTAGCGTCACAGGGGCTGGATACAGAGGTACACGTCCCTGAGGCAGAGCCGTGGAGATCCAGGAAACGTCCAAAGGATCCTGCGGACGGGGTGGAAAGGAAGAAGCATTAGCAAAGACACCCCGTCCATCCGAATCAGGGAGTTCATCTAAGTCAGGGAGCTCCGCTTCGTGACAGGGTGGTAGTGACATTGCTAGCGTTGGTCACTAGGTAGTCTGAACCTAGAATTACCTGATCAGGGTCCACAAAGTTTGGTGTCACCATAGTGACACTGGCACAAGTGTCCCTGTAGGCCTGAGCCAATTTTCCATTGATTAAATGTGTCTGTCTATACTTGCCCAGAGTACTGGGACTTATTGTAGGGGTCAAATCCATGTCCCCAGTACAAACAAGAACAGCCTGGGTAGGTACTCTGACTAGGTCAGAGCCTGCCTCAGATACCAGTGTCAAACCCACTAAAGTCTTAGGGGGAACACTACCACTACTACCTGAACTAGGGGTTGCAGGTGCCTTAGGGGCAGTAGTGGTAGGAGCTGGGCCTTTCTTGGTGCAATCACTAAACCAGTGAGTATTACTTTTACAGTATTGGCACCATGGTTTCTTCTGACCATTGTTGTTCTTCTTTTGGGAGTTCTGGGACCCACCCTCCTTAGATTGTTGGGGCCCTGTTGTAGACTTCTCGTCATTTTGTTTACTCTCATTACCCTTCTGGTCTGCTTTCTTCTGGCCACCACCCTGGTTCTAGTTCTGCTGCTTGACCCTTGTCCTGACCCATCTGTCTGCCTTCTTTCGGAATTCTTGGGGAGAGGTCGGATCTGAGTCAATAAGGTGCTGATGCAACAACTGGTTTTGGCAATTACTTAAGATTTGTTCTCTCATAATTAGGTTATACAATCCTGTATAATCAGTAACTTTACTTCCCAGTAACCAGCCTTCAAAAACCTTAGTGGCACAATCTACAAAGTCAGCCCAATCCTGAGACTGAATTTTCTGGGTGTCTCTGAACAGCAACCTGTACTGCTCAGTTGTTAGGCCAAACCCATCAATCAGTGTATTCTTCAGGACTTGGTAATTGTTAGCATCCTCAGCTCTAGTAGTGAGGAGCTTATCTCTACCTTTGCCTTCAAAGGAGAGCCACAAAATAGCTGCCCACTGACTCTGGGGGATGCACTGGACAGTGCAGGCCCTCTCCAAAGCAGTCATCCATTTGTGGATGTCATCCCCTTGTTTAAAGGGGGGCACTATTTTACTCAGGTGTCTAGTATCAAAACTCCTGTCCTTATCTCTAGGGATAATGCTGCCACCAGTGGGGTCTGCCCCACTCAATTTCTGCTCTCTGGCAAAGGCAAGTCTCTCTTTGGCAAGGGCAAGTTCTTCCCTCTCAATCCTCAGATTGACTTCCCTCATCTTAGCTTCATGCTCTCTTCTCTGAGGGGATGTCATCCCTCTGTGTTAAGATGCCTGAGAGCCATTGGTATGAATAGATCTGTTAGAGCCTCTGGAATGAGATCTAACTCGTCTATTCCCAATGTTAAGCCTGCCTGAGAGTGGGCCTGGGGGTCCCCCAGTTCCATTCTCATGTATGCTTATGTTGGTCCTGGTGAGCCTACTGACTACTACCTGACCTTTGTCTGCCTCATCCCCTGACAACTCCTGGTCCTCTTCCTCCTCTTCACTTCCTGTTCCATTGAGGTTGAGGTCAGGGTCCCCAAGGGTTCCCTCTAAGGGGGGCATACTCCCATCTGGATTAGAGGGGCCTGTGTTAGAATCCCTTCTGGCATCATAAGTCTCTAAGAGACCTATCAGAAATGGGATGGTAGGGTTAGAACCCTGTTTTAGCTTCCTGGAGGTACACAGTTGTCTCATCTCCTGGAAGCTAAGAGCTGCATATCTTGACATGACCTGTGGAGGGTCAATGACCACTAGGGGAGTCTGTGAAGATTCTCCTTGGTCAGACATGCTTTCTAGTGAGGTGTAAGTGGTGCACTTACCTACACTATGGGTTTACCTACTGATCCCTTGCTAAGAGTTGTAGTCAGGGTATGCTAAGCCCTGTTACACTACAACAGCTGGTTCAGTAGAACTCAGAGTATTCTAAGCTAAGTTATATGTACCTTGGTACTTATGTGATCTTTCAAGTGATATTCTTAGGATACGTGCGAGGTAAAACAACAGCAAGCTCAAATCCCAACCGCTGCACACCAATGTGAGAAGTTGGCCTGATATATAGTGCTCACTATTCTAGTGATCACTGTGTATCATTCCAAACGACCCTTATTGATGATTGGTTGTAAGTCAACCTTATAGACCAGCTATCCTAGTAGCGTGGACAAAAGCAGTCTTCAGGCTAAACTCTAGAGGGCGTGTTAAGCCAGCTGTTTTACCATCACATATACCCCTTGAACAGCAAGTGAAAGGACACCACACAAGTTGTTATGAAAAATAAAGTATATTTATTTATAACAAGTCTACCCTGAACTCTTTATGAGTCAGGGCGCTAAGCACAATACAAAACTCTTACGAAAATACTTCAAGTTGCACAATTTACACAAATGCCTGATGGGCACGAAAAACCATATACTCTAAAAGTGGAATGCGAAATACTAGCAGGTAAGTAACAAGATCCAGAGGCTTCAGGATCGCTAGGACTACACTACTGAACCCTAAGGTTAGGAGCAGGAGGCCTAGGGAGATCGGGTGAAGAGTGTGCACTCTCACGCGGGATGCGGGACAAAGTCTATGGAGGCTAGTATTTCTAAAGTCACTGTTTTCGGACGAATCCGACTAGGTAGACTTAAAACGAAAAAGGATCTGGACACTTAGATAGTGAACCTGCGTTGGAGCACCGAAATGCTCGGGTTACCTAGCCCAGGGGCTGCGGCTGCATAGGGTCCAAAAAACGTCGGGAATCCTCGTTGTAGTCTATGGAGCCTGAAAGAAGAAGTTGCTGGCAGGCGACCAGTGAAGATGTTCGGAGTGATCCAAGCCTGGATCGGTGATGGAGACGACCTGAAAGCAGAGGGGACTCAGTTCTTAATCACTAGCCAGTGATTGTGTGGGCACCAGGTTGGCACCGGATGAAGTCACCTCAACCAGGTGAGTGGGCGATGCTGGACTCTGCAGTCACACGGGCTAGGAGGCGTTGTCGGCGACCAGGCTGGAGATGCGAGCTGTCCCACGCAGGTGTCTGCTGTCGGCGATGCTGGACCCAAGATGGGGGCAACAAACCTTGGCAAAGGCAAGCCCACGCGGTGGAGTCAAGATGGCGTCTGGAGTGGACCAGGAGGGTCCGGGGTGCTCCTCTGTTGGAAGGGAGCAAGGGCCAGTCTGGAGCAACCAGACCAGCGGTGAAATCATCGTGGTACGTCGTCAGGAGGGCCACTAGCCAACCAGACAACGTGGTGACCAGCAAAGAGCAGAAGGGCCCCACGCAGATCTCGTGGATGCTGGGGGGCTGGACTTCGGTGCTGCAGCTGCTCAGGGTTGGGGCTTCTCAAACCCCAGTGCACTCACTCGAGGATCCCTCGGTGGTCGTGCTGATTAAGCGTCGTGCAGGTTTTGAAGATGGCCGGTCCCTAAGGTCTCGTCACACCCACGAATCTCAGCTGGGCTGATGATGCAGGTAGAGGTCAGAGATGCCAGGGAATCCGGGTCTCGTCGAGCTGGTCAGTCTTGATCCGGAGGATGGACGTGCAGCAAACCGTGATGCTTAGGTGGTGCCTGCGGATGCAGGGTGGCTACTCCTTAGCCACAAGGGAGAGTCCTCAAAGAAAGTCAAGTGTTCCTTTTGTAGAAAGTCGTTCAAGATTCAGGATGATCTAATTAGGGAAGGGGGCCCGCTCCTACCTTTATTCTAAGAAAAGGGGCTGGCACGCGACTAGGTCCAGCCCATGGGTGGGACCAGGAGGGGGGTGGTTACACCCCTCTCCCTTGTCCGGACTTTCCCCAGCTCAGGGGCTGGTGTGCCCCTGGAACTAGTTTGAGCCGGCATATGCACAGTGAGCCCCGGGGTGCCACTTGCAGTCACCTTCCTCCCAGCCCTGCCTACCTGGGATACACAAAACCCTGTCTGGGATGGTGCTAGCACCGCCCCTGACAGGAAACCCTTTGTCCAAGCTCTCCTCGCTGTAAGGACTCCCAGCAGCAGGAGGTCAGACTTGTGTCTGTGGTGGCAGCATCCATTTTGTGATGCTGAGGCTTGAGTTAACTTTAACCGGGGTTCACAGTTACATACATGTCGTGTCCCTCTAGAAGGGTGGAATGCTAACCCCGTCGCCAGAATTGGCGAGGGGTTAGTATTCCAATTCGTATGACACCTTACTCGACATGTTTTGATAAAGCGATACCAAAGTTGGCAAATAACCGCGAGGATTATAATGCACTTAAGAGTATATGGTACGCGTTATCATGGAACAGCTATTAGGACTTGGTTCCGCAAGCTGCAAACGGGCTCAGCTCATGCCAGAGCACCATCTCACATAATTCCAAGCAGTCTGCCTTCAGGATTGTTAAGGCCTGCCATAGGAGTGACTGATAGGAATATATGTGTCCATTTTAGGGTTAGATATAGGAATACTATATCTAAAGCAAAGGGTGATTACACCACCTTGCCCCAGCTGTCGTGCAGCCAGTTGTGTCAGATTTGGATGGCCAGCCAGGGGTGGCATAATACATGCTGCAGCCCCTGGTAGGCCCTGGGTACACCTATGCCCTGGATACCTAAGGTATGCTGTACAGGGACTGATAAGGTGGCCCAGTACCAATTGGTAAATGCACCTAAGGTACATGTGAGACAATTTAGAGAGAGAACAGCTAGGCTGTGGGCCTGATTAGCAGGCCCACAGCCAGGGAAAGTCGTAAACCAGTGAAGCAAAAAGCAAAAATCGGGGGTTACCATAGGATTGCAGACCCCACTCTCCTACAGTCTCTGCAACTGAAGTCTCAGTGGGCACAGCATCAGGGGAATCGCTCAAATATGGTCCAGATCTCTGAGGGAACTGCAGAAGATCTGCAGTGGTGGCTGACGAACCGCAATAGGGTCAAGGGTATACCCCACTCTCTTCTCCAACCTGTGTTGACTGTTGTGACAGATGCATCACTCCTGGGATGGAGTGGCCATCAGGGAGAGGTGGAGATCAGAGGACTCTGGTCTCCGGCAGAGTCTGAGTTCCGTATCAGCCTGTTGGAGCTTCAGAAGATTAACTTGGCATTGAATGCCTTTTTTTCCTCAATAGGGAAGTCTGGTGCAAGTGTTCAAGGACACCACCTCCATGTGGTACTGCAGCAAACAGGGCGGTCTGGGATTGTAGACTCTTTGTAAGAGGCTCTACGTCTCTGGACATGGCTGTAACACCAGGACATTTCCCTGGTGGTTCAACAACAGAAGGGCTCTCTGAATGCGAGGGCGGACAAACTGAGTGGAAAATTCCAAGCAGATCTCAAATGGCACCTCCATCTGGAGGTTTCAAGGACTCTTTCAGCAGTATGGAGGGCCTTGGTTAGATCTGATGGCCACCACCGAGAACAGGCAATGTCAGCAGTTTTGCACGCTAGAGTTTCCAAGGCGACTGCCACTTGGAGATGCTTTTCGTCTTGAGTGGAGCTCCAGCCCCCTGTATTCCGTTCCACTCATGGAAGCGGTGTGGCGCTAGGGCGACTGACTCCGGAATCTGGGGGTCACGGTTCGATCCCCGGCACTGGTAGCAGATTAGCCCAGCACCATGTGACTCTGGGCAATGGAATGGAATGGAGTAGTTTTTATAGAGCGCGATAGCTACCCTGAATTTGAATTTGAATACGGATTTCTAAAGCGCGTAGCTACCCTAGGGCGTCCCAGCGCTGACATACGACATATTGTTCCGGAGGGGGGGAAGAGGAGGTGAAGAATTATGGGAAGAGCTATGTTTTTAGTTGCCTACGGAAGGCGAGTAGATTATGTTCTCTTCCGATGGACAGTGGAAGGGAGTTCCACAGTTTTGGAGCATTGTAAGAGAACAATCGTCCCCCAGAGCGGGACTTTTTTATTCTGGGGATGCTGGCCTGGGAGAGAGAGTCTGATCTGAGTTGTCTGTTCGAGTGATGGGGTTTGATGAGGGATCTCAGGATCGGCGGGCCTATGCCTTGCATTATTTTGCGTGAAATGCAAAGTGTCTTCAAGGCGATCCTTTCCTTAATCGGGAGCCAGTGTAGGCTTTTGAGGGCCGGTTTGGCCGAGCATCTGGATGTGGTCCCGGTTAGGAGTCTGGCAGACGCGTTTTGGGCGTATTGCAGTCTTTTGATGACCGATGCAGGGGCCCCTAGATAAAGGGCGTTTCCGTAATCTAGTCTGGAGTTCACCAGCCCCTGCATAAGCAGTTTCCTGGATTGGAGGGGGATCAGGTGAAGGATCTTCCGCGCTGTTTGGATGAGACCGAAGCAGATGCCTGAGGTTTTTCTGGCCTGGGCTTTAAAGTTGAGCTCTTGGTCCAGCCATATACCGAGGCTCTTGACTTCTGCTTTGGGGGTGGGAGGTGATCCCATGCAGGGTGGCCAAGAGAGGGAAGGAGGGAGTTTCTGTGGGTTGCCCAAGAGGAGGATCTCTGATTTCTCTCCGTTTAATTTCAAGCGTGATTCGCACATCCAGTGGAAGATGTTCTCAAGACAAGCTGCCAGGTTGTCCAGGCTTTTACTTGACTGGTTTAAGGACACCACCTGTTGGGTGTCATCGGCATACATGACTGTGTTTATGCCGAATGTAGCTATAATGTCCTCTAGGGGGGACATGTAGACATTAAAAAGTGTGGGGCTCAGGGAGGAGCCCTGGGGGACCCCACACTGGAGGGGAAGAGCACTGGACATAACTGAGCCATCGGACACCTGAAAGGTTCTGCCTTCAAGGAAGGATTTGATCCAGGACAGGGCGGTGCCAGAAACTCCTACCAAGCTGAGTCGGTGGATGAGGATGGCATGATCCACCGTGTCGAAGGCGGAACTCAGATCGAGGAGGATCACTGCCACTGATCCTCCTGCGTCTATGATGGTTCTTGCCTCCTCGACCACGGCTAGTAGTGCGGTGTCTGTTCCCTGTCCAGGTCTAAACCCTGTTTGGGATTGGCGCAGGAGATTGTTGGTTTCTAAAAAGAGGGATAGTTGGTGGTTGACAATTCGCTCGGCCACTTTGCTGATGGCCGTGAGGAGAGAGATGGGTCTAAAATTGGATAGGTCCGTTGGATCGAGGTGGGGTTTTTAAGAAGTGTCCTGACTGTAGCTTTTTTCCAATTGGCTGGAACAATGCCTAGTGCAAGGGAAGCGTTAATCATTTGGATGAATGGAGGGGCGACAGTGGCGGCGACCAGTTTTAATTTGCTCATAGGAGCTGGATCTGATGGAGCCCCGCTTTTCACGGATTGTAAAGTGGTCAGAAAAAGTTCTGTGGTGACCTGGGAGAATGTTTGGAGGCGGGGAGCCTCTGCCCAAGAGGGGAGGGTAGCGGGGAGTTGGGAGGAAATGGGAGATGGGAGGGATTTGAGGATATTATGAATTTTTATTGCAAAGAACTCCGCTAGCTGGTTGCATCTGGTGCCCGATTGGTCTGGTGTGGGCAAAGGGTCTGGGGTTTTGGTGAGAAGGCGTACGATGCGGTAGATTTCTTTGGCAGAGTTTGCTGCTGCTAGTATTTTTTTCTCGAAGAAGGTTGCCTGGGTGTTTTTTATGCAGGTTTTGTAGTGCTTTATGGCGGATCTGTATTCATTTTTGCTTTCAGTCGCCCAGTCGTTTCTCCAAAGGCGCTCGAGCTTTTTGCACTGTTTCCTGAGTAGGCGTAGTTCTTGAGTGAACCACGGAGATTTGAAGGTTTTCTTCTTACTGGGGAGAGGTTTGACGGGAAGGATAGCATCCAGTGATTGATCGATCCAGCCGCGTAGTTGAACGTCTGCTATGGAGGGGTCTGGGTCCAGCACTGGTAAGGTAGAGACAAGTGCTTGGGCCCATGAGGCCGTATCCAGTTTTTGCCTGGTGTTTGATAAGATAGCCCGGGGGGAGTGTTTGGATTATGTCTGGGTCAGAGTTGGGGTTGATCCAAGTTTCGGTGAGAAAGAGGATCTCGATCTCAGAATCCTGCAGAAGCATGTTTATTTCTGCTTGGTGTTTCGGGAGGGATCTGCAGTTGAGTAGAGCCATATTAACCAGCGTGGTTTCAGGGGGAGTCGTGGAGTGAGCCTATATGGACAGTTTGCGCAGCAGGAATGTCCATCCTTTAGGGAGATAATACTGCGACAGGGGGCGGACGAAGAGCCCCTGAGTTTGAGGAGGGTTTCCTGAGTATACCTCAGGGGAGAAGGTGTGACCGAAGCAGGGGTCCTGGGCTCCGGGCTCGGTCTGGCGCGGACGGGCGCAGACGGGCTTGCCTTAGGTGCTCCCGCTGCGCTCGTCCGCTGCGCTTCCGGTAGATGCACATGGTTTATGCGGAATGCAGGGGGTGGAGGGGAGGAGGCGTGGCCTGAAAAAGGAGCGCTAAGTATTTGCGTGTGTGAATGAAGGGGGAGATGAAATTATTTATTGAATAGTAAGGTTTTTAGCTTTTTCCGGAAGGATAGGAGGTTGGGTTCTGTACGGAGGGGGAGAGGAAGGGAGTTCCAGAGTCCCGCTGCATTGAAGGAGAATGTTCGGCCCCCGGCTTTCCAAATCCTAGTACTTATGACTCAGAAAGCAGATGCAGATCTAAGCTGTCTGCTCGGGTGATAGGGGGTGATCAAAAGGTGATTAATGGTTGCTCCCTTTCTCCAAAAGGCGCGGTGGGCAATGCACATTGTAGGAGAGTAGGGTCTGCTATCCTATGGTCACCCCAAATTTTTGCTTTTGGCTTCACTGGTTTATGACTTAATGTGGCTGTGGGCCTGCTAATTAGACCCACAGCCTGCTGTTCTCCCTCTAAATTATTGCCAATGCACTCTAGGTGCATTACGAATTGGATCTGGTTCACCTTATAGGCCCCTGTAACAGTGTACCATGGGTACCCAGGGCATAGGTGTAGCCAAGGCCTACCAGGGGCTGCAGCATGTATTGTGCCACCCCTGGCCTGGCCTCCATATTTGACACAACTGGCTGATCACTCAGCTGGGGTAAGTTGGTGTAATCACCTCTTACTTAGATATAGTATCCCTATATCTAAACCTAACTGGACACATGTTAACCTATAAGTTACTCCTATGGAAGGCCTCGACAATCCTGGAGGCAGAGTGCTTGGTTTCATGTGAGATGGTGCTCTGGCACGAGCTGAGCCCGTCTGCAGCTGTCGGGAACAACTCCCTTAGCTGTTCCGGGATATTGCCATACCATGAACTCTTAAGTGCATTATAATCCTCGGGGTTATTTGCTAACTTTGGTTTGGCTTTATCAAAACATGTCGAGTAAGGTGTCATACGAATTGGGATACTACCCCCTCGCCAATTCTGGCGACGGGGGTAGCATTCCACCCTTCTAGAGCATGGGTACTCACAAACTTTCTCTCGGGGGCCAAATTTACAGTTTGGTTTGTGTCCGAGGGCCGCATCGGTGGGGGGCAGGGTCAGTGGGGGAGGGGCTAGAGCAACAACATAAAACTGACCATGAGGTTGATTATAGGTCCCTGCAGCGGACGCCTTCGTCCACTGAGCCGTCCCGGCATACACACATCTCTCTCCGTCTCCCTCCCTCTCTCTAGCTCTCTCTCCCTCTCACCCTCCCTCTCTCCTGTCTTCCTCTGTCTCACTCCGACTCTCTCACTCCCTCTCTCTCACTCCCTCTCACTCACTCCCTCTCAATCATTCTCACTCTCTGTTACTCTCTCACTCCCTCCCTCTCCCTCCCTCTCTCTCGCCCTCCCTCCCACTCCCTCCCTCTCACTCCCTCCCACTCCCTCCCTCCCACTCCCTCCCACTCACTCCCACTCACTCACTCACTCACTCACTCCCTCTCACTCACTCACTCCCTCTCATTCACTCCCTCCCTCTCCCTCTCACTCATTTACTCTCTCTCATTCACTCCCTCCCTCTCACTCACTCCTTCCCACTCACTCCCTCTCACTCTCTCCCACTCACTCCCTCCCTCTCACTCCCTCCCACTCCCTCCCTCCCACTCACTCCATCCCTCTCACTCACTTCATCCCTCTCACTCACTCCCGCTCACTCCTCCCTCTCTCACTCACTCAACTCATTTACTCACTCACTCCCACTCACTCCCTCTCCCTCACTCACTCCCTCTCCCTCACTCACTCCCTCTCTCCCCCTCTCTCTCTCCCTCTCACTCCCACTCACTCCCACTCACTCACTCCCACTCATTTACTCATTCTCTCTCACTCCCTCTCAGTCACTCACTCCCTCTCACTCACTCCCTCTCCCTCACTCCCTCTCCCTCACTCCTTCCCTTCCTCCCTCTCACTCACTCCCTATCACTCTCTCTCTCCCTCTCCGTCCCCCTCCCCCTCCCTTTCCCTCCCTCTCCCTCTGTCACCTCACCCTGCCTGTGCGCCAGCCAGGGCACACACACACTCACAGCCGCACCCGAGCACTTCACAGGTCATTAAAAGACCATTTGCATGTTAATGTGGCCTTTGTATTTCACCTCTCCTTAGGTCCCTGCAGCTTTACTCTGGCCATTCCTAGGATCGCCCGCCGGCAGCCCCCACAAAGCAGCAAGAGTCTCTCTCGCTGCTGCAGACACTTAAAAAAAAAAACTCGGGAAACACAGGTATGATGTCTCGGGGGTCCGCGGGCCGCCAGGAAAGGCTTGCCGGGCCGCCACTGGCCCGCGGGCCGTACTATGAGTACCCCTGTTCTAGAGGGACACGACATGTACATAACCAGAACCCCGGTTAAAGTTAACTCGAGCCTCAGCATTACAAAATGGATGCTGTCACCACACACAAGTCTGACCTCCTGCTGCTGGGAGTACTTCCAGCGAGGGAGGCTTGGACAAAGGGTTTCCTGCCTGAGGAGGTGCGAGCACCACCCCAGACAGGATTTTGTGTATTGGGTAGGACTGGGCTGAATAGAATGAGAAATGCCTGGAGCACACAAGGTGTCCCCATGCATAAGCCAGTCCAAACCGGTGCTGGGGCTTTCCAGCCCCAGTCCTGGCGAGGAGCTGGACAAAGGAAAGGGGGTGTAACCGCCCCCCTTTCTGGTCCCACCCAGAGGAGGGACCTAGCAGGTGATTCGGCCCCCAGATTGAGAATAAAAGTGGGAGCTGTGTCCCAAGACTTCAGATCATCCTGAACTCGACTTGAAACTAAGAAGAAAACTGGACTTCGACATTCTGCTGCACAGAAGACTGAAGACTGAAGACTGAAGAGCATCTCCCTTGTGGCCAAGGAGTGACCACCCTGTGAATACCATCCAGCAACTCGACGTCTGCTTTGCCACCGCCTCCTGCCGGAGCCCGAGCCCAGAGCCCGACGAGACCCAGACTCCCAGACATCTCAGAGCCCGATCCACAGTCCCTGAAAAGAAGAGACCCGTGGAGGCACCGAGAGACGTGGGAGCGGACATCTCAAAAGACCCCCGAGAAGTTGACTGCGCAGCACCCGATGCACCCTCGACGCTGTGCTTTGGGGTTTAAGAAGCCCCACCACTGAGCAGCATTTGCACCGAAGATCAGCCCCCCAGCATCTCCACGATCTGCGTGGGGCCCTTTTGCACTTTGCTACTCGGCCACTTGCCACGTGGCTAGCGGCCATCTTGGCGACGAAACCTACAAACAACACCGCTGGTCTGGTTGCTCCAGACTGGCCCTCGCTCCCCTGAAAAGGAGCACCCGCTCTGACCTTGCTGGTCCGAGTGAGAAGCTTGCATCGATTCCTGCGTGGCTTGCATTAGCCAAGGTCTGTTTGCTACGATCAAGAAGCCGACACCGCCAACAGCTAGAGCCTTCGTGGGACAGCTCGTGACCAACGCCTGGACGTCCTCGACCTCTTCGTGTCCACGTGGCTGCAGAGACAATCTTCACCTCTTCGCCTGTTTGCACCCGACATCGCCTGGTTCCATCCTGGTTCCACGGTAGTCACTGGCTAGTGACTTTGAACACTGTCCCCTCTGCTTTCAGGTCTTCACCTCTTCAGATCCACCCTTGGATCCACCGGAACTCTCCTCGACGACCCGCCTGCAGCATCTTCATCTTCAGGCACCATCGACCTGCGTGACGAAACCCGACACTACTTTGCACCTGTGCACCCGCTTCCTGTGGGTGAGGTAACTCAGCAACGCCGGTGCTCCTGCACTGGTACACTCCTCTAGTGTCTAGGTCTAAAGTTTTGTACTTCTAGGTCAGTCAGAAGGTTCCTTAAACAGTAACTTTATGTTCGAGGCATGTGGGCTGCTGAATTCATATCTGTGCATAGATCGCCGCCGAGTGTTGGGTCCGGATGATTGCACATTGTTGTCCTGGAAGAGTCTTCGAAGTATCACGAGATAGGTGGCTCCTCCCCTGGACTACAGTGGGCATGGGCATCCACTCCATCCTCAGATTGTTTTTTTCCGCCATTGGGTTCGGATGTATATTTGTTAACTCAAGTTCGGAATCTATAAAAAACGTTCTTTTTGGCCAAAAGGCCTTTAGTTATCATCGGTATTGTCTTTGCAATCGGTGCCCAGTACTTGTTCCAGCTCTGTCCCTGAGCCGGACGTCAAGAGGAGCCGCGTGGCTTTTCGGCACTGAAGGCCCGGTCGACGCCAGAGGCCTTATCGACGATCCATCATGGAACGGAGCCCGTTCATGAGATGTCCCGTTTGCAACTCCAAGTTGTGAGAAGTTGGCCTGATATGCAGTGCTCACTATTCTAGTGATCACTATGTATCATTCCAAACGACCCTTATTGATGATTGGTTGTAAGTCAACCTTATAGACCAGCTATCCTAGTAGCATGGACAAGAGCAGTCTTTAGGCTAAACTCTAGAGGCCGTGTTAAGCCAGCTGTTATACCATCACATATACCCCTTGAACACCAAGTGAAAGGACACCACACAAGTTGTTATGAAAATAAAAGGATATTTATTTATAACACAACAACCCTGGACTCTTTATGAGGACAGGGTGCTAAGCACAATACAAAACTCTTAAAGAAATACTGAAAGTCGCACAATTTACACAAATGCCAGAGGGGCACGAAAAACCATATACTATGGAAGTGGAATGCGAATTGCTAGCAGGTAAGTAACTATTCTAGAATCGCTAGGCCTACAATACTGAACCCTTAGATAAGAAGCAGGAGGCCTAGGAGCGCCGTGTGCAGAGTGGAAACTCTCACACGTAATGCGGGACAAAGTCTATGGATACTAGCAAATGCAAAGTTAGTGTTCTCGGGTGAACCCGACTAGGTAAGTCAAAAACGAAAGTGGTCTAGACACTTAGAGAGTGGTTCTATGCTGGAGCACCTTGGTACTCGGTTTACCTAGCCCAGGGGCTGCGGCTGCATAGGGTTCAAGTGTCGTTGGGAATCCTCGTTGACGAACCAGGAGTCTGAAGTGGAAGTTGCTGGCAGGCGACCTGTGAAGATGTTCCGGGCTGATCCAAGGATGGATCAGTGAAGAAGGATACCTGTAAGCAGAGGGGACCGAGTTCTGAATCACTAGCCAGTGATTAGGTTGGCACCGGACGAGGTCACTCAGCCAGGCGAAGAGGTGACACTGGATTCTGCTGCTGCACGGACCAGGGTGCTGATGTCGACCAGGCTGGAGGTTTGCAAGCTGTCCCACGTCGGATGTCTGCTGCTGGCGATGCTGGATCTGGTGAAGGAGGCAACAAGCCTTGGCTAAGGGAAGCCCACGTGGCGACACAAAATGGCGCCTGGAGTGGACCAGGAGGGTCCGAGGAAGGTCCCCTTCCAAGAGGAGACGAGGGCTAGTCTAGAGGAGCTAGACCAGCGGTGAAACAAACGTAGGACGTCGTCTGAAGGGTCACTAGCCAACGGGCAAGTGACCGGACAACGTGGCAAGCGACACAGAAGCAAAAGGGCCCCACGCAGATCTGGTGGATGCTGGGGGGCTGGACTTCGGTGCTCGTGCTGCTTGGGGTTGGGGCTTCTCTTACCCCAGTTCACCCACTCGAGGGTCCCTCGGTGGTCGTGCTGGGTCAGTGTCGTGCTGGTTCCGTTGATAGCCGGGTCCTCTGGTCTCGTCGCACCCACGATTCTCAGCTGTGTTGAGGGCAGGGAGTCCAGGTCTCGTCGTGCTGGTCAGTCTGGTTCTGGAGGAAGGACGTTTCAGCAAACCGCAAGATACTTAGATGGTGCCTGCTGCTGCAGGGTGACTACTCCTTAGTCACAAGGGAGAAATCTTGAGAAGAAGTCTTGAGTTCCTTTCGTAGAAAGTAGTTTCAGGATTCAAAGATGATCTAATTTGGAAGGGTCCCCGCTCCTACCTTTATTCTAAAGAAAGGGGCTGGTACGCGACTAGGTCCTGCCCATGGGTGGGACCAGGAAGGGGGGTGGTTACACCCCTCTCCCCTGTCCGGACCTTCCCAGCTCAGGGGCTGGTGTGCCGCTGGAACTGGTTCAAGCCAGCATATGCACAGTGAGCACCGGGGTGCCACTTGCAGTCACCTTCCGCTGAGCCCTGCCTACCTGGGATACACAAAACCCTGTCTGGGATGGTGCTAGCACCGCCCCTGACAGGAAACCCTTTGTCCGAGCTCTCCTCGCTGGAAGGACTCCCAGCAGTAGGAGGACAGACTTGTGTCTGTGGTGGCAGCATCCATTTTGTGATGCTGAGGCTAGAGTTAACGTTAACCGGGGTTCACAGTTACATACATGTCGTGTCCCTCTAGAAGGGTGGAATTCTAACCCCGTCGCCAGAATTGGCGAGGGGTTAGTATTCCGATTCGTATGACACCTTCCTCGACATGTTTTGATAAAGCGATACCAGAGTTGGCAAATAACCGCGAGGATTATAATGCACTTGAGAGTATATGGTACGCGTTATCATGGAACAGCTATTAGGACTTGGTTCCGCAAGCTGCAAACGGGCTCAGCTCATGCCAGAGCACCATCTCACATGATTCCAAGCTCTCTGCCTTCAGGATTGTTAAGGCCTGCCATAGGAGTGACTGATAGGAATACTTGTGTCCATTTTAGGGTTAGATATAGGTATACTATATCTAAAGCAAAGGGTGATTACACCACCTTGCCCCAGCTGTCGTGCAGCCAGTAGTGTCAGATTTGGATGGCCATGCCAGGGGTGGCATAATGCATGCTGCAGCTCCTGGTAGGCCCTGGGTACACCTATGCCCTGGGTACCTAAGGTACACTGTACAGGGACTGATAAGGTGACTCAGTATCCAATTAGATATGTACCATTTTACAGAGCGAGCAGTAGGCCTGGGGCCCTGAATAGCAGGGTCCCAGGTCAACTAGGTCGAAAAACCAGCAAAACACCAGGCAAAAAGTTGGGGGTAACCATAGTCAGGTATCCACCCTCCTACACAAGTATCCTCACATCGATGTCCACCCGGTGTGCAACAAGTGCCTGTCTCCGGATCATGATGAAGCCAGCTGTATGGCTTGTTCTCGGTTCCGCTCCAAGAAGATGATCCGCCTTCGATGCGCTGCACTGAAGGAGGCCCAGCAGACGGCACCTGACCCGATGAACATCTTCGTTGCCGAGGAAGATGAGGGAGTCGAGCAGGAAGTTCAAGAGAACTTGTCTGATCCTGTATCGGAGATCGATTCCAGTTACGACGCAGATGTGGAAATGGTCGATAATGAAGACGTCGTCGACGAGGTAGGAGACGACGATGAGGACTTTGGGGCCGTGGAAGATAGCTCGAGCGAGGAGCTAGGCCCAACCGTTGGTACGGGGGCCGCAACCAAAACACTCGATAAGGCTCAGGTCGCGGGATCGCCACATGGCCTTACCCAAGATCGTACACTTGGTTCTACAGCCTCGCCTCAAGGCCCAGCTATGAACATTTCTAACGAGCCATCGGTTGACCGATCAATATCGAAACCAAAAGCATCGGTGTCTACACAACCAAAAGCACTGGACACTAAATCGAAACCAAAAGTGCGTATTACTTTGGTCGGTTCGAAGACCTCTGAACCATCGGCACCGACAAAACAGAAGAGTGATATCGACCCGGTGAGGTCGCTAAAGGGTGTCGAGCCGAAGACCGGGGCACCGAAGAAACTGGTCAAGGACGTCGACCCGAAGAAGTCGGCGCCGAAGGCCGTCGACACAGACAAGGGACTCGGAACTCAGAAAGTTCTCGATCCTAAGCGTCGACCCGACAAGGCTAAAAGCAGTACAGACCTCGAGTCCACACCTGGCGGTGGCTCGAAGGAACCCGTCGAGTCAACACAGCCATCCGCCTCTTTTTCGAAGCAGGTGTCGGATATGGTGAAACGCATTAAAGAGAAGGCTACTACTGTCGGACCAAAGGCTACTCCACCCCCGAAGCCGGTCAGCAAACCTCCAAAGTCGTCGGCACCCATCCAGTTCACACTGCCGCCGAAAGTGGTACCTAAGGCCTTCGCCCCTAAGACGGTCGTCGAAGCGACCAAGAAGGTGTCCATGGGGCCGAAGCCTACAACTACGGAGGTCGCCACCAAACATCGACAGCCTCCGCCTGAAGATCAGTCGAGGCAATTCATCGACGCCGAGACGGGTAGACTTTCTATTTTCAAGCGAAAGATCGTCCCAGAAAAGCCTATGGAGTCATATAAAATTCCATTAAAGAAAAAGAGGGATTCTGCTACGTCACCTCTTCTCTTTGAACCTATAACACCACATGGACAAGACACTGCTCCTATCTCACCCACATACTCAGATGTGGAAGCAGGGGATGGTGACAATGAGGAGTACAGTTATCCTGTAGACACTGATCCTGAAGATCACACTGAACCCTGGACAGACGCTGCTGACCCAGGAGTTCCACAAACTGCCCCACACAGTCATGTCTATGCTATTAAAACCTCGCCTACTGAACACACAGCTGCGTTTAAGGCACTTATTGAGAGGGCAGCAAAAAATCATGATGTCCAGCTCCATGCTGACCCTATTGAAAAGGATTTTTTGTTTGACACCTTCTCAACCTCAGAGAGAACTGTCAAGACTCTACCAATGCTAAAGGGTGTCCTAAAACATGCTGGAGACATTTTTAAGGAGACCACAAGGGCAATGGTGATAAACCCCAGAATTGAGAAAAAATACAAACCAGCACCTGGGGACCCTACGTATATCAAGGGACAGTTGTCGTTAAACTCTCTGGTTGTTTCCAATGCCCGGAAGAGGGCGAACACGCAAACAACGGGTGATGCTCCTCCCCCTGACAAAGAATCTAAAGTGCTAGAAGCATCAGGGAAAAGGGTGGCAACTCAAGCGGCCAATATCTGGCGGATCTCCAACACACAGGCACTCTTAGCCAGATATGACAGGGCTCATTATGATACACTTGAAACCCTGTTACAACACTTGCCAGATGAGTACAAGGAGGCAGCAGAGATGCTAATACAAGAAGGGAAACTTATATCAAACGCATCTATTAAGTGTGCGCTGGACGCAGCAGACACCGCAGCCAGGGCATTTAATACAAGTGTGATGTTACGGCGACATGCCTGGCTGAGAATCTCCGGTTTCAAGCCCGAGATACAAACCACCATTCTAAATCAGCCTGTTAACCCTGATCACTTATTTGGCCCCGAGGTGGACACCACCTTGGAAAAATCAAAAAGGACACTGAGACTGCAAAGTCTATGGGGGCTCTACAGTCGGAGCAGTTCAGGGGTGGTTCCTTTCGTCGCTCCAACAATAGAGGAGCTTCCAGAGGCCAGCTGTCCCAGCAGACACAATACAGTAAAGGAGGCACGCAGACCACCTACACCAAACAGAGTAGGGGTGGCTATCGTGGAAACGGCACCAAGGGCAGAGGTCGTGGAAACAACAGCTCCCGATCCTCCGCCACTAACAAACAGTGACGTCTTGTCACTGCCCCCGACCATACCACGCCGGTCGGGGGGAGACTACAACAGTTCCTGCCGGTCTGGAAATCCATCACTACAGACAGGTGGGTGAGGCAACTTATCCAATACGGTTATTGTCTGGAGTTAACATCCACTCCACCCAACCTTCCCCCAAGACACCGTCCTATGTCCACAGAGCATTTGCAATTATTGCAGCAGGAGGTAGTCGGCATGCTGCAAAAAGGAGCCATAGAGCTCGTGCCTGTGGAAGAAAAAGGGACAGGGGTCTACTCGCTGTACTTCTTGATCCCAAAAAAGGACGGGTCCCTCAGACCTCTACTGGACCTCAGGCCCCTAAACTAGTACATTCTCTCAGAACACTTTCACATGCTCACATTACAGCAGGTTCTACCGTTACTCAGTCAGGGAGATTTCCTCGCAACATTAGATCTGAAGGATGCATATTTCCATATACCGTTACACCCGTCACACAGGAAATACCTCAGGTTCACCATTCAGGATCAGCATTATCAGTTCAAGGTCCTCCCTTTCGGAGTGATGACAGCGCCCAGGGTGTTTACCAAGTGCCTGGCGACAGTGGCTGCACACCCGAGGAGACAAAATGTTCACGTCTACCCTTATCTGGAAGACTGGCTTGTCCAGGCGAAGTCGGCCCAGCAATGTGCCGCCCACATGTCCCGCACCATTCACCTTCTTCACGATCTGGGGTTCTCACTGAATTATCCGAAGTCCCACCTTCAGCCCGCCCACGTACGGCAGTATCTGGGCGCAACAATAGATACTCTGGCAGCCACAGCACAGCCAAGTTCAGTGAGGATCAACAGCATGCAATTGCTGATACAAAAATTCAAACCACATCACTCGCTTCCAGCATGGGTGTTCATGCAGTTAATAGGCATGATGGCCTCCTGCATCTTCATAGTCCCGCACGTGAGACTACACATGCGTCCGCTTCAGGAGTGCTTAGCACATCAGTGGAATCAGGCTCACGGACAATTGAAAGACCTAGTGTTGGTGACCGGTCGCGCACACAACTCTCTGCATTGGTGGAATCCACAAAACCTTTGCAGGGGTCGACCGTTCCAGGAGCCTGTGCCACAGATTATACTGACAACGGACGCATCTCTCCAGGGATGGGGAGCTCATGTACTCCACTACACGGTGCAGGGACTATGGACAGTACAGCAGAAGAAGATGCACATCAACCTTCTGGAACTGATGGCTATCTTCATGGCGATGAAAGCATTCAAGGTACATTTGTGCAACAAGGTTGTGTTGATCCGGACGGACAACATGACGGCCATGTACTACATACAAAAGCAGGGAGGTACACCCTCTCCACAGTTGTCTCATCTGGCTCAGAGCATGTGGAAGTGGGCCATTCAGAGGAACATCTTCCTCATGGCGGAACACCGCCCGGGCAAGGACAATCAGATGGCGGACCTGCTCAGCAGGTACAGCCACCAGATGCACTAGTGGGAGATACATCCATCAGTACTCCGACCGTACTTCCAGCAGTGGGGTCATCCAGAGTTAGACCTGTTCGCCACAAGGGAAAACGCAAAATGCTGAAGCTTTGCCGCCAGGTTCCCACACCCACAGTCGCAGGGAAATGCGATATGGATGAACTGGTCAGGCATATTTGCGTACGCTTTTCCCCAGCACCTCTAATACCGCTGGTGGCACGCAAGCTGAAGCAACACTCGATGACTCTCATCCTGGTTGCTCCAACGTGGGCACACCAACCAAGGTACACCACGTTTCTAGAACTCTCCGTGGTACCGCATCAAAGGCTGCACCTCACACCCAGGTTTTTGACGCAGAGCCATGGCGACATTCAGCATCCAGATCCGCAACAGCTCAACCTGGCGATCTGGCTCCTGAGGTCTTAGAATTTGGCTACCTCAACTTGCCTCCTGGCTGTATGGATATCATAAGGGAGGCAAGAAAGCCCACCACTAGAGCATGTTATGCGGCAAAATGGAAGCGGTTTGTCATTTATTGTGCCGACCACAACATCAATCCGCTAGATGCATCTACTCACAACATCATTTGTTATCTGTTACATCTATACAAATGCAATCTGGCCTATGCTTCCATTCGTATACATTTGTCCGCAATAGCAGCTTATCTCCAAAACAGGCAGCATCTCTCACTTTTCAGAGTGCCGGCCATCAAAGCCTTTCAGGAGGGACTCAAACGAGTTATTCCTCCCAGACACCCACCAGCACCTGTATGGAACCTAAATGTGGTCCTCACCAGGCTGATGGGTCCACCTTTTGAGACTCTACACTCATGCGAGATTCAATTCTTGACGTAGAAGGTGGCTTTCCTAATAGCAATCACATCGCTACGACGAGTTGGTGAACTTCAGGCACTGACTATCCAGGAGCCATTCATACAGATTCAGTCCAACAGGGTGGTACTCCGCACTAACCCTAAGTTTCTGCCTAAAGTGGTTTCATAGTTCCATATCAATCAGACTATAGAACTGCCTGTGTTCTTCCAGAGTCAGTGGCAGAGAGAATGCTCCACACACTAGACGTCAAAAGAGCTCTAATGCACTACATAGATAGGACAAAAGATTTTAGGAAAACAAAACAACTGTTTGTTGCCTTTTTGCCACAACACAAAGGCAACCCCATTTCCAAAGCAGGTATAGCCAGGTGGATCGTTAAGTGAATTCAGATTTGCTATCAAAGGGCTAAGCGCACATTAACGGTTCCCCCAAGAGCCCACTCCACGCGAAAGTTGGGGGCCTCCATGGCTTTCCTTGGAAATATTCCTTTAGAAAGACATATGTAGAACAGCCACATGGTCTACCACACACACATTTACAAAACACTATTGCGTAGATGTGCACTCCAAACAGCAGGCAGCTGTAGGGCAGGCTGTTCTAAAAACACTTTTTCAAACTGCTGCAGCTGGCACGGGCGGCCGCCGATAATGGAGGGACTGCTATATATTCTATGCACAGATATGAATTCAGCAGCCCACATGCCTCGAACCGAATATGCTACTTACCAGTATGCATCTGTTCTTGCCATGTAGGGCTGCTGACATTCATATTGCACGCCCTCCTCCTCGGTGCCTGTAGCGGCTGCAGCACTCAGAATTACTCTTAGCATGGTCATCACTTACGGTATTACACTCCATCTTTGCCACAATGGCGAAAAACAATCTGAGGATGGAGTGGATGCCAATGCGCACTGTAGTCCAGGGGAGGAACCACCTATCTTGTGATACTTCGAAGACTCTTCCAGGACAACAATGTGCAATCATCCGGACCCAACACTAGGCGGCGATCTATGCACAGATATGAATGTCAGCAGCCCTACATGCCAAGAACAGATGCATACTGGTAAGTAGCATATTCGAACTTTTACGCACCATTGACATTGCATTGGTGCATGCATGTGCTTTAAGCGCTGCACCCGATTCCCGCGGGCATTTCCCGCCTTCTTCACTGTTAGTCCCGAACAGCTCCAGCGATTCCCCAGGCCCTAGGCCTACTTCCTTTCAGATAGGTGGTTCTTATACCACTATTTTAGTATATGGTTTAGGTGACCCCTAGGGCTCATCCGTATTGTGCAACTTTTGTATATTTAAACTGTGTTTTGTTTTAACGCATTTGCTTCTGTGCTCATAAAGTGTATAGGGGATATTTGTAGTAAATAAATATATACATATTTTCAATATATATCTGTGTGGTGTCCTTTCATTTGGTATTCAAGGGGATTGTGTATGGTAAAACAGCTTGCTTCACATGCCTTTACAGAGTTTAGCCTAAGACTGCTTTGTCCAAGCTACTAGGATAGCTGGTCTATAAGGTTGAATTACAACCAATCATCATAAGGGTTGCTTGGGATGGTACAAGGTGATCACTAGAACTAGTGAGCATCCTATTCCAGGCCAACTTCTTACACACATACTCTTGAACTCGATTCTTTTTCTGATGGGTAGCCAGTGGAGGTCTCTGAGTTCAGTTTTTACGTGGAGACGACGGGGGATCTGTAAAAGGGTGCGGGCTGCGCAGGTCTGGATCACTTGGAGCTTATTAAGGGTCGATTGGGGGCTCCCAAGTAAAGGGTGTTCCCAAAGTCTAGCCGGGAGAGAATCAGGCCCTGAATCAAAATCTGTCTTGCCTTAAATTGGAGGAGGGGGAGGATTTTGCGGTTGAGCCTAAGTATACAAAATCAGGTAGCTGAGAGTTTGACTGCTGTGAAGCTGAAGGTGAGTGCCTTGTCCATCCAGATTCCTAGGCTTTTGATAGTGTCTTTATCTCTAGGGGCAGGCCCCAGCGAAGTTGGCCAAATGAGGTCAATACATTTTTGGGGGGAGTTGCCTAACACCATCAGCTCTGTCTTGTCTCCAGTGAGTTTGAGACAAGACAGAGTCATCCAGGAGAAGACTGCTTCCAGGCAGCCCCTCAAGTTGCTTGGCTGGGTCAGGGGATGGTTCAGTGTCACCACTAGCTGTGTGTCGTCAGCATATGATATAATTTGCACTCCAAAGGGTCGGACGACCTCAGCTAGAGGGCGCATGTATATGTTAAAAAGTGTGGGACTCAGGGAGGAGCCCTGTGGTACCCCACAACTGAGTGGTTTCCTAGGGGATGTGACATTACCCTCAAAGACTTGGAATGAGCGGTCTGATAAGAAGGATTTAAGCCAGGTAATTGCTTTAGCTGTTATTCCCAGATCAGAAAGCCTATGTAGAAGGATGTTGTTGTTTACGGTGTCATAGGCGGCACTGAGGTCTAAAAGGATAATGGCCGGAGTGCCACCCTGATCCGCAATCATCCTGGCTCCCTCTGTCATGGCGAGGAGAGCGGTCTCTGTCCCATGCATGGGGCGAAACCCAGTCTGTGAGGGATCTAGCAGATGGTTTGCTTCCAGGAACTCTGTAAGAATGTTATTAACATACTTTTCTGAGATTTTACTTAGCCAGGGCAGCAGGGAGATGGGACGGTAGTTCCCTGGGTTTTTCTGATCCAAATTGGCTTTTTATAAAGTGCTTTGACCATTGCTTGCTTCCAACTGGGTGGTACGATGCCCGTCAGAGAAGTATTGATCAGGGCAAGAATGGTGGGGAGAATATATGAGGAGACTGTCCGTAGAGATTGGGCTGGTGCTGGGTCACTAGGGGAGCCAGATTTCACCTGGGTCATGATGGTTTGAAGGATAGTGAGATCCATTTGGGGAAGGATTTCTAGGAGGACTGCGGGAAGATGTCCTGCGTCCTTGTGTCCAGGAGGGAGGGTGTGGGGTGGAGCGAGAGGAAAGGAAGAGTAAATGGTGTGGATTTTACCATAAAAATACTCGTCCAGGTCATTGCAACATGTTTGGGTATTGCAGGGATCTAAAGGTTTTTCTGGGAGTTTTAACAAGGTTTTGGTAATCTGATAGATTTCTTTAGGCTTTGATGCCGCCGCGTTTATTTTATTTTCGTAGAAGGTAGATTGAGCATTTCTGATTTTATTTTTATAAAGTTTTATGGAGGAACGATATGTAGTTTTTGTCTTAAATGGGAGTAATCTAAACGCCATTCCCTTTCAAGTTTTTTGCATTGACATTTCATGTTACACAACTCCAGGGAGTACCAGGGCGCGTTCCTTGGACTGTGTTTTGGTTCAATATCAGTCATTGGGAGTATGGAGTCTAGAGACTGGGTTATCCATCTGTTATAATTCTCGTTGCTTACGGCATCTTGTGCAGACGAGTCTTGAAAGGTTATTAGTCTTTCCATCTGAACTTCCTATATAGTAGCGAGAGGAGACCTGCGGCTACCCAGGACTCCAGATGGCCTACTGTTGAGAATCGGCCACATACTGTGGTTTGATCAGATCAATGGAGACTAATCTTCTTTCTTTTTTGCCGGCAAGAGGCAGAAGAAGTACTGTTCTTGTTCCTTGAACAGCCAGAACAGATAAAGGTGTCCTGCAGGATGGCCCAAACTCCTCCTTCTCCACGATCTTTTCTCTGACCAGGCCCCCAATCTTCGGGACCCAGACAGGTCTTGCCGGAACGGGTTTCACTTCCCCAGTGGCGGTGTGTTTTACTTGGACATTGCTTTGTAATGCCAGGAATTTATTGAGTTCCTGTAAAACAGCCAAACGATCATTCAATTCAAATGGTTTTACATCCGCCACTGTGCTGGCACAATCGAGGTCAGGTACCCACGTTCTTTTCCCAAACAGGATCTCCTAGGGGGTACGTCCTCCCAAGGATTTTCTTGCCATATTATTTAGTGCTTTCTGGACCCCATAAAGGTTATTGACCCAACTACCACCCGCACCTAATACCCTTGCTGCTAAGGATTGCTTTAGGTCCCGGTTTTTCCTCCACCACCGAATTTCCCTCTGGATGGTAGGGGGAGGGGTACCACAAGGCCACGCCCATACTTTCTATGACTTCCTTGTAAGCCCGAGAGCTAAACGCAGGGCCACGGTTGGAATGTAACATACCAATTGCGTATGTCCCGATGAAGACTCGCAAATCCTTTATAACAGTTTGAGCATCAGCCAAGTGCTGAGACGAAACCCATAGAAATTTAGAGAATGAATCTACTGCCACCAAGATGTACTTGTAATCCCCGTCTGAATTTAAGGGGCGGCAGTGATCCAAATAGACACATGCGAGAGGTCTGTCTGAAATGAGTAATGGTGTTTGTGATGGCTGTGCTATGGTGGAACCTTTCATCTGCTGGCAGACGTCGCACTTTAAGACATAAACCTTTGTTTGTTCAGACAAACATGGCCACTCAAATCGCCGCTTCAGTAATCAAATTGTAGCAGTGACTCCTGCGTGTGCAGTGCCCAGACCCTCGTGTGTAGCTAGAATCAAACCTAATCTGCGATCCATGTTTGGTATAGCTCTATCCCCCACTCCTGGAATTTGAGCATACAGTGTGTTTTGCGCATCTAATTTATAGGAATATTTGAGTGGAAAGCCTTTCGGGACAGCAGAGCTGTTCTTTGAGGCATTGACAGCCATCAGTATGTCTCAGTCTATCCTCGTGCTAGAACGAGTGATTGCAGCAACTGCAGAAGTTCGCACTGTCGCCTTAGCGGTTTCATCAGCCAGTGAATTCCCTTCAACGTGTACACCAACACGCCAATGACTCAAGGTATGAATAATTTGAGCCCGTGGCAGGCATGGTTTCAGTTTTGCCACTTGTTCCCATAACAATTTATGTTTAATTATGCAACCCTTGGAGTCTCTAAACCCATTCTGGACCCAGAAATGAAGATATTCATTATAGGACTGTACACAGTAAAACGAATCACACACTATCGTAGAGGGAAATTTCCGATCCGTAAACTGTAGTGCAGTGTTTCCGAAACTGTGGTCCGCGGACCCCCAGGGGACTGTGACACATTCCCAGGGCGTCCGAGGCAGCAGTTTTAAAAGCACTGCAAAGTTCATTGTACTATTAGCAGTTTTCAAGCAACAATTAAAATTTCAAGATAAGACCAATGATTAATATACCTGCTGGAGAGAGAAGAGACTTTTGTTCAGTGACAGCTTTAACATATCTAATGTAGCACAGAGTGTAAATATGCCTACTGCACAGAACGTGTACCATGCATTTTAAAAAACAGTATTTTATGTGCATAGGTCAGTGGGTTACTGGTTTTGTCACAGCGATTCTTTTGTTACTGTGCAGTCGTAATCTAGCACAGTGACCTATAAACTTCCATCAAAGAGCTGCTTGTAAACTCCATGGTGCAAGTTAGTAACTTATGATTTTTTCCAATCTTCCATTATCCTGATGCTGCTAAAAAGGTTTATTTGGGTGGAAATGCACTTTTATTGTTAAAGTCAATGCTAACCACTTTGTTATGTTCTGAATCCTGAGTTTGTGCTTCTTCAGACCAAGCACTCTTTAAAAATGCCCCCCGCTATGAATGACGTGAATCTTCGCCTTGTAGTCAACTTTGCCTTATGTAGTATTTTCTATACACTGATTGACACGTATGATTCATTGTCGCTATATGTGGGTGTTGTAAAGTGATCTGACATCCTACAATGGTATGGGAGATGCTATAAAACGAATGAAATACATGTGACAGGGGGGGCTGAGCAGAGATGAGAGGCACTGTTGGAGGTTGATAATAAGGGAATCATTGAAGAACCCCAACAAAGATTGTCGTATCCTTGTGCATAGTAAGGTCTTCATTTACTATTCTTTAAAAGCTAATACAATTCAATAGATAATAATCAATGTGTTGTGTTGTAGACTGCACCATTGTTTCCTAAATATTTTGGGGGTAGAGCCTACCAAGGCTCCGTTTGTAGTGGTCAGGCTCACGCACTGCACTTGGTGTGCACTGTATAGAGACTGGTCTGAAAACATTTGCCACGGCCGCTTTGGGTTTCTAGTCTGGCCCTGGCAGGATCAGGAGCCTCGTACTGCGAAATAAAACCAACCATTTAAAAGTTAGTCATGGAGATGCAGCATCAACCTTCCCATTAAAATCTTTTGCTTTTTACAAATTCTTTCAATATAAAATACAAAGGGGGTATTTACAACAGAAGTGGTGGAGCGCGTCATTAGCCTCCTTGACTTTACAACATGCTCCACCAATTCAGAATCGCAGGGCTGCACCACATTTATTACAAGAATATGGTGTAGCCCTACGTTTCCTCTTGTGCTGGCACTACACTTAGCAGTGTAGCGCCAACGCTGTGTCTGGGTGCAGGGGAGGTTTGTTTATGTACAGGAAGGTCCCCCTTCTTGCACATAAACTATCTTGAAATGCCATTTTGTCACTTCTATGTTTAATGCTTGATGCAGCACACATGGAAGTTACAAAATATATATATTTTTAAAGATTTTATGTGCAGGAATGGTCACCTTCCTGAACATAAACAATCCAAGGCATTTTGCTTTTTCCATGTGAGCTGCACAAGGCAGCACACATGGAAAAAGCAAAAACAAGGATAAATAAAGCATTTCTCCTTGTTTCACCACATTAGACCAGGTTTTCCCTGGTCTTAATTTTAGTGCTGCCTTCTATTTATTCTGCCCTTGTAAAAGGGGCAGCGTCAAAATCAATGGGTGTTGCCGTGAGACGAAGATCGCAACACCCACTGCCCACCCCTTTCACGCTAAGCATTGCGTGAAAGGGAGCCTTATTTACAAGGCAGCATTAAGCCACGTTAGATGGCTTAACGCTGCCTTGTAAATAAGCGTTAAGCCACGTTAAGTGGCTTAACACTGCCTTGTAAATCCGACAAAGCTCCTATCGCTCACGGGAATGTCGCAAAAAGGGACGTTCCCATGGTGATAGAGGCTTGTAAATATGCCCCTAAAATCCTTAGTAATTGTTTTTGTACAGAAACGTGTGTTTATTTTTTTTGCGAATATCTGTATTAATGTTTGAAATTTAAATCATAAAAATTGCTTGGGGGTCCCCGGCTTCCAGTGGGGACTCAATGGGGGCCCTCAGGAGTCAAAAGTTTGGGAACCACTGCTGTAGTGCTTTCAGCTCTGCCAACTGTGCTGCACAATCTCCTAAAGATTGCGTAGTAGTATTGCTGGGATGGAACTTACCGTCCCGCATTCATCCCTTCATTATAGCACATAGAGCTATACTGTTGTTTACTTCCTATGGCAGGCTGAGCAGAACCATCAGTATAATAATAATGTTTTCATATTTTTCGAGAGGCAACATTTCATTCGGGAGAGGGTATTCTTGTTCGTACCGCAGTAACGCTTGTGTTTTTAATGTAGAATCGTATTTATAATCTCCATTTGTTGCAGTGAGAGAATTAGCCCATTGTATTCATCGCGGATGCAGTGCTTTCGCATTTGGAATGCTCACTTTGGTAACAGCTTCTAAATTTGGCTCTGGGGTTACAACATTATTGCTAGTGCTCTTTCTCTCAATAAAGCAGTCTGTACTGCGGTCAATTTCTTTCAGTTGCGCAAATCGCAAATGTGATTTGTATGCAACTGGGACTGTCTCACCTTCACTGAAAGTGATATATATATATCCTGATAAACCCGGGACCACCCGGATCACCAAGTTGGTGGTATTCACACGTGTGTGCAAATGTTTTAATGCTATCATGTCAGCCTGACTGAACATAGAGTATCTGTGTGTTGCTGTGTCCACTGATGTGCTGTGAAATCAGGTCTGATTAAATCGTAGAAAGGTTTTACTCTTTCTGCGTAATCTAGAATGTATGTTTTGCCAACATTTAGAAATCTTAATATGGATTGCAAACCTTTGAGAGTCTTTGGAGGTTGGAGCAGTGTGCATTGCTTTAAAAATTTGGCTGCCAGGCTCTTACCTTCACTTGAGAGCTCACATCCCAAAAAATAGGACATTGAGAGGGGCAATTTTTGATTTTTTCTAAATTAAATTTGTAGCCCAAATTGGCGAATCCCTGCTCAAGTGTTCAAGTAATTCATCGTTCGTCAGATAGATGTCATCTACATAGGATACTGCCTCCTCGTTCAATGTTTGTAATAATGCGGACACTCTTGCATAGCCCCGGGTTATTATTATACCCCTGAGGAAATATTTTGCTGAGTACCTAGGGCAGAGAATACTAACAAATATCTGCTTTCTGGAGCTACATTTTTGCAGAAGAATCCATTCAAGATAACTAATGTTGTTTTATATTTTTTCCGCACAATGTTATTCATTAATGCGGCACTATGTACGTTTTGAACTGCAAATGTTCGTGTGCATGTGTTTAAATGTTGGTAATCTAAAACTAGACGATATGTGTTGTCAGGTTTCATTACTGGAAACAAAGGATTGTTCATCTGGGAGGTACAAGTCTCAATCACACCTTGGTATTCAAGTTGGTCTAAGCTTTCTTTGACCTGACTTTTTGCATCATTTTTAATAGGGTACTGTCGCTAAAGATTTGGAGTAGATTTTAGTGGGATTTCGTGGCGAGTAGACTCCACGTCCCACCCTTCATGGTTGCGGTATAATGCCGGAGCTAGCACTAGTGCCCCAGGCCTGCACGTAAGAATGTCTGGAATGAGGTCGGAGAAAGCAGGCAAAATTACGCTTTCCCCTCTTGGGCAATCCATCACAAAGTCAGGCGGCCAATCTTTTTCTGCTAGCAGCACATCATATCCATATGTTAAGTTCTCCCAAAAGAGACCTTTAACCTTTCTTGAGATGTTACCTCTATTTTAAGTGTAATTTCTGTAATGGATGTGGGGGACTAACTCTTGTATCAGGTGTTTCCATCGTGATGTGTTCATTCAATACTGCTGTCACCAGAAAATCCTTCAGGTTCTGGTGAGCTATCGTTACTTCTGCCACAGCATCGTCAGAGCCCATTCCCCGTTCAAAAGCAGAGTCCTCAGTAACCTGGGCATGTCATTTTTAAGCCAGCTACTTTCTATTTTTTGAATTGAGGTTCTGCTTTAGGTTGCTATTCCTGTTTGATAATATATTCAGAATTTCGATGTGGTTCCCTTTTTGTCGATCTTCTTGCTTTTGTTCTGATCGCCTGTCCCTCTCCGAATTTTTGGATGAACCCTGAAAGGAATCTGTATCAGTGACTTGATACCTGTCAAGTTTTCTAATGTTATCACGATTCCTAAGGTTATTCCTCCTTTCAGAGGATTCCCGTTGTCGAGACCCACCCCTTGATCGTGAATGCTTTTTCACATTGTTATTTTTAGATTGTTTGTTCTCCCATTTCTTTATAGAAGAAGTGGGTGATTGCTTCGAGTTGTCCTTATCTGAAAGAGACACGTTAGTGATAGATTCCTTACCTTAGAATATCCCCAGGCGTCAGACTGGATCCGGAAACTTTTGCGTAGCAATACCCCTGCGCGCCGGTAGGCGTCGTCTGCGGCTCCGCGTCCGTCGTTGGCGTCGTGAGCGCCGGGATGACGTCGTCGGAGTACTTAGACAGCGCCCATGCGCGCTGACGTCAGTTCTTCTTTTTTCCGCGCCAGCTAGCGCAGATCCGGAAGAAGCTCTACCCCCAGTCAATTTTTGACTGAAATTTTTTTTTGATCCTTTTGATCTCTCTCTTTGTCGAATTCTCGACTATCGGTGCCAGGGATGCCCGGGTTCAAGCCTTGTTCGAAGTGCGGCCGACTCATGTCGGTCACGGACCCCCATCGCCGGTGCCTGAAGTGCTTAGGCCTCGACCACGATGATCGATCCTGCTCCAACTGCCGGGCCCTGATGTCGAAGGCTAGGCGGGAGCGGTCCCGCAAGCGTCTCGAGCTGAGGCAGTCGGCCCCGCGCCGCTCCAGGTCCCGGTCCCACGGGAGGTCGAGGGACAGGTCGCGAGGTCTGAGTCATCGACGTTCCGGAAGTGGACACCGATCGTCTGGTTCCAAGTCCTCAGGTAAGAGGCATGAGAGGTCGGAGCGACACCATCGATCCTCCGACCCGCCCCGACGCTCGCACGATGCGGCCGGGGACTCGGGCGACACCGCCCACGCGGCTCCGCGGGAGTCGCAAGCGTCGCCGCCTGCCCCACACCTTCGGGTCCCTGGGCACGGCGCGACGCCGGAGGAGGTCGAGAGGTACCTCATGGCCATGAGGGCCCTCCCTCCTCAGTCGGTTCCCGTGGCGCCTTCGGGCCGATCGGTTCCGTCTGGAGGTCCTTCCGGGTCGGGCGCTTCGGCCCCGATGCCGTCGGGTGCTTCGGCCCCGGCGCCGCTGGCGACTTCGGTCTCGGCGCCGCACGACCTCGCTGGATCCGGCTCCGGCTCCGGATCCGGGACCCCGCGGTCGACCCTACGACCTCGCCGGCGCCGTCCCTTCAGGTGTCGTCCCCGGCAGCCGATGTGGCTGCCGCCCCCAATGTCTCCTACGGTCCTACTCAGGAGTCGGGTGGGCGCCGCTTCCGTCGGCCTTTGGAGAATTTTATCTCCACGAGGAGGCCCTGGCTGTTAATCCTGGTCTCCAGGACACAGGTGACGAGGAGCAATGGGAGGGGTCCGAGGACCCTCTGGCACGTGATTGCCAGTCACATCAGGACTGGACATATGAGCTTGGGGAGGCCAGTGGTATTGACACCTCGCCAGACACTGGATTTACGTCGCCCCCGACTGTGGCTTCGGAGGCGGGTTCTGCTTACAGCGTAGTGTTGACGAAGGCAGCTAAGGCCTTAAACCTTCAGCTCCCCGTCGCGGCCGTGAGGACTAATCTCCTCACTGAGGTCCTCAAACAGCAGTCAGGCTCCGCGGAGCCCCTCCTGCCGTTCAATGAGGCCTTGTGTGACGTTCTTCTGGGCACTTGGTCCAAGCCCGCCACAGGCCCCCCTGTGGACAGGAACGTGGCCAGACGCTACCGCCCGGCACCGGGCGACCCATGCTTTTTGTCCACCCATCCCACCCCCGAGAGTCTGGTCATCCAGGCCTCAAACTCCCAAACCGCATTCCCGTCGGCCCCGCCCGACAGGGAATCCAAGAGATATGAACAGTTCGGGAAGAAGGTTTTCTCGTCTGTGAGCTTAGGGCTGCGGTCTGTGAACACCGCCTGTCTCTTGGGCCGCTACACCCACACCCTGTGGGACACGGTTGCGGAGGTGCTGCCTAGATGCCCGGAGGAGGTCCAGGCTAAACTCAGCCAAGCCCTTGCGGACGGCCGAGATGCAGCACGCTTTTCTATCCGGTGTGGGCTGGATACTACGGACTCACTGGGCAGGGCGATGGCAACGACGGTGGCGGTTCGACGCCACGCCTGGTTGAGGTCCGCCAACTTCTCGGCCGATGTCCAGGCCACCCTCCTGGACATGCCGTTTGATGGCCGTCGCCTCTTCGGCGACAAGGCAGACCATGCGCTGGAACGTTTCAAGGACTCCAGGGCTACGGCCAAGTCCTTGGGCCTTACGGCCCCACGCCAGCAAACGGGTGCCTTTCGCTCCTTTCGTGGCCACGGAAGGGGCGCCCCACCACGTGCCGTCAGCCACACGCCGCAGAATGTCCAACAGCGCGGTGGCGGACGTGGGAACCGCCGTGGCGGTGGTCGGGGCCAGCGGCGAGGCCAGTCCACACCTCCCTCAGCAGCCCCTGCCTCAAAACCTTCCTAGTCCGAGTTTTCAGGCCCATGTGACGCCTGTGGGAGGCAGGGTTCGCCATCACCTCTCCCACTGGCATACAGTCACTTCGGACAGGTGGGTGCTGCAGATTGTCCGAAGGGGCTTCTCCCTCCCCTTCGAGGCATCCCCTCCATCCATGCCACCTCAATACCACCGTGTGTCGGGGGATCACTTGCAACTTCTGCAAGAGGAGGTTTCGGCCCTCTTGGCCAAGAGGGCCATCGAGCGCGTTTCTGGGCCAGAAGTAGGACGTGGTTGTTACTCCCACTACTTTCTGGTGCCCAAGAAGGGCAAAGGGGGCCTACGCCCTATCTTGGATCTGCGGAACGTCAACGGCTTCCTCCGGACGGAGAAGTTCAAGATGCTCACTTTGGCTCAGGTCCTGGCTGCCCTGGACCCGGGAGACTGGATGGTAGCGTTGGACTTGCAGGACGCCTATTTCCATGTCCCCGTCCTGCCGGCCCACCGGCGTTACCTGCGGTTCACGGTAGGCCAAGAGCACTTTCAGTTTACCGTGCTCCCCTTCGGCCTTACCAGCGCCCCACGGGTGTTCACGAAGGTGATGGCGGTGGTCGCAGCCCATCTGCGCAGGCAGGGGGTATCAGTCTTCCCCTACCTCGACGACTGGTTGTTGAAGGCGGGCTCGCCCCAGACAGTCGTCAGCCACCTCCAGACTACGGCCGACCTCCTGCACTTGCTGGGGTTCTCCATCAATGTGCCGAAGTCACACCTGTGTCCCTCTCAAAAGCTCCTCTTCATCGGAGCGGTTCTCGACTCGGCGCAGTTTCGGGTTTACCCACCCGAGCAGCGGGTTCGGGATATTCAGGCTCTGGTTCCCATCTTCCAGCCGTTATCCCGGGTCTCGGTCAGGTTGACGCTGCGGCTTCTGGGACTGATGGCCTCCTGCATCCTTCTGGTGCGTCACGCCAGGTGGCGGATGCGGGCTCTGCAGTGGGACCTGAAGTTTCAGTGGGCCCAGCATCAGGGCAACCTGTCCGATCATGTCCTGATCTCAGAGGGCACTGCGAGACAACTGCAGTGGTGGCTCACGGACCGCGACTGGGTCAGTGGCAGACCCCTCTCCCTACCCCAGCCGGAGCACGTAGTTGTGACGGACGCGTCCCTCCAGGGCTGGGGAGGCCACATGGGAGAGGCGGAGATCAGAGGCCTCTGGTCTCCGGCGGAGTCCCGGCTCCATATCAACCTTCTGGAGCTGCGGGCGATTCGTCTAGCACTGAAGGCATTCCTCCCCTCTGTCCGGGGGAGTGTAGTGCAAGTGTTCACCGACAACACCACCGCCATGTGGTACTGCAACAAACAAGGCGGGGTGGGGTCGTGGACCCTCTGCCAGGAGGCTCTGCGCCTCTGGCAGTGGCTGGAACATCAGGGCGTGACCCTGGTGGTTCAACACCTGGCAGGCTCTCTGAATGCCAGGGCGGACGAACTCAGCCGTCGGTGCATGATGGATCACGAATGGCGTCTGAACTCGGACGTGGCGCAAGGTCTTTTTCAGCAGTGGGGAGAGACTTGGTTAGATCTATTCGCCACAGAAGAGAACGCGCAATGTCATCAGTTCTGCGCGTTGGAATTTCCGAGGCGGCACTCGCTCGGAGACGCTTTTCGTCGCGAGTGGAGCTGCGGTCTGTTGTACGCCTTTCCGCCTATACCACTTCTGCCCAGAGTGCTGAAGAAGATCAGGCGCGACCGGGCCCAGGTTATCCTTGTGGCTCCGGACTGGGCACGAAGATACTGGTATCCCGAGCTACTCAGCATGTCAGTCGATCCCCCGATTCGTCTGCCTCTTCGGGAGGACCTTCTGTCGCAGCAGCAGGGGACGGTCCTGCACCCGAACCTGTCCAGTCTCCACCTACAAGCTTGGAGATTGAGCGGCGGCAGTTGAGGCCATTTGACTTGCCTCCCGAAGTCTGTGATATCATTCTGGCAGCCAGGCGTCCCTCTACCAAGTCGGTATACGCCTGCCGGTGGAACAGATTTGTGGCATGGTGCACAGCAAAGGCTGTGGATCCTCTCTCTGCACCCCTTTCGGAAGTGCTGCTCTTTCTTCTTTCCCTTGCCCAGCAGGGCTCTGCTCTGGGCACTCTTAAAGGGTACCTCTCTGCTCTATCTGCCTTCTTGAGGCTACTAGACCAGCCTTCTTTATTGAAGTCCCCTATTGTAAGTAGATTTCTGAAGGGCATCACTCACATGTTCCCTCCTGTTCTCTTCGTGATGCCCCAGTGGGACTTGAATCTTGTTCTCACCTATCTGATGTGTGCTCCCTTTGAGCCACTTCATAACTGCCCTCTTCGTCTCCTTACTCTAAAGACGGCATTCCTGGTTGCCATCACCTCTGCCAGGAGGGTGAGTGAGCTCCAGGCTCTTTCTTCTTCTCCACCTTTCCTGTCTGTTCATTCTGACAAGGTGGTGTTACGTACACGACCTTCCTTTCTGCCCAAGGTTGTCACGGCCTTCCACATCGGGCAGTCCATCACCTTGCCCACCTTCTTTCCGCCTCCGCATCCCTCGAAAGAGGAAGAGAGGCTCCACCGTCTGGATCCAAAACGTGCGCTCTCCTACTACCTAGATCGCACACGCCAATTCCGGGTGGATGACCAACTCTTCGTTGGGTACGTGGGCGCGAAGAAGGGAAAGGCTGTGCACAAGAGGACCATCTCTAGGTGGATCATCTTATGTATCCAAGCTTGTTATTCCATGGCGAGGAAGGAGCCCCCAGCTGGATTGCGGGCTCACTCCACTCGGGCCACGGCAACGACAACTGCCCTGGGCCGAGGTGTCCCCCTGCGGGACATTTGCCAGGCAGCTACGTGGGCCTCGCTGCACACGTTCGCAAGACACTACTGCCTGGACAGTCAAGTCCGGAGGGATGGCTTCTTTGGCCGTTCCGTCCTCCAGGACTTTCTGGTGTGATATTGGTTCGCAGACCCACCACCGGGGTTGGTATTGCTGGGGTATCTATTCTAAGGTAAGGAATCTATCACTAACGTGTCTCTTTCAGATGCACAAGTTACTGCTTGTGTAACGATATATCTGTAAGAGACATTAGTTAGTGATAGATTCCTTACCGACCCACCCATCCTCCCCGATCTGCGAACCGATATCTAGGGTTAAGGTCATCCCCTTTCAGGGCCCTAGTTTCATGGCACCAGTGTTAGTTCTATCATGGCTCTGCGTATCTGGCGCGGAAAAGCTGTGTGTCAGAACTGACGTCAGCGCGCATGGGCGCCGTCTAAGTACTCCGACGACGTCATCCCGGCGCTCACGACGCCAACGACGGACGCGGAGCCGCAGACGACGCCTACCGGCGCGCAGGGGTATTGCTACGCAAAAGTTTCCGGATCCAGTCTGACGCCTGGGGATATTCTAAGGTAAGGAATCTATCACTAACTAATGTCTCTTACAGATATATCGTTACACAAGTAGTAACTTGTGCGTCGGGACTACCTGCCATTTGTGGCTTTCCTTCTTTGGTTCCCAAATTATCTCTACCTAATGCAGCATAGGTTTCTTCGATAATTTTTAGTAATTCTCGCCCCTTATTTATAGGTGCTATTTCCCTTAGGCGTCTGTGAATGGCCACTGCTGCTGCCTCCCCTTTAAGTTGCTCAGCATTATCACAGAGGCAAAGTTACCCATCAGTTTCATTCTCAAGTCCAGGGCTAGACCTGCCCCGTACTCATTCTGTATCTGTTTCAATATCTCTGGAATGACTGCTATGGAAGGGGTACTGTGTATTCTGATGTAAACTGCAGCCAAGATTGTTCCCCCAGTGGTACAATCCTCAATCGAGGGAACCTTACCCATTGGCAGACAAATGGTTAGCATTCTCTGTTTTTCCTGCGGACCCGTATGGGGAAATACTGCTTCCAGTTGAGCTATTTTTTGTGCTATCCAGAACGGAATTTGCTCCAGGTTGAGGGGTATTGTCTCTATTACTGATTTCAGTGTTTGTGTGTTAATGGTAGGTGTGGTCTGATGTGGACCAACTGGAGCATTTCTCGCAGGTTGTACTGTTCGCATGACAAACTGGACAATGTGTCTGCATAGCCTCACTAAGTCTTTGTATATTGTACGGACTTCATCCAGTGGTAGTGTTTCTATCTCGGAATGTGGAGTGTATGTCACCAAGACCGTCCGGGTCGCTCCTTCTATGCTAAGTGAACCGAGTCTCACGACAGATGTTGTGTGTGGGAGGGCGCCTTTAAACCAGTTTTTATGTTGCTGGTAAGTTAACGGGCCTTCAATGTCTACGTATGGAATAGATCCTTCCGGTGGTTCAACTACAATGTATGTGTGGAACAATGTAGTCTGTGGATCTGCAGGCGGGAACTGAAACCAAGAATAAAAATACCTCTGATCTGAACACCTCATGTGCCTCAATCACGAACGTAACGCAGACACCTGTTGTGGGTATGCCGTGTTCCAACAGCTTTATAGTTACTGCATGTCTGCAATACTCTGTGATGTTAAGAGCATTTGAAAATTCTTCTTCCCAGTTCCTAGAACCACTGCTCGTGGACTCAGACATTCTCACATGGAGAACAACAAATGTTTTTACAAATGTTAGCGTTTTCACACAATGTTGGAACCTTCTTCCCTTACAAGCTTTTTAAACCTTCAGCCGATACACAGAGTATATCTGCTCAGCTGAGGCGAGTTCCCTTTCCATTTCAGCCATCAAAAGGTGTGAATAGGGCTTTCTGAGAAAGCACGAATAAACGACTCTGATTTTCACTGTTAATATAAGAACCAAACCAACGTTTGTGGTGCTATGTCGTGGAGTTTCTAGGAATCCCTAGGGCCTGCGCATTTTGGATGACCTAAACTGAGGGCTTGGTGTCCCAACCACTTCCGCACACCGCCACGGGATATGTCAGTCGTTAGACCAGCTAGCTCTTCAATGCCACTTCCACCCCCCTGTATCTTACAGTGGTGTAGGTAGTCTCTGGCACTCACTGAACATGACATCCCTGATTCCTCAGAAATCGTAGGAAATAGTACAGTACTTTTCGCTCAGTCACTTGTGCTCACTTACTCTCAGAAAATACACAGGATGGCGATTAGGATGTTTCAATAAGCGCTTATTGGTCCAGCTCCAGTCTTGTGTAAAAACATATTTGCTAAAACACTCAGGAGACAGAAGCATACAAAAGAGATTGCTAGTACCAATATAGTAAATCTATACTACTATTATAAAGAGAGAACTTGCACCTTTTGGCCAGGTAAACTCGGGAACCATAGCGCCAATCTACACACCCAATACATCTATGAAAATGTCAGGGTGTGTAGATGGACATAGGCTATATAAATAAAAAAAAAGAAAAGTAAATTAAAAAAATTAAGTTTGTAAACAAAGTAGTCCCCTGAAAGTAGCGCCGGCCGGGACCTAGCGCTGGCCGTGACGCGACGTGCGTGATGACCGCGACGCGACGAAGTGCGTGACGACGACGTGTTGGAGCGGCGGACATGGAGCTGCGGTGAAGTGAGGAGCGCGGGCGCGTCATGGCGAAGAGGAGCGGCAGCTCAGGTAAAGTAAACCTTGAAATCAGGGCAGGAGGGAGTCAGGGCGGGAGGGAGTCGGAGCGGGAGGGAGTCGGGCGGGAGGGGAGCGTAGCTCTGGTCTGGACCAAAAGATTCAATATGTCAGAGAGAGGGCAGCAATACCAGAGTAATGTGATGGCTCCAAAGTACAGATTCACAGTAATTAATCGGTACTTTGAGCAAGTGGGTACGCAACACATCTTTAATCTGAACACCAAGTCACCATTCAGCTGTTCTTAAGAACAAACCTAACATCATCTACGTCCTCATCTTTGCCCAAAACACGTATAACTTTAAAAAAAGAAAGAATTGTAGACCATGCTGGCTAGATAACTTCAAGGATCGCTTTCATTATTATTTTCAGTAAGTGTTTAAGGGGCAGGCGGGAGGAGTGGGGGCAAGAGGGAGTCGGGACGGGAGGGGGTCGGGCGGGAGTGTGTGTACTGCCCCCAGCCCCTTTCTGCCCCAGGCAATGCTGGGGCGGGCTGCTAGTACTAGATACATTTCTACCATAGTGCTAATAAACATTAGCACCTGCATATTCCTACAATGTGGTTCTAAGTAATTTGCCTAAATATACCTAGCCTAGATCTGTATTTCTAGCATGTATATGTATGTATGTAGCCAAGAAACCCCTAGGAAAAAACCATCTCACTCAGCTGATGGTTGAGAACAAAGGACCCCATCTCTGCTTCGAGGATGGCACCCCGCAAGGGATGTCAGACCGCGGCGTGTCGAACATTCAGCATGCAGGACTCGTGTCAGCTTGGAAAGAATTCTCCTCTATTTTGCAGGGGGGAATAAGGGTCTTATATACTAGAGTGGTCACTCCAGTGTTTCTTCTAGAATCAATCATAAATGTTTTCCCAAACAAATGCGATCATGCACAGCTGGCTGTTGGCCTTAGGAGGAACAAACATTTGCAATGCAATAGGTCTCGCATTTACACAGTTTGAGCTAGTGGCCTTATAAATGACAATACATTTTATTTATGATTTGTTATTTAAAACCTAAATAGAAGGCATTGTCATTTACAATGCCAAGAGCTCAAGCTTGCGTAAATGTGAGACCTATTGCATTGCAAATGCTTTTTTTTCTCGCTCTTTAGGCCCCGGTTGATCCTCCCACCCTTTCCTCAGGCTGTCACAGGGCGCTTTGAAACTCACAGAAAGATCTAATCACCAATAAACGGAGGTCGTGATAACACAAGATTGTGACAAGGCCTCTTTTGCACCTTAACACCATTAGCCGAGATGTACGTAAGTAACTGAAAGCAGCACAAAGGGGCTTGTTTAGTGTTGAAAACATGTCTTAAAGAGATTAGCGTTGTTTTGTCTCCGGCCTTAAACTGACTGAGGCTCAAATTACACCCAACAATGACGCTTATGCTGAAAACAAAGCAACAACTTCACAGCTGAAGGAAATAAGGCAGGAAATAAAAAAAAGACACTGGGTTTTAGTCTTGTGTAATTTTTTTTAGTCGTTGTGATGTACACTTAACTAACAGAGCATATACATTATATTTACACCAAATGCGCCGAACACCACGATTGTGTCTTTTTTGTATGTTTTTATGTGAACAATCTCTCAAAATAACATGAAAGAAACAAAGATCATGTCTGTGGTATGCTGTTTGATCGCCCACTTACGGAAAAAAATATAATTGCGGTGACACTCCTGAGAAAAACAGTGTGAACCCGGCTTTCCTGACATTTTCTGTCTCAAACATTTCTTTAAAACACATACGGCGCAGGATGAAAGGCTGTCTGTGCGCGTTAGATCTGCTCTGTGATTGGCCGAAATGATGGTGGATGTCCGGTTTTAGGGCAGGATGATATGGCTCTGTACATCCGTGAAACCTCAGCCATTACCCCTGGTGAAACCGGGAAGGCTGCAACCTGTGTGGCCTCGGTGGCAACCGCGATGATTAATCTGCGGTGGCGCCTGGAAAAAGCTGATCCGCGGCCCCGGCTCGAGCTGGGTTTGATGACGATCACACTGTTTCTTCCGTATCTAGGGCACGTCGGGCCTCGCCTTTGTTACAAACAACGACAAGAAGGCGTGCGTATGTTAAGAGCAAGGCCTGGAACGCAGGCGAGAGAGGCGGGCTCTGCTTTGATAGGCAGGAAAGTTCCTTGGAGCCTGCGAGGGTCTGGGAGATGCCCCGCCTCTGTGCCAGGCTCGCGGTGACGTAGCTCGTCCGGAGCGCGGCACCTTGGAGGCAGAGGGATGTAGGTAGTGGAGAGCCCAGAAGAAAGCAGGGGTCCCGGGAGTGCTGGGGTTCCCGGGAGAGAGCAGGCAAGGCATAAGGGTGCAAGCGAGCAATGTCCTCCAACTCCCAGAACTTCCTGTGGACAGGGTTGTGACGTTCCAGGAAAAGGAAAGGAGAATGCCAAATAAGGAGGAGAGGAGAGAAATCCGGTGATGCGACGGAGTGATGGAGCCTGTAGCAGCGCAGCGAGAAAAGAGCCCGGTGAGTGGGGAGGGAGTGGGGGATGTATGCATCCGTGTGTGTGTGCGCGTGTGTGTGTCTGTAGCTGTGTGTTTGTGTGTGCGTGTAGCTGTGTGTGTGTAGCTGTGCGTGTGTATGTGTGTGTCTGGGTGTGCGAGTGCGATTGCGAGAGGCTGACCTGCTCTGGAACTGGGACAGGAGATGTGCACGGCGCGTGGGTGAACGTGCACGCACACATGCTGAATTCGCCGTTTGCCCTGCGCGTGCCCATCCCCAGTCCCACATTCCCAGCAAGTGGATCACAATAGAGGCTTCACGCTGCTTAAACCAGCTCGACCTAAAAAAGTGGCGATCCTTATACAGAATAATTACACTATGCCTGACAACATATTTATGTACGTCAGGTACAGGGATTTTGATAGAATACTGAGAGCTTGGTGTCGAAGAGACCGGAGCAAGCTAGTAGGTAAATGGTAACCTGTTTAGAATTGTTCTTTTCGTGTGGATGGGACAAATGTATGTAAAAAAAAGATATGAAACTAGAGAAGACCAATTCAAAATAATGGGAGAATTACACAAATTCTTCAGGAATATCAGACTACGGTCTCTCTTTCAGGAGAAAGAAACCAAGACACAGGATTGAGAAACCTCTCGAGATTTACCCCAACCTTAATTATGACCCCGAGTGAGATACTCACCTATGAGAAAGCTGTCCTAAAGGACATTACCAAACTAAAACCTATCAAACCTTACAACAACTTACATTCAAGACAGAGGGAAGCACTATCATGATTGACCGCTGACCCAAACATTGTGATGAAACCAGCTGACAACGGAGACATCATAGTCATCAAGAATACGCAAGATTACAACACAGAAGGCCAATGCCAAGTAGCTAATACTCGACAATACAAGAAATTGGAAGTGGACCCCCTGGATGCTTTGACGACCCGGAACAAAACACTGGTGAACGAAGTATGGCTGGATCTACAAACATGAAGCTGGCTTTCTCATGAAGACGTTGCCAAGGACACTGTACTTCTATATTCCTTCCAAAATCCATAAGGGCACATGTCCTCCTCCAGGAAGTAGGTGCTGTCAATTGAAAATTGATTGCATCCCTTAGGGCACACTGATATCCGAGGATTATGTACCTCCACACTCTTGAAAAAACAATCTTCACAAATTTGTTCAAATTTTGTAGGTAATATTTTAATTCAATAAAGTCATTGAAGTATGTTTCCCCACATACTCAGTGTGAATCATAAATATCAGTAATTATTTCTTCCAGCTCCAATGCATTTCGGGCTGCTGCCCTTCATCTGGGAGCATCTAAAGAAAATGACACAAGAAAACACCTATATATACTCCTCCTCAATGTTAAACAAATATACCCACATACATACAATAATAATACATATCCTGAAAATACGATAACTTTTGCATGATATCAATGGGCGGGTGCACAATAAAAAACTAAAACGTGCTGTTAAATGATTACCGTTCGTGTACGTGAAAAGAGCAACTCTATAACAGGTGAGACACAGGTAGTGGTGTTACGCGGTTGGATAATGCCGAGTTTACTTAGGTAAAACAAAAGTTTCTTTTTTTTTTATTTCAAAAGTTTTTATTGGAAATTTCAGGGTTTTGTAACATAAAAAAAATTAGAAGTTGCAATGTACATAAAACCAATACATGTGATTATACATCATTTAAAAGAGGATAAGACGTGAATTTAGCAGGGAAAGGCATTAAGTCCCATGATGGTCTACATGTTGTTTGGGACGGTCACGAAGGTAATGTGGTAATCAGCCATGAAGCCTTTCTAGGCTGGGCTCCTGAGAGGATAGATATCACAAGGAGGTGGAGAGGATCGAAGTAGGTAGGAGGAAGAAGAAAAGAGTAGAAAGAGAGAGCAAAGGATAGAGGTAAGAGGTAAGATGCGAGATGTGATATGTTAGAGGCGGCAGACCCGAGAGCAGAGGACGGCCCGGGACCAGGGTTCGATTCCCGGCGCGGCAGGTTTCTGGACCAGGGTCAACGGACTCGATAATTCTCTCGCCTCGGTGCCCACTTTGATCAGCGATCACACTCGGCAACTCTGGGCATTAGCTTGCCTCATCTTCACTAACGGCCCCACCAGACCGCCGGGGATGCCTGGTCTCACCCTGGAGATACCCATTAAGGGGCCATCTCTCAGGGAAGCCAGGAAGGGTTTTGCAGCGGTCGAAGCGCGGAGATACTCCCCCGGGAGTGATTCTAGCGCTATATAAACACGCACATTAAATTAAATTAAATTAATATGTTAGATTATATATGGGACACCACGATGCGGCATAGCAGTTCAGGCTGTGGGTGATCACGGGGGTTTATGGGTTTTGAAGTAGATATCCAGTGAGTTCCAAAGTTTCCTTTGTGAGGGTCATCCTGGTGTGTTTTGTAGAGAAATGTTATCTGCGCCTCGTAGGTTAATCACCCAGTTTAGCCAACAGGCGTAGCTTGCCTTTTTTGTATCTTTCCAGTTGTTTAGAACGACTTTCACAGCTGCCGTGAGTAGGAGGTCTAAGAGGGCCCTGTCTGTTTCCGGAATTTGGGTTTCTTTAGTAAAACCGAAAACCAGGTAGGGAAGTTCTTTGGCAGGTGAGATATTAAATACTTTGTGGATGAAGTCAAATACCCTATCCCAAAACGTTGAGACGCAGTCACATTGGAGGATGAGGTGGTCCAGATCTCCTTCCGCCCTCTTGCAGTTCCAGCAAAATGCGTCAGGGCTGAGTTTGTGTGCGTATAGGCGAGCAGAAGACTTTATGCATGAGCCAGAACTTGGCTTGTGATAAGGTAGGGTTTATTTTATGGCTCGTGCAAGATCTCCACGCCGTGAACCACTCCAGCTCTGATATGGAGAAGGAGGCGAATGACGACCAGAACTGTGATGGTTTGGTATTTAATGTGGATGATTGCGGGCTCAGCAATTTATACAGCCTCGAGACCTGGTGACCAATTTTGTTTAGAGAGGAGAGGAGGGAAGGAAGAGCCAGTTGTTTGGATGTCAATCCTGCTTTAGTAAGGGCTGTTTTAATGTTAAGGAATATGTAAAAGTCGGAACTATCTAAACCAAAGGACGATTGGAACTTTGCAAAGGACTGAGGGTAGCCATTATCGTAGAATTGGTGGGGGAAAACAATTCCCTTCTTGATCCAAGTTGGGTTGAATAGTGGTTTACCTTTGTAAGTGATTGAGGGATGTTTCCAAATCACTTCCCACCTAAATTTTCTTATTGATGAGTCTAGCAGTTTATCTATTTTTAGCAAAGCTAACTTGGTGTTGGTAAGTATGGGCTTAGAACATGGGAGCTGATTTGCTTTCATTGATAGGATCGAGATGGGAGGGATGCCGTCCAGGAGCGCCTTTTGGATGTCAAGCTACACCGGTGAATAGTCCACTGGTGGGGACAGCCAATAGGATCCTCGTTTCGCTAAAAAGGCTATTTGATATCTCTTAAAGTCTGGGAGATTGACTCCACCAATGGATTTATCCAATCTCAGTTTTTTTAGGCTGATGCGTGCTTTTTTCCCTTTCCAGATGAAGTTGTTAATCATTTTATCTAATCTGTTATGAAAATCTTGGGACAGCAACAAGTGGAGCATGGCAATTAGGTAATTTACTAGCGGTGTAATCATCATCTTGATGGTCTCTAGCCTGCCCCACCAAGTAATGAAGCGGGGTGACCATCCGTCTAGGTGTGTTTTTATTTTTTCTAGCGTGAGTTTTTCATTGTGCTGTAAGGTCTCTATGATGGAGCTTCCAAATTCTATTTGATGTGATTGTTTTGCCAGACTAATCCTGATGTGCCTAAAGATTCCTTATTAGTGAAGATGTTGCGGGGTTTCACTTCCGATTTATCGCGATTCAGTTTGTAGCCTGAATGCTTAGAGTAGGAATCTATAGAGTTCATCAGTGCGGCTATAGAGGTATCAGGATTCTCAGTGACTATCAGGATATCGTCTGCGTAAGCAGCAATTTTAATACTTTTATCGCCGAAGGTGATGCCACTAATATCTACATTCTGTTGTATGTCGCGGAGGAGAGGTTCCATCGCCAAAAGGAATAGAGCGGGAGATAAGGGGCAGCCCTGTCTAGTTCCTTGTTCAAGAAGGAATGGTTCTGATAGCGAGCTGTTAATGGAAATTCTAGCCGAAGGGGAGGCGTATAATGACATGACCATATCAATAAAACTATCACCCAAGTTGAATATGGGCATGCATTGACGGATAAAGGGCCACGACACCCTATCAAATGCCTTTTCCGCGTCTAGGGTGATTGCTACTGCGGGGGCATTCAAGATTTTCGACTTCTCCAGCACATGACATAGGAGTCTCGTGTTGTCGTTAGAAAGGTGGTGTTTTAGGAATCCCACTTGTGAGTTATTTATTAAGGAGGGTAGAACGGCGTTTAGTCTGCATGCTAGAGCCTTCTCGTAAATCTTGCAGTCCAAATTTATGAGGGATATCAGCCTATAATTTTTAGGAAGTAAAGGATCCTTCCCATCCTTAGGTATCACTATTATTGTTGCTTCACTCATCGTGGGGGTGATTCTGTTTGATAATGAAAAGGATTGGAATAAATGTAGGAGTCGTGGGTTCAGTTGTTCCTCAAAGGTCTTATAAAAGTTGGCCGTGAAGCCGTCAGGCCCCGGAGCTTTATTGTTCTTCAGTGTTTTAACAGCGGTAGAAATTTCTGCTATAGTTAGTGGTGCCCCAAGTTTCACTTTGTCAGGGTCGGAAAAACGTGGGAGTTGAATTGAGTTTAGATAGTTGTTACATTCTTCCATGTTGAGTTGGTTGTTGTTCTTCTAAAGATCCTCGTAAAAGGACTGGAATGTGTGGAGAATGTCTTTCTGTTTGGTTTTGGTAGTATTGGATCGGTCCCTAATAGATGTTACATGGAATTGCTTCCTGTTGTGTTTAAGGTAGGAAGCAAGGAGTTCCCCTGCTTTGTTACCATCACATAGCCTTAGGGCCGTGAATTTATTAATCCATACTCCTGCCCTCCTACTGAGGATGGCGTTGTATTTATATTTCATATTAGTCAAATGGTCGATGGTAGTTTTATTGTTCAGATCATGGGAGTGTTGTGTTTCTAGCTGCTTGATTGTTTTCTCTAGAGAGTCTGGCTCGGAATTTAATTCTTTATTCATACGGACCCTGATACCTATCAGCGTACCCCTTAATGTAGCCTTAAATGTGTCCCATACTAAGGCTGGATCTGTTTCTGGCTGTGAGTTTATCTGGAAGTATTCATGTATGCATTATTCTATGTTTTTTTTGTTCTCGGGCACTGACAGTATCTCATCGTTGAAACGCCATTGTCTGGGGGGGATAAGTGAATGTGAGCCTGCCAATTTCAAATGTATACCTGCATGGTCCGACACTAATATGGGGTCTATATCAGTTTCGTCTATGAGGTGTGTATGTGAGTCGGATATCAATACATAGTCTATTCTTGAGTAAGAGTTGTGTGGAGGGGAATATAAAGTATAGTCACGGCTATCCGGGTGTTGGAGGCGCCATGAGTCATGCAGGTGGAATTTAGCACACATTCGCTTCAATGCCTCATGTGCGCATGGGGGGTGGTTTGTGCTCTTGGATTGCCTGTCTAACAAGGGGTCCAATGGTAGATTAAGATCCCCCCAACCACTAGGAGCTCATCTTGTGGGATATTTTCAAGTTCTTTCGATACATATTCCCAGAATTCAGGCAGGTCAGTATTAGGGCCATATACATTTGCCACATAGATATGGTCCTCGTCTCTTTGTAGATGTGCAATACTCAGTCTACCCTCGGAGTCTACTGAATGTGATATCAGGGCTAAGTTAGATTTTTTAGCAATCAGGGTGATCACCCCTCTTTTCTTTTGAGTCGCAGGGGAGCAAAGTGTCAGTGAGTTCCAGTTTTGTTTAAGGTTGTCAGCATCAGCCTGGGATAATTTGGTTTCCTGCATGAGAATTATATCCCCTTTAGTTTTGGCCAAGTAATCCCAAAAAAATTTCCACTTAACCGGGTGATTAAACCCTTTAACGTTTTGTGAAACAATATGTAGAGAAGCTGCTAAAGACTTATCGGAACCCATGGTTAATGTTCGATTTAATGTGATGGCGGGACGTTACGCGCATTTCCGCACATACCGGAATGCTGCATTTCAAACATACTATAATAGACAGCGCTGCACGCCGAGGCAGGACCTAGAATGCGTGGCACACATCGTGGTGGAAGAGAATAATTCGTAAGTAAGAGGTAGCCATGAAAGTGAGAGAGGAGGGAGAAAGGAAAGGAAAGAAGGAAAGAGAGAAGAGTAAAGAATAGATAGGAAATAGTACATAGCAAAAATGTTCCTGAAATATCCGACTTTACAACCCTACGGCCCCCCAACTGAGTCAGCCCCCCCTTACTCCCCTCCCCAACCCCCCCTCCCTCCCTCCCCGAAACTCGAACATGAGAGCTGCGACGGCAGTCCTGTCGACGCTCGCACAGGGACATATGAGATAACATTTTGTGTGAAAACATTCTGCATTAACGTTTTGTTAACATTAATAGAAGAAGCATCTATTGTTTACGGTCATTTTACATCATTTGACTTAGAACATTAGCCAAGCCGATGGATAAGCGATGTAGCATCTTAATTGAAGAGAATTAATTAAGTAAACACAGAACTTCTTATTTAACGATCATATTATGATCGTTATGATCAAGCTCATATTTGAAATAGAAAAGGAAATAGCAGAAACCACTGAAGAGCTTACCAAAAATATACCAACGGAGGAATGGGATGACTTTATTGCAGACATCAAACAACAACTAGAAAAACATCACAACGAGATCAATGAACGAAAAATTCGAAAATTCAGGCGTGACACGCTTGATTGTAAACTGGATGAAGTATACACCTGGGCGGAGGTGTATGCCCAGAGGCGAAGAAACCGCCCATACACTCAAAACACAGATACGTCCTCTTCAGAAAGCGACATCATAGAACGTCAACGAAAGTCTGGACAACAAAGTGGCCGCCCACAAGGACCGCGACAACCACAAAGAACACATGAACAGACACCAAGTACATCAACAGATTCGATTGTAACTCCTTTTTTAGAACAGGTAGTAGAACAAGACGATCCAGGAGGGGCAAAACAAAAAAGTGCACCACAGACAAGAAGTGTGACCTAACCAAAGGAAAAGGAAAAGAAAAAGAAATAGACAATGATAATCAACTGGTAATCAACGTTTCTGACTACACGCTCACGAACCAAGAAATTAAGCTTTTACAAAAAGGTACTTCGTTCGTACCTGCTACCAAATCTGATAGGAAATTAAGACTCAGAAACTTCTTTGAGAACATCATGAGCCCTCAAGGCGAGAAAACAGATGACCCTCTAATGGGTTTAAAAGTACCTAGTACATTTCAGGCTCCTGTAAGCCATAAAAGTATTGACTTATTTGAACAACTCATCAAAAAGGACCTGACTACCATTGACTACAAAAAAAGTCACATATAAGAACATTACCCAAAATGATAAAGATCGATTGAAATCTATTGCCAATAATGATAAAATCCCTTGCATGAAAGCAGACAAAGGCGGCGTGATAGTCGTCATGAATTCTTCTATGTACAATCAAAAATTGAATGAACATGTTTCTGATGAAATGATTTATATGAAATTATCAGGAAATCCCACGCAACAGTTTGCCATTGTGTTGAAAGACATTGTTGATAAAGCCCACGCGCAAGGAATCATTGACCAAAGAACAAAAAAAATTCTTTTATTATCTCATCCAAGAAGTCCATCAATATAGGCTATGCCAAAAATACATAAAAGCTTAACTAACCCACCAATTCGCCCTATAGTATCTACTCGAGGAAGCATCCACGAGCCAGTGGGACAATATCTTGACCGCAAACTACAACCAATAGTTCAATCATTGGCAAGCTATATTCGAGACACTACAGACTTTCTATGTAAATTACAAAATCTTGAAATGTACCCCAATGAAATATTGTGGCTGTGTACTGCCGACGTCAACGCATTATACACATCTATTCCCCATTCAGGAGGCCTTGAGGCCATGGAACAGGCCATCTTGAAATTAGATTTGGATGAACCAACCAAAGTTTTCCTGATGGAATTAGTAACCTTTACATTTTACCAAAGCTACTTTAAAACCAAGATAACTGGTATTTGCAACTAGTAGGCACCAGCATGGGCAATTATGCAGCTCCAGTTTACGCGAACATTTACATGGGTGAGTTTGAACACATCAACATATGGTCCAATCCCGATTGGAGTAGAAATCTCAAAATGTATGTTCGCTTCATCGACGATTTGTTCATTCTTTGGAAGGACACCAGGGAAAGTTTGGAAAGAGCTCTTATTACTTTGAACACCGCCAACGATCGCATCAAATTCACCTGGAACATTGAGTCAGAATCCATTACCTTTTTGGATGTTAGGATTACATTCAAGGACAACAAAATCAACACAGACATATTTCGAAAATCTACAGATCGAAACAATACCGTACATTATACCAGTTTTCATCAGGCATCCCTCAAAAAGTACCTACCAAGACCCCAGCTACTCAGAGTCAAGCGTATCTCGTCGGATACCACAATGGCTGAAATTCAAATCAATGAAATGACTAATAGATTCCGCTTAAGAGGATATCCTAACCAAATATTGGAAACTGCTAAAAATCAGATCAAACCACTCGATCGTCAGGAAATTCTGACCAAGCCCAGATTGAAACCTAAGAGCGACCGCATGGTCGTTGTTTAGAAATTTTCAAATGTACGACATTCAGGAACATAGTACTAAAACATTGGCCGTTATTACAATTGGAAATGGATTTTAAAGACATGTTCAAATCCCAACCATTGTTTGCGTACACAAGAGGAAAAATCTGGGAGAAATTCTCAAACAAACTAAAACCACCAACCTACAGTCACGTGGAACGAGACCATGCAATAATTGTAACAATTGCCACAATACCATCATGTGCAACAAGATAACAAATCCGATGAAAGGTCATGAAATCACTCTACATGTCACAGCCACGTGTGACACCAGCAACGTTGTTTATCTTTTAAAATGTCCGTGTGGAAAGACTTATGTTGGGAAAACTGAGCGAAAAATCAAACTACGCCTCAATGAACATAAATCCAACATTCGTACCAACAATCAAAAATCGACTGTAGCAAGCCATTTCAATGAAATGAAACATTCTGTCTCACAACTCAAATACATGATTTTGGAAGCTATCGATAAAGTTGAGGGACGTGACAACAACAAATACTTACTCCAAAGAGAGAACTACTGGATCTATAGACTTCAATCCATGAAACCTCATGAGTTAAATGAACGGATCGAATTTTCCTGCTACCTATAACACCTTTGATGAAACCCCTGGACGGGGACATTAGTTCTGGACAGTCTCCCTTTTGTAGCATTAACGCACCCATTATACTTTTCCCATACCATATCATACCTTATGCTTAAGTTGCATTTTTCACATGTAACATTCACTATTTGTGCGTTTATTTCATTTCTGTACATATTCGTAAGCACCCTTGGTTTTCACTCACAGAACACAGTCCTATTTTTAACTCTATGTTTCTGATCACGTGACCGGCACATCGGGCTAGATTCACACTTCCGCATTAACTTTACACGCCACTGCCGAGCGTTCCTCGACCCAGGGAGAACACGTTTGGAATTCCCCATTTATTATCTTCTTTAAACGTAAGTTACCACTGCATCGCTTTGGATCACTAACAAGAGCCGAGCACGCTTGCACGGACCCCATTACATTTAGCATAAGCAGCGTTCAGCGCCCGATTTCAAACATAGCGGTACATCGAGCAGCATTGCTTTAGAAACTTTTGTTTTACCTAAGTAAACTCAGCATTATCCAACCGCGTAACACCACTACCTGTGTCTCACCTGGTATAGAGTTGCTCTTTTCACGTACACGAACGGTACCACATTACCTTCGTGACCGTCCCGAACAACATGTATATCATCATGGGACTTAATGCCTTTCCCTGCTAAATTCACGTCTTATCCTCTTTTAAATGATTTATAATCACATGTATTGGTTTTATGTACATTGCAACTTCTGATTTTTTTTATGTTACAAACCCCTGAAATTTCCAATAAAAACTTTTGAAATAAAAAAAAGAAACTTTTGTTTTACCTAAGTAAACTCAGCATTATCCAACCGCGTAACACCACACACCACTACCTGTGTCTCACCTGTTATAGAGTTGCTCTTTTCACGTACACGAACGGTAACCATTTAACAGCACGTTTTAGTTTTTTATTGTGCACCCGCCCATTGATATCATGCAAAAGTTATCGTATTTTCAGGATATGTATTATTATTGTATGTATGATGGTATATTTGTTTAACATTGAGGAGGAGTATACATAGGTGTTTTCTTGTGTCGTTTTCTTTAGATGCTCCCAGATGAAGGGCAGCAGCCCGAAATGCATTGGAGCTGGAAGAAATAATTACTGATATTTATGATTCACACTGAGTATGTGGGGAAACATACTTCAATGACTTTATTGAATTAAAATATTACCTACAAAATTTGAACAAATTCGTGAAGGTTGTTTTTTCAAGAGTGTAGAGGTACATAATCCTCTGATACCAGTGTGCCCTAAGGGATGCAATCAATTTTCAATTGACAGCACCTCGTTTCTTGTATTCTTACTCGTCCCTTGGGGAGAGGACGACACCTTAGGCGCACCGACTTTAAAGATTGAACTATTCATTCTATTTTTTGTCAAACCTGCTGTGCACTTGTCTACCAACCCTCACAGTGTCTCCTCCAGGAAGACCCATTGTCTCCGGGATCGGATCACTTCTGGAGCCCTTGAGTCAATTCTATGACCACTACCTACAGCAGTAGGTCCAGGAAACACCATCCTTTCTCAAGGATACTAAGGATGTACTCAACCTTAACACAAAGTGACCAACCCACAGGATATCATTTTCCTAATAACCCTTGATGTAGAGGAACTCTATACAACTATCCCCCAGGAAGCCCCCATCGAAGCGATAGATACCCTTCTAAGGACAACCACCATTCCAACCGCCACACCTGTGGACGTAATCGGTGAGTGTGCTACCATAGCCCTGTAGAACAACTTTTTAAAATATCAAACACATCAATACCATCATATACAAGGCACTTCAATGGGAAGCACTTTTGCGCCGAGCCTGCCATGGTTATACATGGCCCATTTTGAGTCCATTCTTGTATTCTCCACTTCTAACCCGAACCTACCAGAAATCATCTGATGGATGACGCTACGTCGACGATATTCTCAATCTATGGAAAGGCACGGAGGAGAGCTGCCGGAGGTTCTATGAATGGATCTACTCAGTGGACCCATATTTACACTTCACACTATCACTGTCAAAGAAGGAGATCCTTTTCTGGATCTCCTCATCTCTATAGACCAAGGTCAACTCAAAACCATGACCTTCAAGAAACAGACTGACTGCAACAGTTTACTCCCTTTCGACAGTCAAAGGCTCAGCGTGAGAACTTACCCTATGGGAAGAGCGGTGCGGCCGGGTGGGGATGTGACAGGCTATCACAAGGGAAAGTTAAATAAAAAATTAATTTTCCCTCTTGGTCGTATGTCGAAATCTCACCCCTGACCGGCCCCACTGCCCTTACCTGCATAGGCCATGGCTGCTTACGGCCAATTCTTACAACTACAGAGGAATTGTAGCAACTTAACGGATTACGGGGCACATGCAGATTAAGCATGGGCGAATTTTGCGAATCTGGCGTTCGCGAACTCGCAATCCGCAAAATCCGCGAATTCTCGAGAATTTGCAGATTTATTTATTTTTGTTCGCAAGGGTTTCTGCCAGTTCGCGAGGGTTTTGTACCAGTTCGCAATTGCGAACTTACTTGTCGGCTCACAACGGTCGCGACTATGTTGTTTCTACGTCTGGTTCATCATCACAGGTTCACAGCACCCTCTGTTTCACCACTGCCACCCACTGTTTCACCCATGCCACCCTCTGGTACATCAATGCCACCCTCTGGTTCATCACTGTAGATTATGGGGGGGGGGGAAGCAAGCACACCTGCCCTGCTTCAACTGACATGAATTAATTTGGGGTTGATTTATTAATGTGTCACTGTTTTAAAATTCCAGTCTGGCACCTGCTTCCTTATCTGTAATTTGCTTTCTGTTGCAGTACAATTTTTTTTCCAGGACCTTTGTGGCCTACTTGTAGCTATTCTATGAGCCTGCTGTGAGGGTCAGAGCAGGGTCATAGAATAGTTGCAAGTAGGCAACTGAACTCTGGAGGGGCCCCTCAGGAAGCACAACAGGGAATGGTTACTAATGATGAGTTTGAACTTTTGCACCTGCTGAGTGCTTTCAGTTTTGCAAAACTCGTTTTTCTGCAGAACAGCAACTGTAATGCCCCAAACAAACGTAGGCAACTGAACTCTGGAGGGGCACCTCAGGAAGCACTACAGGGAATGGTTACTAATGATGAGTGAACCTTTGCACCTGCTGAGTGCTTTCAGTTTTGCAAAACTCGTTTTTCTGCAGAACAGCAACTGTAATGCCCCAAACAAACGTACTTGTGAAAGTTGATTTCTAATCCAAAAGTGATCCAAAGAAAGTCAAAAAGGCCTCAAATCCAAAAAAGTGCAGGCAAATGTCAACCTGAGGAGTTATTCTGATAAAAATCATCATTTTCAGAAGGTTTATGCTGCTTGCTGGTGGATTTCTTGTGCAGAATTGCACATTTTGTAATTTCGCGAGTGCGAGATTGTTGCTGCCCGCCGCATCTACATGTTCGCAATTGTGAACTCTCGCGATGCATCGCCAAACTCCCGCGGGATCCCGCAGCAAGATCCAAAATGGCGCAGCACTCGCAAAATATTGAGAAAAACAACTCGGCAAACGCTGAATGACGGTAAGTGAACGCCGCACGCCGCAATATTGTATCACCAAGCAAAAAAATCCGCTGCGTGCGAATTTGCGGATTTTCGGTAAATTCGCAAGAGTTCGCGGTTTGCGAATTTACCGAAAATCCGCAAAATCCGCGAGCGGAACGGATTTTCCGCCCATGCTTAATGCAGATACCTTAAGCAGAAACTTAACAGAATTGAATTATCCGAGAAAGTTGATTAAAGAAGGCAATAAAAGAGCACGTAACAATCATCATAGGGCCCTGCTAGACATCATCACAAACCCAGACGACATGATGACATGTGTGACTACCTTTACCCCTCAGTCCAATAAAATCAAAAATATTGTCTTGAAACACTGGAAAATGATTAATACGGGTAACCTAGACATAACTCGTCCCCGTTTTGCATTCAAAAGAGCACAAAATAAAAGAGACTAAGTGGTCCACACTAGACCAAGACCATGCTCTACAACTCAACAAGCACCATTATGGAACCTGCCTGCGGTGAGAGGACACTACCCGTGTGGTGGATGCAACGCATGCACCTCTACCCGCCATACGAATACCCTGGATATAGGTGACTTTAAATGGACTCGGAAACAGCCTACCAACTACAACACAAGGAATTGCATATATGTCATTACGTGCCCATACAACCTCTACTACATAGGCATGAACACCAGATCTATCAAAGTCAGTATTAGTGAACATAAAAGCACGATACCCTGTGGATACAGTGCTACTAAGATGCCTAACAACTTTATGAAATTTAAGCACTCAGCAGATGACATAACTTGGACTGAACAGCGCCCCTTCTCTCTATGTGTATCATCTTCCTAGTCTATGACAATTGGGATATATATCACACCTATCACACTTTGACCACGTCACTCACTCTTTACCTCAGCCTTGTCACCACAGAATTATTACCTAAACATAGGAAAGGTACCACACCTTCCTTGAGATATTCTTCCACTAACATCGGGGACTATCTTCATGAACCTCTTTTCCCATATATCTTGACATCCCTGGAAGTCACCCTGAATACATTTCAGATACCTGACACCACGTTAGAAGATTTGTATACGTTGTAGATCATACATACCCAAGACACCTCTGCCGCTCCAAATTGGTGCCCACTTATTTGATGTGGTGTAACACAGTGTTCAGAGGGACGCCTCATATTAGGATTATAAATCATTTATATGAGACTTGTTTCAACTTGCTTATCCATACACGTTTGACATCTAATATCCCCTCCAACTGGATGCGCCTGCTGCACCCCCCAGACCTACACCTTTCTAGTTATAGACCTTTTTGTGGTAACTTTACTGCTTCAAGATGGCAGCTGCCCAAGCAGGCGAGTACACTCACAGTTACCTCCCGGAAGCTATCAGGCCTGCCAAAACACCACCAATATATTGAGTGAAGTTCCTGAGACCCGGAACACTCAGGCTGACAAAAGGACCGGTAGGAGCGGCAACACGAAGCAACCACATAACTTTTATGACGGTATTGCACCCTTTCGCCATGACCCAGGGGGCACTTCTCCCCACACTGAAGAGGTAGGAGAATGAGTCTACGCATCGCACGATTGCCACCGTGACAGTCATACTTTGAGCACACCAGTCCGCCATCATTCATGGACTATGCAGAGTTGGTGTCACTTTGTCCACCTTGAAACCCCTTCCCTTCACTCTCCTCTCCCTGCTGATGTGAAGTCTTGAACCTTATAAAGAATATTTGTATGTAACATCTCAGTGATGGGTGAAAAAGATACATTACTTGCCATATTGACCTGCGATGTCTGGTGGCCAGCTCAGCACTAGACACACGTGGTGGGCCACTCGGTACCTTCTGGCCATTAAGGATGTTCCTACGCCAGAAAAATTATAACACTGATAAGCCTTTCTTGTTTTTTTCTCTCCTCCCTTTTTTGATCTAGGTTCGATTACTCAAGATAGAATCCAATAGGTGACACCACCCTACTATAGGGAGGGTCCCAACACACCTCCACTCAAATACAACCTTTTCTGGTCCTGAAGAAGCGTCGGGGATCTCAGTCCAAAACCAATAGGGGCGTGAAACATGTTGGCACAATAACTACAAAACGTTTTCCACTCATATCCACATTTTACTACATAGGGTCATTATAACCCACTTGTAGCACCAACCATCTGTTTTTTAAATTCTGAGAAAGGAATCAACCCATTAAAGTGACCTAGCATCGATACGCTCTAGTCAATTTTAGATTCACTCACTTTCCCATGAGCACTCCCTCACACGCATCATACGGTGAGAATATAAATAGATCTCTGCTAAAGTGACCGTTCAGGGACCTGTAGGGCATTGCAGCACCGGCCCGACGAGGAGAAACTGTCCTATGATGGAGCATGACATACCTTTGAATGTGTGAGGGTAACAAGCAAGAATCTTGCTTACTCTCCTAACCACACCCTAGATCGTCCACCTATGTCATGTGAAGCCAAGGCCCCTGCAGGCTCTGAAGAGACAGTTCTGTATCATTTACAGTTGGAACGTTTTAGTTGTGTGAGCATGCACCTCGCCCCATAGCCTAACCCTGTTCTGCTGCTCTTAGGGTGTTGTGAGTTCTGTTTGTGTTTTTGTTTTTGGGGGATGTGAGGAATGTAGTGATTACCAGTGACATATAGGGTAAACACCAAGAACAGTGGAAGAGGTGACGAAGACTGGCACACGCCTCTTCGGGCATAATGGGGAGCTCCACAGTCACTAGGGCTATGAGGAAATAAACGCTAGAGCGTGATGGGGCAGCGCAAAGCATGTGAAATCATCGCAGTTATTTGACCCCCAATGTCCTCTGCTTAACCGGTTTGGATGATTGCCAGTAGAAATATCGACAATCTCAGCAAAAATTACAGAACAAGGTCTTTCGGGTGCCAACGGTAGACCTCTACAGAGATTTAGGCATTGAGATGTAGGATGACCATCACAACAAATTTAAGTAGACATTATACAGAGAACTTGATCAAAAGGAAAACTCACTGCTCAAAAAACTTGCTGACACTTCTGCATACCCTTTTGACAGCTATACGTAGCCATCACAGCGCTGACCCTCTGAACCAGTTTACCTGAGACAATGTGTCCTGGGTCAACAACAAAAAAAAACTGCGACTTTAAAACTCAAAGTGATTATCGAGTAATGAGTCTCCAGCCTCTGTATCCAAAAACAACACTGTAAGATCCAATCTGGCAGCTATAGAAGAACACCGAACCCCTGCCCGAATTGGCACAACAAGCAAACAGCAACTACAAGGTGTCTTGCACCTTTTATTTTACTAGACCGCCTGGGGCCCCCAGCAGTACCACTAGCGACGAGGCCTCCATTATATGCCAACACAGTGTTGTCATCTTACATCGTGTTACCAAACGTTCCAAGTTGAACAGCTGAAATGGGACTTTGATGCCAACCTTCTTGTTGGGCAGGTTGCTGAATAAACGTGGTGCCTTTTCACTTACACCCAGGGGCCGGCACCAATGAGCAAACAACTTGCCAATACCAAAGACTAATGTTGTATGCACTAGTGCACCATCTTCCATGTTGCGCTTGTGTGCCATTGTTTACTTACATGTAGCTTCTGATTGTATGAATTATACACGAATGAGACAGGTTGTGAATCGCTCGTGTCTATTTCATAAGATGCTTTCTTGGCAGGAAGTTGTTTGGGTTTTGCTTGTGTTGCAAGTGTCTTTCAAGCCCTGGGAGGGAATGTATATGTGGTGTGGGGCGGGGTTGTTGTCAACATTCATTGACTGGACTTGCTTGTGTACTACTGCTCTAAAATAAACGTTAAGCTGTCACCTTATTCTTTCGGAATTTCCTTTTCCTTTTTTGCTTGGATAATATTCCATCAACTTTACACTGGTGACGGTTGGGTATAGATTTACGCAGCGATTCTGCTTATTTCCTGGTGCTGTTGTGATTGGATACCTTTTCCGGGTACCCATTGAATTGCTTCCTTGGAGTACAAGTATTAATTGGTGCAACAAGCTTTTGCCCCATCTTGCTTGTGGTGAGTATTCAACATTGGGGAAGTCAAAATTGTCTCTCATTCGTTGAGGAACCCACCACTGAACTACCACTTGTTCCCCTTTGATTTTGGTACGACCCATTTCGTTGGATCATGCAGTTTGCAATTCCGTTTTGGATTTCACTGGCCTTTCTCTGTTCTTGTTACCAATGGATGCTGCGGTTTCATGCAGTGTCAGGAGAGCTGTTTGGAGCAACAGTGTCTTACTATAGTAATGCAAACACCATTTTGGGAAGTGCTTACCTCCTACATTGCTAGCGCGTTCCTCTACGGTGACGTGTACATCATCTGGGTAAGCGCTGATTATCTGGAGTGCAAGCTCGTCCTGTTACAGCGATGTCACACCCTTTTACTTGTGACTGCGGTTCTCATTTCTTATTTAATGTTTTCTTTTGGTGATATACTGTGACCTGTGTACATTCTAAATGTTCTGCTGCATTTCAGCAAGTTCCTGTTTCACTTATGTATAGTGTCTGTATACTTTGCTTGTGCAAGCTTGTTGTTGGGGGTAGACTTTTTCATACTGAATTATGTCTGGTATTGTTCCGCTTCCCTCTTTCCGCTCAATAACCCTTGCATGTGCCTATTCTGCGGAGACCCCTAGTCTCCATACTTACCGGCCCCCGCATCCTGCTGGTGCCAAAGGTGGGAAATAATGTCAGCCAACAAAGCCTGGTATCAGTAGTGGTCGTTGTTGGCCGCAGTTTATTAATAACCAAAGACATATTAATAACACTAACTGGTATCAAGCAATCTTCCATTTTTCAAACATTACTCATCAATCATAATTGACATATTACACATTATGACACCCTCTTCTAGTAGCAGGTGTCAGTCTCTTTGTGCCCTCTTTAGTTCGAAAATGGGGCTTGTATACAGCCAGTTTGTTGCCAGTCTATTGGTGCTCCAGTGGTTGGTTGCCCACGCCTTCTGCGTGTTGTGGAGGGGAGCTTTCCAGTCGGGAGTTAGGTCCCCAGCTCGCTACCAAATTGCGCCCTGCCGTCCGGCCGGGTCTGGGCCGCGAGTGCCGTCTCCTCCTGTTACTCCCCTCCTTTATGCCGCCACGTCACCCTGCCGTGCGGCATTCAAAAGTGAGTGGCCATCCTCTTACACACCGCCCGCCGGTGTGTTTTCTTAGCCAACCAGTGTAGGATTTCCGCTAACGCCCCTTCCCTTATCCAGCACTACGACTTTTGCTGTTCCTTAGGTGCGGGTGGGTGGGCTTCAGTCGTTGTTGCTGTCGCGCCGTTCTCCCAGCTCCTCGAATGCGATGTGCTTCTGCTGGGAGGGCGGCGTCGCTTAAATCCTCCTGAGCCCTCCATGCAGGCCTCAGGTGAGTCCCCCTGATTGGGGGGTTCAAACAAAGCCAGGTTGACCATTGGACGCCCTTTGGGGGCACCAGGTCAACAGGTCACTTCCGGTCGGGTGGCTGGTGCGCACCCCTCTTCCGCTGGTTCCTGTGCGCATCAAAGCGCCCAGAACCAGTTCTTCCCCGCTGGTGGCACCACGAGGGTTATGGCGCCGGCCTTCGAGCCTCCCCCACCCTTCGGGCGGGTGCGGCGGCCTCTGCAATAACCCTCGCATGTGCCTATTCTGCGGAGACCCCTAGTCTCCATACTTACCGGCCCCCGCATCCTGCTGGTGCCAAAGGTGGGAAATAATGTCAGCCAACAAAGCCTGGTATCAGTAGTGGTCGTTGTTGGCCGCAGTTTATTAATAACCAAAGACATATTAATAACACAAACTGGTATCAAGCAATCTTCCATTTTTCGAACATTACTCATCAATCATAATTGACATATTACACATTATGACACCCTCTTCTAGTAGCAGGTGTCAGTCTCTTTGTGCCCTCTTTAGTTCGAAAATGGGGCTTGTATACAGCCAGTTTGTTGCCAGTCTATTGGTGCTCCAGTGGTTGGTTGCCCACGCCTTCTGCGTGTTGTGGAGGGGAGCTTTCCAGTCGGGAGTTAGGTCCCCAGCTCGCTACCAAATTGCGCCCTGCCGTCCGGCCGGGTCTGGGCCGCGAGTGCCGTCTCCTCCTGTTACTCCCCTCCTTTATGCCGCCACGTCACCCTGCCGTGCGGCATTCAAAAGTGAGTGGCCATCCTCTTACACACCGCCCGCCGGTGTGTTTTCTTAGCCAACCAGTGTAGGATTTCCGCCACGCCGCAGGGAGGCCCACGTCTCACTGCGGCTCCCCCCCTGCACCTGGTTCGTGGCTCCCACCTTTCTCCCTCTTTCCTCTTTTATTTTTTTTTTTTTTTTTTTAGTTGCAACCTGCGAGTGACATTGCACCCCACAAGTTATCCCAAAACACCTTCATCCCCTTTTCGGATAGGTGTACCCCGTCTTGCCCATAGAGCTCTGGGCGACCCGGGTGGATGAGGCCGTGCCAAACTGATTCCAGGCCATTGGCGAGGCAGAACTTGTGCATTGCCACGTTTAGCTTCCTTCTTGCGTTGTCGACGGCCTTGTTGGAATCGGCACCTCTCCAATGTTTCCTGCTGATCATTTCGGACCAGACCACCGTCGTGGGTCCCAGCCACCAGCTGTCTTGGTGAGATCCCTTTGGATGGCTTGCCCGACTGCTTTTCGCCCTAGCCGGGTCAGGTCATTGCCCCCGAGGTGGATGATCAGGACGTCGGGCAACCAGGCCGAATCTGCCATGAGGCCGTCCAGCGTCGGCAGTAGCTGCTCCCATCTCATACCTGGCTGCCCTATCCACCGGATGTACGTCGCTTTGGGCCTGTTTATGCTGCGGCCCTCCTGCCGCCACCAAGACTCCATCCGGGACACGAATGAGTGCCCCACCACCCAGACCAGCTGCGGGCGACCCCCTGTCGAGAGAAAGTATTCTGTTAGGTGGCTTTTACTGCGCACAGTGTGCATTTAAGAGTGGGCGGGAGGTGTGTTGTCACCCTGCCGTGCGGCATCCCAAGGCAACTCCCCCTCCTTTCTCCCCCCCCCCCCCCCCCCCCCCTTCGGGGCTTTCTCTCTCATTTGTCTTCTTCTTTTTTTTTTTTGTCTTTTTCCTTCGCCCTTGTTTTCTTTTTTTTAAAATTTTTTTATACGAGGTGAGGGCGTATGTACGACTTGTACGCCCTGGAGCGCCATCTGCCCACTGCCTGGATCCTGTCCTCTGGCATGCCATGCTGCGATGCCGAGGTCGCTGCGCCGATCCTGAAAGAGTGAGAGGCAAACGAAGCCGCGCAATACCCGGCTTTACCAAGGCCTTGGCGCATTATGGCTGTAAACTGGAACTTACTCAGGTTCCTCCCGTCCTTATGTATGAAGAGAGGGCCCTCCCCAGCTGGTCGAGCCCCCATGTACCTGAACAACCAGCATACCGCGCAGAGCCCCGACTCTGGGATGCAATGGAGACGTATCGTCGTCCCCCTCCTTGCCCTGTCAGTTTTGGACTGCCTCAGCGTTAACTCCACTGCCCTCTCCATTGGCTTAATGTCTCTTGCCTGCAGGCATTGCTGCGCTGGGCCCGACTTGCTGGGGGCTACCAATTCGCTGACACGGAATGCTCCGAAGAACGCCGTCGTGAAAGCCGCCCTAAATAGCAGCAGCTCGTATTTATCCGATATTAAGCCTGTGAGGGCTCCAAAGAGCTGCCCCAGTTTGGCAAAATCGATGGGACGCCTGTTGTCCTTCTTTTTACCTTCAACCCTCCTCCAGCCTTTCAATGCCGTCTTTAGATAGGCTGAGGTAGTGGGATCCTCGCCTGTGTAAAGCCTCGAAAAATGGGCAATGGCGGACAAATGCGCCTGGGCCCATGATCTCGTTTTTCTCGACTCGAATGCCCATTGCACGAATTTCTCGACTGCTGTGCGAGTCTTTGCCCTGTCTTCCAGCGATTTTAGGGGCCCCAACTCTCATTACTGTGCCCGCGTATGTCCTGTATCTTTTGTTAGCTTCTGCGGTAAGGGACTGCCCTACTAGCCATGATAAGTCTACTCCCCCAGGTCCCAAAGGGACGATGGAAAGGGGGTCATCTCCTTGTCCGCCCCGGGCACCAGTTCTCTGAAACGCTTCATTTGGGACCGTGAGAGTGCGTCTGCTGCTGCGTTCTCTGCCCCTGGCACGTGGCGTGTTTTCAGCTCCAGGTTCCCTTCCAGCTGTAATTTAATTAACCGTCGCATTAGCCTCAGCATGTCCGGGCATCTCGCTGCGCCTCTGTTAATGGCCTGCACCACTCCGATGTTATCTGACCAAAGGGTGAGTTTCAGGTTTTTTATTTTCTCGCTCCAAATGGTCAGTGCCACAATGATCGGAAACAGCTCGAGAAACGTGATGTTCCTGGTGAGCCCCTGCGCATGCCACTCGTCTGGCCACTGGCTGGCGCACCAGCTGTTTCCTAGGACCGCGCCGAAGCCAAGGCTTCCGGCCGCGTCTGTGTAAAGGGCTATCTGTTTGGCCGTTACCCAACCTGCTCTCCAAATCAGCACCCCGTTGAAATCTTGTAGGAACTCGTCCCACACCCGCAGGTCCTGTTTCACGCCTGCGCTCAGCCTGATGTGGTGGTGCTTGTGGGTGACGCCAGCCGTTAGCCCTGTTAGGCGCCTAGAAAATACCCTGGCGGGCGGGATTACCCGAGCCGCGAAGTTGAGTCTACCTATCATTCGTTGGATCTCCCTCAGGGTGGCCTTGTTCCGACCCCGTAGTTTCGATACTTCCTCACGGAATTCCTTTACTTTGCCTGGGGGCAGCCTGGCCGTTCCCGCTATAGAGTCCAACTCTATGCCCAGGAACGTGAGACTTGTGGTCGGGGTTGTAGTTTTTTCTTTTGCGAGGGGGACCCCCAGGGACCTGGCTAGCTCCTCGAAGGCTGCCAATGTGTTTGCGCACACTGCGGAACCTGCCGGGCCCGTGAACAGAAAATCGTCTAAGTAGTGCAGTTTTCCACCTTCCTGGTGCCGGTCATGCAGCGCCCATTCTAAGAAAGTGGCGAACTGCTCGAAATATGCGCATGATATCGCGCATCCCATGGGCATGGCTTTGTCTATAAACACGTCCTCACCCCATTGGAAACCCAGTAAGTGGAAACTGGAAGGGTGGACCGGCAATAGTCGGAACGCGGATTCAATATCAGCTTTCGCCATGAGGGCCCCTCTGCCTGTCGCCTTCACCAGCTCGATTGCGTCGTCGACTGACGCATAGCCCACTGAGCAAGCTTCGGGGTCGATACCGTCGTTCACGGAGGAACCTTCCGGAAACGACAGGTGGTGTATCAGCCTGAATTGACCTTGTTCTTTCTTGGGGACCACGCCTAGCGGGGAGATGACTATGCCTCCTTGTACTTCCTTTGGGAGAGGGCCCTCAACTCTACCCAGTTTCACCTCTTTCTCTATCTTGGCGCTAACCACTTCGGGGTGTTGGCTTGCCGACTTCAGATTGCTCGCCCCCGCCGAGGGGAGCGGGCCATGAAATGGAATAACAAATCCTTGCTCGAAGCCCTCTACCAGTGACCTGGCCTCTGCTTTGTTCCGGTATTTGTTTGTAAATCTGCGCAGCTGTTGAGTAATAATGGGGGATCTGGCCAGCTGGCGCCTACAAATGTCCACCAGTCCCCTCTTTTTCCCTGCGTTGGGGCTAACGCTTCTTGCTCTTTTCTCTCTTCTCCCTTTTTGCTTCGTGTTTGGAACCTTTGCATGCGGCGGTGGTATGCTTGCCCCCGCAGCTAGCGCATGCATGTTGAAACTTACAAGACGAGCCCCATGAGCAGTCCCCCGCCTCGTATCTCCAACAGATCGCCTTAGTTGCGGTTGGGGGAGTATGATCTCCCGTTCGACCGCCTTTGATAAGAACCACTCTTCCCTTTTTGGTATGAGCTCCGAAAGGGCTGGTCGCCTTTTCCGGCCCAGGCCCTAACGTCTTTGGCTGTGAGCATCTTGTGGATGAAACCGGAGACATCCTCCTCATTCCACTCCATTTCGGGGTGCCTCTGCATTTTTAATCTAAACCCTTTATCGTACTCTAGCCAGGCATCGCCCGGGAACTGCCTCTGTGCTAGGTGGATATTGGCCTCGTACAGCCACAGATCCGCCGCGCAATGGGGGAACCTCTCCACTATAATGCACGCCATTATTCTGAAGGCGTCTAACCAATTGTCGAAAGTGCGCTCTTTTCTGGCCCCACGCCTTTCTCTCCTGTCCTCCTCTTTCCTGTCGCACGTGGTTAGATCAAGTCCCTCTAGCTGTATTTCAAGCAGCGAAAATATGTCTATGAATTCTTTGCGCCATATCCTCTCTTTTACCGCTAGGGGGATGAGACATGCCAAGCCGGTGGCTTTCGTAGTCAGGGACGCCGGGCCGGGGGATGGCCTGATGTAATGATCGTTGACTACCCCACTCGGAGGTGGGCTCCCTGCAACGGGGCCGTAACCCCAACCGGGTAGGGGGGAAATCTGTTCCCCCTGGGCGGACAAGCTTACCTGCTCCTGGACTCTTGTCTGACGGGCCCACCCCGGGTCGACCATATGCCACGTGAGACCTGCCGCTTCCTCCGCGCGCTGCTCCCTAGGCCCCGATACCCCTTCCCCTGTGCCATTAAGTAGCCCCGGCGCCAGCGATTTTAGACATTCTTTTACGATGTTGCTAATATGCTCACCCTTTTTCTTTTTGCCGGTCGTCTCGCCCTGTTCGCTGCCCTCTGGCCTCGGCGGAAGAGGTTTCTGCCGCACTTTCCTCGGAGGGTTCCTCTTCGACGTTCTCTTCATCGGCGTGTTTTTCAGTTTCTTGGGTGCGGAAGGCCCTGGTACTTCGCCTGTTCCACCGGTCTGTTCTCTTTCCCTTTGCCCAGGTGAGGGTGAAGCCAATCGTCGCCGTGGATGGCCGATAACTCGCGGATCTTCATCAGTACCTCCGCCATCTCGTCCGGCTGGCCTTCCGACATGTCGTGAGTCTCTGCGCACTTGTGTGTGGCTTCTTAGTTTCTCGCGTCTGCGTCAGGCCGTCTGCTGGGGGCACAGCTGACTGCGTGTGCTTATCCCGTGACCTGAGCTTGTCGCGGTTTTTACCTGTTGTTGCTTCGGGGGAACTGGCACGGCGCGCCGCGCTCCGTAAGGCGTCCTCTGTGGTGATGACCTGGATCTTCTACCGGAGCCTCGCCGTCTTCCTGCTTCGTCCTTCGCCGAGTCGCCTCTTCTTCCTTCAGTCGTTGTTGCTGTCGCGCCGTTCTCCCAGCTCCTCGAATGCGATGTGCTTCTGCTGGGAGGGCGGCGTCGCTTAAATCCTCCTGAGCCCTCCATGCAGGCCTCAGGTGAGTCCCCCTGATTCGGGGGTTCAAACAAAGCCAGGTTGACCATTGGACGCCCTTTGGGGGCGCCAGGTCAACAGGTCACTTCCGGTCGGGTGGCTGGTGCGCACCCCTCTTCCGCTGGTTCCTGTGCGCATCAAAGCGCCCAGAACCAGTTCTTCCCCGCTGGTGGCACCACGAGGGTTATGGCGCCGGCCTTCGAGCCTCCCCCACCCTTCGGGCGGGTGCGGCGGCCTCTGCAACTCCGGAGGAAACACCCATGGACTGGGAGACATGGAAAGCTGTGTTTTTTACGAATGTGGAGGTCCTAGAGGGGGAGGAGGGCAAACCAGAGAGGAAATTAGCCCCATTAAAATATTGCCTGGGAGGTACTGGGTTGAAATCATTCAAGAACCTTCCGTTTTGGTCCTTCCTGGCAATATTAATGCTTACCAATATGCACCTAAACAGTTAACTTTAAGTCATAGCTAATGTGGTGATGTAAAGATGCATATTCTACTTTAAGAAACAATGTTCCGATGAATCCATAGAGGATTATGTTTCTACCCTTCGCTGGCTGTGACTTGTGATTTCGAACATATTAAGTATGAGCAGGTTTTACGGGATCAAATTCTTATGAGAACACACAATAAGATAGAGAAGAGACTATGGACCACTTCGGACATGTCACTTAGTGCAACTACTGAGATGGCTTAGCCTATTGAGCATCATGAAAATGTGTACAGAAAAGGGGTAATGAAAGGAATAAAGTGCATATTGTTTCTAAAGATGGGGACAAGTCAAAGGCTTCTCTAGTGCAAAGAAGTGAGATGACGCAAAAGCCTGAAACGAAGACCAAACGGCAAAAATCTGAGGGGAAAAAGTATAACTTGTTACAGGTGCGGCAGTAGTAATCATTTGGGCAATTCTAAAATATGTCCTGCAATAGATAAGATTTGTTCCAGGTGCTGCAAGAGAGGGCATTTTGGGAGAGTGTGCAGCTCAGTACCCAGGAGAGTTAATGTTGTACAAAATTGAAAGGATTATTGTAGGAGAGTAGGGTCTGCAATCCTATGATCACCCAGATTTTTTGCTTTTGTTTCACTGGTTTACGACTTTCTCTGGCTGTGGGCCTGCCAATCAGACCCACAGCCTAGCTGTTCTCTCGCTAAATTGACATGTGTACCTTAGGTGCATTACCCAATTGGAACTGGGCCACCTTGTCAGACCCTGTAACTCAGGGCATCGGTGTACCCAGGGCTTACCAGGGGCTGAAGCATGTATTATGCCACCTCTGGATGACCATCTAAATCTGACACAACTGGCTGTACGACAGCTGGGGCAAGGTGGCGTACTCGCCCTTTGCTATAGATATAGTATCCCTATATCTAACCCTAAAATGGACACCCGAATTCCTATCAGTCACTCCTATGGCAGGCCTTGACAATCCTGAAGGCAGAGTGCGTGGAATCGTGTGAATTAGGCTCTGGCACGAGCCGAGCCCGGTTGCAGCTTGCGGAACCAAGACCCAATGGCTGTTCCATGATAACGCGTTGCATATCGATAACTTCGGTATCGCGTTATCAAGACATGTCGAGTAAGGTGTCATACGAATCGGGATCCTGACCCCTCACCAATGCTGGCGACGGGGTTAGCATTCCACCCTTCTAGAGGGACACGACATGTACGTAACTGTGAACCCCGGTTAAAGTTAACTGAAGCCTCAGCTCCACAAAATGGACGCTGCCACCACAGACACGACTCTGACCTCCTGCTGCTGGGAGTCCTTCCAGCGAGGAGAGCTTGGACAAAGGGTTTCCTGTCCGGGGCGGTGTTCGCACCATCCCAGACAGGGTTTTGTGTATCCTGGGTAGGCAGGGCTTTACAGGAAGGTTTCTGCGGAGTGGCACCCCGGTGCTCACTACGCATCTGCCGGCTAGAACCAGTTCCAGGGGCACCCCAGCCCCTGACCTGAGGAAAGTCCGACATGGGAGAGGGGTGTAACCACCCCCCTTTCTGGTCCCACCCCTAGGGCAGGACCTAGTCACGTACCCACCACTTTCTTTAGGATAAAGGCAGGAGCGGGGACCCTTCCAAATTAGATCATCTTTGAATCAAGAATACTTTCTACTTTCTACGAAAGGAAATCTCGACTCTTCTCAAGATTTCTCCCTTGTGGCTAAGGAGTAGTCACCCTGCATCCGCAGGCACCATCTAAGAACTCTGCGGTTTGCTGCAAGTCCTTCCTCAGGAATCCGACTGCCCAGCTCGACGAGAACCGGCTTCCCTGGCACCTCTGACCTCTACCCACATCGTCAGCTCAGCTGAGATCCGTGGGTGCGACGAGACCTCGAGGGACCGGCCATCATCAAAACCTGCACGATTTCTTAAACTAGCACGACCACCGAGGGATCCTCTGGTGAGTGCTTTGGGGTCCGAGAAGCCCCGACCCTGAGCAGCTCCAGCACCGAAGTACAGTCTCCCAGCATCTCCACGATCTGCGTGGGGCCCTTCTGCTTTTGCCGCTCATCACGTTGTCTGGTTACTAGCCGCTGGCTTGTGGCCTTCTTGACGACGCCCAACAACCAACGCTGCTGGTCTGGTTGCTCCAGACTGGCCTTTTGCTCCCTTCTGAGAGAGGAGCACCCCGGACCCTCCTGGTCCACTCAAGACGCCATTTTAGGTCCACCACGTGGCCCTGAATTTGCCAAGACTTGTTGCCCCAATCCTGGGCCCAGCGACGCCGACAGCATCAATCTTCGTGGGACAGCTCGCACCTCCATCCTGGTCGCCGACAACGCCTCCTGGTCCGTGAGACTGCAGAGCCTAGCGTCGCCCACTCACCTAGTCGAGGTGACGATCATCCGGTGCCCTCCTGGTACCCTCTGACTACTGGCTAGTAGTATGAACTTGGTCCCCTCTGCTTTCAGGTGTCATCCATGTCTGATCCAGGCTTGGATCTCTACGAACTATCTCCACTGGTCGCCGGCCAGCAACTCCTTCCTTCTGGCTCCTGGCTCGTCAGCGAGGACTCCCGACGTCTGTAAAGACTTGTGCAGCCGCAGCCCTTGGGCTAGGTAACTTCGGCATTTCGGTGCCCGCATAACCTCCTTATTTAAGGGTCCCGAGTCCCTATCGCTTCTGACTTGCCTTATCGGGTCCGCCCGAGACCACTAAACTTTCCGTGCCCTCGGGCACTTGTATTGATTGTGCACTTGAAGTATTTTCCTAAGAGTTTTGTTGTGTGCTTAGTACCCTGTCCTCATAAAGAGTACAGGGCTGTTGTGATTCTAATAAATACACTGTTTATTTTCATAACACTTGTGTGGTGTCCTTTCACTTGGTGTTCAAGGGGTATGTGATGGTATAACAGCTAGCTTAACACGCCCTCTAGAGTTTAGCCCGAAGACTGCTCGTATCCACGCTACTAGGATAGCTGGTCTAAGGTTGACTTACAACCAATCACCATAAGGGTCGTTTGGACTGATGCATAGTGATCACTAGAATAGTGAGCACTGCATATCAGGCCAACTTCTCACAATTATGACTCTGTAAATGATCATTGTGAGCAGGACATCAACACCGCATTGAATAATAGTGGGGGTAAAACTGAATTCTCTTCATATGACATTACAGTGGATGGTGTGGTGTAAGGGTTTTAGTGGACTTGTGAGCTTGGTACACTAGTATAGGCCATGATTTAGTCAAAGTGAAATGGCCTAATAAGGTTTTATTGCCTCCAGATGTAGCTCCTAGTGGAAACACAGGCCATAAAGTCGATCTGGTTGGGTATTTTTAGGTTAACAGAGTTTAGTGGGCATCATACTTATGGGAAGATTGTATAGCTCATGGTGGGAAATCTGTGTTGGGCTGGCCACACCGGAAAGAAATGGGTATCAGATTGAACCCAAGAGTGGATCCTCCTGTGTACACCATTGGGACCTCCCCAAACGTAACATGTGAAAATTCTGCAGGTGTGGGTACTGGAGACTTTTCTGATTTTGTTTAGGAATAAAAGCAATTTTCCTGACATGTTGTAGGAAGCTGGCTCTGTATACACTATACCAAATTGAGGTACAGTGTGCAAAGAGTCCAGTGGAACTACAAAGGTAGGCAGGGGTGAAAGTAGATAGCACCTTACTCTATATTTGTGTTAGTGTGGGTGAGCAGTAAGGCTTTATCAGAGGGTAGTGTTTAGCATTTGTTGTACACACTCAATCAGCAAATGATGTCACACACTCAAAGACTTAACTGAGACCAATTTGATTTGTATAAAAATATAATTTAGTTGTATCTATTTTCTAGAACCAACAAAACCTGGCACAGGTAAGTGTATATGGTACTTTTTCAAGGCAGGTTTAAAAATTGAAGCAAGCTGAATAAAAATGACTTTGTTACAGGGTTTGTAAATGCTTTCAATACAGTGGAAATTACGGTCACATTACTTTGAATTACTTTCTGGATTGCTTTAACTACTCTGTGTGATACACCTAGAAATCACAGTGGGACATTTCCTAGAGAAAAGGTAAGTAAGTAATGTTTAGTTATTTGCAATTTTTCAAAGTTCAATACAAAAATCAACTCCACATTTAGAACATTTTTCAAGGAAAAACAGTCACTGTATTCCTATGGAGAAAAATTAAGTTATTGGTTAACAGGTAAGTACTTTGTTGTGGGAGATGGTATTCTGGGATTAGAACAAGGGTTCCCACAGGGTCAAGGATGCACTCTTGTTACACCCTCAGTGGCACTAGGGCGGCCGGGTGCAGAGGCCCAATGTTATCCAATTGAGGATAGGGGGCCTCCGGTTGGTGGCTGCTCACGAGCAGGCCACAAGGTTGCGGGAGCAAAGCTTGTAGTGTTAGGCAAAGGGGGATCCAAGTTAGCACCCAAGGGACACCTGCAGCGGCGCAGTGGCTGCTGGGTGCAGGGTGCTGTTCTGGGGGCATTTTTGGCCATTCTATGATTCTGGTGCTGTTGGACCTATCTGCGGCGTTCGACAGTCTCCCAGAACATCTTGACTAAAAGATAGGAAGAGGTTGGGCTAAGGAACATGGCCTTGCAATGGGTGAAGAGCTTTTAATCTGACCGCTCTCAGATTGTCAATCTAGGCCCGTACTGATCGCCCCCCACAAAGTTGTCCAAGGGAGTACCCCAGGGCTCATGCTTAAGCCATATGCCGATGACACCCAACTACTCTTCCCATTCACCAAGTTTACCCCAGCAGTACTGAAAACTGAAATCATGATCTTCGGAGATGTGCCCCTTCTGTGGACTCCCGACTGGTGGCCAACAGATCTAGGTCCCCATCCTGCCCCAAAGATGTCAGTCTAAAATGTGGGGATCCAGTTGGATCAGGCACTTACTCTGAAGGAACAGGCACTTACTCTGAAGGAGCATGCCGCCCAAACAGCTGGGTCTTGTTTCCATGTAATGGGCCTACCCCACTGAGTTTTCCCCTTGCTTCCTGACTCCTCCCGGAAAACCCTTGTCTAGGCGCTTGTGCTAAGTCGCCTGGGTTATTGCAACGGCCTGTTACGTCTCCGCCACTGATGCCTCACTTGCTAGATTACAGGTGGTTCAGAACACGGCAGCAGGGATGGTCCTCAATGCCCCGCAAGGACCCCTCCAGAAAGAGGCTGCAGACTTTGCTGAAAGATTTGAGGCAGGTCGTTTTTTTAAAAGACCACGAGACACTGTTGATGATAGATGGAGCGTGGAGGCTGGATTCCTTTTTAATGATTGAATACATTTTCTTTGTAAGAAAACAGGAGGACAACCCCTGTACACTATCCCCCACATGCATCAATGTAAGGTTTTGCGATTCATTATTTGTGAAAATTAGGGAATCGCAAATAAGGAATCGCAAAACGGGATGCAACAATTAATTCGCATTATTTTTGCGATTCGGTAAAAATCGCAATTTTTACCGATTCGCAAATATTATGCAAATTCTAAATTGCGATTTCGCAATTCCCATTGATTCCTATGGGCCAAAACGCCCATAGGAATCAATGGGAAGGCATTGACATTTTGCGAATTTCTATTAGCGATTCGCAAAATGTTAATGCATTCCATGGGTGCAGGGGGGGGTCCAAATGACCCCCCCCTGCACCCCTGAAATGGAATTTTAAGTGCATGTTACACACACACATGTCCCAAGGACATGTGTGTCCCTAACATTAAAGTGTTTAAAATGCAATTTTGTGCATTTTAAAACTTTTTCGCAAATTACCACGAGGTTCACCCTCGTGGTAATTTGCACCCCCTAAATTGCGAATTCGCAATTTCAAAAGCAATCATGCATTGCATTTAAGGAATCGCAAATTTGCGATTCCTTAAAAGCAATCGCATTTTTGGAATTCGCAAAAAATAACGATTTTTCCAAAAATGTTTGATGCATACTAAAAAGATATTTAGGAATCGCAAACGGCCGATTTTACCGAATCGCACCGTTTGCGACTCCTAAATACCTTGATGCATGTGGCCGTTAATGCCGTTCATATAAACAGAGTCCAAATTGCGGCTGCGGCTATAGGCTTCTTTATCTGATTTTAATATGAGTCAACTTTGAACCTCTTATAAAATATCGTGGCTCCACTATACAATGAGGAAACCTTACAGTCACGATCTGAGGATAACGAACTAGACGTGAGAAGCAGTACCCATATTTTTCCAGGTGGGTCCTGATGAATTAAGTATCTGAACCCTAAATCAAGATCCATCTCTGGAACCTCTTGAATAATTTCAGTTTGAGAATTTGTCCAGAGGAAGGATGTTTTCATTCCTAAAACCGAAACGCTGCGTCGACAACTACTTCTCGAATTTTGTAACTTTCCAAGAAATGTGATTTTATCATGTGATTTTATTTATTGTGTCTGATCATTTGGGATACATGAAAATGTGTGTATATTGTACTGAATAAAATGAAGAAGACATTTTAATATGACAGTTATAATTTTTTTGTTTGTTTCTTTTTCTGTAATAAGTTGTTTTCACAGTGGGGTATCTAATATTGTGGCACTAGCATCTTCATCTTAATTCCTATGTTTGCGTTTAGCTTGAATATTAGCTTCTTTTTTTGACTGGGACTCTACATTTTTGAGACAGTCAGACATCATCAGGTCAGGATCGCCGGGAAAACCTCCTTGTGGTGTTGGGCCACTCCGGCCGTGGGCGTCGGGTGCAAACTTGCAGATTTGACTGGAGCCAGAGTCTGTGAGAGAGCAAATCCGGCGCTCACAGGAGACAGTTTTCTGTGGAAGGCAGGGCAGGTCCTTGTGGTTGCTGGCTGCAGGACACACTGGGATTTCGCTTCTGCAGGTTTGAGGTGGGGACAGGCCGGTAGGGCTGGAGCCAAGTCAGTGGGCGTCCTCCTCTTCTTAGCTTTAGCACGGCTTCTTTGGTCCTTCTTTTCTTCTTAGTCGGTTCTTTTTGAGGAAGCATGGTTCAGGGATGCCCCTAAATACTAGATTTAGGGGTGTTACAGGTAGGTAAAGGTTGGGACCATTGGGTACCTTCCTTGGGGTGGGTACACCCCCTATAATGCCACCCTCCAGGGGCAAACTTAAAGATATGTTGTGGGATTTGTGTGAGAACATCATTGAACAGATGGAACCTTCACCATGGGTCTCCCCAGTAGTAATTTAGGTTAAATCTTCTGGCGAATGGAGGCTCTGTGTTGATTTGCGCAATCTCAACAATGCCATCTGGGTAGATGCTCATCCTTACCCCAATCTTCGTGACATGGTGACCACTTTGGCAGCGGCACAAGTATTCTCATGTCTAGACCAGGCCAGCGCACACCATCAAGTCATTTCAGATGAGGAATCAAAAAAATCTTACTGCGTTCATCACTCCAGTTGCGTTGTTTAGGTTTTGCCTCATGCCTTTTGACCTAACTAGCGCAGCTTCTGTCTTTCAAAGGCTAATGAAAGAAATAATGGAAGTTCTAAATGGATCTGCCGCTTTCCAAGACGACATATTGATGTTTGGTAAGAATGCTGATGTGTATGACCGCAACTTGAGGAGTGTTTTGGCGGCTTTTATCATCTAAAGGGCTTGCTCTACACTCAGACAAAAGTAAATTTAAGAAATGTGGAGTATCTTGGTCATGTGTGACAAGTTGAACAATTGATATTACAACTAGGGAAAAGAAACAGTATGTAAAGCACAACAAATAATTAAAAAGTACAACAACTAATTAAAAAGTACAAGGTTGAGTTTATTTCTAAATGTACATATTCATATTAAAAAAGACTCAGTGCAAAATCATGTGCACTAATTAATTCTAAAAAATCAACAGTCATACTCAAATAACTTATATTAAACAAATTTGCACCAATTTATACATAATAAAACAGTGGCGAAAATTGTATCACATCGACGCGCGTTTCGGCGTTAACAGAACGCCTTCATCAGGAGCCACAATCAATCTGTAAGACATATGCAGAAAAAATTAAAAACATGCAAGGGACATCAAATGACTCCCTACACAAATACACATAAATCAATGTACATAAATAAACTGTGCTTACATAACAAGGACTCCCTATAGAATGCAGCTGAACCATAAAGCTACACGATATTCACAAAAAAGATTTTTACATTTAAGCAGTGACTATGTGTTTGAACACACGGACTCGAGGATAGGAGATTCAGGGAAGACGGATTCCTATGGAAATTCCAATGAGATTCTGGGAAGTCGGATTCCTATGGAAATTCTAATGAGGTGACTATACCCATCAGAGTATTAGTAGTTGTAATGACGGTATAGGGGATTCAAGGAAATTGGAATCCTGTGGAAAATCCCATGTGGTGACTGTACCCATTGGAATAATCCTAATTAATTTGATGGTATAACATGCATGGATCTATAGGCTATAATTGAAGTCTTACCTAGGAGAAACACAGGATGAGTGTTCTCTAATCTTTTCTTGTGGATATATCAACACTTTTATTTTCTTTGGAGTTTACACTTCACCTGGCTTACTGTTTAAGCTGAAAGACATGTAAAACCTATGGTAAGGCAATGTGATTTAAACAGAGTTGTATTAAGCTCTCTTTTAATTTCTGGTGGAACATCGTTATTCTGTATAGGTAAGATGGTCTTGCCAACTATCAATTAGAAGATCAAGTTATAGCTTGATGAAGTAGAGGCTTGTCATAAAGGGCCTATGCTTATTCTTATGTCTTTGTTTAATTGAGTTATCAATTCTTCTCTGGCAACCTATAGCGAGAAAATTAAGTTCAAAAATGCGCTTGTTTTTACTTAACATTATGGGTTCGTTTTATTCTGTTTACCAAACCTTGTCATGCACTTCACATAATAGAAGCCAGTGCACCTGATAAGGGACAATACCTTAATAATTGTTATAAAGCAGGCGTGTGTTTATATGCTTCATGTGAAAGCGAATGGTCATATAGCTAAGAGGACTTCGGATTTTAAGTCTTCTCCTCAATTACCAAGCTCAACGATAAATTAACATCACTACATGTGCGCTTACCCCAATAAGATGAGGGGCCAACTGTGACATCAACCTGTGGGAGCTCAGACTACGATATGTGCAAGCTTCTCACAACCAATGGAAAAGATAGCCACACTGCTAAAAAAGATACCGTGGAAAAGTATATAATTATTTTCCAAGTTAAGGCTAATAGGGTAAAACAAGCATAAAACAAGCATCACCTATTTTGTTGCATTAACGTATAACATATGTTCGCTTACCCAAAGGAAAAAGCGAGCAATTGTGTCAACATGTGGGAGTATCGATCACCATCTCAGTATGCTCCTCACAGCCGTTGGAAAATATATAGCTGCGCTGTAGAACAGACCGATAAAATATTGCTCAGTCTCAGCAATTGCATGACAATGTTGCATCAAAACGTAGAGTATCTTGGTCATTGCATCTGCCATGCTAGCATTAAACCCAAGAGTAATCATGTGGAAAACATAAGCAATGCACCTCTTCCCAACTGCAAAGAGCAATTAGTTGCTTTCCTTGGGCTAAAATGTATTCCAAGTTTATCTCTAACTATGCATCCAAAGAGGATCGTTTCAGATGTTTGTTAAACAAAAAACCATGTTTGAGTGGACCAATAGCACGTTTACGACATTTGATGTTTTTAAGGGTATAATTGTAAATGTAACCATGTCTCAAACCTTTCATTGCTGGGAAGCAGCGTGTGTTGATGGTCGATGCCAGTAACTGTGGTTTGGATGGCGTACTGATGCAGAGGGACCACGGCAAGAAGTGGATTGTGGGTTATGCATGAAGAACTTTACGAGATGCTGAAAAAAACTATTCTGTGATTGAGAGGGATTTGTTGGCTTGTGTATGGGGAGCTGAACATTTTAGAACTTTGAGTGAGGTACTAAATTTATCATCAAGACAGATCACTAGCCCCTTGTGCACATAATGGCGCCAGGTGGGGAGGGTTGTGGGGGGGGGTAGGTCGCACTATGTCTGCACGGTTAGCCAGATTATCCTCTAGATTGCAGAGTTTTCAGAATCAGTTAGAGTGTATGCTGGGTTAGGTCAATGTGCACGCTGATTGCATGTCTAGATTACCATTGCCGGGTGGTGATCTTAGTGAGGCAGACGTGGATGAATGTGAAGTGGTGTTCATGGTCCAGGATGTCAACTTAGTTGATTTAGGTACCTACTGGACAAAGTGAAAAGAGGAGATGAGAGAGATGGTGAACTTCAAAGAGTGATACAGTTTATTCCTGCCGACTGGCAAGAGGAAAGTAAGGTTACGGTGGAGTTTATGGGTTATTTCAAAGTACGGGAAGACTTGGCGTTGGAGAATGTTATTGTGGTATGGGAGGACATGTTTTTTCCTCGTTTTGACATCTTTAGTCCTGCTGATTCAACTAGCGGACACGAGACCTAGCAGAGCGCTCCACGGCATTGCGCTGAGCTTTGGTGCGTACTTACTGCAATATTGCGGCGCTTTTAATTTCCTGCTTGTGTATTTACTTTGATTTTTATTTCCTTATCCCCTGTTTTTAAGGGCCATCTCCACTTACTTGCACCATAATCGGTATTGCCACCGCGCTTGGCGGGTCCCGGTTCCTGTGGGCTTGTAGTGCGAGCAGCAGTGCTTTGTGGCGGCCATATTGGGTGAGGGGTGCACGCTCTAGCGGCTCAGGCGACGACCTCCTCTTAAGGGAGGTAACCACGGGGCTCTGTCTTGACATCTTTAGTCCTGCTGATTCAACTAGCGGACACGAGACCTAGCAGAGCGCTCCACGGCATTGCACTGAGCTTTGGCGTGTACTTACTGCAATATTGCGGCGCTTTTAATTTCCTGCTTGTGTATTTACTTTGATTTTTATTTCCTTATCCCCTGTTTTTAAGGGCCATCTCCACTTACTTGCACCATAATCGGTTTTGCCACCGCGCTTGGCGGGTCCCGGTTCCTGTGGGCTTGTAGTGCGAGCAGCAGTGCTTTGTGGCGGCCATATTGGGTGAGGGGTGCACACTCTAGCGGCTCAGGCGACGACCTCCTCTTAAGGGAGGTAACCAGGGGGCTCTGTCTTGACATCTTTAGTCCTGCTGATTCAACTAGCGGACACGAGACCTAGCAGAGCGCTCCACGGCATTGCGCTGAGCTTTGGCGCGTACTTACTGCAATATTGCGGCGCTTTTAATTTCCTGCTTGTGTATTTACTTTGATTTTTATTTCCTTATCCCCTGTTTTTAAGGGCCATCTCCACTTACTTGCACCATAATCGGTATTGCCTCCGCGCTTGGCGGGTCCCGGTTCCTGTGGGCTTGTAGTGCGAGCAGCAGTGCTTTGTGGCGGCCATATTGGGTGAGGGGTGCACGCTCTAGCGGCTCAGGCGACGACCTCCTCTTAAAGGAAGTCATGCTTACGCGCAGCGGGTACGCCGGATTACCGCCGGAGTCACGCCAGAGTCCAGCCCGTCTGCGCCCGTCAGCGTCCCGGAGGCGAGCGGGGCGGCGGGTTGGGCTCAGTTACCGTGCATCTCTGCTTCTGGGCCCCTCACGCTACAATATACATCGCGTGAGTTACGCTCATTTCAAAATCCCTCTGGTGGCTGCTGCACAGTCTTCCCCGGTCGCTACAGGGGTAAGACGCAATGCCCTGGTTGTGGATGGCGTCCCAGCAATGCCCCGCCCTCGCTTCCAATTAAAGAGATCGACTGTGTTAAGTATCTTTGCCTGCTGCTAAACACTAGATCAGCATGTAGGCATGCGCAAGATATCTATGATCTTTTGGATGTGGAAAAGCCACTCTGTCTTATGCTGACTGAGACCTGGCTGGGGGAATTTTCAAATCCTGATATAGCTATGGCTATTCCCCCTGATTACAATGTTTTCAGGAAGGATAGACTTAAGGGGAGGGGTGGCGGAGTGGCATTGGTGGTGAATAAAGGCGCAACATGTTCCATATTGCCCGTGGACGACATCTGGGGATCTGAGTCCCTTGCCTTCTCCATCACTCTGGCGCCTCACCAATCCTTTAAAGGTCTTCTAGTGTATAGGCCACCTGGTCCGCCTGGAACCTTCTTTGAAGAGCTCGAGTCGGTTATTTCGGGGATGGCCTTGAAAGCGGAACACTGTATTGTGGCCGGGGACTTTAACTTCCATATGGATGTGCCGTCTGACCCGGATACTATCAAACTGCTGGAGGCCACGGCCCCTTTTGGCCTGGTCTCTTATCTTCTGGGGCCAACACACGATAAGGGTCATACTCTTGACCAGGTCTTCTCGACATCTCCCTTGGAGGTGAAGGCTATTATTCCAGTGCTTTGGTCAGACCATAGACAGGCCAAATTTTTTGTCAAGGGCACGGTGAAACCTTCTAGCCCCGCGTCTCAGCAGCAGGGCCGGGCTCCTAGGGCATATCATCGAGTGACTCCAGCCATGCTGGCCCAGGTCGCTCTGGATCACCCTTGCCCCCTTACGGGAGACTTGGAGAGGGATTTGGAATCTCTGCAAGTATGGCTATTAGACAGGCTAAATGATCTCGCCCCGGTGATGACCCCCCGATTAACATCTAAGCGGGTTTCGGCTCCCTGGTTTACTGCGGCACTGTCGACCTCTCGGCGGCAGTGCAAGGCAGCTGAAAGAGCCTGGCGCTCACAATATGACTCTGTGGCAAGGTTGACCTACAGGACAGCGGTTAAGGCCTATCATCGGGACATTCGCCTAGGAAAAAAAGCCTATTTTGCAGGGAGGATAGAGGCTGCCTCTAACTCCTGCAAAGAGATTTTTACCATTGTCAGAGAATTCATAGCCCCTCGATCCAATGCAACCCAAGTCGTTCCTTCTGAGTCCTGGGCCTCTGATCTTGCAAGTTTCTTCACTAGCAAGATTAAACTAATCCAGGACTCTTTCACTTTGGCGGCACCAGTGGGGTTGACCAGCCCCGAGGACGGTTCAGGCTTATCGGCCCCTTTGGGCCCAGTGTTGGCCGTTTTTCCATCAATTTCAGCCCCTGCTTCCTTGGCACTTATGGGCAATCTTAAATCTGGGTCGCCTCTTGACCCCTGCCCGGCCAAATTTTTGGCAAAAATGGCGGAAGTTATAAACCCGCTGGCGAATCCACTCCTGAATCTCTCTTTGAGCCAGGGAGTGGTGCCGCAGGCCTGGAAGCAGGCAATGGTCATCCCTTTGCTGAAGAAGCCTGGTCTCGATCCGGAGGTCCTGGCCAATTATAGGCCTATTTCTCTCCTCCCTGCTTTTACGAAAATCTTGGAGAAGCATGTGCATACGGTGCTCTCTAATTTCCTGGAAACTCATTGTGAGAAGTTGGCCCGATATGCAGTGTTCACTATTCTAGTGACCACTATGCATCGGTCCAAACGACCCTTATGGTGATTGGTTGTAAGTCAACCTTAGACCAGCTATCCTAGTAGCGTGGATACGAGCAGTCTTCGGGCTAAACTCTAGAGGGCGTGTTAAGCCAGCTGTTATACCATCACATACCCCTTGAACACCAAGTGAAAGGACACCACACAAGTGTTATGAAAATAAACAGTATATTTATTAGAATCACAACAGCCCTGTACTCTTTATGAGGACAGGGTACTAAGCACAGAACAAAACTCTTAGGAAAATACTTCAAGTGCACAATCAATACAAGTGCCCGAGGGCACGGAAAGTTTAGTGGTCTCGGGCGGACCCGATAAGGCAAGTCGGAAGCGAGGGACTCAGGACCCTTAAGTAAGGAGGCTATGCGGGCACCGAAATGCCGGAGTTACCTAGCCACAAGGGCTGCGGCTGCACAAGTCTTACAGGCGTCGGGGGTCCTCGCTGACGAGCCAGGAGCCGGAAGGAAGGAGTTGCTGGCCGGCGACCAGTGAAGAATAGTTCGTAGAGATCCAAGCCTGGATCACAGATCGATGATACCTGAAAGCAGAGGGGACCAAGTTCGTACTACTAGCCAGTAGTCAGAGGGTACCAGGAAGGCACCGGATGGCCGTCACCTCGACTAGGTGAGTGGGCGACGCTAGGCTCTGTAGTCTCACGGACCAGGAGGCGTTGTCGGCGACCAGGATGGAGGTGCGAGCTGTCCCACGAAGGTTGATGCTGTCGGCGTCGCTGGGCCCAGGATTGGGGCAACAAGCCTTGGCAGATTTCAGGGCCACGTGGTGGGCCTAAAATGGCGTCTTGAGTGGACCAGGGGGGTCCGGGGTGCTCCTCTCGGAAAAGGGAGCAAGGGCCGGTCTGGAGCAACCAGACCAGCAGCGTTGGTTGTCAGATGTCGTCAAGGAGATCACAAGCCAGCGGCTAGTGATCGGACAACGTGCTGAGCGGCGAGCAGAAGGGCCCCACGCAGATCGTGGAGATGCTGGGAGGCTGCACTTCGGTGCTGGAGCTGCTCAGGATCGGGGCTTCTCGGACCCCAGAGCACTCACCAGAGGATTCCTTCGGTGGTCGTGCTGGATTAAGAAAGCGTGCAGGTTTTGATGATGGCCGGTCCCTCGAGGTCTCATCGCACCCACAGATCTCAGCTGAGCTGACGATGTGGGTAGAGGTCAGAGGTGCCAGGGAAGCCGGTTCTCGTCGAGCTGGGTCGTCGGATTCCTGAGGAACGACTTGCAGCAAACCGCAGAGTTCTTAGATGGTGACTGCGGATGCAGGGTGACTACTCCTTAGTCACAAGGGAGAAATCTTGAGAAGAGTCTCGAATGTCCTTTCGTAGAAAGTAGTTCTTGATTCAAAGATGATCTAATTTGGAAGGGTCCCCGCTCCGGCCTTTATCCTAAAGAAAGGGGTGGGTACATGACAAGGTCCTGCCCTAGGGGTGGGACCAGCAAGGGGGGTAGTTACACCCCTCTCCCCCTGCTGGACTTTCCCCAGGTCAGGGGCTGCGCGCCCCTGGAACTGGTTCTAGTCGGCAGATGCGTAGTGAGCACCGGGGTGCCACTCCGCAGTCACCTTCTTGCAAAGCCCTACCTACCCAGAATACACAAACCCTATCTGGGACGGTGCGAACACCGCCCTTGACAGGAAACCCTTTGTCCAAGCTCTCCTGGCTGGAAGGACTCCCAGCAGCAGGAGGTCAGACTCGTGTCTGTGGTGGCAGCGTCCATTTTGTGGAGCTGAGGCTTCAGTTAACTTTAACCGGGGTTCACAGTTACGTACATGTCGTGTCCCTCTAGAAGGGCGGAATGCTAACCTCGTCGCCAGAATTGGTGAGGGGGCAGCATCCCGATTCGTATGACACCTTACTCGACATGTCTTGATAACGCGATACCGAAGTTACCAATATGATACGCGTTATCATGGAACAGCCATTGGGTCTTGGTTCCGCAAGCTGCAACCGGGCTCGGCTCGTGCCAGAGCCCAATTCACACGGTTCCATGCACTCTGCCTTCAGGATTGTCAAAGCCTGCCATAGGAGTGACTGATAGGAACTCGGGTGTCCATTTTAAGGTTAGGTATAGGGATACTATACCTACAGCAACGGGCGAGTACGCCACGTTGCCCCAGCTGTCGTGCAGCCAGTTGTGTCAGATTTAGTTGGCCATCCAGGGGTGGCATAATACATGCTTCAGCCCCTGGTAGGCCCTGGGTACACCGATGCCCTGAGTTACAGGGTCTGACAGGGTGGCCCAGTTCCAATTGGGTAATGCACCTAGGGTACACACAGCAATTTAGCGAAAGAACAGCTAGGCTGTGGGTCTGATTGGCAGGCCCACAGCCCGAGAAAGTCGTAAACCAGTGAAACAAAAGCAAAAAGTCCGGGTGATCATAGGATTGCAGACCCTACTCTCCTACATGACCCCCCCAAACGTTGGGACGATAAGCTAACCTTGACCAGGTGAGTCTTCTTGTTCTAAGTGGAAATACCTGGAGAGCCCATCTGCATTGCCATGATCAGTGCCAGGTCTATGCTCCACTGTGAAGTCCATCCCCTGTAGGGAAATGGACCACCTAAGCAGTTTGGGGTTTTCACCCTTCAACTGATTTAGCCATAGGAGGGGCTTATGGTCGGTCTGAATCTTGAAATGAGTGCCAAACAAGTATGGCCTCAGTTTCTTCAGGGCCCACACCACAGCGAAGGCCTCCCTCTCTATAGCTGACCAATTTTTCTCTCTGGGGGTCAGCCGTCTGCTTATAAAAGTAATGGGCTGGTCATTACCATCAAAATTCAGTTGAGATAGAACAGCTCCCACACCCAACTCAGAAGCATCTGTTTGGACAATGAATGGTTTGGAGTAGTCTGGACTCTTGAGGATAGGTGCCGTGCACATGGCCTGTTTTAGGTCATCGAATGCTTTTTAACAGCTCGCTGTCCACTGAACCTTTTTTGGCATTTTCTTACTCGTCAGTTCATTGAGCGGAGTCACAATCGATCCGTAATTCCTGACGAACTTCCGGTAGTAACCAGTCAGGCCCAAGAAAGCTCGAACCTGAGTCTGGGTGGTTGGAGGAGCCCAGTCCCTGATTGACTGTATCTTGCTCTCCAGTGGTTGAACTTGGCCTCCACCGACAAGGTGGCCCAAGTATACAACCTGTGTCTGCCCTATCTGGTACTTGGTAGCCTTGATAGTGAGACCTGCTGCTTGCAGAGCCTCTAACACTTTCCGCAGGTGGACCAGGTGATCCTCCCAGGTGGAGCTAAAGACAGCGATATCGTCAAGATACGCAGCACAGAAGTCATCCAGCCCAGTGAGAACGTGATTCACCAACTGTTGGAAGGTGGCAGGTGCATTTTTCAAACCAAAGGGCATCACCACGAACTGATAATGCCCACCAGGGGTAGAAAATGCGGTCTTAGGCTTGGCGTCCTCAGCTAACCTGATTTGCCAATACCCAGCTGTAGGGGTCAACTGTACTTAAGTAGTTGGCCGAAGCCAATCTATCGATAAGCTCGTCTGCCCTTGGTATTGGGTGGGCATCAGTCTTAGTGACTGCATTGAGACCCCTGTAGTCTACGCAGAACCTCCTCTCTTTCTTACCGCCCGGGGTGTGAGGTTTCGGCACTAGAACTACGGGACTAGCCCAAGGGCTATCCGAGGGTTCAATGACTCCCAGCTCCAACATTTTCTGCACTTCACTCTTGATGCAGTCTCTAACGTGATCAGGCTGCCTGTAGATTTTACTCTTGATGGGCAAGCTGTCACCAGTGTCAACCTCATGGGTGCACCAATTGGTCTGACTGGGTGTTAGAGAGAACATATGCCGGAAGGATTGAAGAACTTGTTTACAATCCTCCTGTTGATGTTCGGAGAGGCTGCCACAAAAGACAACACCGTCTACCGATCCATCGTCAGGATTCTGAGTGAGCAGGTCGGGGAGAGGGTCACTCTCCTCCTCCTGTCCCTCATCTATGGCCATGAGCAAACTCATGTCCTTCCTGTCGACATATGCTTTGAGCCTGTTGACATGGAGCACCCTGTGGGGGCTCCGGGGAGTTCTAAGGTCTACCAGGTAGGTGACCTCTCCCTTTTTCTCCAGGATGGTGTAGGGCCCGGACCATTTGTCCTTGAGTGCTGCTGGGGCCACTGGCTCCAACACCCACACCTTCTGTCCGGGCTGGTAAACAGTTAAGACAGCCTTTTGGTCATGCCAAGATTTTTGGAGTTCTTGGCTGGCCTTAAGGTTTTCGGATGCCTTCTCCATGTATTCAGCCATCCGCGAGCAGAGGCCAAGCACATAGTCCACTATGCTGGTTGCAGGCTTTTTGAGAGGTCTCTCCCATCCTTCCTTCACCAAACACAGGGGTCCTCTTACAGGATGCCCGTACAAAAGTTCAAAAGGGCTATAGCCAACCCCCTTCTGTGGGACTTCTCTGTAAGCGAATAAAAGGCAGGGGATCAGGACGTCCCATCTACGCCGAAGCTTTTCAGGTAGTCCATGAATCATCCCTTTCAGGGTCCTGTTGAATCTCTCAACAAGCCCATTGCATTGTGAATGATAGGGTGTAGTGAACTTGTAGTTGACACCACATTCCTTCCACATAGCAGTTAAGTAGCTCGACATGAAGTTTGCACCTCTGTCGGAGACGACCTCCTTAGGGAAGCCCACTCTGGAGAATACTCCAACTAGGGCTCTCGCCACCACAGGGGCTGTAGTGGTCCTAAGGGGAATAGCTTCAGGATACCTGGTGGCATGATCCACTACCACCAGTATAAACTTGTGCCCTGAGGCTGTTGGTGGTTCCATGGGACCGACGATGTCAATCCCCACCCGTTCATAGGGTACCCCCACCACAGGCATTGGTATAAGGGGGGCCTTTGTCGTGCCACCTGACTTACCACTGGCTTGGCAAGTGACACAGGAGCGGCAAAACTCCTTGGTATCTTCGTTCATGTGAGGCCAGTGAAAGTGCGAGACAAGCCTGTCCCACGTCTTCGTCTGGCCTAAGTGTCCTGCTAAGGGAATCTCGTGGGCCAAGGTAAGGAGGAAACCACGCTGAGACAAGGGGATAACCAGCCTCCTGGTCATGCCAGGCTTGGGGTCTCTTGCCTCAGTGTACAGGAGTCCATCTTCCCAGTATACCTTGTGGGTACCTGTGGCGTTCCCAGCAGCCTCAGCAGCAGCCTGCTGTCTGAGGGGTTCAAGGGAAGGGCAGTCTAACTGGTCCTTCCCCAGGTCTTCTCGTGTGGGTCCCCCTGAGCCCAGAAACTCAACTTGATCAAGTTCGAGTTCTTTAGGTTCAGTTTCCCGCAATTCCTGGAGGTCAGCCTCCTCTGAGACTTGATCCTCGACCTGGGGCAAGGGGGAAGGCGAGGCCTTAACCCGACTGCTCTTCTTCTTGGGAGGTGTCTGGTCCGTTGTTCCAGGATCCAGCACCTGTTCAGTGGGGCATCGTCTGACCTGTGACCTGGTCACAGCAAACACGTGTGCTGGCAAGCCTAACATCTCCATGTGAGTCCGTTGCTCCACTTCTGACCATTGTGATGACTCCAAATCATTGCCCAACAAACAATCCACTGGGAGGTCTGAACTAACAACAACCTTTTTCTGGCCATTTACCCCTTCCCAGGAGAAAGCAACAATCGCCATACTATGACTGGTAGTGACGTTGCTGGCATTGGTCACCAGGAAATCTGTACCTGGCATGATCTGTCCAGGGTCCACAAAGTTAGGCGTTACCATGGTGGCGCTGGCACAAGTGTCCCTGTAGGCCTGAGCCATTCTTCCATTTATTAAAGGCGTCTGTCGGTATTTGCCCAAAGTATTGGGACTGACATCAGGGGATATATCCACATCCCCTGTACAGACAAGGACAGCCTGAGTGAGTGTACCAACTAAGTTGTCACACCCCTCAGAACCCAAGGTTAACCCAACTAGTCCCTTGGGAGGCGCACTACTACTGCTGGCTGTACTAGGGGGCACAGGTGCCTTAGGGGCTGCAGTAGCAGGAGTCTGCCCTCCTTTCTTGGTGCACTCACTAAACCAGTGAGTTTTACTTTTACAGTATTGGCACCACCTTTTCGATTGGCCTTCTTGATTCTTCTTTTTCTGGGAAGCCTGACCCCCCCCCCCCCTCTTTGGGTTGTTGGGGACCTGTCGAAGACTTCTGGTCATTTTGTTCCCCTTTCGAATCTTTACCCTTCTGGTCTGCTTTCTTCTGACCACCCTGGTTCTGGCCCTGGTTTTGCTTAACTCTTGTTCTGACCCATCTGTCTGCCTTCTTTCCCAATTCTTGGGGAGAGGTCAGATCCGAGTCGACAAGGTGCTGATGCTACAACTGGTTCTGACAATTGTTTAAAATCTGTTCTCGCATGATCAAATTATACAATCCTGTGTAATCAGTAACCTTACTGCCCAGCAACCAGCCCTCCAAAGCCTTAGTGGCACAATCAACTAAATCAGACCAGTCCTGAGACTGAGTTTTCTGGGTATCCCTGAAGAGCAACCTGTACTGCTCAGTGGTTAGGCCGAACCCATCAATCAGTGTGTTCTTCAGGACCTGGTAATTGTTAGCGTCCTCTACTCTAGTAGTGAGGAGCTTATCTCTACCTTTACCTTCAAAGGAGAGCCACAAGATAGCTGCCCACTGACTCTGGGGGATGCACTGTACAGTGCAGGCCCGCTCCAAAGCAGTAATCCATTTGTGGATGTCGTCCCCTTGCTTAAAGGGGGGCACTATCTTATTCAGGTGCTTAGTGTCTAAACTCCTGGGTTCCCGTGGGGGAATGCTGCCACCAGTGGGAATTGTCCCACTCAATTCTTGCTCTCGAGCAAAGGCGAGTCTTTCTTTGGCTAGGGCAAGTTCTTCCCTCTCGATCCGCAGATTGACTTCCCGCTCCTTCGCTTCGTACACTCTCCTCTGAGGGGATGTCATCCCTCTTCGAGCAGAGCCTCGAGAGCCATTGGTTCGAACGGATCTATTAGAGCCTCTCGACAGAGACCTAACTCGTCCGTTCCCAATGTTAAGCTGGCCCGAGAGAGGCCCCAGGGGTCTCCTAGTACCATTCTCGTGCCGGCTTAAGTTGTCCTGGGTTAGCTGGCTAACTATGACTGGACCTTTGTCTGCCTCGTCCCCAGATGTCTCTGGCTCCTCGTCCTCCTCTTCACCTTCTGCGGAGAGATGGATAAGGTCAGGGTCACCTGCGGTTCCCTCGAGGGGGGCATATCCACTTCTGGATGAGAAGGGTCGGTGTTACCCGCCCTCCTGGCATCATAAGTCTCCAAGAGACCAATCAGAAATGGGATGGTAGGGTTTGCACCCTGTTTTAACTTCCGAGATGTACAGATCTGTCGCATCTCTTGGAAGCTAAGTGCAGCATATCTGGAGGTGACCTGTGGAAGGTCGACTGACACAAGGGGAGACTCAGAGTTTCCTCCGTTGTCTGACATGCTGCTTCTAGTGTGGTGTAAGTGATGCACCTACCTACACTATATGTTTACCTACTGATCCCTTGCTAAGAGTTGTAGCCAAGGTGTGCTAAGCCTTGCGGAGCTACAACAGCCGGTTCAGTAGAACTCAGAGTATTCTAAGCTAAGTTATATGTACCTGGAGTACTTATGCGATCTTTCACAAGATATTCTTAGGATACGCGTGGTAAAACAACAGCAAGCTCAAATCCCCCCCGCTGCTCACCAATGTGAGAAGTTGGCCCGATATGCAGTGTTCACTATTCTAGTTACCACTATGCATCGGTCCAAACGACCCTTATGGTGATTGGTTGTAAGTCAACCTTAGACCAGCTATCCTAGTAGCGTGGATACGAGCAGTCTTCGGGCTAAACTCTAGAGGGCGTGTTAAGCCAGCTGTTATACCATCACATACCCCTTGAACACCAAGTGAAAGGACACCACACAAGTGTTATGAAAATAAACAGTATATTTATTAGAATCACAACAGCCCTGTACTCTTTATGAGGACAGGGTACTAAGCACAGAACAAAACTCTTAGGAAAATACTTCAAGTGCACAATTAATACAAGTGCCCGAGGGCACGGAAAGTTTAATGGTCTCGGGCGGACCCGATAAGGCAAGTCGGAAGCGAGGGACTCAGGACCCTTAAGTAAGGAGGCTATGCGGGCACCGAAATGCCGGAGTTACCTAGCCACAAGGGCTGCGGCTGCACAAGTCTTATAGGCGTCGGGGGTCCTCGCTGACGAGCCAGGAGCCGGAAGGAAGGAGTTGCTGGCCGGCGACCAGTGAAGAATAGTTCGTAGAGATCCAAGCCTGGATCAGAGATCGATGATACCTGAAAGCAGAGGGGACCAAGTTCGTACTACTAGCCAGTAGTCAGAGGGTACCAGGAAGGCACCGGATGGCCGCCACCTCGACTAGGTGAGTGGGCGACGCTAGGCTCTGCAGTCTCACGGACCAGGAGGCGTTGTCGGCGACCAGGATGGAGGTGCGAGCTGTCCCACGAAGGTTGATGCTGTCGGCGTCGCTGGGCCCAGGATTGGGGCAACAAGCCTTGGCAGATTTCAGGGCCACTTGGTGGGCCTAAAATGGCGTCTTGAGTGGACCAGGAGGGTCCGGGGAGCTCCTCTCGGAAAAGGGAGCAAGGGCCGGTCTGGAGCAACCAGACCAGCAGCGTTGGTTGTCGGATGTCGTCAAGGAGATCACAAGCCAGCGGCTAGTGATCGGACAACGTGCTGAGCGGCGAGCAGAAGGGCCCCACGCAGATCGTGGAGATGCTGGGAGGCTGCACTTCGGTGCTGGAGCTGCTCAGGATCGGGGCTTCTCGGACCCCAGAGCACTCACCAGAGGATTCCTTCGGTGGTCGTGCTGGATTAAGAAAGCGTGCCGGTTTTGATGATGGCCGGTCCCTCGAGGTCTCGTCGCACCCACAGATCTCAGCTGAGCTGACGATGTGGGTAGAGGTCAGAGGTGCCAGGGAAGCCAGTTCTCGTCGAGCTGGGTCGTCGGATTCCCGAGGAAGGACTTGCAGCAAACCGCAGAGTTCTTAGATGGTGCCTGCGGATGCAGGGTGACTACTCCTTAGTCACAAGGGAGAAATCTTGAGAAGAGTCTCGAATGTCCTTTCGTAGAAAGTAGTTCTTGATTCAAAGATGATCTAATTTGGAAGGGTCCCCGCTCCGGCCTTTATCCTAAAGAAAGGGGTGGGTACATGACTAGGTCCTGCCCTAGGGGTGGGACCAGGAAGGGGGGTAGTTACACCCCTCTCCCCCTGCTGGACTTTCCCCAGGTCAGGGGCTGCGCGCCCCTGGAACTGGTTCTAGCCGGCAGATGCGTAGTGAGCACCGGGGTGCCACTCCGCAGTCACCTTCTTGCAAAGCCCTACCTACCCAGAATACACAAACCCTGTCTGGGACGGTGCGAACACCGCCCTTGACAGGAAACCCTTTGTCCAAGCTCTCCTCGCTGGAAGGACTCCCAGCAGCAAGAGGTCAGACTTGTGTCTGTGGTGGCAGCGTCCATTTTGTGGAGCTGAGGCTTCAGTTAACTTTAACCGGGGTTCACAGTTACGTACATGTCGTGTCCCTCTAGAAGGGCGGAATGCTAACCTCGTCGCCAGAATTGGTGAGGGGGCAGCATCCCGATTCGTATGACACCTTACTCGACATGTCTTGATAACGCGATACCGAAGTTACCGATATGATACGCGTTATCATGGAACAGCCATTGGGTCTTGGTTCCGCAAGCTGCAACCGGGCTCGGCTCGTGCCAGAGCCCAATTCACACGGTTCCATGCACTCTGCCTTCAGGATTGTCAAGGCCTGCCATAGGAGTGACTGATAGGAACTCGGGTGTCCATTTTAGGGTTAGGTATAGGGATACTATACCTACAGCAACGGGCGAGTACGCCACGTTGCCCCAGCTGTCGTGCAGCCAGTTGTGTCAGATTTAGTTGGCCATCCAGGGGTGGCATAATACATGCTTCAGCCCCTGGTAGGCCCTGGGTACACCGATGCCCTGAGTTACAGGGTCTGACAGGGTGGCCCAGTTCCAATTGGGTAATGCACCTAGGGTACACACAGCAATTTAGCGAGAGAACAGCCAGGCTGTGGGTCTGATTGTCAGGCCCACAGCCCGAGAAAGTCGTAAACCAGTGAAACAAAAGCAAAAAGTCTGGGTGATCATAGGATTGCAGACCCTACTCTCCTACACTCATGAGGTTCTGCATGCTACCCAATCTGGCTTCCGCCCCAATTTAAGCACGGAGACGGCGCTTTTGGAGGTGTCAGAAGCCATTAAAGAGGTACTGGACTCCGGGGGCAAAGCCATGCTGGTCATGTTAGATCTGTCGGCGGCCTTTGACACCGTCCCCCACGAGGGCCTTCTTGCTAGACTCTATGAGGTCGGCCTAAGGGGGACGGTGCTCAGCTGGTTTACATCTTTTTTAGCTGACCGTCGACAAACGATCTGGGCCTCCCCTAACTCGGCCGTGATGACGCCTTTGGGAGTCGGGGTTCCGCAGGGCTCGGTGTTGAGCCCGACTCTTTTTAACATCTTTATGACCCCTCTGGCGGCATTGGCGGAGTCTTTCGGGGCCCAGATCGTATCCTAAGCCGATGACACCCAGCTCCTCTTTTCGTGTAAGAGGGGAGGAGACTTTGATGGAGAGAGTATCCGAGATTGCCTTGGGGCTGTTTTTAAATGGTTCCAGCTGAACAGCCTCAAGTGCAACTCACATAAGTCTGAGGTACTCTTCTTCGGGTGCCCATCGGATCCGGACTGGCAGGCTTGGTGGCCTATTAACATGTTCCCCCCGTCTTGCCCGTCCCAACTAGCCAAGAACTTGGGGGTCAAGATGGACAAGGGTCTGACGTTGAGATCTCAGATCCTTGGTGTGACGGGAACATGTTTTGGCCTCCTCAAGATGCTCCGGAAGTTTCTGCCTCTTCTTTCAGAGGAACATAGGAAGCTGATTATTGCAACGTCCTCTACTTGGGCCTGCCAGAGTATCTATTGCAGCGGCTTCAAGGTGTGCAGAATGCGGCCGCGAGGGCCATTTATGGCTTAAATAGCGCTGCTGGCCTATTGCAGTCGCTCCATTGGCTGCCTATCCGAAAACGGATTGCATTCAAGGCGTTAACTTTGGCCTATAAAGCCCTTCATGCTGTGGGAGCTAAGTATCTCCAAAGGAGACTTGCCTTTTACCACCCGGCTCGCGCTCTCAGATCAGAATCTCTGTTTCTGGCGGTGGTGCCGCGAGTAAAAAGAGCCCGTATTAGAGGCCGCTCCTTTGGATTGCTGGCGCCACAGTTGTGGAACACTCTGCCGCTGACATTGCGCGGAGCTACTAATTTGCTCGCTTTTAGGAAGGGCCTTAAAACCTGGCTGTTTGCCCTCTAGGCCTTTATCTTTCTGTTCTGCTTTTTATTCTGATGTTATATCATTGTGTTGTTTATTCTGCTATAGGTCTCAATACAAAAAAATCTCTGGGACACTCTTTTTGAGTAGCCGTGCGCTATACAAAATTAAATATAACATATTAAATATAACATAACTATTGTGGATATTGCTGATGATGGTCATCTTGGTATATAAGGCATAAAGTGGCCTATCAGGGTCATTTTTTGGTGGCCTGGGATAGATACCTTTGTGGAACACCAGGTGAGGATATGTGGTAAGTGTGCATCTAGAGAGAAGGCGGTTAAGACAGAGGTGAGGTGCAGCCGCCAGAGCGGCTGACTCCAGAGCATGAGAATCACGGTTTGATCCCCGGCGGCAGATCAGCTCAGCATCATGTGACTCTGGGCAATAGCTCACTTAATCTCCCAGTTGGCCCCATAGCACTTTGAAACCTTAAGGGGTGATTTGGTCACGCTTTACAAGTATGGATTATTATTATTATTATAATCTACTGTTCCTCAGCCAGTGGATTTTCCTGTGGCACCATGGCAGAAGTTGGGTCTTGACATCAGTGGCATGTTTGTAGTGCTACCTAGAAAGGAGGAATTTGGCATAGTGTTGGTGCATTACTACTCAAAATGACCTAAGATTAAAATGATAAAGAAAGCTCCTTCTGATGTTGTGGTATTGTTTTTAGATAAAGTCTTTCGCAGAGAGGGCTTTCTTCAAAAAGTGCTGACTAACAAAGGGTCTCAATTTGTCAGCACTTAGAGAATTATTTGAAAAAGTGTAGGAACACATAGGAGAATTGCTGTGCTCCATCCTGAAGAAAATGGCCAGGTTGAGAGATTCTACTGCGTGGTCAAGGAATGTGGTTTGAGTTGGAGGAATGCTTTGCAATCTATGTTATTGGTTAATAAGACTTCTCCAAATTTCGTGACTTCTGTAAATCCGTTTAAGTTATTGAGGGAGTGTAAACTCAGCACCAGGTTAGTACCATGATGGTTGAGGAACAAAAAATAAATGGTAGGTGATGGTGCGGAGCTGGACTATAAAGGAATTCGAAGCCAAACGGGTCTGCATGCCCCTGCGTCTTGAGACAGGCGAGTGGTGCGCTTTACAACCCCTGATTGAAGCAGAGTGGAGGAATATAAAGCGAAAATGAAAGGAAAATTAAGAAGTAAAGGAGCTGTAAGTCAGACATGCCAACCCTCCCGATTCAGGCGTGAGACTACCGATTTCAAGGTTAGTCTCCCGCCTCCCGATTCCTGCAAGCAAAAACCCGATTCCTCGGGGGTTTTAGCTGACAGGGTTTGGTATTGTGTAAGGTGCTAATTCTTACAGCAATATTCAGAGTGGCGATGCAGGGGCTCTAGAAGGGGTGAAAAACCAACAAAGCGTCATTAACAAGGCACAGGTCTTTTAACCCCTTCGCTGCGGATGACAAAGCCAGCTCGTCATGGGCGTTACCTGCGCTGCGCGGATGACGAGCTGGCTTTGTCACGAACCGCGCGATTTTCAAATTTCAGCGCACAGCGGGAAAACCCGTAGCGCGCATGCGGTTAAAGACCTGTGAAGTACTGGGGCAGCTGTGTGTCTGCCGGGAAGCTGTTACAGCCCAGGCTGCCACACAGGAGGGGGAGGAGGAGTGCATATACTGCCAGCAACCTGCCAGGCCAGTGCACACCACTTGCATCACCCTCTCTCTGCCTGCCATTGCGCTCCGTGCATCTGAAAGGTAACAAAAAACGTGCATTTGCATTTCAAATGTCCGATTCTGCAGCAGCACACTTCCAAAGCCCATACATGCAAGTAACCCGATTCAATGCCCCGTTCTCCCGATTTTTTTTTTTTCTCCCACTTTCCTCTTCTGAAATGTTGGCATGTATGCTGTAAGTAGGCAGGTGGTGAAAGTAAAGGGAGTAAAGTTGGAAAGGTGCCCGCCAGTTGCTCAGATCCCATGTGTTATTGAAGTCTTCAGGAATGCAGTACGAGTTGACGGTGGGGATGTCTGCAATCTCAACAGGGTGTCACTGTTCAAGGGTGGAAGTTTGTATTCAATTATGCAAGCAATGGTTACTTAAACGTCCCGGAAAGGAGTGTGTAAAGAACGCAGGAACCAGAGTACCTACCGGTGTTAAATGAACAGAGGTGCGGTTAAGGTTGCTTCCAGAAGCGTGAGGGCAAGACAGCTAGTGGGGCGGCAGTTGTCAGCACTCAACGACTGGACTTGCGCAGGTGTACACACTGCTCTACAATAAACGTTAACACGCTGCTCTACCATAAACGTTAAGTTGTCACCTTGTTCCTTTTCTTGTGCTTGGATAATGTTCTTTCAACTTTACAACGAACACTTACGCGGTCCGAAATAGAATGTCGGTACTTTCCTGTCTCTTAGTTACAGACCAAACGTTGTCTTTTCACAGCTGTCGACTCAATGTAAGGCGGATAGGCTGTCCAGTGTACGCCAGCGTGAACGTACAATGCGCGGAGGCCATCTTGGATTGGGAGCATTTTCAACCATTCAATACAGTAGATTTGGGGAACCAAGTTTTTTTACAACTCATAATAGGATTATTTTCTTTTTTCCCCATCTGGTTCTATTATGCCCCAATTACGCTTAATTGAAAAAATAAATAGGATACACTGGGTCGGCAGCGACATCCCTGCTGATGGCAGGATTCAATAGTGACGCATCTGGTTAGTCTTTCAAGCTATCAGTGCAGGGCGTCAGTGACGATATTATCCGGTCATTACCGCTATCTCTGCCCGCCCCAGCGAAATATTTCCCTAATGAAGATCAACTCTCGCGAGAGTCTCGCGTCGGAAGATGGCGGCGCCCGGTGCAGTGGAAGCGAGGAGTATGGAGTCGGTTGGTAGTGATTGCGAGGAGGTGGTTGAGATTCCCGAGCGCGAAGGGCTGTTTCCTGGGTATAAGGATGCCGATTCCTTTGTCAAGGTCTGCAACGTGGCATACATTGTTGAACAGTCGAGACGGGAAGGGTGTGCGGTGTTAGTGGCAGATGTTTGATGTAGAAATCACTACGTAGAAAGTTCCTTTTCTAACTTGATGTTTGTGTTCTATAAGGAAGTATATGGAGTTCATCCTGATTACTTTTCTTGCATTAGGGTGATTAGGGGGGCATAGATCTGTTGGGCATTTGATTTAGGAGTTGCTCAATTAACCTGAGTTTTTAACAAGCATTGGAAATGCAATAGGTCTCGCAGCATTAGAGTTAGTGCTTTTAGAATTGTTTATGGGTTTTTTTTGTAAATCTTTAGCATTTTTGTTTCCTGTAGCCAATGCTAAAGAATTACAAATAAAAAAAGCCATAAACAAATCTAAAAGCTCTAACTCAAATGCTCCGAGACCTATTGCACTGTGTGAGGTTGAGGTTGAGGGTGAGGGTGAGTGAGGGTGTGTGAGGGTGAGTGAGAGTGAGGGTGAGTGAGAGTGAGGGTGAAGGTGGGTGAGGGTGAAGGTGGGTGAGGGTGAAGGTGGGTGAGGGTGGGTGAGGGTGAGGGTGAGTGAGGGTGAGTGAGGGTGAGGGTGAGTGAGGGTGAGGGTGAGTGAGGGTGAGTGTGAGTTAGGGTGAGGGGTTGAGGGTGGGTGAGGGTGAGTGAGGGTGAGGGGTTGAGGGTGGGTGAGGGTGAGGGGTTGAGGGTGAGGGGTTGAGGGTGAGGGTGAGTGAGGGTGAGTGAGGGTGGGTGAGGGTGAGTGAGGGTGAGGGGTTGAGGGTGAGTGAGGGTGATGCTGAGGGGTTGAGGGTGAGTGAGGGTGAGGGATTGAGGGTGAGGGATTGAGGGTGAGGGATTGAGGGTGAGGGATTGAGGGTGAGTGAGGGTGAGGGGTTGAGGGTGAGTGAGGGTGAGGGATTGAGGATGAGTGAGGGTGAGGGGTTGAGGGTGAGGGGTTGAGGGTGAGTGAGTGAGTGAGGGGGTGAGGGTGAGGGGTTGAGGGTGAGTGAGTGAGGGTGAGTGAGGGTGAGTGAGGGTGAGGGGTTGAGGGTGAGTGAGGGTGAGGGGTTGAGGGTGAGTAAGTGAGGGTGAGGGGTTGAGGGTGAGTGAGGGTGAGTGAGGGTGAGTGAGGGTGAGGGTGAGTGAGGGTGAGTGATGGTGAGGGTGAGTGATGGTGAGGGTGAGGGTGAGGGGTTGAGGGTGAGGGGTTGAGGGTGAGGGGTTGAGGGTGAGGGGTTGAGGGTGAGGGTGAGTGATGGTGAGGGTGAGTGACGGTGAGGGTGAGTGAGGGTGAGGGTGAGGGTGAGTGAGGGTGAGGGTGAGGGGTTGAGGTTGAGGGTGGGTGAGGGGTTGAGGGTGAGTGAGGGTGAGGGGGTGAGGGTGAGGGGGTGAGGGGTTGAGGGTGAGTGAGGGGTTGAGGGTGAGTGAGGATGAGTGAGAGTGAGGGGTTGAGGGTGAGGGGTTGAGGGTGAGGGGTTGAGGGTGAGTGAGGGTGAGGGTGAGTGAGGGTGGCTACGGTATGGGATGTCTCATATTAAAATTACGTGTGACCTGTGAAAACGTGAGTGAGATACCGGCATGCCATGTTCTCTTGTACAAGCGCAATCGGGTGTTCAACAATGCCATAGTGGGCTGGTTCATGGCTACGTGTTGTATCATAAAAATAGTGCAAATGCTCATGTTTAAAAACGTCAAAGCCAAAGGAAAGTGCGATTTAATTTTAAAATCAAATAAGTAGAAAAAAATATATAATTAACAGCCATTAGGTTTAAAACAGAACCAATGCAAGGAAAGGTGTATTTTAAAAGGAGAATAATGATGTTAAAAATCGAACACAACACATAAGGAGGTCCAAGCCCAACGAGCGTGTAATACAAAATAGCAGGTAGCCAAGCAAAACTATCAAAAGTCTATTGTCATTTAAATGAACCCCGGCTGATGCTAGAAAATGGCCAGGTGCTCGTGCTGTGATTTAGCGCTGGTATTGAGTTCCATGCTGAAAAAATCAGGGCGAATGGCGCACGCAGTGCACAAGACCACGTGACCATTCGAGTTGATTTTGCTTCCGCTGAACTACATAATCTACTCCAGAAGCAGAACTCGGACCAGCGGCGGCTCGTGACAGCCTGGGTTACAAAATCGTGCCAAAAGTCCTCCTAGTGACCAGAAAACTGCACAAGGGGATGCCAAATCTCTTGAGCGCCAGTTTACATTTCTGGTGCTTCACAGGGGAAAAATTGCAGCACGCGGCGATTGGCAGAATTTGGCACCCCACATTTCAAGAGTAACGCATGGTAGGCCAAATTTCACCAATTTTGTGAGCGGAATTAAATTTGCCACCTGGGACTAGTGAAAACCAAATTTTGTAATGCACTGATCACTGTCAGCTAGTGATTATGATCACCAACTGTTTTGGGCAGACATTGCAATTATCCCTTGATTGTCATTTTCATAATGTATGTGTAACCTTGAGTCATGGATTTACTGCCGTATTTTTTACTCTATTATTTTGGGTAAAATAAACAAAAAAGAAGCCGGAGGGAAGAGGGGGGAGGAGAGCGAAAGGATCGGAGACACGGCGACACGGCGGGTAAAATAAACAAAAAAGAAGCCGGAGGGAAGAGAGGGGAGGGGGGAGGAGAAATGCGACACGGCGGGAAGGGGAGGGGGCGGAGCGGGTCAAATAAACAAGTCATTTTCATAATGTATGTGTAACCTTGAGTCATGGATTTACTGTCGTATTTTTTACTCTATTATTTTGGGTAAAATAAACAAAAAAGAAGCCGGAGGGAAGAGAGGGGAGGGGGGAGGAGAGCGAAAGGATCGGAGACCTTCGCTAAAATTCAAGATTTTCAAAATACGTACATGAACTTTGGGAGGATTATTAATCTATGAGATCTAGGGTAGTGTAGAAAAACAGTAGTCTGCATTGTTTCAATCGATGCAGAAAGCTACTACTAGGACTATTTTCTTCTACTTTCTCCTCCAACCGCCACCTACAGATCCAGAATTCCAGTCACAACCATACCTAAGGTTTTGTAGATGAACAGAAGTTAACGGGGATGCCCCACAGCCGTGGTGAAATGCATCAGGATAGAGCCAGCACCCTCTAAGATATACTGTATGCAGAAATATGATCTGGTATATATATTGTCCTAACTATTGTTTGCAAAAAAAAGTCCTATTGGGTGTTGATTTTGTGTTACTGATGCAGATGTCGGTGTGATCGGTTATTTGGGACACACTATTTATCTCAAATGATATTCTGACCATATATTCTGCCTCCATCGCACACTGCAAAACCTGTCTCCAAATTTCCCATGTGGATCTGCTGGGTCTCAGCATGAAGGTGGGGTGCTACAAAGGACACATGCAGGATATACTCGAAACCTCCTTTCATTTTAGTGCGTCTTGAGCTACCTGCTGCAATTCCTCAAAGAAATTCAATCAACACAGTGAGGAATTGGATCCATCTCAATTGACATGAACTGCCTACTTGTTGGGCTTGCATTTGACATCTAGTCCTTGGGATCCTGTTAAACGGTAGCTGTGTTAAAGTGGCTGCCAAACCTTAAAGCATTGGCGCAACCTGAAGTAATAGGAGAACTTGTCGCTCCCCAAGACCAAAGCGGAAATATAAAGGCGGCAGGAGATGACTGATGCCAAAGAACCTTTTTAGCCCAAGTATTCCTTTGAAATAGGTTTGCATCGTTTTCTCATGTTTGCGTTTCTGTTTCATTCTCGGTCTGTATTGTTATTTTAATTTATTTGAGGTATGTTACCCTTGATAATTATTATTTCTTTGCCTCGAGATTTTTTTTAAATCCCTTCTTTATTTCGGTTATGCTGTAACGCACTTTATAACTAGCCAAAATGCAGGTAGTATGTTCTGAGTGATGACCTTCTGTTATGGTTCACTGTTGCATTCCCCTTCGTGCTAGCTGCTTTCTGGTCATAGCGGGAGCTCATCACATTGGTTTCTTTCAGGGGACCCCTACAAATGCTGGGGCTCCCCTGTTTGCTCATGTGCAGCTGCACATTGTAAGAAAATGAACGGAGGCTATACATTTAAACTCTAGGGCATGTACAAATGTTGATGACTTTATCGGGAAATGTGCTCAGATATTGGAGCACGTGATCATGGAAGTGATTTGGCATCTCTTTTGCAACTGTGGGAGGGGCAGTGAAGTTCATTCCAAGCGCGTGTTTCCTGGTGACTCAAAGGGAAAGTGATAGTGGATTTTTCTTAGTTACGGTCACTGGAAGTAGCATTTGAGAGCATTCTTTCTGACTTGCAGTTAGAGCGGCCGTAATACAGTAACAGGAAGGTAAGATAGAACCTCCTTTGTGTTTTAAACGGCACAATCTTGACGCGACATGCTACTGCTTGCAAATTCTTTTATGCCGTATTTTTTACTCTATTATTTTGGGTAAAATAAACAAAAAAGAAGCCGGAGGGAAGAGAGGGGAGGGGGGAGGAGAGCGAAAGGATCGGAGACACGGCGACACGGCGGGTAAAATAAACAAAAAAGAAGCCGGAGGGAAGAGAGGGGAGGGGGGAGGAGAAATGCGACACGGCGGGAAGGGGAGGGGGCGGAGCGGGTCAAATAAACAAAAAACAAGCTGGAGGGAAGAGAGGGGAGGGGGGAGGAGAAATGCGACACGGCAGGAAGGGGAGGGGGCGGAGCGGGTAAACAAAGACGGACGTGCACGCGCTTTTAAGCTCAATGCGCATGCGCATTGAGCTTAAAAGTCACGGGCACTGCAAGGAATCGCCACGATTCCTTGCAGTGTGGATAAAGAGCGGATAAGTCCCAATACTCTCGCCTTGCTCGATGCGCATGCGCATCGACAGGCGAGACCTAAAAATGTAGCTTGTGCTTTTTTTTTAGTTTAGCATCCTGTCGTCAGTCACTGGCATAGTCGACATCCTGTCGTCAGTCATTGGCATAGTCGACATCTGATGTATTTATAAACTTTAGAATTATTGACTCTTTGAAAGTGGAGTGGGGCAATGGAGAAAACTTGAGGAACACTGGTCGTAGAGGGGAACTGTGCAGAGCAAAAGGTAGGAAATCATAGTATGAAAGATCTCTCAACAAGGACGGATGTAATTCTATGCAGAACAGTTCCATGCAATCCTATCTTGCTGAACGTCTATAAAAGAACCTGGTGGTCAAAAATGTCTGCGTTAGATGAGAGATCTTGTAGCAGAAGTGCTGCATTTCCTTTTGAATCGGCGGTAGATGTAATATCGCCCCTTGTTTAAATCAAAATGGTTTGCGTGCAGAGACCACATTTGAATCCAGTCGAACAGTTGTAGAAAATACAGTTTCCTTAAATGAATGCTGATACTTTGTGTTTCTTCAGGTATAGTTTCAGTTCTATTTTAATAATTTAATTTGGTGTTATCTCCAATTTTAATCTGCACTACAGGTCTTTGCAAGTTTGAGCTGTCAAAAACTATTTACCGAAACTCGACATTAGCAGCAAACCGCCCTCTGCTGATTGTATTTATTGTACTGTTCTTACTTATGCCTTGCACATAGTTCAAGTATTGCACTCGGATCACTTTATTTCCCTCTCTGAAGCAGTCCCTTGTCCGCAGTGGCGTTTGTGCAGAGGGATCTGTCTTAGGCTCCCCAACATTGGGAGAGGAGTTGGCTTAACGGCTAGGGCGGTCGCCCTCGAATTTGGGGAACTGGGTTTGAGTCAAGCCAATGACGCTGAGCATCCTGTGATTCTGAGCAAATCACTTCGTCTCCCTGTGCCTAACAAAAATGACAATGTCCTCATGTAATCAGACTGGTGCTATGTAAAGCGCTCTGATACCCGTTTTGGGTCAAGTTCTCGCATTACTATTGGAGTACAGATTGGCAGGCCTAACTGAACACAGCAAAGGAAAAAGATATAGATACACGACGCTATGTGCTTGTGCCTGTCCGACTTTTGTTAGCAAACGCACGTCGTGATTCTGCGCTTGCATTACAAATGTGTATTATTATTTATAAATACTTCAGACTCCGCGTGAGACTGTATTGCTTAAAAGTTGTGTCCTATGTATGCGAGAAATACGAATGAAAGCTTTTAACTCTGCACGAGCTTGTATTAATTAAAACAGTTTTGAAATTGTTTTTCCCAGCATGTACAATATAGTAAGTATTACCACAAGTTTGTATTTTGTTTAAACACTGCAGCAAGGCGCCACTTGCTTTTAACTACCCGCTGCGTTTACAAGCCACCTAGACAATGTAGCGCGAGAGCCATCTGGACAGCACTAAGAACAAAACTGAAACTTAAAGTAACTGAAAGCTAGGACAACCTGGGAATGAAAAAAAAGGTTAAAAGTTCACTGCCTGTATAAGCACGCTTTGGAAGGGAATCATAAGCTTCTCAAGGGAACGCGGGTTCACTTGCGCGTGGCCCGCTCAATTCCGAGCGCGCGGCCAGCTCCTGTCTCCTCTCCTGGAAAGAAGACTCGCTGACAATAGGTCTCTAGCGAGACCGCGCTTCGCGCGGCTAACGCCTATGAGACCTAAACATCGGAAGACTGTCCTGACCGCTTCTGCTATCTAAACCACGTGATTAGCGGTCTAGTCCTTGCATTTTCTCTTCCTCCGCCCCCCACCCACCTGACAGCTGCAGGCTATTTAGGGCCATAATGTCCACGCGCCATCAGCGTGTCAAAGGCAAGCCCGTCTGCTCCTGCCTACAGACTGGACCCCTGCATCTTTCCCCTCAACCTGCCTTCAAGAAAGTTACTATTATGGCGCATCTCTATTACTCGAGCACAGCGTTAAGAAATATCAAGCACAAACTGGCACATGCACTCAGAATTCAGGCAGTACACTTGCCTTAGTTTCAGGATATGTAGGTCCCTATATTTGCAAAAAGTGTCCTTTTAGTTACACTACTTTTCTTCTTCAAAAAAGGCCATAAGTTTCAGGACACAACAGTAGAGGTCAATGGTCTGAAATTCCAGGCCTATACTGTAATGCACGTTAAATCTCCAAACACGCATTAGAGTTATGGGACTTATTAAACAAGAAAAAGCCAGACTTATGTTTCTTCACTGAAACCTGACTGCATCCAGCAGCCCTCCCCGACAATGTACTGGATTTTCCTTCAGACTATAAACTAATCAGGCAGGACAGAGGAAAAAAAGCAGGAGGGGGTATTGCAACTGCCTTTAACAAACGGATAAAAATGACGTAATTGGCGTTGCTCATCACTGAATGGGCAGAAATCTGTGTTTTTAGATTGGCAACACCGCAGAAAGGAACATGGAGTGGGGCACTTTAATATAGGCCCTCGGGGGGGGGGGTGAAGGGACTTTAGCAATAAACATATTGAATGCTTAACCCCGCATCCTCTCCCACATCCTTGCTGCGGATGACTTCTTACTGGTGGGGGATTTTAACCACCATGCAAAACTAACCACACCCCCTGACACCACCGCCTACTTATGGGTTTGGAATCTGTACCTAAAGGTAATTGGACCTACCTATATAGCAGGACACAGTCTTTACCTACTATTCACTCAGATACCATTGGTCTGGTTGGATCACTATGCCGTTAAATTCCACTTACGAGCAGGATGACCTCCTGGCGTCACAACCACAGCTCCTAAGTTAATTCGGCCAGGAAAACCACTTCACCTCATATTTTCTTCCTCCCTCCTAATGAACCACATCAATTTGGATACGAGCTTTAGAGAGTGCCATCTTTTGAACTTTAGATAAAGTGGCTCCTGTCACAATTAGTAAGCTTAAGAGCAAGACCATGCTGGCACCATGGTTCACTGACTCCTTGAAGAATGAAAAGACTTCATGCAGGAAACGAGAACGTAAATGGAGGTCTTAAAACAAAAATAACTGAAGATAGACTAACTCATTAAATGGCCCTCAGGCACTGTCTTATCAACATCAAAGCTGCCAAGCAAGATCATATTGTAGACCAAATCGATAATACAGCCAATTTGCATAGAAAAACTGTATAAGATTTTTGAAGAATTTACAAATCCCACTTCTGTAAGGAATCAATTTCTGCCTCACAGGCCTTGGTAGAAGATCTTGCCAACGTCTTCGACAAAAAAACAAAAATTTACAATACTCTTGCAAATGAGAACATACATGAAATAACAAGCATTTACAATGCAATACACACAGAGAGAGCGCCACACACACACACACACAGAGAGAGCACCACACACACACACACAGAGAGCGCGACACACACACACACACAGAGAGAGCGCCACTCACACACAGAGAGAGCGCCACTCACACACACAGAGAGCACCACACACACACACACACACAGAGAGCGCCACACACACACACAGAGAGAGCGCCACACACACACACACACACACACACACACACACACACAGAGAGAGAGCGCCACACACACAGAGAGAGAGAGCGCCACACACACACACACACACAGAGAGCGCCACACACACACACACAGAGAGCGCCACACACACACACACACACACACACACAGAGAGCGCCACACACACACACACAGAGAGAGCGCCACACACACACACGGAGAGCGCCACACAGAGAGAGAGAGCGCCACACACACAGAGAGAGCGCCACACGCACACAGAGAGCGCCACACGCACACAGAGAGCGCCACACGCACACAGAGAGCGCCACACGCACACAGAGAGCGCCACACGCACACAGAGAGCGCCACACGCACACAGAGAGCGCCACACGCACACAGAGAGCGCCACACACCCACACAGAGCGCCACACTCACAGAGAGCGTCACACACAGCAACACACACAGCGCTGGATGAGAGGGTGAGTGAGAGGGAGGCTGAGGGGGTGTGTGTGTGAGGCTGAGGGTGTGTGTGTGAGGCTGAGGGTGTGTGTGTGAGGCTGAGTGGGTGTGTGTGAGGCTGAGGGGGGGTGTGTGTGAGGCTGAGGGGGGGTGTGAGTGAGGCTGAGGGGGGGTGTGTGTGATGAGGCTGAGGGGGGGTGTGTGTGATGAGGCTGAGGGGGGGTGTGTGTGATGAGGCTGAGGGGGGGGTGTGTGTGATGAGGCTGAGGGGGGGTGTGTGTGAGGCTGAGGGGGGGTGTGTGTGAGGCTGAGGGGGGTGTGTGTGAGGCTGAGGGGGGGTGTGTGTGAGGCTGAAGGGGGGTGTGTGTGAGGCTGAAGGGGGGTGTGTGTGAGGCTGAGGGGGGTGGTGTGTGAGGCTGAGGGGGGTGGTGTGTGAGGCTGAGGGGGGTGGTGTGTGAGGCTGAGGGGGGTGGTGTGTGAGGCTGAGGGGGGTGGTGTGTGAGGCTGAGGGGGTGTGTGTGAGGCTAAGGGGGGTGTGTGTGAGGCTGAGGGTGTGTGTGTGTGAGGCTGAGGGGTGTGTGTGTGAGGCTGAGGGTGTGTGTGTGAGGCTGAGGGTGTGTGTGTGAGGCTGAGGGTGTGTGTGTGAGGCTGAGGGTGTGTGTGAGGCTGAGGGTGTGTGTGTGAGGGTGAGGGTGTGAGGGTGTGTGTGTGAGGGTGAGGGTGTGAGGGTGTGTGTGTGAGGCTGAGGGTGTGTGTGTGTGTGTGTGTGTGAGGCTGAGGGTGTGTGTGTGTGAGGCTGAGGGTGTGTGTGTGTGAGGCTGAGGGTGTGTGTGTGTGAGGCTGAGGGTGTGTGTGTGTGAGGCTGAGGGTGTGTGTGTGTGTGTGAGGCTGAGGGTGTGTGTGTGTGTGAGGCTGAGGGTGTGTGTGTGTGTGAGGCTGAGGGTGTGTGTGTGTGAGGCTGAGGGTGTGTGTGTGTGAGGCTGAGGGTGTGTGTGTGTGAGGCTGAGGGTGTGTGTGTGTGAGGCTGAGGGTGTGTGTGTGTGAGGCTGAGGGTGTGTGTGTGTGAGGCTGAGGGTGTGTGTGTGTGAGGCTGAGGGTGTGTGTGTGTGAGGCTGAGGGTGTGTGTGTGTGTGTGTGAGGCTGAGGGTGTGTGTGTGTGTGAGGCTGAGGGTGTGTGTGTGTGTGAGGCTGAGGGTGTGTGTGTGAGGCTGAGGGTGTGTGTGTGTGAGGCTGAGGGTGTGTGTGTGAGGCTGAGGGTGTGTGTGTGTGAGGGTGTGTGTGTGAGGCTGAGGGTGTGTGTGTGAGGCTGAGGGTGGGTGTGTGAGGCTGAGGGTGTGTGTGTGAGGCTGAGGGTGTGTGTGTGAGGCGGTGAGGGTGAGTGAGTGGGTGAGGGTGAGTGAGTGGGTGAGGGTGAGTGGGTGAGTGGGTGTGAGGGTGAGTGGGTGTGAGGGTGAGTGGGTGAGTGGGTGAGTGGGTGAGTGGGTGAGTGGGTGTGAGGGTGTGAGGGTGTGAGGGTGTGAGGGTGTGAGGGTGTGAGGGTGTGAGGGTGTGAGGGTGTGAGGGTGAGTGAGGATGTGTGAGGGTGAGTGGGGATGTGTGAGGGTGAGTGGGGATGTGTGAGGGTGAGTGAGGATGTGAGAGGGTGAGTGAGGATGTGAGAGGGTGAGTGAGGATGTGAGAGGGTGAGTGAGGATGTGAGAGGGTGAGTGAGGATGTGAGAGGGTGAGTGAGGATGTGAGAGGGTGAGTGAGGATGTGAGAGGGTGAGTGAGGATGTGAGAGGGTGAGTGAGGATGTGAGAGGGTGAGTGAGGATGTGAGAGGGTGAGTGAGGAGGTGAGAGGGTGAGTGAGGAGGTGAGAGGGTGAGTGAGGAGGTTTGAGGGTGAGTGAGGAGGTTTGAGGGTGAGTGAGGAGGTTTGAGGGTGAGTGAGGAGGTTTGAGGGTGAGTGAGGAGGTTTGAGGGTGAGTGAGGAGGTTTGAGGGTGAGTGAGGAGGTTTGAGGGTGAGTGAGGAGGTTTGAGGGTGAGTGAGGAGGTGAGTGTGAGTGAGGAGGTGAGAGTGTGAGTGAGGAGGTGAGAGTGTGAGTGAGGAGGTGAGAGTGTGAGTGAGGAGGTGAGAGTGTGAGTGAGGAGGTGAGAGTGTGAGTGAGGAGGTGAGAGTGTGAGTGAGGAGGTGAGAGTGTGAGTGAGGAGGTGAGAGTGTGAGTGAGGAGGTGAGAGTGTGAGTGAGGAGGTGTGAGTGTGAGGCTGAGAGGGGCGGGGGGTGTGAGGCTGAGAGGGGTGGGGGGTGTGAGGGTGACAGGGGTGGGGAGGGTGAGGGGGGGTGAGAGGGGGTGTGAGGGTGAGTGAGTGAGGGTGAGTGAGGGGTGTGAGAGGGGCAAACTTAAGGGGTGGGATAGCCACAATTTGGGCAAGCCAATGGCTGTTAGGTAAGCGAAACCTATACATGATTTGTACATGTTGCAACATGATGAAGCGTGAATTTGCATGACCTTTTTTTTTAACTGTCTCCAATAACTGTGGCTTTGAAGCTAATTGTTAACAGAAATTGTGCTGAAAAAGCCTGTTATACCAGAGTATTTCAGTGTTGTCTTAAGGAGGATGATCGATTTACAAAAGGGGGTGGTGATGAACAGAGTGTCTGAATTGAGCAGACCACTCTTACCCAGTCCAAAGATCAGGGCTTGATCCATCACCGTTCTTTATCTCACTGCCCCATCCCAGCTCAGAACCTGGCTATATGCAAATCAGTCTGTCCCTGGCCCAGTGCATCATGGGAACAGGGCAGACTAAACTACCAAGCCAATTCTTTACCAGAAAGGAGACAAGCTACCGGAGACCGGTTTCTGGCATTTCAGCCTCTTCGGCCCGGCTTGCTTGAATCCTGATGGAGCAGTGAGAAAGGGACTCATGTCTGAGTATACCCTGCCACACCTATAGTGGCCAAAATCGATTTACAAAAGGGGGTGGTGATGAACAGAGTGTCTGAATTGAGCAGACCACTCTTACCCAGTCCAAAGATCAGGGCTTGATCCATCACCGTTCTTTATCTCACTGCCCCATCCCAGCTCAGAACCTGGCTATATGCAAATCAGTCTGTCCCTGGCCCAGTGCATCATGGGAACAGGGCAGACTAAACTACCAAGCCAATTCTTTACCAGAAAGGAGACAAGCTACCGGGGACCGGTTTCTGGCATTTCAGCCTCTTCGGCCCGGCTTGCTTGAATCCTGATGGAGCAGTGAGAAAGGGACTCATGTCTGAGTATACCCTGCCACACCTATAGTGGCCAAAATCGATTTACAAAAGGGGGTGGTGATGAACAGAGTGTCTGAATTGAGCAGACCACTCTTACCCAGTCCAAAGATCAGGGCTTGATCCATCACCGTTCTTTATCTCACTGCCCCATCCCAGCTCAGAACCTGGCTATATGCAAATCAGTCTGTCCCTGGCCCAGTGCATCATGGGAACAGGGCAGACTAAACTACCAAGCCAATTCTTTACCAGAAAGGAGACAAGCTACCGGGGACCGGTTTCTGGCATTTCAGCCTCTTCGGCCCGGCTTGCTTGAATCCTGATGGAGCAGTGAGAAAGGGACTCATGTCTGAGTATACCCTGCCACACCTATAGTGGCCAAAATCGATTTACAAAAGGGGGTGGTGATGAACAGAGTGTCTGAATTGAGCAGACCACTCTTACCCAGTCCAAAGATCAGGGCTTGATCCATCACCGTTCTTTATCTCACTGCCCCATCCCAGCTCAGAACCTGGCTATATGCAAATCAGTCTGTCCCTGGCCCAGTGCATCATGGGAACAGGGCAGACTAAACTACCAAGCCAATTCTTTACCAGAAAGGAGACAAGCTACCGGGGACCGGTTTCTGGCATTTCAGCCTCTTCGGCCCGGCTTGCTTGAATCCTGATGGAGCAGTGAGAAAGGGACTCATGTCTGAGTATACCCTGCCACACCTATAGTGGCCAAAATCGATTTACAAAAGGGGGTGGTGATGAACAGAGTGTCTGAATTGAGCAGACCACTCTTACCCAGTCCAAAGATCAGGGCTTGATCCATCACCGTTCTTTATCTCACTGCCCCATCCCAGCTCAGAACCTGGCTATATGCAAATCAGTCTGTCCCTGGCCCAGTGCATCATGGGAACAGGGCAGACTAAACTACCAAGCCAATTCTTTACCAGAAAGGAGACAAGCTACCGGGGACCGGTTTCTGGCATTTCAGCCTCTTCGGCCCGGCTTGCTTGAATCCTGATGGAGCAGTGAGAAAGGGACTCATGTCTGAGTATACCCTGCCACACCTATAGTGGCCAAAATCGATTTACAAAAGGGGGTGGTGATGAACAGAGTGTCTGAATTGAGCAGACCACTCTTACCCAGTCCAAAGATCAGGGCTTGATCCATCACCGTTCTTTATCTCACTGCCCCATCCCAGCTCAGAACCTGGCTATATGCAAATCAGTCTGTCCCTGGCCCAGTGCATCATGGGAACAGGGCAGACTAAACTACCAAGCCAATTCTTTACCAGAAAGGAGACAAGCTACCGGGGACCGGTTTCTGGCATTTCAGCCTCTTCGGCCCGGCTTGCTTGAATCCTGATGGAGCAGTGAGAAAGGGACTCATGTCTGAGTATACCCTGCCACACCTATAGTGGCCAAAATCGATTTACAAAAGGGGGTGGTGATGAACAGAGTGTCTGAATTGAGCAGACCACTCTTACCCAGTCCAAAGATCAGGGATTGATCCATGAGACTCTGTCCCTCACCACCCCTTGTTGTAAATATTTTTGTCCACCCTAAGCGTGGAAGGGTATTCTCAGATGTGAGACCCTTGCTCATTGCACCATCAGGATTCAAGCAAACCGGGCCGAAGACGGCTGTAATGCCAGAAACCGGTCCCCGGGAGCTTGTTTCCTTCCCAGTGTAAGAATTGGCTTTTGTAGTTTGGTTTGCCCTGTTCCCATCATGCACTGGGACAGGAACAGACTAATTTGCATACAGCCAGGTTCTGAAACTGGGATGGTGCAGTGAGCTAAAAAACGGTGTTGGATCTAGCCCTGATCTCTTGACTGGGTGAGAGCTTTCTGTTTAATTCAGAGACTCTGTCCCTCACCACCCCTTGTTGTAAATATTTTTGTCCACCCTAAGCGTGGAAGGGTATTCTCAGATGTGAGACCCTTGCTCATTGCACCATCAGGATTCAAGCAAACCGGGCCGAAGACGGCTGTAATGCCAGAAACCGGTCCCTGGGAGCTTGTTTCCTTCCCAGTGTAAGAATTGGCTTTTGTAGTTTGGTTTGCCCTGTTCCCATCATGCACTGGGACAGGAACAGACTAATTTGCATACAGCCAGGTTCTGAAACTGGGATGGTGCAGTGAGCTAAAAAACGGTGTTGGATCTAGCCCTGATCTCTTGACTGGGTGAGAGCTTTCTGTTTAATTCAGAGACTCTGTCCCTCACCACCCCTTGTTGTAAATATTTTTGTCCACCCTAAGCGTGGAAGGGTATTCTCAGATGTGAGACCCTTGCTCATTGCACCATCAGGATTCAAGCAAACCGGGCCGAAGACGGCTGTAATGCCAGAAACCGGTCCCCGGGAGCTTGTTTCCTTCCCAGTGTAAGAATTGGCTTTTGTAGTTTGGTTTGCCCTGTTCCCATCATGCACTGGGACAGGAACAGACTAATTTGCATACAGCCAGGTTCTGAAACTGGGATGGTGCAGTGAGCTAAAAAACGGTGTTGGATCTAGCCCTGATCTCTTGACTGGGTGAGAGCTTTCTGTTTAATTCAGAGACTCTGTCCCTCACCACCCCTTGTTGTAAATATTAAGGAGGATGATAACCCCGGACTCTTGAAGGGAGGGTATCAGTCGTGTTAACGCACCATGAATGAAAGTTTTGAAATGTTTCATAAGTGCCCCTTCTTAACCTATGGCATTTTAGCAGGTTTTTGGGGTGACAAGCGTTCCTCAAACTGCGTGCTTAAGTCTCTTGGTGAATTCGAGGCTGGCAGCTATTCCACACCGTGTTCAAGGTTTAGAAACTCTGCTCTGTTTTGGCTCACCATTCTCCATGGGACAGTGGTCGAGTGTTGCAAGAGAACGCATCGAGCCTTGCCTGAGTTGCATATTTCTATTTAAATGCATGGGAATATCTCCTTCCTTATTATCGTTGTGAGGGCACTATTCTTGTAGAAGTAGGAATCCACAGGCTGCCCGATCAAGAACTTGAAAGTAACCCATGCTTTGCGAGGAACCTGTTTTACCGTTGCGCTGCATAATTGGATAAACATGTTTTCTAAAAGTGCAGGTCTAAGAAGCCCTCTTGCCAGGTGCACTCAGTGTCGCCAAGGAGCCCCTGGCTGCGGCCTGCTCCCCCGGATCTCTGAGGAAGTATGTGGTTTGCGGCTGCGGAGCCTTTCTGGTGGCGTGTTTACACGTGTTGGGAGGCAGCCAGGTGTTTACCTTCCTGCGGCTGCTCTCTCCCTCCTCATGTCTCGTGTTGACGTCTGTGGGGGGAGGAAGGGGGGCTGCTGGGGCAGTCTCCCCAAGGGGGTCATGCCTGTAGAGGGAGGCACGGCCCGCGATCATGTCGCAGAAACAAATAACCAGGAAAGTTCTTGGGACGGCTTCATCTCGGCAACGATTCGGGAAAGATGAAAAGGCACCAGACCACATCTTACAGCCTTTGTTTAAACTGGCTATTTAAACTGCTCTTATTTTTGATGCATCGTTTAGAATTCTGAGGCTGTGATCTAAGAGCAGGCGCAAGTTGAGTGAGAAAGGCACTAAATAGGACCGGGGTGGGAGGGCGGAGAAAACACAACTGGGAGACAATAAGAAAGAACAAGAGGGTGTAAGAGGAATAAGTAGAGGAAAATGTGGATAAAGACCGAGAGAAGGAGCGGGCCAAAGACTGAGGAGCGGGCCAAAGACTGAGTAAAATTGAGCGAGACCGACAATGCGAGAGAGAAGAGGGGGCGGGGAGGGGGTTTACAACCAACAGAGGGACGCTCGGCTGCAGCCCTGCTGCCATTCAGCTCCAGTGGGTGTGAAGTGCCGGCGCCTGTGAGCGGGACTCTCCACGCCCTCGGGACAGCCCCCACCCAGCGGGAGACGGCAACCTGCCGCAATTGGCAAGATAAAACATTTTTTAATCTCAACACTAATAAAAACGACACAGCGGTGTTATGCTCTAGACCTCACTGCATGTACCATAACTCTTCAGTACACGAATGTACACAAAGCAAGCTGCGTGTCCCCGCAGACGAGCACTATCATTTTCCACTTCACATTTTCAACCGCCCGCAAGAGCTGAAAAACGCCGCTTGATTACGGTCAGCTTTGATGTTTTGTAGCCTGAGCGCAACATAACAAGCATTTACAAGTGGGGCCGGAGACACGGACAGCGGGGGGGGGGGGGCGGGAACGGGCACACGGACAGCGGGAGGGGGCGGGAACGGGCACACGGACAGCGGGAGGGTGGGCGGGAACAGGCACACGGACAGCGGGAGGGGAGGGGAGCACTCACCTGGACTTCTTACGGCGGCGGTCGGAATGACAAAAAAAAACCTCTGAAGAAAAAACAAATAAACAACCGCCCACCGCCGCATGGCGTTCTAAAAGGGGCGGGATGAGTAAAAATCTACAGAACGCCCACAAATCTGCTGCCACAATTACGGACAGATCTCTCTTCCAATGGCTAGCCTCCATTTATGGAGCTAGCCAATGGAAGAGAGAGGCGGGACAAAGCCCCGTACTGGTAAACATAAGATTACGCCTGCGCGAACACTGCTGCGCAGTGCTACTCCAGGCGAAACCTAAAAACGGTGCACATCATGGAGGGAATTGTCTGCCTTGTTCTTCTGGAGGAGTTTACCAGGGTGATGCAAGACTAAGTCAGCGCCCTGATAAATACAGTTGTCAGGATCTCCAGAAACCTTTGCACCACTGTATATTGTGTCCATTCTGCCCCTGCCCTTCATCATGGCATTACTGATTTGATCAATCTCTTTGAACCTGGACTCAGTCCCGGCTTAGTGGGAAGAAGCCAGGGTTAAAACTATTCTTAAAAAGCCCACTGCAGATCCTAAAGAACTGGGAAATTATAGACCCATTTCCTTACTTACTTTTCTGGGGAAAGTTATGGAAACATTGGTGAACACTCAACTCGTGGCATTCTTAAAAAGCCACCACCTGCTCGACCCTTCCTAGTCATGTTTTCATGCTCTGTCTAGTACAGAGACAGCACTGGTAGAGATCTTAGACAACATAAGACTTTCCCTGGATGACGGACACACAGCAATGCTGTTTTTTTGGTCTATCAGCAGCATTTGACACCATCTCACACGCAGTTCAAATTAAAAGACTGGAAGAAATTGGTGTCAGAGGGAAATCCTTGGGTTGGCTAAAGAATTTTGATCACAGTACAGGTAGAGTCCTTTTGTTTTCCGAACCATATCCTTGTTTAGGGGGGTGCCACATGAATCTGCATTAAGTCCCCCTCTTTTTAACATCTAAGTGGCACCACTGGAATAGTGATACAATCATATGGTTTCAAGGTCATCTCTTAGGTATATGACACTCAACTTATCACAATGGGACCAATCCAGAGTCTACTAAAGTAATATTCAGAGACTGCATGGACAATAGCACCAGATGGATGCAGCAGAATTGTCTGCAACTTAAAGCAAGAAAAAACTATTGTACTGTTTGGAAAGGCCCGTTCGATATGGTCAGATGACTGGTGGCATCTTATGCATAGACCCATCTCCAAAGGTAACGGTGAGAAACCTGGGAATTATGGTGGCTGAGAACCTGTTCATGAAGAAACATGTAAACTACATTATGGGCTCATGTTTTGGAATTATGTGGCTTCTTAGAAAAGTATTTCAATGGCTACCTCTTCAATCAAGAAAATCCCTTGTCCAGTCCCTTATAATTTGTCGCCTGGACTATGGGAATGCACTAATGGCTTCTATGAATGAAGGCCTGTTCGTAAAACTTCAGGTGGTCCAAAATGCAGAGCACGTCTAGTTTGTCATCTTCCACCCCGGTCACCCTCTGAACCTGTTCTTAGAAGCCTCCATTGGCTGCCCCATAAACGAAAAGATCATGGTTTAAACTTCTGTGTTTGGTTCATAAATCCCTTTATGGGAATGGTCCACAATATTTCCAGAAAAACTGAAATGCTATGCCACCACTAGGAGTTTGGGTCCTGCTGAAAACTTTAGCTGCATCCGTACGGCCAGAAATGGGGGTAGATCCTTTTCGGTACTAGCCACTCAATACTGGAACCAGCTTTCAATACATCTCCATGTCAACACTGACCAAAGACAGTTTAAACGAGCATTGGCATAGCCAATAGGTCTCACTTTTGGGACCTTATACGTATTTAGTTATGCAGCACAATATCCTTGGTGCAACAACATTAACTGTTGCATGGTTAAACACTTATAAGGTCCCAAAGGCGAGACCTATTGGCTATGCCGATGCTTGTTATTGTAGGAGTTTCAGTTTCAGTTGAGTTCAATTAAACAAAGTGGACTGCAGAGGATGGCGTAATGCGAAAAAATAACTGTTATACAAGTAGTCATGTGTCTACCCAAATTAATTCAAATATGAGCACAATACATTAAGCCGCTAGTACCATTCATGTGACACTGAATGCAAGTACAATTAAGAAAGGTCTAATGAATCTAGGTGATAGAATGTATTCTGGGTACATGGTTTTTGAACTAGTGAATTAATTGTTTTAATTTTAATCAACAAATTTCGATATGTTTTAGGCTTTTGCGAGTCAGTGCAAATTCTCAACGACATACTAAAGCCCCACCAAATACTTGTTCTGTCAATGGATAAACAAATTTGTAAGTAACGCTCCCCTAAAACCCATACTCGCACACAAACCAGCAAGCAAACATGTATTCCTCTTTGAAAATATAAAATGCAATGCAAAGCTGAACCTGTTCATACTACGTCTACGGTCTTAAGGCATTACGTTATGATTCCATGCTATATCCTGTTTATTCGTCGTATAGTGCTCGTATACTGCACTAAGCTTGTCTCAAATCGCTGAGGTGGAGGGGATGGACAAGCGAGAGGAGACTATAAGTGAGGAAGCAAGCTATAGGGGATGAAAGGGGAGGTGGCGGGAGACAGCTAGAGAAAGAGACGGAATGAAAAAGCGCCTTGAAAACATCTGTGAAGATCAGGAACAGGCTGTGAGAGGCAGTCTGAGCGGCGCAGCAGGAGGAAGACTCGCTTTAAAGCAAACTGGCGAAGGGAAAGGGAGGTCGGAGAGACAGAGGTACATGACAGGGACCCTGGTCCCTGCGGTGCCCTGCCCTGCGCTGAGACGGGGGTGGAGGAGGGAAGAATTCTTAGACTAGAGGGGTTGCTGGGCCTCAGGTGAGAGCCATGCTGGTTGGGCAGCCCATGGATGGAACAGAGGAAGTGGGGAGGGGGCGTGCTGGGTGCTGACCGGTCAGCAATGAAAGGAGGGGGGGCATGCCTGCTCTAGAGGGAAGAGTGATGCCGGGACTCAGGGGAGAGAGATGCTTGGATCGGGAAGGGGCTCCGTGCCGAACAGTCATCAGTGAAATGATGGGGGGCGGGGCCCATGCCTGCACTGGAAAGGGGGGGCGAGAGGTGTTTGCACCGGTCTCCCGGACATTGAGAACGGGAAATCTAGAAAACAAAACGCGCCAGCCGCATGTGGAACAAGTTAAACACAAGCGCGCGCATCGTATAGTGCTCTTATACTGCACTAAGCTTGTCTCAAAGCACTGAGGTGGAGGGGATAAGCAAGAGAGGGGAGAATATGAGTGAGGAAGGAGGGAACAAGCTATACGGGGTGAAAGGGGAGGCGGCGGGAAACAACTAGAGAAAGAGACTGAATGAGCAAGCATTGGTCGCGCGGCTGTGACAGCGAAAGTCATCGCGATCACGCGGTCTGTGCTAAGCACGTGAGGGATGCGCGTGCAGCTTTGGAGAGCGGAGCAAGGCGCGCGTGCTTGTGCGCGTAACAGCATGCTGGTGCTGGAAAAAGCCTGTGGGTAGCACTTCGAAAACTCTTATTAAATGTCTCACCAGACAGCGCATTCGCTTGCTCAGGCGAGACCTAAAAAGCTCATAAAACATGGATGTTTTAGCCTTGCTATTAAATTCATAACTTAGAATACCCTCATCTGTAGCTCAAGCCTGTAGATGAGGACCGTCATACTGGTGTATGGGTTAGAAGCGGAGGAGGTCTTTGGGCTTGTGAATAAGAAAGAAAGATTGATTGGGAGGTATAGAGTGAATGGGGGAGACAGTCAGAGAGGATGAGAGAATGACAAGGAAACAAGTAGAAGACAGCAGGGGCTCAGTTTAATCTTTGAAGGAAATTGCAGGCAAGGAGATGGGAAATGATGACTGTGTTGGCTAATGGTTGAAGTTTCAGAAGGAAAATGTAAGTGAATGGTGATGGGAAAGAACTTGAAATGGATGAGGGAAGTGTGTATATATGTGTGTAGGACCGGGTTTATGTGTAGGGGGAGAGAACAAGAGTGAAAAGTAGTTAGGACAGTAACTGTGGAAGGAGGTGAAACGGAGTAGAAACATTAAGTTGGAATAGATTTCTCATTGGCATGTCCTCTAGGTTTGTTGTTCACATTTTTCTTCCACCGCATAAATACTATCGCATTGCAGCCATAGCTAACTTTACTGTGAGTTACAGTATTCTACTCTTTCACAAGGCACACACGTCCACACAAAGTTCTCTTCAGTGCCAGGCACTACTACTGCAGTGGGTGCATTTAGAAACAAACATATTTTCGCATTTGGGAAATGTTTTTTTTTTAAATTCTTTTTAAAAAAAAATTTAAAGTATTGGCGAGTGCCCAGCAGGTCCCCCAACAAAAAAGTTTTACACAAACCATGACAGCACAAACATTGAAGCTCTAGATTTGTAGGCTTTGCCAGTGTTAAGATTTTTCTCTATGGATGACATGATGCTAGAGCTTTGATGTTACATGGCATGCTTGACTTCTAGAAGGTAGTATCTTCATAGTATTATGATAATGAATAGTAGGTTGAGCCAACCAAACAAGTATGTTCAATTGTTTTTGGTGTCAACTTTGCCACAGTGGGACTTCAGCTTTCAGGAACCAATGCAGCTCAGTCCGGGTGTAAGTGAGTCCAGTTGTGTGCAGGCTGGATGAGTAGGTTGGCGCTCTGTGATAGGAATACATAAGGGCATGGTGCACGGGGAAGGGTGTGGGGGGACTGGGATGTTCAGCACTGTAGAGATAAATGTAGTCTGGATCCGTGAGAGAAGCTTGAGTGAGAGCTGGTGCACTCCAAGATGAAGAAGGATTGGCAAAGCCAACAGGCCTGGGTATAATATGCTAATGCAGGTAGCGTTCGCATATTCGAGTGAGACGCACAGAAGAGACCGTCGGGAACTGACACGAAAGAGTATAGTTGTAGTGTCTCATTCAGTGTAATGCAAGCACTTGAGTGGAGGCAAAAGGATACACTCCAGTAGCAATAGGTGACAGATGAATAAATACTTAATTGGTCTGAGCTGGGACAAGACTGAAAGAGGATCAAAGAAAGCAAATGGTTTAAAATAAGAGAACCCAAAGTCCAGTATATATATTTTTTGAGCAGCAGGTCTGAAATGTCAAAACCCAGGCCTAAAAACGATCCTAGATTTGGAGACTCCGACCGGCAGTGCACACATTTTTTGTAACGTAAGAAAACTCTTGGTGTCACCCTCCTAGTACTCTTTTTATTATTATGCATTGAAGCGAATCTTGAGGTTGGGCTATCATTGTAATGGTTAAAGACTCTAATAAACACTCTGAAAGGGTGAGAGCAATGAGAACTGTTGGGAAGGTGCAGGATGTAGGGATCGTCAGCAGTTTGCAGGTTGGGATCAGTGGCAGTCTGTGTGGTAGTAAGATGGTGGCATAAGGCCTTTGGACATTTTGAAGATCGGGGTATTGTTTCGGAGGATGGTTATATGGCAGTGAAGGGGAAGTCAAATAGAGGTTTGAAATGCAGTGCTGGTTGATAATAAAGGGATTTTTCTTGATGTACAGAAAGTGAATGGATTGTAGTCAGTCATTAAAATGAGAATATATTTAACTGTACATTTGAGAAGAAGACAAAGAGCTGTGATTGCTATTGTCATAGACATTTGTGTTGAATTAGTTTACTTACAAGCTTGGACTATTTCAGCCATTTATTAAGAATCTTACAAAATGTGCACCCTATGACTTCGTTTTTTTGGCTTTTAAATGCAGCAGATAGCTTAAATGTGTATTCAAATAGCTTCTATGTTTTGTAGGAACTTTGTGAAAGCAAAAACGGGTATTGTTAAAAAAAAGCTTTTAAGAGGTTTAACAGCTATTTACATCTGTTATATATATATATAGTTCTTCATGTTAACCAACCATATTGTTAATTTCTAAGATTTTTATATTTCTAGAGGTATGGGAACTGAAACACAGTGAGATACAAGTTGTTTCACATGCACAACACAATGTGGTGAAGAGGCTGGGGCTGTAAGGAGGGGTATTACATCCCAGGTTTCCTGGATTGGCACTTGGCAACTTAGCCACAAAAATTTCCTTCCTAATAGTGTTTCGAAGTTGTTGGTAGGTGGAGACCACTATTGAAATTTCACAAATGCAGTATTACACCAATATTTATACTTTCTTATAGCCTGACTATGGTGACATGATCAGTACCCCTGGTGACATGATTATAACAATGGACATTGAAGCGCTAAAAACTAGCATTCCCCAGAGACGAACCCTTGAAGCGGTGGAACACATTCTTCAGGAGACAGAATGGGACTTCATGACCCCAAGACACTTCGTCATGGAATGTGCAGAAATAGCACTAACTGAAATTGTTTTTGAAACTGAGGGAGTGATGAACCATCAAGTGCAAAGAACTTCAGTGGGGAGTACCTTCGCCCCTAGTATGGCCTGCCTGCATGTACACCAGTTTGAGGCAGACCATATATTCACCCGGGAAAATCCATACAAAGATCACATCAAACTGTGGTGCAGGTACATCGATGATGTATTAAAATGGCATGGCAATGAACACATTGCGAGTAAATTCTCATAGTGGGTTAACACCAGAGACAGACACCTGAGATTTACACACAGTGTGGAAGTAGGAAGCAGGGTTTTTGGATCTAGTGATCACTATGGATCAGGGAGACATCAGTACTAAGGTCCACAAAAATATTATGGACAAAAGCAGCCTACTCCTGTATGAACGTTCCCCCCCCCCTCACCCCCAGATCATTTCACCAGAACCTGTAGGCCAATGTTTACAAGTTAGACGAAAATGCTCCCCAATGGAGGCATTTGAGACGAAGGCAAATGCTCAGGAAGAAAAACTAGCGAGTGGCCTACCACTAGCCAAAAAGAGCAGTGCAAAAAGCAAAGAAAAGAGCTAGAAACAATAATAGGGAGGCCTTGTGGAGATTCACATTAAACCTGACTATGATAGGGTTGTATGTGTCACTATATATATATACCAATCTCGAACAAAGTCCTGAATATCATCAAAAAGAACTTGAAGATCCTGAATGGAGGAGCAAAACAATGGTTTCAACCACTCTTCGCCTTCAAGAGGAAAAGAGGAACACCAGTCTACGCGACAAACTAGTTCGCACTAAAACACCATCATCACAGACCAACCCACAGACAATACTTGGGACAAACAGCTACTGGTGGGTCACTACCCATGTGACAACTGTGTATCATGCCAATTCACCACAGCAACAAAAGAGGGGGATTTAAAAATATAGAGACCCTGGATCCTAAAAAAAATTGAGCAACAGCAAAATGTTGTGTACTTGATCACTTGCCGGTGTGGCTTATTGTATGTACGAATGACCACAAGTAAAATAAAAGTGCGTATTAATGAACACAGAAGTTTGATACAATGAAAACGGAATAATATCAAACTGACACACCCCTGCCTAGAGCAAGATCAAAAGGATGTGGATATGCCCCGGGAGGTCCTAGAGAAAGTTAACAATAAGCACGTAGACTGCCAGAAAAAACTTTTGCCCCATGAACAGAGATCGGTGTTCCGCTTGAGGTCATGGGAAAAAGGACTGAACGATGAGATCCTGTGGCTACAACTTGCATACAATGAAATTGACATTAGTAAAAAGATATAGTCCTAACTGTACTAAGCCACCTTACTGTGGGTCACAACTTGGCTGTAGTTTTCTATAAATGAACACATGACTTCATGTGTCTTATGTCTGGTCTACAGACAGACAATGTGGCTAGGCAGTGGTCAATACCATACATAAGACCATTTTTGTCATCAACTGTGGTGTGGTAAAGTGGTTTATAAGTCACAGATGACACAAATGCTTAGGGTTAAGATTGGGCACATGATGTGCACACAGTGATTGTGTGTGTGTATATATATATATATATATATATATATATATATGTGTTACAGCAACTCCTTCGTGAATTCTTTAACGAAAGAACCGAGCCCAAACTCCGTATGAATGTGGATATTTTTAATCCATTATCATAGGCAAATCCTTGCCCGACGCGTTTCGGAGCCCAGCTCCTTTGTCACAGGTCAACAAACATTTGTTTCAATAAAGCCTATAAAGAAAACATAATTGAAGACATTACCAAAAACATCAACATAGACATAGGACTACTGCACCACATCAATGGGTAGGTAAACCTGGTCACCATTTTGTAGTATGTTTTCCATTACATAGAAATTCTGTTTGCACACTAGATATCTGATGTGTTCAAATATTGCAACAAATCTAATTTTGAATTTGAATATTTCATCATTCAACTCAATATGTCAATAATATGAAAGCGCTTATTTACAAGTTTAAATCAAATTCATTTTCAACAATGTTCTTGTATGCTTGTTTTCTGCATCAATTTGCCCCAGTTGGCTTGCTGATTGTAATTTACCAATAGACATAAAAGTTTTTTACAGTATGTACACAATTTTTATATACATTCTTTCCAATTCTGCCCTAGTGGGCGGTTGTGTCAGGCAACACTGGCTTCTTTATCAATTTCCCATTTTTTAAACCGATGATGGTGTCTCCGTCTCCTATAATAAAATACATATATACATGTAATCAGTATTCGTCTTTAAAATTCCTATACAAAACAAAATAATTACAGGCTACTTTAATTCATAGAACAGTGCAAATGATTATTCCAAATGGACTGCAAGCTTTTCATCCTTATTTACTCCTAAGGGATACATCGTCTCGTATTTTATAATCATTTTGGATTCACGGCGCCTAAGTTCTTTTAGACGATTCCCTCCTCTTTCCCCTTTCGGAATTCTGTCAAGTGCACAAAATTTCAAGAGATCTACATTTTTGTTGTGCATTTCTTTGAAATGCCGAGCTATCGGATACTGCTTATCTTCATTCACAATAGCTTGTCTGTGCTCAAGAACACGTTTCTTCACCTGATGTATGGTGCTTCATATGTAAATTCTTGGGCAGGGACAAATCAGAGCGTACACACAGAAATCAGATCTACATGTTAGATGTTTATCAATGATATATGGTTTCTGGTGTATAGACAGATCTATTTGCTGCATGTTGTTACTATATTTACAGGCTTTACAAGCCCTACAAATATAGAATCCTCTTACTTGTGATTTTTCATTCTTGTCCCGCAACTCACTGCTGCACAACATGTCTCCTAGAGCTGTACATTTTCTGTAAGTGATCTTTGGATTTTCACCTACATACTTTTTAAGAGTATTGTCGGTTTTCAGGACATTCCAAAACTTTTTCAGAAAATGTCGCACTTCCCAGGCCTGGTTACTAAGCGTTGTGATAAAACGTAATGGAACGTCAGTGTCATTGTCATCATTTTTATCAACCAACAGATCTTTCCTATCTATAAGTTGAATTTTGTCACATGCCTGTCTGATCTTTTCTGGATAACCTCTACTTCTGAAGGGCATAGACATAATTTTCATTTCCTCCAAGAAACTCTTTTCCGTGCTACAGTTACGTTTCGCACGTAACCACTCCCCATACAGGATGCTGTTCACCAAGTTTCTTGGATGGCAACTGTGGGAATGAAGTAGGCTGTTGCCCGATGTTCTCTTTCTGAACAGCCTGCTTTCTAATTTCTCTTCATTTACTGAGATCTCTACGTCTAGGAATTCTATTCTCTTTTTATCAACGGTACTTGTGAATTTGAGATTTAACTCCTTATCATTCAAAGTTTGAGTGAATTCCAATGCTTCTTGTTCAGTACCTCGCCAGATACAAAAAACGTCGTCCATTTATCTGGCCTAGAGGACGACATTATGGGAAAAGGCATTGATCTTGCTCGCCACCTGCTCCTCCCACCAGCCCAGGAATCATCCTGCATAGCTGGGGGTGAAGCAGGTTCCCTTCGCCGGCCCCTGGGTTTGGCGGTAGATCACATGGTTAAACAGAAAAAAATTGTTGCTTAAACATGCCTCCATCATATCTAACAACATGGCTGTGTGTGTATGTATATATGTATATATATATATATGTGTGTGTGTGTATATAATATATATATATATATATATATATATATATTCTCTCCCTCTATGGGGTACAGCACAAATTGAGCGCCTCCTTGCACCACTTTCCAATGCTCAAAACTAAGGACTTTACTTTGAAATGCCGACCGGCATCCCAGAAAATGCTACTCCGATGACTCAACGGGAGAAAGCGACTGCTGGGGATGTTGCGTCATGACACGCACCCCAGGAAGGCTTCGCTTGAAGAGATTGGAAACACAAACAAGTGTCTGCAATGCGGACGCACCAGCTCGAGATAATCAGCCCTTTCCGCCACAGGTGGAAAGTATCTTGGCACTCCCACAGAACGAGAATAGCTTGAAAACACATCCTCTCCACTCACACATTGTCGAGAGGCAGTAATGGACACCTGCAGGGTACACCGCGAGGTACACAACGTGAGGCAGTAAGAGTGAACGAGTGGAGGGATTTTTTTCCTGGATCAGACTGGGAACGAGAGTATGTGCGATTTGTTTTAACCTTCTCCTCAAAACGCACTAGCTCTAGAGTGTTAACTACAGGTATCCCCGAGCCCCTCCCCCATGGGACGTGGCAGACCCAACGTTGGGTTAAGGTTATCAGCTGGTCTCACAATTTAGAGAAAAGCTTTTTTACGATTAGCTCCCATGTGAAGTGTCACAGTATCACATTAGCATGCGTATGATGCATACTTATACATCATGTATGTGTTCTAAATGTATCCCTTCCTTAAAAACATGGGGGCATATTACCAACGAGTAGCGATATTTATCGCTAACTAGGCTTTGCAACGATTTTTTTACCGCTAAGCATCGCCGGAAATTATTGCTGAGATAACTTGCTATTAGCAACGTTTATCTCCAAAGCGATAATTTTTCCGGCGATAGCGTTAATATCGCTGAGAATGCAGCGATATTCACGCATTAGCTCTTAGCCATGTTATCCACCTCCCATTGGATAACATGGCTAAGAACTGGTCTGAGCAGGCGTCAGTTTTTGGCGATAGCGGGAATATTTCCAACGCTACGCCCGCCTTGCTAATAGGCGATAGCGACGTTAGCGACTGCTTTCAGTCGCTAACAGGTTGGGTACGCCCACTTTGCATGTCATTAGCGATAAATATCGCTGACATGCAAAGCGGGCCCCAAACCGCTCGGTATCGCTAACATCAGTTAGCGACAGCTTGCTATAAAGCGATAGAATTATCGCCGCTTAGTGGCCGAAAACGGCCGCTAAACCGGCGATAATTACCTATCGCCCCCCTTGGTAATATGCCCCATGGTATTTAAGAAAGTTAATTATGTATTGACAGGTATCTAGGAACCGTTTCATGTGAGAGGTAGACATAAGTCACCCTATCAATGAGGCAATTCTGAATACAAGATTGTCTAATTAGGAGCCCGTTTGCTCGTCCTGAAGAATGCCATGGACTCTGAGCCACAAGGCAGAAACATTTCGACAACAGTAATAATGGGATGGGTTCTAGTTCTCCCATATCCCCACATTTTCTTTTTAATACTACGTGTCTTATCCAGTGATTAAATTGGATTTTAGATTCCACATTGGTTTTTAATACACATTCAACACGGGCCCACTCTAAATTAGAAGTGCCTCCCTCTTTCCAGGTGTAGGCTCGCTCTCCATCAAACCGGATTTTTGTGAGAGCGAGGGTTGTCCCATGATGAAACATGACACTTGGTGGTGTTTGAGGACAACCAGTTTGATTTTTGTGTATGTCCAGCATCACTACTGAGTAGTGTTAAGGGGGATACAGTAACGTAATTGGAAATTATTCTCGGGTAGCTCAATTTGTGTGCATATACTAGGTCAGAGGCCAGCTCACCAGTGAGTCCCTGTAGCCTCTAGTTCCCTACCTTGGGCATCCCTAGGGGTGTCTGTTTACATACTGGGGATATTAGCAGGTTCAATGTCTGCCTTACATGTCAGAGCTATTCATTTATTTTTGTACTTTATTTTCCAGTTTTATCATACAATAAGAGGTAAACAATATCAGTGCGGTACATTGACCAGCGTTTCATCACATAGCGATAATACACAATAATATGCAATACACAATAATATGCAAATCACAATATTAGGCAACACAATTGGAAGACTGGTCCAAATAGTAAAAGAATTTAGCATACTCCAAGGTTTTACCCACTACATTGTCCGTTCCAACCAATGATGCGTGCACACAATGGAAAGGTGAGTTGAAGGTGAATTAAATAACAGGAATCGCGTGCCAGTACCATAGCCCATTGCCCCACCCGGTACTATGCCGCTCTCAATCTGTGTGGCAGAATCCCGACACCTCTCAGCGATATATGCCCTATACGGGCCCCATCTATCTTTGGGGCGTGAGGCGCAAAGCATTAGGGAAGCGTAAGTTTAACAATTTACATTACAATATGTCAGGGCTATTTAGAAAACTACAGACCTGATGCCCATTCGTGGCCAATTCCCAAATTTGTTTTCGTCACAACAAGTTGTCTGAGATGCAACAGCTTCTCATATTTTAGGCCAGGGTTGTGGTTAATTAGAACTTACTACTCCTCCTACATGTCCACTTTTTTTTTTTTTTTTTTTTTTTTGGAAGACGTTTATTATTGCGAGAAAAAATGCAGTACATATAGCCAAGCCTACAACCCTGCGGGCCGGCTGCAAGTAGTCTGTGCATTGTTGGGGCATAGGGTGCAGGGGAAGGCATTGTGCATTGTCTCGTTCGTTGTCTGGTGTGCTTTGTCACAGATAGTTGGTACAAATTTCTTACATTTATTGCACGACCATTCCTGTAATTGACGTCTCATTTTACATTTTTCTATAACTCAACCATTAACTCCTCAACATAAAAACAGGGCTGCTCACTACGGTGTGTCCCATTGTGTCTGTGGTGCCAGTGCCGCATCACGTACCTACGGCGCGCACGGCACCATCGTCCCATCTACTTGCGAGGTATGCGCTGGTGGCGCTTCAGTGGGATGTGGGATCTGTGGCTCGCTTGCAAGGGTAGCTGTAAAGCTGGTGGGGTACGGGCCCGGTGAGCGGTGATGTCACCCAAACTGCCGGTTCAGTGCACGGCGTGTGTGGCAGGACATATGTGTCTCCCTATTTGCACTGACTGCGGGTGTCACCTGCTCCCGCGTTCCCTGGCGAGGGTTCAAGTAGCGGCACCTATCCGCCGCTGTGTGGTGGTGGGTGTATACGCAGCTAGTAAGAATAGGAGTGCGAAACGTTTAACGTGGGGTTGTGTTGGGGGTGCCAGGAATAGGGGGGGGGGAGTGTACTCGTGGGGGTTGTGTCTAGGCTATGGTACGAAGTGCAGTGGCCGGGCCATTGTGTGGTGGAGAGCCCCAGTGTGTGTGTGTGGCCAATTATGGTCGCGGCCCGTGTTCCGGGGGGTCGGTGTTGCCCATCTGGGGGGGGGGGGGTGCGCAGCGCGCAGTCCTATCTATGGTGTCGCCGCTCGCGGGGCGCCTACCCCTCTCAGTTGTCTCTGCGTGAGTCCCCTGGCCTCGCCCTCCTCCCGCAGGGCTCCCAGGATGTCATCCCAGACGTGTGCGATCGGGAACTGTCGCAGACCTGCTATCTCCTCTCCGCGCAGCGCCGTGCCCTCTGCTCTGGCCCAGTTAATAAAGGATGTGTACCAGTGTGCGGGGGTTGGTGGTTCTCTTCTTTTCCAGTGTCTGGTGAGCAGGCGTTTGGCCGTGATAAGGCCTAGGTCCCAGAACCGGGCCTGTGTTTTATTTTGTTTAGTCCTCTTGTATAGCCCAAGAACGCATGCCTCCCACGTGTTAGGTAGCCCCGGGCCTGTGCTGTGCGTCAGGAGCGATGTCACCTCCCCCCAGTATGCGGACAGGGTCGGGCAGCTCCAAAGCATGTGCAAGATGTCGGCGTCCCGCAGGTCGCACCTGGGACAGGCTGCGGTATCCGTCGCAAAGTATTTATTTATTCTGTCAGGTGACAGATATGCCTGATGCAGTATGTACAGCTGAATAGTACGGAAGCGGGAGTTACGCGGGACGTTCACAGGGCTGGCTAGGACCAGTTTCCATTCTTTGTCTGTCCATTCCCTCCCTCGGTGAGCTGCCCACTTGTCCCTAATCGGTTGTGTGGTCCTCTGGGTGTGTATGAGGAGCGCCTGTGCCAGCCAGTGTGTAATATGCGAGCCTCTGCCCATAACATGTAGGTATTGGATCAAGTGATGGAGCGGTGGCTCCTCCTGGATATCCCCCCAGGACTCTGTGTACGTCCTCATCACTGACGCATGGAGCAAGAATTGCCCCGCCGGTAGGCCTGTGCTCGCTGATAGTTCCGCGAAAGGAAGCAAGCCCCCGTCCGTGTAGAGGTCTCCCATTGTCTCTACTCCGGCTGCAGACCAGGGCTCCATGTTGCGCAGTGACACCATCCCATTCCTTCGGGGGGTGCCCAGTAGGGGAAGGGCGGGGGCGTATGGCCTGACGTTCTGTGTCAGCTTCAAGCAGCGAAGGAAGCATTTGCGGGCTACGGCCATGTGAAGGGGCAGAGGGCGAGGACCTTTGGTCAGCGGGTGAAACAGTGCACACACCTGTGGATGCGTCCATTGGTAGTCCGCGTTGGCGGTGTCATCCAGGTGCGTGTCGCTGAGCCAGTATGTGACCCACTGCAGCTGGGCTGCCAGGTAGTACAATTCCATGTTAGGGACCGCCAGCCCTCCCTCCGACGTCGGGGAGTACAGCTTCGCCAGGGCCACTCGCGGGCGCCCCGCGTTCCAGATCAAGCCGCGGAGCATCGACTCCAGTACGCGGAAGATCCTTGTGGGGACATACATTGGGACATTTGCAAAGTGATAGAGCTCCTACATGTCCACTGTTAGCAGATATACAGAAAGCTGGGACAGAGGTTTGTCAGAATTCACATGACAGACTTACCCCCTCAACAACTTCGCACAGCATTAAGTGCTAGGTCTCTTCTTTCAGAGTCTTGTGTCAGTGTGATGGCCTATGTTAAACAATCACAAGCCCAGTGTGGAGTGTATGAGGCGATATGAATTCAGATTCACTGCTGGCTCAGGCTCCATCAACAGTACGAAGATCATCAATGCTGAAACACAGAGGGCCCAGAAGACATCTAGAACCAAGGTAAGAGATCCATCGTTCGCAAATCTTACCTGAGTCTCAAAAAACAGATTCCAAATCCTATAAGGTAGCCTTGGCGTCTTAAACATTTGACGTCCCCAGCCAGTCATAGACACCCTCCGTACCTTCGAAAGAGACACAACAGCAGTCAAAATACCAGAAAAATTAAAGTCTTCGAAGGGTGGGTGAGGAAAAGACACTGTGTCAAAACAAGGACGGTCATGAACCATCCCTCAGTTTGCCAACAGATTTGTCTTTGAAGGACTCTTCGCCGTTGAAGAGGAAGACCACCAACAATCTTGATGCCGAACAGGCTGGCGAGCTAGAAAGAAAAAATATCTCTAAGTCGAAATGGCGATCTTGTTCCAGAAACACAAGGACTACAAAAGTTTAAAGGAGTTTCATATCCATTGAACTCCGCGACATCGTAGGATCAGGGGAAGAAACGTTTTGAGAACTTGAGCCACTACTAACTTCTGAGCCTCAAGAGAACGGGTGGAAGAAATCTTATATGCCGAAGAGGAGGAACAAATATATTGGGGTTCCGAGGCTTCCGAATACACCGAAACACAATGGCAAGATTTAGAATCTGATTTGCCAGAAGAGGAGGTGGGAAGTTACTAATCAAGACCATCACAACCTGGTGTCATAGGCATCCTTAACCAGGTGATCAAAAAGGCAGTGGACAGATATTGGGTACATCTAGAGGAAGAGAAACCTTAATCCTGTTTCCTACTGGACACTCTTATTCCCACACAATCTAAGAGTCAGTTCTTGCCTATGCTAATAAGTGTCTTGGACCAAGGGAAGGAGTCCTTTAAAGAAGGTACATAAGTCAAAGTCTGGGTTCGGTCCAATGCTTTTCAATAGAGACTAGGGGTGCCTGGAGCCACTCTGCTTGCAGGTAAGTAGATCGGTTGCAGGGGCAAGCCTTGGGGGTTAGGATAAGCAGGGGGGCACAAAGCAGCACCAAAAATACACCACCTGCGGTACAGTGGCGCACTGGGTGGAGGGTGCAACTTTGATGTCAGGCGCCCAATGCTTTTCAATGGGGATTCTTCTTTTGGCAAATAGGCTGCCGGCATTGCACCAGAGGATGCAGGTGGGAGACCAATGACTGCAGAGGTAAGGAGAGTGCCCAAAGGTGACTGCGGGCCACTATAAGAGTGTCAGGCTTGGCATGCTAGGCGTCGCATCACAGCATTGTATTTGTTTCACCCTTGCACCAATGGAAGGTAGAACTGTTCTCGGGGAACCACATGTGAGCCTCTGCCCAGACGCCTCGGAGGGTAGAACCGCCGTACGGGGAGTAAGGTCCGTTGTCCCCACCTCCACTTTCACCGCTTCTCACAGCTCAGAGAAGTAAAGGGTGAGCAGACCCAGGAGTAGTGCCACATTCAAAGCGGGGGTCACCAAGGAGGCATTGGGTTGGCTGAAAGCCTTTCTAACCAACCGGTGCTTTCAGGTTCAGAGAGGCAACTTTCTCTCGGACAGCATAGCCTTAGAACAGGGGGTACCTCAGGGCTCTGCCCTGAGTCCCACCCTGTTCAACCTCTATATGGCTCCGCTGGCAGAGGTGGTCCAATCGTACGGCATAGAGCTAGTCTCCTACGCCGACGATACTCAACTGCTGATCTCCTTGTCCCAAGCTTCCTCCTTAGCTGCTGACAACTTCAAAACCTGTATGAGCGATCTTGCAGATTGGATGACCCAACACTGCCTCAAACTTAACGGCTCTAAAACTGAGGTGTTAATAATAGGAGGTAAGGACAATAGCTGGACCAAAGACTGGTGGCCACCCTGTCTGGGGCCTTTACCCACTCCTGGTAGGGAAGCGAAGAACTTGGGTGTCTGGGTGGATACCAAACTTTCGTTTGACACCCATGTAAATAAAATTGTAGGGAAGTGTTTCGGGGTCATGAAAACCCTCAACCGCACCCTGGACCTCCTCCCCTTGGAGGCCAGGCGTACCATGACCCAGGCCCTAGTAACCTCTCGAATGGACTATGGCAACGTGCTTCTTCTAGGTACGTCGGAAAAGAACATCAGGAGACTGCAGGTGTTACAAAACTCAGCAGCACGGCTAGTGCTGAGACTACCTAGAAGAGCTGCTTCTAAACCTATCCTGGCTACCCTTCATTGGCTGCCTATTAGGAAGAGAATTCTATTCAAAGCACTTCTCATGTGCTACAGAATGATCTCTTATAAAGCACCGTCCTCCTTGTCTGACCTAGCCGTTCCTTATGAGCCTAACAGAACCCTTCGCTCCATGGGAATGGGCCTTCTCAAGATCCCCCGTATAAAAAAATCAAGAATGGGAGGTCGCTCTTTCCGTTCGTTGGCAGCAAACAAATGGAACTCCCTTCCCATCAGTATTAGGTTAGCGAACAATGAAGCCACTTTTAGAAAACTGTTAAAGACTTACCTATTTGCCCTTTAGCGCCTCGCCCTCTTCCTGTACTCTGACCCTTCTCCACAGCGCGGGGATACGCCGGGAGGCGTCACCAGGCGCTTTAAATGCCCCTTTATTATTATTATTATTATTATTAGACATAGACCCCAGCGGCCATTTTTAAGTCGGGCATTCCCAAATGGTCTTCTGGTGGACAAGGATGCGTGGGTATCACTGTGGCGCCCCAGCTCAATTGACTCATTCACGCCTGCAGCTGCCCCCATCGGCCCCCTGGAATTGCTCACCTGTAGTGGGTGGAGAGGGGGGCCGCGAACTCCGTGCTATGCAGCCTCTCTGTGCCAGTCTTGGAATAGGTAAGGCTTCTGGGCTGCCATCACACCTTAAGGCTGCTCCTCACTAGGAATCGGTATACCAATGGGGGCCGTGGGGAGATTTTGGGGATCCTTCAGCTGGGGGACGCCGAATCAAGCAAGGTGCCGCCTGCCATTTTCCGGAGGTTGCGTGTCCGCAGAGCTTCCAACCACTGCTCGGGTCCGTCAAGTCAAGTCAAGTCAAAAGATTTGTATAGCGCACTACATACCCAGAGGGTTTCAAGGCGCTTAGGAAGGGGAGGAGGATTATTTGTCAAATATCCACGTTTTAAGCTGCTTTCTGAACGCTAGGTGATTCTGGGTGAGGCGAAGGTAAGCGGGGAGTGAGTTCCATGTTTTAGCAGCCAGGAATGAGAAGGATCTGCCTCCCATGGTGGTCTTGTTGATGCGAGGTACAGTGGCGAAGGCTTGGCTGGAAGAGCGAAGTTGGCGGGAGGGGGTGTAGAAGGACAGTCGGGAGTTGAGGCAATCTGGTCCGATGTCGTAGAGTGATTTGTGTGCGTGGGTGAGCAGTCGGAAAGTGATCCTCTTATTGACGGGTAGCCAGTGGAGGTCTTTAAGGTGACCAGAGATGTGTTCGTTGCGTGGGATGTCTAATATAAGCCTGGCTGAGGCGTTTTGGATTCGTTGTAGTTTCTTCTGGAGTTTAGCGGTGGTACCTGCGTAGAGGGTGTTTCCGTAGTCCAGTCGGCTCGTGACTAGAGCGTGGGTGACTGTTTTCCTTGTTTCGGAGGGGATCCAGCGAAATGTTTTTCTGAGCATGCGAAGAATGTTAAAGCAGGAAGAGGATACGGCGCTGACTTGTCTGTTCATTGAGAGTGAAGAATCCAGGATGACGCCAAGGTTCCGTGCGTGGTCTGTCGGGATGGGTGCTTTTCCGAGGGCTTCCGGCCACCAGGAGTCGTCCCATGCAGAGGGGGATGTACCTAAGATGAGGACTTCTGTTTTGTCTGAGTTCAGTTTCAGACGGCTTTGTTTCATCCATTCGGCGACTTCTTTCATTCCTTCGTGTAAGTTAGTTTTGGCGGTGCTGGGGTCCTTGGTGAGAGAAAGGATCAGTTGAGTGTCATCCGCGTAAGAGATGATGTTGAGGTTGTGTTGGCGGGCGATGGCTGCGAGGGGGCTCATGTATACGTTGAAGAGGGTGGGACTGAGTGAGGATCCTTGAGGTACACCGCAGATGACTTCAGTGGCCTCTGACTTGAATGGTGGGAGGCGGACTCTCTGGGTTCTTCCGGTGAGGAACGAGGTGATCCAATCCAGTGCTTTTCCTTGGATTCCGATGTTTCTGAGGCGTTGTAGAAGGGTGCTGTGGCAGACTGTGTCGAAGGCTGCAGAAAGGTCGAGGAGGATGAGGGCGACTGTGTCTCCATTGTCTAGTAGAGTTCGAATGTCGTCTGTTGCTGCGATGAGGGCGGTCTCAGTGCTGTGTTTGGCTCGGAAGCCAGATTGTGAGGGGTCGAGTGATTTGTTGGCTTCGAGGAAGGCGGCGAGCTGGTTGTTGACGGCTTTCTCGATGACTTTGGCCGGGAATGGAAGAAGCGAGATGGGGCGGTAGTTTTTGAGTTCGGTGGGGTCTGCTGTTGGTTTTTTCAGAAGGGCGGTGAGTTCAGCGTGTTTCCAGTCTTCTGGGAAGGTAGCGGAGTTGAAGGAGCAGTTGATGACGTCTCAGAGGTGCGGAGCTATAACTGAGTCTGCTTTGTTGAAGATGTGGTGAGGGCATGGGTCTGTGGGGGATCCAGAGTGGATGGAATTCATCAGGCGGATGGTGTCCTCAGTGGAGATTGGGTTCCAGGCGTTAAGGGTGTTTACGGGGGGAAGATGGTCAGCAGATGGTGGGGTGGGTTGGCTTCCGGATTGGTTGTCAAAGCTGTTGTGGATGTCAGCAATCTTGTTGTGGAAAAAAGAGGCTAGGGAGTCGCAGAGGGTTTGAGAGGGGGTGATGTCGTTGGAGTTGGCTGAGGGGTTGGAAAATTCCTTGACGATGTTGAAAAGTTCCTTGCTGTTGTGGGCGTTGTTGTCAAGTCGGTCCTTGAATGCTGTTTTCTTGGCTTTTCGGATTAGTTGGTGGTGAGTACGGGTGGCGCTTTTGAAGGTGTCCTTGTTGCTGGCGGATGGGTCTTTTTTCCAGGCCTTTTCAAGGGAGCGGCACAGTTTCTTGGACTTCTTGAGATCATCGTTGAACCATGAGGCCTTCTTGTTTCCAAGTTTGTGTTGACGTTTTTTCAGTGGTGCTAAGGTGTCAGCGGTGTTGGATAACCAAAGGGTGAGGTTGGAGGCGGCTTCGTTGGCGTTAGAAGAGAGGGCTGGGGAGGTTAGAAGGAGCGATGTGGAGATCTGATCCGTGGTGATTTTGTTCCAGTTTCTTTGTAGAGTTGGTTGGAGGTGGATGATGGGTTTTGGCTTGTTGTAGGTGAAGTGAACGCAGCTGTGGTCAGTCCAGAGGAGATCCGTAGTGTGGCTGAAGGAGACATGGTTGCTGGAGGTGAAGATGGGGTCAAGTGTGTGACCTGCGATGTGGGTGGGGGAAGTGACCAGTTGTTTAAGTCCGAGGTTGGCGAGGTTGTCAAAGAGGGTGTCGGTGTTGCGGTCGTTGATCTTTTCAAGGTGGAAGTTGAGGTCTCCCAGAAGGATGTAGTCTTTGGAGGGGAGCGCGTGTGGGGTGATGAAATCTGTGATGTCTTCACTGAATTTTGCGCGGGGTCCTGGTGGTCTGTAGAGGAGGGTGCCTCTAAGAGTTGTCTTGGGATCGATGTGGATCTGGAAGTGAAGGTGTTCGGAGTTAGCGAGGTTGGCGTCGGAGCTGGTGGAAATGCGGATGGATTTCTTATGGACGATAGCGATTCCTCCTCCTGTATGGTCGGTGCGGTCCTTGCGTGTGATCTTATAGTCATCAGGGATAGCGATGGCGATGTCAGGGGCGGAGGAAGCGTTCATCCATGTTTCCGTTAGGAAGGCGACGTCTGGAGAGACGGTGTCTAGTAGATTCCATAGGTCAATGGCGTGTCTGTGGACCGAGCGGGTGTTGAGGAGGATGCATTGTAGGTGGTTGGGGTCGGGGATCTGTGGTGTGGTCGTGGCGGAGATGTTGTCGGTGCCGCTAAATTTGCAGGAGGAGCAGGAGAACGGTCCATGGGTGCGTCCGGGAGAGGCTTGGACGCAGTTGGGGGCGCGACCTGGATTAAGGGCTAGGAGGGTGGCGGCATCGTAGGTAACGCGGGGGGGCTGGGCAGCGCGAGGGGCAGGGGGTCTGGCGCTGGGCGCGGTCCAGGCGCGGACGGGCGTAGACGGGCTTACCTTTGGCGCACCTTCGGCGCGGATTGGGCGCGATCGCTGCGCGTGGACGCTGCGCGCGGGAGCAACTGTCATATATGGATGGTGGAGGGGGAGGGGCGAGGGCGTCTCAGCTGGGAGGCGGGGCGGGCACACGAGGACCACAACAAACACGCAAAATGGAGGCGGGGGGAGGAGCAGAGCGGAGCGCTTGTGGGGAAACGCGCAATACAGTTTAAAAGAGCAAAATCGGTTACAGAATGCAAAACGAGACAAGCGGCAAGCAGGGCAGACTGCAGGAAGCAATTTATGAGGCAGTGAATAGAGTAAGAGGAGCAACGATACCACGGGTCACCAGCGAGGCAGGGGAGCGACCACTCCGCTCGAGAGCAAAGTGAGTCACAGCGCGATTAAGGTAGCGGAGCTCTGTATGTGCTTAGTGGGAGGGCGTCTCAGCTGGGAGGCGGGGCGGGCACACGAGGACCACAACAAACACGCAAAATGGAGGCGGGGGGAGGAGCAGAGCGGAGCGCTTGTGGGGAAACGCGCAATACAGTTTAAAAGAGCAAAATCGGTTACAGAATGCAAAACGAGACAAGCGGCAAGCAGGGCAGACTGCAGGAAGCAATTTATGAGGCAGTCTGCCGGCGAAATAGCCTTCGGGGAGCCCAGAGAGACAGTTCGGCACCTTCTCGGGAACTATGCACCCCCGCCGGCTCAGGTCCTCTGTGTCCGCGATGTGCCGCCATTTCGCAGGACTACCGTCAGTCTTATGGGTGCACACCTTCGAGCATGTGATCAGTGAAGAAAGGCTCGGTGTAATGAAGAGATGAGAGCAGGTTAAAGCGCATCAGATAATGCTATCTCTCTATCACAAATGCCTTCATGTAGCTAAACACAGTAGTTTTCTGTCATTTATGGGCAGGGGGCTCTATGTGCTTAGCTTGGGTTTGGAATGGTATATCTGGCAGGTGTATAAACAAGCATTTACAATGCAATGGTCTCGGCAATATTATAGGTAGAGATATTGGCATTGCTCATTATTTTTTTATTTTTTTTGTATCCCTAAATAAATGGCATTGTCATTTATATTGGCAATAGCTTAATTGCTTGCATATGCGAGACCTGTTGCATTAGCAGACAGAGAGTGAGGTAGTGAGATAGAGAGTGAGGTAGTGAGATAGAGAGTGAGGTAGTGAGATAGAGAGTGAGGTAGTGAGATAGAGTGAGGTAGTGAGATAGAGAGTGAGGTAGTGAGAGAGAGAGAGTGAGGTAGTGAGAGAGAGAGAGTGAGGTAGTGAGAGAGAGAGAGAGTGAGGTAGTGAGAGACCGAGAGAGTGAGGTAGTGAAAGAGTGGGGTAGTGAGGGAGAGGGATGTTCTGAAGTAGTGAGATAGAAACAGAGAGTGAGGTAGTGAGATAGAGAGTGAGGTAGTGAGATAGAGAGTGAGGTAGTGAGATAGAGAGTGAGGTAGTGAGATAGAGAGTGAGGTAGTGAGATAGAGTGAGGTAGTGAGATAGAGAGTGAGGTAGTGAGAGAGAGAGAGTGAGGTAGTGAGAGAGAGAGAGTGAGGTAGTGAGAGACCGAGAGAGTGAGGTAGTGAAAGAGTGGGGTAGTGAGGGAGAGGGATGTTCTGAAGTAGTGAGATAGAAACAGAGAGTGAGGTAGTGAGATAGAGGGAGAGGGAGGTAGTGAGTTAGAGAGAGTGAAGTTGTGAGGTAGTGAGATAGAGAGTGAGGTAGTGAGAGAGTGAGGGAGTGAGAGTGAGTTAGTTGGAGAGAGTGATTGAGGTAGTGCGAGAGAGAGTGAGGTAGTGAGATAGAAAGAGATAGAGTGCCTCAAACTACCAAGGACTGGAGAAGTTGGGGAAACAACCCAGTGAGAAATGAACACAGAGAGAAAGGAAATCTATCATTGCGGACTCATACCAGTGAAACCTAAACACATAATGTATTTATTTCACCTCCTCAGAAGCACACGAGCACTCTGACACACATGTATTCGCACAGGCATACACAGTCGCGGACAGACACAAACACAAGTACACACACACACGCGCACACCAGTAAGATCATGCACTCATATTAACACACACAGACGCGCGCTCACATGCATGGACATAAAGAAACGTACGTGCGCCTGTGTGGGCACAGGCGCACGTGTGTACGTGCGCCTGTGCCCCACACAGGCGCACGTACACACGCTAACGCACGCCCAGACACCAGCACGCACAGGTGCACAAGCAGGGGTGGCAGGGGGTTGATTCCGCTGCTGCTAATGACTCATCGGCTCTGTGCCAGAGAGCGGCAGAGCCAGGCAGTGCGGGGTTTTGTCTCCCAGTGCAGGGTCACGCATCCCTTTGTGCTTCGCTGCAGGCCAGGCTGCTGGCGGCATCCTCCGCCCTAAATCCCTCTGCACAAAGGTGCAGGCCTGCTACGCTTGAAGGAAGAAAGATCTGTGCGGAAAGCACTAGGAGTGACACCTCACAGGACCATTCAAAGCCCTGTACAGACACCCACACGAGCTGTGTCAGAGTGCATCCCACACCACACTAGAAAGACTAAGTGTGGGCTGTGAACAAAATGCTGCAAAGCCGTGCCTGGGGCTTATTGTTACGGGAAATAAACACCTTCCGCACACTGGCATGTGTAATTTTGTACAGAATCTATTTTTTTCTGCAACCATCACCAAATAAATGATACTGCACAGAGGTCACAATGGCGCAGCCGCCATGTCGTGGGTGTTTCTCCCCTGCACACCGCGTTGCGAGCGGTATTACAAAGCGGCTGTGACCCTGCTCGGCTTCCAGGAACAAAAGAAGCTGCCGGCAGCCCCCTGCCCCTCCCCGCTCAGCCACATTCAGTCAGATTCATCAGTAAGGGCATAGCAGGCGGCGCTCGCACAAGACCCCAGCGGCGTGCCCTGCGTGCTTGCCCCTGCCCTCGCGCACCAGTGGGCACCCCCCACGCCTCCGTGGAGCGTTCTTGCCAGTGCCCCACTCTACCACTCCTTGCTTCTCATGTGACCCTCAGTATCCCCCTGTCTCCTACCCCCTCCCGACACATGCACACCTTGACTGTGGCCGGTGTGACGTGGGTGGTTTATTTGCACCATCATCTCAACTACCTTTGGAAGCCTGCTTTGCTTAAATATTCAGGCGTATGAAATGATTAATGCGCGCCTGCCTTAATCAAATATTCAATCCCAGGCTCCCCTGTGCATTGCCAACCCAGCGGGGGCGGCGGCACCGCATCATATATAAATCACGACGTGTAGGGGACGCTCGGAAGGAGCCTGCGCCTTTCCGCTCGTGTATAACGTTGTGTGGCCATACCACTACCTTTCGAGGTCACACATCTCATATGATCATAACCCTCTCAGATACCAGAGGAGTCCACTCTGCATACCGTGTCATGTTATGTTACGTTACACTCAGCTTGGCTGGGCTTTGCTATATGTATGGTACTCTAAGTTCTGTTTCATTATTACTTTCCATATGTGATATATACATGTTATACTTTATATAACATTATGTTATATTACGTTACGTCACGCTAAGCTTGACTGGGGTCTTCATAACAGACCCGCGAGCGCAGCTCACTTCAGGGTTGCCCTGAACACCCCTCACCTAAGAAGCGGGGTGGTATCGCCTCGCACGTGCTCTGTGAGGGACAAGTGCGTCTGTCCTACCTCAGGTCAAAATAAATAAACAAAGTGGTGGCTCTACCATGGCTTCACGGGGGAAGCACGCACGTGCGCAAACGTCCATTACATTTGCATACTCAATGAGTGACCGTGATTGACAGCTCAAGTCTGCATTAGAAGATGCACGAAAAAAAAGGCAAACTTTATACCCACCGACGCCGGACTGTACATTTATATAATGAACTCTATTCGGAAAACACGCCTTGTTTGACGAACACGCTTTGAGATGTCCTGCTATATGTTCCTGTCGAACAGGCCTCTCAGAGACAACCTTGCACTTGAAGACTCGGCGACGGACACGGAGGAGGGCAGAGGGAAGGGGGGAGGCGAGCAGCTCCTGAAAGCGCTGTTTGCTCACCTTCACTGCGGTGCTGCGAGGAGGAGGCTCTCCTCTGCACTTGAAGACTCGGCGACGGACAAAAAAAAATGGCGGCCTCAAGCTTCCGGAATTTTTCGAATTCGGGGGCGTGTTTTGCTGTCCTGAGTGACGGACGACGTCACGAGCTAAAGAACAGCAAAACTTACGCCCCCGAATCCGAAAAAGACGGGGCTTGTTTGGAGTGACTCACTTCTCTTCCAATGGCTGGCCTCTGTTTAGGAAGCCAGCCAATGGAGGCGAACGGAGCTGAGAGGCGGGTCTAAACTGCCTACTACACAACATAAGATCTCCTGACCGGAAGCTGCTTCGCAGCTTAACGGTCCCTCGACCTAAAAAGGGCCAGAAGATGGCGCTGCTGCTTCATTTTTAGGTCGAGGACCGAAGGCTGCGCTTGCGCAGTCTCCGGGAGGAGATTTAATGTTTTGGAGTATGGGGGCTTGAATCAGCCTCTCTCCTCCATTGGCTGGCTTCCGAAACGGAGGCCAGCCATTGGATGAGAGGGGCATCACTCAGTTCAAGCCCCGTCTCTTTCGGATTCAGGGGCGTGTTTTTTTGCGTTCTTTCGACTGTGACGTCATCCATCACTCATAACGCCAAAAACACGCCCCGAATCCGAACTTTCCGGAGGTTTGCAGCCGCTATTTTTGTGTTTGTTGTTGTGCCGGCCCGCAGCTCATCTTCGTCTCTCCTCGCCCCCCCTTCCATCTTCCGGCAGCTCTCCTTTGTCCCGCTCTCGCCCCCCCCCCCCCTTCCCCACCCCCCTTCCCTCTGCCCGCTGCTCTCCTTCGTCTCTCCTCGCCTGTGCTGGTTCTCCAGTAAACCCAGGCTCAGTCGTGGACTTCACTTCAAGAGAATGGGGCAAAAAAACGGAGTGCCATTTCCAAGGGCAGGGTCCATTTAAAAAAAAAAAAAAAAGAATAACTTACACCAGGGTGGCGACATCCCTACCGACGCAGGTGGTCATGGTTTCATTCTTATCTAACAATGGAGTCGAAAAGAAACGAGATTAAAATGCTGCTTTTTGGGCCAGGAAATGTTGTGCTTTCCACACTGTGTGATCCTGGGCGAATTGCTTAACCGCCCACTGCCTCAGTGCCCTCCTCTGCCAAAACCGGAAATGGTAAAAATGAGACGATACGAGGTGTTGAGCAATATCTGAAAATAATTAACATTTACAGTGACTTGTCTCCAAACTCTTTTCTGACAACATACCACGCGAAAATGAAGTTTTGCCTCAGAGGGCGCAAGCAGTGTTTGAACACCACACGCAGTGCTTTATAATTGAACATTTACCTGCGAGGGGGGTGGTCCTCTTAATGCAGTCTGGTTATAAAATAGCTGTATTATCACCTGACAAGTGTTGACATTTTAAACGGAGGGCAGACCTATGGGGAAATTGTGAGATTTCGAAACAGGAGCGTATGACAAAATCCTGCTGGAGGGGGGTAGTTGCGACTGACCCAGCCCCGGCCCTCCCGGCGTATCAGCTCATTCCAATAGTGACTTCCCCGTGATGCGTCAACCCATTTTAAGAACATTTCTCAGAAAGAGCGCTAAGTATGCAGTGGTGGGCGCCTGCCAGGCGAGGCTTGAGGCACCAGCAGTCAGTGCAGTTATTTGGCGTGTACACACCGTGGACCCAAACACCCGGCTGGGCCCTGTGGGGCAGAGTGGCCTGTGCCATATGTTCTAAACCCGGAAGGGGTAACGCATTCCCGTGCACGTTCTCGGGATGGAAATCTCCCTCCTGCTAGACTTAGTGATAAATTGTATTTTTCGATTGAGGCCAAACGACAACAGCAGCATTTCCTGGTATGGGAGAGGATGGGGAGACGACTCGCGCTGCTCCCAGCCCAAACTTGGAAATGCTCACTTTAGCGCTTTGAAGTGGATCATTAAGCGCTTTACGGGTGTGCCATGAGGCACGCTAAGGGGAGTGGGGACCACCAGGCGATATAGGAGAGTGGCCGTGTCCTCTTGTGTAGGGCGTACCCTCTTGAAGCCAATCCACTGGGTAGAAGCCCAAACTTCTTTGGCAGAGGCACACTCCAGCTACCAAGAGACAGGCTTCTATAATAGAAGTTCTATTAGAACCCGGATCGGGAACATTGGTATGGATTGGGTGAGCGTCCATGGAAATTTCCCAAGATGATAATCCACGCCCTGAAAACTACCCAACAATCTGGAATTATCTATCCCTGATATAAGTCCCTTCAGGAATCCGGATGAATCACGACCACAGGCCGGCTTCATCGCAAAGCTCCGCGGGGTCAGTCAGGGTTGGCACCTCTCTTGGACAAAATGCAGACATGTTTCGTCCTTGCAGATTCAGGGAACCCGAGGCCAGCGCTTGACACAGATGTGTTTATCTATTCCTTTTGAAACAACAACTTGGCCTCTGCTGACTTTCATTGTCATTAAGGTACGGAGACCAACGTTTGCTGGTTTTGCTGCTATTCTTACAGGCCTTTACATAGGAAATACTGGCCAGGTGTAGTGGCGTTACATAGAGATGGGGCTGCATTCCCTTATATGACTGTCCTGGCACCCGCACCCCTTGGTGCCCAGCCCAAGCCCCCTCCGTTTGGGAACAGCCACGTGATTCCTGTGCTTAGCTCACATATTCTTTTTTTCTCCCATTCCCCAAGAGGACTTATTACTTTCGGGAATTTTATTTAATGTTTGATTTCATACAGCACTTACTGTGAAAAAATTTGCCTCTATGTTCTGTGTGAGTTCAGGCTGCGGGTGGGTGTTTATAACGGGTCAAGATTGAGAACTGTGAAGTTGAGGCCGAAGGCACTTTGATTTTCTCAGCGTCATGTAATTCAGCAGTTTAGAATGCGTGCTCATCCAGTCCTTGGCCTCTCTGCAGAGCGCACAGAGCACTAACCAGGTCTGCGAGAGTGTGAATGAGGCATACAGCTGCGGCAATAGTGTGCATGTGTGAGGGGGCGGTGAAGGGAAAGAGAGGCAATTGAGTGAAAGGAGGCAAAGGATGAAGTGTGGGATATGTAGGTGGAAGATTCGAGAAAGAAGGCCAGAGGAAAAGATTGTAAGCATCTAACCGGAGGGCTGCAGGAGAGAGCAGTGTGAGGAGGAGGAGGAGAAAGGAGGTCGATGGACTGCTTAAAATATTTGTCACTCTGTATGTGCGTACACTTGCTACACGTGTGTGCACAATCTGGCCCCTTGTGTGCTCCCCTTCCCTAAAAACACTTCTAGAGATACCACCGGTCACGCGGCGACCCTGGGTCCAAGTGATCGGTGAGCGCTGCACCATACGAACACAGGGTAACGCGTCACTTTCACACTTCTCACAAGTGCACCGAATGCTATGCACTGCCCGCTTGTGAATGTAGTGCCCCTCCCACAGCCCCATGGGCATGGGCCCAGCGTACAGTGGGCCAGGGCCACGCCTCGGGTCGTATCTGCATCAGATTTAGTGTGGGTAAAAGGGGCGGCCGGGTGGCGCTGAGATGTGAAGCCCTTGATGTGGAACATGCGCACCGCCCAGACAGTGTGGGCTTCTTGGCACTGAAAGGACAGACACGGCGCATGCGCAGCTCACCGCCTAGCACAGTATGGTTGCGAGCGTAGGCGCCGGTGCCAAGGTAAAGGCAGTTCTGACGCACACATACAAACAACTTTTGAGTACACAGTAAACATTTTACCCATGAGCACACGTGTTGCACATGTAAGACACATAGGAGCAATTAAACATCCTTGCATACATGCGCTGGATGTTTCCTCCCATCGTCTGCTAGACAAATAGCAGCGCCAGATTCTCACACCAACCACGCACGAGGCAGCGCGAGAGAGGTGCAAGCTTCCCTTGCACACGTACAACATGAAGTGCTTGAAGAGACACAGCATACAAGGTGCAGGCTTCTCTTGCACAGAGCACACGTGCAGGGTGGACAGCAGCAGCGCAAGCTTCACTCACTTGCAAGAGGCACAGCAAGAGGTGCAAGCTTCTGTTACATGGAGCACATGTACAGCACGAACTGTAGAAGTGTAAGCTTCACTCACTTGCAAGAACACAGTGGGATGGTGAGAGCACAGCATGAGATGTGGGGGCTTCACACGCTTCTATCACCTGTAAGAGGCAGAAGTCGGTTCAGCAAGCACATGAGCTGTAACAGTGCAAGCTTCCATCACTTGCACAAGCACAGCATAGGATCGGGCAAGCACATCCTAGGCTGTGGAGAGCACAGCATAGGTTGAGGCAAGCACAACATAGTATGTGGAGGGTTCTCTCACACGTACAGCATGAAGTGCAGCAGTGCTTCCACAGCACCATCCTTCTACAGCACCACTGCGCCATCCTTCTACAGCACCACCGCGCCATCCTTCTACAGCACCACCGCGCCATCCTTCTACAGCACCACCGCGCCATCCTTCTACAGCACCACCGCGCCATCCTTCTACAGCACCACCACGCCATCCTTCTACAGCACCACCGCGCCATCCTTCTACAGCACCACTCCTCCATGCTTCCACAGCACCACCCCCATAATTCCACAGCACCACCACCATAATTCCACAGCACCACCCCCCATAATTCCACAGCACCACCACTCCATGCTTCCATAGCACCATCCTTCCACAGCACCATCCTTCCACAGCACCACCTCTCCATCCTTCCACAGCCCCACCACTCCATCCTTCCACAGCCCCACCACTCCATCCTTCCACAGCCCCACCTCTCCATCCTTCCACAGCCCCACCTCTCCATCCTTCCACAGCCCCACCTCTCCATCCTTCCACAGCCCCACCGCGCCATCCTTCCACAGCCCCACCGCGCCATCCTTCCACAGCACCACCGCGCCATCCTTCCACAGCACCACCGCGCCATCCTTCCACAGCACCACCGCTCCATCCTTCCACAGCACCACCGCTCCATCCTTCCACAGCACCACCGCGCCATCCTTCCACAGCACCACCGCGCCATCCTACCAGTCTTGTGTGTGTGCGTGGCTCTGTCTGTGTGTGTGTGCATGGCTCTGTCTGTGTGTGTGCGTGGCTCTGTCTGTGTGTGTGCGTGGCTCTGTCTGTGTGTGTGTGTGGCTCTGTCTGTGTGTGTGTGTGGCTCTGTGTGTGTGCGGGGGGCTGTGTGTGTGTGCGGGGGGCTGTGTGTGTGTGTGGGGCTGTGTGTGTGTGTGGGGCTGTGTGTGTGTGGGGCTGTGTGTGTGTGTGGGGCTGTGTGTGTGTGTGGGGCTGTGTGTGTGTGTGGGGCTCTGTGTGTGTGTGGGGCTCTGTGTGTGAGTGTGGGGGGCTCTGTGTGTGTGTGTGTGGGGCTCTGTGTGTGTGTGTGTGGGGCTCTGTGTGTGTGTGGGGCTCTGTGTGTGTGTGGCTCTGTGTGTGTGTGTGTGTGGGGCTCTGTGTGTGTGTGGGGCTCTGTGTGTGTGTGGGGCTCTGTGTGTGTGTGTGTGTGTGTGGGGCTCTGTGTGTGGGGCTCTGTGTGTGTGTGTGGGGCTCTGTGTGTGTGTGTGTGGGGCTCTGTGTGTGTGTGTGTGGGGCTCTGTGTGTGTGTGTGTGGGGCTCTGTGTGTGTGTGGGGCTCTGTGTGTGTGTGGGGCTCTGTGTGTGTGTGTGGGGGGCTCTGTGTGTGTGTGTGTGGGGGGGGGCTCTGTGTGTGTGTGTGTGTGGAGCTCTGTGTGCTCGACGGGCACAGCCTACTGGAAATATGGCCCCATGAGTCTGCCCCACTGGTTGCGAAGATCAATTCTTAAAAATGTATTTACCCCTATCTGAGAGTCAGGAGACGAATTTAATTCTGCTATTCTCCAGGGAGAGTAATGAGCTTTTTGATGAGGGTGAGTACTTCCTGAGAGATGAGACAACAGTCCTGTGCCTGGTGGCAGGAAGAATGGCAAATGGTGATCACTTTTGCGGCCGCTTCGATGTTCTCAGTGGCGACGTGGCTCACTGAGAACATCAAAGCGGCCGCAAAAGTGCTCTCAAAGGCTGCAGGCTGACAAATGGTGCGCGCGCCCGGCGCACATGCACTGTACCTGATCCATCTGCAGACTTTGGGAGCACTTTCAGAAGCCCCTTACTTAATATCTCGCCAGAGCATCGCTTACGCGATAGCTTAGGTGAGACCGTAATTGTGCAGCATATAAATATGTGGCACTGAGTGGTATCGTGTGGAGTGTATGTTGCATTCAGTAGAGTGATATTATGTGGTGTGTAATTATGTGGCATTGAGTGGTATTTGGAGCATATGTTGCATTGAGTGGTATTTGGAGTGTATTTATGTTGCATTGAATGCAGTGTAATTATGTTGCATTTAACTATGTGGCACTGAGTGGTATTTGGAGTGTATTTATGTTGCATTGAGTAGAGTGTACGTATGAGGTGTGTAATGATATGGCACTGAGTGGTATTATGTGGAGTGCATTTATGTTGCATTGAGTAGAGTATAATTATGTGGCGTGTAATTATGTGGCACTGAGTGGTATTATGGGAAGGTTATAATGTATTCAGTAGAGTGTAATTGTGTGGCGTGTAATTATGTGGCAATGAGTGGTATTATTTGGAGTGTATGTTGCATTGAGTGCAGTGTAATTATGTAGCATATATTTATGTGGCACTGTGTGGTATTATATGGAGTGTATTTATGTTGCATTGGGTAGAGTGTAATTGTGTGGCTTTTAATTATGTGGCACTGAGTGGTATTGTGTGGGGTGTATGTTGCATTCAGTAGAGTTTAATTATGTGGTGTGTAATTATGTGTCTATGAGTGGTACTTGGAGTGTATCTTACATTGAGTGCAGTGTAATTATGTAGCCCATAAGTATAAGGCACTGTGTGGTGTTATGTGGAATGTATTTATGTTGCATTGAGTAGAGTGTAATTGTGTGGCATGTAAATTTGAGTGGTAATGTTTGGAGTGTATATTGCATTGAATGCAGTGTAATTATGTAGCATATAATTATGTGGCACTGAGTGGTACTGTGTGGAGTGTCTTGCATTCAGTAGAGTGTAGTTATGTGGTGTGTAATTATGTGGCACTGAGTTGGATTTGGAGTGTATGTTGCCATGAGTGCAGTGTAATTATGTGGAGTATTGTTACATTGAGTGCAGTGTAATTATGTGCCGTGTAATTATGTGGCATTGAGTGGTATTTGGAGCATATGTTGCATTGAGTGGTATTTGGAGTGTATGTTGCATTGAATGCAGTGTAATTATGTTGCATTTAACTATGTGGCACTGAGTGGTATTTGGAGTGTGTGTTGCATTGAGTGCAGTGTAATTATGTGGAGTGGAGTTGCATTGAGTGCAGTGTAATTATGTGGCGTGTATTTATGTGGCACTGAGTGGTATTTGGAGTGTACGTTGCATTGAGTGCAGTGTAATTATGTGGAGTGTATGTTGCGTTGAGCGCAGTGTATTAATGTAGCAAATAATTATGTGACACTGAGTGGTATAGGTGTTTGGAAGGTGAGTGTAACAAGAGTAATAGGTGGTGTGAGAATGGGGATAGAGAAGGAAACAAGTGCTGGAACTGACTAGCAAGGGGGGAGGGAAAGCAGTGAAAGGACATAGAGACACTGAAAGCAAAGAGAGCACTGGTACGTGGAAGGAAGGAGAGGCACAAGAGCACGGTTATTTATTTTATTCTTTGTAGTTTTAGATAGTGCACATTTGATCCCAGGGCATTAGAGCGCTTTCGATGACCTCCAGATTACTTGCACACAGTCAGATTATTATTTTCATAGTCCAAAGCTATTCTGACACCTTTTCATGGATCCAGCTTTTCCGGATCTAGAATGGACACCTTTTCTTTTGAGAAACATGTTGCCCTGCAAGTGTCCCACAAACATGCAGACAATACAGGGATCCTCTACAGACAGGATCTTGAGGGGGCTGAAACCGTGCACAGGCGGAAGCTAAGGGGTTAAATACTCCCAGAGGGATGCACACAGCGAATATAACAAGCGTACAGCAAAAGTGAAAGCATTGGCAAAAGTTAAAGCGTTTCCCTCGCGCTCTGATGAAAAAAAAAAAACGATATTGTAAAACTGGTTGGCATGTTCTAGCTAAAAGTATGTAATGTTAGTGTAAACTGCAGCGGATGGCAAATGGTTTGTAAATAAACGAAGTTTAATTGTGTGCGCCACTCTGGCTCGGCTCTGGCACATGGTAAACAAAACAGAAAAGGCAGGGGGAGTGGATTCCTTTGAAGTGTTTGAAGTCTGATGCCAGCTGCAAGCAAACCAGCATGAGTGCGGTGAGAGGCTCACAGGCTGCCAAATGGTGTGCGATGTGCACGCGTCCACACACATGCACTGCAGGCAATCCGCCTGGAAAAGCCTTTGGGAGCATTTGTGAAAGCCCCTACTTAATATCTCGCCAAAGCATTGCTAACGCAATGGCTTAGGCAAGACCTAAAAAAACAAAGGGAAGAGAGGTCTGACGGTGGAATGGATCTGAAGAATGGGTGGGGGAAGAGAAACCAGCAAGCATCCTCCCCTTTCATCTCTGCTTTATCAATTAAGTTTTACTTTACCGTGCAATTGAACCAGCTATGTATCCATTGTAGATAAATAATATAAACATATTTGATAACTGCCCTGATTGAATAAGTGCCCAGAGACCCAACAATGGTGTTTTTATCACAGAGAACGCGTCGAAAAGATTACGTCACGTAAATTAATGTGTTTGTTTGAATAACAATTATTTTATCCAGATTTAAGTTGTGGGAACTCGCATGTCCTTTGAGTAAAGATGAAAGGGGAGACCCCTCGCTGGTTTAAAGTGCTGTCTGCAGAGAGTGATGGAGCGGCACAGTATAGCGTCTGAATCTCCTATCCGTACTCGGCCTTTGATCTGCTGTGGGACTGATGAATTTAGAGACGCGTAGATGAGGAACCTTACTAAAGCTTCAGATGTGATTTTTATTCAGATAAATATTTTAGTAAAACTAGTGCTATAACCGTGAGTCATCCTAGTAAATGACAAACACATGTATTGTGATCATTAGAGCTTTGAGATGCCCACCGATTCCCCTTTATCTATACTTTGAACATTGTGTTCACCCAAAAGCACACTTTTTGCTCGTATCAATCCCTCTGCCTCAGACCACCCCCAGAGAAGGCCTGTCTGACGACCAGCTGCACTACTGTGACACCCCCTCACACCTGTGACGGAGGCTGGGAGTGCCAGAGAGCCGTATTGCCACAGTGTGTGGATGCTATTGAGGTCTGCCATGTCGGCTGCCTCCAACCCAACTGAACATCTCCCTGGGGTCCGGTGCCGCCGGTAGAGGCAATCAGCAGAGTGGAGATACATGCGAAAGAGAAAAAGAACTACAGCTGTTCTTGTTCAATAAACGAGAGGAACGCGTACTCAGACTCTGCCCTTGATGGGAACCTGAATCCACAGCACCACAACACGTTGATTCAAGGCTGTGGCGAGCATGAGGGTTGGAGGGGGCATGGTTGGCAGCAGCAGGGTAAGTGTTTAGGGAGCAGAAGCATACTGAACTGACCGCATCAATTACATAGGGCATTACTACCAGCCAGCCAAAAAAACGCGAATAAAAACATGCGTGCAAGCAGCTTTTCTCAGAGGTTGATTGCTCATGTTACAGCCACAGAGTAAGTGTAAGCAAAGGGAGGGGGATCAGCAGCGCCACAAGGGCTGCACTGGAGGGGAGAAAAAAGCCCAACACGCAGGAGGAGGAAGCGTCAGCTGCGGCCTGAGGAGTGGCAACATGTGCTTGCTTGTGTTACGGACACAAAACAATAACCAGTATAAACAAGGGGAGTGGGATGGGCAGCGCTGCGTGGGCTGGGCTACATGGGAGAAAAAAGCCCAACATCCATGAGGAGGAAGCAGCTGGAGGAGTGGAGGGAGCCCTTTCATATGTGAACAGCTGGTCCAAATAAGAAAAAGAGTGCGCACAGACAGAGATAACCGCTCGTATAACAGGGGCAGTCCTCATGGGAGGTTACAAAATTCCAAAAGGAGGGACTACTAAGCCTATTCACCAATCAAAAGTCAGCATTTACAAAGAACAGCGAGAGGAGCCAATTGAAAAGATGGGCAGTGCTTAAACCCTATATTCTCGGAATAACATGTCTTGAAGAGACAGCGCATGTGCTGCTTAGGCAAGACCTAAAAAGACTGAAGATGGTGACCAAAGGTGGAACCTTCCGGAGGATACATCACAGGGGACATTAAATGGAGGTCCATCGATGACCACCAACAACAAAAACAGAGGCGGAAGAAAGATTTTAGGGAGAAGTCCGGATCTGACCACTATATGGCGGAATAATGCACAATATGTGAATCCAGAAAACTCTTCAAGCTGCAAAACTACACCAACGGGTAAAAACCGATGGTGCAATGCTGTTGCACCCTCTTGCTACATATGTGGGTACATCATCAGGCAGGATCATTGGTCTTCAGATCACCTACAATTTACCATTACCTGTCCGTACTTGCAGTTTTCAACAGATAGCATTGGAAGGGCGTGCATATGTCTCTGTGACAAGATGCTTGTGGGAGGTGTTCGTAGTAGAGTTCAGGTTGTGTGTTGCAATACTCCAATAGACACTGTTTAATTGACGGTACTTATCCTTTGCCCCCATTCTGTAGCAGCATTCTCTTGGCAAGCTGAAGGACGAAAGATATGTCTGCTCCCCCTCCCCAGGTTTCGCCTCGCCGAAGGCTGCGCTCTGCGCAGCTTTTCGGCGCAGGCGAAATCTAATGTTTACTATATGAGCTATAGGAACGTCCCCCGGCTCCCATTGGCTAGCTTCATAAATGGAGGCTAGCCATTGGGAGCCGGATCTGTCCGTCAAGGTCGGACCAGATTCGGGGGCGTTCCCGCAATTTTTTCCCTCTCCGCCTCTGCGATTCGTCATCGCGGCGGTGGGCGGAGTTTCGTTTTTTTTTTCTGGGTTTGTTTTTGTTATTCCATGCCGACCACGGCCACCGGAGGAAGCCCAGGTGAGTGCTTGTTAATTGTATGCCTGAGACGCGGACCACTTAAAGCCTTGCACAAGATCCCACCGTGTATTGATACCTAGTGCACAACGGGGTCACGCAAGAGAACAGGATGCCCCAACACTGGTGCAGAACAAGGTCACACGACAGTAAGTCTGTGCCCGTCATGCCAACATGCGTCCGTGTCGCATGTTTCTGCATCTCCCCGATGCCCGTTGACCCTTACCTGTAGCGCCTCGAGCGGGGCCTGGAAGTCATGGCTGGAGGACGCGAGGACAAAACTGAGCTCGGAGCATCGCCCTGTGCGAACATTTTACAGCAATGAGGGCTGCGGAGAGGCCCAACTCTATCTACCAAGTGCCGCGAGTCACAGTGAGCGCTAGATGAGAAAGCTCAGCTGACTCGTAAAAAGCGCCCTATCACTTAGCCCCGACCTCGCCCCTTCTGCCTTTCCCACTCCATTTAAGCTGCGCGCTCCTCCTATCTCGCCAATTCCCAACCAATGCTTTTATCTTCATCTTCTTTTTACCACAGCCTTCTTACTCCCTCGGTCTCCACCGCCCTGTTCGCTGCTTAACCCACCCCAACGTCTCGTCTCTTCTCTGTCGCTTCGGGTACTTCCTCTCTCCCCTTTTGCTGCCCGTTTTCTCTCGCTCCTATCCCTTCTCTCCCTATCGTTTTCTCAATGTTTTTAAGCCCCCCTTTCCTGCACCCTTCTTATTCCTTGCAAGTTCACCGGCACCCCGTACTCCCAACTCTTCTGCAGCCTGTCCCACACTCCTCCGCGGCGGCCTGCACACTTATCTTCCCTTTCTGGGGCAGTTCACCCCTCTGTTGCAGTCTGTGCCTTCTTTCTGTCGCCTGTTCCCCGCCCCCTTTTCAGCAGCCTGTATCACTCTCTGCACCCCTGTTTCTGCAGGTTGTACCCCCGTTGTACTCTTCCTGTGCCGCCCGCACCCTGCACCACTCTCGGCCCTTTCTCCGCTGCCTGTTTCTCCCTCTCCTCTTTATCTGCAGCCTGCACTCCTGTCTACCTTCCCTCTCTTTCCCTCTCCAGTTTGAATTTCTAGAAACGCTGGCCTCTGATAGGTAGGGGCTCTCGGGGTGAAGCGGGAGGGGTGGCGGAGCCGGGTTCTCTCGAGACCCGCTCCTGGGGGCCATGGGCCTCTAAGGTGATGGGCTATGCCTCCGAGGGGGTGTGAGAGGTAAAGAAAAGAGGAGTGGAGAGGGCATGAGGTAAGATTAGAGCTGGTTTTAGTTAAACTGCACAACACAAAGATATGAGCGGACAGGGAGCCCCCTCTTCGCCCCCCCCAATTTAGGGGGCTGGCCTTGCAGACTAGCAAGATTATTAAATCAGGCTCCAGTGCTCCAGCCCGAGCCCCAAACTGGCACCTGATGCCAATCACACTGCACATGAACAGCACAGGATGGTGCGCTATGGGCTACGTCTTTTGCGTAATTAATATGAAATATTGGTAATATCGCGCGAAATTATACTTCACGTAAATCTGACACTTTGTGCTAGATGTTTGTGCGAAATGCATCCTCATGTCAGTTTTGGATGGGAGGATGCTCTTAGCACAACAAAAAAAACCCTAGCACACAAAACACGGCGAACAAGAGCCGCCTTCTGTCTTATTCGCACTGTTCCATTGCCCTGGCGACTGGATTTTTTTAACACAATGACCACCTATTTATGCTAAGTGGAGTAATGGCATCATTTTGCATAAAACGACCTTTCCCCTCCAATCATCAATGAAAAAGTTAAATTTAACCCCGTTCAATCCTCCAAGCCCAAAGTCTGGAAAAGAGACCTGAAAAAACTCAACCCAAGCTCTCTGCCTCCTAACAGCTGCAATCTCCTACTTCCACCTACCGGCGCGACGGACGTTCAATCCTTGACTGACCACTATCTCAACGCTATGACCTCAATAATTAATGAGGCTGCACCTATGGAGCTAAAAAGAATCTCCACCAAAATCTCCAATCCATGGTACGACGGGAGTCTCAATGAGGATAGACGAGACATGCGAATGGCAGAGCGCACCTGGAGATCAGCTCCCTCTGCACTGCACCTAAAAACTCTGAAGAAAAAGAGAAACGCCTATTTCAGGAAAATTAAACGCTCAAAATCGGATTTCTTCAGCCTCCAGCTCGACCAAGCAAAAAACCGTCCGAGAAAACTGTTTGAGCTAATCGGAACACAAACCAAGGAACAACCCCAACCACTCAGCACTGTGCGCGAAGCACCCTCCTGTGAAGACTTCTCCGCTTTCTTTATCCAAAAAACTGATAGCATAAAGAGTGATCTCCTCATTGACGCAAGCCTCTACTCCAGATCCCACTGCATAGCACCCACTTAACCAAAAAAACAATGCTACATGGTCTTCCTTTGACACCTACTCTGAAGAAGAAATTGGCAAACTGCTCAGCACCTTGAAACCATCCAATCACCTCACGGACCCCCTTCCTGCTAGCGCTGTAAAAGACTTTACCCCTTTGCTTCTCCCACTCTGGACTAAAATTATCAACAGCTCACTTCAACAAGGAACCATACCTGATTCCCTCAAAGTTGGACAAGTCACACCCTTACTAAAGAAACCTACAGCCGACCCCTCTGATCTGAACAATTATCGTCCCATTACCAATATTCCCACTCTCGCCAAACTGCTGGAAAAATGCGCACAACTACAATTGACTAAACACATTGATCAGTTAGAGCTACTCAACCCTCATCAATCAGGCTTCCGAGCAGGGCACAGTACAGAAACTGCTATGACTCACATAATTGACGACGCACTTCAAATCCTAGACCAAAACGACACCTGCCTCCTCATCCTGCTTGATCTCTCTTCAGCATTCGACACTGTTAAATATGAGAAGCTACTCGAACTACTAAGCACAAGAATGGGTATATCTGTAACTGTTCTCAAGTGGTTCACTTCCTTTCTACACAACAGGTCGCAGAAATTCAAGAGCAACAACATGTCCTCGCCAATACCTGTATCGCTAGGCGTCTCCCAAGGATCCTCCCTATCCCCGACTCTGTTCAACCTAGTTATGGAACCTCTTACCACTTTGCTACAAGCATCCAATGTACTCTTTCACATGTACGCCGATGACACCCAACTTTATCTCAAACTACAATCCCCCAAAGACATTTTGCTCCTGAACTCAACGATCAGAAGCACACAATCCTGGCTTGCCGATAATCATCTCAAACTTAATGCTCTGAAAACAGAGTTCCTTCTGATCTCACCTCCAGCGAAGATCTCTACCACTCAAATTTGGCTTAAACACCTAACCGCACTCAATGTCCAACCCACCATTGTGGACTCAGCAAAATCTTTAGGCATAACACTTGACACCAATCTCAACATGCAGCAACATATTAGCAAGGCAACTAAGGGAGCGAACTTCCAAATCAATACCTTGAGGAAACTTAAACCCTTCCTCCCAGCCAAAGACTTCCAAACCGCAGTACAAGCACTAGTCATCCCTCGAATAGAATATTTATTTATTTATTTGTTTGTTTTTGATATTTCTAAAGCGCAGCGTATACCCTCGGGCGTCTTGGCGCTAATAAAACCAGTTATTTGTGATGAGAAACGTGGGGCAGGAGCAATCATTGATCGAATAGCATAGTTTTTAAGAGCTTGCGGAAGTGAAGGAGGGAGGGGCTCTGCCTGATGTTTAGGGGCAGAGTGTTCCAGAGCTTCGGGGCTGCCACCAGGAAGCGTCGATCACCCCAAGATACCGTCTTTGTACGAGGAATGACCAATTGGCTGAGGGTAGCTGAACGTAACATTCTGCTAGGTTTGTACGGTTGCAGCTGATCTTTCAGAAAGTGAGGTCCTTGGTTATTGAGCGCTTTGAACACGATACAAAGGGACTTGAAGTGGATTCTGTTTCGAATAGTGAGCCAGTGGTAATCTTTTATGCTTCTTGATATTGATTCGTATTTTGTTTTACCAGAAAGCAGGCGTGCTGCTGCATTCTGGATAGTTTGTAGTTTGGTTATTACTCTGGATTGAGCGTTAAGGAAGAGGCCGTTACAATAATCCAGAGCTGAAAGTACTAGGGAAGTGACCAATGTTTTGATGGCTGACTCCGGGAGAAAAGGACGACTTTTTCTGATCATCTTCAGCTTTAGATGTGCTGTGGAAACTGTTTTATTGGCATGATCCATGAAGTTAAGACCTTCATTGAAGATGATTCCTAGGTTCCTTACTTTGGCGGTGGGGGTGGGAGGGGTGCCGAAGGCATCTGGCCACCAGCTTGATGGCCAGGCTGGGAGAAGAGGTCCAAATATGACCACCTCAGTTTTTTCTGAGTTTAATTTGAGGTAGTTGGTGGCCATCCATTCTCCTATGTCTACAAGTCCCTTCTTAAATTTTTCTGCCACTTGATCTCCGTCACCTTTGATTGCCAATACCAACTGGGTATCGTCGGCATAGGAGGTTAGGCTCATCCCGTGTGCTTTGATGAGATTAGCAAGGTCCGACACATAAATGTTAAAAAGTGTCGGACTAAGGGATGAGCCTTGAGGAACTCCACAGGGAGATGAAAGTTGTGCCGATTTGAAAGGATCCTAAGATGACAGCCTGCGTTCTTTTGGCTAGGAAGGAAGCAATTAGGTCTTTTGCAGAGTGGCAGATTCCGAATCCCTCGACCCGGTCGGCCAAGATGGTATGGTCGACCGTGTCGAAGGCCGCTGATAAATCCAACATTACCAGGATGGCTGTTCCCCCCTGATCCCTGATATCATCGGCAGCCTTAATCAAGGCTGTCTCTGTCCCATGGTATTTCCGGAAACCAAATTGCGTGTCATCCAGGAGATGGTGTTTTTCGATGAATTCGGAGATCTGAGTGTTCATGGCTTTTTCGATCACCTTAGCCACGAACGGGAGACTCGCAATGGGCCGGTAGTTTTTTAGCTCATTTTTATCCAGGGAAGGTTTTTTTAACAGGGGTTTTAGTAGGGTGTTTTTTAGGGGGTCTGGATAAGTGCCTGCAAGTAGTGTGGAGTTGCAGAGTTGGGTGAGTAATGGGATGATGGAGTCCATTACCGGCAGGAGCACTGAGAGTGGGCAAGGGTCCAAAGCCGATCCTGATTTGATAGTGGACACTATGATTTTTATTTGGTCCGTTGTGACTGGTTGAAAGCTAGGGAACGTGTTGGCTGGAGGTGGAGTGGAGGGATTAACTGTCCTAGGGAGTGCTTTTGCCGAGAATGCCTGGTAAATGTCGTCAACTTTAGTAAAGAAAAAGGAGGCTAGGGAGTCACATAAGACTTGCGACGGGGAGGGAGTGAGATCCGGGGAATTGCCTGACAGTGATTTTGTGATTTGATACAATCGTCCACTGGAATTTTTGGCTTTTTGGATTTGGTCAGTGTAATATTCTTTTTTCGCCTTAGTGATCATGGCTTTGTAGAGTGCCAGAGATTCCTTATATGTTGCTTTGCTCGCTGGTAGGGGTTGATTGATTCGTGGCCAGACCCAGCCAGGTGTGAAATTGAAGTAGTGCTGAGTTGGGTTCAGCGGACAGCACTGGGCGAGTGTGATCCAGTTTTAACCTTAGTTCGTCCAGATTGATATTTTTCCAATCTTTAAAGGCCTTTTGGGAAGTGGGAGTAGCAGTCCTATCGCAAGTTGTATTAATGGTTATTGTAGCAAAAATTTCATGATGGTCGGTCCATGGCAGGGGTAAGATATTAGTTATTTGTAGGCCTTCTAAATTGGAAAATATGGGATCCAAAATGTGGCCGGCTAAGTGGGTGGGGGCATTGACCCGTTGTTTTAACCCTAGTGTTTCCAGATCGGAAGTGAGTGGCAATATCGCCCTCTGCGGTCTTCTCCTTACCACTACCGCACCCCTAAGAGCTTCCCTAAACGCTGCAGCGAGACTCATCACGGGGTCAAAAAAGCACTCTCATATTTCCCCTGACCTGAAAGCCCTGAACTGGCTGCCTTTTGAAGACAGAATACACCTGAAAATCGCCTGCATGACACACAAGGCGGTACACCTGAACTCACCCGGCTACCTCACTCAGAAGCTGACAATCTCTGGCGCTCTAGAAGCACTAGAGGCACAAACAATCTTCTGCTGAAGCCTCGAAGATTTCGGAAGGAAAAAACTTATAAACGCTCCTTCTCAGGAATGGCACCCAGGATCTGGAACTCGCTCCCTCCTGAAACCAGGCTCATCTCCTCCACTATACTTTTTAAGAAAGAAGTAAAAGCTATCCTCCTGGCTAAATACACCTTAACTATTATTTCGGTCTCTTAAAACTCTGCACAGATCTGTACTACTTGTTCGACCCCTTTGCTTATTTGTATTACTTGTATTGTTGCTTTACATGATTAGCTTTGACCCCACCTATTTGTACTGTTAGTTTTACTGACTTACCTGTTTGACTATGCTCCCTCATGTACTCTCTCTTTGTAAAGCGCTCTGATATCTGCAAAGATCTTGTTCGCGCTATATAAAACTTTCAAAATATAATATGACATCTCATTCCCTCACCCTTTATTCTCTTCACTCTCCATCTACCTCCCCATTTTCTCCTCACTCTCTATCCTGCACTCCTTAGCTTTTCTTTACACACTCTCTCGCTTCTGCCCTCCTTCCTGCTCTCCTCTTCTTTCCTGTCCCCCTATCCCTTCTGCCTTCTCTCACTCTATTCCCTCTGCCCTCCTTCTTGCTCTCTTCTACCATCCCTCTTTTCTGCCTTCTTACTCCCTCCTGCCCTCCCTTTCCACCTCTCTTCTGCTCTATTTCACCTTCTTGCCCTCCATCTCTCTCTTCTTTTCTCTCCTTCCTGTCCTCTCCTCCTCTAGCCATCCTTCTCCTTCCTGCCCTCCCTCTCTCTCCTGCCCTCGCTTCCTTTTGACCTCTCTTCCTTCTTCCTTCTTACTCCTGCTCTCCTTAACTTCTATATCTATCACTTCTTCTCTTGCACTCATTCTCCATCTCTCTTCCTCTTGCCCTCTCTCGTTATCTTACACTCTCTCCTTCTTGCCCTCTCTCTCCTGTATTCTCTCACACTCCTGGCTTCACTAACATGCTAACATGCTTTATGAAATAACGTGTATTCTAATTCACTGTGCATCTGCAACTAATTGCATTATAAATGCAATCCATATTTCTGTGTAAAGTAAAACACATCAACGTTTTACACATAATTCAAAGAAGTTAGAAAAGACCATTTGTCAAAAGCAATACCAAAAGCTCAAACTTTAACAAAGGCGAAACCATTGCATTGTAAATGCTTGTTCTTATATTCCCTTACTCACCTGGTGTACGATGGCCAGCCCACTGTAATGCTCTCTCTTGTAATTGTGTCTAGGAGACCTTTTCTAGACCAGTGTACCATATGTAGATACCTAGGTCCTGTTATTTGACCGAGCATCGTTCTATGTTTTGAAACTTGGGTAGGCTGATAAAAACACGTGAACATTTGGGAAACTCTTGCCAAATGTAATCCTGTCTCTTTATATGTAAAGGTCCATAGTGTTCTGCTCCTAGAATGCATACTACCTAGAGTGGGAAGATCAACAGCTTTTACATCAAAACAGCAATCCTCTGTGACATTCCCAGCTACTTTGACAAGCTGGGCTGGCAAGCTACATGTTGAAAAGGTTCCAGGGATCCCTTTGGTGTGTATTCGCAATGAACCAAGATGATCTATTTGCAAATAGTGTAGTCCATCTGACGCCCAACTGTAGCCTAAATTGTCGTTCTTCCAGGACATCAATTAATGAAGCACTATCTCACACCAAAGAGCTTCGCTTGCTGCTGCTATATCACATTCTTTTTGTGAGACCTTTTAATTATAAGTAAATTCAGTACACATTTGCTGTGTGTTTTGACATGTACTGTCACTGCCCAGTCCCTCAGATGTTCACTTTATTAAGTTGTTGAGTGGTATCATTTATATTTATAGAGTTTTCAAAACTTGTGTCTCTAGTAAATATGGATCTTGCCTTTACTCTCTGTGCACTATGTGCATTTCTCAGAAATGTGTGGACTCTCTGGAATTTCCCTTAATCTTTTCTAAGACAAAAACACCTCCATCACAATCCTGAATATACTCCATGCTATTAAATAGGCAACACGAGAATTTTAAAAAAAAGTAACTGGTAACATGGGTAAACCTTACCTCTGCTAAATTAAACGGTTGTGTAAATTGAGTCAGAAGTACGGATGTCCTTAGTCATTCCCTCCATCTTCATGTCTTGTCTTCACAGTATGCTCTTGGCACGGTGGTGGCTGCAACAAAAGCTTCTAGTGGGATTCCACAGTGTGGCGATGAGTATGATTTCTATCTCAGCTTTCCTGGCTTCCGGGCATTCTGCGAAACACAAGGAGATCGCCTGCTTCACTGGTAGGTATTGAAGTGGATCGTAGTGAAATTCTCTAGTGGGTAGGGCATGTTGCTATACACTGGACAGAATACAAATCACAATTGCTTCTTAGAAACACAAAGGCAGACATCCCTGTCCTATTTTCATATACATCAAGAATTCCTTTGGGTTTTGTCTATTGTTGGGAGAAATTTAGAAAGGACTGCGTTAGTGTTCGGCATACGAGAGGTACCTATGGTTTTGATAAAAACAAACATTACTTCAATCCTTTGATATTGGCCAGTGCTGTTATCTCACTTGTGGGTTATATTCTCAACAGTTTTCGATTTTTTTTTTTTTTTAACTATATCCTGAATTCCATGGTACGCTTACCTCTGAGAGAATATGAATTTAGCTCACCCAATAGCTAAGGTGCAAAAATGTCTCTTGTCCGAACTAAACATTATTTTCTTACTCTTTAGAGCCATGAAATGTTGATTTACTAATAGATACTTTGTTTTACAACTCATGAGTAAAATATAAAACTTATTCAAATCCGGTAGGCAAGAGGAATAAGATCAAGACACTTCTTTTGAATGGTACTGCTTTTCAAATATTTTAAAATATATATATTATTATAACTCTGGACTTCCACTCTGGACCAAAATCATTAACAGCTCACTTCAACAAGGGATCATTCCCGACTCCCTCAAAGTTGGTCAAGTCACACCTTTGCTAAAGAAACCTACAGCCGACCCCTCTGACCTAAACAACTACCGTCCCATTACCAACATTCCGACTCTTGCCAAACTGCTGGAAAAATGCGCACAAATACAATTAACTAAACACATTTCTCAGTTTGATCTCCTCAACTCTCATCAATCAGGCTTCCGAGCAAATCACAGTACTGAAACTGCTATGACTCACATAATCGACGACGCCCTCCAAATCCTAGATCATAACGATACTTGCCTCCTCATCCTCCTTGATCTCTCCTCTGCATTTGACACCGTCAAACATGAGACCTTACTCGAACTACTAAACACAAGAATGGGCCTATCTGGAACTGTGCTCAAATGGTTCACGTCCTTTCTGCATAACAGGTCGCAGAAATTCAAGAGCAACAACTTGATGTCCGCACCAAGACCTGTATCACTAGGCGTACCACAAGGATCCTCCCTATCCCCAACTTTGTTCAACCTAGTTATGGAACCTCTCACCACCTTGCTGCAAGAATCCAATGTACACTTCCACATGTATGCTGACGACACCCAACTCTATCTCAAACTACAATCACCCAAAGACATCACGCTCTTGAACTCAACGATCAGAAGCACCCAATCGTGGTTGGCCGCTAATCATCTCAAACTCAATGCCCTTAAAACAGAGTTCCTTCTGATCTCACCACCCGCGAAGAGCACTACCGCACAAATGTGGCTTAAAGACCTAACGGCACTCAATGTCCAACCCACCATCGTGGACTCAGCGAAATCTTTGGGCATAACACTTGACACCAATCTCAGCATGCAGGAACACATCAACAAAGCAACTAAGGGAGCGAACTACCAAATCAACACCCTTAGGAAACTTAAACCTTTCCTTCCAACCAAAGACTTCCAAACTGCGGTACAATCTCTAGTCATACCTCGAATAGAATACGGCAGCACCGCCCTCTGCGGTCTCCCCCTAGCCACTACTGCACCCATCAGAGCCTCTCTAAACGCCGCAGCGAGACTTATCACTGGATCAAAAAAACACTCACACATTTCCCCTGACTTCAAATCCCTGAATTGGCTGCCGTTTGAAGCCAGAATACACCTGAAAATCGCTTGTCTGACACACAAGGCTGTCCACCTGAGCTCACCTAGATACCTCGCTCAGAAGCTGACGATTTCTGGAGGCTCCAGAAACACTAGAGGTACAAATAATCTTTTGCTAAAGCCTAAAAGATTCCGCAAGGAAAAAACCTATAAACGCTCCTTCTCAGGAATGGCTCCCAGGATTTGGAACTCGCTCCCCCCTGAAACCAGGCTCATCACCTCTACCATACTTTTCAAGAAAGAAGTAAAAGCGATCCTCATGGCTAAATACACTTGAACCACTACTGGGGAAAAACTACAAAGACTTGATACTCGTCTGTACTACTTGTCGAACCCTTTGTATTTTTATTTCGACTTTGAAATTGACTTACTGATTGTTTTATGTTATCACTTCAATGTACCTTTAACATGATTGATGTATCTGCGTATACATGCTCCCCTCCTCTGTAAAGCGCTCTGATATCTGCGAAGATCTTGTTCGCGCTATATAAAACTTTCAAAATAAAATAAATAAATAAAGGAAGCATATGGAAGTTGGGTGGGGGTATCCACGGTTCAATATTGGGCTTATGGGTGAGGTTAAGGCTTGGATGTCTACAATCAATTGGAAACATTTGCATCGAAAAAAATCAGCTGTTCTGCTTTTCAGTGCCATGCCTTTTCATTTCCATCTGTTCTGTTGAGTTTTGTGATGATACAAAGAGTCTCATAGACATGGCAGGTATTGCATGCAGGGTTCTTTTGTGAAATGCTTTTTGAGCCACTTAGTTCTTGGAAGTCTACCATAGTAGTCTTCTGATTGCAGAGTATTTTATGTAATTGTCTTTGATCTTCAGTGAGTGTCATCAGAAATCATTTTTTGTTCCTTCATCTGAACTAACTGAGGACATGGCCGTTTCAGGACTGCTTTTTTTAAAAGTAGTATCCCTTTTCTTGGTGGTGGTGCTAATTAATAGTCTTCTGTTATTTAAACTCGGCTTGATCTGTTTTTTAGGTCTCGGCTAGAAGCGAGCGAAGCTCGCTCTCGCCAGAGATCTATTGTTAGCGGCTCAGCTTCCGAGGAGGACAGCACTGGCCGCGCGCAAGGCGATTTGCGCCGGCCACGCGCGCGAGAACGCGCTCGCAGTGGCCAGGTGCTGTCCTCCTCGGAAGCTGAGCTGCTAGCTGCTTGCGCATGCGCCGTGCCCCATGGAAGGTTTCGGGTTTACGCATGCGCCGTGCCCCTTCCTGCAGGACCGGCCGCGACAGACCTGGTTTTTTTCTATGAGCATACATTGCCAGTAACTCGTGTCTCCTCCTTCTCTCGCTCGACCTTCTCATCCGAGAAACCATGCCTTTTGCAGTGTATTTGCCTTAAGAAATACTGCACTGTGGACGCAGTTGTTAGCTTTGTCAAGAAATCAAAATCATATTATCACTTCTGATTTGCTATGGACGTCGGATAAATGCCTCCTGACAGCAATGATTGAACATGTTATATTAACCAAATGGTTAAAAAGGTTCCATTACTGATGATTTTGACTACCATTGAGCACAGCTCCATATTCTGAAGACTAAAAGCAATACAACGTGCTATTTTAATCTCTTGTCTTTATAGACATTTTCATATTGAAAATAAGATGCATTGGTCCTTACCTCTTCTACAGAATCGGTGTTATTTCTCACAGCAAGTGCTTCATTATATAAAACTGAGAACTGTTGGCTTTGCCGAAGTGTCTTTTTCTTATATCAATTATTTAGCTAGCTTGTGAAATCACAGATTGCAGTGGTTTTCAGTATTTTTATAATCAGTTGTGGCTGGTACACAAGTGGCGTTAGGCATGGCCCAACCTGCGCGCCCACAGGGAAGATTCAAGAGGCGGAAATGAAATCCATAGTTAACATACCCAGGGGAGTACAGCATGTGAGCTATAGGGTGCTGTTTGTGTACAGATGCAAATTCGCTTCCTCTCTGATCGAAGCTGAGATTGTTAAACCTGGTATATGCAGGAGAAGGTTAGGTTCCTGGTCCTAGCCTTATTTCTAATCTGGTTGTCTGTAGCTCCTCACCTGGAGAGGCACAGGTTCAGGGAGCTTGCCCACCATAGAGCAGATGGCTGTTGTAGGAATCCACAGATCAACTGATGCGCTTGAGAGAAACTGTGTGCGCTGTTGTTGTCTCCCTGGTTGACGTTTGTGGGTGGGTGTTTTGTCCATGGGTATGAGGTGAGCATTGTGTCCATCCTTTACGTATTGTTGGTTTTGATGGCAATGTATTTGTTGTCTGTGGCATTTCATGATCTAAGGTGGCATTCGTAGCAACATTCTTGCTATCCGTGCTATACTGGTTGCCTATCTATGACATATTGAAGATATTCTGGCTATGTTTGAGTTAAGATGACTGATTGTCCTCACAGTGTTCATGTTTTTGTTTATTTTATTTCGGAAGTTCAGTTAGAGTGAAAGTAAACCCCGGCAGGGGCTCCAGAACTCTTCAGCTCAGCCATTCCACTAAGATTCTCCTACCAGCCCAGTAAAGCCCTCTCAGCATGAATCACTTGAAGGCTACCATTCAATGCCTATTTCAGCCTGATAGAAGCATCTAAACTCGGCTCATAGTGCAATTACATAATGCCATAGACACTCGCCATTCTTCAAGAAGGAAGCTAATCTGCTAACCACCCAAGGCACAGTGTTTTACCCATCATGTACCAAGAAGACCCGCCAGTGCTCACTAGTTATAATTAGCATTTGTAATGCAATAGGTCTCGCATTTGCCAGAGTTTGAGCTATTGGCATTGTAAATGACAATGCCTTTTATTTATCTGTTTTTAAAACCAGCACATACATAAAAGGCATTGTCATTTACAATGCTAATGGCTTAATCTCTTGCAAATGTGAGACCTACTGCATTGCAAATGCTTGTTATTATCCTACTGCAGCGGTGAGAGGAGAGTTTCACTGGCATTAGGGACACTGGGCCGGGCAGCGCCCGGTTTATGGCAGCGCTAGAGATAGAGCCGTGGCTCTCAGAGAGTCCGTCAGCTCAGGGGTACGGGCAGTGGAGACAGGTTGACGAGCCCTGTCTGCCTATAAGGGCTCCAGTGACGAGGCAGAGGCTCTTTGAGCGTCCTGATGTCCGCACCAGGGATCTAGGGCATTGCACTCCTTCAGAATGTGTCTGTTGCAATGCTTGCCTGCTACGCGCACACAAAGATGGGGCCCACACGCTCATTTAAAACATGTCTGTTCGCTTGCCCATTAGTGACCTGTGCTCAGCAAAAGCAATACTGGTTTACATTTATTGTGCAGAGGGTTTTACCTAGTGGCCGTTCTTCCTCACTATCAGACTGTCAGAGTTAATGTTTCTTTCGTAGGTGATCAGTCTATGCCTCAGGGTAGTTGACTTGCAGTGTAAATCACAGCTTAAAGGGTTTAAAATTACGCATTCCAATCGCCCTCAAGAGTTTACGGTTCACTAAGCCTTGTTGGCTCACCCATGAGATGCCAGTGATGGCTAGTGGGCGTCAGGAACTGGAGCTCGCGAGCACAAACACGTTGTAGGAGCCACGCCACGGGGATTTCTACTTTGGAGCTTTATTTACTTTCAGGTTTTACTGGGAGATTACAGCGTGGTCACTGGTCACATTACATACATATTAGCATACCACCTAGAGAAGGTTCCGAACTTACCCTGCATCGTCTCGAGTTGATAGGGAGCCATTCAGGGCTTTAAGTGGGATGAAAAAACCGTGTGTGTTTTGGGGGGAAGGCTCGCAAAGAGGGTTGCCGATGTAATTAAGGGTGTGGCTTAAAAACCACATAAGCTAACAATCTGTGCTTATTATAGTGTGCTGCCTGACTGGTATTTTGTCATTGCATCCAGATATATAATACAACATGTAACATTACACCTAAATAAACCAGGACTATTGGCTTTGTCAATGGATGTTAGTTGCTTGTGCTTGCTCTCCTGCCCCGGCCCCCTCGTTCATTGTGCTTGCTCTCCTGCCCCCTTGTTGCTTGGGCTTGCTCTCCTGCCACTGCCCCCTCACTGTGCCTGCTCCCCTACCCCTTCGCTGTGCTTGCTACCCTGCCCCCTCGTTCGTTGTGCTTGCTCTCCTGCCCCTGCCCCCTGTGTGTGGGTGCTAATGCAATAGGTCTCGCATATGCAAACGATTAAGCTATTGGCAATGTAAATGACAATGCCATTTATTAATGATTTAAAAAAAAAACAAAAAAAAAATGTCATGAGCAATGCCAATAGCTCTACCTTTAATAATGCCGAGACCATTGCATTGTAAATGCTTGTTTTCTTCTGCACACAGTATGAGCAAGGTGATGCAGTTTCATGGCTGTCGCAGTAACATCAAGGATCGGAGTAAAGTCACAGAGTTAGAGGACAAGTTTGACCTGCTGGTTGATGCCAATGATGCCATACTTGAAAGAGTGGTGAGTATACCCTTCACTTGCTGACTGATCTCCTGTTCTGCTCCTGACAACAAATACAATAGACCGCTCTAATACAGGAGGTAGGTCTGTGTGTTATAGTGGTTAAAGCTGCTTAGACCTCTTCTGTGGCCTGCAGGTCTCCCACATGAAAAAGAGACTGTATGGAAATGTTTCCCAGTTTTAAATATTAACTTTGATGCAGCTCACTGTACAAGACTCCTAGTTACACTAGCCCTTCCTTTATAGCAAAATATCTTACTGTCCAACAACTTGTACATTTGCCAGGGTATTCTACTGGATGAAGCTTCAGGAGTTGTTAAGAACCAAGAGCCCATTCTCCCTGAAGGCCTCCAGGCTCCAAAAACCATTGTATCTAGCTGGAATAGGAAGGTAAGAATACTACAAACGGCAGTCTTACTGCACATGAAGTTTCGCGAAGGGTATGGATATATATGGAATTGTGTATTTCAACTGGTGCTCCTTACATCATAAAGCTCCACATTATTTTGATAAGTTACCCTTCTTTACCACCTGCTGTGGTCCTTTGGCTCTGTAGGGTGAGCGGGTGGGTAGTATGTGTACAAGTGCAAATGAAGTGGATGATGGCTACATGGAAAACCTTGACGGCAGTAGCTATGCCATGCTGTTTGCTTCCAATGTGATTCTAGGTCTTCTAGAGGATCAGCTTTACCTTTTGTTGCAAAGTTTAATAAATGGGCTTTCCTATCTCGGAGCATCCAGATTGGTTGTATTAAATGTGTTAAATGGCTTACATGCTGAGTATTGGAACCCGGTGTGTAAGCTGTGGGGATCTAATATTCTATGTATTATATAACTGTAACAATGTTCCTATTTTTCCCTTAGGGGGGAGAATACAAAAAACGCACAAAGTCTGCCACTTTTCGCCTGCTTCATGCCAAGAACATACTAAGGCCTCAGCTCAAGTTCAAAGAAAAAGTTGACAACTCCAACACTCCTTTCATGCCCAAACTTTTCATTAAGCCAAATGCCCAGAAGCCCCTCCCTGCAGGTAAATTTGACATTAGAACTTTGTGCCAATTTCATCCTAACAGGCTGCAATCTGCAAACTACTTAATGTTGTGTTTTCCCATTTGTTGCTGCTAACAATATTATGCTCAACAAATAGAAAATGGGGCGGCATCTCACCCCTTCTCCGGACGCACTGCGATTAATACATACCAATGATACAGCAAGTTAATCCAGGTTTGTTCAAAGTTTATTCAGTTCATCAAAAGTTTCATTCACGATTTCCAAAGTTCATCCGTCGTCACATAAGACTTCAGGTGCTTTAAATACAGATTGCAGATAGAACTTGGTATGCGAACCGCTTGTGAAGTGATTGGAAGCTTATTTTGAAGGTAACTACTTGGGTGGATTAGACATGGCTCTGGTATTAATTAGAGCGGAGAAGGCTCGTATGTATACTTATGATAACTAATATTTGGGATTTAAAGGCACCATACAAGTGAGAGATATGAGGGAGGTGCATTCGGGCATCAACTTAGAGGTGGCGTTTTTTGCCACGATTAGTGGTAAAACGTTAATGACAGGATGAGTTATGTGGCATAGACTTGCACCATTTTGAACATGAATGAACAGGGGCAAATGATTTAAAATGTTTGTCATTTAAACATTGTTTCTTAAATTGTAGAATACCCCTGACTAAGGACCATATTTAGGCTCGAAATGCATTGGGTTACAAGGATGAACTAATGAGGATTGCTTACGCACACTACCAGCTACCGATCAAGGCCTGTTGGCATTTTAGCAGCGTTTAAGGTTATAGTGACCAGTGTAAGATGTCTCTTATGTGACGACGGATGAACTTTGGAAATCGTGAATAAAACTTTTGATGAACTGAATACATTTTGAGCACACCTGGATTAACTTGCCGTATCATTGGTAAATATTATCACAGTACGTCCGGAGATGTGGTAGATGTCGCCCCCTTTTCTATTTGTTGTTCACAATACAAGTGGCTTAGGGCAGACCACGATATCGGGCTAGCACGCGAACAAACCCAAAAAGGATAACAGTTGATAAAAAGAAGTAACTGGTGTGCACTCTGGCAACCCTTTTTTGAACAATATTATGCTGCCAGTTGAAAATGTGGTGCAAGAGAAAGTTTGCTTTAACAGCATAAGTGTACATGGAATTCTGCATTTTTTTGTGTTGTGTAGCATATGCAGTGTGGGACCTCTTGTGCCTCTTGTGCCTGTGCTGTTTGAGAATCCATTGTGGAGAGCTGATGTAAGAGAGCAGCCTGACCGACAAATAAGCTTTGATGTTGTGCCAGCAGGGTCCCTGGAGTCTGGATCTTCCTCACTGCAGGCTGTGGAAAGTAGATTGTGCCCATCTCCATATTTAGACATGGATAGGTGAACTGACTTGAGCAATTCAGAATGTCTAATAATTTAAGGGTAGGCTCAGAAAAGTATACGTGGATTTCTTGTCGTGCTTCATTTTGTTGCAGGAGGTATTCCAAGTTATTTGGTGGTGTAATGAGAAGCTTCCGGACTAGTTGAATAGTGAGGTTTGGCCCTCGTTTTTTGCACTTGGTCAAGTTGTTTTGGGTCAGAAGATTGCCTGTTATGGAAAAAACGGGGACCCCTACTCCTAATGAATTCACTACTAGTAGGGACTGAGGTAAACACACACAAATTAATACATTAAATGTTGTGAGATGTAGACAATATTAATGGAAACCAATCATGTTCTTACCACCACGTAAGTGACAGTAACGTTTCGGTCTTTCTGATCATTTTCTAGCTAGTATGCTAGTATGATGATTTTTAAAAAAAAGTTTCAACAGTTTAGCTATATTTCATGTTTTTGACCTTGGATTTGGAGATACTCTTGTTTCCTTTCTTATCCCTTGTTTTTCTTATCCACTTTTCCTTGTCCTCTCATGAATCCGCCTTTAACTATACTTAATGAAATTACATGGGTCTTTGTGTTTGGTAATAGTACTAAGATCTATAGACACCCCTGTTTGGTAAATTTTAATTAAACTACCATACCCTTTGTGAGAAGTTGGCCTGATATGCAGTGCTCACTATTCTAGTGATCACTATGTATCAGTCCAAACAACTCTTATTGATAATTGGTTGTAAGTCAACCTGATAGACCAGCTATCCTAGTAGCATGGACAAGAGCAGTCTTTAGGCTAAAATCTAGAGGGCGTGTTAAGCCAGCTGTTATACCATCACATATACCCCTTGAACACCAAGTGAAAGGACACCACACAAGTTGTTATGAAAATAAAGTGTATTTATTTAGAACACAACAGCCCTGGACTCTTTATGAGGACAGGGCGCTAAGCACAATACAAAACCATATACTCTAAAAGTGGAATGCGAAATTACTAGCAGGTAAGTACTACTCTAATAGACTTTAGGATCGCTAGGACTGGACTACTGAACCTTCAGATTACTAGCAGGAGGGCCTAGGGAGATCGGGTGCAGAGTGTGCACTCTCACGCGGGACAAAGTCTATGGATGCTAGATTTCGTAAAGTTAGTGTTATCGGACGAATCCGACTAGGTAGAGCTGAAACGAAAAAGGATCTGGACCCTTGAATAGTGAGGCTGTGCTGGAGCATCGAAATGCTGAGTTTACATAGCCTAGGGGCTGCGGCTGCATAGGTCTGGAAAGACGTCGGGAATCCTCGTTGCAGTCTATGGAGCCTGAAAGAAGTTGTTGCTGGCAGGCGACCAGTGAAGAGATTCGGAGGGATCCAAGCCTGGATCGAAGATGGAAGATACCTGTAAGCAGAGGGGACCAAGTTCTGAATAACTAGCCAGTGATTAGATGGGCACCAGGGTGGCACCGGACGAAGTCACCTCGACCAGGTGAGTGGGCGACGCTGGGCTCTGCAGTCTCTCGGACCAGGAGGCGTTGTCGGCGACCAGGATGGAGGTGCGAGCTGTCCCATGAAGGTATCTGCTGTCGACGTCGCTGGACCCAGGATTGGGGCAACAAGTCTTGGCAAATGCAAGCCCACGCGGTGGACTCAAAATGGCGTCTGGAGTGGACCAGGAGGGTCCGGGGCGCTCCTCTGTTGGAGGGGAGCAAGGGCCAGTCTGGAGTAACCAGACCAGCGATGAAGATGTCGTCGTTCGTCGTCAAGAGGGCTACAAGCCAGCAGGCAAGTGGCCGGACAACGCGGTGAGCAGCAAAGAGCAGAAGGGCCCCACGCAGATCTCGTGGATGCTGGGGGGGCTGGACTTCTGTGCTGGAGCTGCTCAGGGATAGGGCTTCTCAAACCCCAAAGCACTCACTCGAGGATCCCTCGGCGGTCGTGCTGGATAAGCGTCGTGCAGTTCTGAAGATGGCCGGTCCCTCGAGGTCTCGTCACACCCACGAATCTCAGCTGAGCTGACGATGTAGGTAGAGGTCAGAGGTGCCAGGGAAGCCGGGTCTCGTCGTGCTGGTCGGTCTGGTTCCGGAGGAAGGTCGTGCAGCAAACCGCAGTGTTCTTAGTTGGTGCCCGCAGATGCAGGGTGACTACTCCTTAGTCACAAGGGAGAAATCTTGAGAAGAAGTTGAGTTCCTTTCGTAGAAGGTAGTTTCAGGATTCAAAGATGATCTAATTTGGAAGGGTCCCCGCTCCCACCTTTATACTAAAGAAAGGGGCTGGTACGCGACTAGGTCCTGCCCATGGGTGGGACCAGGAAGGGGGGTGGTTACACCCCTCTTCCATGCCGGACTTTCCCCAGCTCAGGGGCTGGTGTGCCCCTGGAACTGGTTCTAGCCGGCCTATGCATAGTGAGCACCGGGGTGCCACTTGCGGTCACCTTCCTCTAAAGCCCTGCCTGCCCAGTATACACAAAACCCTGTCTGGATTGGTGCTAGCACCGCCCCTGACAGGAAACCCTTTGTCCAAGCTCTCCTTGCTGGAAGGACTCCCAGCAGCAGGAGGTCAGACTTGTGTCTGTGGTGGCAGCATCCATTTTGTGATGCTGAGGCTCGAGTTAACTTTAACCGGGGTTCACAGTTACATACATGTCGTGTCCCTCTAGAAGGGTGGAATGCTAACCCCGTCGCCGGAATTGGCGAGGGGTTAGTATTCCAATTCGTATGACACCTTACTCGACATGTTTTGATAAAGCGATACCAGAGTTGGCATATAACCGCAAGGATTATAATGCACTTAAGAGTATATGGTATGCGTTCTCATAGAACAGCTATTAGGACTTTGTTCCGCAAGCTGCAGAAGGGCTCAGCTCATGCCAGAGCACCATCTCGCATAATTCCACGCACTCTGCCTTCAGGATTGTTAAGGCCTGCCATAGGAGTGACTGATAGGAATCTATGTGTCCATTTCTAGGGTTAGATATAGGTATACTATATCTAAAGCAAAGAGTGATTACACCACCTTGCCCCAGCTGTCGTGCAGCCAGTTGTGTCAGATTTAGATGGCCAGCCAGGGGTGGCGTAATGCATGCTGCAGCCCCTGGTAGGCCCTGGGTACACCTATGCCCTGAGTTACAGGGTCTGATAAGGTGGCCCAGTACCAATTGGTATATGCACCTAAGGTACACGTGTCAATTTAGTGAGAGAACAGCTAGGCTGTGGGTCTGATTAGCAGGCCCACAGCCAGGGAAGTCGTAAACCAGTGAAGCAAAAAGCAAAAATCTGGGGTGATCATAGGATTGCAGACCCTACTCTCCTACACCCTTGTAATTAGCAACTATGACTAAAATGATAGTAATCCATATCAAATGTATGTATGTAGTATCACTGTAATATGCATCAGATGTTTATGATTGTAATCAAGCTAAATATTCTCTATAGAATCCAGCTGCTCTATTTGTACTGTATCTCAAATGTGACCTTTTTTGCACGTATAATAATTTGACCTTAGCCCAGGTTGTAACATAATGCATTTATAACACTGTATAATAAGATATTACAGTTTGTGACATGGTTTTTTTCATATGTTTTTCAATGTTGTGTATTTCTTTGACCTATTGCAAATGACTGACTCCTGAAGAAGGCAATAGCCGAAACGATTGTAGAGTTTCCATCCACAGCTTTGCTGACTCCACTAGCCCTACTTAACAACTTAGTCATTTGTGATCCTTTTTTCGTTTTTCTTCGTTGTTCTTGACTTGTCTTCACATTTTCTTATTTGAAACATAAATTGTATGGCACAGAACTTTTTATTGATTATATGTATATTTTTTATAAAAGAAATTTCAAACAAAAATGAAGAAAATAATATAAATAAACTATAAATACTATTTTGTATCCAAACAACATGATTGGTTTCCATTAATATTGTCTACATGTCACAACATTTAATGTATTAATTTGTGTGTGTTTTTCCTGGGATTTAGGATTTGTTATTGTGTTCACGACTGTGTTTTTTTCAAAAATCAGAATATTGCCTGTCCTTTCATAAAGGATAAGCTCCACTTGTTTGCTGAGAGGATTCTGGGTGGCAAATAGAGGAGGCAACTTAGAAATCATGAATTCGTTAAATAAAAAAAAAAGAAAAAGGCGTCCATGTAACGTAATTTACATGTCTGAACTCTCACCAGAGCACTTTTATGTAAGTCATGTGGCCACATCATCTTTTCTCTTTTTAGGTATGTTACATTTCCGCACTCTCTCCATACCTCTTCCTTTGTTAAATACATATCCAGGCTTTCACTGTCCTTCTTCCTACACTAGTATTGGCAAACCGCAGACGACAGCAAAAACGACCGGAGGACCTTGATGTTCCGCCAGCATTGGCTGACTTCATTCATCAGCAGAGGCTGCAGCGTGATGAGCAGGACATGTACGGAAATTCATGAAAGAAGTATTGTGTGACTGCAGGGGTTCAATTGAGTTTGAGGTGGGTGGTGTGACCATATAGCACCTCTGATCAACATTGATTTCCTTTTCTAGGTTCTGCCATCCATATCAGTATGAGCTGGATCACTTCAAAACAGCAGAATCCCTGCTTCAAAAGCCGCAGCTTCAGGTGAGAGCCTCACATGTAAAAAGGTTAGAGGTAACTTTTAAGCTAAATTATATTTCCTGGGTGGCCTGCAGGTTTGGGCAGGGGGGGGTCTGGAACACCATTTGAAAAGCAAGCTTCATGCCACTGTTACTCTCTGCAGGTGTACCAGCCTTTGGAGCAGACACCATGCCACTACATCTCAACCCTCGATGATCTGGTGGAACTGAATGAAAAGTTGTTGGGCTGCTCTGAATTTGCTCTGGATTTGGAAGTGAGTCTTGCCCTCCCCCGTTTACTCCCATGGCAGTTCTCCAGACTAACAATTGTCCATAAATGTGCAATCTTTGCTTTCCGTTCTCCTCTTTGCTCTCCATTCTCTGCAGCATCACTCCTACAGGAGCTTCCTAGGACTCACCTGCCTGATGCAGATCTCCACACGCACTGAGGATTTCATTATTGACACCTTGGAGCTCCGCAGCGACCTCTATATCTTGAATGAGAGTTTCACAGATCCAGGCGTGGTGAAGGTCAGCTATGTACACTCATTCACAGTCTTTTTTACTCCTCTGATTACTCAAATTCTTTCTCCTAGATCATTTTGTCCCTCTGAATTCCACCAGTATATCATTTACTTTCCATCCTTTTTCTAGTCTCTTCATTGTACTCTTGCTTATCTATTTGGTATCCTCTTTTTGATATGAATCCATGAAATGTTTATGCTTTATTGTATCCTTGCTTCCTTTTCAAAGTAGTTGCCTTTTAGATTGGGTCAGTTTCATAGAATAATCCATACATTGAGGAAGTTGTATAGAGTTACATTTTCATAGATCTTGTGAGAACTACGCAAAAACAGAACAAGATAAACTATGAAGGGTTAATTTGAGTCTCAGTGGTAATAAATACTAATGAAATCAATAGGAGTGTCACGCCTATTAGTATTACTAATTGTGGTTGTATCACTAGAAGTGACGCATCTAATAGTAGTACCTGCGTCGATTTCGGAATAACCTACAGAAGTACTTGTAGTCATAGTTCTATGTTTTTTATTGGTCCTGGTAATGGTTTTAATGAAATAACTGAAGTAGTTCTAGTATGAGTTCAACAAGCAAAACTAGTGTTTAGTATTTTACCTCTAGACATTGAACCTGAAGGAGTGGTATCTGTTGTAGTAGTAATAATAGATGAAGCAGTGGTACTTTAGTCGCTCTAGTGTCAATAGTCATACTTTGGGCACTACTTGGACAACTAGAGGTTGCAACATGAACGTTTTATAGATAACTGGAGTTGATTAAATTGACTTGATTAGTTTGGTAGTGCATAAGTTTGGAGTGAAAAGGAGTAGATCAGTTTTATTCCATCTCGCGCTCTCTCTCAAGGTTACACCACTTAATTTCCCTCTTTAACTTTCAGAGCTTGAGTCTGATTCCCCATTCCATATAACGCATTGAAGAATATTTGTATCCACCTTCTAGGTATTGCATGGAGCTGATTCTGATGTGGAGTGGCTTCAGAAGGACTTTGGGCTCTACCTGGTGAATATTTTTGATACACATCAGGCTGCCCGAGCTCTCAATCTTGGACGTCACTCACTGGATCACCTCTTGAAGCTGTATTGTGATGTGCAGTCTGACAAACGATACCAGTTGGCTGATTGGAGGATCCGGTAAAATACCAAAGACATTTGATGCTAATGATGACCATTGAGGGATATGCCAAGTTAGGAAAACAAACTGCGCAAGTTACAATTGGAAAGACTTGTATGCATAACGGTACAGGCTTTATTTTGGGCAGCCAGTTGGCGAAGTTTGTGTGTAGATGATTTGGAAAAGCTTCTTAGTGAGCAATACTGGGCGAATTTAGAATAGAAACGTGGACCACCATTGAGGAAACATTTGTGATTTGTATGGGCATGCCTATAGGGGTGGGAGTGAAGTATTTGGGATTTCGAGCGCACTGGTTGTGATGTTGTTAAAGAGCTTGTTTGGGTGTTGAAGATTTTAATGGGGGCTCTTGGGGAAAGGGTGCGTTGAGACTGGTATGTTGGTGATTTAGCAAAGGACTTGTGTGATAGTACTGTGAAAGCCTCATAGAGTTAAGGCTTGCCTGGAGGGAAATTGGAAACTTTAATTGGAGATACTTCATCGGGGCTGGTACAGTCCTAGAGAAGAATTTTATGTGCTGGTCCTCAAGAATTCTTTTATTGTGGTACTGGAGAATGTTTACATGTGGGTTATGAGGGTTCTCTATCTGTGAAAACTATGGAAGTTATCGTTTTGGAGGATTAGGTGAGGAGCTATGCAAGGATGTTTTGGATAGCTTGTATAAGGGAGCATTAGACAGTGGTTCATGTTAGAGGTATTCTGTGGTCATGCAATTGGCAGTTGTAAAACACTTGTGTGGGTGAGGTTTGTGGTTTTCAGGAAGGCTTGGGTGAGTTTTGGGCAAATCTTATGTAGAAGTAAAAATAAAGGCTTGTGTGCAGTGGATTTAGGAAAGCTTGATTGTGGGCTTTAAAAATGCTTGTAGATGGATAAGGAGAACTTTTGGTAATCGTTGAGAATGTTTTTGCTTATCTGTGTGAAAGTTTGTTGGTCTTTGAGAAGATTTGTTAGTCTATGTAAAGGCTTATAAGCAGACCTTTGAGAACATTTGCATATATGTTTGTAAAGGTATTGGATTCATACAAATCCAGCTTGGAAGAAGTAGATTGCTGATTGGGGGGGAAGGGGGATTCTTTGAGAAGCCTCTGAGGAGTGGTTTAAGCAGGCTTTTTGAGGAACTTGGTTAGCAAATACTTTTTTGTCAAGGACCTTGAGCGGGCTTCTTTTGAAGGCCTTAATAAGGCTTGCAGTGTAACCTGTGGAGGTTTTGCAGGGTACATTGGGATGGGACCTGTCGGGATTGTTTGAGAAGGACTTTTATTGAGTAGGCATTCAGTATAGCTGGTTGAGTGGGCTGTTGATTGGCATTTATATGGGTAAGGATGTTGGGTAGGAATCGTGGGAAGTTTGGGTATGTCTTGCATGGTAAAGTGTTAGGTAGGGGGACCGGATAGTCAGGCCTAACAAAAGAAAGAAGCGTATGGTAGGACTTGAGATGTGCAAGGCTTTTTCTTGAGTGCATGGGGTATTCACTTGTTACTGAAGTGTGTTCTGCAGGTACTGACCGTTATCCTGGTGTCCTGTGGCCCAAATACTCTTGCATGTAAGTTGGCTAGCCACTGCCTTTAGGTACTTGACTTCCTGGGGTAGAGCAGTTGAGCAGTCGGACAACTAGTTGGTGTATGTGGTTAAAAACTCTGATGCAGTAAATAGCACTCAATATTCCCAATGCCCAGCCAGTGCAATTTATTCCAAAACCAATTGGTACCTTGACTTGCAGAAGTGTAAAATAACTCAAACAAAAAAAACTAAGGTAAACAAAGCCAAGTAGAAAGTCATTGCACCTTCCCGGGGCAATGATTGTGATATCTCAGTTGTCTTAGGGACTTTTATAAGATTTATCCTTTTATTAACAATTTTTTTGTCTGTAAGGCAAAGGAGAGAGACAAAGAAATTGTTTAGCAGGGTTGCTCTAATAGGTCAGTTTTTCTTTTTCAGTGGTCTATGGGTGAAAACTCAGCAGGTGGAAGCCTCAGAGTTACTAATAAAGTGGTCTAGGGCTCCCACCTCCCAAGTAATAGGTCAACTCTTGTGAAGGGAATGAGCTGTTTTATCGCTGGTCATAGTGTCAAAGGCCATGCAGTAGTTTGTACTCACAGTTCAAGCAGATTCCAGTTAAAGTGTCATTTGGTAACCAGTTTTTGAAGTGGGAGCTCAGAACTAAGGTCAACCTCTCGAAGCCAAGGCTTGTTTCTATTTGCCTTGTTCCCTATGAAAGCTAGGCATTGGGGGCAATCCAAGGCCCAAACTGCAAAATATTTGTGGAATCACAGTAGTTAAAACATTTATTGAACAGTCCAAGAATCCATACAACCAGCTCCGGCCAGTGGAAAACCACTCCAAAGGCAGGGGTCTATAGGAAAGAGTTTTGAATCTCTCTGGGGCCGGAACTGTGCAGATAGGGTCACTTAAGTATATGGTGGTTTGGGAACTTCCTCAAAATAAAGCACCTCTGTAGCTCCACAAACCGGACAATGTCATGCTCCTTATCTTTATCCAAGCCAGCTGGACTGCAGGGATCTAGTAACTCTTGCGTGCCTCAGTCCATTGAAGGTGCCTCCATAATGGGTAGTTACTGAATTGGTCCAATATGTGGGTATTGCAGATTCTCATTAGCTACCTTGTCTTCTCCCACACTGGTCTCTGAAACAGCAGTCTTGAGAAATTTGGCTTTTCAACAGCCAGCTAGAGAACAATTACTAGGAAATTCTCTGTCCCCCACACTTAATTGCTGTACACTGTTGTGCTGTCTTTTAGTATTCCAGGCAAGATAAATTGGGATAGATTGCAAATATTTAGCCGGATGTGGAGGCATCGATGATGGGTCAGAATGCCAAAAAAAAGTGCCTTTTTCAGAATTCAAAATCTCCCTGTTAGTAGGAAGCTCATCTAATTCCTTTAGCCAGGGTTTCACATGCTCTATGTGAAATTTAGCACAGATTAATCAGGCAGAGTTCGTCCAAGTCCAGAGGTGTATCCAAGTTTGATGTAGCCATAAACTCACCTAGTTCGCAACAAGCATCCCAGGCAAAGGGCAGGGTGGGGGTGTGGTACTTCACTGAGTAGAGGAAACCTGCACTACACAATGGAGACAGTAAACTCTTCTCCCAATGTATTCTCCATTTACAACCTACAGTGTTCTCAGCCACCCTCATGCAACAATTTCACCCGTGATAGGCCATATACCAAGTTATGATTGGTTGAAGGATATTTACATAAGAGAGCCTTTAACCTTTCCATAAAGTTGCGGGTGCAATACACTTGGACTGCAAATCTGTGGCAATATAGCAAAGAGTTGATGTAATACTGGGTGTACTTCCTTTTTTCAAAGCTAATCTGTTTTGAAGAGTGACTGCTTTGAAATGTGGTGCAAATCCCGAGTAATCACAGATGGGTGATTCCAGTGTTGGAAAATATATGGTAGAAAAAAGAAATATGATACCATGGCACAAGTAATGCAAATAGCTTTTGCTTGAAGAAAGAAGTTCTCTGATCAGTATTGTGGAGAGAAACATTGGATACAGTTTGCAGTAGGAAGCAATGGATAGACTTGCAACAGCTGTTGGATAGGGTTCTTTGGAGTACATGTTGGGTAGATTTTGTGACACTGCTTTGGGCTATCAAGTGGATCCTTATCTCGTACATGCTAGCAAACATTGAGCGTCAGACTGAGCGGTACATAGGTCCAGGTTTGGGGACCATTCTGAGGGACTTGCAAAAGGGTGCCTTTCAGAGGACTTGAGAGCAGAGCATTGGGAGGAACTTTTCAGGATAAACTCTTCAGTGAGGTTTTGATGAGCGCTTGTGTTGGATGTCTTAGGGAAGTGATTGGAAGAGGAGCATCGTAGAGGGGTGATTAGAGCTTGTATTTGGAGTATTCAGGTGTCCGCCCTGGGGTATGGTATGGACCTTTACTAGCCTGATCGTGAGGTGATCATGTTTTCTCTGTTTCAGCCCTTTGCCGGAAGAAATGATGCAGTACGCCCGAGCCGACACTCATTACCTTCTGTACATCTATGACAAAATGCGTTTAGCACTCTTGGAGAGTGGCAACGGGCAACCCAACCTGCTTCAGGCTGTGTGGCAAAGAAGTAAAGATCTGTGTTTGAAGGTAAGCTTAGACGATCAGTGTGCTGAGCATAAGCTAAGGAATAGAACTTGGTCATCAACTAGGACATTTTCACAGACCGATGAGAGCACCACAATTAAATATCATATCTGTAGATAGCATTGTACATCCGTAAACACTTTTTTTTCCACTAAGAGGATTTAATTTCGATGGCACATTCTTCCTACTGGTTTGAAGTGTTGAAAATGTACAACCCTGAGAATGCATCTCCTTATTTTAATTTACACTCTTTACGTAAGTTGGAGACTCTCATTGAGTGAGCATCACATTGTAAAGGGGTGACAAGCTCTGATAAGGAGATGGGTTTAGGTTTACACCTTTTTATTTAGTCATAAGACACCGGCTACAGCTTAAATCAGTAAACTCAATAAGCAGTGAAATACAACAGACTTTGTAGTCATACCATAAGGTAGAAAACACCCTGGTATAAATGTGTAATGTATAATGTATAATCCTCATTTCACCAACCTTGAAAGGCCCACTTTATGTTCAGACTGACTCAAAACATACATGGGAATGGGGGAGGGGTGGAAGAGAAGGAGTAGGCAGCAGAAAACGCCATTAGACTTTTAACACCTTCACCTGATTATATGACAGTCTCTGCATCAAGTCTTGGCTAGAAATCAGTAGTTAGCACTTCACAACCACAGCCAGTTTCTGTCTCTAATTCATATCAGTCTGAAACAAGCATTTGCAATGCAATAGGTCTCCAGTTGTTAGAGTTTGAGCCATTGTCAATGATACTTAATATATACTGTCGGCCTGTGCAAGGGACTGTTGTTTTGGTTTAGCTATAAATGTTATTTTCTAAAATAAACAAGCACCAGTTGCTTACACACGGACACGTTCCTTTTTAGTAGGCTCGGGAGATTAGGTGATTTGCCCAGAATCACAGGATGGTGAGCAAACGACACACTCGAACCTTGGTTTCTCCAACTCCAAAGTCAGCAACTCTGGCCCTTACTCCATATCCTCCATTAATAATGTTGGCACTATATTTGCTTCAAGCCGAGTTATTAGCACAAGTGTATCTAAATGCGCACCAATGTTACAGCGAGTCAGCTTGCTGAAATGAAACATACACTTGACCTATGTATATCCTTTCAAGAATTCATTACAAAAACACAGCTTCCATGCTCTTATTTTTGCAGCGTGAATCTTTCTGGATTCACTATGCTGTGCATTATTCCGCGATCTGGTGGTTGGGTCCGGATTCGTAGTCTTTTTTTATTTTTTTTTTTTTTTTTTTGTAGCCCAGGTGGGCGTCGACGTCCCACCATTTGGTGCACCTTCGTGACGTCGGCACGCTTCCTGTGGAAGCTCCCACCCTTGGGCGCCATCTTCAGATTCTTTTTTCCGCCGTTGGGTCTGGATCGTCGCATGAAGCTCCGGAGAAGTTTCAGGAGAAAAGAAGGAAATACACAAGTTTTTGGAAGAAAAAGGACCGAGGAAGGTCGGAGAAGACCTCCTAGAACCAGAATGGAGAAGGAGAAAGAAAACATCGAGGTTTTCGACAGCCAAGGAGAAGGAGCGGGCAGGGGACCCCCTGACCGAGCACATGGACAACACTCCATTCAAGTTCTGCCGTAATTGCCACCACAAGTACGCGCAGAAGGACCAGCATCCAGTCTGCAACCTCTGCCTGCCGGTCGACCACTCCAGCGAGGATTGCAACGCCTGTTCGGTCTTCACGCCGAAGACTTTGAGAGTTCGAGAGAGACAGAGGGTGGCCCACCAGACGATGCAAGGGAAAGGGACCACGCCGACGCTTTACGACCTGGGTGCCTCCTCCGAGGAAGAGGAGAACATCGCCGAGGGACCAGATGACTTCACGGTCGTAGAGACCGATGTGAGACCTTCAATAAAGGTAGGAGAGTCTATGACCCCGAAAACCCAGACAGGGCCTAGAAAGCCTGAGGGAGAACCCCGAAAAACAGAGGCTAAGTCCTCGAAAGGAGCACCGGAGACGAAATTTTCGACGTCCGAAGTTGCATCCTCCGAAAAGCCCAGCGGATCCTTCGAAAAGGACTCCCGGATGGCGAAGACCAGCGAAAAGCATCGGTCGTCGAAGCAGGCCCTCGAGAAGGGACCCGCGAGCGAGAAGACGCTCAAAATGGCCTCCACGTCGAAGGCGCCGTCGAAGAGACCAGCCGAGAAGCTCGACGCCGAGCAGGCGGCAGAGATGGAGAAAAAGAGAAGAAGGCTCGAGGCCGAAATGGAGAGTATGCTCCAGAGGAAGAGAGACTTCGACGAGAAAATGAAGAACTACTCGATTCCCTCGAAGACTGCGACTGCCGCCTCGAGCACCGCAGCGCCAGCCGAAGAGGTAGAGTTGCAGGAGGACTTCGAGGCTGAAGAGCCGCCGAAAACTCCAAACCCCACAGATGAAGGGGAAGATGAGGATTTCTACCGCTCGGAGGGAGATTACCTCCGCGAGAGCTACTACTCAGAATGCTCGGCGTCGTTAGACGAAGAATGGTAGGATCTCGAGGCCGATAACCCCGAGGAACCTGTGGAAACGTATCCGTCGAGGCCTTCGCCGCCAGACGACATCGGGGCTTACTATGAAGTCGTCAAGAAGGCTGCAACAGTCTACAATGTAAAGTTGGAGGAACAGACAAAGGCAGACTTCCTGCTGGAAACATTGCTCCCCTCACAGACAAAAAGCAGTTTCCTGCCCATGCTGAAGAGCGTCACGGCACAAGGAGCTGAAGCCTTCAAGGAACCGGCTACATGCAGGTCGGTGACCCCGAGGACTGAGAAGAAATACAAGTTCTCCTCCGGGGACCCCCCTTATATCCAGGGCACCGTGGCAGCTGACTCTATTATCGCGGCAACTGCCAGGAGAAGGGCCAACGTGCCAACCACATCTGGTCCACCACCTGATAAGGAAAGCAGGAGGATGGACCTCACTGGAAGGAAAATAGAAAGGAATGCGGCCATGCATTGGAGGATGGCAAACTCCAACGCACTCCTGAATAGACACCAATACCAGCACTGGGATGAGATGAGCCAGTTGCTGAAACACATGCCTGAGGAGTACAGGCAGAGGGCAGCCCACCTCGTCGAGGGGGGAAAGGACATAGCAAACGCATGCCTGAAGACGGCCCTAGACGGGGCAGAAACATCAAGCAGACTGATGGCCATAGGTATCACTGAGAGAAGGCAGGCCTGGCTCAGAATATCAGGCTTCAAGGCAGAAGTACAGAACAACATCCTGAACACCCCCTTCAATGGGGAGACGCTGTTCGGAACAGCGGTGGATGACAAACTGACCCAGCTGAAGAAAGACAATGAGACAGCCAAATCAATGGGAGCCCTACAATTCAGGGGGATGCGGAGAGGCACCCCCACGAGGAGACCAAATGGTAGAGGTGGAAACCAGCAATCACATTCGCATCAGTCGCACCACCATGGTCAACAAGGGGACAACCAATGGCAACAGGGTCAACAGAGGCAGAATTGGAGCTCCCAGAATAGGGGCCAGTCCTTTCGAGGGAGAGGAAACGGACGGGGCCAAAGACGGAGAGGTGGTGATCAACCCCCCCAAAAATGACTCCACGAAGAGGGAGGCGATCACCCACCCAAAGCCTCCGGGGGGAGAGCACCTACAGCTAAGGAGAGGCTCACACGGACACGGCTCAAGAGAACACACAACACCAGTAGGGGGAAGGTTGAGATTTTTCCTACACGAGTGGAGAAAAATAACCACAGACAAGTGGATACTAAACATTATACAACACGGATACTGCATAGAGTTGGAAAGATACCCACCAAGCAGGAGGCCAAAGAGAAGGGCTCACAAGGGCAGAGAACTGCGCCTGCTCCAGGAGGAAGCTCAAGAACTGCTCCTCAAAGAGGCCATAGAGCCAGTCCCGCAAAGAGAACGGAACAAGGGAGTGTACTCAAACTACTTCCTAGTACCAAAGGCGGACGAAAGCCTAAGACCCATCTTGGACCTACGCTTCCTGAACACCTACGTAAAAACTCAAAAGTTCAAGATGACTTCCCTGCAAGAGGTCATCCCACAAATAAGGCCCGGGGACTACTTGTCCACAATAGACCTAGAAGACGCATACCTGCACATCCCCATGAACAGGAAACACAAACACTTGTTAAGATTCAAGGTGAACAAAGACCACTATCAGTTCACGACCCTAGCTTTTGGGCTCAAGTCAGCACCAAGGGTCTTTACCAAATGCCTCGCGGCGGTGGCCGCACACCTGCGAAGGGAGGGTATACACGTGTACCCCTACCTGGACGACTGGCTCGTGAAAGCAAGCTCTTACACGACGTGCAAAGCCCACGCAGAACAGGTCACAAGAACGCTCACGAACCTGGGCTTCTCCATCCACTGGAGGAAGTGCTCCATGGACCCAGAACAAGTAAAAATCTTCCTGGGAGCCCTGATCAACACTGTTGAATGCAGAGTGACACCCAGCGAGAAGAGAACACTCAGCCTGCTGAGGGAGAAACGTCACTACCAGAAGGGGCAAGTTCTGACAGTGAGGACGGTGAGCAAGATCTTGGGGATGATGGCGTCATGCATCCACCTGGTCCCCAATGTTCGCCTAAAGATGAGACCACTACAGGAGTGGCTGCAACAACAATGGTCACAAGCAGAAGGAAGTTGGGAAGATCTAGTGGTTGTTACGCACAATGTGCAGGAGGAGATGACATGGTGGACGAAGGAGAATATAACGATGGGGAAGCCTCTAACGCCACCGGACCCAACTGTGACCATCACCACAGACTCATCCCAGAAAGGATGGGGCGCACACATGAACAGGCTCAGAGTGAGGGGTCTGTGGAACCCAGGAGATGCGGTCAAGCACATCAACTACCTGGAACTGAGAACAGTGTTGCTGGCCCTCAAGGCCTTCCAAAAGCACCTTTACAACAGAAGGGTGTTGATACAGACAGACAACACCACAACGATGTTTTACATCAACAAGCAAGGGGGGACTCAGTCATTCCCTCTGTCGAGCTTGGCTCAAGAAATATGGAGATGGGCGATCCCACTCAGGATAGACCTGCTGGCCATACACCTGCCAGGGAAGGACAATGTGGAAGCGGATTGGCTCAGCAGGCAAGCATCGGTGTCCCACGAATGGGAACTGAACAACCAAGAGACAGAGAACCTGTTCAGGAGGTGGGGCACACCAACAATAGACCTGTTTGCAACACGCCGGAATGCAAAATGCCAACACTTTGCATCAAGGGAACAGGAACCAATGTCCCATGGGAATGCCCTATGGATAAGCTGGTCAAAGAAATTTGCCTACGCTTTTCCACCGACGCCACTGATCCCCAGAGTCCTGAACAAGTGCAGGTCGAGCAACATGACTCTCATCCTGGTGGCTCCCCAATGGGCGAGGCAGACTTGGTACTCCCAGATTATGGAGATGGCGCAGGGCAGAGCACACAAGTTCCCAAAAAGAAGAGCCCTTCTCTCCATGGAAGGGGGACAAGTTCTACACCCAGAACCAGAAAGCCTCTGCCTGTCAGCGTGGCTCCTGAGGACTTAGAGTTTGCTCATCTAAAACTACCAGAGAGCACACTTCGGGTGCTGAGAGAAGCAAGGAGACCCAGTACACGGAAGTGCTATGGGGAGAAATGGAAGAGGTTCACGCAGTGGTGCCATAAGAAAAACCTGGAGAAAAAACTGACGAGAGAGTCTACAGTACTCAGATACCTCACGCACCTGATCAAAGCCAAACTAAGCTCGTCCTCGCTGAGGGTTCACCTGACAGCGATTGTGGCATACACAAGGGGAGAAACGGGGAGAAGTTTCTTCACTTCCAGAGTAGTGAAAAGGTTCTTGGAAGGAGCAAAGAGAATAGCGCCACCCAGGAGGATGCCGCCGCCGGCATGGAACTTGAACGTGGTACTGACCGAACTCATGAAGCTGCCGTTTGAACCCATCCATAAAGCGTCACTACAAATACTGACAATGAAGACCGCCTTTCTAGTAGCGATAACATCGCTACGCAGAGTGAGCGAACTACAAGCTTTAACGCTGCAAGAACCGTACATACAAATACACAGTGACAGGGTCGTGATGAGGACAGACCCGCATTTCATGCCCAAGGTAGTATCTAAATTCCACATGAACCAAAGTATCCAGATCCCTAGCTTCTTCCAGAAGCCCACATCAAATGCGGAGAGGGCGCTCCACACTCTGGATGCAAGGCGGGCAGTAATGCACTATATAGAAAGGACGAAAGAACACAGGAAGACAAAACAATTCTTTGTGTCCTTCGCAAGGAGTCTCCTGGGTAGACCAGTGACTAAGAACACCATAGCAAGATGGATTGCAAAAACAATACAGCTCTGCCACATGCAAGCGGGTGAGGAGCTCACGGAGGGGCCACGAGCCCACTCAACCAGGAAGAAAGGGGCAACAATCGCCTTCCTGGCAAACCCGCCCATCCAAGACATATGCCTGGCGGCAACATGGGCTTCAGTGCACACTTTCACTAAACACTATTGCGTAGATGTGCAGATGAACAAGGAAGCACAAGTGGGCCAAAGAGTGCTTCAACATATCTTTAACAACCAACGCTCATCTTCCACCCAGCCGCCACATGAGTGACAAAACCGCTACGAAATCAATGCACAGCATAGTGAATCCAGAAAGATTCACGCTGCAAAACGAATAGTTTCTTACCTGTCGGTGTAGTTTTGCAGCTTGAAGATCTTTCTGGATTCACTAGCGAACCCACCCACCTCCGCCAGAAAGATGAGGCTGGAGAAGGTGGAAGGACATAGAGTAAGATGGGAACGCTTAACAACACAAATATACGTGAAGAAGTTTACGTTGAAGGAAAGTTTTAATACACATAGCCATGGATTCACCACAAAGGAGGAAAGAAAAAAGAATCCGAAGATGGCGCCCAAGGGTGGGAGCTTCCGCAGGAAGCGTGCCGACGTCACGAAGGTGCACCAAATGGTGGGACGTCGACGCCCACCTGGGCTACAAAAAAAAAAAAAAAGAGAAAAAAGACTACGAATCCGGACCCAACCACCAGATCGCGGAATAATGCACAGCATAGTGAATCCAGAAAGATCTTCAAGCTGCAAAACTACACCGACAGGTAAGAAACTATTCGTTCTCTCCTTCTGTGTGTTATACGCCTGTCCTACTAAAAGGTGGATACATTAAACATGAACCACTGAGCTCTGTTGCTCTTACAAGGAATTGTCTTACTCAAAGAGTCGCAGAGTCATTTTATTCCAATTGCAAGTAACTGCTACCGCGATTTTCCAAGTATCACACAGTTTGGTAAAGAGAGGTAGCTGGGGTCACAGTTCGCTTGTTTTGGAACCACATCTGACAATTAATAAACTAACTATACATCCAGTACCAGTACATTAGGTTTGGAGATAGTTATGCATTTGTCGGTATATTAGAGATTCTTCTTAAACACATGCAGACACGCATGCAAACATACGTTCGTCCATATACCCTTTTATGTCCTTGGGTGAAAAACTTGCAAATATTGTCAATATACAATTTTATCTAGTTCAACCGGAAACGGCCTGACTACATTTAAAGCAACAGGTGCACCAGTATCATCCTCCTCAAATGCTACTTACTTGTATCGACCCCAGGAGGAGGAAAGTCCGAGTCAGCGCGCGTGGCCTGATTCCACATACATTTCCAAGCCGTGCACAGTAGTAATTACCCAGCCTGATGTGCAATCAGATGGTCAGAAAACCACTGAGGCTATAATAACCGAGCACGTCTGCGAGAGTAATATATTTTATTTATTGCCTAATGATGAGATCATACAAAAACAAGCTCTAACCCGGTTCCCAAGCTATAAAGTCGGCGGCTCTGACAGTTAGGCCACATCCACTCTTGTCCCATTAAGGGGGTTCACTAGAGTAGGCCAATTTCTGCCTTCCAGGAGGTGGGGGCGGTGTGTTTGGACTACACCAAATCGCACTGCTGGTTTACACAATTTTTACTGTTTCAAGCACATGAATATGAAGTGATCTGCCCAGAATCACACGATGTGCCCGGCGAAGTGGCAAAGCCACGATTGTACCGCAGCTCTCCAGGTTCCCAGCTCGGGCTCAAGACACTAGCCCACGTTTACCATTTAAAGCAACTGTGCCATTTTACAAACCTTGTGACATCCAGTAACTGAAGAGAATTAACAAGTTAGCTCCCAATACTAAACACCATTTTCTCTGATGGCCAGGAACGTATTTGTTCTGTGAAAGTCACGTCCTATCCAGCAAGAAAAATCCTGTACTCATTTTTTCCGATTCCAATTCTCTTGCTGCGCTCAAGTGCACATTTTGTACTATATTTATATTTTATATATTTATATTTAAGGGGAGAGGATGTGGTACGTCTGCTAAACTGCCGACTTAGGTGCTGGAAACCAGCGTTCGAGCCTCTGGTCACGTCCACATCCTGTGATTCAGTGGAAATCACCTGATCTCCCCGTGCCTGATAGTGTAATGTAAATACGGTGCTTGTGTAAAGCGCTCCAATACCTTCTGGTCGAGTTCGCGCTATATAAAATATGCAAAAAAAATGTATAGTGCTATTTCATTTTGCGCATACCTTCTGAAACAAACAGAACTCAACGTAGACTTTTTTTGTCTCTATGCATTAACGCTTTCTTTGATTTTATGGGCCCGAATTACATGCACTGCCTGGGTGGTACTGATTTTTACTGAGGCGCTATTTTACATAAGTGCCATATTACATAGGTGCGCAATATAAAAATAACACACAAGGTAACAATAAATAGTAAAGGCTAGATAACCAAACTCATAACGAAAAACGAACATTCTCGGATTGCTTAATTTGCAGGTTGCTTAATTAGTGCCGATGCACTAATATTTGAAAAGATAGATGCAATGTTTATTGTAACTTGGTGCAAATGGCAATTGGACACGTTTTGCTCCATTATTTCTTGATCAGTCAGTACTTTTTTGCTCAGCAGTGATTATGTGTATAGCGCCTGTAGGAAGGGGGAGGCTCTAGTTGGCGCAGTGCAACACTAGCGACAAGCAGGGACTCTCTCTTCCTCGTCAGGGCTGAGGGTTTCCTTTCAGACAACCTCTGCTTACCCTCTAGGTAGTGTGGCTTAAGCAGTCGTAGGCTAATCTTTGGGGCACATAGGGTTAAACACTTGCAATATTACACCTTCACAAGCAACCCACCACACAACGAGACCAGACTGTATTCTGTAAAAATATATATCTTTATATAGATTTTAAGCAGGCTTGTGAATACAGTCAACGTACTTTAAGGTATCGGTTCCAAATTACTTAGTTCAAGTTGCCACAGTTCTTTCTAGCAATAAGCGTTCTTTAGGGCCTTCAGGCCGGTTCAACAAAGTTCTTGTGGAGCAGGCGGCTTCCAGGGGATCTGTCCCACGTCGCGTTGCTTTCCTGGGGTCGCTGTTCGTTGCGGCTCTCAGCCGAGCAGGTCACGGGTCATCCGGGGCAGCGGTGCTCTGTGGCGGCAGGGTCCTTCCTTTGGCGTTCGCTCCGACCCTGGAGGCGGTGGCTGGGTGTTGGCGGCAAGTGGCAGTACGGTCCTCAAGTGCAGGACGTACCCAGCCAAGTGCCGGTGCAGCTGTATGCTCACAGCTGAGCTGTCGGGCAAGATACCGACTCAGTGGAATCTCACAGGGCAATTGTCCGTCTTTGCAAGTGGATTGATGGCTCGTGGCGCAGTCAACTCGAGAGCTCGGACCGGACGGATCCTCCTTTGCTTTGCTCTCGGGCTCCCGGTGCAGTTGCGGTCACGGTGTTCGGGCCAGCGGCGGCTGGACCTCACTTTGCTTTCGCTGTTGCTTTGGGCCCCGGTCACGGTGGTCAGGTGGATGTCGTTGCCTTGGAGGAGATTCCTCCGTCGGTACTGCAGCGATAAGCAGCACCCACAGTCGCTTCCTTCAGGGTGTAGCGCCCACTGGTCCTGGGGCGCTGGTCAGGGGGCAAGTTCGCAGCAAGCCCTTGGAGATCTCTCAGCAGAGTTTGGCACAAAGTCTTGTAAAGCAAAAGTCTTCTCGTAGTCTTTCCTTTCTCCTCTCCTTCGGCAGCAAGGCACCAGACACAGGCAAGAGACAGCACCCCTCCCTGTCCTTCACGGTCCTTCTCGTCGGGCAGAGTTCCTTCTGTAGCCCAAACCGTATCTAATTTTCAAGGAGCAGGGCTCCTTCTTTTATAGGGCATTTCTTTTGTTCTCGCAGGCCAGGGGGGCCTTTGCATAGCCACTTTCAGTCCTTGAGTACCCTGGTGGGTGTACTCCGGCTTCTGCTTTCAGTGTGAGGGGCAGGCGCATCAGACGCCCTACAGGAGGTGGAGCCAGCATTGTGCGGACAGGGGCAGCCAGAGTACCTGGTTGATGGGGCTTCGCCCTTCCTGGGCCAGATGTCGGCTGAGTCATCAGTCGCTCCCCAGGAGGGTGGAGCCAGCATTGTGGTGGCAGAGCACAGCAAGATCCAGAGTCAAGAGCCACTCCTACCGCCCACTAAGGTGTAATCTGCGCATTCACCACCTGCCCTCTCCCCAACCCTGTCACTCACACATCCCAGACAGTCAGATACACATACCAGCAGAGGCGGGCTGAAATGGTTAGGCAAGCAAATGCTAACTTTCTAAAAGTAGCATTTGCAAACACAGGATACTAAAACAAACTTGACTACAAGAAATATGTTATCATCCTGAGTTCAGGCATACTAAACATGACGCGCTACCATGCTCCTTGAGCCTGCTGGGATTATAGCGTGTAATAATTCCAACAGCTCAGTCTGGCCTAATGGAGCAGGTAGCCTTCAATAGTGAGCTACGATTTTGGTTGTAAGTCACTACTAGGACATGCCACACACATCAGGGCTTGTCCTACCTTACACCTACAACGCACCCTGCCCGCAGGCCTACCATAGGGGTGACTAATATGTAGTCAAGGGAAGGTTCGGGGGCTGGCAAGTGGGTGCACTTGCCCAGCTAGCGTGACAGTACGAGACCGCACGCGGGTTCTGCGGGCGCAGTTCCCAGACACATCTTTACGGCTGCTACGGTGGGTGGCGCAACCAGCGCTGCAGGCCCACCAGCAGTATTGGCATCTACAAGCCCTGGCACTCCTAGTGCACTTTACTAGGGACTAACAGTAAATCCAATGAACCAATCATGGATACCAATCGCATGTACAATTTACAGTAGGGAGCACTTGCACTGCGGCACGGGTCAGCCGTGGCGCAGTGCCCTGAGTATCGGAAAACCAGCAAAACATCGGAGGCACACCAGCAAAAAGTGGAAGGGAGACTCACCCCAAGGTGCCAGGTCTAACAGCGCCCATGTTGACACACATGAGCAATGGTTTTGCTATTGCAAACAACATTGCGTGCCAAAAATTGCATCACATGGCACGCACGTTCAAAAAGTACTAGGGTGCTAAATAGCACATTTGTGCAAACTACCACTTGTACAGCTGCTATGCAGTTTACAGTTAGACAAGTGGTATTCTCCGGACAGCAATGTGGCCATGGACCTGGAAGTGCAATGTTCCCAAAATGTTACCTTAGGATAGTCAATCCCATATGCACGTTTATATCGCTTTCAAATATTTCTATTCGGAATGTTTTATTGCATATATATTTTGTGTCCATATTTAATTGTTCATTTTGCAATCACACGTTTCTCTCTTTCGTCACAGCAAATTCAGTCACAGTTCTATATGTCAGGTAGTTCTCTATGACATATCATTTTCGGATGACTGAGTTTCATCTGGGCAGTTCAGGTCTGCACTTGGCCATAATTGGCCCTGTAAACGTGTTTTGCCTTAAAACGTGAATTTCCATCTAAAATAAACTACAAACGCAATAGCAGATAATTCTCTGTGCTTAAATAACGCGTCTTTATTTTTCTATCCGACGACAGCAGCCCCATCGCTATTAAAAACAAGTCCTAAACTGAAATAATGGCAAACCAGAGTCCCGAACACAGCAGACCATCTGTGCGGTAAAGAGCTCGTGACTTGGCCTTGCCATTAGGTCAAGAGCGGCTGCCACGGATCACTATAACCCCACCTAAATCAATTCACACTTTTCAATTCCTCGCGCAAGATCACACTATTGTGTTAGAGCGTGGATTCCGCGATTTGAACTCTGGTGAGGTCTCCCGTTACCACTCCGATTCACTATAGCCCAGCGTTACATGAGACGAGCATGTGCACACAATCGCACACAGCACACAGGCTTACCCTTCGCTGGGACTGGGGCAGTGACTTCCCTTCTGATTTCAAACACAGCAGCGGCGTCAGCAAGAGTCCCCACGTCATAAAGTGTGAAGCGTGCATCCTTATCTGTGCCGCAGCAGCAGGAAGGCAGCAATAATACAACCAGGAAGTCAGGCATCCTTGCCCGTGGCATGGGAGGAGCCTGTGACGCGGCCGGAAGAGGCCGGTGTTGCTTGTGGATGCAGGGCTCCCATGAGGAAGGGAGAGCCCCGCGGTAGCGGTGGAAATCCAGAGAAGTCCCGGGTCCCAGGAGGGGGCCCGGTTGAAGTGGAGAGGCGGGTGTTTTTCGGCGTCACATTGCCCAGCAGCCCGGTGAGTGGTGGCACGCCAGTGCGCTGACACATCTTGGGCATGGAAAGTGAAAGTGCTTTCAAGGGTAGAAGCTTTGAGCTGCACTCCTGAGGCGGAAGCCGGGAGAGACTTCATTTTTAAAATTGTAAATTGTCACAGAATTACTTGTGTAAATAGCTTTTAAAATCACTCACTTGTCGGAATTTAGCTGCTGGAAACAGCGGAGCCAGCGCTGACACAGCACGCAAACCGTCAAACACTCCTCGCGCCACGAGCAGAGGCCACGCCCCCTTTTTAGGCCACGCCCCCACGGTCCTCAATCACTGGCACAGTATAAATCATGTGCTTCTTCCGGTCGCGCAGCGGGCGAGCGCAGCAGGCGCGACGTTTGCGCGCCAAAGGCGCGCCTAAGGCAAGCCAGTCTACGCCCGTCCGTGACCGACCGGGACCAGGGGCCACCCCCCTTGGCCAACCATTAATCCAGACCATAACCTATCTCCCGCAATCCATTCAGCAACTAAACCAAACATGTGGGCTATCCTGTCTACATACATGGGACCCCTCTACCCAACACTCCGCCTGCAATCAGTGCGGTTTTCGTTTCTCTCATGGTATAAAGAATCCCACATCATTCTCCATGCTGCTGCTTAACTGCCGTTCGCTTCCCAAACACTCTGAGGAAATCTCTCGATTGTTAGAAGAGAGAAGCCCAGACGTCTTTTTTGCCACAGAGACCTAGTTACAGGAACACTCGGAACCCGACCTGTTGCAAGCACTTCCACCGGGCTATCAAATACTCCGCCTCGATCGAAAAAAGGGCATCGGCGGCGGTCTAGCTATAATCTACAAATCGGATTATATTGTCACCAGCACCCCTGTAGACTTCCCAGACTGCGAATGCCTTCCTTTTTTCATAAAATTAAGTGCTACACATACCTTCTCGGGTATGCTTATATATCGTCCTCCTGGACCACAAAGGCAGTTTCAAACAGACCTCACCTCGATCGCGGCAAGTCTTGCAGTTAGCGCTGCCAATTTCACAATTCTGGGTGACCTTAACATCCACTTGGATGACCCAATTGACTCCATAGCAAGGGACCTATCCTTAGGCTTAAGCCCCCTTGAACTACACCAGCGTGTCTCTGGGCCCACCCATCTAAAGAGTCATCTCCTGGACCCTGTCTTCAGCAACTGTAATAACCTTCACATCGGAAATTCTTCTCCCCTTCCCTGGTCCGACCACTTCCCCATCCCGCTCACCCCCCCCCCCAAACCCCCGATGATACAACGATCTCGCAACTGATCTCCACTCCACCTACCCGAGTGGGAGGATCTCCTACAAAGTACCAAACCCACCAATACTTCTACTCCCACCCAAGACAATGATACCTACAACCTATGGATCACCAGCTCCCTTGATACAGTTTTACCACTAAAAAACTCCCACACCAAGCGGGGCTATCCTACAGCCCCATGGTACACAAATGAACTACGAGAGTCCAAACGCGTATGTAAACGACTGGAGAGGAAATGGCGTCTCAGCTACCTCCCATCAGACAAAACTAGTTACAGAACAGCAATTAAAAATTACAAAACGGAAATTCTTCTAGCGCAATCTAAATACTTCGAACTCAAGATTGAGAACGCAGCTTCCAAACCCAAAGAGATCTATCGAATAGCCAAAACCCTCCTGCAACTTCCAGAACCTGCAAAGCACCATAACAACACTCAGATCCACTGTGAGGAAATAGCTGACTTCTTTCACCAGAAAATAGAAACCATCAATTCTTCTTTTCCTCACCCAGTCACTCTACCCACAGATTTCGTCAATACAGGGTGTACGATAGTCCCTTCTCACGATCTCAACAGCTTTCCTCCTTTAGATCTCACCAAGCTGGAGAAATTTATGGGACAGGTTAAATCTGGATCACCTACCGACCCAGCACCTCCCAGTACCCTCACCCAGATTACTCATCTGATCTCGCCCACCATCCTAGACCTGCTCAATTCCTCACTCCATACTGGTATTGTCCTTCCACTATGGAAGAGAGCAATGGTCAGAGCTCTATTAAAAAAACCTAATCTTGACCAATCTAACCCCGCCAATTACCGTCCCATCTCCCTCTTACCATGGCTCAGTAAACTCCTCGAGAAGCATGTCAACTCCGTTTTCACCGACTTCTTAGAAGCCAATAACATCTTAGATCTCTCCCAGACCGGCTTCAGGCCCCGTCACGGAACGGAGATGGCACTGATTGCAGTTACGGAGGAGGCACGAAGGATCTTGGACGATGGCGGATCCACGGTCATCGTCCTACTTGACCTAAGTGCCGCTTTCGACACTGTCAATCATAATATCCTACTCCAGCGTCTTGAGGGAATAGGACTGTCGGGGACCGCTCTCAGCTGGATGAGATCTTACCTGACTGACCGATCCTTCAGGGTTTTTGAGAAGGACTTCTCCTCTGCCAGCAGACCTCTTAATTGTGGAGTTCCTCAGGGCTCCTCCCTGAGCCCCACCCTTTTTAATGTCTATCTGCGCCCCCTAGCTGATGTCGTCCGACCATTTGGTGTGAAAATCGTCTCTTACGCGGACGACACGCAGCTAGTGGTATCATTGAACCCCCCCCCCCCTAAACTCTCATCACAGCCTACACAAATGCCTGGAAGCAGTCGCCACCTGGATGTCCGGCTCTTGTCTCAAACTTAACGGGGACAAAACAGAGATAATGCTCCTTGGAAATAACATCGCAAAAACTATTGATTCCATCTGGCCTCTCTGTTTAGGTAATCCCCCGCAACCCAAGGAGCAAATCAAGAGCCTAGGCATCTGGCTGGACAACACCCTCTCTTTCAACCATCAGGCTACCAAGCTAGCTGCCACTTGCTTTGGGTTGATGAGACTGCTTCGCAAAATTCTCCCCCTCCTCCCATTCCATTCGAGACGAATTATGGTTCAAGGACTGATCTCTCCCGCCTCGATTGTACCTATCTATACCTCGGAGCACCCCAATCCACACTCAACCAACTCCAGGTTATTCAAAACTGTGCGGCAAGAATCCTCCTGAACGTTCCTCGCCGACCCTCAGTAAGAGCCAGACTGAAAGACCTTCACTGGCTCCCGGTGAGAGCCAGAATCGAATTTAAGAGCATGTGCATTGCACATGGCTCTTACTGGGGAACAGGCCCCCTCATCAATTCCCCCCTGGTGAAAGCCTATCAGCCCACCCGTTCTCTCAGATCTGTGACCTCCCACCTCGCCTCAGTACCACGCATCAGGAAGGCCAGATGTGGTGGTCGAGCGCTCTCCTACAATCTAGCCAGGATCTGGAACTCCCTCCCTCTCCATATCAGATCCGAACCTAACCTCCTCACTTTCCGGAAAACTCTCAAAACCTGGCTATTCAGCAAAACTTCGGCTTAAAACCTCTCTCCGCCTCTCCCCTCCCACCTCTCTGAACCAGTTCAAGCTCTCTACAGCGCTGGGACGCCCCTGGGTAGCCAACGCGCTCTACAAATCCTCATTCCATTCCAAGGGCTTGCAAGGGGGACAGGAGATGCGCGCGCGTCCACATATCCAGCCCGATCCGATCCTGCGCGTGCCCATCTCCTGTCGCCCTTTAAGCCCTTGAAAGCAAAGTCGACAACAATAGGTCTCGCAGGCGACAGCGCTTTCGCGCTGTGTCGCCAGGTGCGAGACCTAAAAAGGATGTCAAATAACTATGTCCAGACCATGTACTCCAGTGTATTGTTTGCCTGTAGATATTCTCTTGCTGCCTTTGTATTCGAAAAGAAACGCCAATCCCTCCATCCTGCACTTGCAGTACAATATCCGTTTAGAGTGTAGATCCTTTCGTGATCACTTGTATATCTTGCCTACCCTCAAGGTGGCATGACTCAGCGCTGAGAATGCATCTATCTTCGAAGTTATTACATTTTGGTGCTGCTTCCTGGTTGCCATCTGGTCAGTAGATCCTGTTTTCTGGGATGTCTGAGTTCAGCCAGAACTGTGCCCATAACTTTGTCTCCAGGACTCTTGGTAGGCAAGCACGTCTCTTTAAATACAAACACATTAATCACCGAGGTGGCTCCTTTTATTGATGATTGGAAGAAAGTGTTATTGTAATTGCACTTATATAGCGCTTACTAGGTCAATTGGCTGAGCGGGGCAACTGGTAATTTTTCCTTTAGCATTGCCACTTGGTTGATGATGGGGATGAAGGTTGAAACTGTCCCTCTCTTGCTCAGAGTGGGAAAGGTTCTCTAGAAGAGGCCGACCTCTTGTCCCATTTCCTGATCACTGTCTGTGAGGCTTTTGATGGGCAGGTACAGAAAGTTCGCCCCTCTTTGTGGCTTTGTTGTGGGTGGTCCAGGATGGAGACTACCCTGCTGAGGAGAGTCACTATGTACAAAGGCAGTGTTGCAAAATAGCCTTGAGAGACACTATAAAAAGCAAACCATTCTAAAGCGATGTGGTGAGGGTCTTCTAGTTGGAGTAGCTGCCCCAATCCGTCGCTCGTCAGACCAACTCCCACAGCCCCTCCGTCCACCCAGACCTTACATTTCTCTCCTCACGCCAGAGACCGGTCTCACTCTTTTACGTAGGCTGTTTCGTTCTCTTCAAAATGCCTCGTCTCCCAGGCAGGTGGTCGGCGAGGCAGAAACCACCTGTACCAGACAAAAAACGCTACATCCACAAACACAACAGTCTTCGGTATGCATCACCTCAATATTATCCCTGTTCCCTTATGGTGCACTTCTTCCCTCCTGACCCTCAGGGGTGTCCAGGCAGAGACGCCAGATGTTCCCCACTCAACCGGCTGTATACCCCCAGCACACAGTGCTCTGGGAACATACCAGAAAGGACCGGAGTCCTTACCCCGAGCAGAGGAACATCACAGTAATAATGAGTTGGTTATTCATGGCGCCTCCAACCGCAACTGCCCCTAAGCTGTTTCCAAGCTCAGCAAGTAGCTGTTGCCAATCTCCCTCCTTGAGTAGGAAGAGTAACGTGTAAGGTGAAAGAGGAGCAGCTTCCATCATAAGAGCAGCCAATGAAGAAAGAAAATACAATAAGTGAGCGAGATGAGAGCAGATGGACCGGGCAAACAAATGAATCGGTATTTAGGATGTGGGCAGCGATCTACCAACATCAATATTTATAAACATCAGCTCCGCTAACAGTGCAGTTAGTGACCAAAACCCCTCCTCGGGTGCGGAGAACACCATTACACCCAGTTAGTTCAACTAGTGCCATCTCCACTCCTTCAGCCTCCCCCCATCAAATCTTCCCCTGCCCCACTTAAAGTCCAGGTGTGCTCAAATGGCTTTCTCTCACAGAACACCCATATTCATGCCAAAAAAAAAAATTCTCAACCATTGTATATGACCTGTCTCACACAGATCTCTTCCAGTTCCCCGGCAAAAGAAGAACACCGATTAATTGTATCAACGCCATTGAACCGCGCATGAAAGCATGGCACAAAGCCTCTATATAAACAGATCACCAATATCATTGTGAGGTTCGTGTGTCTTCCAGCTGCAAGTGATGGAACACAAATACAACTGTAGCTGCCACCAATATCGATCACAACTGAGAATCTCATCATGAGTGGGTCAAAATTACAATTCCCCAGTCTCCTATCCCCCATCATCCGCACTCCTTCTCGGTCTCCTACCCCCCAAGTACCAAACCCAATCTACTGGCCTCCTCGCCCACCAGGCCCCCAGATAGCCAGGCATCGGGGAAGAGCAAGAGTAACAAAGTTGTGAAAGTGGCATGTCTTTCCAAATTTTCTTTTTTCCAAGAAGGGCTCATAAAGAGGTAGCACTGAAGACTACATACGTTGGGTCCCTTTAACTTTGTGGTTGCAAGTGTTAGGTCATGTGAAGTCGTTGTTAGGAAATGCAAGCCTATTCACAAACCATTAACATTACCAATCTTTCCTCTTCGGGATTGCAACAAGCAAAGCATTGCAACCAACCAAGCCGAACTAATGCGCACATACTTATTAAAGTGTGAAATGTTTAACGTGTCTATTACACGTTGTTAAAACCTAATGCTTCAGTATGGTGACTCGAAACCTCTGTTTTGTTTCATCTTGCGGTGTCTGCTCACTAGGTGTGCCAGTCTGCAAGCTGAGAGGCACCTTCCCACCAGGAATGATGCTCTCTAGTGCAACATGCTCAACTAAAAACCTACATGTGGTTTTAAATGTTGATGGCAATCCTTTAGTGCACTTCTGTGCTCACCAAACATCTGCTTGCATATCTGGTGAGAGTTTAGTTGTGCAGTTGTTACTGATCCAAAGTATAAATCTGCATCTGGCTTTCCCGGGGGAGCTTATCTCCACTGCCAGAGTAGAGGGACCCACATGCCCCTCTGCTCTGTGATGTACAATTTAAAAAATGTTCAATAAATACTTAAGACTGTGCAAAAACCTATACTGCTGCACACTGCACTTTTATCCCCCACACAATGGGTGGTCAGTGCAATGTTACTTTGCTCTAGGATGTTTTAAAATGGTTGAGTGGTTGCTATGCTCCATTCTCTGGAGGGCGTTATAACAAAATGTTTACAGCACAGTGTTCTCACTTTTGATATTCAGATCATATGAAACACAATAAATAATAGCAGAGTCCTCTAAACCAGCTCTTTTTTAAGAAAATGTAAACATATTGAAACGCTACACAGCATGCAAAAAGAGCACGTTTTTACACCTTTCATATCTGATAGGATGATTGCAGATGGGTCAAATTATGTTCAATTCTACTCTAAAGTGAATATCTACAACACTTGTCAAACTTCAAATCTATATATTTTATTTTTGCTATAGCAGTTGATATTTAATTTGTGTCCACTTGTCGTTACATTTGGAACTTTTAGGCATGAAAGCCGCTGAACTTGTAAACTGAACAGTCATTAGTTAACTAGATTACGTGTGCCCTAAAACATCCCCTCTTTGTCTAATGTGGGGACACAGCGATCTATCTCATTGTTTTAGGATGTTTTTTCTCTGGTTTGCCCTGCAATCTCCAGCCTCAAGTGAAGAGAGATGGTCTCTTCAGTGCATCTAAAGTCTGCCTCCAATGAATCAAATGAGCCTTTCTTTGGCTAGACACCCTTTTTTTACCGATTTATCAGATCTTCAGGACCGGTCGTTAGTCCAGGGTCTTAAGTGCACCAGTATAGAGAATCCTCTCTTCATTCACCAGGAATGATGCCTTACAGCAAATATGAAAGGTGGAAAACCTACTTGGTATTCAGTAAAAATACAGGCAATTCTGCCATTTCCTCACTCACCGCCTCACACTAGTTACTAGATAAGTCAGAAAAAGCTTTATTCCTTTCTTTGGCTTTCAAATGTCTGACTAGGAAGAGCCTGATTGCCTTCACGAAAGCAGTGTACTTTGCATAAATAGTACAGCCTAAGATTGTGATGATGTATGACCTCCCCCTTTATAGCATGATGAACACAATAGTAATATGATAAACAATAGCAGAAAGAAAGAATACTAACAAATCATAAGAATTACAAAGTAAAAAACAGGTTACTCAAGTGCCATACCGTGCGAGTCGCAGTGAAGTTGGAGAGACATACAAGTGGTCAATCAAGTACAGTCCCTCATTGTTTCTCAAACTTTAACAACCGGTGATTCAGCCCATGTATGTGCCACTTATCATGGACCTTACATTTCTTCCATTCAAGCTTCTATTTTTTCCCCTCTCAATGCACTGCATTGTCCCTTGTAGATATCCTAGACTGAACATGATCAGCAACACCTCCTCATTTCCAGTGGGACCCGAGTTGCCCTCCCATTCCTCCTTTGCTTCCATAGGTTTATGGGAAAATAGGTTGCTTTCTACCTTTACAGGCCTCTTTGTTTGAAAAGGTATTACCGCCTCTGGGGGTCACCCTGCTGTAATAGTCTTTAATGTAGCCATTTGAAGACCATTAGCCTCTAATCTGGGTTTGGAGGCCCATACACTCTCCTCCCCGCCCGACCTGTGCTACACGTCCTTCTTCACTTCATGGTGCATCAGCTCTTTCATTCTGAGGATTCACCCCTAGAATCTTTGTCTACTGGGGCATTCGGTGTCGATCATGGCCTCAAGCTCTATGTGGTTTCTTAAGTTGCTGCACCCAGTGGTTCACCTCTGGGTGCTGATATCTTGTCAGTCTGGATGTTGCTGAGCTTAGCTTAAAGCAGGTGCAAAACATGTTCTCAAGCCTGCAGGTCCACCAGAAGCAGGTGTTGCCACAGCTGCTGTTTGCTTCCTGCCACACCCTCCTGACAAAAGAAATGTGGCTTTGTAGATGAAAATGTGACTAAGCAATGACTAGAGAATCTCAGATTCTTGATTTGGGTGTGGGAAGAACAAAGAGACTGACATAAAAAAATGGCTTTGATGTTTTTCCAAACAATTTAGATTCCAGAAAGGAGTATGAATACCTCTCGAGATTCTAACCGCGCCACAAAACTCTGTGCTGAAGCAGTTTGAAGATCTGTACTTACTCAGACTTCAGGTCTCAAAGGTGGTCAGTTTCTCGTGCCAAGGAATGTAAAGTCCCATGCTTCAGCTAGACTGGTACGATGCACATGCTGGTGCGAGACTTAGCTAGTGGTTGGCCACTGTAACTTTGCACACCAAGTTTCTCAGACTTGCATCTAGTGGTTAAGTTTAAGTTTATTATGCATAGTTAATTAAAACCGTTGCAATGCGTATTACAAAATTCTTAAAACATCATTATTTAAAACCATTAAAATAGATCATAAATTTGGGAGGTTCATTTTTGTGGCTTTCGGGTAACCCTGGTTAAGGTATATTTGTGATGTTAGCGATTGATAAGAATTTAGGGTCATCCATGCATGCGATCTTCTTGAGAATAGTGCCTTATCCTCCAATAAGGAGAGTGATTTAACATTTTTCCAGACTCGTTTTTTGAAAGTACTATGCTCAAGTTGTGTGTCCGGGAGCTCTGATAGTTTGGTGGCTTCCAATGCTGCTTAAAGGTAAGTTCTTGCCTCAGAGGCATCCCTGCTTTGTATATCCTGCCATAGCAGAGAGTTTAATGCGTCTGTGGTGGCGCTTCTAGGTTAATGCAAGCAAATGATGTAAGCCCCTTTCCTGGCTAGATCTTGCTTTTGCAGGCCAAACTCCAGTCTTATTTGAGCCGGAGATGTGTAAGGTGGGAGCAAGAACATTGTTCTGTAAGCTTTGACCTGTGTACTATCCAGGTCTTTGAAGTCTCTTCCCTGCATAGCTACCATAGGTAATCGAGGGAAACAACTTTGCCTGGATTACTTTCAGGGAAGGGGTCTGAGTCGGACCCATCAATTGAGTTACCAGGTTTTTCATTGTCAAGGCGATCGATGACCCTTTCCTTCTTATGTCCTGCTTCTGGTGCACGAAAGCGCCTTCTTTGTCGAACATGACTCCCAGATATTTGTACACACAAGCTGGCTCAATTTTTAAACCGCCAAGAGACCAGCTCTTCTGTTGTTTTTTGTTGATGTTAATTGACATTGTGCGAGTATTACTGAGGTTTATTTTTAGGTTGTTTTCCGTAGCATATTTTTTCATTTCAGTCCGAAGACGTTGAAGACCAATGTAGGTGTGGCTAAGTAGCACTACGTCATCTGCATACAGGCGATTGCTCAGAGTTTCCCTCCTATCCTCTGAGAGTGGGAGTTACAAGCGTCGAGCACTCTCAGTAGATCCACCATAAAAAGGTTAAACAGAATTGGCGCAAGCACACACCCTTGTTTAAGTCCTTTGTTGGTTTGTACTTTTGAGGATAGGTGAGTGCCGCTTCCTAGTTTCACCTGCACCCAGGTGTCGGCCGTATGGAGAAGCATCAGCATGTTCAGGATCGACTGCAGTATGCCCCTTTGCGACAGTTTCACCCATAATCTACCTCTCTCGATGTTATCAAATGCTGCGCTGAAATCGATGTAACACAAGTGTAGCGTGAGCTTAAAAGATTTTGCTGCATCAATGATTAGTGAAATGTCAAGAATGTTTGTTGTTGTTCCAGTCTTTTTCCGAAAGCCAGTCTTATTCAGCGGTATAATCAAGTTAGACTCAGCCCAAAGTGCAATCTCCTCTAGTATGGTGCCGGCAAAGTATTTCGCCTCGTTATCAAGAAGGGCTACTAAGCGATAGTTGTTTGGGTCAGTCTTGTCTCCTTTTTTGTAAATAGGAACGATCGCCGACCCCCTCCAGGATTCTGGGATTCTGTTTAGTAGCCTAATTTCCACGAATAAGAGTTGCATGATGTCCGCCCACTCTTTGTTCTTTGCTTTGTAGAGGGCAGGTGGGATGCCATTTGGTCCCAGGGCACCTTCTTTCCTGCCTTTGGCTATCTGATTTTTAATTAAGGCTGTCTGCTGGTTCCTCATGTTCTCTGGGAGGTTGATGTTTATTCCTAAAGAGGCCTGTCCCAGTGTCTCTAGTGTGCGCGTTTCACAATTTCTCTCTATAATCTTATTTGTCCTCATTTGCGCTCCTAGATGCTCCGTTTGGTCATTAAAGTGACTGGAGAGGTATTTGATCCAAATCTCTTCGGTGATGTGAGATCCTATTTCTTTATACTGCGGGCGCATGATCCCATTCACTGTTTGCCAGAAGCAGGTGCTGTTGTTGGTATTTATATCGTAAAGTAGTTTAGTCCAGACCTCATTTTCACCATCTCTCTTGATGTTCCATTTTGTTTGTTTGAGCACTGCCCTTTGGTTTTCAACTCTGCTCGTAGGCTGATATTGTTAGGGGTCGTTCTCCACTTCCGTAGCGTCAAGTTTACTGATCTTTTTAGTTTCTTTAGTTGTGCTCTCTGTTCTTCTTTAGATTGTGCTTGCTGCACTCTTTACAAGGATTGCCTTTTGGGATGACAGTAACTGCAAGTTTTTTTAGCCGTGTATCTAGTGGTTAAGGAATTGCCTCTTCTCCTAACCCCTTAAAAATATTCAAAGATTAGTTGGCTTTGCCAGTTTTACGTCAGCGTTTTGAAAATCATAGCCTAAGCATGCGCCTCCTCCAGAATCCTATTCTTTCACAGAAAGTAACACTTTCAGGGATGCAGATTGTGAAATGCACTGTGTTTGGGGAGAAAATTCCAGCTACTGAATCTCTTTAAATTACAGCAGCAGTTTTTCCAAGTACCCACTGATTGTATTAACTGACTGCAGGAGTTTCCTTTCTTGATGAACAGACAGATCGGTGTTAGCGTGGCAACTGACTTTTACTTATTTTAGCATTACTTTATAACATTTTTTTCAAAATAGAAATGCAAATGCTTTACCATGGTAGAAACCGGTACCTTGGTCATTCAAAGCACTTTCTTAAATTATTTTTGTCCCTAATGAGGTTTTTGACACTTATTCACAAAATGTCCAACAAATGGCATGCCTTTTTTTCTAGTTTTCATAACCACTATTACTCACTTATTGGTGCATATTACTGTTTTAGCAGATGTAGATTTCTATTCAAAACGGGGACATCTGTACCACGTCTTAGCTTTATTTGACTTGATTGAAGTATCCAGTTGCCCTTTATGAGAAATTTTCTCTTTTGATATGATTAGCCCCCCACTTTTTGCCTGTAAAATGGTGATGTTTCAATTGTAGTTCACAGGATGCCTGCCACCCAGAAAGTGCTTTGTACCTAAAACTATACCACAATTGGCAACTTCAGCCCCATGTAAGTCCCTAGTAAATGGTACCCTTGGTACATAAGGCAATGGAACTGAACAAGGTCCCCCAGGGAAACATCATCAAGGCCATGCCACTGCAGCTTGCATGCCTTTCCTGCTGTGAAAAATGAGTCAATATGGCTCACTCCCTCTGTGCCATGCCAACCGGCACTGCCTAAGGTATAGGCAAGCCACCCCTCTAGCAGGCCTTACAAGCTCTAAGGCAGACTGCACTATATCTCAGGTGTGCGCATATCTGCATGAGCAGATATGCCCCTACAATATTTAAGTCTATCCATTAATATTGTAAGTGCCAGGGAAGCCATAGAGAGCTCATGGGCTGGAAACTCGCCAACTTGTGATCCCCAGCACCATGATGGCTTCACTGAAACCAGGGGTGTTTGGTACCAAACAACTCATTGTAATAAATTCACACTGTTGCCAGTGTGAGATTTATTAAAACATGAACTCAGATGGCACCTCAGAGGTTTCCCTTGAAAACCTAGCAATCCTGGTGTTGGCACTGACTGGTTTTAGGAAGCCTGCCACACACACACACATGTTTCTGGACCCCTGGGTGGAGAGCCTCTGCTCTCTGGGACCAGTAATGATGCACATCCTGGGCAGAGATACCTACTGACCCTGGTGTGGGCACTGTCTGTGTTAAGGCAGCATGCCACTCAGACATATTTTTGGACCCCTGAGTGGAGAGCCTTTGATCTCTGGGACCAGAAACAAAGCACATTCTGGGCAGAGGTGTTGCACCTCCTCCCCCAGGATGGGTCAGTGCTCGAAGAGGGAAGCTTCAAACGCCCGCCGCAATTGTAATGCGACCCCCAGCCTCTGCTGCTAGCAGCAGATGGCAGCCCTTGGTTTACAGCTCCACTTTGGGCAGGAAAACCGGTGGGAAAACCTAGAATAGGAGGTGTACCCACCTCTGCCACCTCCACCCCTAAGTTGGGGAGCGTGGAGTTAAAGTACATCTTTCAGTTCCCGACATCTTGAAGATGGGGAGACTCCTTCAGTCAGACCTAGGTCTATGATCCCTCCCACAGGAGGGTTGCCTAATTGAGGGGGTATTCTCCCAGGGTAAGGGGGAATACCCCCTGGCCCTACCTGCTACTCCTCTAAAACGCCTCCAAATTGAGTCTTTAGGTGGTTTTCCAGACTTGGACACTTGAGCTGCGATGACCAAAGAAAGAAGACCTCTCTGCAGAGAAGCCTGTGTAGTGTAGTTCCTATATTCCCAATAGGCTCTGCGCATTGGAATAATATAAACAGCAGTGTAGACGTAAGACTGAGGTCGACTAGGTCTCAACTGACTATATTAGACTTAATTAGTTTGGCCAGCTAGCTCAGAGGTCACTAGAAACTTTCTCGAATGTTCAGGAAAGAGTTAACTCTCCGGATTAGACAAGAAGGGATTAGCTTCTGACAACCGTACAAACATGACAACTTTGCTCCCTCAGAATAGAGTGTATCTCTAGAGTCGTGTGAAAACAATAGGCAGCTATTTCACTCAGTCAATCGTGCATACTTAGTTTCACCAGAGTTCAGAGAAATAGAGAGACTGGCATTTTCAATAAAAAGGTGTTATTTTATTGAGCAGTCTTCTTTCTCATGCAAGAGAAATGAATTGCCACAATTGCAATACTTATTATGAAGTAAAGTGCGTACAGTAAAAGTAGTATTACGAAATAATACTGTGAAAGCATAGATATGGTTTCTTAGCCATATGATACTTAAAATAGATAAAATATATATACATACATAAAACCATTGACTAACGTACTCAACTGGTGCTTCTAACTACGCCTACCCCGATGTACCTGACCTAAGCCTAACACTTGGGAAGGAGTAAATAAGTAGCAGTTTAAGTTAAGTTGGTTTGGATTGTTTTTGCCAAGGATCTGATTCAAGAATTCTCTTTAAGGGTTTAGTCAGCTCAGTACCTTAGTAATAGAATGTGGGAGATCTGGTATCTCTTTCTTCAGGACTCGATCTCCCAGCAACCCGCAAGGGTGACTCGGGAACACCGGAGCTGGATTTTCTCGGCGTGAGAAAAAGTAGCTTCTCCAGCGCGTCAAAGGGGAGGGGCGGCTTCCGTGGGCTCACGCATCAGCTGGGCTCTCGGGCAAGTAGATAGCCGATCTGCTCCAAACCACCGTGTGTTTGCTTAAGGCAACTGTTGGTATTTTATACCTGAAAGGTGTCGGGTTTGACGTAAGGTTGGACATAAGACGTCATTAAGAACTAACAGTTCTTGCTGGACTCCAGGAGTTCTTGTTCAAATCAAATCAAAAGCAGGGGGGGGGGGGAATTTTCCCGGGCTGCTGGAGGCTTGTTTTGTTTTAAGAACGCGTTGTGCTTTCTAGGAGTCGATGGGAGTAGCCGTGCTGTGCTTTGGACTGCATGGGCTATTACTGAATATGAATATGATTCTTATGCCTTTGTAAGGATATTATTGATTATAACCGCACAAGGGCATGAATCGGGAATATCGAATTTGGGTCCTACATAGAAATACAACACCCACTCCACGGATTAATGTTCATCATTACTAAACAAGCATTGGAAATGCAATAGGTCTCGCACCATTAGAGTTAGTGCTTTTAGAATTGTTTATGGGTTTTTTTTGTAAATGTTTAGCATTTTTGTTTCCTGTAGCCAATGCTAAAGAATTACAAATAACAAAAAGCCATAAACATTTCTAAAAGCTCTAACTGAAATGGTCTGAGACCTATTGCACTGTGTGAGGGTGAGGGGTTGAGGGTGAGTGAGGGTGAGGGTGGGTGAGGGGTTGAGGGTGAGGGAGGGTGAGGGAGGGTGAGGGAGGGTGAGGGAGGGTGAGGGTGAGGGAGGGTGAGGGAGGGGGTGAGTGAGGGTGAGGGTGAGTGAGGGTGAGTGAGGTTGAGGGTGAGGTGGTGAGGTGTTGAGGGTGAGTTAGGGTGAGGGGTTGAGGGTGAGTGAGGGTGAGGGGGAGTAGTTGAGGCTGAGTGAGGGTGAGTGAGGGTGAGTGAGAGTGAGGGGTTGAGGGTGAAAGTTTGAGGGTGAGGGGTTGAGGGTGAGTGAGGGTGAGGGCGAGTGAGGTGTTGAGGGTGAGTTAGGGTGAGGGGTTGAGGGTGAGTGAGGGTGAGGGGGAGTAGTTGAGGCTGAGTGAGGGTGAGTGAGAGTGAGGGTGAGTGAGGGGTTGAGGGTGAAAGTTTGAGGGTGAGGGGTTGAGGGTGAGTGAGGGTGAGGGGTTGAGGGTGAGTGAGGGTGAGTGAGGGTGAGGGTGAATGAGGGTGAGGCTGAGGTGTTGAGGGTGAGGCTGAGGTGTTGAGGGTGAGTGAGGGTGAGTGAGAGGTTGAGGGTGAAGGGTTGAGGGTGAAGGGTTGAGGGTGTGGGGTTGAGGGTGTGGGGGTGAGGGTGTGGGGTTGAGGGTGAGGGGGTGAGGGGATGAGGGTGTGGGGTGAGGGTGGGGGGGGTGAGGGTGAGAGTGAGGGGGTGAGGGTGTGGGGTGAGAGTGAGGGGGTGAGGGTTAGGGGGTGATTGTTAGGGGGTGTGAGCGTTAGGGGGTGTGAGTGTTAGGCGGTGTGCGGGTTAGGGGGTGTGAGGGTGAGTGTGAGTGAGGGGGTGTGAGGCTTCGGGTGTGTGACGTTGCGTGAGTGTGAGTGTGTGTGAGGGTGAGTGAGGGTGTGAGAGGTGTTGTTACGCAGAGGGTGTGTGACGGTGGGTGAGGGTGTGTGAGGGTGAGTGAGGGGTTGAGGGTGAGTGAGGGGTTGAGGGTGAGTGAGGGTGAGGGTGAGTGAGGGTGAGGGTGAGTTAGGGTGAGGGTGAGTTAGGGTGAGGCGTTGAGGGTGAGTCAGGGTGTGGTGTTGAGGGTGAGTGAGGATGAGTGAGAGTGAGGGTGAGTGAGGGGTTGAGGGTGAGGGTGAGTGAGGGTGAGGGGTTAAGGGTGAGTGAGGGTGAGGGGTTAAGGGTGAGTGAGGATGAGTGAGAGTGAGGGTGAGTGAGGGGTTGAGGGTGAGGGGTTGAGGGTGAGTGAGGGTGAGGGGTTGAGGGTGAGTGAGGGTGAGGGTGATCATGACGTGGCACAATCCGCTTTCGTAGAACAGAGGCTTGGCTTGGCTTGGCTGTTTCCAGGCCTCGGGCGAGACATTACAAAGACACAGGTGCAATAGGGTGCGCACTTGGCAAAGGTGAGTGCGTTCCTAGGACACCACGAACTGTGAACACACAAGAAAGGCAGCAGTGTGACGGAAGACTGTTGCGCAGAGAGGGCCAGGAGCGGCCCAAGACAAAAAAATTACTAAAATAGCAGGAATGTTCAACGAGAACATTTAGAGCTGAATGCAATAATTGCAGGGGCAATGAGTAACAACTGCACGAGTGGGAAACAGTCTATAAGGGAAAGAATGAGCCGTATGGGAGTATTAGGAACTGTAGAGAAACTCATGAACTGCAGAAAGGGTGGAGCTTACAAACTACAGGGGAAGTAGAGCGCAGTAACCGGGTACATACCAGGTGTCCCCGCAGGCGGAATCCAACAGAACTAGAAATAAATGAAACATGGACTGCCAATGAAAATAGTAGGATGAGATGACCCGGAAGATCAACGAAACGGAGCACAGGTAAGGCTTAGAGATAGGGGTACAGCTGTATAGTGCTGAGAGGGGTGAGCATGAATGGCTGAGGCAAAAAAGCAGCAGGGACACGTTAAAACAGGGAAAGTACCTCTCTCGATGTGGGGTTTACTCGATACAGACGCCCGCCGTGTATGGTGTTTTTACATCTAATATCTTTCCTTTTAAAGCAATCCTGGCACCCGTCATTTAGTAAATAAAGAGACAAAGGCTTGTGGCTGCTTCGGCTATCAAATCATTTGCAATGCAATAGAAACAAGGGGGCAGGCGAAAGGAACACGGGCATGGTTGTGGACGCATCACAGAGGTGCGGCAGATGCAAAATAGGGGAAAGGGTGTGCGGAAGCTACTTTTTAGTTATTCTGTCCCAAAAAAATAACGGGAATTTACTCCGATAACTGACATTATTAAAATTTCTCCTGGGTCTAGTCCTAAACCAAAAAACACTTTGATGAAAAATAGCCGGTTGGGAGTAAGTGGTACAAAAATACGAAACGATTGCATGCGACATGGCGGGGAGGGGGCGGAGCGGGGGAGAGGGTGTTAAGCAGCAGGGTACAGACGGCTGAGGGAACAGACGGCGGGCAGGGGAGGGGGCGGAGCGGGGAGGGGGTGTGAAAGCAGCAGGGGCCTGGAGTGCGGCTGAGGGAACTGATGTGCACGCGCTTTTAAGCTCAATGCGCATGCGCATTGAGCTTAAAAGTCACGGGCACTGCAAGGAATCGCCACGATTCCTTGCAAGTTGGATAAAGAGTGGATGAGCCCCCATAGTCTCGCTTGCTCGATGTGCATGCGCATCGACAGGCGAGACCTAAAAACTAAGCAATAATAAACATGTAACAATGCATGTGTTTTCTAACCCACCCCAAAATACATATTTCGCATTTGAAATGGTATATGGTAAATACACGAAAATGAGTATTGGTACTGTACGCTTTTCAAGCACTATCATTCATAAAAATGCATATATAAATTAGCTGAATGATTTTCTAAAATGACACATGAAATGGCTGTGAATACAGAAAAGAAAGTCGAGACCATTCCATCACATATTTATACAAAAATGCTGTATGTGCTAGAGGCTGAGGTAAAATATTGTCTAGTATCCTAAAAATAGAAGCTCTGTTCTCTAATAATAGTTCTACTTTAAGCAAAGTACCATGTGCCAAAAAAAAGGTAAATATTTTGGAAATGGAAAAAATAATTTCGTTTTCAGGGGGAACAAATAGTTCCAATTTTTTTCAGTAGCTTTGTTTATCAAAACTGAAGGCCGAATTCAGAGTTCAGGGAACGCTGTTTGATCATTGTTTTTTAAGAATTATTCTCGTTGACTGGAGAGAACATCATATCAGACAGACTCGCAAAAAAATGGTCTACAACATCAGGTGAAAGTTCGACCAAGTTCGAAAATGCTGCGACTGTGCAGTTTGGAGCGTGATTGCTATCACAGATGTTTGGATCAGCAATGCTCACAGAAGGTTGTACCTGTATGGTGCTGCTTTCCTCTCGTACCTCACCGCCACCTACTCGTAGTGGTGAAGTCTCAACGAATGCCGTCATCAGAATAGGTAGCCACTGGGGACAACACAATGCATGAATCGTTACCAGACCTAGCAAAGTATCGATATCCTTTGGTACTGCTGATGGTAGTGTAAGACAGATGTCTAACACGCATTCTTCTCCGCATAGCAGACATCGAAGCACAGGTAAGATGCAATCCTGCCAGATTGGTCTGAATGAAAGAAACCAGGTTTTAGTTAGATCTCTTAGCCCGGCCAATCCGAGGACCTTAGTGATACGGTCTCGGTATCGTATTGCTAGGATCGTTTCTTCCATCGTTGCTAGTCTTGTCTGTGGATTGGCTTCCCATATCGGAGCAGAAGGAACAAAAATAAAATTCCTGCCACGAGTCCCAAGATTAATGGTAGGCCGCCAAAGGCCGAATGGACAAAATTCTGGAAGATGCCCAGAACTGTTTCAAAGGGTGCTAACAGTCCCAAAAAAACTGTCTTAAATACATGTGCGATGCCACTGGTATCAGACATGTTTAAGATTTGGCCTGACATTTCTGCGAAATGCGCTGGGCAATTTGTCGATAAAAGAGTGCATCTCTGCCGATGTCCTTGCCATTTGCAGATCATGCGTTTCTTTGGATGACGTTAGAGGCACAGTTGTCTGTAAAAGAATAGACTTCATTCTGCTTAAAGTATCAATTCGAATAGAAGAGATATTCAACGAAGGCCATAACGCAGCCCCCATATCTGGATTGCTGTGTGGATACAATACTTGCATACAGCAAACGACCCTGGAAGTTACGGTCACGAGATAAGCTTTCCCTGGCACCATCCCACGACAGCTGTGGTCACTTATTAAAATGTAACTCCCGTTACTAAGTTGTTTGAAAAATGGCTCTATCTGTTTTGCAGGCGTGCCATGCAGGTGACATGAAAGGTTATTTGAAGACCCTTTGCAGGCTCCATGCAAGTTAATACCTTGACGCAGAAGTGTACTGCTTAGTGATTTTTTACATTTGTTACCACTAAGGAATACATCCCTTTTCCCTTCACTGTAACATCTGTGTGTATAGGGTAAATCCCATGTTGATTTGATGTATTCTTTACCCAACTTTTCATACTGGCCTGCAGGTATATACTCTTGGCAGTATTTGAACTGGAAAGTGTTTATCGGAATTGAAATTGTTCCGTTTATTATCCATTTAATAACAGGTCTCTCTGACATTGTCAATGGTAATCTCTCAAGTTTTTCAATGCTCAGAATCTTATCTGCTGCTTTTTGTGCCAAACTGATTTGTTTATCAGTAAGGTTAAAGATACCGAATAATGACGGTGTTGATTAAACGCCATGGTACGTAGCCTGAACGCAGATTTTGCAACGTCCAACCAAGCTGTACAATAGAACGTAATTGAGACTGTCCATGTTGTAACATTAGTAAGTCCTGTTCTATTGTATCAATAACAGATGATACAATGCTGTCCAATGAATATATTTTGGAGGACAGTCGTTAACCCATTGTCCACTACAGAAAGTGATTTCTCCAAATTAATACGATCCATTTCTCGTATTTTTTCTGCTGTTTCAATTTGCATTATTTTCCAAGCTTCGTTGTATGCAGTGTATATACCGGCCGCTATGAAACGTTTTTGACGCTGTTTGCGTGGTCCCATTATGAAATCACGCAAGTCAGCACCATCTTTAAGTAAAGTCAAGTGTTGCTTAATTTCAGCCAGTGTAGATTTCTGTAGCCACTCAAGGCATAGCTTCCCTACACTGAATGTTGTAACTATCCCCGGATGTTGTATTTGGGAGTATCTTGGGTCTGGCCTGGTCATTTTTAACCCCTGTGTTTTGTTCAGGAATCTCTCTTGACAGTTATTCGTGTCTGTTGGCCAGATCAACCACTTTTTCCAATCAGGATGTGTTCTGTTTTGGTGAAAAATATGGGTTATGTCTATCTCCACATCTGTAGTGCTATCACTATTAGTTATGGGTTTCGGAATAGACGGTGTATTTAAGTCTTTTATCTCACCTTAGCTAAGCCAAGACAAGTAGTTTGTTGAATTGTGTCATTCAAAAATATCATTTGTTCTGGGATCATGCAGGCCCTAAATAATGCTTCTAGGCCTTGTACTTGCCATTCTTTCGTACCCCAGATCGTTTTTGTTTCAATGTTGTTTTTCCAAAATTTGAAACCAAATGTAGACATTTTGTCATAACATTTTTCAGAATAAATTAATTTAGTATTAGTCAACATTGTTTTCATTCCTGTCCTATTTAACATTTTAAAATAAAACTTTTTCGGATCACTGTTAAACCCTGAAAAGTACTGGAATTTCTCATAAAATGTTTTCGAGCTGCCTTTTCGCGGTGTTGGACAGTGTTCCCTTTGGTTATAAGATAAAACATTTCTAGGCTGTGCAGTTTTATGCAAATAGTGATCACCAAAGTGGTTATAACAGTATAACTCTTCATAATTAGATGAACCCTGTAAGTAATCATGTTCAGTAAATTTGGCTGACATTACTAAATCTGGCATCATATTATTAATGTTTTCCAAGTCCCAATCATCAGAGAAAGTACTTGGTGTCACAAAGTCACTTAATGAAACCTTGAACTGGTGTGTATACTTCAAGAGCTCAACCGGGCCAAAAATATCATATTCAGTTCTGTCCCATGCTACCCCACCGGGTATTGGTTTGGCTGAGATGTTTACTGATGATAGTTCTCTTTTCTCGATGTGGGAGGATGTGGGAGGCTTTAGGACCAAGTTTATGTTCTGACTTGCTGTGTCCATTGTACTATATTTTCCATCAATGAATTTTCCCAAACATAGAACCATGATGAGCCAAAGCAGGATAGTAAGTACACCTAACACAATCCAAAATTCAATCCATGGTGAAATCAGATATGTTTCTTTTAGTTGGAGAGAAAGTTCCATTATTTTGTCATTGAAAGTTTTTGTTACAGGCGTTTCTTCATGCTCACTTGGATCTTCTGAGTGTCGTCGAAGTTGATGAAGTAGGCAGATGCAGTTCTGTCAATTGTTGGGATTGTTCCCGGATTTTCATTTGCTTCTGCATTTTTCTTTGTTTCATTAGAATAGTCAGAGGCTACATCATTGTAGATTGGTGTTTCTTGACGATCTGTTGCAATTTGGGTTTCAAGAGGCACAAGTTCCATGGCATTATTGCATAGTCCTTTTTTATTTACTGTAGGTTTATCAAATTTGATTAGTCTCTCAGCATGAGCCTCTTGGATTGTAGCAAATTTCGGTATTCTGCTATTTCTTGGGAGTCCACTGGGCCTACTACTTATTATTGGCCACATGATTGTGGTTTTACCAGGTCGATGGATACAACTCGGTTCTCCTTTTTACCAGCAAGGGGCGGTAGTACCACTGATCTCGTTCCGCTGATAGGTAAGACAGGTACAGCTTTTCTGTAAGAAGGCCCAAATTCCTTCTTCACCTCGATCTTCTCTCTGACCAGATCCCCAATCTTTGGAATCCAGACAGGTCTTGCTGGGACAGGTGGTTTTTCTTCAGTGGTTGTCTGCTGTTGTTTCAATTTTGTTACTCAGGATTTTTCTTGTTTCATTTAGATCCTGTAAGACAGCCAAACGGTCTTTGATATCAAAGCATTTTTCTTCTACCACTGAAGTGTGACAGTCAAGATCCTGAATTAGCATTCTAGTACCGAACAATAGTTCGTATGGAGTGAGACCTTTTAGAGAATTTCTTGGCAGATTATTAAGACTACGATGGACACTTGTTAAATGTTTGACCCACCCATCACCTGCACCTAATACCCTCGCCGTTATAGATTGCTTTATGTCCCGTTTTTTTCTTTCCACTACCGCATTTCCCTCAGGATGGAAGGGAGAAGAGTACCGCAATGCAATGCCCATGCTGTTTCATGGCCTCTTTGTAAGCTCGAGAGCTAAACGCAGGACCCTGATCAGAATGTAGCATGCCAATTGCGTATATGCCGATAAAGACTCGCAAATCTTTTATAACAGTTCTGGCGTCAGCCGAATGCTGCTGGTCTACATATTCAAGTTAATTTGTCTTAATAATTATTGGGAAGCATTCTTCTGGTTGGATTTCTGTATAATAGAAAGCCCAAAGCTTTCTAACAAAGATGTCCGGGCAGTATTCTGGTCCGGTTCACACATGAGATCTCTGTTGCAGTCTGGACAATCCATTGCAAATTTGTAAATTTGCACGCTCATTCCCGGCCACCAGTACTCTGATTGTAATTCTATTAAAGATTTCAAGATCTGTTGGTGCCTCGGACCCAGTCCCATGTGTGCGCTTTCAATCAAGAAAACTCTCCGGTTCGTGTTTGGAATTACTCTATCCCCCACTCCAGGGATTTGAGCAATCGGAACGGAGTTTGTATCAATTATGTATGTATTACTGAGTGGATAGTTGAGAGGTAATGCTGCATAATTTTCTTTTAAAGAGGCTTTTACTGCCAGCATGGTTTCCCCATCTGTGTTTTTCTGAACGCTTTTCAGTGGCTATGGAAGCCGGTTGAACCGCTTCCGCTGTGGCTGTGTTAGCCAATGAATTCCCTGCAACGTGAACGCCATCACGTTGATGACTCTGTGCGTGCATCACGTGAGTATTTTGTAGTTCTTTCTTTAAAAGAACTACTTGTTCCCAAAGCGTTTTATGCTTTATTGTGGCACCTGTCATCTTTGTAACCGTTTTTGCTCCATGTCTGCATGTCACAGTTGTAAGACTTGACGCAGAAATGCAAATCGCACACTATTAGTGTCGGGAATTCACGATCGGCATTTTCAAGCGCCATCTTTAAAGATCTTATTTCAGCTCGCTGAGCTGAACAGTTTCTGATTGATTCAGTTTTGATAATCATCAGTCCGAATGTACCAGAGCGCCAGCGACCTTTAACCATCGCGCACGCTGCTTTGTATGATTTTTCCACTGCATTGTAGTGTTGTGCAAATCTGTCCATGTAGATTACACAAGTGTTCTTTTCTAGAGGCAGAATTTCGATTGGCAGAGGATATTCTTGTTCGTATTCTAGATCTAGTTTCTTCAGTTTCGGGTCAAAATAGTATTTCACTTCTTCTGCAGCAAGAGAATTTTCCAATTGTATCCATTCTGGATCTAATGCCATAGCATTTAAGTTGCGTGTGCACGTTAATGCCTCAAGGGCTGATTCTGCTGTAAAAACAGTTATCCTTCTGCCTTGGGCTTGGGCTCTTTCTTTTGCTACAGCAGTTTGAACCGCTGTAGGAAGGGGGGTCTCTAGTTGGCGCAGTGTAGCACTAGCGACAAGCAGGGACTCTCTCTTCCTCGTCAGGGCTGAGGGTTACCTTCCAGACAACCTCTGCTTACCCTCTAGGTAGTGTGGCTTAAGCAGTCGTAGGCTAATCTTTGGGGCACATAGGGTTAAACATTTGCAATATCACACCATCACAACCAACCCACCACACAATGACACCAAACTGTATTTGTGAAAATATATATCTTTATATTACTTTAAGCAGGTTGGTAAATACAGTTTGTCAAACTTTCAATAGCGGTTCCAGTTTACTTAAGTTCAGGTTGCCACAGTTCTTTCTTAGCAATAAGCAATCTTTTGGGCCTTCTGCCCAGGTTCAACAAGGTTCAGTGTTTTGTAGCGCCTCAATGCGCTTTCTGCAGTCTCCGCTCGCTTCAGGGAGGAGATCGGGCCCGGCCGGCTAGAGTTCACGCTTCCCGCGTGGGCTCCGAGGACCAGGAGCCGTGCGAGCCTCGGTTTCAGAGGCGGCTCGCGTTGGGAGCAGATAGCGCGGTGCGAGCTCGAGTTGCAGGACGCTCGCACCGTGAGGATACAACACAGTACCTTTCAAATTCTTATGGAGCGGGCGGCTTCCAGGGGAACTGTCCCACGTCGCGTTGCTTTTCCGGGGTCGCTGTTCGCTGCGGCTCTCAGCCGGGCAGGTCACGGGTCATCCGGGGCGGCGGTGCTCTGTGGCGGCAGGGCCCTTCCTTCGTCGTTCGCTCCGACCCTGGAGGCGGCGGCGGCAAGTGGCAGTACGGTCCCCAAGTGCAGGACGTACCCAGCCAAAGTGCCGGTTGCAGCTGTGCGCCCACAGCTGAGCTGTCGGGCAGGATACCGACCAGAGGGGAGTTATCACAGGGCGGCTGTCCGTCGTCGCAGGTGGATTGACGGCTCGAAGCGCAGTCAATTCGGGAGCTTGGACCGGACGGGTCCTCCTTCACTTTGCTCTCGGGCTCCCGGTGCAGAGGCGGTCACGGAGTTCGGGCCAGCGGCGGCTGGACCTCACGTTGCTCTCGCTGTTGCTTTGGGCCCCGGTCACGGTGCTTGGGGGGATGTCGATGCCTTGGATTACGGGGAGCGTGGCAGGCTTGCCCAGCGCTCCCAGACCCCTCTGTCAGTACTGCAGCGATAAGCAGCACACACAGTCGCTTTCTTCAGGATGTAGCGCCCACTGGTCCTGGGGCACTGGTCAGGGGGCAAGTTCAGCAGCAAGCCCTTGGAGATCTTTCAGCAGAGTTTGGCACAAAGTTTCACAAAGCAAAAGTCTTCTTGTAGTCTTTTCTTTTCCTCTCCTTCTGCAGCAAGGCACCAGACACAGGCAAGAGACAGCACTCTTCCTTGTCCTTCCAGGTCCTTCTCGTCGGGCAGAGTTCCTTCTGTAGCACAAACAGGATCTAATTTACAAGGAGCAGGGCTCCTACTTTTATACTGCATTTCTTTTGTTCTTACAGGCCAGGGGGGCCTTTGCATAGCCACTTTCAGTCCTTGAGCACTCTGGTGGGTGCAATCCGGCTTCTGCTTTCAGTGTGAGGGGCAGGCGCATCAGACGCCCCACAGGAGGTGGAGCCAACATTGTGTGGACAGAGGTAGCCAGAAGTACCTTGTTGATGGGGCTTCGCCCTTCCTGGGCCAGGTGTCGGCTGAGTCATCAGTCGCTCCCCAGGAGGGTGGAGCCAGCATTGTGGTGGCAGAGCACAGCAAGATTCAGAGTCAAGAGCCACTCCTACCTCCCACTAAGGTGTAATCTGCGCATTCACCACCTGTCATCCCCCAGCCCTGTCACTCACACATCCCAGACAGTCAGATACACATACCAGCAGAGGCGGGCTGAAATGGTTAGGCAAGCAAATGCTAACTTTCTAAAAGTAGCATTTGCAAACACAGGATATTAAAATAAACTTTACTAAAAGAAATATTTTATTATTCTGAGTTCAGGCATCCTAAACATGACTCTCTACCATGCTCCCTGAGCCTGCTGGGATTATAGAGTGTAATAATTCCAGCAGCCCATTCTGGCCTAACGGGAGCAGGTAGCCTTCAATAGTGAAATACGAATTTAGTTGTAATTCACTACTAGGACATGCCACACACATCAGGGCTTGTCCTACCTTACACCTACAATGCACCCTGCCCGCGGGTCTACCATAGGGGTGACTAATATGCAGTCAAGGGAAGGTTCAGGGGCTGGCGAGTGGGTGCACTTGCCCAGCCGGCATGACAGTACGAGACTGCACGCGGGGTCTGCAGTGGCAGTCCCCAGACACATCTTACGGCTGCTTCTGTGGGTGGCGCAACCAGCGCTGCAGGCCCACTAGCAGTATTGGCATTCACAAGCCCTGGCACTCCTAGTGCACTTTACTAGGGACTAACAGTAAATCCAATGAACCAATCATGGACATCAATCACATGTACAATTTCACAGTAGGGAGCACTTGCACTGCGGCACGGGTCGGCCGTGGCGCAGTGCCCTGAGTATCGGAAAACCAGCAAAACATCGGAGGCACACCAGCAAAAAGTGGAAGGGAAACTCACGCCAAGGTGCCAGGTCTAACAACCGCTATCAGATTTTTTTCTGTAGAACTGGATTTTATTTCAGCTTTAGTGTACAAATGTGATTTGTAAGCTATAGGTACAGTTTCTCCCTCATTAGAGGTCAAGTATGTGAATCCGCATCTTCCTGGGATGACTCTGATTACACGATTGCGTGTGTTTTCACGTGTTTGCAATTTTGTTTTAGTTAACATGTCTGTTTGTAGTGATCTTAAAATTTCTGTGTTTCGGAGTCCAATTTATTGGTTTGAAATCAGGTCTTATTAATTCATAGAGAGGTTTAACTGTCTCTGCATAATTTAGTATGTATGTTCTTCCGAAATTCAGGAAACCTAGTATTGATTGTAAATTCTTTAGCGTTTTTGGTGCTTGGAGTACAGCACATTTCTCTAAGAAATTGTCTGCTAGGCTCTTGCCTTCACTTGATAATTCATATCCTAAAAATAGGACAGTTAGATGGGCAATTCGTGACTTTTTAAAGATGAATTTGTAACCCTCTGAAGTGAACTCAAGTATTATGGTGTTCACTCTTTTTAAGTGAGTCTCCAGGTCATCATCTGTGAGGTAGATGTCATCGACATAGGATAATGCCTCATCGTCGTAGATTTGTAGTAACTCTGTTACCCTTGCTGAGAATAATCCTGGGCTATTCTTGAATCCCTGTGGGAGTCGACAGAAGTGATTTTGTGACCCCATTATTGAGAAAGCGGTCAAATACCTGCTTTCAGGTGCAATGTTTTGACAAAAGAATCTTTTAGAGATATCTAATGTCCTTTTATATTTTTTGCGCACAATGTTATTCATTAGTGCTGCACTGTGTGAGTTTTGTACTGCAAATGTTTTACAACAGGAGTTAAGGTGTCTGTAGTCCAAAACTAGACAATATGAATCGTCTGGTTTGGAGACTGGAAACAAAGGATTGTACATTTGTGAGGTGCATGTTTCAATCACCCCTTGATATTCAAGTTGATCTAAAATCTACTTGACTTGCTTTTTAGCTTCTTGTTTAACTAGGTACTGCCTTTGTGCAGTGGGTTGATTTTTTTTTTAACTGGATTTTGTGGTGAGGTGAATCCTCATCCCATCCCACATGGCTTTTATATAAAGCTGGAGCTTGGGCTACTGCCCATTTTCTTGCAAGTGTATATTTTTTATGAATTGGTATTTGATTAGAGAAGGCAGGCATAATTATTTCTTCGCCATGAGGGCACTCCCTGACAAACTCTTGTGGCCAGTCTTTTTCAGCTAACAGGATGTCCTAGCCTTTCGAAAGATTATCCCAAAAGAGACCTCTTACTTTCCTCGTCTTATCCCCCTCTATACGTAATGTTATTTCGTATATTTTATGGGGTTTGCTGACCCTGGTATCTGCAGTTTCCACCTGAATGTATTCATTCGTGTGCACTGTCTCCAGATGATTCATCAGGATCTTGCGAGCTATGCTGTCTAGCATTGTCTGGGCCCACTCTGTTTTTCAGCTGTGTCCTCAGAATCCTCGGCATGTTTAATCTTAATACTTGCTACCTTCTTTCTGGGATATTGTGATTTATTACTTTGATGAGCAGGTTACTTGTCTTTGGACTTGACGTGCTCTTCTCTGTGTTCTGATCGTCCTCTCCTTTCCGATTTTGTGCGGAAGATCGAGAAAGATTGAGTGAGAGTGATCGAGAGGGACGTGTATCAATATCTTTATCTATCAGGTTTTCTCAATTTATCCCTATCTCTAAGGTTGTATCTTTTTTCAGAGGGTTCCCTTTGGGGAGACTTGTTTCCTCGGTCTGGAGATTTTTCTCTCCGTTTAGGAGACCTTCCTCTGGACTGGAATCGTTTTTCCCTGGGAGTGGACTGTTTATTACCCTCCCAGCTCCTTTTTGGAGTATTCATCAGTCCGAATGTACCAGAGCGCCAGCGACCTTTAACCATCGCGCACGCTGCTTTGTATGATTTTTCCACTGCATTGTAGTGTTGTGCAAATCTGTCCATGTAGATTACACAAGTGTTCTTTTCTAGAGGCAGAATTTCGATTGGCAGAGGATATTCTTGTTCGTATTCTAGATCTAGTTTCTTCAGTTTCGGGTCAAAATAGTATTTCACTTCTTCTGCAGCAAGAGAATTTTCCAATTGTATCCATTCTGGATCTAATGCCATAGCATTTAAGTTGCGTGTGCACGTTAATGCCTCAAGGGCTGATTCTGCTGTAAAAACAGTTATCCTTCTGCCTTGGGCTTGGGCTCTTTCTTTTGCTACAGCAGTTTGAACCGCTGTAGGAAGGGGGGTCTCTAGTTGGCGCAGTGTAGCACTAGCGACAAGCAGGGACTCTCTCTTCCTCGTCAGGGCTGAGGGTTACCTTCCAGACAACCTCTGCTTACCCTCTAGGTAGTGTGGCTTAAGCAGTCGTAGGCTAATCTTTGGGGCACATAGGGTTAAACATTTGCAATATCACACCATCACAACCAACCCACCACACAATGACACCAAACTGTATTTGTGAAAATATATATCTTTATATTACTTTAAGCAGGTTGGTAAATACAGTTTGTCAAACTTTCAATAGCGGTTCCAGTTTACTTAAGTTCAGGTTGCCACAGTTCTTTCTTAGCAATAAGCAATCTTTTGGGCCTTCTGCCCAGGTTCAACAAGGTTCAGTGTTTTGTAGCGCCTCAATGCGCTTTCTGCAGTCTCCGCTCGCTTCAGGGAGGAGATCGGGCCCGGCCGGCTAGAGTTCACGCTTCCCGCGTGGGCTCCGAGGACCAGGAGCCGTGCGAGCCTCGGTTTCAGAGGCGGCTCGCGTTGGGAGCAGATAGCGCGGTGCGAGCTCGAGTTGCAGGACGCTCGCACCGTGAGGATACAACACAGTACCTTTCAAATTCTTATGGAGCGGGCGGCTTCCAGGGGAACTGTCCCACGTCGCGTTGCTTTTCCGGGGTCGCTGTTCGCTGCGGCTCTCAGCCGGGCAGGTCACGGGTCATCCGGGGCGGCGGTGCTCTGTGGCGGCAGGGCCCTTCCTTCGTCGTTCGCTCCGACCCTGGAGGCGGCGGCGGCAAGTGGCAGTACGGTCCCCAAGTGCAGGACGTACCCAGCCAAAGTGCCGGTTGCAGCTGTGCGCCCACAGCTGAGCTGTCGGGCAGGATACCGACCAGAGGGGAGTTATCACAGGGCGGCTGTCCGTCGTCGCAGGTGGATTGACGGCTCGAAGCGCAGTCAATTCGGGAGCTTGGACCGGACGGGTCCTCCTTCACTTTGCTCTCGGGCTCCCGGTGCAGAGGCGGTCACGGAGTTCGGGCCAGCGGCGGCTGGACCTCACGTTGCTCTCGCTGTTGCTTTGGGCCCCGGTCACGGTGCTTGGGGGGATGTCGATGCCTTGGATTACGGGGAGCGTGGCAGGCTTGCCCAGCGCTCCCAGACCCCTCTGTCAGTACTGCAGCGATAAGCAGCACACACAGTCGCTTTCTTCAGGATGTAGCGCCCACTGGTCCTGGGGCACTGGTCAGGGGGCAAGTTCAGCAGCAAGCCCTTGGAGATCTTTCAGCAGAGTTTGGCACAAAGTTTCACAAAGCAAAAGTCTTCTTGTAGTCTTTTCTTTTCCTCTCCTTCTGCAGCAAGGCACCAGACACAGGCAAGAGACAGCACTCTTCCTTGTCCTTCCAGGTCCTTCTCGTCGGGCAGAGTTCCTTCTGTAGCACAAACAGGATCTAATTTACAAGGAGCAGGGCTCCTACTTTTATACTGCATTTCTTTTGTTCTTACAGGCCAGGGGGGCCTTTGCATAGCCACTTTCAGTCCTTGAGCACTCTGGTGGGTGCAATCCGGCTTCTGCTTTCAGTGTGAGGGGCAGGCGCATCAGACGCCCCACAGGAGGTGGAGCCAACATTGTGTGGACAGAGGTAGCCAGAAGTACCTTGTTGATGGGGCTTCGCCCTTCCTGGGCCAGGTGTCGGCTGAGTCATCAGTCGCTCCCCAGGAGGGTGGAGCCAGCATTGTGGTGGCAGAGCACAGCAAGATTCAGAGTCAAGAGCCACTCCTACCTCCCACTAAGGTGTAATCTGCGCATTCACCACCTGTCATCCCCCAGCCCTGTCACTCACACATCCCAGACAGTCAGATACACATACCAGCAGAGGCGGGCTGAAATGGTTAGGCAAGCAAATGCTAACTTTCTAAAAGTAGCATTTGCAAACACAGGATATTAAAATAAACTTTACTAAAAGAAATATTTTATTATTCTGAGTTCAGGCATCCTAAACATGACTCTCTACCATGCTCCCTGAGCCTGCTGGGATTATAGAGTGTAATAATTCCAGCAGCCCATTCTGGCCTAACGGGAGCAGGTAGCCTTCAATAGTGAAATACGAATTTAGTTGTAATTCACTACTAGGACATGCCACACACATCAGGGCTTGTCCTACCTTACACCTACAATGCACCCTGCCCGCGGGTCTACCATAGGGGTGACTAATATGCAGTCAAGGGAAGGTTCAGGGGCTGGCGAGTGGGTGCACTTGCCCAGCCGGCATGACAGTACGAGACTGCACGCGGGGTCTGCAGTGGCAGTCCCCAGACACATCTTACGGCTGCTTCTGTGGGTGGCGCAACCAGCGCTGCAGGCCCACTAGCAGTATTGGCATTCACAAGCCCTGGCACTCCTAGTGCACTTTACTAGGGACTAACAGTAAATCCAATGAACCAATCATGGACATCAATCACATGTACAATTTCACAGTAGGGAGCACTTGCACTGCGGCACGGGTCGGCCGTGGCGCAGTGCCCTGAGTATCGGAAAACCAGCAAAACATCGGAGGCACACCAGCAAAAAGTGGAAGGGAAACTCACGCCAAGGTGCCAGGTCTAACAACCGCTATCAGATTTTTTTCTGTAGAACTGGATTTTATTTCAGCTTTAGTGTACAAATGTGATTTGTAAGCTATAGGTACAGTTTCTCCCTCATTAGAGGTCAAGTATGTGAATCCGCATCTTCCTGGGATGACTCTGATTACACGATTGCGTGTGTTTTCACGTGTTTGCAATTTTGTTTTAGTTAACATGTCTGTTTGTAGTGATCTTAAAATTTCTGTGTTTCGGAGTCCAATTTATTGGTTTGAAATCAGGTCTTATTAATTCATAGAGAGGTTTAACTGTCTCTGCATAATTTAGTATGTATGTTCTTCCGAAATTCAGGAAACCTAGTATTGATTGTAAATTCTTTAGCGTTTTTGGTGCTTGGAGTACAGCACATTTCTCTAAGAAATTGTCTGCTAGGCTCTTGCCTTCACTTGATAATTCATATCCTAAAAATAGGACAGTTAGATGGGCAATTCGTGACTTTTTAAAGATGAATTTGTAACCCTCTGAAGTGAACTCAAGTATTATGGTGTTCACTCTTTTTAAGTGAGTCTCCAGGTCATCATCTGTGAGGTAGATGTCATCGACATAGGATAATGCCTCATCGTCGTAGATTTGTAGTAACTCTGTTACCCTTGCTGAGAATAATCCTGGGCTATTCTTGAATCCCTGTGGGAGTCGACAGAAGTGATTTTGTGACCCCATTATTGAGAAAGCGGTCAAATACCTGCTTTCAGGTGCAATGTTTTGACAAAAGAATCTTTTAGAGATATCTAATGTCCTTTTATATTTTTTGCGCACAATGTTATTCATTAGTGCTGCACTGTGTGAGTTTTGTACTGCAAATGTTTTACAACAGGAGTTAAGGTGTCTGTAGTCCAAAACTAGACAATATGAATCGTCTGGTTTGGAGACTGGAAACAAAGGATTGTACATTTGTGAGGTGCATGTTTCAATCACCCCTTGATATTCAAGTTGATCTAAAATCTACTTGACTTGCTTTTTAGCTTCTTGTTTAACTAGGTACTGCCTTTGTGCAGTGGGTTGATTTTTTTTTAACTGGATTTTGTGGTGAGGTGAATCCTCATCCCATCCCACATGGCTTTTATATAAAGCTGGAGCTTGGGCTACTGCCCATTTTCTTGCAAGTGTATATTTTTTATGAATTGGTATTTGATTAGAGAAGGCAGGCATAATTATTTCTTCGCCATGAGGGCACTCCCTGACAAACTCTTGTGGCCAGTCTTTTTCAGCTAACAGGATGTCCTAGCCTTTCGAAAGATTATCCCAAAAGAGACCTCTTACTTTCCTCGTCTTATCCCCCTCTATACGTAATGTTATTTCGTATATTTTATGGGGTTTGCTAACCCTGGTATCTGCAGTTTCCACCTGAATGTATTCATTCGTGTGCACTGTCTCCAGATGATTCATCAGGATCTTGCGAGCTATGCTGTCTAGCATTGTCTGGGCCCACTCTGTTTTTCAGCTGTGTCCTCAGAATCCTCGGCATGTTTAATCTTAATACTTGCTACCTTCTTTCTGGGATATTGTGATTTATTACTTTGATGAGCAGGTTACTTGTCTTTGGACTTGACGTGCTCTTCTCTGTGTTCTGATCGTCCTCTCCTTTCCGATTTTGTGCGGAAGATCGAGAAAGATTGAGTGAGAGTGATCGAGAGGGACGTGTATCAATATCTTTATCTATCAGGTTTTCTCAATTTATCCCTATCTCTAAGGTTGTATCTTTTTTCAGAGGGTTCCCTTTGGGGAGACTTGTTTCCTCGGTCTGGAGATTTTTCTCTCCGTTTAGGAGACCTTCCTCTGGACTGGAATCGTTTTTCCCTGGGAGTGGACTGTTTATTACCCTCCCAGCTCCTTTTTGGAGTATTCAGATTATTTTTAATTAAGGTTTTTTCAGGATTTTCAGTTAGTTGGGGTTTTACCGGTTTCCCACCCAAACTATCTCTTCCTAGTTCTTCATAGGATTTTTCTATGATTCTGGCAAGTTCAAATGGTTGTTCTACTATATCTGTCTCCTTCAATTTCTGGCGGATCGCCACAGATGCTGCTAGTTGAACTAATTCTCTGTATGCCTTCGTTAATTCTTTCAGTTTAACTAGGAGTTCTTCGCTTGACATTGTTTCGATGTCTGGGTGTGTTGCGTAACTGGCTAGAACCAGCCCCGTTGCTTCCGGTCTACCTAGTGGACCGTGCCTGGTGATGTGATTATTTTGTTTTAGGGCGCCATTAAACCAGAGCAGGTGCTCTTGGTAATTTAGCGGGATTTCAACGTCCTCGAAAGGAGTGTATATTTCCGGAGGTTCCTATATTTTGTAATAGTGGAATTCTTTTGTTATAGAGTTTGCTGCTGGAAAGTGTATCCATGAATAGAATATCTCTGTCTGACGATATTCATGGGCCTCTACCACGAATATGACTGTACCACCACGTGATGTCAGTCAATTTTTTATAAGTTTAAGAGTTATAGTTCTCCTTACGTTGACCAGAATGAGTATAACACTCGGGTCATTTTCTTGGATGGCTGTGTCATCCTCTATTAGTTGACCTACTATTCTAGCTCTCTCAGCTTCATCGTCACTTTCCACCATTTTTACTGACAGAAAGCTCTTTGTTGCAGATCAAGTTTCAAGGAAACAAAGATTAGGTGCACAATATTTTTTGAACACTGTATCCTTCAACGTTGACTAAACCAAAAACTAATACATAGGAATCTCTTCCTACTAAGTTCCGGCGGATATTAACCTTTCACCCACTCCAGACGTCTTTTGGAGTTTTTACGGAGAAAGGGTTCTGTGTGAACAAGCACGACTGAGTTACTCTAGTGTCTTGCGTTAGATTATCGCCTTACCAAACGTTGGGCGCCATGTAGTGTAGTTCCTATATTCCCAATAGGCTCTGCGGATTGGAATAATATAAACAGCAGTGTAGACGTAAGGCTGAGGTCGACTAGGTCTCTACTGACTATATTAGACTTAATTAGTTTCGCCAGCTAGCTCAGAGGTCAATAGAAACTTTCTCGAATGTTCAGGAAAGAGTTAACTCTCCGGATTAGACAAGAAGGGATTAGCTTCTGACAACCGTACAAACATGACAACTTTGCTCCCTCAGAATAGAGTGTATCTCTAGAGTCGTGTGAAAACAATTGGCAGCTATTTCACTCAGTCAATCGTGCATACTTAGTTTCACCAGAGTGCAGAGAAATAGAGAGACGGGTGTTTTCAATAAAATGGTGTTATTTTATAGAGCAGTCTTCTTTCTCATGCAAGAGAAATGAATTGCCACAATTGCAATACTTATTATGAAGTAAAGTGCGTATAGTAAAAGTAGTATTACAGAATAATACTGTAAAAGCATAGATATGGTTTCTTAGCCATATGATACTTAAAATAGATAAAATATATATACATACATAAAACCATTGATTAACTTTCTCAACTGGTGCTTCTAACTACGCCTACCCCGATGTACCTGACCTAAGCCTAACACTTGGGAAGGAGTAAGTAAGTAGCAGTTTAAGTTAAGTTGGTTAAGATTGTTTTTGCCAAGGATCTGATTCAAGAATTCTCTTTAAGGGTTTAGTCAGCTCCGTAATTTAGTAATAGAATGTGGGAGGTCTGATATCTCTTTCTTCAGGACTCGATCTCCCAGCAACCCGCAAGGGTGACTCGGGAACACCGGAGCTGGATTTTCTCGGCGTGAGAAAAATTAGCTTCTCCAGCGCGTCAAAGGGGAGGGGCGGCTTCCGTGGGCTCTCGCATCAGCTGGGCTCTCGGGCAAGTAGATAGCCGCTTAGCTCCAAACCCCCGTGTGTTTGCTTAAGGCAACCATTGGTATTTTATACCTGAAAGGTGCCGGGTTTGACGTAAGGTTGGATATAAGAAGTCATTAAGAACCAACAGTTCTTGCTGGACTCCAGGAGTTCTTGTTCAAATCAAATCAAAACAAAAGCAGGGGGGAAATTTCCCGGGCTGCTGGAGGCTTGGTTTGTTTAAAGAACACGTTGTGCTTTCTAGGAGTCGATGGGAGTAGCCGTGCTGTGCTTTGGACTGCATGGGCTATTACTGAATATAGATATGATTCTTATGCCTTTGTAAGGATATTATTGATTATAACCGCACAAGGGCATGAATCGGGAATATCGAATTGGGGTCCTAGATAGAAATAAAACACCTGAAGACTACTACTACTTGACCCCAGCCCTACTGGCCTGTCTGTGGCTTCGAAGAATATGCAACCAAAAGGCGACCTGTCTTGCAACCGGTGACCTCTGAAAACCCTAGGAGCGCTGCTGAGTTAGAAAAAGACTCCAATCTCCCATGGATAGCGGACCTGTCTAGAAGAAATCTACTCCAAGGGTTCTGGATCTAGCTGGAACCACAACTGCTACCCACGCTGCACCCCACGCCTCCAGTCTGAGTGGCTTATCTATCCAGTGAAGTCTCCCCAGCGATCCTGACTGCAAGTCCAGTGCTGGCTGACCTCTCCTGATCTCCACAACGGTACCTGCAGTGTGAATCCAGTGGCTCCCCCTGATTGCGACTGGCTGCAGTAAGAAGACTCTGACGTCGAAATGCACCCCACACCAAAGCTTCTGGGCCTTGATGAGCTGAACAGACGTTGCCCCTACGACCACCTACACCTATACATTAGATCTGCTGTCGTCGGTCTCTCTCCTTCAACCGCCTGTGCCACTCCTACAGCCTGTTAGCTGACAATAGAATCCTCATTGAAGGGCATTGGGCTCCCAATGCTGAATTTGCACCCTACCGCACCTGTGCTGCTTGTGGAGTCTGTTTAGTGGTACTGTGGCCACCCTCCCCGCCCTCTCCCTGTGCTTGACCTAACCCTTAAAGCTTTGCCCCTGAAATGATCTACTTAACTGCAACCAATCTACTTACTTGCAGTGGCTTTGAGCACCCCCAGTTTCATTGAAACGCTGTGGACCTAACTCCGATTTCGACCTCTGCAGCAGTACGCCACTGTGCCTCTGGCAGTGCAGTTTTAGTACTCGCCTGCCCATGTCCTTTTCTGACCTTTGGTCCCAAAGACTGGAACTGTAAGTTTGATACCTAACTGTTTGACAGCAATATTGTTTAAGCCTAAGGCTGCTCGCCTACACTACCACTAATAGAGCACTTTGGGTTTTACATTGAGCCCTGTACATGTTTGGGGAACCACTAAAATATGTGCCCCGTATAACCACCTAGTGGCATGCCATTTACAGAGCCAGCTTCCAACAATATGGGGGACAAGCGTGCCTGATTTGAATGCAGTGGAAGAATTGAGAATCTGCCATTTGGTGGTACTCCTTATTTGTATCGAAGGGAACTGGTCTTCTCCCTTTACGGAAGACCCCTAGTTTGCTGATACCGATGTATTTTCATGGTTGGAGGCCCTTCAATTTTCCCACCTCTGCAAACTCATCGCTTTCCCACAGTGATGCTTCACTCGTCAGAACTCCCTTTCATCCAAGAAAACTGTTTGCAGCATTTGCACATAAATGACACTTATTCTGCAAATGGTTACTCTTACCAAGTTCTCTAAATTTATCCTGTGCTCTTTAGTATCCTTTATTAATATGAGCTGGTTATAAAAACATGAAATTAAATGAATGTCTTCTTTCCATTCTCCTAAATACTTTTCCCTCTTTTCCACCTTAATGCACCCGAATGTTTGCTCAGAGTTTTTTGTATTTTCCCTCTCTCTCTGTTAATCACCTAAACGCATCCCATCTCTTTTCAGAAATTTACAAAACCTATCTTCAGTGAAGAGTCCTACCTGGAGTTGTACCGGAAGCAGAAGAGGCATCTCAATACTCAGCAGCTTACTGCTTTCCGTCTTATCTATGCCTGGAGAGACAAGATGGCACGCCAGGAAGATGAGAGCACTGGGTAAGCCCATTTAGAGAAGATTGTGTCTCTTTCTGGAAGCTAAGAAGTGTTGATACAGCATAATGAAGCGATTCATCACACGGAAGAAACCTGGTTTCTCTCTCTAGCTAGTGGTATGATAGTCTCCTGAACTGCCATTAGAAGACAGCAGCAATGTCTGAACTTGTGGATGCACAAAAAATAGTTGGCATAGATTCATTGAATTTGGTTGTGGGTTTATTGTGCCATATTACAGAACGTAGCTCTGAATGAGTAGATTCACTCCCTGCAGCCTGTCAATCTATATTCTGCCCAGCTGTGCAAAACTACTGTCCTGCAAAAGAACTCCTGTTATGTGTTGTGGGTTCAGGGGTTGTGTGTGTGTATTGATTGTTTCTGACCGTACATGTTACTGGGTGCTTTGATTTTATAGCCATATATGTTGGGAGGTTATTTCATTGCTTACAAACGGTACTTTGGTTACTAATAAGTCTGGTGAACCCTCTAAACTGCTGCACTAATTTGAAGAGGATGAAGTATGTTTACAGCTTGTGTTCCCCACTGCTCTGCCTGTATGGCATAATGTGGTTTAATAAACCTTTTTCACTAGTTTTATATTGATTGACTTTCTCTTCCCTTTCCCTTTCTTGCTTCAGTTATGTCCTGCCAAACCACATGATGCTGAAGATCTCAGAGGAGCTCCCCAAGTGAGTACAGGGTTATCATCCCAAACTGTAGGAACTGTGAAAAGTTTTCTCTGAAGTAGCATGATTCTCGCCGGTGTTTAATCAAGTCTGTGAAAAGGTTGTTATTGTCTTTATTTGCTAGAATCCAAATACTTTAAGTTGTACGAGGAGGTGGCTAACGTAAATTTCTGTTGCCATAACACCCGTCACTGCCCACGAGCAACCGGTTGCTGAGTGACAGAATTGTGGTCAATACCTGCAGTGCTTTATAACAGACTAAACCTTAATTTACTTATTTTGGTTTTATTCATTGAGACTGACATTTTACAACCTATCCAAACAAGGGTGTGTAATTTGCCTGTAGGTTTCATACTTGCCTTGCCCACATACAGCTCCTCAGCCACAGGTCGAGATTCAAGTCCGGACGCAGTGCAGAATGAGAACTTTTTTTTTTTTTTAAGGTGCTCGCAGCCTTGACCAGGATGAAGGTGAAATTGTCAGTTAAACGCTGGTTGGCTACTTTTCCCCTTATGTGCCACTGAAGATCTGGAGGAATTTGTTTCCCAAAATTTCTCCTGATGCCCAAACAACCAAAGGAGTACACTTCTAAGGCCTCTCCAGGACCTTTGGGGAGGAAACGTTAAGACTCCTAGGATGTCGGACAGGCCAAAAGCAAAGTATAGTCCAGGTGCAGTTCCTCTGGCCAGCTGGGCATTTCCATGAAAATACCTCTGGCAGCGTGTTGTCCCTGTAGCCACATAGGTGTTCAGCCAACTGATCCTTGGAGTACACTTCTTTGTGCTGGGTACAAGAGGATGCCGTCCCTATCCTTCAGGGCACTTCAGGTCACAGACAGCAGGCCCAGAATTCTTTAATTTTTTTGCAGGTCCAGGAAGGGTCCTAAGGATGGTAGTATGGGGTGCCACATGTATGCCTGGCACCAGCTAATGGGTGAGGGTACTGCTGGGCACTCCCTAACCAATAGGATAAAAGTTCCTGGGAGTAGCCCACCCACTTTTTCAGTAGTTCATTTTGCCTTATTGCAAGCAGTCCTACAGCGCCAGTTATTTGAAATTCAAGATGGGAAAATTGTTCTAAGCTTGTGCAGAGCATGTGACTGTCCACCCAGTGTGACTAGGGTAAAGAACAGTCCTCTTCTCTATGGTCACTCAAATATGGTTCTGTAGGAAGCTTTCCTCTCACCGGGTGTGGTGCCAGTAAGACTATGGGGACAGCAGCTGGGTCCTTTCCAAGTGTCACCTAATATTTGTTTGTAATAGGGCAGGTACCTTTGAAGTTAATTAGTTCCTGTGCCTACTCTGTAGGAAAATGCAAATTTTGACATGGCCACCCCTTTCCCTAGTAAATGATGCAATTTTGACAGAAGTGTTGGGTTCCTGCTATCCCGGTCCCCATTGCCAGATCTTTCCCTAAAACTGTACAATTGTTCCACCAATTGGCAATACTTTTAGCACCCCCGTAAGTCCCTAGTAAAAGGCACCATGGGACCTAGGGCATGGATGCTAAGAGGATCCTTAACCTCTTCGCCGCTAATGACAAGGGTAACTCGTCATGGAATTTCCATTGATTTCAATGGAAATTACATTGATATGCAGGCACCACCCTTAGCATCCAAGTGGTTAAGGGTTGTGGCATGAATTTTGCCACCCTAATGGACCCCTCACCACACTCATGACAACTGCCATTGCAGGCTACATGACGTACAGACAAAAGTGAAGACACGGCACACCTCCTGTGTGCCATGTCTGCAGACACTCCATGCAATATATGTAAGCCACCCCTATAACAGGCCTTACAGTCCTAATGCAGGGTGCATTGTATTGTATTGCATGTGAGGACATATCTGCATGAGCAGATATGCCCGTGTGATGTCTGTCGATTCTTGGACATTGCCAGTGAACAGCGAAGCCATCTTGAGTATATGTACTAAGCACTGATGATTGAGTTCCCCAGCTATATGATGGCTTCACTGACACCAAAGATGTTTGGTATCAAACAACTCCGGTTAATAAACCCACACTGATTCCAGTGAAGGATTTATTAATACATGCACTCAGAGGGTACCATAAAGGTACCACCTGGAAACCTACCAGCCCCTAGTGTGCTGACTGACTGGTGTATACCAGCCTGCCACCATAGACTGGTTTCTGACCCCTGCAGGTGAGAGCCCACGCACTCTGAGGGTAGAAAAACTGACTGCTCCGGACAGAGGTGTTGTCACCTCCTGCAAGCAGGATGGCTAATAATCAGCATATCAAGGCAGGAGGCTTCAAGGGCTCTGCTCCCTTTGATATGCGTCCCAGGCTTCCCCTCCAGAAAGGGAAAATGTTACCCCCCACCCGGGTCCCATTTGGCACCAGTTCAGGAGGGAAAATCAGCTAGTTGGGAGGAGTCTTCACAATAAGGCCAGTTCCACCCTTAAGATGGGCTACCTGATGGGAACACGAAAACTAGAATTCCACCGTCTTGTTTTTTTTAAAAGCATTTGTATTGTGTAAAAAGTCATAGACAGTGCAGTGCCTTAACCCAGAAAACATCTGCCACATCAAACATTGCAGATCATTGTCTTTGACAGTTAGTTTCTGTAGTAGGGGATCTCTGTGTATAGTCATAATCTAGTGAATAGTCCCGCCCATGTGCGTGGACCCCGGAGCAATCAAAAATAATCTCTTAAATTGTCAAAAAATGCAGAACTGCAAAGACACTTAAGAGAGAATTTAAAGACCGATAATGCAGCCTATATCCACAGGCTACACTGTCCAGTACTTCAACTAGAAATTCCACCAAAACAACCACACAAACAGCACAGCTTGCCCACTTTCCACACAGAGAAAACTCGCCTCTGCCAGCAAAAGCCTCTGGAATGATAGCGAGGAAGGTATGGACAGACAAGCCCCATAGGCTGCCATTATGTGGCTCAAATAGGATACTGTGCCTTTAAGAAAACTCCAGAACTCTCTCAGTATCCCAGAATGCACAGCAGGTCCCTTTTACCTTCAGTTCTTTTTTCCGCCTCCTGCAAGCAGGACCCTGGAGCATTGAGCTCTCCATTTTTTTAAGGGTTTCTTGGTGATTTTTCACTTTTTCAAGTTCTTTAAGTGCTTTCCTAAAGTACTTTGGTGCTTTTCTTCCTGATTATCCTTTGGTGCACTCTTTGATTTTCAATATGCCTGCATTATTTGACAAATGTCCAGAGTGCTCCAGGAAGAAGGCCAAATCGGATCCACACGAGGTGTGTATCATCTGCCTTCCCTCTTCTCATGTCCCACAGGAGTGTGACATTTGTCAGGGCTTTTCTGGCAGGACCCTGAGGGATAGAATGAAGATCAGGCTTCAGGGCCTGTAGGACAGAAGGCTGAAGGCGCAAGGTGGGTCTGGAGGGGCTTCCTCTGCCCATGCTGAGGCCTCTGGGGGCTCCCCAGGGGCAGGAAGACCAGCAAGCGTCCCCATTCTCTGTCTGTGTCGATTGCACCGACTACAGCGTCGAGAGGGATGACAGCAGTCTGTTACCCGTCTCCCCAGGGCTCTGGGTCGAAGCGGTGTTCGGCGTCGAGGGAACTGAACAGGCCGCCGTCGAGATCTCCTGTGACGATTTAGTCGTCGTCCTCGTCTGAGTAGTCGTCGAGTAATCGATGTCGAGAGGCCCGGCGTCGGCGCTCGCCATCGAGTCGACACCGCTGTTTGCCGTCGCCGTCGAGGGGATCCTTGACGTTGAGGAGAAGATCGCCGTCGAAGTGAAGATCGCCGCCGAGGCGAAGGAGGTCGCCGTCGAGGCGAAGGCATTCGCCGTCGAGGGAGAGACTGTCGCCGTCGAGGAAAAGACGCCCGTTTTTTATTTTTTTTTATTTTTGATATTAGTAATAGTGTTATGATAATTACGTAAAAACAGACCCATCAACACTGAATTATGAATTAGCGCAAGATTATGACTGAGAACCCGTATTTTTTTAGTTGAATTTGTCACTCGATCTTTGTAAACAAACACACCCCCCTTTCTACCTCCATGACCAGTACCATAGAAAACTCCATCGGAAGCGTGCTCCCGGCGTCCAGGGGGCAGAGCCAGCACAAGACGCGGAACACGCTTCCAACGCGGGTGAGTTCTCCTCACTGCCCGCCTTACAAACTACAGGCAGACATCGATCTTTGTAACATCATATTGATGTCTTTTTAGCCTGGGACGAGTGTCCGTACCCTCTGAGGGAACCACTTTGAAATTATCTTCAGGTAAGACCTCACACGAGGTAACCTTGCACTATGTCTAATTCCATTAAGATAAGAGGGCGATATCAGCTATACTCAACCTTCGTTTCCCTCCAGGTTCACACCATGTACACCTAATCTAGAGGTATGACCTATTTTACATAATCATTTATATGTTTCAGATCGTTGCGCTAGGTCCAGTACTAATGATATTTACTGTATATTCCAACTAACCACCTAGACATCAGAGAATTAAGAAGTTGTTTGCACGCTGGTCTCAAAATATCGCCACTTTTTAACTCGCCATAAATGTCACTACTGTTGAATGTTTTCCTCACAATTTCTAAGAAAATGTCTCAAATTGAGCTTAAATTTTGACAAACATAATGAATGTTTTGACCACGACTATTTAACATTAATTCGTTAAAGTGCCACAAGTTACCCCCTCTTCTTTCCATCTTTCTAGGTGACTCTTATGAACCATAGTGGGTAAGACTATTATGTTGAAATGACCCATCAACGTCATAAATAGTGATAGTATCTCTGCACTGTGTCTGTTTGTTTATATGTCCTGACGAATGCTCTTAGACCCACGGGCCAAGAGAGCAGAAACATGTTGACGTTTTTTTGTCCAAAAGATATATGCTAAGGATTCCTAACTATCCCCAGAGCATACCCATACCACCTTTTTAAACTAGTGGTCCAGCGATATGAATAAAGAGTAGTTAGTCGCTTGGAAACTATTTTATCTTCATCTTCCAGTGGGGTTACTCGAATTATCTCTGGATACTGCCACGAAAAACCAGAGATTGCCTCGGGCGAGGCTGGCAAGATACTAATTGTCAAACCCAATGACTGTTGCCATAACGTCTGTGTGGGGCGGAGAACAAGATATACCGCTTCTCGAAATACACAACGTTTATAAGGGTTTTTCAATATATCTCTTGGTACAAGTGGTCACAAGTGTCCTATCCACTCTTGATAAAATCTACCTAGTTCTGGGGAACAGATAGGACAGCAATTCCTCCTCCCTCACATTGATAAAACTCTTAGACTCACATCACTCAAGCCGGAGGCTCAGCAGCGGGTGGCCAATCTGCCCTTCTCAGGGGAAACCCTGTTCGGCAAGCATATGGAAGATGAGATGGCCCGCATGAAAGCGGAGGCCGAGACCCTGACGGCTGTTGGGTTAGAGAAGCCCAAAGAAAAAAAAGCCTACCGCCCGTTCCAGAGAGGGTTCGGGGCACAGGGCACAGGGCCGAGGGCAGGCTTCGGGACAGCAACAGCAGTTCCAGAGGCCCTTCCAGAAGCGCCAGAAGGGGAGAGGAGGCCAGCAGTCCTCTACAGCGAACAAAGGCCCAGCTGGGTCTCGACCCTGAGTGGTTATTTCCCTTACATCAGTTACCCGCTCCGGTGGGGGGGAAGCGTTCAACTTTTTCTGGCAGAGTGGAGAAAAATTACTCAGGACAAGTGGCTGCTGAATATTGTTTGCAATGGATACAGTCTTCGGTTCACCAGCCCGCCTCCATCAATTCCTCCCGTCAGCTCGCAGTTTCAGCTGCGCGAGCTCCAGGTGGAGGCTGATATCCTGTTAAGGAAAAGGGCGATAGAAGATGTACCTCTGTCTCAAAGAGGAAGAGGTCTGTACTCCTGGTTCTTCCTGGTTCGCAAGAAGGACAAGAAAGAGTTCAGGCCCATTCAGGATTTGCGACAAGCAAACAAGTGGATTCGTACAGAGAAGTTTCGCATGCTGTCGTTGCATCAGATTTATCCTCAACTGCAACAGGGAGACTGGCTGTGTGCTATAGACCTACAGGATGCGTACTTCCATGTGCCCATTGCACACAAGCACAGGAAGTTCCTGCGATTCCAAGTCGGCGGCAATCATTTAAAAAAAAAAAAAATGTTGGCGAACCTTTATTGGTCTTTCAAACGAGTACAGGCACAGGCCTACAACCACCCTGGCCGGCCACTAAATAAGTCATAAGTATCGCAAATCAATTACACGTAAACAAGGCAGCACGATGTCAGGAGTTCTAACAGAGGTACAGGATATAGCATGTGTTGAGGTGTGCTTGTAGACAATCGGGATCAAAGAAGGTTCATTTTATAGTATCAAAGTAACAGGATCAATGCCATACGATCATACCCGGTCCTACCAATAACAAACATAAAGCGGAAGGTCAACAAGCAATGCAATCACAGTAGGAGTGACGGAGATGAAGTATACAATCAGGATAAACATCAACACAATCACGTATCAGAGCAAATCAGCGCCCCATCCCTCGAGCTGGATACATCGCAAGACCCACAGGAGACTGTAACACCACCACAGAAAAGAGAAGAAAAAAAAAAAGGGCCATAGAACCAAGGAAGAAACAAAAGAAATTAAAAGAAAAGAACCCCCTCCCCCACCCCGCACCCCTGCAGAAGGCCACGGCCTACCCCCCCAGCAGTGTGCCTGTCGCCCTAAATAGGAAACCCGAAATATAGCAAGAAGAGAAGTAATGAAGACGGAGGAGGAGAAGAAATCACTATACGGGCTCCCAGCCGCCAACTCCCCCGAGCCCCGGACTGTCCAACCTACACATAAGTAGAAAAAGAAATGGGAGAAAAGGAATCATGAAGGAAAGCCGTCGAACAAGCTCTCGGCCTCTTCCTCCTGCAAACTATAAGCCCCCCCCCGGTAGTCATCAATCTCGGGAATTATAGAATTATAGTCAATTAACATATATTAATGCAGAACATGATTTGCCACATGACGCTAGTCGTTACACTCGTTGTAGTGCGTGTCCCACTTTGTCATCAGCCAAACAAACACCAGAAAGCACCGAAGCGTCTTCAGCCCTGGCCCGTGCGATCGTGTGCACATACAGAGGTCGGCTGGCCAGCCGCCATTTTAGGTGGTTTGGGAGACCAGGGTAGCCAGGACAATCCGTTGGTTTGCCCATCAAAGCCGGCAGGAAATAACAGTGAGTAGTCAAAGTCAGTGCGGGAAAGTTCCATGCACGACCGAAAGTTCCCAATGCCTGTTGTCTGGCTCAGTAATACAAATTCCGGGAGAGGAGGGGAGGCCACCCCATCAATCCACAGCTGAAATGTCGGAAGCAGCATCTGAAGCCGAATCTCCACCACGGTGCAGGTCCATAATCACCGGACCCCTCCTTACCGGCAGCAATCAGCCCAGTAGCTATCTTGTGGTCTCGGTCCTCCAGCATCACCATGTCCGCCGGAGCAAGCAGTACACTCCGCTCGGTTGCCGGGTGTGGCACAGGGCTCTGTACCCGAGAACAATCCCGTATAGCACCTCCCGCAACGTGAGCCATGGCGTCCAATCTTCTCCCTAGGTCGTGGGCGGTACAATCCAGGGCGACAAGCAGGGCACCAAGAGCCCCCAGAACATCCCCGATCCTTGGCGTTGCCCCGTAGTCATGAGCCGCAGCACTCCCCCTCACAGGTAGCTCCCCGGCAGGCTGCGATGCAGTAGAGAGGACGCCGCTCTCCCGAGCGTCCAACCGGTCACCATCCTGCCGCCCCCAGAAATACGGTCGAGCCGTGACCATAGGGGTAGCAGACTCCATAGCGTTGCAGACTTTAGCGTGGAAGCGGGCTCAACCAGCGCCAGGACTGCTATCTCCAACCAGAGCCCTCAGTGCCCCAGCATAGCACACGTGATGCCCAAAATGTCACCCACAAGAACATCGGGAGAAGGAGAAATAATGTCCGAGAGGCACACGGGCAGGAAAAAGATGAAATATGGGCACCCGGGTCCACAGTGTTACGCAATCACTCGACCCGCTAGGTGCGCTGGATAGATGCGGCAAAGGCGATTAAGTCAAACGACTCGTTCGGGCAGGTCGACTCCTCCCCGCAGCAGATGGCCGCTGTGGCTGCATCAGGGGCTGGCCGTCCCACTCACCCATAGCCCCGGTTCCATGGCTGCTCGGGGCCGGAGACTAAGCGAGGACATTTCTCCGGTTCTACAGCAGGTAGAGATCTCGGGAGCACACTACCGGAGGCAGCATCATTTCTCCGAAACAGAGTTGTGGCACGGTTCAGGATGGGATGCAGGATGAGTGTGCAGAACAGGAAGGTCGGCGGAGCCGAGAGCCTAGGCGGCCATTTCAGTCGCCAGCTTGGCTCCTCCCCCGGCGCCAATCATTATCAGTACACAGTACTGCCATTCGGGCTGAAGTCTGCGCCCAGAACGTTCTCGAAGTGCATGGCAGTGGTAGCTGCACACCTGAGGAAGAACAAGGTGTTTGTCTACCCGTACCTGGACGACTGGTTGATCAAGGCCTCCTCCTTCTCAGAAGCTCAAGCACACTTCCAGAAGACGTGCGTTCTATTGAACAAGCTGGGGTTGCTCATCAACATGTCCAAGTCTGTCCGGTCCAATGCATACAATACTTGGGAGCCTCCATCAATACGCTATCAGCAAGCGTGTCTCCTTCGGAGGAGAGAAGATTATCACTCCTTCGCAAGGCTCAGGCTCTTATGACCGCTCCATCTACAACAGTGAGGACGGTGTCTTCTCTACTGGGGTCGATGGACTCTTGTATCTTTCTCACGCCTCATGCACGGCTACACATGAGACCACTGCAGGAGTGCTTGGAGGATCAGTGGGATCAAAGGAAAGAGTCTTGGGACGACAAGATACAACTGTTTCTGCATGCTCTTCAGTCTCTGAAGTAGTGGTGTTCAGCGGAGAATCTCCTCAGAGGTGTTCCCTTCCACAAGGACATTCCCACACAGACTATTGTGACGGATGCGTCTCTCCATGGCTGGGGAGCGCACTCCGAGAGACTTACAGATTCAAGGGACGTGGTCTCCGACGGAGTCCACGTACCACATCAATTTCCTGGAACTCGGAGCTGTTCACTTGGCACTGAAGGCCTTTCATCCGTCCTTTCAGACCAACTCTGCTTGTACAGACGGACAATACGACCACAATGTATTACCTCAACAAGCAGGGTGGGTCGAGATCGCGCACTCTATCGCAGGAGACACAGGCGATCTGGCACTGGCTTCTGGCCAGAGGACTGACCATAACGGCTACCCATCTGCCAGGTGTGCAGAATGTTCAGGCGGACGCACTGAGCAGACTGATTCAGGAAAACCACGAATGGGTCATAAACGACGAAGTGCTAGGAGAAGTCTTCGCAAGGTGGGGGACTCCAGACATAGATCTGTTCGCCACTGCCGAAAACAACAAAGGCAGAGACTTCGCATCCAGGTACTACCAACAGGGGACGTTGGGGAATGCCCTATGGATCGACTGGTCGAACAGCTTTCTGTAAGCTTTTCCGCCCATTCCCCTGATTCCGGCGGTGCTCATCAAGCTGTCCCAGTCCAAGGCACGGATGATCCTGATTGCCCCGGAATGGCCCAGGCAGTGGTGGTTCACAGACCTGCTTCACCGGTCGCTCCTTCCTCACGCCTGCCGTGCAGGCCGGACCTTCTCACGAAGTTCGGGGGGCAGATGGTGCACCCGAACCTCTTGTCTTTGACTTTGGCGGCATGGCTCCTGAGAGAGTGCAATATGGCCATTTGAATCTACCAGAACACTGTATGGACATACCGAAGGAGGCTAAGCGACCTTCCACTAGGACTTCCTATGCTTACAAGTGGAAGAGATTCTGCATCTGGTGCAAGTCCAAGAACTATGACCCTACGACGTGTAAGGAGGATGTCATCCTTCCTTATCTTCTGCATTTGGCGCAGTCTGGCCTTAATTTCCATTCCATTAAGGTCCATCTTGCTGCATTGACAGCCTACAGGAAATGCCCTTCACAGACTTCCTTCTTCCAGATCCCTGTGATCAAAGATTTTTTGGAAGGCTTGAAGAAAGTATTCCCTCCTGTCCGGCTTCCTTCGCCTTCATGGGAATTAAATGTGGTGCTGTCCAGATTGATGAAGGAGCCTTTTGAACCTATTCATAAGGCTTCGTTGCAGCACCTGTCCTGGAAGGCGGCGTTCCTCGTGGCCATCACATCGGCCCGTAGGGTGAGGGAAATTCAGGCGTTGTGTTGCCAAGAACCTTATACTGTATTTCATGCTGCTAAGGTTGTTATGCGTACTCACCCTAAATTTCTTCCCAAGGTTATTTCTGATTTTCATGTCAACCAGACCATAACTTTGCCTACGTTTTTTCAGAATCCTTCATCTCCAGCGGAAAGGTCTCTACATTCCCTGGATGTTAGGATGGTGTTGAGGGTGTTGAAATTTTATCTGGATAAAACCAAAGATATTCGTAGGTCAGACCAATTGTTTATCAATTATAGTTCAGTCGGGACCGGTCTTGCAACCTCCAAACAGTCCATTTCTAGGTGGATTGTGTCCTGTATACAATTGTGTTACCAAAAGGCTAATATGACCTTAGGAGGTAAACCTAAGGCTCATTCCACCAGGGGCAAAGCTGCCACGACTGCTTTGCTACGTAATGTTCCAATTGCAGAAATCTGCAAGGCGGCCACTTGGAAGTCGGTCCATACCTTTGCTAAGCATTACTGCCTGGACACTGATGCCAGGACAGACGCTCAGAATCGTTCGCACAATAGTGGTATTTCTTTACTCTCCACTGCCGCTTTGGTGTGGGGATGGGCTTGCCATTCTATTCACTAGATTATGATTATACACAGAGATCCCCTACTACAGAAGGAGTAGTTTCTGTCCTGTAACTCCAGTTCTGTAGTAGGGGTATCTCTGTTATAGTTATAAGCGCCCGACCTCCTCCCCGGTGGAGAAAGATATTCGTGTAAGGAATGCTACAGGTCTGGAGTATTACGCCTTCAAAAAGAACTGAAAGTAAAAGGGACCTGCTGTGCATTCTGGGATACTGAGAGTTCTGGAAAGTTTTCTTAAAGGCACAGTATCCTATTTGAGCCACATAATGGCAGCCTATGGGGCTTGTCTGTCCATTCCTTCCTCTCTATCATTCCAGAGGCTTATGCTGGTAGAGGCAAGTTTTCTCTGTGAGGAAACTGGGCAAGCTGTGCTGTTTGTGTGGTTGTTTTGGTGGAATTTCTAGTTGAAGTACTGGACAGGGTAGCCTGTGGATGTAGGAAGGTACCTCCTGACTATGGTTGCCCCCAACTTTTTGCCCTGTGTTTTAGCTGGTTTTGGACATAGTCGACCTGAGATCCTGCCAATCAGGACCCAGGCCTACTGCTCTCTTTAAAATGGATTCCATGTACCCTAGGTACAGTTCCAATTGGGACTGGGCCACCTTATCAGACCCTGTAACTCAGGGCATGGGTGTACCCAGGGCTGCCAGGGGCTGAAGCATGTATTATGCCACCCCTCCTAAATCTGACACAACTGGCTGCATGACAGCTGGGGCAAAGTCGTGTAATCACCCTTTGCTATAGATATAGTATACCTATATCTAACCCTAAAATGGACACACAGATTCCGATCAGTCACTCCTATGGCAGGCCTTAACAATCCTGAAGGCAGAGTGCTTGGAATCGTGGGAGATGGTGCTCTGGCATGAGCTGAGCCTGTCTGCAGCTTGCGGAACCAAGTCCTAATAGCTGTTCCATGATATCGCATACCATATACTCTTAAGTGCATTATAATCCTCGCGGTTAAATGCTATCTTTGGTATTGCTTTATCAAAACATGTCGAGTAAGGTGTCATACGAATTGGAATACTAACCCCTCGCCAATTCTGGCGACGGGGTTAGCATTCCACCCTTCTAGAGGGACACGACATGTATGTAACTGTGAACCCCGGTTAAAGTTAAACGAAGCCTCAGCTCCACAAAATGGATGCTGCCACCACAGACACGAGTCTGACCCCCTGCAGCTGGGAGTCCTTCCAGCGAGGGGAGCCTGGACAAAGGGTTTCCTGTCAGGGGCGGTGCTAGCACCGTCCCAGGCATGGTTTTGTGTATCCTGGGTAGGCAGGGCTTTACAGGAAGGTGACTGCTGAGTGGCACCCCGGTGCTCACTACGCATAGGCCGGTCTGAACCAGTTCCAGGGGCACACCAGCCCCTGGCCTGGGGAAAGTCCGGCAGGGCAGAGGGGTGTAACCACCCCCTCCTAGTCCCACCCACAGGCAGGACCTAGTCACCGGGTCAGCCCCCTTTTTTAGTATAAAGATGGGAGCGGGCCCCCTGTTCAAATTAGATCATCTTTGGAATCAAGACACGACTTTCTGCGAAAGGACTTCAAGATTTCTTCCTCAAGATTCTCCCTTGTGGCTAAGGAGTAGTCACCCTGCATCCGCGGGCACCATCCTAAGAACACTGCGGTCTGCTGCAAGTCCTTCATCACGAATCCGACGACCCAGCTCGACGAGACCCGGCTTCCCTGGCACCTCTGACCTCTACTCACCTCTACAGCAAAGCTGAGAACCGTGAGTGCGACGAGACCTCGAGGGACCGACTATCGCCAAGACTGCACGACTTCTTTGTAACAAGCCCACCGAGTCTTCCACTGGTGAGTGCTTTGGGGTCCGAGAAGCCCCAACCCTGAGCAGCTCCAGCACCGAAGATCAGCCCTCCAGCATCTCCACGATCTGCGTGGGGCCCTTCTGCTTTTGCGTGCTCACCGCGCTGTGTGGCTACTAGCTGGCTGGCTTGTGGCCTTCTTCACGACGCCCGACGATATCACTGCTGCTGGTCTGGTTGCTCCAGACTGGCCCTTGCTTCCTTGCAACAGAGAAGCACCCCGGACCCTCCTGGTCCACTCCAGACGCCATTTTAGGTCCATCGCGTGGGCTTGAATTTGCCAAGGCTTTGTTGCCCAATCCTGGGTCCAGCGACGCCGACAGCTTCAATCATCGTGGGACAGCTCGCTCCTCCATCCTGGTCGCCGACAACGCCTCCTGGTCCGTAAGATCTGCGAGCACAGCGTCACCCACTCACCTAGTCGAGGTGGCTACCATCCGGTGCCCTCCTGGTGCCCACTGACTACTGGCTAGTAGTCTCGAACTTGGTCCCCTCTGCTTTCAGGTGTCATCTTCCTTCGATCCAGGCTTGGATCCATCGAACTTTCTTCACTGGTCGCCTGCCAGCAACTTCTTTCTTCCAGGTCCGGCAACGAGGATTCCCGACGTCTTTTGAGTCCTATGCAGCTGCAGCCCCTGGGCTAGGTAACTTCGGCATTTCGGTGCCCCAGCATAGCCTCACTATCCAAGGGTCAGGATCCACTTTCGTTTTCTCCCTACCAGGTCGGGTTCGCCCGAGAACACTAACTTTGTCATTACTAGCTACCATAGACTTTGTCCCGCATCACGCGTGAGAGTGCACACTCTGCACCCTAGTCCCCTGGGTCTCCTAGAAGTAATCTAACGATTCTATAGTCAAGTCCTAGCGATTCCAAAGGCTATTAGTACTGTACTTACCTGCTAGTAATTTCGCATTCCACTTTCAGAGTATATGGTTTTCCGTGCCCCTAGGGCATTTGTGTATACTGTGCTAACTTAAGTATTTTCATAAGAGTTTTGTTTTGTGCTTAGTACCCTGTCCTCATAAAGAGTACAGGGCTGTTGTGATTTTAATAAATACACTGTTTATTTTCATAACACTTGTGTGGTGTCCTTTCACTTGGTATTCAAAGGGTATCTGTGTGGTATAACAGCTGGCTTAACACGCCCTCTCGAGTCTTTAGCCTTAGACTGCTCGTATCCACGCTACTAGGATAGCTGGTCTATAAGGTTGACTTACAACCAATCATCAATAAGGGTTGCTGGACTGATACATAGTGTTCACTAGAATAGTGAGCACTGCATATCAGGCCACCTTCTCACAGTGGATATAGGCTGCATTATCTGTCTTTAAATTCTCTCTTAAGTGTCTTTGCAGTTCTGCATTTTTTGACAACTTAAGAGATTATTTTTGATTGCTCCGGGGTCCACGCACATGGGCGGGACTATTCACTAGATTATGACTATAACAGAGATACCCCTCCCGAACTGGAGTTGCAGGAGAGAAACTACTCCTTATATATTATTATCGTAAAAGTCATGCAATACAGCATAACATAAACACCTCAACCCCCGCCCCCGTTGCACTACTCACAGCTGCGTTTCGGCTGCCACCAAATCTCCCATCCCAACAAATCAATCCCTTTGCCACATTTCCAGTCCCTTACCTTAGGGGCCCACATATCAAGGTAGATACACATGCGTCCACCGGGGGCACGGGTCCAATACCAAGCCTCGATAATCTGGCCACCGTTTCCAGATTTTGGGGTGTTTTTGCAGGCAGCCCCTAGCCTTAAATATCGGGATTTCTAACCCCATGCTAAAGTCCAGCCCATTTTTCCAGGCCGAGAGAGAGGGAGGGGCCGTCACCTTCCACAGCCTTGCTATATCTCTTTTGGCCAAGGTCAGCCCCAGCAGCAGTAGATACCTCTTGTATATATGACTTCCTATGCCCCCCATAATATGCAGAATTGTCAATCTTGGTGAGGAGGGGATCTCCCACCCCAACACCTCCGCCAAACAGGCCAACACTCCTCTCCAAAATTTCGTGAGTGCTGTACAGTGCCAAATAGAATGAATTAGGAACTTCTCTTCTTGCCCACAACACAGGCACATTGAGGATGCCACCAGACCCGCCCTCCACAGCCTGAACTTAGTGTAATAAACCCAGGGGAGGTATTTAAATTGAATGAGGCGTAGCCTCATAGATATCGCTGCTCCTCTAGGTGAGGCCAGTGCAGCCATCCAGTCGTCTTGATCCAGTTGGCCCACATCCCCAACCCAAGCCTCTATGAGTTTATCCAGCGTAGTGGAGCTATGAGTGACCAAAGATTGATAAATCTTTGGTATCTTATGCTCTTGCAGATCTCCCATGAAGACCGTGGCCTCAATCGGACAGAATTCAGGGAGAGCCTCTAGCCCCTAAATACTCGGATAAATGGCATGCCAAATTGGAGGTATTTATAGACCTGAGTTCTTGGCATATGGTACTCTTGCTGAAGAGCTTGAAAAGATTTGAGGACCGAACCTCGAATTACAGCCCCTAATGTGGAAATTCCTATATTATCTCAACCTTGAAATCCAGGTAGCGTGACTAGCTGCGACAAACGGCCATTATGCCACAGCTGGTCTCCCTAGTTAGCTTATTCCACCATACCATCTTACGGAGGGACTGTTTCCACACCCGAAACACCACCTGAGTGGCCGACGGTAAAGAAGTACGTAGCGACGCAGAGTATTGAATGGTATGCAAGGTGGACTCCCCCATACACCTCCGCTCCACTGAAAAAAGGACTGGGTATTCTCTGTCACCATACCACCATTCATTAAGGACCAGAAGATGCAAGGCCATGTAGTACGAATGGATATCTGATGTTATATGTTGACTGTAAGCTAGTCCGCAGCGCCACCCTGGAAGTCCTTCTAGCCCACAGGAAGTGACCCAGCGCCGCATTTACCTGGCGAAATCACGAAGGGGGCACCGGGTGTGGATGGTTCTGCAGTTGATAAAGCAGGTGCGGTATTGACACCATTTTAAAGATTGCCAATCTGCCATAGAGAGAGAGGGGCATGTTGCGACCAAGTTTTAATTTCCTCCCTTATCCGTGCCCAAATAGGTACGATGTTTCTCTCCCAGGGGATCCTCATCAATAGTCATAAGCACATGAATATTCCCGCCTATGTGCGGTTCCCTGGAAACACATCACATGTGAAAAACGTATATGTAGCTCTCTATATCTATATACAATGCAGCCTTCCATAGTCCTGCTGAGCAATGTTGCAAGAAATTCTTTTGTACATAAATACATTCCAATAAAGCAGGGAGAAAGAAAGCATTTTAAAACTGCTTCAATATACAGCAGAAATCACAATCCTGCAAGGAAGAATGAAAAAACATGGCCCTCACATAGGCTGCTTTGGAGAAACATTTGTCTAGAAAGCTGAAACGCTAACCCACAGAAACACTCAGAATAAACTGGCACTGTGCCTGTAAGGCAGCCATGACCCCTAGCTTCCCATAATGCCTCAGCGGTGAGAGTTAGGTCACTTGTTCTTTCCGGCTCCTTCTGTCAGGACCCTGGTTACTTCAGCTCTAGCTTTTTTCTGATTTCTGTCAAAAAATACTTCTATTTTGTTGTCAAAACCCTTTTACTTTGACGTCTTTTTGGTGTTGGAGTATTCCTCCTGTTTTTGAGAGAGTTGAGCATTGTTTTTCAGTCAGAAATGTCCTCCCTTTTTGACCCTTGCCCTTCCTGTGGCAAGAAGGCTAAAACAGACTCCCATCCTGTCTGTATTCTATGCCTTCCTCCTGAACATAATCCTAAGACTTGCCAGCTGCTGTCCAAGAGAACTTTGAAAGACCGGGAGAGGTTTCGCCTCTATGGGCTGGCTGAGAAGAGAAAATCTCCTTCTAGAGGCAGGTTACCGATGAAGAAGAGGAAAGAGCGAGCCACCACTCCATCTAGAAGTAAGGTTCCCGTATGCTCTCCATTGGCCTTGGCGCCTCAAATCCCTTTATCGGCAACTAAAATGTTGATGAGAAGACCGTCGAGAGAACACCGGTGGTCGCCGGAGAACACCGGTACGTCTGATGCTCCGCCGTCGTCAACCCGGTGACTATCGGCGTCGAGGAGTCGCTCTCCCTTGGTGCGGGCTCACCGAACGTCGAAGCAGATCTCCATTATTGCCGTCTATTCGGCGTTTAACGTCGAGACAGTCGCCGGGTCACCAGCTATCGGAGTTGAAGCAGACATCTCCGTTGCCGTCAACCAGGCGGCGGTCAACGTCGAGACACGCCTCTGCATCTGAGGCTAGACGCTCATCGCCTCCTTCGTCGTCCAAGCAGCATTCGACGTCGAAGGCTCAATCCTCACCGGCGAGATATTCGACGGCGAGACAAAGAGTGAGATATACCAAACGTCGTTCGACGTCGAGGCGGCGGTCTCTGTCGACAGCGAGAAGTGCCCCGATCTCAACTCCACTGACTTCTAGGAGACGGTCCGTGTTGAGAGAAAGATTGACGTTGAGAAGGATTTCTCCGTCCACCCGCTCATCGTTGAGGTCTCCTGTACGCTATACGTCAAAGGCGAGGTCTATGGGCTCTAGATATTAGACGTATCACCATACGTCGAAGCACACTGAAAAATCGAAGTCGAGGAGACAATCCGGTTCTAAGGACTCACCAGTGATGGTGACAGAGCCGGTCGACGTCGAGACACTGCCCATTGACGTCAAGTTGCTCATCAAGATGCCGATCACGCTCCAGAAGCAGCAGAGATTCCTCTCATTCTATTCGGAGCTCGCCCCAGACGATTGCATCATCACGCAGTGCTTCTGTTCATTCGCAGGAGCCTTTAAGATCACCCCCAAGAGTTTCTCCAAGGGTACAGCGATCTCCTTCCATCCATCTCTCTCACAGATGGCTCCAGCTTCTCCATCATTGGCAGGCAGTGCCCGCAGGTCATGCTCAGCGGCCTACAGACTATTCCAGTCCGCTGCACAGATCACCATTGCAATGTCTCGTGCAGGAAGTGGATAGGTCACCCACCACTAGGACCAGAGAACACCGAGGCAGATCCCCTGAACGCAGGTCGACTCAGGGGCATCGCAAGAGGCGGTGTACACCATCTTGGTCTTGCTCTTTGACACACTCGTCCAAAAGGGATTACTCTCCTACCCTGACAGATAGTCCTCCTTCCAAAGTGTCGCCTATTGATGATGTGAACACCTTTCATGATGTTCTCACCAGAGGAGCTCAAAAGGTAGACATCACCATGTCAGCTCCTCCAACAACCACGTCTATCATTTTCTAGACCCTTCATCATAGGTCTGCAGCTAGGCCATTGCTTCCTTTGGTCCCTGGTATCATCGAGCCAGTAATGGATATCTTCCTCGCTCCATCACGGGCTAAAGAAGCTCCAGCTCGGATCTCAAAAAAATACAAACCAGCTGCATTAGATCCTCTTTTTCTCAAATTGGATCCACCTCCGGACTTTGTCATTATTGCAGCAGCAAAGAAGATACACGCAGTTGCATCTTCCTCCTCCGCTCCTCTGGATAAAGAGAGTAGAGCGCAAGATTCTTGGGGACGGAAGGCTTGTGGCTCTGCAGCGTCTTCTCTTCAAGTGTCCAATGCTCCGTCTCTGCTGGGCCGTTATGACAGGTCCTTATGGGATTCACTGGAGCGTTTCAAGGAAAAACTCCCATGTGAGGATCAACAGGACTTCTCTGAGATCCTACAGGAAGGTGCTCTGGTGGCCAACCAGGTAAACCGCACTGCAGCAGAGGGTGCTTCTCTGGCTGCTCACTCTTATGCACATGGCATATGTGCAGGAAGCTCTTCCTGGGTGCGCCTCACAGCGTTAAAACCGGAGGCACAACAGAGCATCCTGAATCTCCCGTTTTCTGACACTTCACTGTTTGGTGCACACACAGACGAAGAAATGCCCAGGATGATAGCAGAGTTGGACATCTTAAAGGCTGTGGGCCTGGAAAAGAAAAAGGAGCATAGGAGGCGATACAGGCCCTAGAATCGGAAAAATTATGAACAGAGGGTTCAAACCCCTCAACAGTCGCAAAACAAACCGGGCAAGTCTCAGTACCTAGGCAGTCGTTCCTCTAGAGGAAGAGGAGGACATAACGGTAGTCCTCCTCCGCAACAAAAACTCCAGGGAAGCAATGAGTTTCTGCTTCCGCTAGCACCGTTGCACACTCCAGTGAGAGGAAGTATCTCAAGTTACATTCAAGAATGGCGCAACATAACCAAAGATCAGTGGGTGCTGAATATACAAAAAAATGGGTACACAGTATGCTTTTGTGCGTCCCCAAGAGACATGTCTCCGGTAAACTCTTGTCACCTACATCTGGAACTCCTGCGTCAGGAAGTTTCAACCCTTCTCTAGAAACTAGCAATAGAAGAGGTTCCTCCTGTACAGAGAGGAAAGGGAGTTTACTCAAGATAGTTTCTTGTTCAGAAAAAAGACCAGCCGAACAAGTTCCGACTTATTCTAGACCTACGTTCTCTGAACAAGTTCATCAAAAACGAGAAGTTTCGAATGTTGGCGCTCCATCAAATATTCCCACGTCTGAAGAAAGGCGAATGGATGTGTTTGGTGAACCTCCAAGATGCGTACTTCCACATTCCAATCACAACACAACATCTCAAGTTCTTGCGGTTCATGGTGGGAACAAAACATTACCAGTTCAAGGTCTTACCCTTTGGCCTAAAATCAGCTCTGAGGGTATTCACGAAATGCATGGCAGTAGTAGCGGCAGCATTACATTGCTAAGGCCAGTTCGTGTATCCATACCTGGACGACTGGCTGTTGAAGGGATCATCTCCTCAAATGGTGCAGGAACATCTTCACATCTGCCTGGATCTCCTTCAATGCTTAGGCCTGCATGTCAACCTGGACAAATCGGTTCTTCAACCGACCCTATCACTCAGCTATCTGGGCGCCAACCTAAACTCCAACCTCGGAAAATGTTTTCCTTCGGAGGAGAGATTGTCATCAATGAGACACAAAGGCAACATCATCCTTCAAGCTCATCAGCCATCAGTAAGACAGGTGGCTTCTCTGTTGGGGTCGATGGCCTCTTGCATTTTTCTCATACCAGACGCCAGATGGAGGATGAGACCGTTGCAACAAGATCTCGAGGACAAATGGAATCAATCTTCTGTTCAGTGGAACAAGATTCTCTTTCCCACAGCAAAGAAGTCCATTCCCTGGTGGCTGCAACCACAGAACCTTCTGGTGGGAGTCCCTTTTCATCAACCTTTGCCACAACAATCCCTGATCACGGATGCATCGCTTCAGGGTTGGGGAGCGCATCTGGGTCATCTGTAAACTCAAGGCAGATGCATCATATCAATATGCTGGAACTGCGGGTGGTTCATTTAGCCTTCAAGGCATTTCAGCCATCCATTCAGTCCGGATTGATCCTAGTACAAACAGACAATACAACCTCCATGTATTACTTGAACAAACCAGGTGGAACACGCTCTCGCCCTCTGTCTCTCGAATCCCAGGCGATCTGGCACTGGCTGCTAGCCAGGAACCTATCGATCATGGCAGTGCATCTGCTGGGAGAACAGAAGTGGTGAGCAAAAGCCCTCAGTCGTCACTTCGAAGAGTAAGAAGACTGGGTGCTCAACGACGAAGTGGTGGCGGACATCTTTCATCAACGAGGTCATCCTTTCATCGACCTCTTTACAGACGATCAAAACAGAAAATGCCACGCCTTCGCATCCAGGTTTTACCGACCAGGAACGAGGGGGAATGCTCTTTTGATAGACTGGACAGGGACGTTTGCATACGCCTTTCTACCCCTCCCTCTGATTCTGAAGGTTGTGGCCAAACTTCTCTGATCCAGAATGGCTATGATCCTCATAGCACCATATTGGCCTCACCAATGGTGGTATCCGGACCTGTTGCAACTCCCGGTTCCCCCGCATCAGAGACTTCCGTGCAGGCCGTACCTTCTCGCCAAAATGGGAGGTAAGATTCTGCCCCCCAGCCTTCCCTCACTCAGCTTGGCAGCATGGCTCCTGAAGTCCTGCAGTACGGACATTTGAACCTCCCTCAGGATTGCATGGACATTTTCAGGGAGTCAGATACCTTTCACAAGAACCTCATACTCTCTTAAGTGGAAAAGGTTTTACTTGTGGTGTATCTGTAATGGTTGGAGTACAGTTAACAGGCAAGAAGAGGTAATCTTGCCATATCTAGTCAACTTGGCCAAATCTGGTTGGAAGTATTCATCCATAAAAGTACATTTGGCGGCCATCACAGCATATCGTATCAACTTCAGATAGTCAAGGACTCCCTACAGGGGTTGAAGAAGGTTTATCCTCCTTTTCGACCTCCTTCTCCTCCTTGGGAGTTGAATCTAGTCTTATCCAAATTGATGGGTCCTCCATTTGAACCCATTCATAAGGCCACATTACAGTACCTTACTTGGAAAGTAGCCTTTCTAGTGGCAATTACATCAGCATGCATTGTGAGTGAAATACAAGCACTTTGTTCTAAGGAACCCTATACAGGTTTCCACCATAATAGGGTGGTTATGCAAACTCACCCTTCCTTCCTGCCCAAGGTTGTGTTTGTGTTCCATGTTAATCAGACAATTTCTCTACTCTCTTTCTTTCCCAATCCTACTACACCAGCGGAAAGGTCTCTTCATTTGCTAGACCTTAAGAGGGTTCTCAAATTCTATTTGGAGGCAACAAAATCCATTAGAAAGACTGATCAATTGTTTGTAAACTATGGCTCTGTTAGAACAGGCTTCCTAGTTTCTAAAAGATCCATTTCAAGATGGATAGTATCTTGTATAAAGTTGGCCTGCCAAATCGCGAATAAGCCTCTGTTTGCCTCCTCTAAAGCTCACTCTACTAGGAGCAAGGCTGCTACGGTTGCATTCCTACACAATGTACTGATGGCTGAGATTTGCAAGGCTGCAACTTGGAAATCGGTCCATACGTTTACCAGACATTACTGTCTGGATTCTGACTCCAGGGCAGATACCCAAGTGAGCCAGGCCTCCTTGAGGAATCTGTTCTAATGGTAACCTATTGGAGTCTGTATATGCCTTATGGCTGCTATGTATCTTGATTGTACTCTGTTTACTTGCCCGCAGGATGAGGGGATGGACTTGCTATTCAATTCATGTGCTTATGACTATTGATGAGGATTCCCTGGAAGAGAAGGATGCGTTACTTACCTGTAATTCTAGTTCTCTTTCAGGGGTATCCTCATCAAAGTCATAAGCAACCCACCGCCTCCCCGGCAAGTGAACATGATGCATACATCTCTTTGTAAAATGGTCTGCGGGTATCCGCAAAGAACAACTGACCTAACTGTCACCCTTGAGGCATGATGGGAAGCCAGTTTATTCTGAGTGTTTCTGTGGGTTAGCTTTTCAGCTTTCTACACTAATGTTTCTACAATGCAGCCTATGTGCTGACAATGTTTTTTCATTCCTCTTTGCAGGATTGTGATTTCTGCTGTATATTAAAGCAGCTTGCAAATGCTTTCTTTCTCCCTTCTTTATTGGAATGTATTTATGTGCAAAAGAATTTCTTGCAACAATGCTCAGCATGACTATGGAAGGCTGCATTTTGTTTAATTGTTATGTTAATTAGCTTTGTATAGCGCTGGTTCACCATCGGGTATCTTCGCGCTTCTACACAGACAATGCCTGTAAGCTAGTGTGAACGAATTATTTCGTAGTCGGTGCCTCCAGAAACAAGATAGTCTTGAGTTTTTTCCTAAACGGAAGGAGGACTGGTTCCTTGCGCAAATTTTCAGGTAAGTAGTTCCAGAGCTGTGGTATCAAGGTGGAAAAAGCTCTGCCTCCTTTAAGAGAAGAATGAAAGCGTGGGGTGACCAGGCTGCAGGCAACAGAAGAACAAAGAGTCCGAGCAGGGATGTAACTCATTAGGCGGTCCTTGATGTAAGAGGGGGCCTGACCATAAATGGCCTTATGGGCAATGCAAAGGCCCTTAAACTGCTCGCTGCCTAATAGGGAGCCAATGTAATTTCGAGAGCAGTGGAGAAGCGTGAGCCCGTCTTGGTAGATCAAAAATGAGGCGTGCCGCATCGTTCTGCACAACCTGCAGTCTTCTTGTCAGTTTCCAAGGGAGGACGATGTATAGGGCATTCCCATAGTCTAGCCTGGACAGTATTGTAGCAGAGACAATTGCCTGTAGAGAAACTGTGGTGAGGAGGGGGACAAGTTTCCGCAAACACCTCACTTGATTGTTCATTGAAAGTTCGGTATCGATTTTAATACCCAAGCTTTTTACCACTGGGACTGGAGTAGGGATGACTCCCAACTCCCGTGCCCAAAACAGGTCACACCATGGGCTATTGGTGTGTGGGACAACCAGAATTTCCATCTTATCTGGGTTTATTTTAAGTGAGTTGTCAGTCATCCAGCTCGCTGTAAAGCGCAATACCTCTTGTACTTGTTCCTGAGTAACACTGGAGTTGTTAATCCGTACAAGGAGCTGGGTGTCGTCTGCATAATTGATGACCTGGCAGTCCAATTGGGCCAGAGTCTCCACCAATGGTTGTAGATATAGATTGAAAAGCAAGGGGGACAACGCCGAGCCCTGCTGGACACCACAAATCAGGGAGCCGGTGAACGATACGTGATCACCTAACTGCGTCCGATTGGACAAGAAGGATTCAAGCCATTGAATGGCAGGTCCCTCTATACCCACATTGGCAAGATGGGACAAGAGGGTTTTATGGCTGACCGTATCGAATGCTGCTGTCAGATCTATTAGAATCAGGGCACTCGATACTTTCGTGTCAGCCATAACACTCATCTCATCCAGAACAGACAGCATCACCAGTTCCGTACTATGATGAGCTCTAAAGCCAGCCTGTCTGGGATGTAGCAGTCTATGTTCCTCAAGGAAGGTAGAAAGTATTTTGAGGACATGTTGTTCAAGTACTTTAGTTAAATATGGGAGCTGGGAGATTGGCCTATCGTTTTTAAAGATAGAGGCATCCACTTTTGGCTTTTTAAGTAGGGGGATAACTCTAGCCTCTTTCAGTGCGGGAGGGAGAGAGCCTATTTCCAGGGAGGCATTAAGTAGCTTGAGAATAGAACCTTCTGAACTGGGAGCAGCCAGTTGAAAAATTCTCAGAGGGCACGGGTCTGCTGGCGAACCTGATTTCACCCGGTTCACAAGAGGGAGAAGAGATTGAGCATCCAAAAGGGGAAATTTAGCAAGGCGGGCTTCAGGGGAAAGGGGGGCTGTCAGTTGAGGGGAAGAGCCACGGCTAATTGAAGAGTTCTCAATTTCTAGTAGAATATCATCAACTTTTTGGAGGAAAAAGGCCTGGAAAGCGTCGCAATCTATAAGGGGTGGGGGCTGATGACTTCGCCTCCGTTTTTTGGCTGAGTTCTTTCAAGATTTTGAAAGTTTCTTTTTGCTTATTTACAGCTAGCTGGATTCTGCCCTCGTAGTATTCTGCCTTTCTTTCTGTGATGGCATGTTTATAGGAGGAGAAGACAGATTTGTAGGAGTGGAGGCCATCTAGCTTGTAATTTTGCCGCCACCTCCTCTCAGCTTGACAGAGGTTTTTTAAAAAAATCCCTAAGTAGATCATTGAACCAAGGGGTGCCATGGCCTTGGTCTCTGATTTTTACCTTTCTTACTGGTACTATTTGATCCAGGGCGGAGCGGATGATAGCCATAAGTTGGTCATTTACCTGTGCCAAGGTGGCTGGCTGGGGATTAATGCTAAGGACTGTATCTAGGATAGCAGCTAGATGGCTTGCTTCCACCTTTTTCCAGTCACGTACCAGTCTCCAGGCTGGTGGTGACTGTAATGGCTGACTGTCGCTCGGAACCCAGCAGCTGACTAGTGAGTAATCAGACCAAACACAAGGGCTAATTTTTATTAGTATAGCCAGTGGCTGCGATGACCAGATAAGATCAAGAATGTGGCCTTTAATATGTGTAGGGCTGTCCACCAATTGACGGAGATCTAGTGCTTTCATAGCGAAATCAAACTGACGTGTGCTGTAGGATCCTTTTGAATGTTATCCCAGTGGAAGTTAGTCGCCTACTATTAATAATCTTTTGTAGCGGGTGCATAGATCCGTAACAACTTCCATGAAAAGGTCAGTGAAAGTGTGGGAGGGCTGCGGAGGGCGATAAGCTACCATAAGTAGGAGGCAAGAGTTTTTGAACAATATTTTAACCCCTACTAAATCTGTCCCCCCTTCGTCAGGGGTCACTGTAACATCCCGCCGCTGATCTAAAACGTCCTCGATATATATATCGAGGACGTTTTAGATCAGCGGCGGGAACTGTAACATCCCGCCGCTGATCTAAAACGTCCTCAATATATATATCGAGGACGTTTTAGATCAGCGGCGGGATGTTACAGTGACCCCTGCGAAGGGCTAGTTAAGCCCGAAATGCATTGGGCAGTAACATGAATAAAAGCTGCTTTTTATGAATAACGCTTCAGTCGTGTTCCTGATGAGGTCTGGATGGGTACATAAGAAACTTGGAAAAAGGCGCGCATTTTTTCGTGTGGATTAACATCGTAGCAGGAGTAAAAGGAAGTAACATTTAAAGTCAAATGAAAAAAAGTCAAGATTAAGCAAGGAAATAAACACGCCTGCAAAGGCTAATTGTTGCTGTGCACAGGTGTGGGGAGAAAGGTCTCCCCTTGTATCAGAGTTTCTGTCTAAATTGTGTCATTTGGGCATGACACTGAGCCAAAGTTGCACGCTAAACCGGATTACATTTGGATTAAACGGAGAAAAGTTGGAATATTATGGTGTGCATCCCACCCCCGACGTTTCTTTATTGTCATTTACATTGCCATTAGCTTAATCTCTAGCAGTCACTTTGCAGTCACTCTGCACTCCCTAGCACTCCCTCAGTCACTCTGCACTCCCTAGTCACTCTGCACTCCCTAGTCACTCTGCACTCCCTAGTCACTCTGCACTCCCTAGTCACTCTGCACTCCCTAGTCACTCTGCACTCCCTAGTCACTCTGCACTCCCTAGTCACTCTGCACTCCCTAGTCACTCTGCACTCCCTAGTCACTCTGCACTCCCTAGTCACTCTGCACTCCCTAGCACTCCCTAGTCACTCTGCAGTCCCTAGCACTCCCTAGTCACTCTGCAGTCCCTAGCACTCCCTAGTCACTCTGCAGTCCCTAGCACTCCCTAGTCACTCTGCACACTCTCTACTCTGCACACTCTCTACTCTGCACACTCTCTACTCTGCACACTCTCTACTCTGCACACTCTCTACTCTGCACTCTCTCTACTCTGCACTCTCTCTACTCTGCACTCTCTCTACTCTGCACTCTCTCTACTCTGCACTCTCTCTACTCTGCACTCTCTCTACTCTGCACTCTCTCTACTCTGCACTCTCTCTACTCTGCACTCTCTCTACTCTGCACTCTCTCTACTCTACCAATAGCACTTTCCCACCTCTCAAAGACCAGCAACCCTACTCTACTAAAAGCCTAACAGAGTAGCCGTCACAATATCACAAGCACTCACAGACAAGCACCACACACTACCAGCAGCACTAACAACCCTCCGAGAGTAGCAGTCACACTATCACAAGCAATCACACCCCTCACAGACTAGCACCACACAGTACCAGCAGCGCTAACCCTCCGAGAGTAGCAGTCACACTATCACAAGCACTCACACCCCTCACAGACTAGCACCACACACTACCAGAAGCGCAAACCACCCTCCGAGAGTAGCAGTCACACTATCACAAGCACTCACACCCCTCACAGACTAGCACCACACACTACCAGCAGCACTAACAGCCCTCCGAGAGTAGCAGTCACACTATCACAAGCACTCACACCCCTCACAGACTAGCACCACACACTACCAGCAGCGCTAACAGCACTCCGAGAGTAGCAGTCACACCCCTCACAGACTAGCACAACACACTACTAGCAGGGCTAACAACCCTCCGAATGTTGTAGTCACATGCAACTAAAAGCCCCCCCATCCACCACAGACTAGCAGTCACACACAACTGGAAGCATATTCACTCCCCTCACCGGCTAGCATCCACACGCTACCAGGAGTACTTTTACACATTAGCAGTCACACATTACCTTCACACCCCACACAGATTAGTAATAACACTACCGGCAACACTCACACCCATCACTACTGAAGCACACCAAGTAGAAAACACACTTTTCTAATATAAATAGAGGTGCATAGTACAAATTCGCTTAATAAAGCAAACCTATTTTAATGAGGCAACCAAGCACTCACAAAAACAATGAAATGCCTGTATTGGCAGAATGTTAGTAACGGTTTCTATAAATGGTGGACATTCTTAAAATAGTGAGACCTACTGGCTTTGTCTATGCTTCTTATTGTTGAAGTCCGGTTGTATTCATCCTCGCTTCTGCGTATGTCACTCTAGTTCTAGTGGTGCTGCTTTTACACGCAGGAGGTATTAGCGCTTCGGAGGTGGTGATTCCGGGCTGTACTGACAGAAAGAAGCACCACGCTGGGATTGGAGGATGGAATGGCACGTCACTCTGAGCAGCATCTTTTCCATGTTAACACCTCGCGTTGCTTACTTCATTCTTAGATGGGGAACTAAAGCACTCCAGGAATTCCTGACAGAACATGCGCAAGCACAGGCAACAAGCACTGGTAAAGGTAATAGGTGTGGATTTCTCAACGTTTTCAAATACATGTGCAGCACTGCAAACTTGGGAAATGATTAAAACAAAGAGCACAGAGGTACGAGGCACAGAACGAAGTAAGTTGCAAACAGAGACTCCACAATAGTCTGTGTACACCTGTCCAAACCGACGTTCGCACGGTAAAGCCAGACCAGTGCTCGTTTTATACCCGAAAGAGCAGCAGGAAAGATGACCACAGGATCTATCCGATGTCGCATGTACCACCAACAGAGTCTATAATGACGGCAGTAATTTAAGCACAGCCACGGCCACAGAGAGCAGCTCTGCAGAAGGTTAGCGCTTTGGTTCATAAGCAAATGCAAATGGGTTACCAAGTACACTGCACCCGAGCGCTCACGGCTGCCTGTCCCACAGGCTGCGCTTCATTGCGGTCCGACATAACTCAGGGCACGCGCAATTATAATTTTGCACATTTCATTAAAACGCCATCTCCATAAAGGCCACCTGGCGTCCTCCGTCTGTACATGCGAGCAGCTTGTTCTCTGCTAGTTCACCCGGACAGATTCACATGATATCGTAGCAGATTCATGGGCCTCATTTCACAACCTCGTAGGCTTTCATTACCAGGCTCCGGGAGGAAGGCAGGACCACACGGAGAGCGGGAGGGGGGACGGCGGGAGGAGGGACACGGAGAACTTCAAAACTCACCGGACTGCTCCCAGGAGGGGGCGGGGCGCTTGCGGTGTCCTTCCTCTGCCGGGGCCTGGGCTCTCTTCTCGGGTGCCGCGGGCGGGGCTCTCCTGCACCGGTGCCTCGCTGGCGGCCGCACTCCTTTCTCCCGGGCACTTTTCCCCTGGCATGGAACAAGCGGCGGCGGGACTTTCGGCTTGCTTGCGGCCCGGCCGGACCACATTCGGGGGCGTTCCCGGCTTTTGGCTTACGTAGCCAAAAGCCAAAAATTCTCGGGAACGCCCCCGAATCTGGTCCGGCCATGACGGACGCCTCTCTGTTCCAATGGCTAGCCTCCATTTATGGAGCTAGCCAATGGACCAGAGGGCGGATTCCCGAGCAACATACTGTACTCATTAGATTTCTCCTGCGCAAAAGCTGCTTGCGCAGCTTTTTTGCAGTCGAAACCTAAAAATGAGCGTTCCGTGCAAGTTCATAAAAAGTGCAAGATTGTAAGTTTTCGCGGCTACTTTTCTTTTCGTCTTGAACAAAGAAAACAGCACTCACGGGAGTAGGATCAGCGTTTTTATTTTCGACCCTTTGAGCACCAGACGCTTTCGGCTCCTGCCTTTGTCAGTGGTACCTGACCACTGACAAAGGCAGGAGCCGAAACGCGTCTGGTGCTCAAAGGGTCAAAAATAAAAACGCTGATCCTACTCCCGTGAGTGCTGTTTTTTTTGTTCAAAACGAAAAGAAAAGTAGCCGCGATATTAGCGAGGCACGCCCCTCGCAACACGCACCCGTGCTTGAGTGCATGACCTGGCGTAATGAGGAGCAGCAATATATATATATATATATATATATATATATAATATGCGTGTATATGTATATATGCGTGTATATATGCGTGTATATGTGTATATATATATGTGTGTATATGTGTATATATATATGTGTGTGTGTATATGTGTGTATATATATAGGTGTGTGTATATGTGTGTATATATATAGGTGTGTGTGTGTGTGTGTATGTGTATATGTCGCGCCCTATCCGTAAGACTTACCATCAAGCAAATGAGAACCATGTGTGGCAAGAACGCAGTGCAAACAGAAGACAAATATTCCCCAATATCCTCCAACCCCGCCCCATACCTCAAAACAGCTGAAGTATATGTTGCGGCGGAGATGGCTTGCGGACACCAACAAGGGTCCAACGCTCTCCCCCTCCAATGGATCCCTAATAACCTCCCCATAGTAAACAGAGGTTCCCTTTAACTAGTGCAATTCGAACAGAGGTAATAGCCCCTGCCCACGTTTTGTTGGTCAAGACATAGGACACACGTCCCCCCATGCAATACGTCCTGGTGCTGCTACGATGCCGAAAGTCCCCTGCCGGGGCACCGATTTAGATCGATTAGGGTGACTGCAGGATTTGGAGCAGCGCCTCGATCTCGACCTCCTGGAGCCTTTGATCTTGGGTTTGGGTGGCCTGCGGACGACCTTACTGGGCGAGGAATCAGACTCCAACCTGGGCGGCGTGCGGCACCGGATCTTAACCGTTTCATCCGTCCAATTAAATACATCCTCTGGCGATTGGCGATTCAAAGAAGAGAGTACTGGACTGATACACCACCCGCAGTTTGGCTGGATACAGCAATCCGTATGTAAGTTTCAGCTCATGGAGATGGGCCTTAGCAGCCATGAATGATTGTCATTTCTGCTGGACTAGTCTTGTATAGTCCAGGAATATGAGAATGCGAGTGTTTTCGTACAACAGAGGTTCCTTGATTCTAGCCCGTTGTAAGATTGCATCCCTGTCATGGTAATTCAAAATCTTGGCAATGACAGGCCTCGGTCTGGCACCCGGGGCGGGTACTGCATCGAGCCCTATGTGCTCTTTCAATGACAAAACAACCGGACAGCGACTCCTGAGGGAGCCAGTTCACCAACCACCCAGTGAGGAACTGTTCCATTCCCCCGGCCCCCTCCCCCACCCCTTTGCATCCTTCAGGGAAACCAACGAAGCAGAGGTTTTTTCTCCTGGCCCTGCCCTCCTCCACCCGCGAGGCCAGGCCTCTGGTGATGGACTCCAGTGATGTAACCTGTTTCTGCAATGTTACTACTGAATCATCTACTCCCCTGTCTCTGGTTTCGGCCTCAGTAATGCACTCCACTGTATTTCGAAGATCTTGCCTCTGAAGAGTAACGTCGGAGCCCACCTCGCCAATCTTTGCTTCCAGTGCGGCTCTAGACTGTGTGATGGCTGCCGTGAGCGCGGTATTGTCTGGGGTGACCCCTTGTGCCCCTCCCTGATCTGCAGCAGAAGCACCCAATCCAGTGAAGCGGTCCAACTTGCTCTGCTTGGCAGATCCTCCCACTGGTTTGTCTTTTGTCATGATGGCGTTCGGACGCCCAACTTCTGAGATTAAGGTTTCACATCCCCCTAGTCAGACCTCCAGCTGAAATCACTGTGACTCTGTACGCCACCTGCCGATCTTCTCTCACGCTGTCTCAGATAATATCCGTTGCATCTTCAGGCCTCTTGCAGTGCAGGACGCGGGTAGAAACCTCCTGCCCACAAGCCACACCCGGCACTATCTCGGTCGCTTCTGCGGACAGTCCAGACACCCCCCAAATGGGTGGCCTGCACTGGAAGAGGGTGCCAACACCCCCTCCCCTAGGATGGCCTATTGATTAGCACTCCCAGACCTGCTCCCGCCTTTGAAATGCATTCAAATCTGGCTCCCCTCACAGGAGAGGGAGCCGCCCCGACCCCCCCCCCCCCCCAGCCCCCCCCAACCCTCCCCTTTTGTGTGGATCCCTTTGGGACCTGGATAGGTGGGAAATTAGCTAGTCACATATGCGTGCCCCTCCCATACTTTCTACAGGAAGTAGTCCTATACGAGGCGTAATGACCCCAAGAGTATGTAGCCTGTTGGCTACTACCCTACACTCCCCTTACTCCCCTAAATTGAGTAATTGGGGGAGGCCCTGGCACAAGAAATAAGATCTTGCCAACCTGAAATACAAAGGACGTGAGGAGCTGCATCTTCTGAGAACTGAAGACCCAGCTACTGACCTGGCGCCAACCCTGCCAGCCTGCCTACTGACTTGGGCAATTGTGCCAAAAGTCAACGTGTCCTGCAGCTGCTAAGTCCCCAAAACCGGGGAGAACTGGCAGCACTTCACCCAGGAACCAAGACCTCCAGAGAAGTAGAGGACCTGCCAAAGACTCCTGTGCGGACTTTGTGACTGCAGAAACCCGACGACTAAAGACCCCACTACACTAGTCGCTCCAAGCCCAAGTTGAAGTGGTACGCCAGCAATCCAGAGATAGTCCACCTTTGTTTCGTCCACAGTGAACTCCAACGTTGCCTGCAGCCTTAGCACTCAGGCCCCCTCTTCTGCGACTTCTCCCTATAAGAAAAACCCAACGCCTAAAGACCCATCTTTACCTGTCGCCCCTGGGCAGTGGAGAAGTGGACCAAAGGTTTCCCTAAGCCCCCCTGTTAGTTCTGCCCAGCTGGCCTACCAGTCCGAGCCTGCAGCCTCTTTACACGAAGCCCGATCCCCATTGAGTAACATTGGGCACTCAACTCTGTTTTGCACCCCTGCACCTGGCCGCTCCTCTGTGATAAGGAAGCCTAAGGCTGCTAGACCACACTACCCCTTGGAAGGGCACCTTGGAATTGTCATAGCAAGCCCCCCGTCAACTCGTACGGGAACCCCTGGACTCTTTACACAATATATCTCATTTTTATATAATCATATAAAGAGACCGCTTCCTACACCCACCCTACCACTAAAGAGAGCATTTAATGTTTTGCCTCTGTAAACCAATAAGGGTTGCCTTGACTCTCTGCACAGTGTACCTCGTTTTGGTGTGCTATATAGCGAGCCAGCTTCCTACAGTCTCCAATTGAGGAAAAACACCTCTCCATTCCCAGACCATTGTTTCTGCTTTTGGAGCAATTTTAGCACCTAATTCAGGCCAAGTACAGGTTGAGCGGTTACTGGAGAGCTAATGCACATTTTCCTCCAGGTGCTTCAATCCAGGTAAAGGGAGCTTTCTTAAAGTTACATTTCCAATGTATTTAATATAAATTCGACTACCGTTAGATTGGCTTGTTATTAAATATAGAAATAAGACTTTGAATGGAGGCTTTAGCTGCCACTGGTCAAAAGTTATGGAATTAAGTGTATAATCCATGCTTTGACTCTTCCTATGTGCAAGCTACAGCCTGGCTAGTAACTATCTTTTTAGGCCTAGTCACTTGAGAAACCTGCAATTTTTAATACTACAAATGTTCCACTCTTAAATATTATGCACCCTACCTTGTGTGCAGCAATGTGCGCTTAGGGGTAATGTATTTAATATTTAAAATCATATTTTCCTATCTGTCAAAAGGGTGATTTTGACAGGTCCGGGATGCTGGGGTCAAGCTGCTGCCGCCGCCGATAGGCCAGAAGCCATGTCCTCACTGCCACTATAGTTGGTGGCACTATAGGTCCTGTAGTCAACAAGTGGCATGTAACTTTCTATACCAGGTGTGTATTCTTGCACCATAAACTATGGCCATATAGGAAAGTTAAATTTGCCAATCAAGTTTTAAGCCAATGTATACATGTTTTAGGGGTCGGACCGCATACACTAGGGACTGTATAGCAGTTTCCCAATGTTGGAGTTCATGGTTACCAGCACGTGAGTCTCCAAACGCAAATGAAATACTGAAACTGACCACCTAAAATGGGTCACTTTGCTACACTAATTACATTTTATTTTCCTGTGTGATGGTTAGTTTTATGAATGCTCATTGTGGCTTTCACTCTTGACAAATCGTATAGAAGATTTCCAAATAAGGGACCAGAGTGCGACATGCAATTGCAGCCTTGTGATTTATGGAGTGTGAGAGAAATGCAAGCAGCGTATTTTCGTTATGGCACTGTTTGAAACAAATTCTGCATTATCAAAAAGAAATAGTAATTTGCTTTTAACAGTCCGTGGGTTTCGGTAGCAGTGTCTCTGCACTGACTCATGGTAATACGTATATCTTGACCAATTAAAATTTTATTGTATATGACTAAAAGCTTCAGAGCAGTAGAAGCACACGCCTGCTACTTTGCATTATACATTTTCTTGTGGTTTGTAATGCCTATATTTATTCAGTGTATAAGGCTAGAGAAACACAGTGGAATATTCTTTACTGGTTTAAGGTTTAGGAAAGGTGCGCATTTTGCTTCATTTAGACTGTACCGCCCTACCAGGCTGGATACACAAAGTGCTTTCCTTCTATGCTTTACCTTGTTTACTATCGGAATTTCATCCCTTTGATGTTTAATTCATGCAAAGAACTGGAAATACCCAACAACTGCAGCTTCAGGAGACATTTACAGTAGTCCTTATTATTAGAAGAGGAATCCAGACTGTAATGAGCACTGTTGAACCTCAAGCTAAGTATTCCTCGAAACATCACATTTAGAATAAATATGGCTGCACGCCTCACGAGACACAGACCATTAGTTAACTTTGGTCTTCCCACACTCAGCTGCATATGGTTGCCTGGTCATTGTGGATCCTCTTGAAAATATTCTGGGGTCCAGAGACCATCTGAGTACAATGTGGATAAAACCACCTCAGGTGTAGGGGAGATATGTACAGAGTACTGTAAAGGTGAGTGCACAGCATAAGGCACAGAGGGGAATGTGTACGTGTTTTGCAATAAAATGTCTTGTCTGTTGCAGGGAACCCCAGGGAATAATTGCTTGCTGCAATCCCATACCACCTCTTGTACGACAACAGCTCAACGAACTGAACCTGCTCATCCTGCAGGCCCGAGAGATGCCTCTGCTCAAGGTGAGTCGCAGCTCGGTGGCAGGGTAGAAGGATGGTGGTCATAGCCTCACGCCTTCTTGATGTACAGAATGATGGCTACAGCCCTTACCATATAATTAGTGCAGCGTGGTGGCTCCAAAGCATGAATACCAAGGTGGCTCTGAAGTGTAAAGACAAAGGAAATCCTAATAAAGCAGAAGGGAGCTGAATGATTTGAGGGACTTATTTTAAAAATCTCCTAAAAAATATCTTGTTTGTGGAGGTTGATCAACTTGTCAATAGTAGACCAGCTCAAAGTGAAAGTGAGGGCAAAAGTATAAACTAAATTTAGCGCTAGGATTCAAAATAACCCTTGACGAGTTCGTCTTGCCAGCCATTTTGAGACTTTTGTTGCTGATTCTGCAGCACATGAAAGTTTGATATCAATATACGTAGCACTATCCCGCAGAGCTGGGTCTCACACTCTGCAAACCTTGGAGCCATATTTCTCTTTTCCTTTTCCATGCTCTCTTTCTACAACGAATTACCCCACTGCTTCTAAATCATATACTTCTCTGTCCTCCTCATCTACAAGTCCCTACCATGAATCCACCTTGCTTACTCCTCTAACAAAGTTGTTATTCCATGAGTGGTAATTCCTACTTTTTGCTTACACCATATTACACTTTCTCTCCCACTCCACCCACACCAACTCCTTCTCCACATTACATTTTTCTTTACACTTTTCCCTACAATACCTCTCTCCGCAGCACCACAAACCTCTTTCTTGGTCAGTCCTCTACTCCTCATATGTCCCTGGCTACCTTTTTCTACTGCCACCATACTTCCCGATATGTGCTCCACTTCTCTCCAATACTTAACCACTCTTCCTCCACTATCGCTCTTCCTCTCATTATCAATGTTGCCTTTGGCCCTTCTATGATGTTACTCTCAAAGTTCTGCTGTTGCTAGCTTCAGACTTCGCTTTTCTTCACACCCCCAGCACTGTCTCAACACAGTTTTTCTTGGAGTTGACCTGCTTTGTCTCCTCTTACTCGACATGCAAAGATGAGTGACTGCAGCACTGTCACGTCACCCAATTTTGTGATTTGAAAATCTTGGGATGAGAAGTATCTGTTGTGTGAATTTCTGAGCTGATAATAAATGACTAATTAGGTTTTACTTTTTTCAAACCCTATAGTCTGAAATTCAGTGCAGTGTAAAGAAGCGAGGACCAAAGCCAGATACTGAGGTAGGAAATTCCCCCCTCCGTAGGGGTGGGCACCTCCTTTTTTTCCTTTTCTTGAACCTCTGAGCATGAATAGTTCTGTATAGTTTATTACTTCAATGATTTCTTGATATGGACAATGGGCATGAACAAAGTTCACTCAATAGCTGTTTGTGACAATTTGAATTGTTTTTTAGAGAGATATGCCTCTTATTATGCACATAATTAAGCAAACAATGGAGGTCTATATGATTAACTCAAGACAGAAACCAGTTTCGGAAGCAGAGTTGTCTGCAGTTGTAAAACAGTTCTGCCTTCTGTGTCTTACACAGCTGTTGCCTTGCTACTGCTGAGCCCTCCCTGTGCACATGGCTTGGCTGCTTCATTTTATTATGTAACTCCTTTAACAACACTTCATTCTTCTCTTTTGACTTAGAGAATCGAATCTTTTCTGTTCAGCCCTCATGATGGTTCCCAGGCACCTTTCTATGAAGTCCAAAACTTCTCTAGCTCAGGTAAGACAGCATAGTCTGATGTTTTGCCTTCAACAAAGAGCATTAGTACATGGATATTGGCATTTAGTGCAGATCATCCTGTGATTTTGTATAATAAATTGGAAAAACTAAGATCAACAGGAGTATTCCAGACATGAGATTTTCTAACCGTGGATGTATAGAAAGTGCAAAAAGCCTCAGGAAGGGGCTAACCTTTCCAAGAGCCTGTTGTATAGAGGTCATGACTCTGTTATGGTATTAGCAACAGGATATTAAGTTATGGACAGAGACATGGTTCCATGTGACCGCAGTATAAGAACGGAGATACTGAACCTCTGATTGTATGCCGGGGGGGGGGGGGGTTGTGGCAGTAACACAGTTCCATCTCCTCACATATTATAAGATACTGACTAGACTGGACTGCATTAGGGACTTGAATCTGGCAAGTTGTCATGTAAGAACTGTTTTGAGTAGTAGTTGGGTGATACACTAGGATTTAGTGTGGGAGTTTGGTGGAAAATTGCCACTTCAGGACTGATACTATGGTGAAAGTTTGAGCATACCAGCTGAGGCCGTCGTTGTGGGGCAGTTTCAGGATGCCATGTGAGGATTCAGATCAGTGTTGAGGTGCTATTGGAAGACTGATGTAACAGACTATTGTTATGATGTGAGATCTATGTTTGCAAGTCTTCAGCAGAATGACATTTAAGAACGGAGTTTAATACATAGAAGACATTCCATTAAAGGTCTATATTGTAGCAGAGCAGTATGCATTACGGCTGGTGGATGGGAGGGAAAGCATAAGGATTCCAAGTGAGAACTGGGATGTTGAGGCACTAGAAAGATTCCTTGCGAGCGCCTAGAGGATGATTAGCAAATAAAACCATGGATCTGACGCAATTTCTCTGTTCTCAGAACCAGCCCTACCTCTGAAGCGGGGAAGTCTCTTTTCTGAGGAGGATGAGGAGGAAAAGGCCCCACTCTCCAGCTCCTTATTTGCCCGGGCCAGCATCAGCATATTCAGTGTGAGTACTCGCCAGGATTGAGGTGTCTGAAATCTTACATGGGTCACTGAGTGTGTCCAGAGATGCAGGTATTGCAGGATATTTACTTGATACACAACCTGTAACCAGAGGCATATGAGACCTATGGTCTGTGGTAGAGACCCATTTAAGCAAAAGGACGATGAGCTAAAATCAGAGTGCCTCTGTTAGTAGAGCAGTTTCCTTGCAAATAGAATCCTATTCAATTTGAGCCATTAATATGCCTGACCAGGGCTAGTGATGATTTTAAATCGTATTTGTTTACTTGTAGACCCATATGTCCTCTCTAGTGTCCCGTAAGGGAGCCGGAACTGCCCTTTTTTGATTGCTGTTTACTCTCTGAAAGGCAAAACACTTTTTTAAATTTGAACTCGACACAAACATTTCTTATGTAGTTTGTGCATAGAAATAATATGAATTTGGAAAAAATTCTAAAATGTTGACATTTACATAAGATTTGTAAAAGTAATCTCTAGCAATTTATTATTGTGTCCTAGAAAGTAGGCTGCTGGTATACATTTCCCAGAATGTTCTGGATTCCAAATGGCCTTTTCACCCCCTCAAGGCCATCAATTATTCTGGAGGGATTTCTGGTCAAACCTCTCCTTGTCTGAATTTGCCATCGTTCATCAAGTTAGTTAGAAATTTGGCACAATTAAGTAATGTTCATTATGCTCACTAATTGTGTCCAGTTTACCTCCTGCCCAGCATAATGTTGTTAATTTACTTTTTCCCCTCTGGTGTTATCTTGAACCCCATGCAGGAATACCGACTCTTATTAATAGAGATCTGTGAATTGACTGCCTCATACCCATTAGGCATTTAATTAATTCTGTGCAGAACGAAACGTGTTTCTCTGTAGGTGGTAGGCACCATACAATATCATTAAGTTAAGTGTTGTGGCTGCAACTCCTTGCATTTATTTGGTGAGGGTTCAGGTCTGCAAATGTAGCACTCACTTGTTGCTCTGGTATACAAATGCAGTTATGTCTAATGCTAGTTCCTTTACTGTCCAGAATTTCCTTTTTGTTTGTCTTCCTGTGTTCAAGAGATTATTCAACAGTAACAATTTTTATAGAGTTTTATCATTTGGGCCCCAGAAAAACATGCTTCTTGTTGCTAATGTGATTGTTTATTTATGTGGTTAGTTTTGTATACACATTTAATTTGTGTTCTAATTTGTGTTTGGGGCCCAGAAGGTAGGTTCTGTGCAGAATCTTTCATTCAGTTGTTCTCGGAAAGTTTAGAGCTGCTTTTGTTACCTTACTGACATTAAATACGCCATGTATTTTTTTGGGCTGACATTTTTAGAACGAGCCTAGGCAGAGCTTTACTTCGATTGTTCTTTAAAAAGGCTTGCTTGCTAGTGGATATTCTTTTCTCTTTGCCCCTCCTTGTCATTTGTTTCCTTCTATGGGGCAGCGCCTAACTACTGGTATTCTTCCCCTTTGCTTTTCATCTGTTTGTTTTGGGGCACAATGTTTTAGTTTCCTGCTCATGTTTGGCGAAGCTTCCCTTTTTTGGGGGGGTCCCCAAGGTAGCTTAAAGGCATCAGCTTTCAGGCCACCTCCCTTCTCTATGGCGCTGCTTTTCGCTTTAACCCTCTCCCACCGTCTGTTTCTTCGCGACTGCAAAACATTCCTCAGTAAAGGTGTATGTTAAAGGAAGTTGCTTTTCCAAATCAGTTTTGAGTGGGCTCTACCATTCCATAGCAGGGAGTTCACAGGACTTGAACGCATGTTTAAAATCCTCAGACGTTCATTCTTGCAAAAACGCCTCGTATCCGTAGTTTAGCGGCTGCTTCTGTGAGTCGAGAATTTCACATCACCCTCCACTATTCGCTGTGTGGGCTGGAGCGCTGTCTAGCTTACCCATAGTGGCCCTTGAGAGCCGGGTTTGCTTGTCTGCCACCTCTGCCTCCCACAGGATCCTCGCTATGTGGTGGCTGTCGGTGATAGTGAGTAGTGACTGATGGGCTTATGGTTGGCACACTGCACAGTAAAAAATTGTGTTCTCAGCAATCATTTTGTGAAGCTTCGTCGAGTTCACAACGGCGCTGTTCGCATTGACTGCTACATCTGCTGTAATAGAGCTCTTTAGCGATTGCTTCCTTAGCCGTCGGTGAGCAGAGTTCTGCAATGGCTCTTACTGTTGTATTCACCTTGAAATATGTGTGCACAAGTCAACCTTTCGTGGTTTCTTGTCTGCCATATGCACACAAATGCCAGAGCTATGGCATATTTGTAGGGAATGTGTGTTTTCTTCAGCTGGGGAGGAGAATGGCTTTCTGTGCCTCTGTTGATCATAATAAATGGACGAACCACACTTGCATGACAGGCTTAAACATTGTCCTGGTTTAGCATCTCTCAGCTTGTCTCAAAACAGTTAATGTTTATATGGAACTAAACACACAGTCTCCACGGGTCTGGTTTTATGAAACAATAGTGAGAATGCGGCCTCCCTTCTTGTTCTTTTATTTTGCGAAGTATAACCCATGTTGACCATCAAGTTTTGTAAAGACAGTCTGGAGAAGTACGGACTAGGTAAATAATGTAGAATGCTAGAATGCAACGCCACAGTGCACATTTTTTTTACCACGTTTTTTGCTATGATTTATTTTACATTTTGTTGTTTTGCATTCTGGTGGTGTTTGTTTACCCATCTATAAAATTGAGCCAGAATAGTGAATAACTCACTTCACTGATTTGCTTGGGTACCCCTACTGCTAGTCTCAGGAAAATATGTAACTTTACTCCCACTAGAATTACTTTTGCGGGTGTTGTGTGTAAGAGCTTGTGGTGCTGGTGTATAATTCTATTAATAAAAGTATTGGCTTCTTGGTGCTGCTTGAAAGCTTTCCTTGGTTCTGCCTCCAGCTATTATATATTCATGGGATGAGTTGGTGGTCTGTCTCCAGTTCCAAGGCGACAGATGTCAACATCACTGAACCCTCCCCCATGTTAGGCAAAAATCTTGCGCAGCCTGAATGGTGATAGCAGGTACTGAAGGCAAGGGAGAACGTGTTTTAAAGTGTCAGTTTATCAACCACCTTTTTGCATACGGATGCACGCGATTTCCATCAGTTTTATGTTATTATTTGGAAACAAACATTCCGCATGCTGGTAGTGTTTGATTACCCATCTATGAAATCAAGCTAGGGTAGAGAATCACTTACTTCACTGATGTGCTTTGGTACCGTTCATGCCAGTCTCATGAAAATATATACCTCTACCCACAGTAGAATTACTTTTGCTGTTAATGTGTGTGTAAGAGCTTGTGAAGCTGCTGTATATTTCAGTTAATAAAAGTATTAGCGGGCGTGGCCTGGTGGTAACCAAGATGGCCGCATAGTTCTACGGGGCTGCCGAGGACGAGCTGTAGGCCCCAAATATCTTGTACTGATCCGGCCGCACGGGAGACACAGGCCGCAGAGTCCGGAGGTGCTACGCAGCCGGGACGAGTTGCTTCGGTCCCGTTCTGATCACCGGAGGCGCCGCAGCACTGCCCGACTGAGGGCGGGTCTCCTGCGGCCTACTCGCGGCAGGCACCAGTAGTGAAGCACCGGCCGGAATACCAGCGGGGGCCGGGTGCGGCTGTGGAGGATCAGCATAGTTTCCCGGGGAGCGTGGAGGCCTCAGAGCCTGGTGTGGCGGGCCAGCCTAGGGAGTGCCCAGGAAGGTGAAAGTGCCCGGACTGCGTGGAGGGGCACGGAGATCCCGTGTTGGGATCGGAGCTGCCTTACAGAGCGTGGAGGCTGTGGCGGTGAGGGTTCCCGCCTTTGCACCACGGTTGGCTGTTTGCGCAGGGCGCTCTGGGCTTTGGGACATCAAGGTCCATATGGAGTGCTGACCCTTGCGGGGTGGTCATAGCGGCCTGAAGCAGACAGGAGCGGCAGATTAATTCCTTAAGCAGCCGGTGAGGTGCGCCAGAGGAGTTGGGGAGAGTGCCCTGTTGGTAGTAGTCCCTTCCATAGATGGCGGCGCGGTGAGGCAGACCCCGGTGCTCCACATCCTGGAAGTGAGTTGCGGGGGGCACTGAGAGGCAGCCTGTTTGGCGAGATTGATTTGGACAGTGGGAGATCGGACCTAGATGCCCGGAGGAGTGGGAACTTGGTGCCCTGAGTTCCGTGAAGCTACGCCGGGGACTGCGGGTCGCCGCCTTCTGCCAGAGTGTATGAGGACTAGTGGGGCAGTGTACCTTGCCACAGTCTGTGGTATTTGATGTGCGGACGTGCTCCTGGACTGGATTGGACGGCGCTGGAGGAGCGGGTGAGCGATCTGGCGGTGTGCTAGCGGGTGAATCCTGGGAGCTGTGAGTGGTCCGGCCCTTCAATATTTTCGGGGGTCCTTCCTGCTACATCAATGAAGCCTAAGAAGCCCACTACCACGCTAACTAACACGATTGACAAGTATGCGGCCTCGGCGGGGGAGATGGAGGAGGCTGCCCCCGGGGGGTCGACCGACGCCACAGAGCCGTCCCTGGCCTCCATCATGCAGGCCATACAAACTCTGGGCGTGACATTTGAGACCAAAATTGATCAGGTCTCCATCGAAATGACTGTTGCGGGCGGATCTGAATAAGACCTCAGAAAAAGCCACACTGAACACCACTTCCATTGCTGCGCTTTAACGAACCACCAAAATGCTGGAAGAGAGGGTCCAGCAGCTGACCCGTCAACAGAAGCAGACTGCTGACAGACTGGAGGATCAGGAAGGGAGGGCCCGCAGGAATAATATTAGAATAGTGGGTGTGCCGGAGAAAATGGAGGGGCCGAGTGTTGAACTGTTCCTGGAGGATATACTCTTGAACCACCTCAAACCTAAGAGACACTCCAAGCTTTTTGTTATTGAAAGAGAGCATAGGGCACCGATTCCTCTGCCGCATCCTGGAGCTCCCCCTAGAACAATTATAGCCCTGATCTTTAACTATAGGGATCGGGACGCAGTCCTACAGGCCGCTCTGCAACATGGAGACCTGCGGATCGACAATGCCACCATATAATTTTTTTCTGATTTTACCCTTAAAGTCCAGCAGGAGCGTTGCACGTTTGAAGGTGTTAAGAAGGAGCTCCGAACCTGCGGAATGAAATGCATGATGTTCTTCCCGGCGTGCCTCCAGATTCTCGCACATGGGAAATCCTTCTTCTTCACCTCCCCAGAGGATGCTCAAACCTGGCTGGAGGAGAACGCCGATCGTCCGGACAGTACGCATCCGGGAGACAGCTGGAGAAATAATGTAACACGCTCCCTGTCCTCTTCCACGGGACCGCCAGAGAGAGAGGGACTACAACGAGATGGACTTCGTTCACCCTCCAGATCCAGGTTGTGGAGTTTATCTTCCTCGCCTGGACTTGGATGGACTTCGTTCACCCTCCAGATCCAGGTTGTGGAGTTTATCTGCCTAGCCTGGACTTGGATGAGGACATGGAGGACGCACTGGCCTGGGCGGTGGTGTCGTGAGAAGGAGCACGTAAAGTACAGTATACCGTTTCTCCTGAGGTTGAAGCTGCGAGGACATTGGTTTGCTGTGGGGAGCTTAGACTGACCGAATGCCATGAGAGGCGCTGGGTCACTATCGGACTTGTTATAGCAAGCACGGGACAATTGTGGGGAGTGGATGATCCTTGTATAGGGCTGCATTACTCATCCTTACTATCTGAAAGAAACAGGTTAGTATTCAATTCCTTACCTTAGAATATCCTCAGGCGTCAGACTAGATCCGGAAACGTTTGCGTAGCAGTACCTTTGCGCGTCGGTAGGCGTCGTCTGCGGCTCTGCGTCCGTAGTTGGCGCCGGGATGGCGTCGCCGGAGTACTCAGACGCCGCCCTCGCACGCTGACGTCAGTTCTTCTTTTTTCCGCGCCAGCAAGCGCCGATCCGGAAAAAGTGGTACCCTTAGTCATTTTTTGACTAAACTTTTTTGATCACTTTTTGAAATTTAACTACTCCGACGCCGGTAGGGATGCCCGGGTTCAAACCCTGCGTCAACTGCAGCCGACTGATGTCGGTTACTGACCCCCATCACCGGTGTCTTCATTGCCTGGGACCCGACCACTATGACAAGTTGTGCCCCGACTGCCAGGCCTTGACGTCGAAGGCTAGGCGGGAGCGGTCTCTCAAGCGCCTCGAGCTCCGGCAGTCGGCCCTGCGCCGCTCGAGGTCCCGGTCCGGAAGGAGGTCGAGGGACCGGTCGCGGGCCGGAGTCATCGCGGCTCGGAGGATCGACACCCCTCCTCGAGCTCCAAGTCCTCAGGTAAGAGGTACAAGAAGTCGAAGAAGCGACATCGGCTCTTCTAACTCCCTTCCCCCCCCGCCCCCCGATGCTCGCACAATGCGGACGGGGGTTCGGGCGACACCGCCCACGTGGCTCCACCGGAGCCGCGGGTGTCCCGGCCTGCTCCATACCCGCCGGTCCCTGGGCTGAACGCGACGCCGGAGGAGATCAACGCCTTCCTCGCGGCCATGAGGTCGCTCACTCCTCAGTCTGGTTCCGTGGCGCCTTTGGGCCAAGCGGCCCGACTGGGAGCCCAAGCGGGCCGGGTGCTTCAGCGTCGTCTGGTGCTTCGGCCCCGCCGCGGTCAGCGACTTCGGTCCCGACCCCGCCGGATCCTGGTCATCGCCAGTCGACCTTACGACCTTACCAGCACCAGCCCCCAGGGTGTTGCCCCCGGCACCGTCCCAGAACGACGTCGTCCCCGGTCCTCCCCTCGATCTGGGTCCGGGGCCAGAGCGGCTCCGCTCGCCGCCACTCTCAACGCCTATGGGAGACTTCTACTTCTATGACCCAGCCACATCATTTGACCCTGAGTACCCGGAGATGGGTGGCGAGGCGGATCGGGAGGGTGAGCTAGGGGATGCCAGTGGTTTGGACACTTTGCCAGACACTGGTTTTGTCTCCCCTGCTACCGTGGCTTTGGAGGAGGGGGCTGCCTACATTGCGGTCATCGATGAGTAATTAGCGGTACTTTAGCTGAATTTAAAGGCGATCCCCTAGTACGTGCCACTGTTTATACCCGTTGAATCAAGCATGTAATGAAAAGTCGGGAACGCCTATGCTTTGCTGTTTGTGACTTTCCATGAGTCCCGCCCTTGTCTACCGTCAATACCTATCCTCCGGGACTCGAACCCCTTCCCCATTCCCGTTGGCCTCGTCCCTTTGCAACACCCTCAGGGCACATCAGTCTTCCTCCCCCTCCTCATCGGACTCTAACGGGTCATCCTCCGGCAGAGGATCACAGATCTCCCCTCTATACACATTCCATGGGGTCCAGATTTTGTTCCATTTCCCTGGACATGCGAGGCTCAAGTATACTGCCTTCTCTGTCACTATCACCCTATCCATATTCATGCACCACTGTGATTTTGTTGGTAGTTCTGCCGCCCCCCCAGCGCTGTGCGATATCCCGCTTGGCCACTATCATGCCCAACGTAACCCAAAGTTGGCCACATCTGGACAGGTCGTTTGGTCCCCATACATTTAATAGACATTTTCGCGGCTCGAGGATTAGAGAGGTCTCCAGGGTCTGTGACATAGTGCGCATTATTCGTCTCCAATATTCCTGGATGCGTGGGCAGTCCCAGATTGTGTGAAAGAAGGTACCCTCCTCCCCACAGCCGCGAAGACAGTAAGGGTGTTGTGCTCTGTGTATGCGGTGCAGTGTTGTTCTTGTATAGTATACTCTGTGTAGAACCTTGAGTTGTACGAGCCTCAGTCTAGCTGAGATGCCCACCTCCCTTGGGGATGCAAGCGCCTCGTTCCAGTCGTGTTCGTCCAGTGCGTCTACGTCCCCTTCCCATTTATTTTTCAATGAGGTCAGTGGGTCAGGCAAGTTATTAATGAGCTTGCGGTATGTCAATGACGTCGCTTGCTCAATCATAAAGCCCGTGAGGAGACGATCCTCCATCGGGGATGATTCTGGTATTCCCTCCCCGGGGGGGATGGCAGCAAGTAATGCGTGACGTATCTGGACTTAGCGGTAGGATTCTTGTGGTCCCAGTTCGTACAGTTCCCTCAGGCCGTCAAATGTTATAACCTCTCCCCTTTCCCACAGGTCTCCCACCGTGGATATCCCTATGGTGTCCCAGCGAGAGAAGCCCTTGCTGTGTCTCAAATTTCACAAGGCACGAGAGTCCCAGAGCGGGGTGAGTTTGGTTATTTTCCCCTTCCAGCCCAACGCCGCCAGCGCCGTATGCCACAGCGCTGCGGTGAGTCTAGTGGGTCCCACCAATTTTCGCACTCGCCGTTGGTCATAGAGCGGGGCTAGCATACTATTGGTACCTAGTTGTGCCCTATCTGCTTGGAAAGCCGGGTCAGTCTGCGAGACATGAATCCATTGATTAATGGGCTTAAGGTGAGCCGCCCAATATTACAATTTAAGATTCGGCAGAGCGATTCCACCGTCGTACCAACCCCTGTGCAGTTTGGCTTGCGCAATAAGTGCCGGGCGGTTGCCCCACAGCAAACCAGATACCACTGCTGCCACCTTTTTGAAATATCCCGGTGCCACTGGATACGGCGTGTTCTCTAGTATGTACGGGGCAAGGACATCATTTTGTATAGCGCTGCTTTACCCAGCATTGTTAAGGGCAATCCCGCCCAGAACTTGACGTCTTGTTTAAGCCGCGCCATGGGTGGCGCCAGATTCTTTTGTACAAATTCCATTGGGTCCATTGTAATGTGGATCCCCAAGTATTTAAAGGAGGAGCCAGCTAACCTTAAGGGGCATTCTGTGCCCATTGCCGGGACCGGGCCTTTCAAAACGTGCATCTCTGATTTATTCCAGTTTATCGTATACCCCGAGATTTGGCCATGGTCATCACAGAGGTTTAGAAGTGCCGGCACACCACGCTCTGGGTCTGTTAAGTACACCAGCATGCGTCCGCATAAAGGGATAGCCGGTCCTCCCAGCCCTCTTTCCAATGTATTCCTTTAAGTAATGATGTTTGTCTTATCAAAATTGCTAGTGGTTCTAGGGCGAGTGCAATGAGCAATGGCGAGAGGGGGCAGCCCTGGCGGGTGCCTCTCCCCAGAGGGAATGTTCGTGAAATATGACCGTTCGCCACCACATGTGCGACTGGCTTCGTATATAGTAGTCTGACCCACGATATAAATTTCGAGCGGAAGCCCAAACAAGCAAGGACCTCAAACAGATAGTTCCACTCCACTAGGTCGAAGGCCATTTTTGCATCCAGGGCCAGTATAACTGCCTGATCGTGGATCATGTCTGCTCTCGCCAACACCCCGTTCACTCTGCGAAGGTTCATTGCCGTGTTTCTGTGAGGCATAAACCCGGATTGTTCCGGATGTATGAGGTCGGGTAGATGTGCCATCAGCCGGGTAGCAAGGAGTTTGGCTAAGATTTTAACCTCCGCATTCAGCAAAGAGATAGGGCGGTATGAGGAGCATTCCTCTTGCGGCTTTCCAGGCTTGGGAATCGCTACTATGGTAGCTATTCTCTGGTCGAGCGGAAGTTCGCCCTTCTCTAAACATTCTTCGTACATGGCTAGTAGGTGTGCACTTAGCTTCTCTGATGTGGTCTGATATCACTCTACTGGAATGCCATTTGGTCCGAGCGCCTTGCCAGGCTTCAGCGCTCGTATAGCCATTTTTATTTCATCCCTAGTTATGGCCGCATCTAATTCGGCTGTTGCTTCCAGTTGCAGTATCGGAGTTTCTATCCTGTCCAATGCTGCCCTGGCCATGTCAGTGGATATATCCCGTTCGGGGGTGTAGACCCCTTCAAAGTGCACCGCCAGTGCTTCCACTATCTGTTCAGGGCTTGTCTGAATTTCACCTTTGCTATCCCTCACCTGCTGGGTGCCCCTTGAGCTACCCCCTATCTTATCTAGCCAGGCTAACCTCTTTCCCGCCTTATCCCCCACATCATATATCCTGTTCTGTGTATCAGTTATTTGTTCCTTCACCTGCTGCCGGACGTGCTCCGTGTATAGTTGTTGTTGGAGTAAAAGTGTGTGCGCCGTGTCTGGTGTAGGGTTTGTCTCATGTAAAGTTGTCATGTCACGAAGAGCCAATTCGAGCCTAGACTGCTCGGCAGCTTGTTCCCTTTTGTGGCCCGTGATCGAGTTTATGGCCTGCCCTCGCAGTACCGTCTTGTAAGCTTCCCATATAACCTCCGAAGAAGTCACGGAGGCGACATTTTCCTCGAAGTACTGAGTTGTCCCCTTCTGAAGGGCCTTCCTGACTTTCGGGATTTTGAAGTATGCTGCTTGTATGGGATATATAAGTTTGCGAGACTTTTCTTGAGTAGAGACTGTCAGGGTGATTAGAGAGTGATCCGATATGCCTCTAGGGTGAATGTCTATGGTATCTACATGTTGTATGCCGTCACCTAGTGCTAAGAAGTAGTCAATTCGTAATAGGCTGTTGTGAACCGTGGAATGAAATGTGGATTGCTTATCCTGGGGGTGGACATGTCGCCAGATGTCTACTAGACCCATCGCTGTTAGGAATCTTTGAAACCGGGAAGGCCCCCCCAATCGGGCCCGTCACTGGGAATTTGTCAAGCTGTGTGTCTGCTGTGGCGTTTAAGTCTCCCCCAAGAAGTACATCACCCTCGGGAAGGGTCAGCAAAAAGTCACTGAGCGCTGGAAGCTTTATTGAGTGAAGGGATGGCGGGATATACACCAATACCACATTAAGGAGTTGTCCCTCCCATTGTCCCTGTATGGCTGCGAAGCAACCCTGCCCGTCAGTCTTTGTGCCCAGGGGGATGAATTGCGAGGACTTCTTAATCAAAATGCCGGTACCCCGGGAGTCCGAAGTAAACTCCGAGTGAACCACCATCTTATATCCTCTCCTATCTAGGGCCTTGGATGCCCCCCGTTAAATGTGCTTCTTGTAATAGTGCTAGGTGAGGCTTTTGTCTCTTCAATGCAGTCAATACCAGGCCACGTTTCACCTTATCCCCCAATCCTCTTACATTCCATGTCAGTATTCGTAGGGGGGAGCCATGTGACCGTGACCCGGTCTCCCCTGCACTACGTATCAGACCATCTGCCATTTCTGGTCATGTAGACGTATATAAATGTATCCAGGTGTTGAACCCGGACCCTTAACTTTACCTTATCAGCTAGAGTATTCAAACATAAAACTCCATTTCTCGACCGACGTTGTGAATTTCTAACAAACAACCAACAACCCCCTCTCTCCCTCCCTGCTTAACGGACCTTCAACTGCCCGCCTCCCCAACTGAGCAGAGTGATTAACCCATCCCAAAAACCAGAGTACTTGCACGTTGGGGGAGAGCGTCTCCCCGGGCAGGCGGCATCCCTTCTTCCTTCAGGGCCACCCAGGCCAGCGTCCAACCACGACTCTTGTGCAACTGTAGTCAATAAAAGAAGTCAGCGTCCATTGTTTTTGTGGGTTTTCTGTGTTATTCCCCTCCGCCAGCCTCAGAAAGTTCATGTGTCGGTGACTTGCTCGCGCCTCCTCTGCCTGATGTTTGTGATCCAGTTCAGCTGCCGTCTCGGTGTCCAGAACCTACGTGGAGGTCCCGCGGTGCGCCAGCCTTCGAGCCAATCTCTGGCCGCCTCCGGAGAGTCAAAGAACCAGACCTTTTTGTCGGCGACCACCCTAAGCCGGGCCGGAAACAGTATTGAGTAGGGCTGCTCTTGCTCTCGCAATGTCTTTCTCACTTCCAAGAATGTCCTCCCCCGTCGCGAGACCTCAGCTGTGTAGTCCGGGAAGAAAGATAGCCTTGAGTTTTGAATTTGGGTGGCCGGTGCCACTCTGGCCGCCTGCAGGATGGTGTCTCGATCGCGAAAGTTAAAGTCTCGCTAAGATCGGTCTTGGCGGGGCCCCTGGTTTCGGTTTCCCTCCTGGCACTCTATGGGCCCTTTCCACAGTGAAAAAGTTTGAGAGGCCCTTGGGGGTAAGATGGTTCTTGATCAGGTCCTCCACGTATAGATCCTTAGCACCCGTAGTTTCCGATTCCGGAACTCCCAGGATACGGACGTTGTTCCTCCGGGAGCGTCCTTCATGGTCGTCCAGCTTCTCCTTGAGCAATTTATTATCAGCTTGCAGCTTCTCCATTTCCACCTGCAGATCCGACACATCTTCCACCAGGGATTTGGTTACCACTTCCACTTGCTTCACCCTTTCACTCATTTTCTGGAGGTCTGCCCGAATGAGGGTTACTTCCGTTGCTGTCGCCCCCACCGTCGCTTGCACCTGGGCCAGGGCGCTTAGCACATCTTCCAACGTGGCTTTCTTTGCACCGTCTCCCTCCGTCCCTTTACCCAGTGACTTGCGTTGTTCCGTCAGGGGGAGAGACTGTTTTTCATATGCAAATTTGTCAAGCTTAGCTTGGGTGGAATTCTGCTTAGACCCTCTACCCGCCATGAGCACACACCAAGAAATTGCTCACAGTCGAGCATAGCCTGTGGTGGTAATCTGCCAGGTGTTTCCTCGAAGAGAGTGGTCGATGGGGTCGCTCGAGTTTAGATTGCGCCTCGGCTACGACCCCTTCCCCAGTCGCGTTGCTGTTAGTAGAATCTGTTGTCGAGCCTGCTGAGACCTCGGCGCAGGCCGTCCAGCCTGTTATTCGAGGGAGTTCGTGCCCGGAATGGCGTAGGCTATTCAAAATGGCGGCATTGTCGCACTTTTTTTAGGCTTCAGTTTCGGTCAGCGTTGCCGCTACCCGCAGTGCTGCTTTGTCGTGGGGCGATATATTCTGTCCATGGACGGTCTGCGGGGACATCGGATTCCCTACCGCCGTTTTTGCACGAGTCCTTCTGCACTATGAGCACTTCCTGTTGGTAAACACCGCTGAGGCCTCACTTCCGCCCGGGCATCGCCTCAACCAGCTTCCGCTGCTTTTCATTTGCCACTAGGCCTTGTTCGGGTGCCGTCTTTTCCACCAGTTCCCCGTGCACCGCTGCTCCAAAACTTCTCTGCTGAGTGCCGTTCGGTCACTGGACCCGGAGATCCCGTCTGGGTTCGTTGTTGAGCGGATAGGCATGCGGATTGATGCGGAATGCCGCCCTACTCCAGGAGCCTCTCTAGTTTGCTGCCGCCATCGTCGGCTGCTAGCCACGCCCCCCGTCTGACGTTCTTTTGGGCACCTGGTCCAGGCCCGCTACAGGTCCCCCTGTAGATAGGAACGTGGCCAGACGCCACCGCCCAGCTCCGGGCGACCCTTGCTTCCTGTCCACCCAACTCAACCCAGAGAGCCTGGTCATACAGACCTCTAACTCCCAGACCGCATTCCCGATCAGGAATCCAAGAGGTACGAACAGTATAGAAAGAAGATGTTCTCCTCACTGAGTTTGGGGTTGCGGTCGGTTAACACCACGTGCCTCTTGGGCTGTTATACCCACTCTCTGTGGGACACGGTCGCGGACGTGCTACCACAATGTCCGGAGGAGGCCCGGACTAAACTCTCCTTAGCCCTTGCTGAAGGTCGAGATGCGACACGGTACTCCATCTGATGTGGGCTGGATACAACGGACTCGCTAGGCAGAGCGATGGCAACAACGGTGGCGATTCGTCGCCACACTTGGCTGAGGTCCGCCAACTTTTCAGCTGATGTCCAAAACACCGTTATGGGCATGCAGTTTGATGGCAGTCGCCTCTTTGGCGTCAAGGCAGACAGTGAGCTTGAGTGCTTTAAGAACTTCAGGGCTAAGGCAAAGTCCTAGGGCCTGTCGGCCAGCAGCCTGCTGCCTTTCGCTCCCTTCGTGGCCAAGGAAGGGGCACCCCCACACATCCCGCCAGCCACAGGCCGCAGACTAACCTCCAACGCCGTGGCGGACGTGGTAATCGCCGTGGCGGTGCCCGGGGACAACGGCGAGGCCAGTCAACAACCACCCCCTCAGCAGCTGCCTCAAAGCCCTCCTAGTCCGAGCTTTCAGGCCCACGTGACGCCAGTGGGGGACAGGGTTCGCCATCACCTCCTTCACTGGCGCACCATCACTTAGGACAGGTGGGTGCTGCAAATCGTCCGATGGGGCTACTCCCTCCCCTTCGAGGTGACCCCTCCATCCATGCCTCCGCAATGCCACCACGTGTCGGGGTATCACTTGCAACTTTTGCAAGAGGAAGTCGCGGCCCTCTTGGCCAAGGGGGCCATCGAGCGCGTTCCTGGGCCAGAAGTAGGGTGTGGATGTTACTCCCACTACTTTCTGGTACCCAAGAAGGGCAAAGGGGGCCTACGCCCTATCTTGGACCTGCGGAACGTCAACGGCTTCCTCCGGAAGGAGCATTTCAAGATGTTGACTTGGCTCAGGTCCTAGCTGCCCTGGACCCGGAAGACTGGCTGGTAGCGTTGAACTTGCAGGACGCTTATTTCCACATCCCCGTCCTGCCGGCCCACCGGCGTTACCTGCGGTTCGCTGTAGGCCAAGAGCACTTTCAGTTTACCGTGCTCCCCTTCGGCCTTACCAGCGCCCCACGGGTGTTCACGAAGGTGATGGCGGTGGTCGCAGCTCATCTGCGCAGGTTAGGGGTGTCAGTCTTCCCGTACCTAGACGACTGGTTGTTGAAGGCGGGCTCGCTCCAGGCAGACGTCAGCCACCTCCAGACTACGGCCAACCTCCTGCATTTGCTGGGGTTCTCCATCAATGTGCCGAAGTCGCACCTGTGTCCCTCTCAGAAGCTCCGCTTCATCGGAGCGGTTCTCGACTTGGCGCAGTTTCGGGTTTACCCTCCCGAACAGCGGGGTCGGGATATCCAGGCTCTGATTCCCATCTTTCAGCCGTTATCCTGAGTCTCGGTCAGGTTGACGTTGTGGCTTCTGGGGCTGCTGGCCTCCTGCATCCTTCTGGTGCATCACGCCAGGTGGCGGATGCGGGCTCTGCAGTGGGACCTGAAGTTTCAGTGGGCCCAGCATCAGGGCAACCTGTCCGATCATGTCTTGATCTCGGAGGGCACTGCGAGACAACTGCAGTGGTGGCTCACGGACCGCGATTGGGTCAGTGGCAGATCCCTCTGCCTACCCCACCCGGAGCACGTGGTTGTGATGGACGCGTCCCTCCAGGGCTGGGGAGGCCACATGGGAGAGGCGGAGATCAGAGGCCTCTGGTCTCCGGCGGAGTCCCGGCTCCATATCAACCTTTTGGAGCTGCGGGCGATTCGTCTAGCACTGAAGGCATTCCTCCCCTCTGTCCGGGGGTGTGTAGTGCAGGTGTTCACGGACAACACCACCGCCATGTGGTACTGCAATAAACAAGGCGGGGTGGGGTCGTGGACCCTATGTCAGAAGGCTCTGCGCCTCTGGCAGTGGCTGGAACATCAGGGCGTGACCCTGGTGGTTCAACACCTGGCAGGCTCTCTGAATGCCAGGGCGGACGAACTCAGCCGTCGGGGCATGATGGATCACGAATGGCGTCTGAACTCGGACGTGGCGCTAGGCCTCTTTCAGCAATGGGGAGAGCCTTGGTTAGATCTATTCGCCACAGAAGAGAATACGCAATGTCATCAGTTCTGCGTGTTGGAGTTTCCAAGGCGTTACTCGCTCGTCGACGCTTTTCGTTGCGAGTGGAGTTGCGGTCTATTGTACGCCTTTCCGCCTATACCACTAATGCCCAGAGTGCTGAAGAAGATCAGGCGAGACCGGGCCCAGGTTATCCTGGTGGCTCCGGACTGGGCACGAAGATACTGGTATTTCGAGCTACTTGGCATGTCAGTCGATCCCCCGAATTGTCTGCCTCTTCGGGAGGACCTTCTGTCGCAGCAGCAGGGGACGGTCCTGCACCCGAACCTGTCCAGTCTCCACCTACAAGCTTGGAGATTGAGCGGTGGCAGTTGAGGCCATTTGACTTGCCTCCCGAAGTCTGTGATATAAACATTCCAGTACCATCAGGCTGTTTCCTCAGTGATTTAATAAGCTGGGATAAATTGGATTACTTTATTGAATTACAATGGATCACTATGGAGTACAGAGAATAATATGGTTTATTTCGGAATAATATGGTTTATTTCGGAGGAATGTCTTCCTATTGTAGCAGTGCAGCAGCAGGGGGCACTAATGGTGCCCTTGTTGGAAGGATCTTTAAGAAATGCTGTGAAAAGGGACGGTCATGGCGCTGTTCATGCACGCATTCATTTGCAGTTACAGCTAAAATTGAATTATGTTTTTAAAAAAAGGGAAGGTGTGCACTTACAAAAAAGTACTTTCTTGCATATCATTCTGGCAGCCAGGCGTCCCTCCACAAAGTCGGTATACGCCTGCAGGTGGAACAGATTTGTGGCATGGTGCACAGCAAAGGCTGTGGACCCTCTCTCTGCACCCCTTTCTGAAGTTCTACTCTTCCTTCTTTCCCTTGCCCAGCATGGCTCTGCTCTGGGCACTCTCAAGGGGTACCTATCTGCTCTTTCTGCCTTCTTACAGCTACCTGATCAGCCTTCCTTATTCAAGTCCCCCATTGTAAATAGATTTCTGAAGGGCATCACACACATGTTCCCTCCTGTTCCCTTCGTGATGCCCCAGTGGGACTTGAATCTTGTACTCACTTATCTAATGTGTACTCCCTTTGAGCTGCTCCATAACTGTCCTCTCAGTCTTCTTACTCTGAAGACTGCTTTCCTGGTTGCCATCACCTCTGCCAGGAGAGTGAGTGAGCTCCAGGCTCTTTCTTCCACTCCACCTTTCCTCTCTGTTCATCCGGACAAGGTTGTGTTGCGGACGAGACCTTCCTTTCTGCCCAAGGTTGTCACGACCTTCCACATCGGGCAGTCCATTACCTTGCCCACCTTCTTTCCGCCTCCGCATCCCTCGAAAGAGGAAGAAAGGCTCCACCGTCTGGACCCAAAACGTGCGCTCTCTTATTACCTAGATCGCACACGCCAGTTCTGGGTGGATGACCAACTCTTTGTTGGTTACCTGGGCGCGAAGAAGGGAAAGGCGGTACAGAAGAGGACTATTTTGCGGTGGATCATCTTGTGTATTCAGGCATGTTACTCCATGGCCAAAAAGGAGCCCCCTGCTAGATTGCTGCTACTGGGTCAGGCGCAGGTCGGTCAGGAGGGAGTTCCAGGTCTTGGCGGCCAGGTAGGAGAAGGACCTTCCTCCCGTTGTCGTTTCTTCGGATGCGGGGGACGGCGGCGAGGGCGTGACTGGCTGATCGGAGGTGGCCTTTGGGAGCGTAGAAGTTGATGCGGTTGTTGAGGTAGCTCGGGCCTTGATCGTGTAGGGCTTTGTGTGCTTGGGTGAGTAGACGGAAGGTGATTCTTTTGTTGACGGGGAGCCAATGCAGCTCTCTCAGATGTCCGGAGATGTGGCTGTGTCGTGGGATGTCGAGGATGAGTCTGGCTGAGGTGTTCTGGATCCGCTGGAGTCTCTTCTGGAGCTTGGTGGTGGTTCCGGCGTAGAGGGTGTTGCCGTAGTCCAGTCGGCTGGTGACGAGGGCCTGGGTGACCGTCTTCCTGGTCTCGGTGGGGATCCACCGGAAGATCTTCCGTAGCATGCGCAGGATGTTAAAGCACGACGAGGAGGCGGCGTTGACTTGTCTGGTCATGGAGAGGGAGGAGTCCAGGATGAAGCCCAGGTTGCGTGCGTGGTCTGTCGGTTTGGGTTTGGTGCCCAGGGCGGGGGGCCACGAGGAGTCGTCCCAGGCGGAGGGCGAGGAGCCCAGGATGAGGACTTCAGTCTTGTCTGAGTTCAGTTTCAGGCGGCTGGTCGTCATCCACTCGGCTACGTCTTTCATCCCTTCGTGAAGGTTGGCTCTGGCGGCGGCGGGGTCGTTGGTCAGGGAGAGGATCAGCTGGGTGTCGTCAGCGAGGGAGATGATGTTGAGGTTGTGTTGGCGTGCGATGGCCGCGAGGGGGCTCATGTAGATGTTGAAAAGGTGGGGCTCAGCGAGGATCCTTGAGGGACGCCGCAGATGACTTCGGTGGCCTCTGACTTGTACGGTGGTAGACGGACTCTCTGTGTTCTTCCGTCGAGGAAGGAGATGATCCATTCCAGTGCCTTCTCCTGGATTCCGACGTTGCTGAGGCGCTGCACTAGGGTGCGGTGGCAGACTGTGTCGAATGCCGCGGAGAGGTCTAGGAGGATGAGGGCCGCTGTTTCTCCGTTGTCCATCAGGGCTCGGATGTCATCGGTGGCAGCGATGAGGGCGGTCTCGGTGCTGTGGTTGGCTCGGAAGCCAGACTGTGAGGGGTCGAGGGATCCATTCGTCTCGAGGAAGGCGGCCAGCTGTTTGTTGACGGTCTTCTCGATGACTTTGGCTGGAAACGGGAGGAGCGAGATGGGGCGGTAATTCTTGAGTTCGGTGGGGTCCGCTGTTGGTTTCTTTAGTAGAGCGCTGAGTTCGGCGTGCTTCCAGCTCTCCGGGAAGGTGGCGGTGTCGAAGGAGGTGTTGATGATGTCCCGCAGGTGGGGTGCGATGACAGCGTCGGCCTTGTTGAAGACGTGGTGAGGCAGGGGTCGGTTGGAGATCCGGAGTGGATGGAGTTCATCATGCGGATGGTGTCTTCGGTGCTGATCAGAGTCCAGGCGCGGAGGGTGGTGGTGGGGGGCAGTGGTTCGGTCGTGGCGTGCGTCGGTTGAGTGCTGAAGCTGTTGTGTATGTCCGCTATCTTGTTGTGGAAGTAAGAGGCGAGGGAGTTGCAGAGGTCTTGCGATGGGGTGATGTCGTTGTTTCCGGCGTTGGGGTTGGAGAGCTCTTTCACGATGTTGAAGAGTTCCTTGCAGTTGTGTGCGTTGTTGTCCAGCCGGTCCTTGAATGCAGTTTTCTTGGTGGAGCGGATCAGTTGGTTGTGCTTCCGGGTGGCAAGCTTGAGGGTGGTCATGTTGTACGGTGTTGGTTCCCTTCTCCAGGCTTTCTCGAGGGCTCGGCAGTTCTTCTTGGAGCTCTTGAGTTCGTCGGTGAACCATGGGGCCTTCTTGCTGCCGGGTCTGCTGGGCGGGGTCCTCAGTGGGGCGAGTTCGTCCGCGCAGTTGCTGATCCACTTCGTGAGGTTGTCGGCGGCCTGGCTGGGATTCGCTGAGCTGGCGGCGATATTCTAAGGTTAGGAATCTATCACTAACTAATGTCTCTTACAGATATATTGTTACACAAGTAGTAACTTGTGCTTCAGCTACTATATATTAACGGGATAAGTTAGCGGTCTGCCTCGAGTTCCAGGGGGCTGATGTCAACATCATTGAACCATCCCCCACGTTTGGCAAAATATTGGGCTGTCTAAATGGAGATAGCAGCATATGGATGCATACTTGGTGCTACGCACGATTTACCATCAGCATCGCAAAACACTCAAAATTATAATAGACCATGTAACGTTTGAGATGTCAGTCAGTGTTGGTTTTCAGTCAAAATACTTGCATTATAAGTTTGAATTATTTCTTTGTGTTACCTTGTAATTAGCGGATGGATGCCCGCGCATGCAAAGTGCATTTTGTTAAAAGTCCTACTGGTTGGGTCAAGGATGGGACCTCAAGTTTGCCCTGTCATTGGCATATATTTCCCTCATTCTTTTAGTTTGCTTTTTGGTGTATGCAGATCTACATATGGGTGGGGAAAGCAGATATACCAATATCATGCTATCAAGAAGTACAAAACATAATTTGAGACAAATGGACGAAAACGTAGGCTAAATGTTTATTTGTAAATAATGCATCCAATAAATCCTTTTTTGTTTTTTATTGCAAACACATAACATCTAACATGCATCAATTATTCTGCACAGCATTAAAAGTTAATTAGAACACAATCTACAAATACAACAGACACACACTACTGTACAAACAAGCAAAAAAATAAATCCAAAACTCTCAATGGCTAGACCTATTGGCTTTGCCAATGCCTGTTGAGAGCTGATTGTAAAGATAGTATTAAGTATGAAGAACTGTAAACATGTTTAATGGTTTTCAAAGTAATTGAGTTTATCCTATGTTTTGTTCTATTGGCTTTATTCTGTCATTCTTCAATGTATTATTTTACATTCCATCTTTTTATTACCTTACTGGATCGAAATAAACTACTTAATGACCATGGATTATCATATTATATTACCTGTGATTGCCATTTTAGGAAACTACCCAGCACATAATTCAGCTTTTACTTCTAGGTCAGTGAGGATGAACTTGCAAGGGAAAAGGATTTTGGCGTGCCAGGTGTCTGTCAGTCACTGCAACATTTAGAATAAGCCTTCAATGCTAGGTTCTGAATCCACCAAATCCGTTCCCAGAGAACATTTTCCCGCGCCTTTCTTCCTGGGGCACGAACTTTTCTCTACAGAGTAAAATATTTGGGAAGTTATTAAGTTCATTGCCATTCTTATGTTAAAATATTAACTTCGGATACTTTGAAAGTAAAAATGCATGATTACTTCTAAATATGTCCTTCACTAAATATGTCCTTCACGTATGAGATAGTCCTCATTCTTTTTGGTTTGGTTCCAGGAACCAGAAGAAGTTGAAGCCAAGGTGGATGTAACTGTGGCCCAGAAGAAGGCTAGGAGTATAATGGAGTCCTTTGAGAACCCTTTTAGAATGGTGAGTTGTTCTCCATTCAAAGGTGGACACTGTCCCTTTTGCCATGTTTTGGTAGCTGTTTTTCGACGCTCAACTCAAAAGTAGAGGAAAAATAGAAGGTATTTTTGAAGCATGTCAAAGGGAATTTCATAATCGTATATTTTTGAAGATCGGTCATGTGTCTAAGAAAGATTCCAATTGCGAAAGAACAACACATCTTCATGGCTAATCCTCGTTACTTCTGTAACATTTCCTTAATGGTGCCAAATGTCTGCTTGCTCAAACCATTGTGTTTATTCACCAAGTAAGCAATATGTTTATTCTCCTCGTCTTCCGGTGCTTCGCCTCTTTTGTTTATTTACACTGCCCTAAAGTGCTGCCAGCCCTTTGCTTACAGATGAAGTATGCAATTGGCAGAGATTCTCTCATTGTACTCCGTGGTTAAAGGGTGTGGTGCACGACCACCGAATGATATTCATCACATACTCCTTGGCTGCCTGTGCTCTGACACCCTTGCACCATCTATATATTTATTTTTTTTTTTTTTACAGTTTCTTCCAATCCATGCTGCTCACCGTTTTGGGCTAGCATCACATGCCAAACATATCCTTTGAATTTAGTGTTTAGTTCGTACATTAAAGTGGATTAGCACACAATGGTTTGAGTGATTATCTTGCTTCTCCTTGACCTTGTCCTGTGACCTTTAGTGAGCTTACATGATGAGCCAGTGTTCCCAGGCCACAGGTAATTGTGCTCAAGTTGAGGTTAATTTAAATGTCTTCCCTTTGTTCTTCAGTACCTCCCACAACAGGAGACCAGTGCTCACATATCACAGGCTGCTAAATTTGACCCTTCGACAAAGATCTTTGAGGTGAGTGGATCAATTTACATGACAAAGACTTGATGCCCGTTGTGTGTTTTTGTTTGGTGACGGAGTCCTCCTTTGAGTTGTGTGTAGGTGCTCCACTGTGTCTTTAACTTCTATGTCTCTTTTGCCGTGTCTGTGTGTATTGGTTTTCTGTTGGGGCACGTCTTTCAGTTAATGAATGGTCCTGTGCTCTGCCACTCCATTGTCCAATAGTGTTCTGTGATGTAGCTCAACCGGTTCTTGCTTTGTATGGTTGTACCTTGGTGTGTCCTCGTGTGGTGTTCTCTACTATGTCAGTGGATTACTGTGAAGGTATTTGGCCTCTACACTGTCATTATTTTTAGTGGGAACAGTTTATTCTTTTCGCATTGCACAGTGTCATTCTGTTGTCTCCTTGCTTTGTCTATAGCTGCTTAGCTGTATCCATACATTGTGTTCCAATGCTGTTTCAGTTCTTCCTGTACCAGCCCCCTCTCCCAAGCTGTAAACATATTGTGAAACACGATTTGTATGTTTCTCTGTGTTGGTTGATGGTTCTACCCTTCATAGTTCTACTTTGTAAGAGCTCTCCACTGTTTTGGAGCGTTGTGTAAAGTCTCTGCCCTGCCAGTCTGTTATATGATCCTGCACATATGGGTGATTATGTTGATTGATTGCTGTAAACTGTGTAAATGCATGCATTACACCTGTTCGCTGTGCACATGCTCTGTATACTGGTTCCTTACTGTGGAGGTACTTTGATATATCAATACATTTCTATGTTAATCTTTCCTGGTAATTGAATTAATGCAGTGCAGAGATACACTCTCATCCAAATTGTCTCCTCGTAGATAAGTCACCGTTGGAAGCTGGTCAGCCAAGCACAGCTCAAAAAAGAAGCCTATGCAAAAGAGGAGGCAAGGAAGAAAGCCCAGCAGCAACAGATGGGTAAGGAGAGCTGTCTGATTTTTTTTGGGGGGGGGGGGGGGGGGGGGGGGTGAATTTGGGGGTGTCTCACATTGTAACCTCTTCCAGGCAAATGCCATGTTAAATGTAGACAACCAGTTGTGGAGTGCAACCCTTCGGCATGTCTTGCACATGGGAAATTCACCAATAATACTCAAATGATGAAAATCAGCACAAGATTACACAGACAGAAAGGTGCATGCAATCCACACTAGTGCGGGCAACAGTTTTCAAAACGTTTGACAAGAGACAACTGTAGGAAGCCGGCTCTGTATATACTATACCAAAGTACGGTATCGTGTGCACAGAGTCCAGTGGAACCCCAAAGGTAGGCAGAGGTAAAGTTATTTAGAACCTTTCTCTCTATTTGTGTGGTCGAGCAATAAGGCAGTATCAGAGGACAGTGTTAAGCATTTGTTGTACCCACTCAATCAGCAAATGATTACACACACAAAGGCTGAACTTCAGACCAATTGATTTTGTATAAAACTATTCTTTTAGTTATTTTATTTTCTAGAGCCAAGCAAGCCTGGCACAGGTACGTTGATAAATACTTTGCAGTAAATATACAGTTTGAAATGCAATTGTAAATGCACTTTGAAATGGTTACAGTTTGAATTAATGGTAATGCAATACTGTGAAATTCTGTACATATACTTTGTATCGACTTTAAAATGAAAATTACAGGTAAGTTACCTTTACATTTCTTTTGAGATTACTTTTTAGATTACTTTTTCTACTCCGTGTGATATGCCTAGATAACACACTGGGACATTTCCTTGAGAAAACGTAAGTAAAGTCTGTTTTGCACAATTATTTTTCAGGTTTCCATACAAATCAACTCCACACTTAAAACATTTTTCATCGAAAAACAGTCAATAGGTTCCTGCGGAGAGAAATTAAGTTAACTGTTACCAGATCAGTAATCGGTCTTTAGAGTTGAGCTTCTGGGGCTAGAACCAGGGTTCCCTCAGCGTCAAGGATGCACTCTTGTCACACCCTCAGCAGCACTAGGGCTGGGGTGCTGAGGGCTGAGGTCCAATGTTATCCAATGGGGATAAGGGACCTCCGGTTGGTGGCTGCTGGCAAGCAGGCCACTGGGTTGTGGGAGCAAAGCTCCTGGACTGTAGAACGAATCTGGTGTTCACAGGAGACAAAGTCTTTGTGCTTGAAGGCAGGTTGGTCCTCCGGGGTTTTCGAGGTTGCTGGCTGCAGGACACACCAGGATTTTGCAGGAGCAGGTTTGAGGGGGGCACCTCGTCCCAGGATGTGCATTGTTTCAGGCCCCAGAGCGCAGCAGGCTCTCGACCCAGGGGTCCAGAAACATGTCTGGTGGTAGAAGATGAAAGCAGCCACTCAACCTGGGCACTAGTGGTAGGTTAGGTTTCAGGGGGCATCTCTAAGATGCCCTCTTTCTGCATTTTTCATTAAATCCCACACTGGGATCACTGTGGGTTTAATGTGCTAAGAAGTTTGATACCAAACTTCTCAGTTTTCAGTGTAGCCATTATGGTGCTGTGGAATTTGTAATGACAAACTCCCAGCACCATATACTCTTAATGGCAGCACTGCGCTTACAAGGTCTAAGAATGGACTTAGAGAATCACAGGCAGGCCCCCTTCCCTTCACCCCCCCATCTTTTCCTCCCCCTTCACAGTTTGCCCCCTCATTCTTCACTTCAGCCTTACCTTTAACTAATACGCTCCGTGCCCCAGCTACACCTTCACCATTCCCCAATCTCCTCACCTCACCCATATTCCTATCCGTCACCCCCCTTGTGAGTACACCTCTTCTCCAACCCTCTACCCAGGCTAACCCTCACCACGCACAGCTTATTCCTCTACCCCCCCCCCCTCTCCTCTTCCCCCTCCTCCCCACGGTTTTCGCCCCGATTTCCCCTCTTACCCATCGCATCTCTCTCCACCCACCCTCTCCTCCAGCTATGCGGTGCTACCCCCTTTCCCCCCTTGGTATTCCTCTCCATTTCCCTCCCTCGGGCACAGCAGAACCACTCCCCTTCCCCAATTTCCCTTTCTCCCAACCCCCCTCTCTAGGCCAGATGCCCGTTCCCCTACAGCCACCTCCTATCGATGACAGGACCCCTTTGACCACTTCCCCTCCTTTCCTCCGTAACCTCCCACATTCCCATAACTCCACTCAATCATCCCCTCTCCTACCATACCGTCCAGATCCGTACCGATCTTCTCCTAAATCTGTCCTTAATTCCTTTCCTTCCTGCAACTCCAACATTGACAACTCCCCCTCCGCCTCTGACGCACCTACTCCTACTCTCAACCTCCACCTTTCCCCACTTTTGAATCCAACTCTCAACCTCCACCTTTCCCCACTCATGAACCCTACCCCCCTACTGCACTCCTCCACCGCAACCCCTCCCGGCCCTCCCCCTCCAATGCCACCCCTCCAGTCTCCCTACAACCACCCAACAACCCATGCTTCACCCTACTCTCCCTGGAAAATAAGCTAGACTCCCTGATCACCTTGATTTCCCAGCTTGTAAGTGCCATCTCACTTTTAAGCTCCAAGTTTCCCTCCTTTCCATACACCCCCTTTCCTGTGGATAACCCGCACCATCCCACGAGTTGCACCTCGCCCCCTCACCCCACTATAACTAAGCCGAACCCCTCATCGGCAAACTTGGTTATCTCACACAAGCATTCGAATGCCACCCTTATTCAACCTGCACCTCCCGATTACCCTATTGTCTACTCTATTCCGACCATCTCCTCTGTCAGAACAAAGCTTCCACCTAAACCCTCCCGAGCACCCCTGTATACGTTTAACATCCCAATCACCCTGCAGAGCCCAAGTACCCCATCACCAAAACAGTCTTGACAGAGCTGCGCTGTCTGCTCCACAATTGCAGATCAGCAGTAAGACATAAACTTCAAATCTCCGATACCATCACCCTTCACAAGGTTGACATGCTCTTCCTCACAGAGACCTGGTTCAACGACACCTCACACGCTATCTTTGATCTCCTACTACCCACAGGCTATTCTATACTCAAGAAAGACAGAACCGACGGCGTTGGGGGTGGTGTTGCAGTCATCTTTAGAAACTCCCTTCAACTGAAGGTTCTTCCTTTCAGCTCTTTCCGCACTTTCGAAGGCCTTTCTCTTGAGCTCCAATTGCACCATCGCTCACCCCTCAGATTCCATGTCATTTACCTTTCCACCGGGTAGCGACCCTTCGTATTTAGAAGAACTCACTGACTTCATCAGCGACCAATTCTCGGAAAGTGACAATCAGACCTTTGTGAGGGACTTCAATCTCCATTGGGGCTCACCGCAAGACTCCTCTGCGAGCTCGCTTGCCTCCTTCCTCTCTGCAAATGATCTTATACAACACTGCACACAGTCAACACACTTTAAGGGCTCAATCCTGGACCTCGTTATTTCCAAAGCAGACAGGCTTTCTATCACTACCCCTATTCATGTTGACTGGTCTGACCACCTCCTCATCCCATTCTCTCTTCACCTTTCACACTCTATAACTCTTGGCCAACCTAAGAGGGCTACCTCATGGTTCCGTGATGTTAAAAATATTGACATTGGTTCCCTCTGTGAATCATCCTTGTTATCACTTCCAAAGCTTGACCCGAACCTAGATGTTGACGTACTCACCTCCCAATGCCTCACAGTCCTTGCAGTCGAAATCAATAAGGTCGCTCCTCTCCAAAGCAAAAAGGTTAGGCCCACTCCTTCAGCGCCTTGGTACAACAAATCCCTCTATGAAGAAAGGAAGCAGCTAAGATACCTGGAGAAACAATGGAGGCAAGCGCCCTCCACTGATAACTTAGCCACGCTTCGTTCTGCAAGATCCAAATACCATAAGAACATCTTCCTTGGGAAAGCGTTGCACTTCAGAACTCTCCTTGACTCTGCCAAAAATAGACCCAAAAAACTTTTCGATCTCATCAAGATTCCTAACCACTCTCCCACATCCTCCAAGCTGGAGGACTCTACCAAGAAAGCAACGGACTTTGCTCTATTCTTTGACGAAAAAGTGAAATCCCTCGTGGCTCAAGTAGCTCACCCTACCCCTCCTGAGGAGCGCAAATCCTTAGCCGTTTGGCAGAACTTTGACCTCATCTCTGAAGATGCCCTCCTCAAATGCATCCTCAAAACAAAGCCCTCCAACCACTCTCTTGACCCCATCCCTAGTGCCATTGCTATCGACTTCTATTCCCATTCACTGTCCTATTGGACCACTCTGGTCAACCTCTTCCTCTGCCAAGGCTCCCTTCCTGTCTCCTTCAAAACAGGGCAGGTCACCCCTCTGCTTAAAAAACCCTCTGCTGATGCAAATGACCTCAACAACTACCGCCCCATCACTAACCTTCCCTTTCTTGCGAAGATCACAGAAAGATGTGTAGCGAAACAACTCTCTCGCTATATCAGGGACAATGATCTTCTTGACAATTGTCAGTCCGGATTCATCCGAAACTGCAGCACTGAAACAGCCCTATTGCAAGTGATTGATGACGCGATGAGGATACTCGATTCGGGGGGGTCCTGTCTCCTTATTCTCCTTGACCTCTCTGCAGCTTTTGACACTGTCAACCACAACACTCTCCTCAACACTCTGCAACAGGGAATGGGCATGGAGGGTACTGTGCTTAAATGGTTTGCTTCCTTCCTCTCAGATAGATCCCAAATGATCAAAATAGCGAACAGCCTTTCATCTCCTCTGGCGGTAGGTCAAGGTGTTCCTCAAGGCTCTATACTTGCACCTACTTTCTTCAACCTCTACCTAGAACCCCTGGGAAATCTCCTAAGTAAATCTGGGATCAACTATCACCTCTACGCAGATGACACTCAAATCTACCTCAAAGTTGCCTCCACCCACGATCTCACTATCCTAAGCTCAACTCTCGACTCCATTCAAAACTGGATGTCAAATCATCAACTGATTCTGAATCCCTCCAAAACTGAATTCCTCCTCCTCTCCTCCTCACTCTCCCCTCCCCCGGTTCAATCGTGGATGGATCAGACAAATCTACTCAACAATAAGCCTATCATTGTTGAAAGCGCAAAATCCCTTGGTGTCTTACTCGACAAGAATCTCAATCTAATCCCTCACATCAATTCCATTGCAAAGTCTGCACGATACCAACTGCGACTTCTTTGGGGAATTTGTCGCTTTTTTCCTGAGCATGACCTTAAAACACTGGTGCAATCGCTGGTCCTCTCCAGACTGGACTACTGCAATTCTCTTCTTACTGGCCTCCCCAAATCCCACCTGTCCCCCCTGATATCGGTCCTACACTCAGCAGCCTGTTTCATCTATGGGGCTAAAAGAAGCGACCACATCTCACCGCTGCTATCCTCCCTGCGTTGATTCAGAAAAGGGGGTGGTGATGAACAAAGTGTCTGAATTAAGCAGACCACTCTTACCCAGTCCAAAGATCAGGGCTTGATCCATCACCGTTTTTTAGCTCACTGAACCATCCCAGCTCAGAACTTGGCTATATGCAAATTAGTCTGACCCTGGCCCAGTGCATCATGGGAACAGGGCAGACCAAACTACCAAGCCAATTCTTATACTGGGAAGGAAACAAGCTACCGGGGACCGGTTTCTGGCATTTCAGCCGTCTTCGGCCCGGCTTGCTTGAATCCTGATGGTGCAATGAGCTAGGGACTCACATCTGAGTATACCCTTCCACGCTTATGGTGGACAAAAATGATTCAGAAAAGGGGGTGGTATCGGTCCTACACTCAGCAGCCTGTTTCATCTATGGGGCTAAAAGAAGCGACCACATCTCACCGCTGCTATCCTCCCTGCGTTGGCTTCCCATCAAGGCTAGAGCTATCTACAAGATGGCCTGTATCACCCACAAAGCCTTGCACTCCTCCTCTCCTCGCTACCTGTCGATAAACTGAAACTCTCTGGAGGCTCTAGACCATCTCGGAATGCGGAAAATCTGCTGCTTGAACCCCCCACTTTCAAGAAGGAAAGATCGATGGCCCAATCCTTCTCAGGCAACGCAGTGAGAATCTGGAACTCACTCCCGCCTCAGCTCCGGACTACCTCCTCTTCTCAGGCCTTCAAACGGGACCTTAAAGTTCTTCTCCTCCAAAGACACCTCCAAGTCTAACTCACACCCTTGCCTTCGTTTGAAGGAAGACCTCCCATTACTGGAAAATCTATTGGCCAGGTTTATGGTACTTCCTCCCCAGTGTGTTCTGGTAGTTTAAATGTTTAGTATTATCCCAATACCTGTGTATGGTACCCTTTTGGAACTTGCACACGTCATTTTTGTTTTGTAACACACTGTTTGCTACCTCACACATTTTGTTTGTTTTAGTTACTTGCACAAGTGCCTCCATTGCCTACGTAACGTTTGTTCTTGTGATGGAGTGTCTGCCTTTTATTGCAATTTTATACTTCTACTTGTATTTTGTACATTTTTGTAACCTGCACCAATTTCACTTTTTTCTCCTGTAATGCACCGATTGCTACCTCATGTATTTTGGTTGCTCACTAGTGTCACTTTTGATCCATGTAACCTATTGTCTGCATTTGTATTTTGTTCCTGTATGTCATTTTTGGTCCTTTTGTGAAGCGCTCTGACACCTTCGGGTAAGGTCCGCGCTATATAAAATTGCATAAATAAATAAATAAATTAAATAAATAAATTAGACACTGAAGGGGTAAAGGGCTCATGCACCTTTACCCTCACCACTGGTATAGTGCACCCATCTATAGGGGGGTCTCTGCTCTATGCCAGGGCAGTGGGTTGTAGGCATGGCACACAGTGATGTGTGCCATGTCGAATATTCACTTCAAAGGCTGCGTGTCTTGGTGCAGAACAAAGGCAGTGTGCGAGTGTCAGGGTACAGGACCTCTGTTGAGAGAAACTCGCAGCTGAGGGGTGCCTGCCCAAAGAGGCTGCAGGCGGTGTCTGGGAGTCCAGTCCGGGCAAACAAACCCAAGGAAGGGTCCGACTCTGGTTTCTCATTGAAGTGCTGTCTGTTCTTCTTTTTTTTTTTTCTTTCTCAAGTCAACCTTTATTGACCTCATAAAAACATAACCCAGTTGGGCCGGCACAGCATTATTTAATCTGCAATGCAAAGGGTATTTGGAAAGATGTAAACACAGCGAACTGCCTACAACCCCTTGGCCCTTGGGCCTGCCGCGTCAGGTAGGCAATCATATCAGGCAGTGGTCAATTCAGGTCTCACAAAACGACACAAACCCCCCCCCTTTCCCCCCCCCCCATCCCGCCACCTCTTGCAAAATCTATGAGTCACAATAAAACCACGACTATCGCCTACTAACTCATGTCAGTTGCCAGAATAACATCCATCAGGTCCCAGTCATTCACACACAGCAAAGGTCACTTTCCAAGGTCTAGTGTCTCTCCTCCTACTCCTCAAAGAGTACATGTGATCCCACATCCAATGATTCCCCCACCATCGCAGGATCCCCTGGCTCCTCTCCTCAGTTCCCACCCGTTCCTGGCACGGCACTGTCTTCCCGGTATCGGTATGTGTAAGAAGGTCTGCCCAAGAGGGCCACAAATATCTTTAGGTCGAGGATGGTGGCATAAGCTCATCATATATATGCAGCTGTTCCTGACAGTGTGCAAGTTCATTAAGCCAATCTTTAAATTTAGGGGCACGGCCGCGCCTCCAGCAGCAAGCTATACTCCGCTTCGCCAACAGGAGGACCAGGGAGGTGAAGCGGCACACCTTTGCAGGAATTTGTTCCGTATAGCTTAAAAGAGTGGTTAGGGGATCATCTGGCACCTGTATTTCAACCATGTCAGCCAGCGCCCGCAGCACCTCCCTTCAAAATTCCCGAACAGGCGGGCAGCCCTAGGCTAAGTGACCAAAATCAGCATCCCCAACTCCGCAACTATCACAACGGGCAGTGTTCGAGGCATGTGGGCTGCTAAATTCATATCTTAGCATTAGATCGCCACCTAGTGTTGGGTCCGGATGATCGCACATTGTTGTCCTGGAAGAGTCTTCGAAGTATCCTGAGATGGGTGGCTCCTCCCCTGGACTACAGTGCGCATGGGCATCGGCTCCATCCCCAGATTGTTTTTTTCCGCCATTGGGTTCGGATGCGGTCTCGACGTCTCTCCGTCGGAACCGAAAAAACATCAGTTCTAAAGGCCAAAAGGCTTTGGGTTCTTTACGTCGGTATTGTTTGCGTACGGTCTCGAGTTCTTCCGTCTCTCGGAGCCGGAATCAGCGGAGTTTTTCCAACTCTTTGGACATCGAGGCCTTCTCATCGCGACTCGACACCAAGTTCCCAACATGGAGCGGACTCCGTTTAAGCTGTGTCCGCTCTGTGGGTCCAAATACCCACATATAGACGTGCACCCGGTCTGTAATAAATGCCTTTCGCCAGACCATGACGAAGGAAGTTGCAGGGCCTGTGCGAGTTTCAGGTCGAAGAAGACTCTCACGATTCGGCGCGCGGTGCGCCTGGTGGCCAAGCAGACGGCCCCGGATCCGGAAAACATCTTCGACGACCAAGAAGAGGAGGACCTGAGCCATCATCTTCAAATCTCCCCGCCTGAGTCGGAGGTCGAGGCTGATCCGGAATATGACGACGACGGGGTCGTGGATCAAGGCCTTGAATACGTCGACGAGGTAGGGGACGACAATATGGTTTATGGGGCCGCGGAAGATAGCTCAGGGGACGAGCTATGCCCCGAAGTTGACGAACATCAGGAAAGGGTCGCGGGATCGCCTGTCGGCCTTACCCAAGACCCTGTAGCGCAAGCCTCGGCCCCGCCTGCTGGCCCGGCCACGGACATACTTGCTGCGCCGAGGGAATCGAAACCGAAACTGAAAGAAGCGGTCTCGACTACACCTAAAATGGCCGACCCAAAACTGAAAGCGAAAGTAAAGGACTCAATCGTCCCTAAGATGGCGGTCGTTACAGCAAAGTCGAGTAAACCGGCAGCCTCATCGACTCCGTCGACCTCCGGTCCGCGGAAGTCGAAGAAACACGGCGATTCCACAGGGTCGAAATCGGCGCCGGAGGAGAGATCCTCTAAAAAGGGTGGCACGCACAAGACAAGCGCGCCGGCGCCGGCAAAGCCAGCCAAAGCAAGCGACGCAGCCCCGGCTCCAACAGGAACATCGGCGCATCGCTCCAAGGACTCGAGGTCGGCGCCGTCCATCCCTCCAAAAGACCAACGGAACGTCGCATCCGAAGGCAGGGCCACCTTGTCGGTGCCAAAGACATCGGTTACCGACACATCTCTCGTTGCTCCTTCACTGCAAAGAATTAGGGAGAAGGCTTTTTCATCGTCGGCGCCAACGCCATCGACGCAAAAGGAGGCAGACGTCCCGGTCAAGCCCGCAAGTAAACTCCTCTTCCTTCTACCACCAAAAGTGGCGCCGAAGGCTTTTTCGTCGAAATCGACGCCAAAGAAGTCGGAATCTTCTTCGGCAGGGGCACCTTCAGGTCAGGTGCACGACCAAGAAGAGGATTCGGAGTGCTTCATAGATGCGGACACGGGGAAGTTAACCCTTTACAAAAGGAAAATCACTTCGCAGCCGGTGGAATCCTATGTCATCCCCCTAAAGAAGAAGAAGTACCAACATGACGCCTCAGGCCTCATGGAACCTATCCAGCCTCCTCCAAGAAGGAGCCCGACACCGTCTCCAGACCACTCTGAAAGTGAGGGGTATGCTGAAGATGAACAATATACATTCCCAGTCAATGAACCTGAGGCACAGCCAGATTCATATGATGTCATTGGGGACCAAGGCACCCAAGATATGGGACAAGACCCACAGACTTTCGGTACACGTGCTTCCCCTACAGAGGATTCTGCAGGTTTTCATGCACTCATTGAGAGGGCAGCTGCTAACCATGATGTGGACATGCATGCTGACCCAGTGGAGGAAGACTTTCTGTTCGACACTTTTTCGGTTTCGGAAAAGACTGTCAAGACACTGCCCATGCTTAAAGGGGTCCTCAAGCATGCGGCGGACATCTTTAAGGAACCTACCAGGGCAAGGGTGGTCAATCCACGTATTGAAAAAAAGTACAGACCAGCGCCTGCGGACCCTGCGTACATTCGAGGACAGTTGCCGCTTGACTCCCTGGTGGTCGCAAACGCAAGAAAAAGGGCCAACTCCCAATCAACGGGTGAAGCTCCTCCCCCGGATAAGGAGTCCAAAGTGCTAGAGGCAGGAGGCAAAAGAGTGGCTGCGCAGGCTGCCAATTTCTGGCGTATTGCAAATACACAGGCACTACTGGCACGTTATGATAGATCACATTACGACACACTAGAGCAGATTGTCGAACACCTGCCTCCACAGTTTCAAGAGGGCACCAAAATGATCATTCGAGAAGGACAACTGATTTCCAACGCGGCCATAAAGTGTGCACTTGATGTCGCGGACACGGTCGCTAGGGCCATTAATACCAGTGTGATGCTCAGAAGACAGGCATGGCTCCGCATATCGGGGTTCAAACCTGACATTCAAACAACCATACTTAATCAACCAGTCAATCCGGAAAGACTGTTTGGTCCAGATGTTGACACCACCCTGGAAAAAATTAAAAAAGATACTGAAACTGCTAAATCTATGGGGGCCCTGCAATCACAGCAGTTTCGTGGCAATAATTTTCGTCGCTCAGGTGCCCGTGGAATCACCAGAGGACAGATGGGTCACCAATCACAGTTCCCTAGAGGTGGAGTACAATCCTCGTACCCCAAACAAAACAAGAGGGGCTACAGGGGAAACAGCAACAAGGGACGCGGCAAAGGAGGCAACAATTCACGCTCCTCTGCCCCAAGCAGCCAGTGACTCGCTGTCACTGCCCCCCGACCACTTAACACCCGTCGGGGGGAGAATACAGCAGTTCCTGCCCGTCTGGATCAACATCACCACAGACAGGTGGGTGCGACAGCTCATCCAGTACGGTTATTGTCTAGAGTTAAAATCCACTCCACCCAACATTCCGCCAAGGCAAAGACCTATGTCCGCAGAGCACTTGCACTTATTGCAGCAGGAAGTGTTGGTGATGCTGCAAAAAGGGGCAATCGAGCTCGTGCCAGTGGGAGAGGAGGGCACAGGGGTATATTCCCTGTACTTCCTCATTCCAAAGAAGGACGGATCTCTCAGACCAATTCTGGATCTCCGTCCCCTCAATCTGTACATACTGTCAGAGCATTTCCATATGCTTACACTGCAACAAATTCTTCCTATGTTAAACAAAGGAGACTTCTTAGCAACCTTAGATCTCAAGGATGCTTATTTCCACATTCCACTACATCCGTCCCACAGGAAGTACCTCAGGTTCACTATCCAGGGCACGCATTATCAGTTCAAAGTCCTACCCTTCGGAGTCACAACTGCCCCAAGGGTGTTTACCAAGTGTCTGGCGACAGTAGCAGCGCACCTCAGGAGGCAGAACATCCATGTCTACCCCTACCTCGACGACTGGCTCGTTCAAGCCAGGTCGGAACAGCAGTGCGCCGCGGACATGTCAACTACCATTCACCTCCTTCACGACCTAGGTTTCTCGCTAAATTACCCAAAGTCACACCTTCAGCCGGCACATGTCCGACAGTTTCTGGGTGCGACAATCAATACCCTGACGGCCAAGGCGCAACCAAACCAGGTCAGGATAGACGGCATGCAGTCTTTAATCCACAAGTTCAGACCGGGACACTCACTTCCTGCAAGAGTGTTCATGCAGTTGATAGGCATGATGGCCTCCTGCATCTTCATAGTCCCTCACGCACGGTTGCATATGCGCCCGCTCCAGGAGTGTTTAGCAAATCAGTGGACACAGGCTCAGGGACAATTAACAGACCTAGTGTTGGTTACCAGTCGGGCATACAACTCTCTGCATTGGTGGACTCCACACAACCTTTGCAAGGGCCGACTGTTCCAGGAGCCAGTGCCACAGGTTATCCTGACAACGGACGCATCCCTCCAGGGATGGGGAGCTCATCTGCTCACTTACACGGTGCAGGGGCTATGGACGACGCAGCAACAGAAGATGCACATCAACTACCTAGAACTGATGGCGATCTTCATGGCACTCAAGTCCTTCATTGTACATCTGTGCAACAAGGTGGTGTTAGTCCGGACGGACAACATGACCGCGATGTACTACATCCAAAAACAGGGGGGCACCCACTCGCCACAGCTGTCTCATCTGGCTCAGAGCATGTGGAAGTGGGCCATTCAGAGGAACATCTTCCTCATGGCAGAACACCTCCCAGGGAAGGACAATCAGATGGCGGATCTGCTCAGCAGATACAGCCATCAAATGCACGAGTGGGAGATACATCCATCGGTACTCCAGCCGTACTTCCAAAGGTGGGGTCGTCCAGACATAGATCTGTTCGCCACAAGGGAAAACGCAAAATGCCAAAGCTTCGCCGCCAGGTTCCCACACCCCCAATCGCAGGGCAATGCGATATGGATGAACTGGTCAGGCAAATTTGCTTACGCTTTTCCCCCGACACCTCTGATACCACTGGTGGCGAGAAAACTAAGGCAACACTCGATGACACTCATCCTAGTTGCTCCAACGTGGGCGCGCCAGGCCTGGTACACCACGTTCCTCGAACTCTCAGTGGTGCCGCATCAAAGACTGCGCCTCACGCCCAGACTTCTGACGCAGAACCATGGAGAAATTCAGCATCCAGATCCGCAACAGCTCAACCTAGCGATCTGGCTCCTGAAATCTTAGAGTTTGGATACCTCAACCTACCTCCTGAATGCATGAACATCATCAAGGAGGCGAGGAAGCCCTCAACACGAGCATGCTATGCCGCAAAATGGAAGCGTTTTGTCATTTACTGTGCGGACAATGACATAAACCCGCTAGATGCATCTATCCCTAACATCATTTGCTATCTGTTACACCTTTATAAGTGCAAACTAGCGTTCACTTCTATTCGAATACATCTATCCGCCATCGCGGCTTACCTTCAAAATAGGCAGCATCTCTCGGTCTTCAGGGTGCCTGCCATTAAAGCGTTTCTTGAAGGTCTGAAGCGAGTCATTCCCCCAAGAACACCGCCAGCTCCGGTTTGGAACCTCAATGTGGTCCTCACCAGACTGATGGGACCACCATTTGAGCCACTGCACTCGTGTGAACTGCAATTCCTAACGTGGAAAGTTGCTTTCCTAATTGCTATTACGTCACTAAGGCGTGTTAGTGAGCTGCAAGCACTCACAATACAAGAGCCTTTCATTCAAATTCATCCAAATAGGGTAGTGCTACGTACTAACCCCAAATTCCTTCCAAAGGTGGTGTCACACTTTCATCTCAACCAAACTATCGATCTGCCAGCATTCTTCCAGAACCCACAAACAGTGGCGGAAAGAATGCTCCATACGTTAGACGTACGGAGGGCGTTGATGTACTACATGGACAGGACACAACACTTTAGGAAGACGAAACAACTCTTTGTTGCCTTCTCACCACAACACAAAGGCAACCCGATCTCCAAAGCTGGAATAGCCAGATGGATTGTTAAGTGCATTCAAATCTGTTATCAAAAGGCCAAGCGCACTTTAACAATACCCCCAAAGGCACACTCCACACGCAAGTTGGGGGCATCCATGGCTTTCCTAGGTAACATTCCTCTAGAGGACATTTGCAGAGCAGCCACGTGGATTACACCACATACCTTTACAAAACATTACTGTGTTGATGTACATTCCAAACAGCAAGCGGCTGTAGGACAGGCTGTTCTCAAAACACTTTTTCAGGTTTCTGCAGCTGGCACAGGCAACCGCCGCTAAAGGAGGGACTGCTATGTATTCTATGCTAAGATATGAATTTAGCAGCCCACATGCCTCGAACTGAATATGCTACTTACCAGTATGCATCTGTTCTTGGCATGTAGGGCTGCTAACATTCATATCGCCCACCCTCCTCCCCGGTGCCTGTCGCAGCTGCAGATATACTATTGTATTCAATCGTTAGCATGGACATCCTTTACACTTTTCACTCCATCCTCTGCCACAATGGCGAAAAACAATCTGGGGATGGAGCCGATGCCCATGCGCACTGTAGTCCAGGGGAGGAGCCACCCATCTCAGGATACTTCGAAGACTCTTCCAGGACAACAATGTGCGATCATCCGGACCCAACACTAGGTGGCGATCTAATGCTAAGATATGAATGTTAGCAGCCCTACATGCCAAGAACAGATGCATACTGGTAAGTAGCATATTCAATCTCGCAAACGTAGCCAGTGTAACCGGGCAGGCGAATAGTATAATCAATGAAGGTATTTATAATGTATCAGACGTAATCTACTGCTAGCAGAGATGACCCCTGTTTGACGACAGCAATAGGCCCACTGTTCCTCCGTGATGGGTGTACCCAACTCCTCCTCCCCTTAGCCGGAGCAGGGGCCCTCTCCCACTCCTTCTGAGTGGAGCGGTATAATCGCGATACCAGGTGCTCAGGGGGAGTTTGTTGCAAAAGATTATGCAGAAGAATCATGATAGGAGGTTCTGACGGGAAGTCTTGTGTCAGAGAGCGCACGTCTTGCTTAACCCTTCGAAGCAAATGACGAGCTCAGCTCATCATGAGGTATACCTCTTGTGTGCTCATGACGAGCTGAGCTCGTCACGACCGCACCCATTTTCATTAGGACCCAGCACAGGAGAGTGATACCATCAGCAGCAATGGTGTTAAGCCTCACATAGTAAAAACGCTCCAAAGGGGTGTGGGTGTGGGGACCAAAAAACTCCACTAGTTTTAAACTTCCCGTTTTGGTATAATTGGCCCCAAGTGAGACAGGATAGTTTCCGCAGCATGCACCTGCAAACCTCCCTCCTTAGTGACTGGAATATCATGCCTCCCCTGCAAAGGGACCAGCGGCGAATAGAGAAGAGGACATTCAACAGTACGCGCGAGGTCGTGCCTGGCGCTAATCATGCATTGGACAGTGGTAATCGCCAAATGTCTAGGTACTGTAGGTGTACTAAGATATGCTGTACACAGAGTGGGTGTCATGTATCCATCTTCGATTGTATGGGGGAGGGTGAAGCCAATATGCCGCAAAGTGGGCCTGAGCGCAGACAAAATACAAATCTATATCCGGGAATGCGAATCCTCCATCCTCAAAGGGCCTAGTCAGGATTTCCCACGCCAGTCTGGGCTGTTCCCCCCCCCCCCCCCCATGCTAATTTAATTAGTTGCATCTTGACGCAGTTAAAACAATATCTACTAGGAGCATAGAGGATAATAGTAAATAAGTAAAGGAGTTTGGGTAGGAGTATCATCTTGATCGACACCCTAGCCGCCATGGAAAGAGGCATCAAAATCTACCCAGCAATCTTATCAGTGATAATATCCAGTGTGCGGCCAAAGTTGGAGCGCATCAACTCCCGACATCTAGAGATTCGAATACCGAGATAAGTAACCGTGTCACCACACCCTTTCAACAGAAAGTCAGGCATGAATTCCCCCGTGGAGTCTAAGAGGAGAAATTTGAGATTTCTCCCAATTTACATTTACTCCCTATAACTGGCCAAATAAGATGAGCAACTGAAGAATGGGGTTAAGGCTGACCGCAGGATCTCAGAGGTAGAGTGTCAAATCATCCGCTTATAAGGAGATTAAAATTTGCCCCTCAGGGTATATCAATGCATAATCTCGATAGGGTTGTCGAATTTTCATCGCCAAGGGCTCGATAGCTATGGCGAAGAGCAGCAGTGACAAGGTGCATCCCTGCCTGGTGTCCCGTGTAATAGAGAAGGGTGCTGACTGAATATCATTCACCACTACTCTAGCTTGCACCCAGAGTAGAGCAAGGTGATCCACTCCAGAAAGGGGGTCGAAAACCCCATGGGTTGAAGGATGAAGGCGAGATAGTCCCACTCCAGGGAATCAAACGCCTTAGTGACATCGAGAAATATCGCAGCAGCATTTTCGTCCAGGTCTATGTGATGAAGAAGTGCAAATAGCGTCCGCAAGTTGTGGGATGTGCCCCCAGTGGGCACGAATCCGGACTGATCCGGAAGCACCAGTGCCGTCATAAGGGGACTAATGCGATTAGCTATGAGCTTGGCCAGGATTTTTGCATCAACATTTATTAAAGAGAGAGGTCTATACGAGTCGCAGGATGTAGGCGATTTACCAGGCTTAGGTATGGAAATAATATGGACCTCACGCATAGAGGGGGGGGAAGTTTGCCACTCTCCTGACCCTCTTCAAACACGCGTCTCAGCACCGGGATGCGGAGGTGATGGAAGGTTTTATAAAATTCATCCAGGAGGCCATCCAGGCTCGGGGCCTTCCCAGATTGGAGCTGCATTATGGCTGTTATGATTTTGTCATCCTCGTGATGACGCTAGAGAAATTCCCTCTGCCTATCCCCTAGCCAGGCCATCGCCATATCCTCGAAGAAGGGGGTAAAGTCTACTGGCTGGGCTCTGAGTTTCATACAGCCTTTTGTAAAAACCCATAAAAGTCTCTACAATCTCAGTCGCGTCAGTATGCATTTGCCCATGTTCCCCCTCAATTTCCAGTACCGTACTCAAGAAGCGTGAGGGCCGAACCAAGGCCGCCACCATCTTCCCGGGTCGATCGTCATCTCCATATTGCCGTGCCCTAAAATATCTTCCCCTGTGATGACCTTCTCTCTCTGCCGTCTCTTGATATTCATCAAGAACGCTGGGTAGCTTAGCCTGCAGTGCAGGAGTGGGATCCTGCCGCATCTCCACCTCTATATGCCCGAGCTCCCCTTCCAGTCGACGTAAGGTAGAACGTATATCCAGCAAGACCCCGCCACTCTTTGTGGGATGCCTTCAAGGTTACTGTGAGAGGCATATGCATTGCAGAGTGGAGTAGCACTTCACCGAGCCCTCGTTCCTAGTGAAGAAATCAGTGATCTCCTGCTCTAGTTCCTGCTTGAATACTGGGTCTAGCAAGGAGAGTGGATTGAAGTGCCATAACTGAAAAGGAGAAACAGTCTGTGGAAGTGTCACTGTGACCAAAACTGGAGAGTGGTCCGAATAGGTCCTAGGGAGATGGGAGGAATGTGTCACCCACGGGGCAAGGCCCTTAGTAATAATCCATGCGTCTATTCTCGACCATGATGCTCGAGCCGTGGTGTAGCCGGTATCCTCCCGCCATGTCGGGTGCATGTACCACCAAATATCCACTAGTTCATAATCCTCAAGAAGTGCTTTGAGAGTGTCTTGGGAACGGGAGTAGTGGCGTAGTTGCAGGTGGGAGCGGTCCAGACCAGGAGCAACAGTCACATTGAAATCCCCCCCCCATAATAAATGCATGGACCCAATCTCCAGTATCTTTCCCCAAAGCATACGGAAAAACTCCGGATCGTCCATGTTGGGTCCATAACAGGACACAAGGGTGAAGGTCTGATTAGCTATCCTGCCCCAGAGAATAGAGTACCGGCCCTGCCTGTCCGTGACATTCCCCAGTGGGGTGTATGGGAGGACCTTTCTCACCAGTATGCACGTGCCGCCAGCATACGAGGAGTAAGAGAAGAAACACGTATTACTTGCCCATCGAGCAGCAAATGTGGGGGGAACAGTGGGACTAAAATGCGTCTCTTGCAACACAGCACAGTGTATATTGCGCCTATCTAGATAGGATAGTATATGCCTGCGTTTACGAGCTACTCCTATCCCACGCACATTCCAGGTAAGAAAACGGTAGACAGGGGGAGCTGAGCGTTCAACCATTGCGATACCTAGGGTAACTCATTTTCCCTGAGTGGGTGAAGGCAACTCGATAAATGCATAGCAATGGAAACCTGTAAGGAAAGTCGGTGGCCTGTGACATGCTACAACCTCTTCCAATATATGAAAACCCATACAACCCTTCCCCACATCTGCAGCCCAAACCTGCCATGGCCTACATCCCTCCCTCCGCTCCCCCCTTCCCTCAATTTCCGGTTCCAAACAGGAGAAAACATCTGAACCAGTAACGCAACTTGCGGGAAAAAACCCAGTCATATCAATAAGGGGTCACCTGTGAGGTGGAGTCTAGAGGGCGCCTAGGGGTCTTCCTTGCTACCGTGAGGGTGCTCGGGTAGTCGTGTATATGGTCATCAAGAAATTACAATGTATAGTAATAACAGTGCCATACATACCTGTTCTGTAGGCAGCAATAGGGACGAAATATACCTGTCCATAGCATCTCAGGGGGGCTGGAGGGTAGAGGGACCTCCCAGTTATAACCAAGAAGTTTGTTGTTGCAAAGGCTTCCACAACATTGTCCAACAAACCAGTGTATGCACAACAGGCCTCCTCCCCTCTGTGAGGAGGGGGGAGGTCTCCTCCCTCCCCACCCCCAATAGTGAAAAGCCCCTCTCACTTACACCGTCCAGGTCAGAACTTTCTGGTGTGCATTCACATCAGTGAGCGAAAGACAGCTAACTTGCGATTATTCCACATCTGAAGTTCTGCTACCAGCTGCAGGGCGATGGGGCGGTGAGGCCGACCCCACCGCCGGCCCCGGCAAGGTCTTCAGGAAATCCTGTGCCAGCTGCGGAGTTTTAAAGAAATGTTGCTTGTGTTGGTAAGTCACTTTTAATTTTGCAGGGAAGAGCATTGTGTATGGAATGTTCAGTTGCAGTAGTTTCTTTTTCACTGGTAGGAATTTCCTTCTCTGTTCCTGGACAGCCATGATGAAATCCGGATACATGGAGATGCCCATCCCCTCATGGCGGAGCTGTCCTTTCTCCCTGAACAGGTGGAGAGCCACATCTCGGTCCCGGTAATTGAGCAGGCGGGCAAATATTGGGCGAGGTGTAGCCCCAGGCACCGGATGAGCCGTCGGTGAGCAGTGAGCTCTTTCTACCACCAACACTGGTGAGAAGGCTTCTTCCAAAGAGAACAATGAGAAGACACTCTACATAGTCCTCTATTCTCCCAGTCGAGGTTGGTTCTGACACTCCCAAAATGCGAAGGTTGTTCCTTCGAGAACGGGACTCAAGGTCCTCGTTTTTGGCCGCAATCACCCGCAGGACCCTCTCCATTTCCAGCGTACAGGACGTAGTTGTTGTGGATATGTCTTCTAGATCAGAGATTCGCTGCTCTGTCTTCGCCAGCCGCTCCTCATGCTTGTCCCCTCTATGCGATACGCCATCTTCAATAGAGGTAAGACTCGATTGCATGGTCAAACAGCAGGTCCCTCAGGTCAGCAGTCGAGGGTGCCATAGTCTCCGCTTGTTCCTCCTCAGGGTCCACATGCGATCGCGTGCTCTTCCTCGCCTCAAAGTTGAGCTTCGATTGGCGGCCATCTAACTTTCCCATGGTGGCAGTAAGCGCAGGCCTGCTCACAGTAGCCGTCCATCACTGCCTGCGTAATGCCCACACCAAGTAGCGAAGAAGAGCTCCTCCGCACCCCGACTCCCACCCTCGATGCTCAGAGCTCTCCAGCAAGGGGCCCACCTCAGGATGGCTACTGGATAAGAAGCTGGAGCCGCCACCCTCTGGACTTCAATATGGGCGAGGGAGTGTCCAAGATTATTCCGCAAAAAATGACTGTAGGGCCCTTCTCTCTCGTCCAGTGCCTACACCTGTCCACACACATCAACAGCCCAAAGGCGCTCCAGCCGTACTTCCAGGTGGCTCCCCAGGCCAGGGGGTACCCCCTCTCATGAGCACACACTCGAGGACCCACGAAGCCTGGCAACATCAATGCATTCCCTGCCCCTTCAACTGTCTTCGATATAGCAGATTTATATGTAAACGTCTCCAAAATGGGGTCTATTTCATCCCCATCTGCGCGCTTGAGTTGACAGCCTTTAATTGTTTTATCTTGAAGGAGCTGTTAAATAACTTCCACCAGATATCCGTGACAATGCCTATAGTTTCAGGACTACAGCTCGGGCCCAAACCAGTTACTCAATGAGGCCAGTGTTACAGGGTCAGGCCAGTCATCCAGCCACTCTTCCCCAAGACAGTCGCAGCTCCAGCCTCACCTCGACTGCCCTCTGTGAAACGCCGCCGGGGCCCCGCACTTCAGCGCAGCTCGCACCTCTTCCACTGCACGTTCGCAGGCCCAGCCAACACAGAGAAGGCTCTGCCCACCTATGTGTTACCTTCAGGGCCGCTCCACCTCTCCTCGGGGCGGGGCCTGCACAGCTTCTTGCGGCGCCCTGTAGCCTCGCCGCGTCCCTTACCCGTCGTGCCTCGACTTCTCCTCAGACGGTCCGGCCCGCAGAGCCGCAGCGTACCGCCGGACTCTGCAGACACCCTAACCCGCTGGCGGAGGATACTCACTCCCGCACCAACCGACCAGCAGAAGCAGGCACATGTTGTTGGCCCCGCATTCCAGGCCAAGTCGGTCTCAGGGAAGGGCAGATGAACGCCCCACAGCGCTTCAGCCCTAGTTCCAGGCCGCTCCTGCATCTCCGCAGAAACCCCTCCTGCGCGAATCAGGCCGCAGAAACGTGGCCGCTTCGCCACACGACCAGTCTGTCGGCACCAGTCAGGGGCGATCCTGTTCAGCTACCCCGCCGCCACTGGGCCCTCAAACGGACGCCATCCACAGCACTCCCAGTCTGCACTGGGTAAAACCCAGCGAACTCCGCGTCTTACACCACCAGGTAAGATCTCCGCGTCGCCATGTTAGTGTCAGACCACCCAGAAGGCCAGCAGCACCGATTGTCACCGCACAGGCAGGTACCAGCAATTTTCTCACTGTTAACTCTTCATGTATATTTCGGCTGCGCAAAGGTTGTCTTTCATGGGCTCAAACTCCGGATGACCAGGATAAAAGGTGGATATTTCCCCCGAGCTGCAAGAGCCTCACAGCAGTGCGGCCATCTTGCTTGTCTCCCTCTAGCACCCCCCCAAAGTGCTCTCTGTTCTTCCACGGTTTTGGAGGCAGGGCAGCTGCAGGACCACTCATCTTTGGCCCTTATGTCAGGGACAGCACACAGGCCGACATGGTTGGCACCAAGTGAGTTGCTGCTTCTCGGTTCTTGCTATTCACTGATCTTTTGTGTCATTCATAGGTCGACAGAATCTGCTTTCCTGGTGGCAGGGTCCCCATAATATTAGATTTAGGGGCATTAAGGGGAGTGAAGGGTGGTAACCAATGGGCTGCTTACCCTTGAGGTCACTACACCCCCTGCATGACTACTTACTGTGGGAAGTGGTTATAACCCTGTCCCAGAGTTCCTAATTCTGCCATTACTAAGATGGTTGACTTTTCCTAAAGGGGAGGCACATCTGGCAGCTCACCTAGGGGGTGTGACTGGTGTGGACATGCTCTCTGCATATATAATTTCCCACCTGTCCTGGTGCAAAATTGGCCCAGGACAGGGGGTTGACATTTGGGAAGCCATGGTCACATATCCAATATGGCAGAGGCCTTCTGCCTTTATATGCTGATTACTTAGCCATCTTGCTTGGAGGAGGTAACAATGCCCCACCCAAAGCAGGCATTGTTTCTCCCCTCAGTGCATAGCCTCTCTCCTGAAGGGGGTCAAAAACCTGTCTGTGGAGGCAGGCCTGTCTACGCCAGTCAGCCAGCACACTAGAGGCTTGTAGGTTTTCAGGGGGAACCTCCAAAGGTGCCCTCTGGGTGCACGTTTTAATAAATCCATCACAGGAGTCTGTGTGGTATCAAATACCTTGTATTATTAAACCCAAAGAACATAGATTTCAGTGAAGCTATCATGTAGCTGGGGAACTCTTTTTTTTTTTTTTTTTTTTTTTTTTTTTTTGGTCTCGCCTACTCAGCGCTTGTGCGCTGTATAGGAAAAAGACCTTCAGAAATCGATTCGGTCTTGGAGTGAAAAACATGCGCGCATTCCATTGCTTTGAATGGCAACGCGTGCACGTTTGGCGATTCCCTTGCGAGAGCGAGCTTTTAAACCATCTGTTTGTAATTAACAGATGGTTCCTGCTCGCTCCTGCAAGGGAAACAGGCGCCTCGCTCTGTCCTAACATTTATCATCAGGCTCAAAGCTCATCTTGCTTACCCCCTCTGCCCCCGCTCTGTCCTAACACTTATAAGGTTCAAAGCTCGCCGTGCTTATCCCCCTGCCCTCGCTCTGTCCTAAAACTGATCCTACGGGTCAAAGCTCGCCGTACTTACCCCCCTGCTCTGTCCTAAAACAGAACACCCAGTTCAAAGCTCGCCGTGCTTACTCCCCCTGGCCCCCGCTCTGTCCTAACACTGATCATCCGGTTCAAAGCTCGCCATGCTTACCCCCTCTGTTCCCCGCTCTGTCCTAACACTTATCATCGGGTTCAAAGCTTGCTGTGCTTTCCCCTATGCCCCTGCTCTCTCCTAACACTTATCATCAGGTACAAAGCTCACCGTGCTTGTCCCCGCTCTGTCCTAACACTTATTATCAGGTTCAAAGCGCGCCGTGATTGCCCCCCTGCCCCTGCTCTGTCCTAAAGCTGATCCTACGGTTCAAAGCTCGCCATACTTACCCCCCTGCTCTGTCCTAAAACAGACCACCCGGTTCAAAGCTCACCGTGCTTACCCCCCTGCCTCCGCTCTGTCCTAACACTTATCATGCGGTTCAAAGCTCGCCGTGATTGCCCCCCTGCCCCCGCTCTGTCCTAAAACTGATCTGGCGATTCAAAGCTCGCCTTACTTACCCCCTGCTCTGTCCTAAAACCGATCACCCGGTTCAAAGCTCGCTGTGCTTACCCCCCTGCCCCCTGCTCTGTCCTAACACTGATCATCCGGTTCAAAGCTCGCCGTGCTTACCCCCTCTTGATTCCCGCTCTGTCCTAACACTTATCATCGGGTTCAAAGCTCACTGTGCTTGCCCCCGCTCTGTCCTAACACTTAGCAGGTTCTAAGCTTGCCGTGCTTACCCCCCTGCCCCCGCTCTGTCCTAACACTGATCATCAGGTTCAAAGTTCGCCGTGATTGCCCCCCTGCCTACGCTCTATCCTAAAACTGATTCTACGGTTCAAAGCTCGCCGTGCTTACCCGCCTGCTCTGTCCTAAAACAGATCACCCTGTTCAAAGCACGCCATGCTTACCCCCCTGCCCCCGCTCTGTCCTAACCCTGATCATCCGGTTCAAAGCTCGCCGTGCTTACCCCCTCTGTTTCCCACTCTGTTCTAACACTTATCATCAGGTTCATACAGAATTGAGATCATGACCAAATCATTCACATAAACAGGAACGGCACCAAAAAGAAAAGTATTCACGTTTTATTTACACACTCGTTTCTACTCAAAGTTTTCCTGTGAATTCAAAGCAGTGAATGTTTAGTTGTAGTTTTTTAAAAAATTTTATTTGCCAGTCTACATCTTTTAAAAAGTCTTTTGAGGTGGAGGAATAGCGGGCAAACCACTGAACTGTACAAATGAAACCAGTGCGTATTTCATTGTGCGTGAAGAAACGAATGAGAACATGACTCGCACTGCCCTTTTCAGTCTCACGAAAATGATACCGGAAAGGGTGCAATCAAATGAAAGGCATGCATCTCTCGAAGGAGACGGTTGGAGACCCTGCAGTGAGCCAGTCTGGGGCCTGGCAGTGACGTAGCAAGTTTGTCATAGGCCCCACTACAATCAAGGTCCGCCCTACCTGAGCGCTTGTAGTGAGGTGAACAAAAGCACCGTATAACAGTGCGTGCAGAATGGATCATAGACCTCACGAGGCCCTTGTGCCACCGCCGTTTATGCAAATAAGGAGAACAAAACCCATAGGTCCTAGAGATCTAGTTTTCAGATTTTCCGCGTGCACTGTGGGAGAGAGGGGCCATAACTGGTGACGTGGCTTAGTCAAAGAGGTTGATTTACCCCAGTAAAGCGCGCTGAACGACACCTGGCCGTCAGTCTGGTTACACTGCACGTGCTCACTTAGCTGATTGAATATGCGGCAGGTGAAATACATTTATTGTCTGTAAATTAAAAAATCCAAGCTAGCAAAGTGCTGTTACCTAAAAATGTGTGGCGCCGCTGGGCCCTTGGCAGTTACATGCACATACGAAAGACACTTTTTATTATTCTTGAGAAAAAGCCGTCGCGTGTTAAACTAAAGTGCATGCTAGACACCCGCTTAGCTGTCTTTCTCATGTACAACCTAGGCCTCAGGAAATGAGGCGCATCATCTCGCCCTTGAGTTACTTTCAATAGGTTTTATATGCCCATTTCAGGTGCTAATTATGACCGGGCCCCACAAGATCCTGCGCCATTCAAGGAAGGGTGCAATCACGAACCAGGCTCCGCGGGCTGTCCCAGACACCCCCAGGCTTCCTTCCCCCTCGCTCTGCTAGCACGATGTTAGAGCTTTTTCTTACTAATGTGAAATTTAAAGCATTTCGGACTAACTGGGAGCGCTATTAATCACCTAAGGATTTTGCTACTCAACTGGACCGGGTCAAGACTTTTCAATGCTATTTACAATGGAAATCGAAAGGCACGTTAGGCTTTACAATGAAAACTAGACAAGTAGTCAAATAATACCGGTTTACTAAAGGTTTAAGTTGTTACAGAAATGGTTAAAAATCAATTTGTCATTTAAGTTCAATAATATCATGAACCTAAGACTAAAATGCAAAAATGAACAAGCATTGGCATATCCAATAGGTTTCGCCTTTGGGACCATATACATTTTTAGCCATGCAGTTGATGTGGTTTTACTAAGGATGTTGTGCTGGATAACTAAACACTTATAAGATCCCAAAGGCGAGACCTATTGGCTATGCCAATGCTTGTTTTACCAGTGTCCAGCACATGTACTTAAAATGGCTTGCCTACTCACTAATGAAATCTAAGAATTGACTTGGAAATCAGAGGGCATGTCTGCTCATGCAGATATTTCTTCAAATGTAGTATAGTGCACTCTGGCTTAAGGCAGTAAGGCCTGCTGTAGGGGCGGCTTAGCTACACTGCATTGTGTGTGCGAGCATGGCACACAAAGATGTGTGCCATGTTGTGTTTTTCACTTTTTTCTGCCCTTAGATACACTGCCTGCAATGGCAATTTGCATGTTGATACTGAGGGTCCCTTAGCATGGCACAATACATGCTGCAGCCCTTGTGGACCCTCTTGAAACTCAATGCCCTAGGTACCGGGCGGTACAGCTTACAAGGGAGTGATACAAATTTCTGTGTATACAAGAGGAAGATATAAGATGAGAGGTACAGCAAATGAGAGATTGCTAGAGGGAGGTAGGCTGTAAGAAAAGAGGTTGGGAAGAAAATGGAATGAAAGGGGTTCGGAGAGCTGAGTGCAGGTAAAAACAGTCTGACTGGGTTGTGGAAAATATCTAGAGGGTTGAGTCAAAGAAAGGTAGGAGTGATTTCACGGAATTAGGTTGCAGGGTGAAACTGAGATGGGGGCGGTGAGGGGAGTTCAGAAGTTCAGATCTAGGGGTGTATGGTGAATTTACTGGATCCCAGGGGAAGGTAAAATTGGTGGTGGAAGAAGCAGAGGGTGGGGTCTTGGAATGGCTTTTTAAAAGATGGTATGTTTGTGCTGAAAATCTAAGGAGGGGAAAGGTTTCAGTGGAGTGTGCAGAGCTGTTTGATTGTAGTGGGTTTCCTAGTTAATTGTAGGGGGAGTTATTGCATAATAATCTCTCTATGTTTGGGTCAGGACGTTCTGGATTACCCATCTTTTCTGTGTTGCTTTGGTAGCTAAGCAGCATCATTCAGATTGGGCCTGGGGCAGGTTTAGAATTGGCATCCTCCTTTGAAGAGTAGTAATATAATAAAGGATTTGTGGCCACCCAGAAAATTATGATCACTGAGCTTCGTTAATTTATACATTGTTTCAGCTGCGCGAGTACAACTTGAAGCAAAATACCAGACTGCAGCAGAGGCCATCATTCCAGTCCGTGAGCAAGCAATGGTACGTACCAATATATAGTAACATCCTTTGTCCATGGTGCCAAATTACAGACACAAGCTGCATCCACAACCCTGCACCTTAGTGTCCTAGCCAAGGCTCTGTACTTAAAAGTCAAAATACCAGAATTCTGGCAAGTCTTTCTTGGTGCAGAGCTTAGTTGATGCATAAACTCCTCTAGTGTTATGGGTCCTTATGAGCCTTATTTCTGGGGACACCATTTCCCATTCTCTCTTCTATAACGAAGACAAACTCTAATTACACGTTGAGTGGAGTGGAATTTCCTAGTGAAAGTCCCCGCCACTCAATCATGAGTGGCCTGGTGTTCTCGCACCTTGATTTCTCGGGTGTGGGAGCAATGGACCGAATGATACTGACATGCAAATCTGGATATCATCACCTTGTAGGGAAGCCCGGACCCCTCCCAAAGAACAAGGAGAGCATGTACGAATGTCCCCTGCCTAGCAACGTCCTGTCCTGCCCCCTCCATCTCTCCGCACCCCTTTTGATTTCCAGCTCCCTTGCACACATTTAGTGCCTGCTCAAAGCAGGCGATGAATGTGTGTGGAAAACCACAGAGAATTGGCATTTGCGAATGAGAAAAAATGGATGTGCGCAGTTATTCCCCATTCTCAACGTTTATTACGTAACTGGAGTAAAAATATGCAGAGACACAGGTCGGGAATGACTATTGCGACCGCCTTGAATATCTCTACATATTTAGTCTTAATCTGGGCCTATGTTGCATGGATACACCCTTAGACCCGCAGCAGAGCCATAACATGATCACTAGCTGCTACTGCTTCACCATTTCTGACTGCCCACACAAGATGTAGACCTTGCCGCATTGTTCCGGCGCCCTAAATGTTTAATCTACTTCTTCTGTCCCAGTCTCGCCCACACTGAGCAGTTTCTTGCATTATTAACATGTAATTAAAACAGTTGAAACCTAGAACTATACACAGGGAAGCTTGAAGTTGGATAGACCTATAACTGAGCATGTGTAACCCAGCCTGGTTCATCGTTCTGTCCTACAGGAAGAGAACTCAAATAAGAAACGGGAACGCATGGCGAGTGAGCCTGGGGCAGAAACTCCAAAACCAGGGAAAAAACGGTCAAAAGGTTCTGAGGCTTTGCAACCAGAACTAGAGGAGCGTGTGCCACCCAAAGAGTTCACTCCATTTGACTACAGCAAGTCGGATTTCAAGGCTTTTGCAGGTAAGGGCATATGTTGGCACTTCACTTGAGCTGTGCCACTACTTATCCACATGCTTTCACTGTTTCTTCTGTGCTCTCAATATCTGTCTTTGAATTTGCTTATCCTGCATGTGTCACTGCTATGGCTGGCTTACAATCATAGTGGTGCCTTTCTCCATCTTTAAAACTAGTTGCATCATATCCAAAACCATCACAATTAGGGAATAAGCTGAAGGCACACCGTGAAGAAACTACATCCTCATGTTTTATCCGTACTCTTGTGCTCCTAGATCCCTGTTAACTCTTCAGTTATTGGGTTGACTGTATCTTTACCTTTGCCAGTGTTCGGTGCTCTGCCTGGTCGCTGTGTTCGCTATACAAATACCACATTCTTGCATACACATACAACTGCTTGCTCTTGCCGTTTCCCTATACTATAAATTTGCTGACAAAGACTCCTCTTTTTCTTTCTAAGGTGGCAGTGCATCTAAGAAGCAGACCCCATTTGATCCCAATAGCCAAGCTCCCACAGGCAAGGTAAGGGTAGCGCTCAACAAGGTGTTTGTTGCAGAGATCGCCTCCATCTGGCAGTTCCCAAAGTGTCACAAAGGGAAGCCCTTTTCACAATACTACTATGACTTACCTGCATGTTATATGTCTCAGTTTTGCAAAAGCGCAAAGGACAAGTGAGCAGAGATGCAGCAGTAAAGTGCATGCCTGTTGTAGCCCCGTCTTCATAGAGCCCAGGTAGTATACACAGAGCAGGCGTCTTCTCTTTTTCTGCTCCAGCATCAGGCTAACTTGGCAACAATCTAATTTGTGAGCACTTCATTGTATGTATTTATGTTACATAATATTACAGCATATTACCCCTTTGTAAGGCGATGGCCAAACTGCCCTGTCTTAGTCTGACATGAACGTAACAGTCCCTCTTTACATTGTTCTGTTCATGACACCTGGCACACAGTCTGAACTTAGTTGATGAGGCATGTACACCACTTCCTCAAGCTACCTGCTCTTCGATATCCTTCAGCTGCACTCACTCTCATTGGCTTATTTCTCTTTCTTTTGTCCAATTACACACATACATTCACTTGGCTCTTTTCAGGTTTGGTTATTTTAAGTAACATGAATAGCATTTCTGGTTTTGCTGCGTGAATCTTTTTTGGATTCACTATGCTGTGCATTATTCCGCGGTCTAGTGGTTGGGTCCGGAATCGTAGTCCTTTCTTCTTTTTTTTTTTTTTTTTTTTTTGTAGCCCAGGTGGGTGTCGACGTCCCACTTTCTGGTGTACTTCCTGTGACGTCGGCGCGCTTCCTGCGGAAGCTCCCACCTTTGGCAGCCATCGTCAGATTCTTTTTTTCGCTGTTGGGTCTGGATCGCCACTAAGTGGTTCCAGAGTTTTTGGAGAAAAAAAATAAGGAAAAAGCTGAAATCCACCTAAAAAGTTTGGAGAAGACATCCAGGAATAAGACCGCCGGGACGACAAAGAAGGAGGAGAACTTCGAATACTTCGACGTCCAACGGAGAATGCGCACACATGGGGCCCCCTGAGCGCAGGAATGGAAAAGACCCTGTTCAAATTCTGCTGCAATTGCCACCACAAGTACGCACAGAAGGACCAGCACCTGGTTTGCAACCTCTGCCTGCCTGTCGACCACGAAAGCAAGGATTGCAACGCCTGCTCCGTCTTCACCCCGAATGCTCTCAGGATTAGAGAGAGGCAGAGGATAGCCGACCACAGAATGCAAGGAAAAGGCCAACGTCTGTCGCTTCGGGACTTGGGCCTCTCCAGTGATGAAGAGGACAACATCACCGAGGGACCAGATGACTTCACGGTCGTAGAGACCCTAAAGAAAATTACAAAATAGGTAGGAGAGCCGTCGACCACTAAAACCCGACAGACTCTCGAAAGCCTGAGTCAGACTCTCGAAAAACAGTCTAAGTCCACGAAGGGAGCACAAGCGCCGAAACTTTCGACGTCAACAGCTCGATCCAGGGACAATCAGCCCAGCAGATCTTTCTAAAAGGACTCCCAGGCGGCGAAAAAACACTCAAAGCCTAGGTCGTTGAAGCACACCCCCAAAAAGGAGTACTCGGCGGCGAAGGAAAAGGACCCGAAGGCTTCTTCGAAGTCGACGTCTACGTCGAAGAGATGGTCCGAAACACTCGACGCCAAACAGGCCGCCGAGATGGAAAGGAAAAAGAGAAGGCTCTAGGCCGAAATGGATAACCTCCTGCAAAGGAAAAGAGAATTTGACGAGCGGATGAAGAGGTTCATCATCCCGTCGAAGCCGCCGACTATCATTGCGGACGAGGAGGAGTTTGCCGAAGAGCCGCCGAAAACTCCTGAGCCCCAGGAACACCAAGAGGTAGAGGGCCTATACTATTTCGAGGAAGGTGAAGAAACCAGCGCACGAGTTTGGACTCTGCATCCTCGGTGGCTCAGGACCTCGACGCCAAAAGCCCGGAAGAGGCAGTTGAGATGTATCCTTCGAGGCCTTCGCTGCCAGATGACATTGGGATCTACAACATGGTCATCAGGAACGCGGCAACAGCTTATGGAGTGAAACTGGAGGAAGAAAAACCAAAAGCCTGCTTCCTCCTAGAGACCCTGCTCCCCACTCAAACCAGGAGCCAATTCTTATCCAGTATTAGGGGTGTCTTTCATAGATTCACATGCCTGAATCATTCCCCGTCGTCGAGACGGGAGCCTCCGGTAATAAAAAAGTAATGTCCATAGACATACATTAGAGAAAAAAGGGCCTAAGGGCCTCCCCTTAGTAGCCTTTCCTTGTCCTTATGTAAAAAGGACCAAACTCTCACAGTCAGCCAATCAGCTCCGACCTCCCTCTAGAACCTTCCTGGGAGGAGCCTCAGTCCCTCAGATTTTCTACCGCACGTTGTGCTAGGGAGTCTCCAGCCTGAGCTCTCCTCAGGTTTCTTCAAAAATCATCAAACTTTCTTTGAAAGTGTTCTCTAAACCAACAACTCTTCAAGGAAGACTTCACTACACTGTCTTGGCAGTAAGTGTGTTCTTTCCACTGCTTTTTCATGTCTGACTCGAAGAAGAAAGCCCTGTTCAGGGCCTGCTCTTCCTGCAGCAAGAAAAGAATTCATGTGGATAAGCACGACCTGTGCTTGTATTGCCTTTACCCGGACCATGTCTCAGACAAATGCTGGATCTGTAGGTCTTTTCCTAAAAAGACTGTGAGAGACAGAGAAGGTCGCCTTCTTATATGGCTGGACAGGCTTAAGGACAGAGACCACCTGGAATCCTCCGTGAGTAGCGCTTCCAAGGCATCAGCAGTCTCTCAAAAGAGGCCTAGGGTATCTTCCCCGGGCCCCTCAGACACCCCTCCTGCGAAGACTCACAAAAAGTCTTCAGAGGCAAGATCTACGTCATCTTCAGTGTCTGTTAAAGAGGATAAAACCTTTAAAAAGCCTGCTCCGTCCTCTAGGCAAACCCAGAGGACTACCTCGGTCACGACCACAGTGTCTACCACATCGGCTTCTTCGCCTTCAGCGTCGACGACGATGACTACGCCCTCCTCATCTTCAGGTAGGCCGATTTCTTCAACTATTGGCCTAAAATCGACAACGAAAACCATGTCGACGACGAAGACTACTCCGTCGACGACGCCATCGTCGACGAACCCATCGTCGTCGAAACCGTTATCTAACGTCCCACCGTCGACGACCAAGGTGTCGACGAGAGACTCAACGACGAGGCCGTCGTCTACGAAAGCACCGTCGACGAGGACGTCGACGACGACTTCGCAGTCCTTGGCGACCAAGAACTCATCACCCACTCCACCGTCGACGAGGAGCTCGTCGACGACTCAGTCGACGACTCCGTCGGCGAAGGGCTCGTCGTCAGTGACGGCCCAGTCGACGAAGACTCCGTCGACGAGGGAATCGACGACGACACCGTCGACGAAGACCCCGACACCGTCGACGAAGACCCCGTCGACGAGGGACTCGACGTCGAAGGAAACAAGGCCGGAGCCATGGAAACAATCGAAACTTGTGGAAGTGTCGACACTCATGCTACCACCGTCGACGGTACCCTCGACGACGACTGGTTCTGTTGTGCAGCCTGCAAAACCTACCAAACCACAGATTACCCCTGAAACGACGTCTCCAAGCAAAGTGGAGAAGCAACCACCTCAGGAAATCTTCCAAAGCGAAGAATCCGAGGAAGATGACCATCTGGATCCCGCAACTTCGATCTCGGACCTGCACATTAAGTGCCAAAGCACTGACGAGGAGCAGGACGACTGCACCTATCAGGAACACTCTATCCATACCAGTGTCCGCACGGAAGTCACCCCCATGATATGCTTGCCTGCAACCCTAGTTGATGACTTAAGGCTCCTTGTACAGGACTACAAGCAACGCTTTCCAGAGTCAAACAGAGGCGGTCAAACGCCTAACGTTCAGACACCTCAGGGCACAGGGGATCAGACACCTACAACCCAAGCTCAGGTGCCCGCCTCAAAACAAACTCAGCATCGCCCTCAAACCCACCATGACGTCCAGCCTCAAGTGGTGGTCTCTTCGGACGAGGAGGAGGAGGAACTAGAGGACGGCGAGGTCCAGGAGGTGCACTCTGACCACTCGGACCAGGATCACTCAGACCACGATGAAGAGGATGAATATGTAGCGTCATCCCCAGCTTCACCTCAACCGCGTCATGCGGACTCCCCGCCGGTGGACATTGCCGGCTTCCACAAGCTTGTGGAAAGAGCAGCGATAAGATTCCATATGGCGGTGGAATCGACGGAAACGGACTGTTTCTTGCTGGATTTTAAGGAGCAGACTCACAAATCCGCAAAAACTGTTCCAATTATTGAATTCCTGTGGGAACAAGGACTGAAATTAATGCAAACACCTGCTTCTGTTTCGGCGGTTGTTCCACGCCTGGACAAGAAATACAGGGCACCACTTACGGCGGCGGCTTGCCTCAATGGTCACCCCAAGCCAGACTCAGTGGTGACACAGGCAGCCCAGAAACACTCCCGTAACCCTTCCTCACCACTATCCGCCCCCCCGGACAGGGAGGGCAGGAAACTAGACACGATTGGGAAACGTTTCTCATCCACATCGGCCATGACCATCAAAGTGGCATACTCTATAGCCTTGTTGGGGCGTTACAATCGCCAGCTCTGGGAGGACATCGCCCCTTACGTACAGGAACTGCCCGACACAGTCCAGGGTGAGGTGAAGGCGCTACTGACGGAAGGTCAATCTTCAGCAGCGGAACTGATTGACTGCGCTATCGACGCAGCCATGACAGGCTTCCGCCAACTGGCAGGGGCTGCTGCCCTACGACGCCAAGGATGGCTAAAAGCGACATCATTCCGCCAGGAAGTGCAATCGAAGGTACTGGATATGCCCTTCGACGGGCAACACCTCTTTGGAGAAAAGATTGACGAGGCACTGCAGGCCATTAAAAAGGACACGGACACGGCGAGGGCACTGGGTACCCTGCAATCCAGAAACCAGTCCTTTCGAGGCAACAGAGCAAGAGGTCAGTCCTCCTATCGAGGCTCCTATCAGAATAGAGCCTCGTTTTCATACAATCACAAAGGCCAGTACCAAAACAAACAGCAACAAGGACGCCAATCTTCGTTCGGCAGATCCAACTACAGAGGCAAGAATACCAAGAGGGGCGCTGGCGGACGCCAGTGACCAATTACTCCAGCCAGTCCAAACACCATCTACATCCTTTCAAATTGGAGGAAAACTGACACATTTCCTCACCAATTGGCAATACCTCACCACGGACCGGTGGGTTCTTCAAATTATTCGATTCGGCCATTCTCTCGAATTCACCTCTATCCCTCCCAATACCCCCCCACGCAGGCGGACGCACAAACACCCGCGACAGCTTCTAAAGGAGCTTTCGACAATGCTTCAGAAAGGGGCAATCGAAAGAGTGCCGGCATCCTCGAAAGGGAAGGGATTTTACTCCCACTTCTTTCTGGTACAGCAAAAAGAAAACAAGTGGAGGCCCATCCTGGATCTCCGGGCGCTCAACACCTTCCTACGGAGCCAATCGTTCAGGATGGTGACCCTTCAAGAAATTCTGGGCATTCTAGAAAGAGGAGATTTCATGACATCCTTAGATCTCCAGGATGCCTACTACCACATCCCCATCCTCAGAAGTCACCGGAAATTCCTACGATTCGAGGTGGCGGGCCGCCACTATCAGTTCAAAGTCCTTCCGTTCGGCCTCAAGTCCGCGCCACGGATCTTCACGAAGTGCCTTGCGCCAGTGGCAGCCTTCCTGTGTCAACTGGGCCACCAAGTCTTCCCCTACCTAGACGACTGGCTGGTGAAAGCACCCTGTCCTGCAGACGCAGTCACATCCTCAAACGCCTGCACCAATCTCTTTCAGAGACTGGGATTGACGCTCAATCTCAAAAAATCCTGCATGGTCCCCGCAACAAAAATTACCTTCCTAGGGGCCATCTTAGACACGGAGTCCACAAGAGCCTTCCCCTCGAAGGAGAGGACTGACAAGATCTTATCCCTGGCCACGGCTGTGGCGACAAAGACACACCTAAAAGTTCGGACTTACACCTCCCTCCTAGGGATGATGTCTTCCTGCATACTCCTCATCCCGCACTGCAGACTCAGAATGCGGCCCTTGCAGGAGGCACTCACGAGCCAATGGACTCAAAGTACTGGCTCCTTCGACGACATTGTTCGGATCACACCAAAAATGTCCAAAGGTCTGCTATGGTGGAAGCGTCGCCGGAATCTAACTGTCGGCTTACCCTTTCTCCTTCCAGCGTCACCGCTAGTGATCACCACCGACGCCTCCCTAGAGGGATGGGGCGCAGTTCTCCAGGATCTTCAGATCAGCGGCAAGTGGGACACTCAAGAGAAATCGCTCCACATAAACCTTTTGGAGCTCAGAGCCGTGTACCTGGCGCTCCAGGCCTTCTTACCACGCATCCAGAACTCCCCGGTGCTCGTCAGGACAGACAACACCACGACGATGCACTACCTAAACAAGCAAGGGGGAACGCGTTCGCTTTCTCTCTCGCGCGAATCGCAGAAAATCTGGAATTGGCTAGTGATGCACGGGATCCCGCTCAAAGCAGAATATGTCCCAGGAAAGGACAACACTATCGCGGATGCCCTGAGCAGGCAAAAATCCCTCTCCCACGAGTGGGAACTATCCGACAGCGCTCTGACTCACGTCTTCTCTCTATGGGGAGTCCCGAACATCGACCTATTTGCCACCAGGAGGAACGCCAAATGCCCAAGCTACGCAAGTTGGCATCCCCAACCAGGATCACTAGGAAATGCATTTTCCATAGGATGGTCCAGCGCCTTTGCGTACGCGTTTCCTCCATTCCCGATGATCCCAAGGCTCCTCAGGAAGATGAAGGTGGAGCCCTGCACCCTGATACTAATTGCCCCGTTCTGGCCGAGGCAACACTGGTTCTCGGATCTGCTTCGACTTTCCATCAGATCTCCGATTCGCCTGACAAAACACCCGACACTCTTGACGATGTCCAACGGTCAGGTGCAACACCCGAACCTCCAATCGCTCAACTTATCAGCCTGGCTCCTGAGCACAGAGAGTTCGGTGGCCTGAATATTCCGCAAGACTGCAGGGATGTGTTAGCAAATGCAAGGGCAGCCAGTACGAACAAGACCTACACTCTCAAATGGAAGAGGTTCTGCATTTGGTGTTCGGACCAGGGCCTGCGGCCCCTCGCCATCACCCCTGAACAGGTATTACCATACCTCTTGCATCTGGCTCAGTCAGGACTAGCGCATGCGTCCATCAAGGTTCACCTGGCGGCTATCTCGAGGTTCACCAGAACTGTCTCTGGGCCTTCTCTGTGGTCCAGCCGACTAGTCAAGCAATTCCTAAAGGGGCTCTACAGATCCTTTCCGAGGCCTCGGAAGGTACCTCCTACATGGCAGCTTAATCTGGTACTCAACCAACTCATGCGCCACCCATTTGAGCCCATTCACCGGGCATCTCTTAAACACATCTCGTGGAAAACAGCACTCTTGCTTGCTCTGACGTCTGCCAGAAGGGTTAGCGAGCTGCAAGCTTTATCCATTCAGGAGCCTTACATGCAATTCAGACAGGACAAGGTGGTACTGCGACCAAACCCTAAGTTCATTCCAAAAGTACCTTCGGACTTTCATCTCAATGAACCAATAGTCCTTAAGTCCTTCTTTGCCAACCCTTCAACGGCAGCGGAAAGGTCGCTGCATTCTTTGGACCTCATGAGATGCATAAAGTTCTACCTGGACAAGACTAAGGCTCTCAGGAAATCTACACAGCTGTTCGTGGCATACAGCAGACCACGAATGGGCCTGCCTCTCACGAAGCAAAGCATATCCAGATGGATCTCCTCTGCGATTTCATTCTGCCACGACAAGGCCGGCCGGCCTCTGAATGATCACGTCACTGCTCATTCCACCAGAGCGATGTCCACATCAGCAGCGCTGTTTGCAGGAGTGCCAATCCTGGACATCTGCAGGGCGGCGACCTGGAAGTCACCGCATACTTTCGCCAGACACTACTGCCTGGATATCGAACTCCAGAAGGATGCGGCAGTGGGCCAGGCGGTGCTTCGCCATCTCTTTCAGTAAGGTGAGCCTTCCTACATCCCGCCTTCCAGGTATGCACATTCTTGCTCTGATGTTATTCTCTCTATGCTGTCTCATTGTTGTTTGATTTATATGCATGATCTAACATGACGGCAGAGCAACTTTACTTACGAATGTGCTACTATGATTGCTAGCTACTCTGATTCAGGCATGTGAATCTATGAAAGACACCCCTAATACTGGATAAGAAATGCGTTACTTACCTGTAACAGCAGTTATCCAGTATTGGTGTCTTTCATAGATTCACATGCAACCCTCCCGCCTCCCCTGGAAGGACTCACTTCCCTCTCGGACTATGTTACGCCAACCTAGCTGGGTGCGTACGAAAATCTGAGGGACTGAGGCTCCTCCCAGGAAGGTTCTAGAGGGAGGTCGGAGCTGATTGGCTGACTGTGAGAGTTTGGTCCTTTTTACATAAGGACAAGGAAAGGCTACTAAGGGGAGGCCCTTAGGCCCTTTTTAGGTCTCGCCTGTCGATGCGCATGCGCATCGAGCAAGGCGAGAGTATTGGCACTTATCCGCTCTTTATCCACACTGCAAGGAATCGTAGCGATTCCTTGCAGTGCACGAGAAATTTAAGCTCAATGCGCATGCGCATTGAGCTTAAATGCGCGTGCCACATGCCCCCAGCCGCCTGCCTTGCCTACTCTCTCTCACAGCCTCCCCCAGCTCCGCCCCCTCACTACTTGATTGCACGGCCGCTAGGCCGTGCCTCCCCTACTCTCCTCCCCCCTCCTCCTCTCCTCCCCTGCCATGCCCCTGATCTAGATTGTCCCCGTGTCCCTCTCCGCCCCCTCACTACTTGATTGCACGGCCGCTAGGCCGTGCCTCCCCTACTCTCCTCCCCCCTCCTCCTCTCCTCCCCTGCCATGCCCCTGATCTAGATTGTCCCCGTGTCCCTCTCCGCCCCCTCACTACTTGATTGCACGGCCGCTAGGCCGTGCCTCCCCTACTCTCCTCCCCCCTCCTCCTCTCCTCCCCTGCCATGCCCCTGATCTAGATTGTCCCCGTGTCCCTCTAGCCCTCCTCTGTCGCACCGTGTGCCCCTCGGCAGCGGCCTGGTGTCTCCGCCGCCAGCTCTCCCGCCACAATCCGAGCCCAGAGCTTCGCAGGAAGCTGCGGCGGCACCGACTGCTCGGTTAAAATATCCGCTTGCCCTGTTCGAGGATTATAATTAAAAATAACCATTGCCTACGCGCGCAGGGCCGCCATTGTTCTGAGCCGTCGCTTTGTGTGGCGCATTCCTCTGAGAGGAGAGGACGAGGTCCCACCCCGGGCTCAGGCAGGAATGACAGAAAACAAGTTTGCTCATCCTCTCAGAGAACATGTCTGAGGCGCTGCTCGTGTGAACCAGGAACAGGATTACCAGGCGACTGCGTCACCGCCTGCGCAGCCAGCACAGATTTGCATTTCTAGCACCCCACACTTGCAATGCAGAACGTTCATTTTCGAAGCACTAACTACAACTCCCAGAATGCAATAGATGTTCATATGCGTTCAGGAGTCAGAACAACGTATCCTCAGCTGAATCAGTCGTTCAGACGCAGCGTTAGAGAAGGTGCTGTACTGGCCTTTCACACGAACACAACAGTAAAGTGAAGGGCCTCTTGGCGCTCTGAATAACAAGTGTTCTAACTTCACAGCGATAGACCTAGATAGAATGAACGCCTCAGCCAGGCCTGCTCGGATTCGAGCTACAGTGTGACCAGTGTGTTAGAAACACGGTTTTCTGCAGCATGTGCGCAGCCCACTGAGCTAACTTAATGGCATGTGCTCCCAGGGAACCCCTGTTTCAACTAATTCCCATAAGCGCCTTTTATTTCTGTTGCAACAGCACCGAGCATGCAACTATCTTTCTTCCCTATTTTCCCTCTGTCTCTCTCCCCATCACATCATCTCACTGGTGGAGAAGGCAGCATCATTGCTGTGTGAGGGTCGGAATTCTTGCACAGTCCCTGCCTATGCTGCCTGCATCCGTCGGCCAATCCCTAGGGCACGGAGTATTCATGTATGTAGTGTGCGCAGGTTTCTTCCAGAGCCGGCACCCTAGGCAGCGTCTGTGCTCACAACGCCAGAGCTGCGTTCAGAGGCAGGCACAACTCGCAGCCCTCGATACATAATGCATAAGCCTGTAAGCGCCCGGCACGTTTGCAGCACGGAAAATGCAGCAATAAATATCCCTTCCGTTTGTGGAATAAACGGCGTCGAAAACCTCCCTCCCTCGCCCTGTGCCGGTCCCGGTTTTAAGCACGCGCCTCTTTGCTAGGGGTTTAGACATTATTGTACATAATGCGGATTTTGATATTGCGTCATTCTAACTTCCAGCGACAATATCAGGTGGCATTGTAACCTGGCACACGGCCCTACTTATTAACGACCCTGGAAGTTTAAACGGAAGAGCGACCTCGTCGCTGTTTCTCGCGTGCGCTGTTTGTAGATCACACCCAGCAGGTGCAAAACCCACTCAGCTATTATAGCAAACGGCGCTGCGCCGCGTCTCCTTCTGGCAGGCCTGCTGAGAAGCGCCAGTGCTGTTCGACTGAGTATGCCTGAACCCTCCCGAGAAGCAAGAGTGCGGTTCGACTGAGTATGCGTGAACCCTGCTGAGAAAAGCGAGGTAATAAGAAACTGTTTCCTATGCATATGTCCTGATGAGAAGCGCAGTTACTACCCTTGTAAAAGCGCAGCAGCCCTGCTGAGAAGCATCAGTACCAGAGAATAAAATGAACCAGTCCTGAGAAGAGCCATTACTTTCTAATTTGATGCACAGCAGCCATGCAGTGACAGTGGTATTGCCAATTTAAAGGTACAGAAGCCTCGCCGAGAAGTGCTAGTACCATAACATTAGATGAACAGTCATGCAAAGTGATATCATTTTCAGGTAAAACGTATATGAGCGTTGCTACGTACTGCCAGTACAGACCCAAAGCCTCAGTATGCTAGCCCCAAGAAGTGCATGTCATGCCTAAGTTAAAGTGTAGCATCCAAGATGAGTAGTGGTGATACTGTGCCTTTATAAGTACAAGCCTTTCAGAGCAGTTCCGGCACTGCCCCGTCAGAAATAGAGCAGCCTTGGTGAAGTGCTTGTATTACATCGAGAAATGCAAACTCTCCCATTAAAAGCAAGCAGCCACGCTGAGAAAATCTAGCACCTGTCCCACTGATGAGTGTGATATACCGGGTGAGAAATGCAAGAACTGTCCAATTTAAAATACTTCCTCGTCGCAGAGAAGCGCCTCCTGTGCCAACAACACAACTAATAAGTGCCGACACTCGTCCCTGAAACCGAAGTGCAGTGTCCGAGCCTGCCAGCGGCTGTCATCTTCAAGGGATCACAACTGAAGAATCTACTTCCTTTTTTTCCTTTTTTTTAATAGAAAAACCAAAGTACGCTGTTTTCAGCCTTGGTCTTACCACCAGGAGGATATATAACCCGCTGTCCCCTCACCCTCACTCTCACTCATCCTCACTCACCCTCAACACCACACACTCACTCACTCACCCTCACTCACCCTCAACACCTCACCCTCACTCACTCACCCTCAACACCTCACCCTCAACTCCTCACTCACCCTCACTCATCCTCACTCAACCACCCTCAACTTCACTTACCCTCAACGCCTCACCCAACACCTCACCTTCACTCACCATCAACATCTCACCCTCACTCACCCACAAAACATCAGCCTCAACCCCTCACCCTCAATCACTCACCCTCAACCATTCACCCTCACTCACCCTCCCTCACCCTCAATTCCTCACCCACACCCTCAACACTTCACCCTAAACACCTCACTCATCCTCAACGCCTCCCCCTCCCCCTCACTCACCCTCACCCTCACTCACCCTCAACACCTCACCATCACTAACACTCAACACCTCACCCTCACTAACTCTCAATCCCTCAATCACCCTTCCCCTCACTCACCCTCAATACCTCACCCTCACTAACACTGAAACCCTCAATCACCCTCACTCTTACTCTCACTCACACTCTACACCTCAGCCTCACCATCACTCACTCACCCTCAACACCTCACCCTCACCCCCTCAACCCCTCACCCCCTCACCCTCACTCGCCCTCACCCTCAACCCCTCACCCTCAACACCTCACCCCCTCACCCTCAACTCCTCACCCTCAACACCTCACCCTCACTCACTCTCAACACCTCACCCTCACTCACTCACCCTCAACACCTCACCCTCACTCACTCACAATCAATCACCCTCAACCCCTCACCCTCAACCCCTCACCCTCAACCCCTCACCCTCAACCCCTCACCCTCAACCCCTCACCCTCAACCCCTCACCCTCAACCCCTCACCCTCAACCCCTCACCCTCAACCCCTCACCCTCAACCCCTCACCCTCAACCCCTCACCCTCAACACCTCACCCTCAACACCTCACCCTCAACACCTCACCCTCAACACCTCACCCTCAACACCTCACCCTCAACACCTCACCCTCAACACCTCACCCTCAACACCTCACCCTCAACACCTCACCCTCAACACCTCACCCTCAACCCCTCACCCTCAACCCCTCACCCTCAACCCCTCACCCTCAACCCCTCACCCTCAACCCCTCACCCTCAACCCCTCACCCTCAACCCCTCACCCTCAACCCCTCACCCTCAACCCCTCACCCTCAACCCCTCACCCTCAACCCCTCACCCTCAACCCCTCACCCTCAACCCCTCACCCTCAACCCCTCACCCTCAACCCCTCACCCTCAACCCCTCACCCTCAACCCCTCACCCTCAACCCCTCACCCTCAACCCCTCACCCTCAACCCCTCACCCTCAACCCCTCACCCTCAACCCCTCACCCTCAACCCCTCACCCTCAACCCCTCACTCACCCTCACTCACCCTCACTCACCCTCACTCACCCTCACTCACCCTCACTCACCCTCACTCACCCTCACTCACCCTCACTCACCCTCACTCACCCTCACTCACCCTCACTCATCCTCACTCACCCTCAACCCCTCACCCTCACCCTCACCCACCCTCAACCCCTCACCCTAACTCACAATCACCCTCACTCACCCTCACCCACTCTCACTCACCCTCAACCCCTCACTCACCCTCACCCTCACTCACCCTCAACACCTCACCCTCACACAGTGCAATAGGTCTCAGAGGATTTTTAGTTAAAGCTTTTACAATTGTTTATGGCTTTTTTGATTTGTAATTCTTTAGCATTGGCTACAAAAAATAAAAATGCAAAAGATTTACAACAAAAAACCCATAAACAATTCTAAAAGCACTAACTCTAATGCTGCGAGACCTATTGCATTTCCAATGCTTGTTTCTCTAATGTATGTCTATGGACATTACTTTTTTATTACCGGAGGCTCCCGTCTCGACGACGGGGAATGATTCAGGCATGTGAATCTATGAAAGACACCAATACTGGATAACTGCTGTTACAGGTAAGTAACGCATTTCCTCCCCATGCTACCAAGTGTCCTGGACCAGGGGAGGGAAGCTTTCAAAAAACCAGCAAGCTGCAGGTCTGTCACACACAGGGCAGAGAAAAAATACAAACACTCTTCTAAGGATCCTCCCTACATCCAGGGATCCATCACAGCTGACTCCATCGCAGCAACAGCCAGAAAAAGGGCCAACGTTCCAACAAACTCAGGCCCACCACCTGACAAGTAGAGTAAGAGGATAGACCTCACTGGAAGGAAAATAGAGAGGAATGCAGCAGTACACTGGCACATTGCGAACTCTAATGCCCCACTCAACAGGCATACGTACCAGCATTGGGACGAGGTCGGACAACTGCTCAAACACCTCCCTGAGCAATACCAACAGAGGGCAACACACCTGGTGGAGGAAGGCAAGAATATAGCCAACTCATTCCTGAAATCAGCCCTGGATGCGGCAAACACGTCCAGCAGGCTCATGATGATCGGGGTCAAAGAGAGACGGTATGCCTGGCTGAGAATATCAGGCTTCAAGCCGGAAGTACAGATTAAACCCTGAACACCCCCTTCAATGGTGAAACCCTGTTCGGAGCACCAGTCAAAAACGAAAATGAAACTGCAAGGTCCATGGGGGCCTTGCAATTCAGAGGAATGAGGAGAGGCACACCGACACTGAGGCCAAACGGAAGAGGGGAAACCAGCTTGGAACGTCTTGTCAGACATTCAAGCAGGGCTACCAGGGCGACAACCAAGCACAGCAGGGCCAGCAAAAACAAACCTGGCAATACCAGCCTCGGGCAGCCCTTTTGCGGGAGGGCGAATGGACGAGTACATACAAGGAGGGGGGGGGGGGGGGGGGGCAGCAACCCACTTCAAAATGACTCAGCACCTCCAACCGTGCCCACCCACATGACACCTCTAGGGGATGGGCACAACAAAGTCAGCAAAAAAGGGTTACACGACAAAAGCTCAATGAACATGTTACACCAGTAGGAGGCAGACTAAAACACTTCTTCCAGGAATGGAAGAAAATAACAACAGACAAATGGATACTGAACATCATTCAGTTAGGATACTGCATAGAACTGGAAAAGAAACCACCAAACAGGAAACCGAAAAGGAAAACGCACTCGGCAAAAGAGCTAACGCTACTCGGAGGAAGCACAAGAACTCCTCCACAAGGAAGCCATAGAAACAGCACCATTCAAAGAACGAAACAAGGGAGTGTACTTGAACTACTTCCTCGTGCCAAACGTAGACGAAACCCTAAGACCCATTCTGGACCTACGGTTCCTAAACCAATACATAAGAACACAAAAATTCAAGAGGACATCTCTTCAAGAAGTCATACCTCAGATAAGGGACGGAGACTTTATGTCCACTATAGACCTAAAGGACTCCTACCTAAACATTCCCATGAACAGACAGCACAAACATCTACTGAGATTTGCCATCAACAAGGCACACTACCAGTTCACCGCCCTGGCCTTCGAACTAAAATCCGCACCAAGGGTCTTCACCAAGTACCTCGCTGCCTTGGTGGCGCACCTAAGGAGGGAAGGGATCCATGTATACCCCTACCTCGACAACTCAATGATTAGAGCGGCAGACCCTGATGCAGAGGTCTAGCCCGGGACCAGGGTTCAATTCCCCGCCTCGGCGGGTCTTGGGCTCAAAAATTCCACGGACCTGATAATTCTCGCCTCGGTGCCTATTCCAATCATGGAGTCCCACTCTGCAACTCTGGGCAATAGCTTGCTTAATCTCCACAACGGCCCCCACAACGCTAAGGATGCCTGGCCTCCACCTTGGGGGTGCCCAGGAGTGGACGCCTCACAGGGAAAGCCAGGATGGGTTCCACTGTGGTATTCGTACAAGCGCCTTGAGACCCTTGCGGGTGAGTAGTGCGCTATACAAGTATCAATTTACATTATTTTACATTTTTAAGGCAAGTTCCTACAAACTATGCAAGGAACATGCACTACGGGTCACAAAAACGCTAACGGAACTGGGATTCTCAATACACTGGGGAAAATCCTCAATGGAACCAGAGCAAGTGAAGATCTTCCTAGGCGCACAGATAACGCCATACAGAGCAAAGTGTTCCCCAGCGACAAGAGAACACTTGGCCTGCTGAAAGAGACACATCAGTACCAGAAGGGGCGAGCTCTGACAGTGAGGACAGCGAGCAATATCATTGGGATGATGGCGTCCTGCATACACCTAGTCCCCAATAAACGGCTACACATGAGACCATTTCAGGAATGGCTGCAACAACAATGGTCACAAGTTACAGGGAGTTGGGAAGATCTAGTGGTTGTAATGCACCCAGTGCAAGAGGAGATAGCGTGGTGGAACAAGGAGAACATAACAAAGGGGAAGCCTTTGACACCACGAAACCCAACAGTGACCATCACCACAGACTCAACCCAGAAGGGATGGGGAGCACACATGAATCGACTCCAGGTGCGGGGCCTGTGGACTCCAACAGATGCGATCAGGCACATCAACTACCTGGAAGTAAAGACTGTGTCCCTCGCCCTGAAAGCCTTCCAGACACAACTGTACGGGCAAAGAGTGTTGATACAGACTGACAACACCACAACAATGTTCTACATCAACAAACCGGAAGGAATACAATCAGTCGCACTATCCAACCTAGCGCAGGACATATGGAGATGGGCTATCCCACTCAAAATAGACCTCCTAGCTAGACACCTACCAGGGAAGGACAACGTGGAGGCAGCCTGGCTCAGCAGACAGACATCGGCATTTCACAAGTGGGATCTCAATGTACAAGAAACACAAAGGCTATTCAAGAAGTGGGGGACTCCGACAATAGACCTATTTGCAACACACCAGAATGCAAAATATCGATACTTCGCATCCAGGCAACCAGGGGAACAATCCCTAGGAATGTCCTATGGATAAGCTGTTCGAAAACATTTGCCTATGCTTTTCCCCCAATACCACTGAAACACAGGGTACTCAGCAAATGCAGAACCAGCAACATGACGCTGGTTCTGGTGGCACCACAGTGGACCAGGCAGTCATGGTTCTAGCAAATAGTGGAGATGGCGCAGGGACCGCCTCACAAATTCGGGAAAAGAAAGGACTTACTCTCCATGCAAAATGGAGAGGTAATCCAGCCAGAGCCTCTGCCTAGCGGCATGGCTCTTGAAGACATAGTTTGCACATCTGAAACTGCCGGAGAGCACACTGCGGGTGCTACGAGAGGCAAGAAGACCTACCACACGGAAGTGCTATGTGGCAAAATGGAAAAGATTCATACAATGGTGTATCAAGGAGAAACTGCACAAGAAGGTGACAAGGGAACCAACAGTGCTAAAACATTTAACACACCTACTCAAATCAAACCTAAGTTCCACCTCACTTGAGGGTACACCTAGCAGCAATAGTAGCCTATACAAGAGGAGAGACAGAAAAGAGCTTCTTTACTTCACAAGTAGTAAAAAGATTCCTGGAAGGGGCTAAAAGAACAGCGCCACCCAAAAGGATGCCACCACCGGCATGGAACCTTAATTTAGTCCTAACAGAGCTTATGAAGGCGCCTTTCGAACCCATTCATAAGGCATCACTACAAATGCTCACAATGAAGACAGCCTTTCTAGTGGCAATCACCTCGCTACGCAGGGTAAGCGAGCTGCAAGCGCTAACACTGCAAGAACCCTATATTCAAATACACAACGATCGGGTGATAATAAGAACTGACCCACACTTTATGCCAAAGGTGGTGTCAAGTTTTCACATGAACCAGACAATACAAATACCAAGCTTCTTTCAGAAACCATCCACAAGTGCAGAGAGGGCCCTGCACACTCTGGACGCTAGAAGGGCAGTAATGCATTACATGGAAAGAACTAAAGAACACAGGAAAACAAAGCAGTTTTTTGTGTCCTTCACAAGCAGTTTCCTGGGTAGACCAGTAACAAAGAGCACCATTGCACGATGGATCGTACAAACAATACAATTCTGTCACAAGCAGGCAGGTTAAGAACTAACAGAGGGGGTATAAGCCCACTACCAGGAAGAAAGGAGCAACAATAGCCTTCCTGGCTAACACACCCATTCAAGACATATACCTGGCGGCAACATGGGCTTCAGTGCACACGTTCACGAAGCACTACTGCATGGATATACAGATGAACAAGGAAGCACAAGTAGGACAGAAAGTGCTTCAACATATATTCAACAACCAACGCTCATCTTCCACCCAGCCGCCACAAACCTAACAGACCGCTCCAATCACTATGCACAGCATAGTGAATCCAGAAAGATTCATGCTGCAAAACTAATAGTTTCTTACCTGTCGGTGTTGTTTTGCAGCTTGAAGATCTTTCTGGATTCACTAGCGAACCCACCCACCTCTGCCAGAAAGATGAGGCAGGAGAAGAAGGTGGAAATACAAGGAATAAAATACAAACGGATACTTTAAGAGACAAAGTGAAAATACATTTATTTTAAGAAAGTAGTGGAAAACATTGCCAAGGATTCACGAACAGAACACAAAAACAAGAACAAAAAGAATCCGAAGATGGCGCCCAAAGGTGGGAGCTTTCGCAGGAAGTGTGCCGACATCACATAAAGTACATCAGAAGGTGGGACGTCGAGGCCCACCTGGGATACGAAAAAAAAAAAGAAAGAAAAGACTACATTTCCGGACCTAACCGCTAGACCGCGGAATAATGCACAGCATAGTGAATCCAAAAAGATCTTCAAGCTGCAAAACCACACCAATAGGTAAACTATTTGTTCTCCTTTAGGATACCTTGGTCATTTGGTTACATACCATGTTGAATTTGTTGCTAAAAAATACTTCATGCTAGCCTGGGGCTGCTTTATAATGCTGAAAGGAGGATGGGGAATGGTTAGAGTCGGGGTCAGATTAGAGCAAAGCAGAGGAAGGTAATCAAGGTGGAGTGTAATGTGATTTGTGTCTCACCTGCTAGCATAGTTATGGTGCATTATGGGAGCCAACACTTGGCGTGTGGTTGGCTGGACTGAAAGGTGAGCACCAAAGCAACTGGAGCCTCTTGGATGGTTAGACATGGTCTATAAGAGGGATACAGAGCACATGGAAGCAGTAAACTTGACACCTCAAGCTGTTCTAACAACCTCTGCATATATACCGTTCCTCCTGATTCTTTTCGATTGTTAAACTTAACTGCAGATCCAAAAACAGAAGGGAAAAGTGGTAGGAAGTAGAGCAGGGGTCACCATGCACATTCCCCTTTTATTTCCTTAAGTGCTCAGTCTTCTGAGATGAGAAGTGGTGTCTGGGTTCAAATAGTTTCCTCCACAAAGTTGCTGAAGGCCAAGTCCAGGGGTTCGCCTCTCTTGCCCTAAGTGCCCTGAACTCATCCGAGCTTAAGCTGATGGCTGTTCCACAGGGACCTCTTTGCTCTGTGAGCCCATGGTCTGATTAATTCAAGATGCCTGAAAGTGAGCAGGACATACATGCCTTCCCCTTCTGATCTAGAATTTCAGGGGCAACAGCCTCTTTGATTGTTTGGGATGTATACGTTCATAAGATGATAGAAACATTTTGTTTTTGGGGATGGTACAGAAGCACTGAATGTGTGTGCTGGTGGAATTGTGACAGGCATGGGAAGACGAGTGCTGGTTCTTTGGGAACCTCTAGAGCTCTGGAATGTTTTGGCATAAGCCAGTCCAATACAATATCTTTTCAGAATGTTGCATTGTTGTTTTTGACTAGAGAAGAGTTGAATGGTTTCCAAAAGGGCATGTAGGAGTTTTCAGCCAGTTACTGGAAAGATCAATCATTTACACATAGCTTTGGCTAAACTGTAGGTATAGAAGCTATATAAAAATTTTAAAATGTCCATGGTGATACTGGGACAAATGGGGGTACCTGAGCCTTAATACTGGGGAGGTTGTAATACTTGGTTGAGGATAGTAATGTTGTGTTCTAGGGCTGACTGTCACCCTGGGTCCTAATGATGCTAGGGTTGCCGGTTACCACTGTTATCTCGGCACCTATGATGGCGATGTGGCTGGGATTTTCCTTTTTTGTGTATAAAAGACATTTTATTGTTGTTTCATATGCACAAACGCTGCATCGCCTATCCCCTCTCTTTCCACCCCAATAATACGTTGTCCACTACTGTAATATACTTATTGAAGGTTTCTTTACCATGTAGGTGATACTTGACCCAACTTAGTACATATTAAGTGGTTGTCCTTCATGTCCCCTTCAAAATCCATCTATGTATATCTTCTGGTGTTTTTGCATGCATCCCATAGCCTAATAAATTAACTTCTGTAGAATTTTACAGCAGTCTAGTCCTGTTTCTTACTTTGCCTAGATAAGTGTCTCATTTTGCTAGCATTAGGTCTAATCAGATAAATGTGCGCACATGACTATTTGTGTTAAGGTTGTCTGCACTATCTACGTAGTCCAGACTATTGTACTCCCTACCACTGTACATGGTGTTCTCTACTTTGTCCCAGAATGTTTGAATAGCTCTAGTGAGTCCTGCAGTATCTGACAAATATCTCCTCGATTTGGTATCTAAACTACAAGGGGGAAGATTCCCTCCAAATATTTTATAGCTTGTTTAAACAGAAATTAAAACTTTCCTCCCAGAAAGTTAACCCTCATAGTCTCAGATCTGAATGGTGTTAATGACTTGCTTCATGGTTTCCCAGACTCAACACTGCCTCCCCTTAACAGCATTTTATACGCCTCATTCCCGCCTGCAGAAATGTAACCTCATCATCTCCACCCTGCCCTTGATTACTCACACCATCTTTAAAACCAACCAGCTGCATCATATCCAAACCCATCACAACTGGGGGAAAAAGCTTAAGGCACACCTGTAAAGTATACTACATCCTCATGCTTTATCAGTATTGTGCTCCCAGGTCCCTTTTATCTCTCCAATCACTAGTTGACTGTATCTTAGCACCTCACTGTGTTGTTGTTTATTATGCTGGCAATGTCGCTGGGATTCATCTTTTATTGTTGTTTAATATGAAGAAAGACTGCTTTGCCGACCCCCTTTGTTGTCGTTCGAACCCAATAATACTTTTTCCACTAATGTAATCATTGAAGGTTTCTGTAGGAAAGTGCCCCCAACTTAAGGGCCTCTGTACAGCATGGAGCCCTGCTATGGGGCTAAGCCGACTAAGGTTCATCTCCAGACTACTTGCTCAGCACGATCGAGCCATGGCAATAGAAGGAAATTCAAATGACCCAGGGGGATGCTGAAGTCAATGGGAGTACTGATATTAGTATCCCAGATGAAGTTGAGGAGGAGGTTCCTCCGCTCCAAAAAGTAGCTAAAGGAATAGCCCTTGAGGTCACACTCTTAGCCATTGAAAAGGAAAGGGCTAAGATGGGCCTAAAATTGTAAATAGGGAAAAAGATACATATTTTGACCCTAAGATCACCGTAGGGATTGGCCAAAAATATGTAGAGGGTGATATCATCACCAAATGGTTTACAGCTTTTGAGTGGGCATTTAAAATGAGGAAACTCAACCAGAAGTATTGGAGCTCTTTACTCTGGGAGCTGTTTTCAGGAAAGTATAGGGATAGACTCCTGACACTGGATTAGATAGATGCCGAGTCCTATGACCTCATGAAGGATAACCTGATTGAGGGCTTTGAACTCCTCACCGAGGAGTACTGGATCCGGTTCAGGGAAACTTGTAAAACCTTGAGTCCCAACTGGGTAGAATTTGTTGACTTCTCAGTCAAAATACTAGGTGGTTGGTTAAAAGGTAACAATGTGCAAGACTTTGCACCTTGTTGCCTTTTAACCAGCCACCTATTGGTAAAGACGGACTTTATAATGTTATTATGAAAGCATCTGTAAAGTAACTGTGTTTTTGAAAAACTGCATCAGTACTTGGTGGACGTAGGTCCAGCCTCTCCCCAAGAATTGGGAAGGAAGGCTGACCACTGGGTCAAGACTAGGGTAACGAAGATAACGCATGCTGGGGATGACTAAAAGAAAGAAGTTGCTAAGACCCCCACAAGGGAAATTTGGTGAACAGTCAAAAGACAAAAACAAAGAGTCTTCTAAAAGCCCCCAAAATCCTGATTAGGGGGTGGGCCAGAGACAATAAACAGACCAAGGGGTTGGTACCAGGGTCAGAACTGGGATCCAAGAAGGCTTGGTGCTTTAATTGCAAAGCCAGTGGACAAAGAACCAGAGAGCTTATCTGTTCCAAAATGATTCTCCCCCTTCACCTTCAGTTCCTACTGCAGTGGTAAGTCTCCAGATGGGATTCTTGGTATGCCCTGACCAGGTCAGAGTGCACACTGAAGCAACCCTAATCTCAGAGGGTGGAGTGGATGCAGCTGCCCTGGCTGTCAGGCCCAGGAACCTGGATACATACAGACAACCGCCACATATTAGTGGGGTTAGGGTTAAAGCACGGAGGGATATAGGTGCAAGTGTCACTATGATATCCCCAGAACTGTATCTGACTGATGAGACCTTCGCAGTCATCAATACTGACAAGACTATGGTCCATCCCATGGCAATGGTGTCCTTGGAAGGGGGAGGGTTTACTGGCCAAACAAAGGTGGTGGTATCCTCTGCAGTTTTGCAGCGTGAATCTTTCTGGATTCACTATGCTGTGCATATTCCGCGGTCTTGTGGTTGGGTCCGGATTCGTAGTCTTTTCTCTCTTTTTTTTTTTTTTTTTTTGTGTCCCAGGTGGGCGTCGGCGTCACCCTTCCTTGGGTGTATTTCCGGTGACGTCGGCATGCTTCCTGCGGAAGCTCCCATCCCTGGGCGCCATCTTCAGATTCTTTTTTCCGCGGTCGGGTCTGGATCGTTCCCGTTGGGCTCCAGACATTTTTGGAGAAAGTACTGCAAAGAGAGAAGTTCGAGAAGAAATTGAAGGAAGAAGACCAAGGAAGACTTCGCAGACCATTGGCGAAGAGAGAAGAAGGAGAGAACGTCGAGAACTTCGACGATCATCGACGTCCACGCGGTCAGGGAGGCCTGAAACGCTCGAGGATGGACAACACGCCGTTCAAGTTCTGCCCGAATTGCAGACACAAGTACGCGCAGAAAGATCAGCACCCGGTGTGCAACCTTTGCCTACCGGTGGACCACAGAACCGAAGACTGCAACGCCTGCTCCGTCTTCGCCGCGAAGACCCTTCGTGTGAGGAAGAGTCAGAGGGTAGCACACGCCACCCTCGGAGGAAAAGCCCCGACGCCTTCGCTGTACGACCTGGGGATGTCCTCAGAGGAAGAGGACAACGCTGCCGCCGAAGACGACAGCTACACGGTCGTAGAGACCGATTCCAAGAAGACGCCTGATAAGGTAGGAGACTCGACGTCCCACAAGAGCACGAGAGACCCTGAGTCTCGGAAGAACGAGGGCCAGACCCCGAAGGCGCCGACGCAGCGACATCTGCAGTCCGCGACCACACACAGGCCCAGCGGATCCTCGGAGAAGGAGTCCCTGGCGCCGAGAGCTGTTGAACAGCAGAAGGCTCCGAAGATCGCCTCCGAAAGGGGCCGAGCTGTTGAACAGCAGAAGGCGCAGAAGATCGTCTCCGAAAGGGACCGATCGGCGTCGAGGGAGAAAGACCCGAAAACTTTGACGACATCCAAGGACCCGAAACAAGGTTCGACGTCCAAACATTCGACGCCGGGAGTCTCGCCGCCGAGCCAGGTGACGAAGAGAGGGGCCGAGCGTTCCGAGGCCGAGAACGCGGCCGAAAGGGAAAAGAAAAGACGGCGTTTGGAGGCCGAGATGGCGAGCATCTTGCAGCGGAAAAAGGATTTCGACGCCGAGATGAGTGCCTTTACAATTCCACACAAGACCAAGCACGTTGTGCTAGATCTGGTCGAAGAGGAAGAAGAACTCGTCGACGCACATGGCCCGGTCGCCGAGATGGTCGACGACCAGGGAGATGAGGAGAATCCCTACGAGGATTACGGCTATGACGAGGAGGAGGGCAGTAGGTTGGACGCCGAGTCGGCCACCTCTGACCCCAACGAGCAGGATTACCTGGATATCGACACCGAGAGCCCGGAGGAGGCGGTCGACACATACCCCTCGAGGCCCTCGCCGCCTGACGACATCGGGGCATACAATTCGGCGATACAGTCTGCCGCAGCGGCATTTAAGCTAAAGCTCGACGAGGAAAAGCAGAAAGCAGACTTCCTGCTCGAGACTTTGCTCCCAACACAGACAAGGAGCCAGTTCCTCCCAATGCTCGAGAGCGTCTTGGCTCAGGGACAAGAAGCATTCAAGGAGCCCGCAACATGCAAGGCGGTAACCCCTAGAACAGAGAAAAAATACAAACACTCCACGAAGGACCCGGCCTACATTCGAGGCGAGGTCTCCGCAGACTCCATTATCACGGCCACGGCTAGGAAGAGGGCCAACGTATCCACTACCTCGGGCCCACCACCGGATAAGGAGAGCAAGAGGATGGATCTGGTGGGCAGAAGGATCGAACGGAATGCTGCGACCCACTGGCGCATGGCTAACTCAAACGCTCTTATAAACAGGCACATGTACCAGATCTTGGACGGCCTGGGGCACTTGGTGAAGGACCTACCCCAGGAGGCCAGGCAGAAGGCCGAGATGTTGGTCGAAGAAGGGAAAAATGCGGCAAATTCTTGCCTTAAGACGGCCCTGGACGGAGCAGACACTGCCAGCAGGCTGATGATGATGGGTGTCACGGAAAGGAGACACGCCTGGCTCAGGATTTCAGGGTTCAAACCCGAGGTGCAGCACAGTATCCTCAACACACCGTTCAACGGCGAAACGCTCTTCGGGGCAACTGTGGACGAGAAACTCAGCCAACTCAAGAAAGATAATGAGACGGCAAGGTCTATGGGGGCGTTGCAGTTCAGAGGCAACAGAAGAGGCACCCCGTCACGGAGGCCCGGCGGGAGAGGTGGAAACCAACCAGGTACATCACACCAGGCTTTCCAGCAAACGCAACAGACAGACTCACATGGACATCAAGGTCAGCAGAAGCAGTCCTGGCAGTACCAACCAAGAGGTCAGTCCTTTCGAGGGAGAAACGGACGTGGCCAGAATAGGAGAGGGGGACAGCAGCCCTCCTCGAAGTGACTCCACAGAACTCTGGGTGCCCAGCCACATAAAGGACCCCGGGGGGCACCACGTACCAAGGGGTCGGGACAATCAAAACACCTACGACCACATGTCACCAGTGGGAGGAAGATTGAAATTTTACCTCCAGGAATGGAGAGAAATCACATCAGACAAATGGATCCTAAACATTATCCAATTCGGGTATTGCCTGGAATTGGAGAAAAGGCCAACAAGCAGGAAACCAAGGGGAAGACCACCAGCAGGAGACCAGCTGGCGAGGCTTCAGGAAGAGGTAAAGGAACTTCTGCAAAAACAGGCCATAGAGCGAGTCCCATTCAAGGAAAGGAACAAGGGAGTCTACTCGACGTACTTCCTGGTACCAAAAGTAGACGACAAGATGAGGCCCATCCTAGACCTGAGGTTCCTCAACAAATTCATAAGAACACAGAAATTCAAAATGACCTCCCTGCAGGAGGTGCTACCGCAACTGCAGGTCGGAGACTTCATGGTCACGATAGACCTCAAGGACGCCTACTTGCACATACCGATGAACAAAAAGCACAAGCATATGCTCAGGTTCACAATCGGGGGAGGCCACTACCAGTTCACAACGCTGGCCTTCGGACTCAAATCAGCACCAAGGGTATTCACGAAGTGCCTCGCAGCAGTTGCTGCACACCTACGAAGACAGGGGATACACGTATACCCTTATCTAGACGACTGGTTGGTGAAGGCGAGTTCGTACCAAAGGTGCAAACACCACGCACAGACAGTGACGAGCACGCTCATAAACCTGGGGTTCTCCGTCCATTGGGAAAAATCGTCAATGGAACCGGAGCAAGTGAAGACCTTCCTGGGGGCGGTGATCAACACCGTGCAGGCCAAGGTGTTCCCCAGCGAGAAGAGAGCAAGGGCACTGGTCAAGGAAACTCGCCTCTACCGGAAGGGGCAAGCTCGGACAGCGAGGACTGCGAACAAGATCATGGGGATGATGGCATCATGCATCCACCTGGTGCCGAATGTGCGGCTACACATGAGACCCATGCAAGAATGGCTCCAGGAACAGTGGTCACAGGCGTCAGGCAGTTGGGAGGATCTTGTGGTGGTGACGCACGCAGTGCAAAGGGAGATGACATGGTGGAACATGGAAAACCTAACAATGGGAAAGCCTCTAACACCCCCAACTCCGACTGTGACCATCACCACGGACGCATCCCTGAAGGGATGGGGCGCTCACATGGAGGAGCTCAAAGTGAGAGGACTGTGGACGCCAGCAGATGCGACAAAGCATATCAATTACCTAGAATTGAAGACAATCTTCCTGGCACTGAAAGCCTTCCAGACAAGACTGTACAAGCAAAGGGTGTTACTGCAGACAGACAACACCACGGCGATGTTCTACATCAACAAGCAGGGTGGAACACAGTCAACAACGCTTTCAACACTGGCACAGGAGATATGGAGATGGGCCATCCCACTACAGATAGACCTGCTAGCCATACACCTACCAGGGAAAGAGAACATTCAGGCAGACTGGCTGAGCAGACAGACATCAGCATCCCACGAGTGGGAGCTCAATGCTCAGGAAACAAGGTGGTTATTCAACAGGTGGGGAACGCCATCAGTGGACCTGTTTGCAACACGCCAGAATGCGAAATGCCAGTACTTCGCATCCAGACTACCCGAAGAGGGGTCCCTTGGGAATGCCCTATGGATAGATTGGTCCGGGAGATTTGCCTACGCTTTTCCCCCGATACCACTGATACACCGAGTACTGAGCAAGTGCAGAGCGAGCAAGATGACCCTGATACTGGTCGCGCCACAGTGGGCGAGGCAGACATGGTACTCGCAGATCATGGAGATGTCACAGAGTGCACCCCACAGATTCGGCAGAAGAAAGGACCTGCTCTCCATGCAGAACGGGGAGGTGCTGCACCCAGAGCCAGAGACCATGAGCCTAGTAGCATGGCTCCTGAGGACATAGAGTTTGCACATTTGAGAATGCCAGAGAGCACCCTCAGGGTCCTTCGCGAGGCACGGAGGCCGAGCACACGGCGGTGCTATGTCGCAAAGTGGAAAAGATACACGATGTGGTGCAAACGTGAACAACTTCACAAGAAGATGAAGAAAGACTCCACAGTGCTGCGATACCTGACACACTTGCTGGACAAAAAACTCAGTTCATCCTCCTTGAGGGTTCACTTAGCGGCTATAGTAGCCTACACAAGGGGTGAGATGGGCAGAAGCTTCTTCACATCCCAGGTTGTCAAGAGGTTCCTGGAAGGAGCGAAGAGGATCGCACCGCCCAAGCGCGGGTGCCACCACCAGCATGGAACTTGAACGTAGTTCTCACGGAACTCATGAAGGAGCCCTTTGAACCACTGCACAGGGCCTCCTTAAAGATGCTAACCATGAAGACAGCCTTCCTAGTTGCTATAACGTCATTACGCAGGGTAAGCGAACTACAAGCGCTGACGCTACAGGAGCCCTACATACAAATACATAGTGATAGGGTTGTGATGAGGACGGACCCACACTTCATGCCGAAGGTGGTCTCCAGGTTCCACATGAACCAGTCCATACAGATACCGAGTTTTTTCCAAAAACCAACCAATAGCGCTGAGCGAGCTCTGCACACCTTGGACGCCAGAAGGGCGGTCATGCATTACATTGAAAGGACAAAGGAGCACAGGAAAACGAAACAGTTCTTTGTGTCATTCGCCAAAAATTACATGGGCAAAGCAGTAACGAAGAACACTATTGCTCGATGGATAGCACAGACGATTCAGCTCTGCCACAACAGGGCAGGACAGGAACTAGGCGAGGGAGTGCGTGCACACACCACTAGGAAGAAGGGGGCCACAATAGCCTTCCTGGCTAACACGCCCATACAAGACATATGCCTGGCGGCAACATGGGCTTCAGTGCACACGTTCACGAAACACTACTGCGTGGATGTGCAGATGAACAAGGAAGCGCAAGTCGGACAAAAGGTGCTCCAGCACATATTCAGAAACCAGAACTCATCTTCCACCCAGCCGCCACGGAAATGAGAAACCGCTACAAAATCTATGCACAGCATAGTGAATCCAGAAAGATTCACGCTGCAAAACGATTAGTTTCTTACCTGTCGGTGTAGTTTTGCAGCTTGATGATCTTTCTGGATTCACTAGCGAACCCACCCACCTCCGCCAGAAAGATGAGGCTGGAGAGAAAAGGGGTGGTCAAAAAAAAAAAAAAAAAAGAGAAGATGAATAGATAAAAGAGATTTTACATACAAGGCGGTTAAGGAAAATCCACCTACATAGAACATTGCCATCACTTCGGAAACGGAGGAAACACGGAAAAAAGAATCCGAAGATGGCGCCCAGGGATGGGAGCTTCCGCAGGAAGCATGCCGACGTCACCGGAAATACACCCAAGGAAGGGTGACGCCGACGCCCACCTGGGACACAAAAAAAAAAAAAAAAAGAGAGAAAAGACTACGAATCCGGACCCAACCACAAGACCGCGGAATATGCACAGCATAGTGAATCCAGAAAGATCATCAAGCTGCAAAACTACACCGACAGGTAAGAAACTAATCGTTCTTTTAACCTGTCTGGCTTGATATTATCTGGAGTAGTCAGCCTGGGCTGAGGTCGAAATAAAAACGCATGCAGGCATGCTGGGTATACTGAATGGGTATCTGTGAAAACGAGCACCGTGCAGAGCTTATGGTTCAAAAGAAGAGTTAGAGCCTGGAATAATGGCCCAATCCTCCCAAGAGAAAAGACCAGTTTGGGAAGCCAGCTTCTGATCAGCCACAGCTTAGGTCCTCTCTCCTCAGGAAAAAGACCTGTCGGCCCCTGAGGGTACTGAACCCCCGGAACCGAGCCCTCTCTAGAGCTCCTAGGTTCAGGGGGACCCTCTAGGGAAGGGCTGTGCCATGGACAGATGACCTATCACGCTCTTGAAAGCCTGAGACAACACGTTGCTGACCTGGAGAAGGTAGATGTCAGTGGCTCCCACTGGATATATTGGAAGGAGGGACTTCCATACACTGCGGCCAGAGACCCCAGACCTGGTGCCACTAGGAGAGTGGTAGTGCCTCAGCAATATAGAGAGGTCTTTCTCTCTTTGGCTCATTACATCCCCACAGCTAGATCAAAACTTGGAGAAAGTTAGTCACTCACTTTTACTGGCCAATCCTGTGGTACCTGCCAATCCAGTGGCTAAGCAGGTAACCTCCAAAAGTCCCCTTAATTCTACTGCTTGGGGTCCCCTTTGAAAGGGTAGGTTGACGTTGTTGGCCCCATGAACCCTCAAACAGATTAATACTGGTGGTAGTGGATCATGCCACCAGGTACCCTGAAGCGATTTCCTTAAGGACTGTCACTGCTCTTGCAGTTGCTAGGGCCCACTTGAGTATCTTTACTAGAGTGGTCTTTCCTAAGGAGGTGGTGTCAGGCAGAGGTAGTAACTTCATTTCTGGTAACCTAAAGGCAATGTGGTGTGACTTACAAGTTCACTATCCCCTATCATCCACAAACCAGTGGTTTAGTTGAGATATTTAACAAAACCATGGAAGGTATGATCATTGGACTTCCTGAAAAAACTCAGGATATTGGATGTCCTTTTGCCTTGCCCGCTTTTCGCTTACAGAGAAGTACATCAGAACCAATCAATCAATCAAGGCATTTATATAGTGAACTACTCACCCAGAGGGTCTCAAGGCGCTAGGGGAGGGGGGTCCGCTACTGCTCGAACAGCCAGGTCTTGAGCTGCTTCCTGAAGGCGAGGTGGTCCTGGCTCAGGCGGAGGTGGGTCGGGAGGGAGTTCCAAGTCTTGGCGGCGAGGTAGGAGAAGGACCTTCCCCCTGTGGTGGCTCTTCGGATGCGGGGGACGGCGGCGAGGGCATGGCCGGTCGATCGAAGCTGTCGTTTGGGAGCGTAGAAGTTGAGGCGGCTGTTGAGGTATCCTGGGCCTTGGTTGTGTAGGGCTTTGTGTGCGTGGGTGAGGAGACGGAAGGTGATTCTCTTGTTGACCGGGAGCCAGTGCAGGTCTCTCAGGTGTCCGGAGATGTGGTTGCGACGGGGGATGTCCAGGATGAGTCGTGCTGAGGCGTTCTGGATCCGCTGGAGCCTCTTCTGTATAATTTGGTACAAATGTAAACAAATAAATACGTGTATTAAAAGGCATGATTACAGTACATGCTCTCATGTGTTACGAGTCACCTGGTAATCTTGCCCTTTTATTGGCTCACGGTCCAGAATAGCTCAGTGTGAACCACCTGCTACGTGTCTGCTATGCTACACCCCAGCTTGCCATCTTGGTCCATTAATAAGTGGAATATATTACACAGAGTAATTTAAACATGTAAGATATGCTGGCAGATGACCGAGAATACGGGGCACAAAGCTATGGAACACAATATGCAAAGGAAACGAACTACAGAGGCCCCATGACAGGGTCCTGCGGGGTCTCAGTTGATCTTAATCAATGTCAGTTAGCTCGGCTCTGAGCCCAATCTGCCGCGGCACCAGCACGCTGCAGTTCTACTTAGCCTGCTAAAATTAAATTATTATTAACGTTGCAAATTGACATCATAATGTCAGAAAGCAACATGAATTGTCAGACCTGAGTTGCGGATGGGACGAGAGTGGCATTGTGGAGGCACTCGTATTTCCAGAGATCTTCCCTCTGCACAGAAGACTGTCCGACCTCTTCTGCTGACTGCTCTGCCTGTGGTCCCGTGTGATGATGGGGCAGCAAACTACTGCGGCACAAAGTATTGAAGTAGTGAGCCCAAGGAACATTATTGCCCGTGTTTCATTGCCGCCTTTCTACTAGTGACTCTTCCTGTTGGAAAATAGAGGGTCACGTGACGGCACGTAACGTGAGGCCGTCGCAAGAAATATATTGTTATGGCTGAGGCTGAGTGCCCTATTGAAAACGCTGACGTTTGGGAGAGAGAGACAGTACATTTTCTGAAGCATTTTACATAAAAAAAAAAAAAAAAACACAAATGATTGCTTGTAAAACGTGTCCTGTTTCCCGGGCAGTGTCTTGCAGGAGTTCATTTCTGATGTCAGGTGGCATATGTCACTGGGCGGCGAGGGGGCCCCCTGGAGCCTGGGGGCCCCCCCGCACTGCATGGGATGCGTGGGCCTGTGTTACGCCCCTGGATCCACCGAGACCAGGGGAAGGAAGTAGCATTTGCCCCCTTTGAACATCTGTTTGGGCATCCTGTAAGTGGACCACTGTGTCTGGTTAGTGAAGGATGGGAAATACCTCAAAGAGACTAAATAAGACATTGTGGACTATGTACTTGGCCTACGTTCCAGGATGGCAGAGTACATGGAGAAAGCATCCAAAAACTTTTAGTCCATACAAGAGCTCCAGAAACTGTGGTGTGACCAAAAGGCCGCTCTGGTGGAGTTCCAACTAGGGCAGAAGGTGAGGGTACTGGAGCATGTGGCTCCCTGGGCATTGCGGGACAAATGGAGTGGCTCTTACCCTATCCATGAAAGTAAAGGTGAGGGCACCTACCTGGTTGACCTAGGCACTAGCAGGAACCCTCACAGGGTCATCATGTGAACCTCCTAAAATCTTTCCATGAAAGGGCTGTTGTGGCCATGCTGATCGTTTCTGATGAGGATCAGAAACAAGAGCATGAACTTCTCCCTGACCACCTCTCCCACAGTACTAAGGATAGGTCAGTTGATGGAGTGGTCTTTTCAGACACCCTATCTGCCCAACAGCAAGCTGACTGCCGGCAAGTCTTTGAGCAGTATGCTGAGCTTTTTTTCCCTCACCACTGGTCAGACTAGTTGGCGTACCCATCCTGTGGACACTGGTGACACAATGAGTGTCAAAAGTAAGATATACAGACAAGTGAAGGAAAGCATCAGAGCTGCTGTCAGAAAGATGCTGGAGTTGGGAGTGATTGAGCCTTCAGACAGTACCTGGGACAGCTTGTGGCCTTAGTTCCCAAACCTCATTCCAAGGGTGGTAAACCAGAGCTGAGGTTTTGTGTGGACTGAAGAGGTCTCAATCCTGTCACTAAGACAAATGAACACCCTATCCCAAGGGCAGACAAACCTATTAACAGGTTAGGGGCAGCCAAGTTTCTCAGTACTTTTGAATCTGATGGAGAATACTAGCTGCCGATTCCTTAACGTAGAATTATCCCCAGGCGTGAGACGGGATCCGGAAAACTTTTTGCCACAGCATGCCTGTGCGCCGGGAGGACGGCACCATGTGACTACGTCCTGACGTCATCCGCGTTCGTGTCGTCAGCGAGGCTACTTAAGTCCCACCCCTGCGCGCCTACATCTGAAAGAGACACGTTAGTGATAGATTCCTTACCTTAGAATATCCCCAGGCGTCAGACTGGATCCGGAAATTTTTGCGTAGCAATACCCCTGCGCGTCGGTAGGCGTCGTCTGCGGCTCCGCATCCGGCGTCGTTGGCGCCGGAATGACGTCGTTGGAGTATTTAGACGCCGCCCATGCGCGCTGGTGCAAGTTCTCCTTTTTTCCGCGCCAGCTAGCGCAGATCCGGAGAAGCTCTACCCCTAGTCACGTTTTGACTAAAACTTTTTGATCTTTTTGATCATTTCTTTCTTCGAGTCTTCGACTCTATCGGTGCCAGTAGGGATGCCCGGGTTCAAACCCTGTTCGAAGTTCGACCGACTGATGTCGGTTACGGACCCCCATCGCCGGTGCCTGAAGTGTTTAGGCCTCGACCACGACGACCGCACCTACTCAGACTGCCGGGCCCTGACGTCTAAAGCTAGGCGGGAGCGGTCCCACAAGCGGCTCGAGCTCCGGCAGTCGGCCCCGTGCCGCTCCAGGTCCCGGTCCCGGTCCCACAGGCGGTCGAGGGACCGGTCGCAGGGTTGGAGTCATCGCAGCTCTGGGAGTGGACACCGGTCGTCGGGATCCAAGTCCTCAGGTAAGAGGCATGAGACGTCGGAGAGACGTCATCGTTCCTCCGACCCACCCCGACGCTCGCACGATGCGGCCGGGGGCTCGGGCAACACCGCCCACGCGGCTCCGCAGGAGTCTCAAGCGTCACCGCCTGCCCCACACCTTCGGGTCCCTGGGCAAGGCGCGACGCCGGAGGAGATCGAGCGGTACCTCATGGCCATGAGGTCCCTCCCTTCTCAGTCTGGTTCCGTGGCGCCTCCGGGCCCAACAGTCCCGGCTGGAGGCCCTAGCGGGTCGGGTGCTTCGGCCCCAACGCTGTTGGGTGCTTCGGCCCCAACGCTGTTGGGTGCTTCGGCCCCGCCGCCGCCGCCTACTTCGGTCCCGGCGCCGCAGGACCTCACCGGATCCGGGTCGTCGCTGGTTGACCTCACCGGCGCCGGCCCAACGGGTGTCGCCCCCGGGGTCCACTGTGGACACCGTCCCCTATGTTCTCTACGGTCCGACTCTGGCGCCGGAACTGCGCCGCTGGGCGCCGCATCAGACGGCCTTTGGAGATTTTTATTTCCATGAGAAGGCCCCGTCTGTTAATCCTGTTTTACAGAAAACGGGTGACGAGGAAGATTGGGAGGGGTCTGAGGACCCTCTGGCACTGGAGTGCCAGTCTCAACAGGACTGGACATATGAGCTTGGGGAGGCCAGTGGTATTGACACTTCGCCAGACACAGGATTTGTCTCTCCTCCGACCGTGGCTTCGGAGGAGGGGTCTACATATAGTGTAGTGTTGACGAGGGCGGCTAAGGCCTTAAACCTTGATCTCCGCGTCGCGGCCGTGAGGACTAACCTCCTCACTGAGGTCCTCAAACCGCAGTCAAGCTCCAGCGAGCCACAGACTAACTGGGCAGGGCAATGGCAACGACGGTGGCGGTTCGACGCCACGCCTGGTTGAGGTCCGCCAATTTCTCAGCCGATGTCCAGGCCACACTTCTGGACATGCCGTTCGATGGCCGTCGCCTCTTTGGCGACAAGGCAGACGATGCGCTGGAACGTTTTAAGGACTCCAGGGCTACGGCCAAGTCCTTGGGCCTCTCGGCCACACGCCAGCAATCTGGTGCCTTTCGCTCCTTTTGTGGCCACGGAAGGGGCGCCCCCACACGTGCTGCCAGCCACGCGCCGCAGAATGTTCAACAGCGCGGTGGCGGCCGTGGAAACCGCCGCGGTGGCGGTCGGGGACCTCTGAGAGGCCAGTCCACACCTCCCTCCACAGCACCTGCCTCAAAACCTTCCGAGTTATCAGGCCCATGTGACGCCTGTGGGAGGCAGGGTTCGCCATCACCTCTCCCACTGGCGCACTATCACGTCGGACAGGTGGGTGCTGCAGATAGTCAGAAGGGGCTACTCCCTCCCCTTCGAGGCGACCCCTCCATCCATGCCACCGCAATTCCACCGCGTGTCGGGGGATCACTTGCAACTTATGCAAGAGGAAGTCATGGCCCTCTTGGCCAAGGGGCCATCGAGCGCGTTCCTGGGCCAGAAGTAGGGTGTGGTTGTTACTCCCACTACTTTCTGGTACCCAAGAAGGGCAAAGGGGGCCTACGCCCTATCTTGGACCTGCGGAACGTCAACTGCTTCCTCCGGAAGGAGAAGTTCAAGATGCTGACTTTGGCTCAGTCTTAGCTGCCCTGGACCCTGGAGACTGGCTGGTGGCGTTGGACTTGCAGGACGCTTATTTTCACATCCCCGTCCTGCCGGCCCACCGGCGTTGCCTGCGGTTCATGGTAGGCCAAGAGCACTTTCAGTTTACCGTGCTCCCTTCGGCCTTACCAGCGCCCCACGGGTGTTCACGAAGGTGATGGCGGTGGTCGCAGCTCATCTGCGCAGGTTAGGGGTGTCAGTCTTCCCCTATCTGGACGACTGGTTGTTGAAGGCGAGCTCGCCCCAGGCAGTCGTCAGCCACCTTCAGACTACGGCCGACCTCCTGCATTTGCTGGGGTTCTCCATCAACGTGCCGAAGTCGTACCTGTGTCCCTCTCAGAAGCTCCTCTTCATCTGAGCGGTTCTCAACTCGGTGCAGTTTCGGGTTCACCCTCCCGAACAGCAGGTTCGGGATATACAGGCTCTAAATCCCATCTTTCAGCCTTTATCCCAAGTCTGGGCCAGGTTGACACTGCGGCTTCTGGGGCTGATGGCCTCCTGCATCCTTCTGGTGCATCACGTCCGGTGGCGGATACGGGCTCTGCAGTGGGACCTGAAGTTTCAGTGGGCCCAGCATCAGGGCAACCTGTCCGATCATGTCTTGATCTCGGAGGGCACTGCAAGACAACTGCAGTGGTGGCTCACGGACCGCGATTGGGTCAGTGGCAGATCCCTCTGCCTACCCCACCCGGAGCACGTGGTTGTGACAGACGCGTCCCTCCACGGCTGGGGAGGCCACATGGGAGAGGCGGAGATCAGAGGCCTCTGGTCTCCGGCGGAGTCCCGGCTCCATATCAACCTTTTGGAGCTGCGGGCGATTCGTCTAGCACTGAAGGCATTCCTCCCCTCTGTCCGGGGAAGTGTAGTGCAGGTGTTCACGGACAACACCACCGCCATGTGGTACTGCAACAAACAGGGCGGGGTGGGGTCGTGGACCCTATGCCAGGAGGCTCTACGCCTCTGGCAGTGGCTGGAACATCAGGACGTGACCCTGGTGGTTCAACACATGGCAGGCTCTCTGAATGCCAGGACGGACGAACTCAGCCGTCGGTGCATGATGGATCACGAATGGCATCTGAACTCGGACGTGGCGCAATGCCTCTTTCAGCAATGGGGAGAGCCTTGGTTAGATCTGTTCGCCACCGAAGAGAACGCGCAATGTCATCAGTTCTGCACATTGGAATTTCCAAGGCGGCACTCGCTCGGAGACGCTTTTCGTTGCGAGTGGAGTTGCGGTCTGTACGCCTTTCCGCCTATACCACTTCTGCCCAGAGTGCTGAAGAAGATCAGGCGCGACCGGGCCAAGGTTATCCTTGTGGCTCCGGACTGGGCACGAAGATACTGGCATCCCGAGCTACTCAGCATGTTAGTCGATCCCCTGATTCGTCTGCCTCTTCGGGAGGACCTTCTGTCGCAGCAGCAGGGGACGGTTCTGCACCCGAGCCTGTCCAGTCTCCACCTACAAGCTTGGAGATTGAGCGGCGGCAGTTGAGGCCATTTGACTTGCCTCCCAAAGTCTGTGATGGAATGGAATGGAATGAGGATTTGTAAAGCGCGTTGGCTACCCAGGGGCGTCCCAGCGCTGTAAGGAGATTGAGCTGAGCCGGCGAGGCTGGAAAGTGAAGCTGAATGGAGAATTAAACCGAAGTTTTGCTGAAAAGACAGGTTTTAAGAAGCTTCCGGAAGGTGAAAAGGTTGGGTTCTGATCTGATGTGGAGGAGGAGGGAATTCCAGATCCTGGCTAGGTTGTAAGAGAGCGAGCGGCCTCCACACCTGGCCTTCCCAGGCTGGAAAGTGAAGCTGAATGGAGAATTAAACCGAAGTTTTGCTGAAAAGCCAGGTTTTAAGAAGCTTCCGGAAGGTGAAAAGGTTGGGTTCTGATCTGATGTGGAGGGGGAGGGAATTCCAGATCCTGGCTAGGTTGTAAGAGAGCGAGCGGCCTCCACACCTGGCCCTCCTGATGCGTGGTACTGAGGCGAGGTGGGAGGTCGCGGATCTAAGGGAACGAGGGGGCTGGTAGGCTTTCACCAGGGGGGAATTGATGGAGGGGCCTGTTACCCAGTAGGAGCGATGTGCGATGCACATGCTCTTAAATTCGATTCTGGATCTCACCGGGAGCCAGTGAAGATCCCTCAGTCTGGCTCTGACTGAGGTTCGGCGAGGAATATCCAGGAGAATTCTTGCCGCACAGTTTTGAATGACCTGGAGTTTGTTGATTGTGGTGCCCCAAGATATAGGGCGTTTCCACAGTCGAGGCGAGAGAGGATCAATCCTTGAACCATAATTCGTCTCGAATGGAACGGAAGGAGAGGGAGGATTTTACGGAGTAATCTCATCAGCCCGAAACTGGTGGCAGCGAGCTTGGTGGCTTGATGGCTGAAGGAGAGCGTGTGGTCGAGCTAGATGCCTAGGCTCTTGATTTGCTCCTTGGGTTGCGGAGGACTCCCTAAACAGAGGGGCCAGATAGGGTCAATGGATTTCGCGATGTTATTTCCAAGGAGCATTATCGCTTTTTTGTCCCTGTTAAGTTTAAGACAAGAGCCAGACATCCATGCAGCAACTGCTTCCAGGCATTTGTGTAAACTGTGATGAGAGTTCGGGGGGGGGTCCAGTGCTACCACTAGCTGCGTGTCGTCCGCATAAGTGACGATCTTCACACCAAATGGGTGGACGACATAAGCTAGGGGGCTTAGGTAGACATTAAAAAGGGTAGGGCTCAGGGAGGAGCCCTGAGGCACTCCACAGTTGAGGGGTCTACTGGCAGAGGTGAAATCCTTCTCAAAAACTTGGAAGGATCTCTCTGTCAGAAAAGATCTCATCCAGTTGAGTGCAGTGCCTGACACTCCTATTTTGTCAAGACGATGGAGTAGGATATTATGATTGACAGTGTCGAAGGCGGCACTTAGGTCGAGTAGGACGATGGCCGCGGACCCGCCATCGTCCAAGATCCTTCTTGCCTATTCCGTCACTGCAATCAATGCAGTCTCCGTCCTGTGACGGGGCCTGAAGCCGGTCTGGGAGAGATCTAGTATGTTATTGACCTCCAGGAAGTCAGTGAGAGCGGAGTTAACATGCTTCTCGAGAAGTTTACTGAGCCATGGCAGGAGGGAAATGGGTCAATAGTTGGCGGGGTTAGATTGGTCGAGACTGGTTTTTTTTAATAGAGCTTTGACCATTGCTCTTTTCCATAGAGGAGGAACAATACCAGTATGGAGTGAGGAGTTGAGCAGGTCTAGGATAGTGGGCGAGATCTGATGGGTAATCTGGGTGAGAGTACTGGGAGGAGCTGGGTCGGTAGGTGATCCAGATTTAACCTGTCCCATGAGTTTTTCCAGTTTAGTAAGTTCTAATGGAGGAAAACTATTGCGAACGTAAGGAGCAACTGTCGTGCAGCCTGTGTTGACGGAATCTGTGGGCAAAGTAACAGGGTGGGGGAAAGAAGAGTTGATGGTTTCTATCTTCTGATAAAAAAACTCAGCTATTTCCTCACAATGGGTCTGAGTATTGTTATGATGCTTTGGGGCCTCCGGAAGTTGCAGAAGGGATTTGGCTATCCGATAGATCTCCTTAGGTTTGGACGCTGCGTTCTCAATCTTGTGTTCGAAATATTTGGCCTGAGCTAGATGAATGTCCGCTTTGTAGTTTTTAATTGCTGTTCTATAGCACGATTTATCTGCTGGGAGGTAGCTGAGGCGCCATTTCCTCTCAAGTCTTTTACAGACACGTTTGGCCTCTCTTAGTTCAATCGTGTACCACGGGGCTGTAGGATTGCCCCGCTTGGGATGGGAATTTTTTAGTGGTAAAACTGTATCTAGGGAGCTGGTGATCCATATGTTATAGTTATCATTATCTTGAGTGGGGATTGATGAGTTAGTGTGTTTGGTACCTTGTAGGAGATCCTGCCACTCAGATAGATGGAGTTTAGACCAATTGCGTGATCGTTGAGTCATCGGGGGGTTGGGGGGGGGAGGGGGGCATGGTCCAGGTGAGCGGGATAAGGAAGTGGTCAGACCAGGGAAGGGGGGAAGGATTTCCAACGTGAAGGTTTTTGCAGTTACTGAAGACTGGGTCTAAGAGATGTCCTTTTAAGTGGGTGGGCCCAGTGACACGTTGGTGCAATTCGGGGGCGTTTAAGCTTGAGGATAGTTCTCTGGCTATAGAGTCATTTGGGTCATCCAGGTGGATATTAAGGTCACCCAAGATTGTGAAATTGGTAGAGCTGACTGCGAGACTTGCCGCTATCGAGGCAAGGTCTGAAAAACTGCCTTTGTGGTCCTGGCGGACGGTAAATAAGCATACCCGAAAAGGTATGTGTGGTGCTGAATTTTATAAAAAAAGGAAGACATTCACAGTCTGGGAAATTTACGGGGGTACTGGTGACAACGTAATCTGATTTGTAGATTACTGCTAGACCACCGCCAATGCCTCTTTTTGCGGTCAAGGCGGAGTATTTGATAACCAGGTGGAAGTGCTTGTACCAGGTTAGGTTCAGTGTTCCTGTAACCATGTCTCTGTGGCGAAAAAGACGTCTGGGCTTATCTCCTCCAGCAATAGGGAGATTTCCGTGGAGTGTTTGGGAAGTGAACAGCAGTTAAGCAGCAGCATAGAGAATGATGTGGGTTTCTTTACACCATGAGAAGTGAAAACCACACTGATTACAAGCGGGATGTTGGGTAGAGGGGGTCCCATGTGTGTAGACAGGGTGACCCAACTGTCTGGTTTAGTTGGCGAAGGAACTGCGAGTGGTAGGTGATGGTCTGGCATGATGGCTGAACAGGGGGGGTGGCCCCTGGCCCCGGTCGGTCGCGGACGGGCGCAGACGGGCTTGCCTTAGGCGCGCCTGGAAGATGCACATGATTTATACTGTTCCGATGTTTGACGACCGTGAGGGCGTGGCCTACAAAGGGGCGTGGCCTCTGCTCGTGGCGAGATGGCGCCAAGGAGTGTTTGGCAATTAGCGTGTTGCGTCAGCGCTGGCTCCGCTGCTTTTGACTGCTAGTTTTCCAAAGAAGTAAGTGCTTTTTAAAAGAAATACACAAGTTATTCTGTGACAATATAAGTTTTAAAATGAGTGACTCGCTCCCGGCTTCCGCCTCAGGAGCACAGGCATCACTCTGGCAGCCAGGCGTCCCTCCACAAAGTCGGTATACGCCTGCAGGTGGAACAGATTTGTGGCATGGTGCACAGCAAAGGCTGTGGACCCACTCTCTGCACCACTTTCTGAGGTTTTCCTCTTTCTCCTTTCCCTTGCCCAGCAGGGCTCTGCTCTGGGCACTCTCGAGGAGTACCTTTCTGCTCTTTCCACCTTCTTACGGCTACCTGATCAGCCTTCCTTATTCAAGTCCCCCATTGTAAATAGGTTTCTGACAGGCATCACACACATGTTCCCTCCAGTTCCCTTCGTGATGCCCCAGTGGGACTTGAATCTTGTACTTACTTACATAATGTGTGCTCCCTTTGAGCCGCTCCATAACTGTCCTCTCTTACTCTGAAGACTGCTTTCCTGGTTGCCATCACCTCTGCCAGGAGAGTGAGTGAGCTCCAGGCTCTTTCTTCTACTCCTCCTTTCCTCTCTGTTCATCCGGACAAGGTTGTGTTGCGGACGAGACTTTCCTTTCTGCCCAAGGTTGTCACGGCCTTCCACATCGGGCAGTCCATTACCTTGCCCACCTTCTTTCCGCCTCCGCATCCCTCGAAAGAGGAAGAGAGGCTCCACCGTCTGGACCCAAAACGTGCGCTCTCTTATTACCTAGATCGCACACGCCAGTTCCGGGTGGATGACCAACTCTTTGTTGGTTACGTGGGCGCGAAGAAGGGAAAGGCGGTACACAAGAGGACCATCTCGCGGTGGATCATCTTGTGTATCCAGGCATGTTACTCCATGGCCAAAAAGGAGCCCCCTGCTGGATTGCAGGCTCGTTCCACTCAAGCCACGGCGACAACTGCCCTGGGCCGAGGAGTGCCCTTGCAGGACATTTGCCAGGCAGCTACGTGGGCCTCGCTGCACACGTTTGCAAGACACTACTGCCTGGACAGTCCGGTCCGGAGGGATGGCTTCTTTGGCCGTTCCGTCCTCCAGGACTTTCTCGTGTGATTATTGATTCGCAGACCCACCACCGGGGTTGGTATTGCTGGGGTATCTATTCTAAGGTAAGGAATCTATCACTAACGTATCTCTTTCAGAATCACAAGTTACTACTTGTGTAACGATATATCTGTAAGAGACATTAGTTAGTGATAGATTCCTTACCGACCCACCCATCCTCCCTGTTCTGCGAACCAATATCTAGGGTTAAGGTCATCCCCTTTCAGGGCCCTAGTTTCATGGCACCAGTGTTGGTTCTATCATGGCTCTGCGTATCTGGCGCGGAAAACATGTGTATCAGAACTGACGTCCGTGCGCATGGGCGGCGTCTAAGTACTCCGACGTCATTCCGGCGCTAACGACGCCGATGACTGACACGGAGCTGCAGATGACACCTACCGACCAGGGGTATTGCTACGCAAACATTTCCGGATCCAGTCTGACGCCTGGGGATATTCTAAGGTAAGGAATCTATCACTAACTAATGTCTCTTACAGATATATAGTTACACAAGTAGTAACTTGTGCGTCGGTTTTTTTCTCTTTTCCGCAAGCAGCGCGGATCCGGATTGTGTCCTGGCCTGTTTTCAGGCCCTCCGTTCTTTTTCAAGCTTTGGCGTTAGTGGAACAGTGTATGAATGCCTTCGGGCTTCAAGATGTGTACCTCTTGGTGCACGTACCATGTCGACGACTGACCCTCACCCGATTTGCATGTGGTGCCTGGGCGAGCACCATGACTCGACGGATTGCAACTCCTGTCAGCACCTTAAGCGTAAATCACGGCGGGAGCGCCGGATGATATTGCTGTTGGAACGCTTTTCCTGGTCGTGTCATCCCAGCGTCCGTCCCCTACCTCAGAAGCAAGGAGCCGCCAGTTCCGTCTGCGACATTGTCCCTCGCCACTGCCCCAGGGCTTGGTTCGCCGGCTGGTAGGTCCTTCAGCTTGTCTCTGAGGCCCTATCCTCCTTCAGCCGTGGGCGCCGGCTCCCCTCGGGATGTGCACCCCTGCCTGTTTCCTTCCTACCCGCCGTTTCCTGGTATTGGGGCGACTAGGGCCCAAATGACACCCTACGTGGCGGGTGCTGCAGGCTTCTTTGACCCCTGCTCCACCTCCTGAGACATCCGCGGAGCCCTGGCCTCACGCTGGACTTCCGCGGAGTCACTGGCGGCTCCGGCGCCAAAAGTTTTGGTTTCAGGTCGTAGGAAGGCAGTGTCGTCAAGGTGTGGTCCTTCGTGGCTCCCCTCTTCGGCGCCTGGCGTCCCTGCCTCCCTAGAAATCCCTATGTTGCTCCCTGTGGCGTTGCAGAAGATCGCCGCGACTCCGTGCTTGCCCGAGAGTCCCCCTCGGTCCTCTGAGTAGGCGGCTGCCTCGTCGGAGGTCAAGCTGGCGACGTTTCGGCACCAGGAGCCTTCCTCCCCAGCTCCGGTGGAGTCCCAGGTGGAGGCTGAGACATGGGGTGCTTTTCCGAGTCCCTCTCGGTCCTCGGAGCGGGCGGCTGTCCCGTTTGAGGCAGAGCCGGCACCTTTTTGGTGCCGCTCCTTTGCCGTACCGGCGTAGACCCCGCCCCATTCTCCTGGGGAGCACGTGGTGGCAGAGGTCAACCCGGCGCCGCAAATGATCACTCCGGCGCCGTTCGACGCCGGTCAGGCGCCGGTGGCGGACTCCACGGAGCCATGCCAGCGTTGGGTTCTTGATTCGTCTCCTGAGGTTCCTTCTTCTCCAGAGGTCTGTCATCTGTTGGTGTCTTCCTCCCCGAACACAGGGCCCCGTATTGTTACCTTTAAACCGGCATCTTCCAGGGAGGGCTCCTTGCCGTCCCTTCGACTTAAATCCTCGAACCCTTCTTTCCGTGGCTCGTGGCTGGCTTTTCCACCGCCCTCTCCGCCTTCCCCTGGGGCCCCTCAGTTTTGCCAATCATCTGTGGATCCCCCTCTTTTCCGGGGCTGGCCGCTTCCCCCTTGAATTTGAGGAATTACTTTCTCCTCCGCTGCGCCCTACTGAGGCCAGTGTTGCCTTTGTTCGGGCTATTTCCACAGCCGCTGGTATTCTGCGGATGGGTGTACCTGTCACTCCATTTCCTATGGACAACCTTTTGGAAGTTTTCCCCCAGGGCTCAGGTGGACGGAAGCTGTTCCTTCCTTTTGAAGTGTTGCGCCATAATTCTCTTCTGGATCTTGGGGACGCCCTTCCACGGGTGATTCGGTGCCTCAGGCACTCCTGCATTGCTACTCTCCGGCTCCACACGACCCAGTCTGCCTTTCCTTCCACCCTTCTACTCAAGGCTCTCTTCTACGGACGGCCTTTCCGTCCTTGCCTGTGGTGCTGTTCCCTCCGTCTCGGGAGGCCCGGTGGTTGGATTCATGGTGGCGTAATGTCTTTGCTTCTTCCAGTGCTGCCTAGCGAGCGCTCGGTGTGTGTAGGCTAGGGCTACTTCCAGCCTATGGGACTCTGTGGAGTCCCTTCTTTCTCATGTCTCCCATGAGGATGCCCGTGCTGATTTTCGGGGCCATAGGTTGGATGGTAGGGAGTTGGCCGCATTTATTCTTCGTGCGGCCTTGGATTTTGCTGATGCTCTCTGCTGTGCTATGGCCACTTCTGTGGCTCTCCGTCGCAATGCTTGGCTACGTGATGCTGTTTTTCCTGAAAATATTAGAGAGCGTCTGGTTGACCTGCCCTTTGACGGGCTCCTTATGTTTAACACTCATGCGGACTCCGCCATTCAGCGTGTTCTTGCGGGGCTCAGTCCCCCTTCTCCTCCTCAGTAGATTGGTTTGTTGATCCTCTGGTCTAGGTGGGAGGTGTTATTCCACTTGCTCCTGGACTCTGGTGTTTGGGTGACCGTTACACTTTGTGTGGTTTGCTGTGCCCTCTGGGTCCCTTGATTGGCCCACCTCTTCAGTTGGCTGCTGGTTCAGCCCCTTTTTGGCAAGAGTGTACTTTTTGGCTGCCTCCTAAGCCTTCTGTGGTTTCTTCCGCAGGTTTTATAGTTTTGTTCTCTGATGCAGGATTTTCTTCCCCGAGAGTGGTTCCCATAATTTCTTTGGGACCTGTCGTAACCCTTGTGGGTTACTTGTAGCTATTGTATAGCTCTGTCTTTCGCTGGGAGGGTGTGGACTCCACTTGCGGGTTCCTCGCCTTTCCTGGTGGTGTTGTATTCCGCTGGTGCGCCTTCTTGCTCTTGCCTGGGCGTAGCTTTGTCATCCGCGGCATTGTGCTGTGGTGTTTTTGCCTGCCGTTTTGGTTTGGCCCTCTGTCTGGTGTTCCAGAAGGGATTCTTTCCTGTGTTGACTGCTTGGTTCGTCCTACTTCTTTCTCCTCTTATTTTCTAGCTGATCGCGCTTCTGCGTGGATCGGTTCTGTCCGGAGTGGTCTCCTTCTAGGGGTCGTTCGGGATTTTTTCTGGCCTTGCCTTTGTCTGAGCCCGGTGTAGTCTGGGCGTTCAGTTTGGTGGCCTTTGCCCGCGGCCTGCTGCATCTGCCTGCTCTTCTGGTCTACTGCTGGGGCCTTGGTGTGGGCCTTGGCGCTCCCGCTTCTTGTTCTACTGGATCCTGATGAGACTACGTCTTTCTTTCGCGCCTGTCCTTAATGCCTGAGGCGCCGTTCTGTCTTGGCTGGTTACTTCAAGCTGTGATGGGTTTGGCTGCCCTCTTCACTGTATGTGTTTCCGGCGGAGAAATTTGTCTTCATTTCTACCTCTTCACCGATACTCCTCTGCGCTGCCTGTACCTCTGGGACTTCTGGCGGGGGTCTCTAGTACCTTGACTGGGCTTGGAATGCACTGACCCCCCTTTTTCGCCTTGTCCATGCCTCCTCCTGCTTGGTGGGGGCTGGGCAGCCTTTCGTCTTATTAACACATCCCCTGTAGTGTCTGTGTTCCTCCAAGAGGGCGAGGTCTCTTCTGCTTAGCTTGTGTTTTCTCCCTGTCCCTATGACTCATTCCCCTTTGGGGCCCTGTGTTGTTCAGGCTGGGGGGTGGGGGGGGTCCTCCCGCAGACCCTCCTTCCCCTTGGGTATGGCTAGGGTATCTATTATATGTTAAAGAATCTGCGGCTAGTAGTCTCTCTCAGATGTACGAGTTACTTACCTTTGGTAGCGATGTATCTGGTAGAGACGATTCTAGCTGCAGATTCCTTCACAACCCGCCCTTCCTCCCAGTTCTGTGAGGACCCTTCTTTGGTCTTCTGCACTCACCTGCCTCCAGGTGGTTGTCCTCTGCGAGTGCCTTTTTTTACTCTTCCCCCCCCCCCCACCCCCCCCCCCCCCTCCCCCTAAGAGGATGCTCGCCTTGTTGTTTGCTCCATTCCTTCCTTTCTGGTGACTGGTTGATGGATTCATGGGTACTTCTGTGCCCCTGCACCTTGGCCTCCAATGAGGGGTTCGCTTGTGCCCTTCTTCCTTTTGCTGTTTGCACTTCTGACTCTTTTGCAGTCCTTTGGGTTGATGTCCCTTGGTTGGGTCTCGACCCTTAGTTCTTTTCTGGAGACTCTCCCTGCTGGTGTTGTCTGGGGGTGAATTGTCGTTTCTCTTCCGTCCTGGCCTTGGTGCCCTTCTCTGTTCCGGGCGGTGGTTGCAATCTTCTTAGTCTGCTGTGCAATTTTCACATGCTTTCTGCCCCCGGGGAGGCGGTTTGATTTGTTTGCAGGCTTGCTTTACAGTAGCTGTGCTCTGTTCTTTCATTCCATGACTAGGTGCCATAGTGCCTGCCACTATTCTGGATGGTGCCGTTTTTCACCATTCGTTTCTTCCCTTTCTGTTTAGCTGTTTTTTTAATCCATCTGCATTGAATATGATTTTTATAAAGTTCTTGTGTGAGCTGCCAAAACTTCTTTACGCTGCAGACTTTGTTGTAGGGTTACTTTGTTCTGAAACATGATTTGGCTTGCTTTTCTAGCCTGAATAGAATAATCTCCTTCAGTCTGTTGACTGTTATCTGTTATGTTGGTTTCTACATCAATACGTCTCGCACTGGGATCTAGTCCTTTTCCCACTTAGTGCTCTTATGATCCCCATGGCAGTAGTTTGGTCAGCCAGTACAAATTCTCCAAACTGGTCAGTCAAGAAGGTGTAGAAGTCAGTTCTTTCCACTTCCTCACTAGGGTTTCAAAGTTTAATGTTTTCCCTGCGGGGCCCGGTCTCCATGTCTTCACTCTTCTCTTGTAAGTATTGGGTTTGAGATTCAAGTACAGCTTTAGTAGTGTGCATCAAATGACTAGAGGATTCGATAGAATCAGATTGGCTTTTTGTAGATTCAAAATCATAGGTCTGTTTTTAATTCAAGTACATATTGGTTTATTTCTGCGGTCAAGTTAAAGCTATCCCTCATGATGGTTGTGTCAATCACTATTTTCATCTCTGTCAGACATTCCTCGGATCTGCTGTTGAGAGCGTGGGTCACATTAGTCACCATCTTGGCGCTCTACTTACTGTTTGTATCCCGGGTTGCCAGAGAGATGGATGTTGATTGTGCCCTTGATTTTAGGCTTCACTGTTTAAGGCATGTGCTATTCTTCACCAGTCATACACCTGACAGATGCTTGGCACCAAGTTCCAATGTCTTTCCACGTCTGATCTCCTTGCTCTAGATTGACCGATCCTGTAACCTCCAAAAGATTTTCACTATAAATTTTGCAGCACTCTTATCTGTCCTCCACATTGGGCTGAAGCACCTTTTGATAGTCTCACTTTTTGTCTGCCCATGTGGGGCTTGTTCTCTGGTCTTCCGCCCCACTCAGTCCCAGTCGCGCCTTTCTCATGGAATGATTATAGCCGTGCAGCAAAGTCATTGTTTCTAAGTTTGTGGGTCTGGCATCCCCATTCGTGCGGTGACACACTTCTTCATGCAAGCTAGGGCCATTCATGTCCCGGGTCACTGCTGAATGGCCACAGCTGGGCATCTGCCCTCATGTGCTATTTGGGAGATGCCTGCCTGCCCCTGCAGATCCCAGGAGAGTGATCTGTCTTCTCTGCAGTTCCTCGCCTTGGTTCAGACACCTTTTTATCCTGCTGATATAAGGGTGTCAACTTTATTGGCTTTTACCAATGCCTCGCCCATCTTGCTTCATGAGGCCATCATTCTCCTCTTCAAGCAGGTTTAAAGGCCGATTGTGGCGGTGGCCGTCAAGGTTCTTTGGGGCTGCAATCAAGTTGGGCGGTCACCTCACAGTGCAGTGATGTCAGGCCCTATAGAGCATTTTCATCTTGCTCCCCAGGAAAGCATTTGCCTCGTGTGCAAAAGACCACGCTTGTACGCTCTTCAGATGTGGATGGATTTGGCCAACCAGAAACGAAGCATCACACTCTGTTAGCGCACGGTCTTCTTAACCAAAACTTCAATATAACATTTTCCTACCCTTTTTTCTCACCATATCACTCCACCCTTAACTTTTCCATTCAAACATTTTTGTCCGATCTATCTCCATTTTATTCCTGATCATCATAATCTTAGTTACCTACTTTTCCCTACTATTTTATACACCTCCTTGAACGAGCATTTCCACTTCTAATCACTGCAAATAACTGATCTTTCATAGCATCATGCTTCATTACGGGTCACAAGAAATGCGACCACCTCACCCCCAACCTGATAGAATACTACTAAAAATCGCTTCTCGGATAACAGCTATGCTATCAAATTGACAAGCATTCATACATTGGTTTTCCTGTATACAGTTCCTATTTTGGGGAATTCTGATGGTTTTTTCCCAGTGTTTTCCAATGTTTTCAAAGAAGGATTATTCTTTTTTTGCACTGTAAATAATCACAGAGATTGTTTTTCCAGTGCTTATAACAAATTGCTTTCATTTCCTTCCTGTCCTCTTTTATTCTATTTGTCAATTATTCCTACTTTCTTCCCTGTGCCTAACTACTTTCTTTATACCCTTTCATTACATGTGCTCTTTCAAGTAAGTATTAATAATTTCTCTCAACTCCTTCCCAGTCTAATTTTCCATTTTTCAAAAACCTCTTTCCAGCAGGCTAGTCCCACCCAATGTCAAGGATATGCATGAATGGAGAAGAGTTTGTACCACATTACTTTGGATTGTAGCAGATAATAGGTTAATGGCAGACATTTTTCCACACCTTTCTGCTGCTGCTTTGTTCTTCAGGCAATTGGCATAAAAACCCCTTTTGTGTGCAAGTGTTCGGAAGGATTGTCTAATAAATTACAGTGTCCTTGTTGCAAATGTTAAGGCCTCCAAAAAGTTTAGCAGATGTTAACAGGAACCAGAGCATCTTTTTTTTTTTTTACACTGAAAGCCATGTAGTTAGGGTGTAAACAAAGCGCATTCTCTAAACTCTACTTAATCCAGTCCCCAGGAGCATTTTCTAAATTACCTTTGCCATTTGGTCACAACTGGTGCTGTTCGAAAAGCCAATGTGGTCATATCCGGTACTCCTCATTATGCTAGCTCAGTGTGTGTTTTATATTCTCAGAGCAATTCCGGGCATTTTTAGAGGGACCATGGGGAAACAGTCCCTTGACCCCAAGGCAGATGATGCTGCAGTCGCAGCCTCCATTAGCCAAAAGATAGAACAAGCATTAGGAAAGTGTGAGCTATTGGTAAAGTAAATGACAATTTTTTTTTCTGTGTTGGCTTTGAAAATATATAAATTAATAGCATTGTTATTCACAAAGCCAATAGCTTACACTTTCCTAATGCGAGTCCTATTGGCTATATGGCAATGCTTGTTGGTAGCAAGCAAGGACAGTGCTGTTGTGGTGCTGGGTGACGATGTGGTTGGGCTGAGTGACGATGTGGTGTCCCAGAGTGACGATGTGGTGTCCCAGAGTGACGCGGTGGTGTCCCCGAGTGATGCGGTGGTGTCCCCGAGTGATGCGGTGGTGTCCCCGAATGATGCGGTGGTGTCCCTGAGTTGTGTCCCGAAATGATGTGGTGGTGTCCCCGAGGGATGTGGTGGTGTCCCCGAGGGATGTGGTGGTGTCCCCGAGGGATGCGGTGGTGTCCCCGAGGGATGCGGTGGTGTCCCCGAGGGATGCGGTGGTGTCCCCGAGGGATGCGGTGGTGTCCCCGAGTGATGCGGTGGTGTCCCCGAGTGATGCGGTGGTGTCCCCGAGTGATGCGGTGGTGTCCCAGAGTGATGCTGTGGTGTCCCAGAGTGATGCGGTGGTGTCCCAGAGTGATGCGGTGGTGTCCCAGAGTGATGCGGTGGTGTCCCAGAGTGATGCGGTGGTGTCCCAGAGTGATGCGGTGGTGTCCCAGAGTGGTGTCCCAGAGTGGTGTCCCAGAGTGGTGTCCCAGAGTGGTGTCCCAGAGTGGTGTCCCAGAGTGGTGTCCCAGAGTGGTGTCCCAGAGTGATGCGGTGGTGTCCCCGAGTGGTGTCCCCGAGTGATGCGGTGGTGTCCCCGAGTGGTGCGGTGGTGTCCCCGAGTGGTGCGGTGGTGTCCCCGAGTGGTGCGGTGGTGTCCCCGAGTGGTGCCCCGAGTGATGCGGTGGTGTCCCCGAGTGATGCGGTGGTGTCCCCGAGTGGTGTCCCCGAGTGATGCAGTGGTGTCCCCGAGTGATGCGGTGGTGTCCCCGAGTGATGCGGTGGTGTCCCCGAGTGATGCGGTGGTGTCCCCGAGTGATGCGGTGGTGTCCCCGAGTGATGCGGTGGTGTCTCCGAGTGATGCGGTGGTGTCTCCGAGTGATGTCCCCGAGTGATGCGGTGGTGTCTCCGAGTGATGTCCCCGAGTGATGCGGTGGTGTCTCCGAGTGGTGTCCCCGAGTGATGCGGTGGTGTCTCCGAGTGGTGTCCCCGAGTGATGCGGTGGTGTCCCTGAGGGATGTGGTGGTGTCCCTGAGGGATGCGGTGGTGTCCCCGAGGGATGCGGTGGTGTCCCCGAGGGATGCGGTGGTGTCCCCGAGGGATGCGGTGGTGTCCCCGAGGGATGCGGTGGTGTCCCCGAGGGATGCGGTGGTGTCCCCGAGGGATGCGGTGGTGTCCCCGAGGGATGCGGTGGTGTCCCAGAGTGGTGTCCCAGAGTGGTGTCCCAGAGTGGTGTCCCAGAGTGGTGTCCCAGAGTGGTGTCCCAGAGTGGTGTCCCAGAGTGGTGTCCCAGAGTGGTGTCCCAGAGTGGTGTCCCAGAGTGGTGTCCCAGAGTGGTGTCCCAGAGTGGTGTCCCAGAGTGGTGTCCCAGAGTGGTGCGGTGGTGTCCCAGAGTGGTGTCCCCGAGTGATGCGGTGGTGTCCCCGAGTGATGCGGTGGTGTCCCCGAGTGATGCGGTGGTGTCCCAGAGGGATGCGGTGGTGTCCCCGAGGGATGCGGTGGTGTCCCCGAGGGATGTCCCAGAGTGATGTCCCCGAGTGATGCGGTGGTGTCTCAGAGTGGTGTCCCGGAGTGATGCGGTGGTGTCTCAGAGTGGTGTCCCCGAGTGATGCGGTGGTGTCTCAGAGTGGTGTCCCCGAGTGATGCGGTGGTGTCTCAGAGTGGTGTCCCCGAGTGATGCGGTGGTGTCTCAGAGTGGTGTCCCCGAGTGATGCGGTGGTGTCTCCGAGTGGTGTCCCCGAGTGATGCGGTGGTGTCTCCGAGTGGTGTCCCCGAGTGATGCGGTGGTGTCCCCGAGTGGTGTCCCCGAGTGATGCGGTGGTGTCCCCGAGTGGTGCGGTGGTGTCCCCGAGTGGTGCCCCGAGTGATGCGGTGGTGTCCCCGAGTGGTGTCCCCGAGTGATGCGGTGGTGTCCCGAGTGGTGCGGTGGTGTCCCAGAGTGGTGCCCCGAGTGATGCGGTGGTGTCCCCGAGTGATGCGGTGGTGTCCCCGAGTGGTGTCCCCGAGTGATGCGGTGGTGTCCCCGAGTGATGCGGTGGTGTCTCAGAGTGGTGTCCCCGAGTGATGCGGTGGTGTCTCAGAGTGGTGTCCCCGAGTGATGCGGTGGTGTCTCAGAGTGGTGTCCCCGAGTGATGTGGTGGTGTCCCCGAGTGATGTGGTGGTGTCCCCGAGTGATGTGGTGGTGTCCCCGAGTGATGCGGTGGTGTCCCCGAGTGATGCGGTGGTGTCCCCGAGTGATGCGGTGGTGTCCCCGAGTGATGCGGTGGTGTCCCCGAGTGATGCGGTGGTGTCCCCGAGTGGTGTCCCGAGTGATGCGGTGGTGTCCCCGAGTGGTGTCCCGAGTGATGCGGTGGTGTCCCCGAGTGGTGTCCCGAGTGATGCGGTGGTGTCCCCGAGTGGTGTCCCGAGTGATGCGGTGGTGTCCCCGAGTGGTGTCCCGAGTGATGCGGTGGTGTCCCAGAGTGATGTCCCCGAGTGATGCGGTGGTGTCCCCGAGTGGTGCCCCGAGTGGTGCGGTGGTGTCCCCGAGTGGTGCCCCGAGTGATGCGGTGGTGTCCCCGAGTGATGCGGTGGTGTCCCGAGTGATGCGGTGGTGTCCCCGAGTGATGCGGTGGTGTCCCCGAGTGATGCGGTGGTGTCCCCGAGTGATGCGGTGGTGTCCCCGAGTGGTGTCCCGAGTGATGCGGTGGTGTCCCCGAGTGGTGTCCCGAGTGATGCGGTGGTGTCCCCGAGTGATGCGGTGGTGTCTCCGAGTGATGCGGTGGTGTCCCCGAGTGATGCGGTGGTGTCTCCGAGTGGTGTCCCCGAGTGATGCGGTGGTGTCTCTGAGTGGTGTCCCCGAGTGATGCGGTGGTGTCCCCGAGTGATGCGGTGGTGTCCCCGAGTGGTGTCCCGAGTGATGCGGTGGTGTCCCCGAGTGGTGTCCCGAGTGATGCGGTGGTGTCTCCGAGTGATGCGGTGGTGTCTCCGAGTGATGCGGTGGTGTCCCCGAGTGATGCGGTGGTGTCTCCGAGTGGTGTCCCCGAGTGATGCGGTGGTGTCTCTGAGTGGTGTCCCCGAGTGATGCGGTGGTGTCCCCGAGTGGTGCCCCGAGTGGTGCGGTGGTGTCCCCGAGTGGTGCCCCGAGTGATGCGGTGGTGTCCCCGAGTGGTGTCCCAGAGTGATGCGGTGGTGTCCCGAGTGATGCGGTGGTGTCCCCGAGTGATGCGGTGGTGTCCCAGAGTGATGCGGTGGTGTCCCCGAGTGGTGTCCCCGAGTGATGCGGTGGTGTCCCCGAGTGGTGTCCCCGAGTGGTGCGGTGGTGTCCCCGAGTGGTGCGGTGGTGTCCCCGAGTGGTGCGGTGGTGTCTCCGAGTGATGCGGTGGTGTCCCCGAGTGATGCGGTGGTGTCCCCGAGAGATGCGGTGGTGTCCCCGAGGGATGCGGTGGTGTCCCCGAGGGATGCGGTGGTGTCCCCGAGTGATGCGGTGGTGTCCCAGAGTGGTGTCCCAGAGTGGTGTCCCAGAGTGGTGTCCCAGAGTGATGCGGTGGTGTCCCCGAGTGGTGTCCCCGAGTGATGCGGTGGTGTCCCCGAGTGGTGTCCCCGAGTGATGCGGTGGTGTCCCCGAGTGGTGTCCCCGAGTGATGCGGTGGTGTCCCCGAGTGATGCGGTGGTGTCCCCGAGTGGTGCGGTGGTGTCCCCGAGTGGTGCGGTGGTGTCCCCGAGTGGTGCCCCGAGTGATGCGGTGGTGTCCCCGAGGGATGCGGTGGTGTCCCCGAGGGATGCGGTGGTGTCCCCGAGGGATGCGGTGGTGTCCCCGAGGGATGCGGTGGTGTCCCCGAGGGATGCGGTGGTGTCCCAGAGTGATGCGGTGGTGTCCCAGAGTGATGCGGTGGTGTCCCAGAGTGGTGTCCCAGAGTGGTGTCCCAGAGTGGTGTCCCAGAGTGGTGTCCCAGAGTGGTGTCCCAGAGTGGTGTCCCAGAGTGGTGTCCCAGAGTGGTGTCCCAGAGTGGTGTCCCAGAGTGGTGTCCCAGAGTGGTGTCCCAGAGTGGTGTCCCCGAGTGGTGTCCCCGAGTGATGCGGTGGTGTCCCCGAGTGGTGTCCCCGAGTGATGCGGTGGTGTCCCCGAGTGGTGCGGTGGTGTCCCAGAGTGGTGCGGTGGTGTCCCAGAGTGGTGCGGTGGTGTCCCAGAGTGGTGCGGTGGTGTCCCCGAGTGGTGCCCCGAGTGATGCGGTGGTGTCCCCGAGTGGTGTCCCCGAGTGATGCAGTGGTGTCCCGAGTGATGCGGTGGTGTCCCCGAGTGGTGTCCCCGAGTGATGCAGTGGTGTCCCGAGTGATGCGGTGGTGTCTCCGAGTGATGTCCCCGAGTGATGCGGTGGTGTCTCCGAGTGATGTCCCCGAGTGATGCGGTGGTGTCTCCGAGTGATGTCCCCGAGTGATGCGGTGGTGTCTCCGAGTGGTGTCCCCGAGTGATGCGGTGGTGTCTCCGAGTGGTGTCCCCGAGTGATGCGGTGGTGTCCCTGAGGGATGCGGTGGTGTCCCTGAGGGATGCAGTGGTGTCCCCGAGGGATGCGGTGGTGTCCCCGAGGGATGCGGTGGTGTCCCCGAGGGATGCGGTGGTGTCCCCGAGGGATGCGGTGGTGTCCCCGAGGGATGCGGTGGTGTCCCCGAGGGATGCGGTGGTGTCCCCGAGGGATGCCGTGGTGTCCCCGAGGGATGCCGTGGTGTCCCCGAGGGATGTGGTGGTGTCCCCGAGGGATGTGGTGGTGTCCCCGAGGGATGCGGTGGTGTCCCAGAGTGGTGTCCCAGAGTGGTGTCCCAGAGTGGTGTCCCAGAGTGGTGTCCCAGAGTGGTGTCCCAGAGTGGTGTCCCAGAGTGGTGTCCCAGAGTGGTGTCCCAGAGTGGTGTCCCCGAGTGATGCGGTGGTGTCCCAGAGTGGTGTCCCCGAGTGATGCGGTGGTGTCCCCTAGTGGTGCGGTGGTGTCCCCGAGTGGTGCCCCGAGTGATGCGGTGGTGTCCCCGAGTGATGCGGTGGTGTCCCCGAGTGATGCGGTGGTGTCTCCGAGTGATGTCCCCGAGTGATGCGGTGGTGTCTCCGAGTGATGTCCCCGAGTGATGCGGTGGTGTCTCCGAGTGATGTCCCCGAGTGATGCGGTGGTGTCCCCGAGTGATGCGGTGGTGTCTCCGAGTGGTGTCCCCGAGTGATGCGGTGGTGTCTCCGAGTGGTGTCCCCGAGTGATGCGGTGGTGTCCCCGAGAGATGTGGTGGTGTCTCCGAGTGGTGTCCCCGAGTGATGCGGTGGTGTCCCCGAGGGATGCGGTGGTGTCCCCGAGGGATGTCCCCGAGGGATGTCCCAGAGTGGTGTGCCAGAGTGGTGTGCCAGAGTGGTGTGCCAGAGTGGTGTGCCAGAGTGGTGTGCCAGAGTGGTGTCCCAGAGTGATGTCCCCCGAGTGATGCGGTGGTGTCTCAGAGTGGTGTCCCCGAGTGATGCGGTGGTGTCTCAGAGTGGTGTCCCCGAGTGATGCGGTGGTGTCTCCGAGTGGTGTCCCCGAGTGATGCGGTGGTGTCCCCGAGTGGTGTCCCCGAGTGATGCGGTGGTGTCCCCGAGTGGTGCGGTGGTGTCCCAGAGTGGTGTCCCAGAGTGGTGTCCCAGAGTGGTGTCCCAGAGTGGTGTCCCAGAGTGGTGTCCCAGAGTGGTGTCCCAGAGTGGTGTCCCAGAGTGGTGTCCCCGAGTGATGCGGTGGTGTCCCAGAGTGGTGTCCCCGAGTGATGCGGTGGTGTCTCAGAGTGGTGTCCCCGAGTGATGCGGTGGTGTCTCCGAGTGGTGTCCCCGAGTGATGCGGTGGTGTCCCCGAGTGGTGTCCCCGAGTGATGCGGTGGTGTCCCCGAGTGGTGCGGTGGTGTCCCCGAGTGGTGCCCCGAGTGATGCGGTGGTGTCCCCGAGTGGTGTCCCCGAGTGATGCGGTGGTGTCCCCGAGTGGTGCGGTGGTGTCCCCGAGTGGTGCCCCGAGTGATGCGGTGGTGTCCCCGAGTGGTGTCCCCGAGTGATGCGGTGGTGTCTCAGAGTGGTGTCCCCGAGTGATGCGGTGGTGTCTCAGAGTGGTGTCCCCGAGTGATGCGGTGGTGTCTCAGAGTGGTGTCCCAGAGTGATGCGGTGGTGTCTCAGAGTGGTGTCCCCGAGTGATGTGGTGGTGTCCCCGAGTGATGTGGTGGTGTCCCCGAGTGATGCGGTGGTGTCCCCGAGTGATGCGGTGGTGTCCCCGAGTGATGCGGTGGTGTCCCCGAGTGATGCGGTGGTGTCCCCGAGTGATGCGGTGGTGTCCCCGAGTGATGCGGTGGTGTCCCCGAGTGATGCGGTGGTGTCCCCGAGTGATGCGGTGGTGTCCCCGAGTGATGCTGTGGTGTCCCCGAGTGATACGGTGGTGTCCCCGAGTGATGCGGTGGTGTCCCCGAGTGATGCGGTGGTGTCCCCGAGTGGTGTCCCGAGTGATGCGGTGGTGTCCCCGATTGGTGTCCCGAGTGATGCGGTGGTGTCCCCGAGTGGTGCCCCGAGTGGTGCGGTGGTGTCCCCGAGTGGTGCCCCGAGTGATGCGGTGGTGTCCCCGAGTGATGCGGTGGTGTCCCGAGTGATGCGGTGGTGTCCCCGATTGGTGTCCCGAGTGATGCGGTGGTGTCCCCGAGTGGTGTCCCGAGTGATGCGGTGGTGTCCCCGAGTGATGCGGTGGTGTCTCTGAGTGATGTCCCCGAGTGATGCGGTGGTGTCCCCGAGTGGTGCCCCGAGTGGTGCGGTGGTGTCCCCGAGTGGTGCCCCGAGTGATGCGGTGGTGTCCCCGAGTGGTGCGGTGGTGTCCCCGAGTGGTGTCCCCGAGTGATGCGGTGGTGTCCCCGAGTGGTGCGGTGGTGTCCCCGAGTGGTGTCCCCGAGTGATGCGGTGGTGTCCCCGAGTGATGCGGTGGTGTCCCCGAGTGATGCGGTGGTGTCCCAGAGTGATGCGGTGGTGTCCCCGAGTGATGCGGTGGTGTCCCCGAGTGATGCGGTGGTGTCCCCGAGTGATGCGGTGGTGTCCCCGAGTGGTGTCCCGAGTGATGCGGTGGTGTCCCCGAGTGGTGTCCCGAGTGATGCGGTGGTGTCCCCGAGTGATGCGGTGGTGTCTCCGAGTGATGCGGTGGTGTCTCCGAGTGATGCGGTGGTGTCTCCGAGTGATGCGGTGGTGTCCCCGAGTGGTGTCCCCGAGTGATGCGGTGGTGTCCCCGAGTGGTGTCCCCGAGTGATGCGGTGGTGTCTCTGAGTGGTGTCCCCGAGTGATGCGGTGGTGTCCCCGAGTGGTGCCCCGAGTGGTGCGGTGGTGTCCCCGAGTGGTGCCCCGAGTGATGCGGTGGTGTCCCCGAGTGGTGTCCAGAGTGATGCGGTGGTGTCCCGAGTGATGCGGTGGTGTCCCCGAGTGATGCGGTGGTGTCCCAGAGTGATGCGGTGGTGTCCCAGAGTGGTGTCCCCGAGTGATGCGGTGGTGTCCCCGAGTGGTGTCCCCGAGTGGTGCGGTGGTGTCCCCGAGTGGTGCGGTGGTGTCTCCGAGTGGTGCGGTGGTGTCTCCGAGTGGTGCGGTGGTGTCTCCGAGTGATGCGGTGGTGTCTCCGAGTGATGCGGTGGTGTCCCCGAGAGATGCGGTGGTGTCCCCGAGGGATGCGGTGGTGTCCCAGAGGGATGCCGTGGTGTCCCAGAGTGATGCGGTGGTGTCCCAGAGTGATGCGGTGGTGTCCCAGAGTGATGCGGTGGTGTCCCAGAGTGATGCGGTGGTGTCCCAGAGTGGTGTCCCAGAGTGGTGTCCCAGAGTGGTGTCCCAGAGTGGTGTCCCAGAGTGGTGTCCCAGAGTGGTGTCCCAGAGTGGTGTCCCAGAGTGGTGTCCCAGAGTGGTGTCCCAGAGTGGTGTCCCAGAGTGGTGTCCCAGAGTGGTGTCCCAGAGTGGTGTCCCAGAGTGGTGTCCCAGGGTGGTGTCCCAGAGTGGTGTCCCAGAGTGGTGTCCCAGAGTGGTGTCCCAGAGTGGTGTCCCAGAGTGGTGTCCCAGAGTGGTGTCCCCGAGTGGTGCGGTGGTGTCCCCGAGTGGTGCGGTGGTGTCCCCGAGTGGTGCGGTGGTGTCCCCGAGTGGTGCGGTGGTGTCCCCGAGTGGTGCGGTGGTGTCCCCGATTGGTGCCCCGAGTGATGGGTGGTGTCGCCGAGGGATGCGGTGGTGTCCCCGAGTGGTGCGGTGGTGTCCCCGAGTGGTGCCCCGAGTGATGCGGTGGTGTCCCCGAGTGATGCGGTGGTGTCCCCGAGTGATGTCCCCGAGTGATGCGGTGGTGTCCCCGAGGGGTGCGGTGGTGTCCCCGAGGGATGCGGTGGTGTCCCCGAGTGATGCGGTGGTGTCCCCGAGTGATGCGGTGGTGTCCCAGAGTGATGCGGTGGTGTCCCAGAGTGATGCGGTGGTGTCCCAGAGTGATGCGGTGGTGTCCCAGAGTGGTGTCCCAGAGTGGTGTCCCAGAGTGGTGTCCCAGAGTGGTGTCCCAGAGTGGTGTCCCAGAGTGATGCGGTGGTGTCCCCGAGTGATGCGGTGGTGTCCCCGAGTGATGCGGTGGTGTCCCAGAGTGATGCGGTGGTGTCCCAGAGTGATGCGGTGGTGTCCCAGAGTGATGCGGTGGTGTCCCAGAGTGGTGTCCCAGAGTGGTGTCCCAGAGTGGTGTCCCAGAGTGGTGTCCCAGAGTGGTGTCCCAGAGTGGTGTCCCAGAGTGGTGTCCCAGAGTGGTGTCCCAGAGTGGTGTCCCAGAGTGGTGTCCCAGAGTGGTGTCCCAGAGTGGTGTCCCAGAGTGGTGTCCCAGAGTGGTGTCCCAGAGTGGTGTCCCAGAGTGGTGTCCCAGAGTGGTGTCCCCGAGTGGTGTCCCAGAGTGATGCGGTGGTGTCCCAGAGTGGTGCGGTGGTGTCCCAGAGTGGTGCGGTGGTGTCCCCGAGTGGTGCGGTGGTGTCCCCGAGTGGTGCCCCGAGTGATGCGGTGGTGTCCCCGAGTGATGCGGTGGTGTCCCCGAGTGATGTCCCCGAGTGATGCGGTGGTGTCTCCGAGTGATGTCCCCGAGTGATGCGGTGGTGTCTCCGAGTGATGTCCCCGAGTGATGCGGTGGTGTCTCCGAGTGATGTCCCCGAGTGATGCGGTGGTGTCCCCGAGTGGTGCGGTGGTGTCCCCGAGTGGTGCCCCGAGTGATGCGGTGGTGTCCCCGAGTGATGCGGTGGTGTCCCCGAGTGGTGTCCCCGAGTGATGTCCCCGAGTGATGCGGTGGTGTCCCCGAGTGATGTGGTGGTGTCCCCGAGTGATGTGGTGGTGTCCCCGAGTGATGCGGTGGTGTCCCAGAGTGGTGTCCCAGAGTGGTGTCCCAGAGTGGTGTCCCAGAGTGGTGTCCCAGAGTGGTGTCCCAGAGTGGTGTCCCAGAGTGGTGTCCCAGAGTGGTGTCCCAGAGTGGTGTCCCAGAGTGGTGTCCCAGAGTGGTGTCCCAGAGTGGTGTCCCAGAGTGGTGTCCCAGAGTGGTGTCCCAGAGTGGTGTCCCAGAGTGGTGTCCCCGAGTGGTGTCCCAGAGTGATGCGGTGGTGTCCCAGAGTGGTGCGGTGGTGTCCCAGAGTGGTGCGGTGGTGTCCCCGAGTGGTGCGGTGGTGTCCCCGAGTGGTGCCCCGAGTGATGCGGTGGTGTCCCCGAGTGATGCGGTGGTGTCCCCGAGTGATGTCCCCGAGTGATGCGGTGGTGTCTCCGAGTGATGTCCCCGAGTGATGCGGTGGTGTCTCCGAGTGATGTCCCCGAGTGATGCGGTGGTGTCTCCGAGTGATGTCCCCGAGTGATGCGGTGGTGTCCCCGAGTGGTGCGGTGGTGTCCCCGAGTGGTGCCCCGAGTGATGCGGTGGTGTCCCCGAGTGATGCGGTGGTGTCCCCGAGTGGTGTCCCCGAGTGATGTCCCCGAGTGATGCGGTGGTGTCTCCGAGTGATGTCCCCGAGTGATGCGGTGGTGTCTCCGAGTGATGTCCCCGAGTGATGCGGTGGTGTCTCCGAGTGATGTCCCCGAGTGATGCGGTGGTGTCTCCGAGTGATGTCCCCGAGTGATGCGGTGGTGTCTCCGAGTGGTGTCCCCGAGTGATGCGGTGGTGTCTCCGAGTGGTGTCCCCGAGTGATGCGGTGGTGTCCCTGAGGGATGTGGTGGTGTCCCCGAGGGATGCGGTGGTGTCCCTGAGGGATGTGGTGGTGTCCCCGAGGGATGCGGTGGTGTCCCCGAGGGATGCCGTGGTGTCCCCGAGGGATGCCGTGGTGTCCCCGAGGGATGCCGTGGTGTCCCTGAGGGATGTCCCAGAGTGGTGTCCCAGAGTGGTGTCCCAGAGTGGTGTCCCAGAGTGGTGTCCCAGAGTGGTGTCCCAGAGTGGTGTCCCAGAGTGGTGTCCCAGAGTGGTGTCCCAGAGTGGTGTCCCCGAGTGATGCGGTGGTGTCCCCGAGTGGTGTCCCCGAGGGATGCGGTGGTGTCCCCGAGGGATGCGGTGGTGTCCCCGAGTGATGCGGTGGTGTCCCAGAGTGATGCGGTGGTGTCCCCGAGTGGTGCGGTGGTGTCCCCGAGTGATGCGGTGGTGTCCCCGAGTGATGCGGTGGTGTCTCCGAGTGATGCGGTGGTGTCTCCGAGTGATGTCCCCGAGTGATGCGGTGGTGTCTCCGAGTGATGTCCCCGAGTGATGCGGTGGTGTCTCCGAGTGATGTCCCCGAGTGATGCGGTGGTGTCTCCGAGTGATGTCCCCGAGTGATGCGGTGGTGTCTCCGAGTGATGTCCCCGAGTGATGCGGTGGTGTCCCCGAGTGATGCGGTGGTGTCTCCGAGTGGTGTCCCCGAGTGATGCGGTGGTGTCCCCGAGAGATGTGGTGGTGTCTCCGAGTGGTGTCCCCGAGTGATGCGGTGGTGTCCCCGAGGGATGCGGTGGTGTCCCCGAGGGATGTCCCCGAGGGATGTCCCAGAATGGTGTGCCAGAGTGGTGTGCCAGAGTGGTGTGCCAGAGTGGTGTGCCAGAGTGGTGTCCCAGAGTGATGTCCCCCGAGTGATGCGGTGGTGTCTCAGAGTGGTGTCCCCGAGTGATGCGGTGGTGTCTCAGAGTGGTGTCCCCGAGTGATGCGGTGGTGTCTCCGAGTGGTGTCCCCGAGTGATGCGGTGGTGTCTCCGAGTGGTGTCCCCGAGTGATGCGGTGGTGTCTCCGAGTGGTGTCCCCGAGTGATGCGGTGGTGTCCCCGAGTGGTGTCCCCGAGTGATGCGGTGGTGTCCCCGAGTGGTGCGGTGGTGTCCCCGAGTGTTGCCCCGAGTGATGCGGTGGTGTCCCCGAGTGGTGTCCCCGAGTGATGCGGTGGTGTCCCCGAGTGGTGCGGTGGTGTCCCCGAGTGGTGCCCCGAGTGATGCGGTGGTGTCCCCGAGTGGTGTCCCCGAGTGATGCGGTGGTGTCCCCGAGTGATGCGGTGGTGTCTCAGAGTGGTGTCCCCGAGTGATGCGGTGGTGTCTCAGAGTGGTGTCCCAGAGTGATGCGGTGGTGTCTCAGAGTGGTGTCCCCGAGTGATGTGGTGGTGTCCCCGAGTGATGTGGTGGTGTCCCCGAGTGATGTGGTGGTGTCCCCGAGTGATGCGGTGGTGTCCCAGAGTGGTGTCCCAGAGTGGTGTCCCAGAGTGGTGTCCCAGAGTGGTGTCCCAGAGTGGTGTCCCAGAGTGGTGTCCCAGAGTGGTGTCCCAGAGTGGTGTCCCAGAGTGGTGTCCCAGAGTGGTGTCCCAGAGTGGTGTCCCAGAGTGGTGTCCCAGAGTGGTGTCCCAGAGTGGTGTCCCAGAGTGGTGTCCCAGAGTGGTGTCCCAGGGTGATGCGGTGGTGTCCCCGAGTGGTGCGGTGGTGTCCCCGAGGGATGCGGTGGTGTCCCCGAGGGATGCGGTGGTGTCCCCGAGGGATGCGGTGGTGTCCCCGAGGGATGCGGTGGTGTCCCCGAGGGATGCGGTGGTGTCCCCGAGTGATGCGGTGGTGTCCCAGAGTGATGCGGTGGTGTCCCAGAGTGATGCGGTGGTGTCCCAGAGTGGTGTCCCAGAGTGGTGTCCCAGAGTGGTGTCCCAGAGTGGTGTCCCAGAGTGGTGTCCCAGAGTGATGCGGTGGTGTCCCCGAGTGGTGTCCCCGAGTGGTGCGGTGGTGTCCCCGAGTGGTGCGGTGGTGTCCCCGAGTGGTGCCCCGAGTGATGCGGTGGTGTCCCCGAGTGATGCGGTGGTGTCCCCGAGTGGTGTCCCCGAGTGATGCAGTGGTGTCCCGAGTGATGCGGTGGTGTCTCCGAGTGATGTCCCCGAGTGATGCGGTGGTGTCTCCGAGTGATGTCCCCGAGTGATGCGGTGGTGTCTCCGAGTGATGTCCCCGAGTGATGCGGTGGTGTCTCCGAGTGGTGTCCCCGAGTGATGCGGTGGTGTCTCCGAGTGGTGTCCCCGAGTGATGCGGTGGTGTCCCTGAGGGATGTGGTGGTGTCCCTGAGGGATGCGGTGGTGTCCCCGAGGGATGCGGTGGTGTCCCCGAGGGATGCGGTGGTGTCCCCGAGGGATGCGGTGGTGTCCCCGAGGGATGCGGTGGTGTCCCCGAGGGATGCGGTGGTGTCCCCGAGGGATGCCGTGGTGTCCCCGAGGGATGCCGTGGTGTCCCCGAGGGATGCGGTGGTGTCCCCGAGGGATGCGGTGGTGTCCCCGAGGGATGCGGTGGTGTCCCCGAGGGATGCCGTGGTGTCCCCGAGGGATGCCGTGGTGTCCCTGAGGGATGCGGTGGTGTCCCCGAGTGGTGCGGTGGTGTCCCCGAGTGGTGCGGTGGTGTCCCCGAGTGGTGCGGTGGTGTCCCCGAGTGGTGCGGTGGTGTCCCCGATTGGTGCCCCGAGTGATGGGTGGTGTCGCCGAGGGATGCGGTGGTGTCGCCGAGGGATGCGGTGGTGTCGCCGAGGGATGCGGTGGTGTCCCCGAGTGGTGCGGTGGTGTCCCCGAGTGGTGCCCCGAGTGATGCGGTGGTGTCCCCGAGTGATGCGGTGGTGTCCCCGAGTGATGTCCCCGAGTGATGCGGTGGTGTCCCCGAGGGGTGCGGTGGTGTCCCCGAGGGATGCGGTGGTGTCCCCGAGTGATGCGGTGGTGTCCCCGAGTGATGCGGTGGTGTCCCAGAGTGATGCGGTGGTGTCCCAGAGTGATGCGGTGGTGTCCCAGAGTGATGCGGTGGTGTCCCAGAGTGGTGTCCCAGAGTGGTGTCCCAGAGTGGTGTCCCAGAGTGGTGTCCCAGAGTGGTGTCCCAGAGTGGTGTCCCAGAGTGGTGTCCCAGAGTGATGCGGTGGTGTCCCCGAGTGATGCGGTGGTGTCCCCGAGTGATGCGGTGGTGTCCCAGAGTGATGCGGTGGTGTCCCAGAGTGATGCGGTGGTGTCCCAGAGTGATGCGGTGGTGTCCCAGAGTGGTGTCCCAGAGTGGTGTCCCAGAGTGGTGTCCCAGAGTGGTGTCCCAGAGTGGTGTCCCAGAGTGGTGTCCCAGAGTGGTGTCCCAGAGTGGTGTCCCAGAGTGGTGTCCCAGAGTGGTGTCCCAGAGTGGTGTCCCAGAGTGGTGTCCCAGAGTGGTGTCCCAGAGTGGTGTCCCAGAGTGGTGTCCCAGAGTGGTGTCCCCGAGTGGTGTCCCAGAGTGATGCGGTGGTGTCCCAGAGTGGTGCGGTGGTGTCCCAGAGTGGTGCGGTGGTGTCCCCGAGTGGTGCGGTGGTGTCCCCGAGTGGTGCCCCGAGTGATGCGGTGGTGTCCCCGAGTGATGCGGTGGTGTCCCCGAGTGATGTCCCCGAGTGATGCGGTGGTGTCTCCGAGTGATGTCCCCGAGTGATGCGGTGGTGTCTCCGAGTGATGTCCCCGAGTGATGCGGTGGTGTCTCCGAGTGATGTCCCCGAGTGATGCGGTGGTGTCCCCGAGTGGTGCGGTGGTGTCCCCGAGTGGTGCCCCGAGTGATGCGGTGGTGTCCCCGAGTGATGCGGTGGTGTCCCCGAGTGGTGTCCCCGAGTGATGTCCCCGAGTGATGCGGTGGTGTCCCCGAGTGATGTGGTGGTGTCCCCGAGTGATGTGGTGGTGTCCCCGAGTGATGCGGTGGTGTCCCAGAGTGGTGTCCCAGAGTGGTGTCCCAGAGTGGTGTCCCAGAGTGGTGTCCCAGAGTGGTGTCCCAGAGTGGTGTCCCAGAGTGGTGTCCCAGAGTGGTGTCCCAGAGTGGTGTCCCAGAGTGGTGTCCCAGAGTGGTGTCCCAGAGTGGTGTCCCAGAGTGGTGTCCCAGAGTGGTGTCCCAGAGTGGTGTCCCCGAGTGGTGTCCCAGAGTGATGCGGTGGTGTCCCAGAGTGGTGCGGTGGTGTCCCCGAGTGGTGCGGTGGTGTCCCCGAGTGGTGCGGTGGTGTCCCCGAGTGGTGCCCCGAGTGATGCGGTGGTGTCCCCGAGTGATGCGGTGGTGTCCCCGAGTGATGTCCCCGAGTGATGCGGTGGTGTCTCCGAGTGATGTCCCCGAGTGATGCGGTGGTGTCTCCGAGTGATGTCCCCGAGTGATGCGGTGGTGTCCCCGAGTGGTGCGGTGGTGTCCCCGAGTGGTGCCCCGAGTGATGCGGTGGTGTCCCCGAGTGATGCGGTGGTGTCCCCGAGTGGTGTCCCCGAGTGATGTCCCCGAGTGATGCGGTGGTGTCTCCGAGTGATGTCCCCGAGTGATGCGGTGGTGTCTCCGAGTGATGTCCCCGAGTGATGCGGTGGTGTCTCCGAGTGATGTCCCCGAGTGATGCGGTGGTGTCTCCGAGTGATGTCCCCGAGTGATGCGGTGGTGTCTCCGAGTGGTGTCCCCGAGTGATGCGGTGGTGTCTCCGAGTGGTGTCCCCGAGTGATGCGGTGGTGTCCCTGAGGGATGTGGTGGTGTCCCCGAGGGATGCGGTGGTGTCCCTGAGGGATGTGGTGGTGTCCCCGAGGGATGCGGTGGTGTCCCCGAGGGATGCCGTGGTGTCCCCGAGGGATGCCGTGGTGTCCCCGAGGGATGCCGTGGTGTCCCTGAGGGATGTCCCAGAGTGGTGTCCCAGAGTGGTGTCCCAGAGTGGTGTCCCAGAGTGGTGTCCCAGAGTGGTGTCCCAGAGTGGTGTCCCAGAGTGGTGTCCCAGAGTGGTGTCCCCGAGTGATGCGGTGGTGTCCCCGAGTGGTGTCCCCGAGTGATGCGGTGGTGTCCCCGAGGGATGCGGTGGTGTCCCCGAGGGATGCGGTGGTGTCCCCGAGTGATGCGGTGGTGTCCCAGAGTGATGCGGTGGTGTCCCCGAGTGGTGCGGTGGTGTCCCCGAGTGATGCGGTGGTGTCCCCGAGTGATGCGGTGGTGTCTCCGAGTGATGCGGTGGTGTCTCCGAGTGATGTCCCCGAGTGATGCGGTGGTGTCTCCGAGTGATGTCCCCGAGTGATGCGGTGGTGTCTCCGAGTGATGTCCCCGAGTGATGCGGTGGTGTCTCCGAGTGATGTCCCCGAGTGATGCGGTGGTGTCTCCGAGTGATGTCCCCGAGTGATGCGGTGGTGTCCCCGAGTGATGCGGTGGTGTCTCCGAGTGGTGTCCCCGAGTGATGCGGTGGTGTCCCCGAGAGATGTGGTGGTGTCTCCGAGTGGTGTCCCCGAGTGATGCGGTGGTGTCCCCGAGGGATGCGGTGGTGTCCCCGAGGGATGTCCCCGAGGGATGTCCCAGAATGGTGTGCCAGAGTGGTGTGCCAGAGTGGTGTGCCAGAGTGGTGTGCCAGAGTGGTGTCCCAGAGTGATGTCCCCCGAGTGATGCGGTGGTGTCTCAGAGTGGTGTCCCCGAGTGATGCGGTGGTGTCTCCGAGTGGTGTCCCCGAGTGATGCGGTGGTGTCTCCGAGTGGTGTCCCCGAGTGATGCGGTGGTGTCTCCGAGTGGTGTCCCCGAGTGATGCGGTGGTGTCCCCGAGTGGTGTCCCCGAGTGATGCGGTGGTGTCCCCGAGTGGTGCGGTGGTGTCCCCGAGTGTTGCCCCGAGTGATGCGGTGGTGTCCCCGAGTGGTGTCCCCGAGTGATGCGGTGGTGTCCCCGAGTGGTGCGGTGGTGTCCCCGAGTGGTGCCCCGAGTGATGCGGTGGTGTCCCCGAGTGGTGTCCCCGAGTGATGCGGTGGTGTCCCCGAGTGATGCGGTGGTGTCTCAGAGTGGTGTCCCCGAGTGATGCGGTGGTGTCTCAGAGTGGTGTCCCAGAGTGATGCGGTGGTGTCTCAGAGTGGTGTCCCCGAGTGATGTGGTGGTGTCCCCGAGTGATGTGGTGGTGTCCCCGAGTGATGTGGTGGTGTCCCCGAGTGATGCGGTGGTGTCCCAGAGTGGTGTCCCAGAGTGGTGTCCCAGAGTGGTGTCCCAGAGTGGTGTCCCAGAGTGGTGTCCCAGAGTGGTGTCCCAGAGTGGTGTCCCAGAGTGGTGTCCCAGAGTGGTGTCCCAGAGTGGTGTCCCAGAGTGGTGTCCCAGAGTGGTGTCCCAGAGTGGTGCGGTGGTGTCCCCGAGGGATGCGGTGGTGTCCCCGAGGGATGCGGTGGTGTCCCCGAGGGATGCGATGGTGTCCCCGAGGGATGCGGTGGTGTCCCCGAGGGATGCGGTGGTGTCCCCGAGTGATGCGGTGGTGTCCCAGAGTGATGCGGTGGTGTCCCAGAGTGATGCGGTGGTGTCCCAGAGTGGTGTCCCAGAGTGGTGTCCCAGAGTGGTGTCCCAGAGTGGTGTCCCAGAGTGGTGTCCCAGAGTGATGCGGTGGTGTCCCCGAGTGGTGTCCCCGAGTGGTGCGGTGGTGTCCCCGAGTGGTGCGGTGGTGTCCCCGAGTGGTGCCCCGAGTGATGCGGTGGTGTCCCCGAGTGATGCGGTGGTGTCCCCGAGTGGTGTCCCCGAGTGATGCAGTGGTGTCCCGAGTGATGCGGTGGTGTCTCCGAGTGATGTCCCCGAGTGATGCGGTGGTGTCTCCGAGTGATGTCCCCGAGTGATGCGGTGGTGTCTCCGAGTGATGTCCCCGAGTGATGCGGTGGTGTCTCCGAGTGGTGTCCCCGAGTGATGCGGTGGTGTCTCCGAGTGGTGTCCCCGAGTGATGCGGTGGTGTCCCTGAGGGATGTGGTGGTGTCCCTGAGGGATGCGGTGGTGTCCCCGAGGGATGCGGTGGTGTCCCCGAGGGATGCGGTGGTGTCCCCGAGGGATGCGGTGGTGTCCCCGAGGGATGCGGTGGTGTCCCCGAGGGATGCGGTGGTGTCCCCGAGGGATGCCGTGGTGTCCCCGAGGGATGCCGTGGTGTCCCCGAGGGATGCGGTGGTGTCCCCGAGGGATGCGGTGGTGTCCCCGAGGGATGCGGTGGTGTCCCCGAGGGATGCCGTGGTGTCCCCGAGGGATGCCGTGGTGTCCCTGAGGGATGCGGTGGTGTCCCTGAGGGATGCGGTGGTGTCCCTGAGGGATGCGGTGGTGTCCCTGAGGGATGCGGTGGTGTCCCCGAGGGATGCGGTGGTGTCCCCGAGTGATGCGGTGGTGTCCCAGAGTGGTGTCCCAGAGTGGTGTCCCAGAGTGGTGTCCCAGAGTGGTGTCCCAGAGTGGTGTCCCAGAGTGGTGTCCCAGAGTGGTGTCCCCGAGTGATGCGGTGGTGTCCCAGAGTGGTGTCCCCGAGTGATGCGGTGGTGTCCCAGAGTGGTGTCCCCGAGTGATGCGGTGGTGTCCCAGAGTGGTGTCCCCGAGTGATGCGGTGGTGTCCCCGAGTGATGCGGTGGTGTCCCCGAGTGATGCGGTGGTGTCCCCGAGTGGTGCGGTGGTGTCCCCGAGTGGTGCCCCGAGTGATGCGGTGGTGTCCCCGAGTGATGCGGTGGTGTCCCCGAGTGATGCGGTGGTGTCCCCGAGTGATGCGGTGGTGTCCCCGAGTGATGCGGTGGTGTCTCCGAGTGATGTCCCCGAGTGATGCGGTGGTGTCTCCGAGTGATGTCCCCGAGTGATGCGGTGGTGTCTCCGAGTGATGTCCCCGAGTGATGCGGTGGTGTCCCCGAGTGATGCGGTGGTGTCTCCGAGTGGTGTCCCCGAGTGATGCGGTGGTGTCCCCGAGAGATGTGGTGGTGTCTCCGAGTGGTGTCCCCGAGTGATGCGGTGGTGTCTCCGAGTGGTGTCCCCGAGTGATGCGGTGGTGTCCCCGAGGGATGCGGTGGTGTCCCCGAGGGATGTCCCCGAGGGATGTCCCAGAGTGGTGTGCCAGAGTGGTGTGCCAGAGTGGTGTGCCAGAGTGGTGTCCCAGAGTGATGTCCCCCGAGTGATGCGGTGGTGTCTGAGTGGTGTCCCTGAGTGATGCGGTGGTGTCTCCGAGTGGTGTCCCCGAGTGATGCGGTGGTGTCTCAGAGTGGTGTCCCCGAGTGATGCGGTGGTGTCCCCGAGTGATGCGGTGGTGTCCCCGAGTGGTGTCCCCGAGTGATGCGGTGGTGTCCCCGAGTGGTGCGGTGGTGTCCCCGAGTGGTGCCCCGAGTGATGCGGTGGTGTCCCCGAGTGGTGTCCCCGAGTGATGCGGTGGTGTCCCCGAGTGGTGCGGTGGTGTCCCCGAGTGGTGCCCCGAGTGATGCGGTGGTGTCCCCGAGTGGTGTCCCCGAGTGATGCGGTGGTGTCCCCGAGTGATGCGGTGGTGTCTCAGAGTGGTGTCCCCGAGTGATGCGGTGGTGTCTCAGAGTGGTGTCCCAGAGTGATGCGGTGGTGTCTCAGAGTGGTGTCCCCGAGTGATGTGGTGGTGTCCCCGAGTGATGCGGTGGTGTCCCCGAGTGATGCGGTGGTGTCCCCGAGTGGTGTCCCCGAGTGATGCGGTGGTGTCCCCGAGTGATGCGGTGGTGTCCCCGAGTGATGCGGTGGTGTCCCCGAGTGATGCGGTGGTGTCCCCGAGTGATGCGGTGGTGTCCCCGAGTGGTGTCCCGAGTGATGCGGTGGTGTCCCCGAGTGGTGTCCCGAGTGATGCGGTGGTGTCCCCGAGTGGTGTCCCGAGTGATGCGGTGGTGTCCCCGAGTGGTGTCCCGAGTGATGCGGTGGTGTCCCCGAGTGATGCGGTGGTGTCTCTGAGTGATGTCCCCGAGTGATGCGGTGGTGTCTCTGAGTGATGTCCCCGAGTGATGCGGTGGTGTCCCCGAGTGGTGCCCCGAGTGGTGCGGTGGTGTCCCCGAGTGGTGCCCCGAGTGATGCGGTGGTGTCCCCGAGTGGTGCGGTGGTGTCCCCGAGTGGTGTCCCCGAGTGATGCGGTGGTGTCCCCGAGTGATGCGGTGGTGTCCCGAGTGATGCGGTGGTGTCCCCGAGTGATGCGGTGGTGTCCCCGAGTGATGCGGTGGTGTCCCCGAGTGATGCGGTGGTGTCCCCGAGTGGTGTCCCGAGTGATGCGGTGGTGTCCCAGAGTGGTGTCCCGAGTGATGCGGTGGTGTCCCCGAGTGATGCGGTGGTGTCTCCGAGTGATGCGGTGGTGTCCCCGAGTGATGCGGTGGTGTCTCCGAGTGGTGTCCCCGAGTGATGCGGTGGTGTCTCTGAGTGGTGTCCCCGAGTGATGCGGTGGTGTCCCCGAGTGGTGCCCCGAGTGGTGCGGTGGTGTCCCCGAGTGGTGCCCCGAGTGATGCGGTGGTGTCCCCGAGTGGTGTCCCAGAGTGATGCGGTGGTGTCCCGAGTGATGCGGTGGTGTCCCCGAGTGATGCAGTGGTGTCCCAGAGTGATGCGGTGGTGTCCCCGAGTGGTGTCCCCGAGTGATGGGGTGGTGTCCCCGAGTGGTGTCCCCGAGTGGTGCGGTGGTGTCCCCGAGTGGTGCGGTGGTGTCTCCGAGTGATGCGGTGGTGTCCCCGAGTGATGCGGTGGTGTCCCCGAGAGATGCGGTGGTGTCCCCGAGGGATGCGGTGGTGTCCCCGAGGGATGCGGTGGTGTCCCCGAGTGATGCGGTGGTGTCCCCGAGTGATGCGGTGGTGTCCCCGAGTGATGCGGTGGTGTCCCCGAGTGATGCGGTGGTGTCCCAGAGTGATGCGGTGGTGTCCCAGAGTGATGTCCCAGAGTGATGTCCCAGAGTGATGTCCCAGAGTGATGTCCCAGAGTGGTGTCCCAGAGTGGTGTCCCAGAGTGGTGTCCCAGAGTGGTGTCCCAGAGTGGTGTCCCAGAGTGGTGTCCCAGAGTGGTGTCCCAGAGTGGTGTCCCAGAGTGGTGTCCCAGAGTGGTGTCCCAGAGTGGTGTCCCAGAGTGGTGTCCCAGAGTGGTGTCCCAGAGTGGTGTCCCAGAGTGGTGTCCCAGAGTGATGCGGTGGTGTCCCAGAGTGATGCGGTGGTGTCCCCGAGTGGTGCGGTGGTGTCCCCGAGTGATGCGGTGGTGTCCCCGAGTGGTGCGGTGGTGTCCCCGATTGGTGCCCCGAGTGATGCGGTGGTGTCCCCGAGTGGTGTCCCCGAGTGATGCGGTGGTGTCCCCGAGTGGTGTCCCCGAGTGATGCGGTGGTGTCCCCGAGTGGTGCGGTGGTGTCCCCGAGTGGTGCCCCGAGTGATGCGGTGGTGTCCCCGAGTGATGCGGTGGTGTCCCCGAGTGGTGTCCCCGAGTGATGCGGTGGTGTCCCCGAGTGGTGTCCCCGAGTGATGCGGTGGTGTCCCCGAGTGGTGTCCCCGAGTGATGCGGTGGTGTCTCCGAGTGGTGTCCCCGAGTGATGCGGTGGTGTCTCCGAGTGGTGTCCCCGAGTGATGCGGTGGTGTCCCCGAGTGATGTCCCCGAGTGATGCGGTGGTGTCTCCGAGTGGTGTCCCCGAGTGATGCGGTGGTGTCCCCGAGTGGTGTCCCCGAGTGATGCGGTGGTGTCCCCGAGTGGTGTCCCCGAGTGATGCGGTGGTGTCCCCGAGTGATGCGGTGGTGTCCCCGAGTGGTGCGGTGGTGTCCCCGAGTGGTGCGGTGGTTCCCCGAGTGATGCGGTGGTGTCCCCGAGTGGTGCGGTGGTGTCCCCGAGTGGTGTCCCCGAGTGATGCGGTGGTGTCCCCGAGTGGTGCCCCGAGTGATGCGGTGGTGTCCCCGAGTGGTGTCCCCGAGTGGTGTCCCCGAGTGATGCGGTGGTGTCCCCGAGTGGTGTCCCGAGTGATGCGGTGGTGTCTCCGAGTGATGTCCCCGAGTGATGCGGTGGTGTCTCCGAGTGATGTCCCCGAGTGATGCGGTGGTGTCTCCGAGTGATGTCCCCGAGTGATGCGGTGGTGTCCCCGAGTGATGCGGTGGTGTTCCCGAGTGGTGTCCCCGAGTGATGCTGTGGTGTCCCCGGGTGGTGTCCCCGGGTGATGCGGTGGTGTCCCCGAGTGATGCGGTGGTGTCCCCGAGGGATGCGGTGGTGTCCCCGAGGGATGCGGTGGTGTCCCCGAGTGATGCGGTGGTGTTATGTTACTGTTATGTTACTACGTTTTTTTGAGCGCACAGCTGCCCCAGCTAAGGGGCGTCCCGGCGCTATGACTGGAAAAGCAACATAACAAGCAGAACAGAAAAGATCAGAAAATATTAATAAGGCAGGGGAAAGAGATGCGTTTTAACAGCCTTCCTAAAGCCAGAAGATCCTCCAAGGCTCGAATGTGCACAGGAAGCGCATTCCAGAGCTTGGCAGCCAATACAGTGAAAGAACGACCGCCTAGTCTACTTTTTTTAAAACGCGGTACATGTGCTAGGTTTTGACTAGCAGAGCGAAGACTACGAGATGGCGTGTACAGGGTCAAAAGACGCTGGAGAATGGAAGGGGTGTTGGTTTTAAGAATTTTAAATGCGAAACACAACGTCTTAAACTCTATACGCCTGATTACTGGCAGCCAATGTAATTTGCAAATTGTACTGCGGGCTGAACAGAACCGTGGCAAGCCTACCAGAGCCCTGGCAGCCGCGTTCTGCACCCGTTGGAGTCGCAGGACCTCCGCCTGATTGGCGCCTAAAAACAGTGAACTTGCATAGTCAAGCCTTGATGCTATGCTGGCTTGAATCACCAACTGGCGGGTGGGGGCATCAAAAAATTTGAGGATAGGCCTCAAACCACGCAGGATGCCAAAGCATGTAGATGCCACCTTCTTAGTGTGACACGAGAAGGTAAGTTTGGAATCAAGCCACACGCCAAGGTTTTTGAGTTCAGAGACCGGTTTAGGCGGAGGACCCAGCTCGTTAGGCCACCAACTCGCACCCCACAGATCAGGATGTTTCCCTAACACCATCACCTCGGTTTTGAGGGCGTTGAGCTGTAGACAGTTGGTAGTAAGCCAGCTAGCAACAGCCCTCAAACCATCCGCAAAGTTGGATGCCAGCTGGTCAGAGTCCCCATTAAGAACCACTGCCAGCTGGGTATCGTCGGCGTAAGATACCATCGTGAGACCCCAACTCTTCGCAACCGTCGCCAAAGGTTGGACGTATAAGTTGAAAAGAGTGGGGCTCAACGCCGACCCTTGCGGAACTCCTTGAGTAATGGCGTGAGGTTTTGATCTGAATGGTGGCACTACTACCTGAAAAGATCGTTCCGAGAGAAACGACTGGAACCAATCCAACGCCTTGCCAGATATGCCCGCCTCACCAAGCCTGCGGATAAGAATGGTATGGGATACAGTGTCAAAGGCGGCACTTAGGTCTAATAAGACCAGTGCCGCCGTTTGACCTGCATCTAGTACAGAGCTGAGTTGTTCAACCATATATAGGAGTGCCGTCTCTGTACTATGGCCAGATCTAAAACCATTCTGTGTAGGATCCAGAAGGTGAGCGGAGTTCAGATGTTTCGTTAAGATGTTATTCACATGGGCCTCTGTGATCTTTGTCACCCATGGAAGGAGAGAGATGGGTCGATAACTCTCCGGCTTCACTGGATCCAGTCCCGGCTTTTTTATAATGGGCATAGCACAGGCAGCCTTCCAACTAGGTGGCACTGACCCAGTGGTGAGGGATTGATCCACCAATTTTCGAATCGGTGGGAGGCAAATAGACGCCGAGTCCAAAAACTGGGCCGGTCTCAGAGGGTCATCCGGCGACCCAGACTTAACCTTGGCTACTAGGAGATTGAACTCCAGTTCCGATGGTATGGGAAGGAAAGCCAGGCACTGTGATGTACGCAATGTAAAGGTCGTACTGTCAGAATCAGCTTTGGGTGTCCCCGAGTGATGCGGTGGTGTTCCCGAGTGATGCACTGGTGTCACAGAGTGATGCGGTGGTATCTCCGAGTGGTGCGGTGGTGTTCCCGAGTGATGCGGTGGTGTCCGAGTGGTGTCCCCGAGTGATGCGGTGGTGTCCCCGTGTGGTGTCCCCCAGTGAGGTGGTGGTGTCCCCCAGTGAGGTGGTGGTGTCCCCCAGTGAGGTGGTGGTGTCCCCGAGTGAGGTGGTGGTGTCCCCGAGTGAGGTGGTGGTGTCCCCGAGTGATGTAGGGTGTGTGAGGGTGAGGAGGTGTGAGGTTCCGAAGTAAATGGTGGCAGGGCAGACATCATAAAACAGAGGGCAACCTTTGAAGTCTGATGCCTAGGCACAAACAAATGGTGGTGCGCGATGTGCACGCGGGGGAGTGGCAGCCTTTGAAGTCTGATGCCGAGGCACAGACAAATAGTGGTGTGTTATGTGGCTGGCTCTGTGCACGCGCATAGATCACATTACGTGTATGCGATCCACAGCCGTTTTGGTAGTCTTTTCTTTTCCACTCACTATAAACTCGCCGGAGCAATGCACAAGCGCATTGGCTCAGGCGAGACCTAAAAAGCTACAGGAGGGAAAATCTAAGGGTTCTCCAGAGAGGAGTTTTAAAGGGGGATCGTGAGGATTGTAGTGTTGATAAGAGAGGAGTGAGATTTGTGCATAAACTAACCCTCTTGTAGCTTCATCATAATCTGTGGCGTGATTTCTGGTATTTGACTGTGAGAATCTATGGCTATTAACTATCTCCATTCTAATTTGGTCTTAAAATAATAACTGGATTCTCTCTGGTGGGCAAAGAGGAGGATATGTGATCTATTAGCTAGGGTGCTCACCGGTATCTCTTGAACTAGTCACTATTCCTGCAGCACCACTTAAACAGTTTAGTAATTCTGCAAATCATTTACCACCTTAATTTGTAAAAACCAGCTGTACGCTTTGCTGTTTAACCATCACTCCTACAACAAATCCCCCCCCCATGGTATCCTAAGTTTTGTAATGAGGTTTCTCCTAGACACTATCTTCTCTGTATAGCACTTCCTGTTACATTTGCTCCTTCTACAATAAAATGTGTAAAATCGTGTACTATAATTAGTTAGACAATGTTAGAAAGTTGATGCTTGAACGGGTGTGGATGTTACTTTATGTATCTCACCTTTAGCAGGAATGGTGTCTTATTGCAGCGTTATCCTGTATGTTGATTGCAAAGTGACAGAACAGAAGCTGCTCATGCTGGTGTGTACTCATCCTACCCATGGTGAGTGCAGATCTCAATAACAAGTGTGCTGAATACAATTTTTTTGTCTTCCCACAGAAATTTCTGGGAGCTAAAAAACATAACCCGTCAGCTGGAAACCGCAGCATGTCATTTCACGGAGGGAAGTCAGAAAGGTACTGCCAAAGCATTGTTTTGGTTAAGGTGACAGCATGGATAGCGTAAAATCCACTTGATCTTCCTGTTTCTTAAAAACTCAGTTAAGATCACGCATCCCATTGAGTAAAACTCATAAATTGGTACAAGAAGAAGAACTTTTCACTCGTAGTCTCCCCCACATCTTACCTGCTGTACTGTTTGTCTAAAAGGAGCAGTCCTACTCAAAGTGACACAGCTTTAACATGTTAGCTTTTTTCTGTCCTGCAAAGCTGAAGGAATTGACCCAGGCTTCCTGCTTCTAAACTCATTGTGACTTAAGTTTGTGGACACTTTGCCAAGGTTAAAGAGAAAACATATAGAACTCTTATTTTGAGGGATTAGGACATAAGGAGAGAGGGATAACCCACATATATTTAATTTGGCAGTATTCCATGTGGTGACATTTATCACTACACATCCAGGGCAGGCCAGAAAAGCGGCTCAAGTAAAGTTGGTATCGGATGTTTGGTAAGATCAGTGCATCAATCAAGAAGAAGTTGTTAATCATATTAGTTGTAAACATTACTTGCAGTGGGAAGAAATTCTGTTTTCTCACCCGTCTCCTTTTCTTCCACAGGGGTTTCAAGCACAGCTGGCCGAAGAGATAGTACCTGAAAACTGGAACCAAAAGGGGGACATTATGAGACCATCAGAGCAGTGAATTTCAGGGCTGCTGGTGCTGCAGGATTTGTGCTGGATTCTGTTTTTAATTAAAGTCCACTCTAGAGAAGCCGGCAGCTTCTCTGGATTTTTTTTTAGCATCATATTTGTTTTATGTTTGAAAATCTCTTTCCGGAAAGCAGCTATCCCGTACCTCATATAGCTCCCTACCCCACATTCTCCTGAAGTGTAGAATCACCTACCAGCACATCCTGACTCACATTGACTTGAACCATCAGGTTGAGCAGCCAGAACAAATTAATATGTACTTGCACTGAACTTTGCAGGCTGCCTCGCCCAACAGTCGAGCAAACCAGTCCTGCAAAACGTCGAGGGATCACCTATGTCAAGGAGTTTGTGCTGGCCAAGCATTCCTGGGACAACAAGACCAGCAATATAATACAATGTTGACTTCAACTTCAAATTAATTTCTGTTTTCTAGAATATTACTTGCCTTTTTTGAGTGTGGGGAAGTCTGCAAAGGGGGGGGGAACTCCAGCCATTTACTTTGATTCACAAAATGACTAGTTTTCTGCTGCCCATATTGTTCACGAATTACATATTTTCCCCTGCTTTGGCATTCTCTCAATTGAAATGTGGTCAACCTGGTTGGGCATCATGCATTAACCTATCATGGAAGCAGCAGCAACCACTACGCTCATTGGTAACTTCCCTTGCACAACTCTGCCTTTGATTTGGCGAGTGGAGGATGAGAACTTTGCAGTAGGTTACTCCGAGAAGAGTGTTTGGTGGTCACTGAAACCAGGTGGATTTTGTATTAATATTATTATTGTGGGGTATGTCAGGTCTGTAGTCCTGCCGTTCACGATCAGCTGCCTACCTGCCTCATTAAATTTTAACAAAAAAAGTTCTGTGTTTGTGAAGAGAACTGTAGTCTGAGTCATCTCTTGATGAATGTTCTTAAGCAGCACACAAAAAAGTTCGTGCTGCAGGCACAGGATGGTCTATTTTCAGTGGGTGAAGCTGATGAACTTTTTTTTCTATTTCTATACTTCAGACTTGTTAGGATTTGTCATTTTTTACTGTCTGCCTGAAATAATTTCCTCTGATTACTACACATTTTACAATCATGTTAACTTGTTTCCTCCCACTGCTATGTGTGTTGAGCTCCCTTTCCACCCTCCTCTTTTCCTGTTTGGGAACTATCTGCACTGCAGGCAGAAAAAAAGGATTCTCTTAAAGAATGCGGTTGCTTTAAATAATAAGGTCAACAGTGTAAGAGTTCTAACTTTTGTGCGGGTCCTACCTGTGTCATTAATCATCCCATGCAAAACTGCCCCCCTGTCGTCAGTCTAGGAATCTGGGTGTACAATGCAAAGTTAGCATTTATTACAGAACACTCTCTTAAATAAAATAAATAGGTGCAATGTTAAATAGTTTTATATAGCGCTGGTCAGACCTGAAGGTATCTGACCGCTTTACTACATTTATCATGAATCGATCAAATACAAAGAAGATAACAGTAATAAATTGTATGATTCCGAATCCAGTTCAGGGGGGGGGGGGGACAAAAGAGCACGACAAGAGGTAGGCGCCTTCTTTTCAAAGTGACTATGTATATCAGTGGGCAAGATTCTACATTAAGCAACAGCTATCCATTCGGAAAAGTTTGGTTGAGGAAGAGGTCCTTGAGCTGGCTTTTGAATTTTATAAAGTAGGGGTTCGTCTAGATGTGGACTGGGATGAGTTCCAGATTTTGGGCGCATTTCCAGAGAAGGAGCGTGATAAGGCTTTTTGTTTGTGGCTTTTCGGAGGAATGAGAAGTAGAGAGTTAGTGCTTCTGGGGTTCCTTGTCTGACCGAGCTTGGTGAGTTTGGACGCCAGTTAGGCAGGTTTACCTGTGTGCAATGCTTTGTGTGTGAGACAGGCATTCCGATTGGGAGCCATTTTAACTCTTGAGAGCGGGAGAGATGTGTTCGTATTTCTTTACTCCAGTGATCATCCTGGCTGCTGCATTTAGAGTTGTTTTGAGGGGAGCTGGGTGGGATTTTGCTGCGCCTGCGAGTGTTGCTTTCCTGTAATCCAATCTGGACAACACCAGGGATTGAGTAGCCTGTTTGAGGTCATTGGGAGGGATGAAGGTTTTTATTTTGTTGAGTAGTTTTAGGTTGAAGAAGGTGCTCTTAGCAGCGTTCTTGATATGTTTGACCATGTCTAAATTTGGATCCAAAGTGATTCCCAGTGATTTGGCAGAGGTAACATCGCATTTGAGGGCATCATTGGTTTTTAGCCAGTCTGCGATTTGGTGGGTCTGGTCTTTGTTGGCTATGAGAAGGATTTCCGTTTTCTCTTGGTTGAGTTTCAGGTGGTTGAGGGATAGCAAGTGTTGGATTTCTCTTATAGTGATGTTTAGTCTCTGAATGTCACCAATGGAGGAAGTTTCTAGGTAGTTCTGGGTATTGTCTGCATGTAGGTTGAAGGGGATGTTGGCTTTTTTTAAGTGGTGGTGAGGGGCTCCATGTAGAGATTGAATAGTGATGGGGAGAGAACTGATCCTTGGGAGACACCCCTGCTTATTGGGAGCAGGTCAGACATGCAGTTTTTAATTGTTATTCTTTGGGTGTGTTCTGGAAAAAGGAGGTAAACTATTGCAGGACCACCTCTTCTGCTCCTACTCTTTCTCTAAGTACATTAATTAGCAGTTTGTGGTCCACCGTGTAGAAGGCTGGCGATAGACCCAAGAGTATGAGTAGACAGCATCGGTCCTTGTCTAGTGATTTGTAGATATCATCTATGACATTCAGGATCGCTGACTCAGTGCTGCATCCTTTTCTGAAGCCCGATTGATGAGTCTAGAAGGTTGTTACTGTCAGTGTGTTGGGTAAGTGGCACATCTCTCCAGGATTTTGGCTATGAATGGGAAATGGGAGATTGGAGACAGGCCTAAACTTATTGAGATCGTTAGGGTCAGAGTCTTGTTTTTTGAGTAATGGCGTGACTTGCCCGATTTTGAGGCATTCAGGCATGACCCCGGTTCTCAGGGAGCTGTTTATAATCTTGGGGGGGGGGGGGCTTCAGGCTCAGGTTTACACCGTACCAAGACTTCGAACGTCCCGCCCTCGGGCTCTGCACCGAAGGAGAGACTAAAGCCATCCGGCTCGAGCCAACCACTCAGCGCCGAGAAAACACCCTCGGCACCGAAGTGTAAACATCAGAGTTGCCACACCCTCTTACGTTGACAGCGACAAAACACTCTGTGCCGAAACCAACAAAAGACCCCTCTGCACTGAAAGAATCCGAGAAAAAGTCGGCGCCGAAGCAACTCGATAAAGCATAGACACTGAGAAAGCCGGATAAACCACTGGAACCGAAGAACCCAGATAAGACTTTGGTTCCGAAACCGACTGAAAAACCTTCGGCAACAAAGCATACAGAAAAGACTTTCGTGCCATCAAAACACAAGGCACCGAAAACTTCGGAACCGAGTAAGGCGATAGTACCGGACAATGTCCCAAAACACCCAAAATCAGTTTCTAAGGAAAATTCTTCGACACCAAGCAAGTCTGCAGAGTCTGAAGAACTTTTCTTCCCAGATCCAAAGCAAACTACTATATTTATCCACCCAAATACTGGTCATATAGTCACCAAGCTGCCTACAAAAAGGAAACCAGAACATTTACACCTAGTTCCAGTTCCTCCAAAGAAGATTAATATATCTACTAACACTTCTCCTCCACCTTCTCCCCCCGCACCTGATAACCCTAACTTAATAATTTCACCACCACACTTCACATTTAGAGGATAGTGATGATTCACAAGGACATGGAGATGTAGATGACAATGTAATGCCATTAAGTCCTGTCAATTCACCACAGGAGACAGACCCATGGCATAATTAGAACACAGATCCTGATATAACTAGTGATCCCGATTTTTTTCCCCTCAAAGCCATCCCCACCAGATGATAATGTGGGGTTTGCACAACTTATAAATAGGGCAGCTATCAAACTCCATTCAGATCCTGTAAAGGAGGACGTTTTGCTAGAAACTTTTGCACACCCGCAAAAATCTACTAATTTCTTGCCTATGCTACAAGGCCTTATTAGACATGCTACTGAGGTTGTTAAAGATCCAGTTAGAGCTAGGGTTCTTAACCCCAGAATTGATAAAAAAAATATAAAGCAGCTCCTAGTGACCCTATCTATATTAGGGGCAACTTCCCTTAGATTCTTTAGTGGTAGCCAATGCACGTAAAAGGGCAAACTCCCAAGAATCAGGTGACGCACCACCTCCTGATAAGGAATCTAAGTTATTAGACGCATAAGGAAAACTTATGGCGTCTCAGGCGGCTAATTCGTGGAAAATTGCAAACACACAATACCTGCTAGCAAGATACCACAGGGCTCACTATGATGAGCTAGAGAAACTCATTCAACACCTTCCACCAGAGTACAAAGACAAGGCTAATAACCTGGTACAAGAAGGCAAACTAATTACTAATACCTCAATAAAATGTGCACTAGACGCAGCAGGCACTGCGTCATGTGCCATAAATACTAGTGTGCTACTACGTAGACACGCATGGCTCAGAGTGGGTTTAAACAAGAGGTGCAAAATACAATTCTAAAGCAACCATTTGATCAAGAGCACCTTTTGGACCTGCAGTTGATCCATCTTTAGAAAAAATAAAAAAGATACAGAAACAGCTAAATCTATGGGGGCCCTGCAGACACCATAGGCCAGAGGTTCCTTTCGGAGTTCCTTTTACAGGGCAGGCTCCAAAATTAACACACCAGAACACCCAACATCCTCATACAAAAGTCCAAACCGAGGTTACTTTTCATGGGGATACAATAAAGGAGGTTACAGAGGTAACAACCAAAGGGATAGAGGCAGAGGGAACAACACCTGCAACTCCCCTAACACTAAACAGTGACTTCCCTACGCTTCCCCCTGATCATCCTACTCCTGTTGGGGGACGCATCTCACAGTTCCTACCTGTCTGGAACTCCATCACAACAGACAAGTGGGTAAGACAAATTATCCAGTATGGTTATTGCCTGTAACTCACATCTACACCTCCCATCATTCCTCCAAGACAGCGCCCAATGTCATTAGACCATCTAACGCTACTCAAACAAGAAGTCTTGGCAATGTTACAAAAGGATGCAATAGGGCCAGTTACTCTAATTCATCGAGGGACAGGAGTTTACAGCCTTTACTTCCTTATCCCAAAAAAGGATGGCTCTCTAAGACCAATACTGCATCTCAGGCCGTTAAATTGGTACATTCATTCAGACCACTTCCACATGGTCACTTTACAACAAGTGCTTCCATTACTCCATTTGACATTCCTGCCACCATGAACGGAACCTGCTCACCACCAGCGTCTCCACTGACAGACCGGGCAGCCGATATGGGCATAATTATCTCCCGTTGTTGATTTCAGCAAGTATTCCCCCGTAAGACGGCGCATTTCTCTACCGCATTGAATGTTTTATCCCGGCTACTCGCCGAGAGAAGACTTCTTTACTTGCCCATCACTTATTCTGGATCTAGCTGAATAGCGGACTGCCAGGAGGCATTATCTTTACATTCAGGCAATCAATTGTTCAGTCCTGATGATCCCACCATTGTTTGTGTATGGGATCGAAACTTCGTCGACCAATTGAATAGTATCACGCTTAACTAATGTGTATAATGAGTGTGGTTACTATTTTGGATAGCTGTTTCATTCTCTGATCTAATCAAACTTCCATTTTTCTATTTTGCTTGGAATTTTTCATGATCATTGTTTTTGTTTCCTGTTCTACGTACTGGATGCAGGATTGCGTCCCGCTTTATTTTTTGTCTCTCATTTATGTTTAATTTATTTTATCCATTGTATTAAAACTCTGTCCGGCTGGACATTGTTCAAATATAGCACCTATCTGGGTCTATACTTTATTTGTCGCTGTATAAAATTCTAAGGACCATTGTTTAATGATCTGCATTACTACAGCAAGGCGACTTTCTCTCCACTATAGATCTAAAAGATGCCTACTTCCACATTCCACTACATCCCTCTCACAGGAAATATCTCAGATTCATGGTAGATGGTCAACACTACCAATTCAAGGTGCTTCCATTCGGAGTCACCACAGCACCCAGGGTCTTTACAAAATGCCTCGCAGTAGTTGCAGCACATCACAGAAGACAACAAATTCATGTCTTCCCCTACCTAGACGATTGGCTTATAAAAGCAAACTCCCAAAAAAGCTGTGTGCAACACACGCTTCAGACAGTACAGTTGCTTCACAATCTAGGATTTACAGTAAATCTAACCAAATCCCACCTCCAACCGTCTACAATGCAACAGTATCTAGGGGCAACAGTAAACACTCTGACAGCCAAAGCTTATCCCAATCCCATCAGGATATATGTTATACAAACACTAGTTCAAAAATTTCAACCACAACACACTCTACCAGCAAGTGTTCATGCAACTAATAGGAATGATGGCATCATGCATTTTTCTCGTCCCTCATGCAAAACTACAAATGCACCCATTACAAGAATGTCTAGCACAACAGTGGAACCAAGCTCAAGGTCAACTGACAGATCTGGTGTTAGTAGACAACCGCACCCATCGCTCTCTGCAGTGGCGGAGCACAAAAAACCTTGCCAAAGGACGGTCGTTCCTCTAGCCACTTGCACAGGTAGTGCTAATAGATGCGTCGCTCACCGGATGGGGAGCACATCTCAAAGACCATACCACTCCAGGGTTATGGACCTCTCAGCAAAAACAGTTCCACATCAACTATCTGCAATTGTTAGCAATCTCTCTAGCGTTGGAATCTTTTCAACCGCAGCTCCTAAACAAAGTTGTCTTAGTTCGTACAGACAACATGACGGCAATGTATTGCATACAAAAACAGGTGGGGACACTCTCCAGTTATCCCGTCTAGCACAGAGAATCTGGAGGTGGGCCATTCCGCGAAACATATTCCTCCTAGCAGAACATCTACCAGGAGTACACAATCAGATAGCGGATCTGCTCATTCGTCAAACACAACAGACCCACGAATGGGAACTTCATCCTCAAGTTCTTCTCCCATTCTTTCATATGTGTGGACAGCCAGACCTAGATCTGTTCGCCACACACAAAAACGCAAAATGCCAAAACTTCGCATCCAGGTATCCACACCCATTGTCCGAAGCCAATGCGCTATGGATGAACTGGTCAGGAAAATTTGCTTACGCTTTTCCGCCTCTCCCACTCATTCCATTAGTGGTGAGGAAACTTCAACAACATTCTCTTACAATGATCCTAGTTGCTCCAACTTGGGCAAGACAACCATGGTTCACAACTCTGCTGCAGCTATCAGTAGTGCCACATCAAAAGCTGCACCTTTCTTCCAAGTTTCTCACTCCGAACCATGGAGAGATGAGACATCCAGATCCCATTCAGCTCAATCTAGCTCCTGAAATCTTAGTTTGGATATCTCAACATTCCACAAGAATGTATGAATGTTCTCAAAGAAGCTAGACGCCCTACAACAAGAGCGTGGAAAAGATTCATCATTTATTGCTCTAACAATAAGATTGACCCACTAGATGCTTCTATTCAAAACATTATTTGTTACCTTTTGCATCTACAACATTGTAATCTAGCGTATACATCTATAGGATTACATCTAGCTGCAATAGCAGCTTACCTACAGAACAGACAACATCTGTCGCTTTTTAAAGTTCCACCAATAAAAGCTTTTATGGAAGGGCTTAAATGAATAAATCCACCAAGAGCTCCACCCTACCCAGTGTGGAATCTCAATATAGTCCTTAACAGACAAATGGGTCCTCCATTTGAACCTCTACACAAGTGCGAATTACAATAGCTTACCAATGAATCAGAACAATTTGTAAAGCGCGCTACTCACCCGGAAGGGTCTCAAGGCGCAGGGGGGGGGGAGGGTCTGTTACTGCTCGAAAAGCCAGGTCTTGAGTTGCTTCCTGAAGGAGAGATGGTCCTGGGTCAGCCGTAGGTGGATGGGGAGGGAGTTCCATGTCTTGGCCGCCAGGTAGGAGAAGGATCTTCCTCCGGCGGTGGCTCTGCGGATGCATGGTACGGTGGTGAGGGCGAGGCTGGTCGATCGCAGCTGGCGGGTGGGCGTGTAGAAAGCGAGGTGGTTGTTGAGGTATTTGCGGCCCAGGTCGTGGAGAGCTTTGTGTGCGTGGGTGAGGAGTCTGAATGTGATCCTCTTGCTGACTGGAAGCCAGCGCAGGTCTCTCAGGTGGGCGGAGATGTGGTTGTGGCGGGGGATGTCCAGGACGAGTCGTGCGGAGGCGTTCTGTATGTGTTGAAGTCTTTTCTGTAGTTTGGCAGTGGTTCGCGCGTAGAGGGTGTTCCCGTAGTCCATTCGGCTGGTGACGAGTGCCTGGATGACCGTTTTCCTGGTTTCGGTGGGGATCCATCGGAAGATCTTATGGAGCATGCGCAGGGTGTTGAAGCAGGATGACGATACGTGATGACTTGTCTGGTCATTGCGAGGGCGGAGTCCAGGATGAAGATCAGGTTTCGTGCGTGGTCCTTTGGCTTGGGGGTTGTGCCCAGGGCAGGGGGCCACCAGGAGTCGTCCCAGGCGGAGGGGGATGAACCCAGGATGAAGACTTCCGTCTTGTCTTGAGTTCAGCTTCAGGCAGCTGTTCTTCATCCATTCGGCGACGTCCTTCATTCCCTCGTGTAGGCTGGCTCCGGCGTTGGCCGGGTCGTTGGTGAGGGAGAGGATCAGCTGGGTGTTGTCGGCATATGAGATGATGTTAAGGTTGTGTTGGCGTGCGTTGGCTGCGAGGGGGCTCATGTAGACGTTGAAGAGGATGGGGCTGAGCGAGGATCCTTGAGGTACGCCGCAGATGACTTCGGTGGCCGTGGATCGGAACGGGGGGAGGTGGACTCTCTGGGTTCTTCCGGCAAAGAACAAGGTGATCCACTCCAGTGATTTCCCTTGGATTCCGATGTTGCTGAGGAGCTGTATTAGGGTGCGGTGGCAGACTGTGTTGAATGCTGCAGAGAGGTCCAGGAGGATGAGGGCAGCTGTTTCCCCATTGTCGAGCAGGGATCTGATGTCGGTGGCTGCGATGAGGGCGGTCTCGGTGCTGTGGTTGGCTCGGAAACCGGACTGTGAGGGGTTGAGGGATCCGTTCGTCTCGAGGAAGGCAGTGAGCTGTATGTTGATGGTCTTCTCGATGACTTTGGGGAAAAGGGAGGAGCGAGATGGGGCAGAAGTTCTTGAGGTCGGTAGGGTCCGCTGTCTGTTTCTTCAGGAGGGCGCTGAGCTTGGCATGCTTCCAGCTCTCCTGGATGGTGGCGGTGTTGAAGGAAATGCTGATGATGTTCCGGAGTTGGGGTGCGATGATGGAGCCGGCCTTGTTGAAGACGTGGTGGGGGCACGGGTCGGTAGGGGGATCCGGAGTGGATGGTGTTCATCGTACGGGTGGTGTCTTCGGTGCTGACCGGGGTCCAGGTGCAGAGGGTGGTGGTGGGGGACCGTTGTTTCAGTAGTTGGGTGCGTGGTTGGTGCGTCGAAGCTGTTGTGTATGTCGGCGATTTTGCGGTGCAGGAAGGAGGCGAGTGTGTCGCAGAGGTCTTGCGAGGGTGTGATGTCGTTTACAGCGCTGGGGTTGGAGAGCTCTTTGACGATGCTGAAGAGTTCCTTGCTGTTGTGGGTGTTATTGTCCATGCGTTCTTTGAATGATGTCCTTTTGATGGTGCGGATCAGCTGCTGGTGTGTGAGGGTGGCGTTCTTGAGGGCGGTCATGTTTTCTGTGGTCTTGTCGTGGCGCCAGTCTTTTTCGAGGGTGCAGCAGTTTTTCTTGGATGTTTTGAGTTTGTTGGTGAACCACAAGGCTTTTTTGCTGCCGTGTCTGCTGGGAGAGTTCTTCAGTGGTGCGAGGTCGTCGGCGCAGTTGATGAGCCATTGTGTGAAGATGCGGGCTGCTTTGTTGGGGTCCGTCGTGTTGGTGGGAGGGTTCTGGCTGAGGGAGGTGGTGAGCTGGTCGGCGGTGATCTTGCTCCAGCTCCTGCGGGGAACCTGTTGCGGGTGGTGGGTCGTGGTTCTCTTGAAGCTGAAGTGGACGCTGCTATGATCGGTCCAGTGAAGTCCGGTGGTGTGGCTGAAGGCGATGTGCTTGCAGGAGGAGAAGACTGAGTCAAGCGTGTGGCCGGCGTAGTGGGTGGGGGTGTTCACCAGTTGCTTGAGCCCGAGGTTGGTGAGGTTGTCCAGCAGGGTAGTGGTGTTGCTGTCGTTGTTGTTCTCCAGGTGGAAGTTGAGGTCCCCTAGGAGGATGTAGTCAGAGGAGGCCAGGGCGTGCTGGCTGATTAAGTCTGCGATGGCTTCGCTGAATTGTGTGCGTGGTCCCGAGGGTCTGTAGATGAGTGCCTCTGAGGGTGGTCTTGGGGTCGGTGTGTATCTGGAAATGGAGGTGCTCGGTGAGGGTGTCGTCGGAGTTGGTTGTGATGCGGATGGTGCTCCTGTGGATGATGGCGATGCCTCCTCCGGTCTGGTTGACGCGGTCCTTCCGGGTGATCTTGTATCCATCTGGTATGGATATGGCGATGTCGGGTGCTGAGGAGGCGTTTATCCATGTTTCCGTGAGGAAGGCGACGTCTGGAGATGTTGAGTCGAGCAGGTTCCAGAGTTCGACGGCGTGTCTGTGGACGGAGCGGGTGTTGAGCAGGATGCACTTGAGGTGGTTGTTGCTGGTGCCTGGCCTTTCGGGTGCGGTGATGGTCCGGAGGCAGGTGAACTTGCAGGCTTGGCAGGTGAAGGGTCCATGGGTGCGTTTCGGTGTGGCTCTGTAGCAGGCGGGGTTCCGGTCGGGTTTAAGTGCGTTGAGGGTGGCGGCGTCGTACGTCCATCGTGCTGGCTGGCATCTTCGGGGGCAAGGGGTCCTGGCGTTAGGCGCGGTCCAGGCGTGGATGGGCGCAGACGTGCTTGCCTTTGGCACGCGCGTCTGCGCGGTCTCCATAAGTGGAAGGGGGAGGAGGGGGTCAGCTGGGAGGCAGGAGGGCAGGCTGCCAATGGGCACGGGGGGCGGGGCCGCAGGGGGAGGTCAGTGGTGGGAAAAAACGGCAGGGTTCAGCGGCTGGAAAATCGGCGCTGGGTCAGGGGCTGCTGGCACACGGGGGGTGCAGGAGAAGGCTGGCAGGCGAGGAGGCGGCTGGCTGGCAGGCTGAGGAGGCACTGTAGCGGCGGGGAAGCGACCTACCCGAGGGTCAAGGGTCGCTGTATCCGTCGCGCAGCAGCCTCTCTTTAACTGGGGTCAGCTGGGAGGCGGGAGGGCAGGCTGCCAATGGGCACGGGGGGCGGGGCTGCAGGGGGGGGTCAGTGGCGGGAAAAAACGGCGGGGTTCAGCGGTGGGAAAATCGGTGGCGCGGGGTCAGGGGCTGCTGGCACACGGGGTGTGCAGGAGAAGGCTGGCAGGCTGAGGAGGCGCTGTAGCAGCGGGGAAGCGACCTACCCGAGGGTCAAGGTTACTTGGAAAGTGGCATTTCTAGTCGCTGTCACATCTCTTAGAAGAGTGAGCGAACACCAGGCATTACCCATACAAGAACCATTCTTACAAATTCAGCACAACAAAGTTGTTCTTAGAAAAAATCCAACTTTTCTACCCAAAGTAGTTTCTGCCTTCCATCTAAACCAGTCAGTTGAACTACCAGTATTCTTTCCTCAACCAGACTCGGTGGCAGAAAGAGCGCTACATATTCTTGATGTCAATAGAGCATTGCTCTATTACATAGAGGGAACATCACCATTTAGGAAAACCAAACAACTTTTCGTAGCTTTCTCCCCACCGCATAAAGGCAATCCTATTTCTAAAACAGAGTTTGCAAGGTGGATTGTGAAATGTATACAAATATGCTACCTTAAAGCTGAACGCACATTAACAATTCCCCCTAGGGCTCACTCCACACGCAAGCTAGAGGCATCTATGGCATTCTTAAGAAATATTCCTCTAGATGACATATGCAAAGCAGCAACAGGGACCACGCCACATACCTTCACAAAACACTATTGTGTAGATGTGCAAGCAAAACAATAAGCTAGTGTGGGCCAGGCTGTATTAAAAACACTTTTTCAAACTGCTGCAACAGATTGAGGTAGCCACCGCTAAGGAGTATACAGCTATATGGTTTGTGCAAAGTTTACAATCTGCAGCTCATATGGCTTGAAAGGAAAATGCTACTTCTGTAGTAGGGGATCTCTGTTATAGTCATAATCTAGTGAATAGTCCCGCCCATGTGCGTGGACCCCGGAGCAATCAAAAATAATCTCTTACAGGGTCAAAAAATGCAGAAATGCATAGACACTTAAGAGAAAATTTTAAGACATATAATGCAGCCCCCAACAGGCTACACTGTCCAGTACTTCAGCTAGAAATTCCACCAAAAAATCCACAAAACAGCAAAGCCTGTCCAGATTTTCATTTTCTTCAGTACAAACCCCTCTGGGAGATAGAGAGGAAGACCTGGACAGACAAGCCCCATAGGCTGCCATTATGTGTCTCAGAACAGGGTACTGTGCCTTTAAGAGAACTTCACAGTATCCCAGAATGCCTTGCAGGTCTCTCTTACTTTCAGTTCTTTTTTCCGGCTCCTGCAAGCAGGACCCTGGAGCATTGAGCTCTCCCTTTTCAAGGGTTTTGTTGGTGTTTTTGCACTCAAATCGTTTTTTGTGTACTTTATCTGTACCTTACAGCTTTCTTCTTGGCTTGTGGCACCCTTTGGTCGAAATAATGCCTGCATTATTTGATAAATGCCCGGAGTGCTCCAGGAAGAAGGCCAAGACAGATCCCCATGAGGTCTGTATTCTCTGCCTTCCCTCTTCCCACATCCCTGAGGAGTGAGAGATCTGCCAGGGTTTTTCTGGCAGGACCCTGAAAGACAAAAAGAAAATCAGGCTTCAGGGACTGGAAGAAAGGAGACAGAAGACACAAGTGGGTCTGGACATGCTGAGGCCCCTGGGGGGCTCCCCGGGGGCAGGACGCCCAGCACACGTCCCCATTCTCCGTCTGGGTCGGTGGCACCCTCCAAGACGTCGAGAGAGAAGTCCAAGGCCAGCTCCCCTTCTCCCCAGGGCTCTGGGTCGAGAACACGTCGACCGTCGACGTCGAGGGACCTACATAGGCCGCCGTCGGACGTGGAGACGGTGTCGTCGTCGCTGTCTTCGGCGTCGACGTCGAGCGATCGGCGTCGACAGGAACGGCGTCGACAGGACCAACGTCGACAGGATCGGCGTTGACGCACGCCGCCGAGGCAATACCGTCGATCGCCTTCCAGAAAGGCTTCATCGTCGTCAAGGGGATCCTCGTCATCGAGCCCGCCGTCGACGCAGAAGCACTCGCCGGCGAGACGGAGGCGTGCCCCGTCGAGGCGAAGGAGATCGTCGTCAAGGTCGACGTCGAGACGCCACACGTCGAGGCGGTCGCCGTCGAGACGCAACGGTCGCCGTCAAGGCACAGGAGATCGTCGTCGAGATGGTCCGGGTCAACGTCGAGACACGCGAGTCGCTCGACGCCGAAGAGGAAGAGACGGTCGACGCCGAAGGGCCGTTCGACGTCGAGGGACCGGCGGTCGACTCCTGAACACCGGTCGAAGGTGCCGGATGCCCGTACTAAGCGCCCTGAGGCTGTGGGGGGCTCCCCTCAGCCCAGGAAGGATGGTGGATCACCGGGATCGGTGCACTCGGAGGTTTATACTCCACAGAAGTCCGTAACACCTCCTCCTCCGTTGCCTAGAGGGCCGCGTCCGAGGATGACTACACCTCCTCCGTTGCCTCCTCTACCTGAGAAGCCTCCACCGGTTCCACCAAGGTCGGCCTCGTTGCCTCACCTTCCGACCCCTCCCAAGAAGACTCCTAAGTCTAAAGAACCGCGTAAGCCCAAGTCGGCCACCCCGGACAGGCCAGTGGACCGGCCGAAGCCCAGGAGGTCGAAGTCTCGCTCCAGACGGAGAGACCGATCGAGGAGCAGGCGCAGGTCCTCCACTCGTTCCAGACTGCGCCATAGGAGGCATAGATCCAGGACGGATACATCTTCCAGGACTCGCTCCTATTCCCCTACTCTGTCCGATTCCCCGGACACTAGGGTGTCCCCTATCGATGACATCGGTACATTCCAGGATGTTCTCCTGAGGGGGGCCGCGAAGTTGGGTATCACGGTGACGGTTCCTACACCTACGACGTCCGTGATATTCGAGACTTTACACAAAAAGAGCCTGTCTCGCCCTCTGTTGCCCTTGGTCCCGGGACTGGTTGAACCGGCACAAGAATTATTTCTTACGCCTGCGGTGGTTAGGGCCGCCCCTTCTAGGCTTTTGAAGAAATACAGGGCACCGGACTCTGACCCTGCCTTCCTGAGGATGGACCCAGTCCCCGACTCAGTGATCGTTACAGCGGCCAGAAAGCAACACTCTACCTCCCCGTCCTCCACCGTGCCTCCGGACAAGGAGAGCCGCTGGATTGATTCGGCGGGAAGGAAAGCATGCGGGACTTCCTCCACCACGATGAAGGCTTCCAGCGACTCGGCATTACTGGGACGTTATGACCGGGCGCTTTGGGATTCTATCGAACAGTTCGCGAACCTTGTGCCGCGCGACAGGAAGGAGGACTTTATGGAAATCGTCAAGGAGGGGATGCTGGTTTCGAACCAGGCCATCAGTGCCGCGGCGGATATTTCCTTGTTGGCGGCACATGGCTACTGCCACGGTATCAACCAGCGCCGCCATGCATGGCTCAGGCTTACGTCTCTCAAGCCCAAGGCGCAACAGCGGGTGGCCAACCTGCCGTTTTCCGGGGACACGCTCTTCGGAAAACACGCGGATGACGAGATGGCCCGGATGAAGGCCGAGGCGGAAACCCTGACGGCAGTGGGCTTGGAAAAGCCCAAGGACAAGAAGCCATACCGCCAGTTCCAACGGCGGTTCGGTTCGCAAGGGAAAGGAAGAGGACCGTCTTCGGGACAACAGCAGCAGCAGCAACAACAGCAGCAGTTCCGAAGACCTTTCCAAAAACGTCAGAGGGGTAGAGGTGGACAGCAGCCCTCTACCGCGAACAAGGGCCCGGCCGGGTCTCGACCCTGAGCGGTTACTTCCCCGTCATCCGTTACCCACTCCGGTGGGGGGAAGCGTTCAATTTTTCCTGGCAGAGTGGAGAAAAATTACTCAGGACAAGTGGGTGCTGAATATTGTTTGCAATGGATACAGTCTTCGGTTCATCAGCCCTCCTCCAGCGATCCCTCCGGTCAGCTCGCAGTATCAGCTGCGCGAGCTCCAGGCGGAGGCCGATATCCTGTTGAGGAAAAGGGCGATAGAAGACGTACCTCTGTCTCAAAGAGGGAGAGGTCTGTACTCTCGGTTCTTTCTGGTTCGCAAAAAGGACAAGAACGAGTTCAGGCCCATTCTGGACTTGCGGCAGGCAAACAAGTGGATTCGCAGAGAAAAGTTTCGCATGCTGTCGTTGCATCAGATTTATCCTCAGTTGCAACAGGGGGACTGGCTTTGTGCCATAGACCTAAAAGATGCGTACTTCCACGTGCCCATCGCGCACAAGCACAGGAAGTTTCTGCGATTTCAAGTCGGCGCCAATCATTACCAATACACAGTGCTGCCTTTCGGACTGAAGTCTGCACCCAGGACATTCTCGAAGTGCATGGCAGTGGTAGCGGCACACCTACGGAAAGGCAAGGTGTTTGTCTACCCGTACCTGGACGATTGGTTGATCAAGGCCTCCTCCTTCTCAGAAGCTCAGGCAGACTTCCAGAAGACGTGCGTTCTCTTGAACAAGCTGGGGTTGCACATCAACATGTCCAAGTCTGTCCCGATCCCGGTCCAGTGCATTCAGTACTTGGGAGCCTCTATCAATACGCTGTCAGCAAGCGTGTCTCCTTCGGAGGAGCGACGGAGATCGATCCTTCGGAAGGCTCGGGCTCTTATGACCGCTCCATCTACAACAGTGAGGACGGTGTCTTCTCTACTGGGGTCGATGGCCTCTTGTATCTTCCTGATGCCACACGCACGGCTGCACATGAGACCGCTGCAGGAGTGCTTGGAGGACCAGTGGGATCAGAGGAGAGGATCTTGGGACGACAAGGTTCGACTGTCGCTGCATGCTCTTCAGTCTCTGAAGTGGTGGTGTTCGGCGGAGAATCTCCTCAGAGGGGTTCCCTTCCACAAGGACATTCCTACTCAGACGATCGTGACGGATGCTTCTCTCCAGGGCTGGGGAGCGCATTCGGGAGACTTACAGATCCAAGGCACGTGGTCTCAGACGGAGTCCACGTATCACATCAATTTCCTGGAACTCAGAGCTGTTCACTTGGCGCTGAAGGCCTTTCATCCGTCCTTCCGGACCAACTCTCTGCTTGTACAGACGGACAATACGACCACGATGTATTACCTCAACAAGCAGGGGGGGTCGAGATCGCGCACCCTGTCTCGGGAGGCGCAGACGGTCTGGCACTGGCTTCTGGCAAGAGGATTGACGATCACGGCTACCCATCTACCAGGTGTGCAGAATGTTCAGGCGGACGCACTGAGCAGGCCGATCCAGGAAAACCACGAGTGGGTCATAAACGACGACGTACTAGGAGAAGTCTTCGCAAGGTGGGGGACTCCAGACATAGATCTGTTCGCCACCGCCGAAAACAGCAAATGCAGAGACTTCGCCTCCAGGTACTACCAGCAAGGGACGCTGGGGAATGCACTCTGGATCAACTGGTCGAACAGCTTTGTTTACGCTTTTCCACCCATTCCACTGATTCCAGCGGTGCTCATCAAGCTGTCCCGGTCCAGGGCACGGATGATCCTGATTGCCCCGGAATGGCCCAGACAGTGGTGGTTCACGGACCTTCTACACCGGTCCCTCCTTCCGCACATTCGGTTGCCGTGCAGGCCGGACCTTCTCACGAAGTTCGGGGGGCAGATGGTGCACCCCAACCTCTCGTCCTTGAGTTTGGCGGCATGGCTCCTGAGGTAGTGCAATATGGACATTTGAATCTACCTGAAGATTGTATGGACATACTGAAGGAGTCTAAGAGGCCCTCCACTCGAACGTCCTACGCTTACAAGTGGAAGAGGTTTTGTATCTGGTGTGTGTCCAGGAACTTGGATCCTACGACGTGCAAGGAAGATGTCATCCTTCCTTACCTTCTACATTTGGCGCGATCTGGCCTTAATGTTCATTCTATTAGGGTTCATCTCGCTGCATTGACTGCCTACAGGAAAAGCCCTTCACAGACTTCCTTCTTTCAGATCCCTGTGATCAAAGACTTTTTGGAAGGCTTGAAGAAAGTGTTCCCTCCTGTCAGGCTTCCATCGCCTTCATGGGAATTGAATGTGGTGCTGTCCAGTTTGATGAAGGAGCCTTTTGAACCCATTCATAAGGCTTCGTTGCAGCACCTATCCTGGAAGGCGGCGTTCCTCGTGGCCATTACATCGGCCCACAGGGTGAGTGAAATTCAGGCGTTGTGTTGTAATGAACCTTATACTGTATTTCATGCTGCTAAGGTTGTTATGCGTACGCACCCTAAATTTCTTCCCAAGGTTGTTTCTGACTTTCATGTCAATCAAACCATTACTTTACCTACGTTTTTTCAGGATCCTTCGTCTCCAGCGGAAAGGTCGTTACATTCCCTGGATGTTAGGAGGGTGTTGAAATTTTACCTGGATAAGACTAAAGGTATTCGTAGGTCAGGCCAATTGTTTATCAATTATGGATCGGTCAGGACGGGTCTTGCGACCTCTAAGCAATCCATCTCTAGGTGGATTGTGTCCTGCATACAACTGTGTTACCAGAAAGCTAATAAGACCTTAGGAGGTAAGCCTAAGGCTCATTCCACCAGGGGCAAAGCTGCCACTACAGCCTTGCTCCGTAATGTGCCGATTGCAGAAATTTGCAAGGCCGCCACTTGGAAGTCAGTTCATACCTTTACTAAGCATTACTGTCTGGATGCTGATGCCAGAGCAGATGCTCAGGTGGGACAGGCTTCGCTGCGGAATTTGTTCGCGCAATAGTGGTGTTGGTTCTCTTTTCTCCACCGCCGCTTTGGTGTGGGGATGGGCTTGCCATTCTATTCACTAGATTATGACTATACACAGAGATCCCCTACTACAGAAGGAGTAGTTTCTTTTCTGTAACTCCAGTTCTGTAGTAGGGGTATCTCTGTTATAGTCATATGCGCCCGCCCTCCTCCCCGGTGGAGAGATATTTTCATGCGAGAAATGCTACAGGTCTGGCGTGTTACGCCTTCAAAAAGAACTGAAAGTAAGAGAGACCTGCAAGGCATTCTGGGATACTGTGAAGTTCTGGAAAGTTCTCTTAAAAGCACAGTACCCTGTTCTGAGACACATAATGGCAGTCTATGGGGCTTGTCTGTCCAGGTCTTCCTCTCTATCTCCCAGAGGGGTTTGTACTGAAGAAAATGAAAATCTGGACAGGCTTTGCTGTTTTGTGGATTTTTTGGTGGAATTTCTAGCTGAAGTACTGGACAGTGTAGCCTGTTGGGGGCTGCATTATATGTCTTAAAATTTTCTCTTAAGTGTCTATGCATTTCTGCATTTTTTGACACTGTAAGAGATTATTTTTGATTGCTCCGGGGTCCACGCACATGGGCGGGACTATTCACTAGATTATGACTAAAACAGAGCTACCCCTACTACAGAACTGGAGTTACAGAAAAGAAACTACTCCTTACCAGTATGCATCTGTTCTTGGCATGTAGAGCTGCAGAGTTGTACACGCCCACCCTCCTCCCCGGATAACTCTATCTGATCCAGTATTATCTTAACTAGAAACATCACGCATGAGCACTTCTCTATTGCTTACTACTCCATCTAACCCTACTGGCAAAACAATCTAATGATGGAGCCGAAGCCCATGCACACTTTGCACCGTAGGAGGAGTCACCGGTCTTGTGTCTACAAGACTTATTCGAAGACAAAAACAACATGCAATCATCAGAACCCAACACCAGATGGCTATCTATGCAAAGTGTACAACTCTGCAGCTCTACATGCCAAGAACAGATGCATACTGGTAAGTAGCATTTTCCTTATTAAACAATCTTATTTCTCGTGCAAGAGATATGAACTGCTACAATCGTAAGACAGAATGTGAAGTATAATACGTACAGCGTACTTAAGATAAAATAGTACTGCAATGGCATGAAGCTATGACATATATTCATAGTAAATACATACATAACAAAGGCTAAAATGTGAATACTCATCTGGTGCTCTAGCTAGTTCTTCCCCAGTGTACCTAACCTAACTGTAGTACGAGGTAAGAAGTAGGTGCTGTTTTTCTATAGTCTAGTCTAGTTTAGTGTTGCCAAGATTTGCCAAAAGTCTCTCTAGGTTCTAGTCCTCTCCATACCTTCGAATGAGAGAGGTTGGAATCTCTTTCCGGGTCTCGATCTCTAACACCCCGCAAGGGAAGTCAAACACTGGAGCTGGATTCTCTGCGAGGAGGATGACCACGTCTGGTCAGTGCTTCAGGTGGGGACTCGATCTCCTTCCGAACTTGCTGTGGCGAGCCACGTTGCTATGCCGTGCAGATATACAGCTGGACTGTACCGTGGTTTGCCATGGCAAGTGAAGATATATTTATACCTTGAAGGTGTTTAGGACTGCCAGTATTGACGTAAAAGTCGGGCAGAGGAACGTCATAAATGAACCCATAGGGAATAGATTTTTATGCATAATAAATGAGTTCTTGGAGAAATCAATAATCCAAGCAAGGGGAAGTTCTAAAGGCTTAAAAGTCTGGTTTTCCAGGAACTCATTGTGAAGTGAATGGACGGATGTAGGTGGCCATGCCTGAATTTGGATAGCATGGATAATGCCTAAATAAGGGTAGGATTTCTATGCATAAATATGGGCAATGCGAATTTTGCCTATATAAGACATAAATCAGGAAACCTATATACAGAATCTAAATCGACACACAACAGCAGGCTTTGATTGGGAGGCCAGTCTGGCTGAACCAACAAGGAGGCTCAGGCCTGACAATGCTCAGGCTGTAGGGACATATTTGCTCCTCTTCTCCATGGCCCAGGAGTGACTGGTGCAGAGGTGTCCTTAGGCGTTGGGTTTTACTTACCGGGAGCAGTCTCAGTTGAGGGGGCCTGCGTGCTGAGGCTGCAGGTGACTGCTGGGAGACCATGAGAGGTGAAACCATACTGGACTCAACCTCTGGAGGGTTGGGGGACCATACCAACACCGCTGGCCCACTTCAACTCTGGTTTGGAGCGACTGGTGCAAGTGGTGGCTTTAGATGTTGAATTTTGACGATCTTGAAGTCCTCTTGGGTTACCTGCAGGGATGCAGGTCTGCGGCTTCACCGGAGTGCTTGGTTCCTATATAAAGTGCTGGGTGGGCTTTCAGGCTCTGGGGATTCAGCAGCTGCAATACAAGGCATCTTTTGGCGCATTTGTCGAAGTCAGCAGGCTGGCAGGGTTGGACCAATTCAGTTGTTGGGGCTTAATTTCTTACTCTTTGCGATTCTTCACACAGTCTTATTTCAGTCAGCAGGATCTGATATTCTGGTCAAAGGGCCACCCCTAAATACTAAATTTAGGGGAGTGTAGGGTGGTAACCAATCGACTACTTACCCTTGGGGGTTACTACACCCCCTATATGACAACTTCATGTGGAAAGTGGGAATAACCCTGTGCCAGTATTCCTGTTTTCCATCACAAAGATGGGCAACTCTGAAAAGCTGTATCCACTTCAGTTAGCCCACCTTAGGGGTGATACTAGCCTGGCGGTGGGCACGCCTACCTGACTGACTAATTTTTCTGTTTGTCCAGGTGCCAAAGGGCTCTCGACAAAGGGGGTCTGCTTCCTTCCTGTGAGGGGAGCCAGAGTCGAATTTCAAAGGTGGTGGCTTCTTTGAAGCTCCCCTGCCTCATTAGGTCAGCCTGAGGGAAGGGGCGTGAACACCCTCTTCCATGCAGGCTTTGAATCTGACTTCCTGAGTGCAAAGGCCCTCACCCTGGGAGGTGAGAAATCTGTCTCGGTGGTGGGCTGGCAGTGTCCAGTCAGCCAACAAACCAAAGGCTGGTAGGTTTTCAGGGGCACCTTTAAGGTGCATGTATTCCCAAATCCACCAATGGAATCCGGGTGGTTTGTGAGCACAAGATGTTTGATACCAAACATGCCTATTTTTAGTGAAGCCATGTAGCTGGGGAACTCGTTTTACCAGTGTCCGGCACATGGGTTAGAATGGATTCCTTGATATGTCAGCATTGGAACTGACCACGACAGGGGCATATCTGCTTATGCCGATATGTCCTCATGTAATACAAGGCACCCTGCTGCTGTAGGGCGGTCTTATGAATATTACACAAAGTATTAGGGGACATGGCACACAGGAATGGTGTGCTTTCCAGTTTGTCTGCACCAAAACAGGCAGTCTTCGATAGCAGCCCTGCATGAGTTCTTCTTACTATTTATAATTTCCCACGCCCATCTAGCCTGTTCATTCTTAATGATCCAGGCCAGTAGTTTCCTGGCCTTATCTCCAGCATTGTTAAGGCGGTGGAGAATTGCGAGTCTCTGCTTCCTGGTGTTATTCATGGTCAAGTCTTTTTATTTCTGTCTCAGAGTGTCGAGTTGTTGGCCTAACTTGGGATCTTTGGGCCATATGTATCAAGCAAAATTGCATTCACAAACTGGCCATAGGATGGTGTTTGTTCTAATTTTCCTTCATTGGAAACACACACCCCGATTCCACAAATTTGGACAGACCATAGTTTGATACCTTTCAAGGTCTGTGTTTCTGACCCGGTAAAAATTTCGTGGACTAGCCAGCAGCCTACCTCTGATTTGAACTGGAAGAGGGTGGCTGAAGGTATCAAATCTAATCCCCCCAGACAGTCGCAAGCCCCTAGATTGTCCGGGGTCGTGACCCAGGATTCTAGAGACTTTCACTCTTGGATGTGCCAAGTCATTGCAGAACGTGTCCCGTCTAAAGACCGTCCCAGCAAGGGCACTAGGAGAACGTTGAATGCACCCTGGTACTCGCAGGTGTTAGCAGAAAGTCATTTACTATGTAGAAAAAGTGAAAGGAAATGGAGAAAAACCTATGATCAATCAGCCAAAACTCTTTATGTACAGCAAAGGAAATCCTATCTGGCCAGTATTAAGCTGGCAAAAAAGGAATACTACATCAATGCTATTAAAGAGGCAGAGCAGAAGCAAAGAACGGTTTTCTCTATAGTGAAGTCCTTCACGCATCCAAAAGCTCTAGAGCCGCAAATTCCACCCTCGGCAGCCTTCTGCAACCAGATTGCGGACTATTTCGATGAAAAAATTGAGCGAATACAGAGAGATTTCCCAGTTCCTTCTCCTCCCTTCGATAATAGCCATCTAAGGCCGGGGGAAAACAAGCTATACACCTTGAGTGCCTTTCATTCGGCTTCTCTTAAGCAAACCCGTGAAGTCATCTTGGCTTGTAAATCTGGAGCCCCCTCTGATTCATGCCCCCCCCAAATACTTCACCAGATAATTGATGTAATTAATCCTACTGTCAATGCGACAGTTAATGCCTCACTCAGCTCTGGGTGGTCCCTCTTTTTTTTTTTGTGGAAAACCTTCATTCAAAAAAGGAGATACATGCGCAGGCCCACAGCCATCATGGCCGGCCGCAAAGACAGTCAATGAAAACAGGAGAAACTGGAGCCAATCAGTAAACAGGATATATCAAAGTACATCAGATGTGGTTGTGGGGCTCGCAAACAGGATATGAGGTTTTCGTTTTTAAATTTTAGAAAAGGAGTAGGGGCTGCAACAACAAGGACATCACACCTTAAAGGATAGAAGCACAAAGGAGACGATTAGGACTTACCCCAATTACAGTCGGAGATGGGTGGTCCCTCTTGATTGGAAAAAAGCAACTGTGAAGCCTTTAATGAAGAAATCCAACAAATCTACTACAGATCTATCCAATCTTCAAACCAATATCCCTCCTCCCTGTCTTGGGTAAAATAACAGCAGATAGTATACCAAGAATTGAAAATTTTTGTTGATACTCATAATATTTTACATCCTCAACAGTCAGGTTTTCGACCTAAACATTCGACTGAAACTGCCCTCATCGAGCACACTGATTCTATTAAATTCTTGCAGGATGAGGGCAAAAACGCTGCCTTGATTTTGTTGGACCTCACGGCAGCGTTCAACACCATCTCGCACGAAATCCTGTTTGACAGGCTGAGAAGCATAGGCATAACAGGAGTTACCTTGGCATGGATAATATCCTTTTTGGCTGACTGTTCTCAAACAGTCTCCTTGGGCCCTTTTTTATCCAACGAAAAAAAAGTTCCATCTTAAGCCCTTTATTATTTAACATTTACATGGTCCCCCTTATTGCACTAATAGAGTCACATAGGATACTTGTCACATCATACGCTGATGACACTCAGTTGGTGGTCTCTATGGATGAAAATTCCATCAACATGGAACAAAACTTCAAGAGCTGTCTGATGGAGGTTTTCTGATGGATGAACACCAACCATTTAAAATGTAATGCCAATAAAACAGAGATTTTACCTCTGGGAAAAGATGTCCATTTCTGTCCCAAGGATTGGTGGCCTGAGGACTCACCTGCTCCACCCCAGTCAGTGGAAACTGCAAGAAATTTAGGGGTTCTATTTGATTCCGCTCTCTCCTTCGACCAGCATGTAAGGAACACAGCAGGAAGCTGCTTTAGTATCATTAAATCTCTAAAGAAGTTTTTCGAGTTTCTGCCCACTGATTCCAGAAAGATGGTGGCAGTGGCCTTGATACTATCGAGTTTGGATTATTGCAACGGCTTGATGGCCGGGGTGAAAAAATCCACACTAAAAAAACTTCAGAGTGTCCAATACGCAGCAGCGAGATTGGTACTTAAATTACCCAGAAGATCCTCGGCTACCACTGCGCTTAAGATCTTACATTGGCTGCCGCTACATAAGAGAATCTTATTTAAGATCTTGTTGACCTCTTTCAGAGCTTTAAATAAGACGGGTCCAAAGTATCTTGCGAGGCGTTTTGCTCGCTATAACCCTTCAAGATGCCTGAGGTCGGCAGGCGGCAACCTAATTAACATCCCCAGATTTAATTATAAAACCATGGGAGGTAAGAGACTTACCGTACTGGCCTCTAAGGCATGGAATGCCATGCCTAAAGACCTTAGGCTTCTGGCTCAGGAGAATGCCTTTAGGAAACAATGAAAAACTTGGATCTACAGTTTGTCGGACAGTTTTGTAATGCCTGCAATCTAGGTTTTAATATTGTACTGTATACTGTATCAGCGCCAGGATACTCCTTTCGGAATGACAGTTAGCGCTCTATAAATACCATATACAAATACAAATGAATGGGAAAGTATTCCTTATTTTTGATTCGCAATTTGCTAATCGCAATTAAGGAATATTAAGAAATGGCTAATTTCGATTTTTTTACAAACATCCCTCTTTGCAATTCTCAAATAGCGATTTCTAAAAAATAGCTATTTGAGAATCGCAAATCAGGATGTTGATACATATGGCCCTTTATCCTGAGTCACCTGCCCTTGGAGACGTAGTATCTGTTGTTCCATGTCCTCTAGAATTTGACCTTTTCTTTCTTTTCCCACCCGATACAACATCACTTCCAGGTTTTTGGCCTTTTAGTGCGAGTGACTCTTTACTACCTGAGTTTCACTCTTTGTAATTTCTTGGTAAATGGTTAGAGTGCTAACTGCCTGCCTTTTAAGATAAGGCTGCTGATGAGAAATTAGGGTAAGAAGCTCCGGGCTGGTTACACATGTGCAGGCTGTGCATGTGAGATTTCCGGCTTGTGCAGTCCAGTATCTGTGCATAGGTAGCCTGTTGCAGAAGCGACTCTTCAAGGATTGGTGATGACCTGGTGTAGGCCTTACATAATGAGTGGGAATGTGTAATAGAGTGCTTTCACTCTATTACACATTATAGGGGTAATCTGTGTTAAAATAGTTTCACTCCATTTAGGCCTAAAAGGTCCCACAATGTACCAATCTATGGGTAACAGGGGTGTGGCATTTAATAAAATAGCTATTTGTGCATGGGACAAGTTGCCTCTTAAATCTACTTGTCCTGTTGCAAAATCCACTCGTCCCTTTGGTGCCATGCTTTTCTGTTAAGAAGTATGAACCTGTACCGGATATGTGGCTCTAGACCTAGAGCTTGGCCACACTCCCTCAGATGTTCATCTTTCTGTAGGACATAAAGCAGAGTGCAATGAAATGGCTAAAAATGATTTGATGCAGATAGTTCATTTTATCAGGAAACATCGGCAGGGCATGGGCAAGGGCAGATCCCCCCCCCCCCCCCCCCCCCCCCCCCCCCCCCCAACCGCCTTGAGACCTCCATGGGTGAGTAGTTGTGCTATAGAAGAAACCTGATTGATTGATTAATAGCCTGTCTGATTATGCCAGGGCTTTTATGATAGTAAGGTCTGACTAGTAGCAATTTCCTTATTTTGCCACCTTTCCGCAGATCTGCATATTGGGACTGTAGGTAGCAGTAAGCACTAGTTCCAGGATTTGAATGCCCTTTTGAGTCTGTGCAAACCTAGTAACTTGCATGTTTTAGGGCTTTTCGCCAGCTCTTCTCCCATTTTTTTTTTTTAAATGTGTTTTTATTGCAGAATTATCAACAATCTTCAAGGTCAGGTGACCAGTCTTCCTCTTACAATACAAGGCACTATACTGTTGTAAAATAGTACACAGCCATTCAGCCCACATCCCGGAGGCTGGGCGGCGCACCAACATACCCCATCAGGAGTTCTCACGTACCGATCAGAGGGACACCGGGTCAACAGCACAATTTTGTATCTGCTTTTATCCCCTACCAAACTCCCCCCTCCCCCTCCCTACCGCCAATACTTTCCAGTCTTTACATCAATCTTTGCCCGGTCCCCCAGTGTCTGTGTTGTGAGGTCTATGCTCATACTCTCCCAGCCCAGTCGTTCGTCAGCAATGCGCTTCTCCCATTTCTTCATCGACATCTACGTGCCGCCCTACTCTCCATCTGCTGGGGGACCTGGGGAGTCTCCCTATCGTAGGTACCTCCTTTGGTGTGTCTGCGGTGTCCCAGTAACTCCCTCCCCAATCCCTCCCTCCCCTGCTGCCTCTGATGTGGGTGGTATCTATAAGTTCCAAAAGGATGACATATTGCCTATCGGGGTCAAACACTCTGCCTCCCAAGCCTCATGGAACCTCCCTTTCCAAGTGCCCCTCCTCTACATCCTTGATCAACAGGTCATTCAGATCCTGCACAATCATTTCCCACGCTCTCGCAAGCTCTAAGCTCTTCTCGTTACCAGTTCTCGTGGCCTGTCGCATTCTGATCTCACTCTCACATTTAGACCATTTCCGCAACTCATTCGTCCATCTCCGGACAGACGGGCCCTCCCTGGATTTCCACCGCCAAGTAATCTCCCTTTGCGCCAGCATGAGTCCCAGGTCAATAAACTTGCTCGTAATTTTGGTCTTGGTCGTGTGCGGGAACCAAAGCAATATGCACGCGGCCATATCAAATTCCACTTCTCTCTCCGTGACTGCATTCAGGAGCTCCCCCACTTCTGCCCAGTATGTCCCCAATCGTGGGCAGCTCCACAAGATATGATCTAGCTCAACATCAGGTACCAAGCATCTCGGACATGCTGCATCCTGTACTTGAAAGTGCCTTCTAATTTTCCCTGGCGTCAGGTACGCCCTATGCAGTATAAAGAAGTGTATCTGCTGAAAGCGGGCATTCCTACTACCCTTCCATGTTCTCTTCCAAATATGGCCCCAAACCGGGTCAGGTATGGGCTTACCTATGCTCTCTTCCCATTTTCCCTTCAGCGCGTCTAACGGAGCAAGACCCTAGTTCAACATTCTTGAATGAAGACAGGTCACCGCCTTTACTGTACCCGCATCCATCACCACGTATTGGCAGGCCATGGTCGTGTCCGGGCCAGCTCTTCTCCCATACTAAGAAAAGTTGGAAATTTACTCTTTGATGAGGGCAGAAGTTAAGGGTTGGAAAAAAAGTGGTTGGAGTTGAAGTGAACTTGTAAACGCTCAAAAGATTTTGCATGAGAAAATCACAAATTAATATTTGCTTGTGCTAAAATGGAGTTCACAAATATTTTCTAGGAGTATGATTTCCAGGCCTACTAACATAAATTCTTATGAATTCATGAAAGCCGTAAATCTGCACTAACGCAAGAGCATTTACGATGAATGCCCCTTCGTGATTTTCATTAAGAATTGGGCATTTAACTAGGTCTGGTACTAACCAAGATATTTAGTTTTTTTTTTAGTGTATCTCTTCTCTATTGGCTGGCTTCACTGTGACAGCATTCTGCTCTTTCACAAGAAGCCTATCAGCACACAGTTTTGTTCACTGCCAGGAGCTGTTGTCGCAGTGTGTGCTTTTTGAGATAAAATAATATTTTTGTACTTTGCTAATGTTTGTTATAATGGTGAGGGCCCGACCGCTCCTTCAACAATAAAGTTTTACAAAAACCATGTCAAAACAAGACACACATTGACTGAACCAAATGGCTGACCACCAATACAAGATTTACTGGCTTGTCAATGCTTGTTTATTTTCATGTTTCCCTTAATCTTGTTGAAACTGTTTACACTGATTTTCCATTATGATTTTTTGGGGTAAGTACTAGCATGTACCATCACATATTATTAACTAATGCTACAAAGAAATGATACCTAAAATGTTCAGTAATTAAGCAAAACTGTTTTTTCCCTAGTTGCATTTGTTTGCGAGTATTATATTTTAAAAAGCAAAGAATCATCAATTTTGCTTTCAAGCTTCTGCAGATATTTGCATCTTATCAGAGAGCATTCTGGGAGCATTGTACATTGCTTCATATTGTTAAATGTGTGCACATTCTTATACTGGAACCACTGTCAGTAGTGCGGTTTGAGCTTACAACATTTCCTCTGCGTGATCACCCTAATAATAAAGGCTTTGTATTAATGAACCATAAATACAAGTACGAATAGCATTAATATAAGGACACAAATATTACCTTAGCAGAAAACAATTCCCTTCCCTTATCCATAATGAGCAAAACCTCTGACCTCTTGGTCAGGGAACTCTGCTCTCCGCTCTAGCAGCTCTGTTGTTGCGCCGCTGCCCCCTACACATCTGTCCAGGTAGGTGTATGAGACTCTCCTACACGCATAGGCTCCTGCCTGCGCCTCATCCCTGGTGGTCCAGTGGGTGAGCCTTGCTCTTCTACTGGTCCGCTCGGCCAGCCTTCTCTGTTTTCACTGTCTTTTGTCTGTCTTTCCTGTTTTTACTTTCTGATGGATACATCTGCCTGTGGATTCCTCACCTTATAACTGATGCCATCCACGTATCCTAATATCCCCTGCACCAGCATTCTGCAGAAATTTCTTGTAGCTCTCCGCACCGACGAGGTCGTCACAGCGTCATGGCTCCGCATGCGACTTCGTATGACTTCACCGGAGCCATAAGACCACATCGATGGTGATGGCGTCCGTTTCACCCATTTTTTCCATGCCACAGAAGCAAAAGGGTGGACTGACCATAGAGACGACGTATACATACTTCATACAATACTCACAGTTTATAAAGAAATAAGAAAGCTTGCACTTCAAACAAGACAATAATAAATAAATAGAAGTAAAGTCTTGAGTACACGTAATATATCCAAAAACAAATACCTCATCTTTTATGGTATAAAAAAGTGGACAACGGGGAGGTGGGTGGGTCTGTGAGGAATCTACAGGCAGATACTGTATCCACCAGAAAAAGCGTTACCGAAGGTAAGTAACTTGTTCTTCTGATGGATACATCTGCCTGTGGATTCCTCACCTTATGATTAGAATCCCACAGCAGTACCTCTCCCAGAGGAGGGTGTCCATCCTTCTGTACCAAAAAGTCCTGCAAAACAGTATGCGCAAAATGGCCATCCCTCCTCACTTCGGAATCAAGCAGTAATGCTTCGCGAAAGTGTGGGGGGAGGCCCAAGTTGCCGCTTTACATATGTCCAATACATGAACACCTCTAGACAATGCAGAAGTAGACTATTTAGCCCTGGTGGAATGAGCTCTAATGCATACAGGAGGCTACTTACCAGCTAAGGAGTAGCATATCTTGATACACAAGATGATCCACCTGGATAATGTGCGCTTGTGCCCCTCCTTGCCCTTCATCCGACCAGCATAATCCAACATAGAGCTGGTCATCCTGACAGAAGTCTTTTGCTCTGTCCATATAGAAGCTAATCACCCTCTTTGGATTCAAACGATGAAGTCTCTCCTCCTCTTTAGATGGGTGAGGGGGAGGATAGAAAGTAGGAAGGGTAATGGACTGACCTAGGTGGAAGGGAGTCACCACCTTAGGCAGAAAAGCAGCCCTGGTCCTGAGTACCATCCTTTCAGCATGTATGGTCAAAAAAGGGGGATTTGAACTCAAAGCCTGGAGTTCACTCACCCTCCTTGCTGAAGTAATAGCAACCTGGAAGACCATCTTGAAAGTTAAAAGTCTTAAAGGAGAACTATGCATAGTTTCGAACGTAGAACCCATTAGAAAGGTTAACACCAGGGGCCTCATTTATGAAAGCCTTGCGCCACCGGTGCGTCACTTTTTCCCATGTTAAAAGTGACGCACCGGCAGCGCAAGGCCTTCATAAATAAGGCCCCAGATTCATATCCCACTGGGGCATAATAAAAGGAGTGGGAGGAAACATCTTTGTCAGCCCCTTAATGAATCTTAAGACAATAGGGGACTTAAATAAAGAAGTCTGATCAGGCAAACACAAAAATGCAGACAATGCTGACAAATACCCTTTTACCGTGGCCACAGCACAACGCTGCTGGGCCAAATGAAGGGAAAAACAAAGAACATCAGCAAGATGTGCTTTTAAGGGATCAACAGATTTCTCTTCGCACCACTTAACAAATTTAGACGACCTCTATGAATAGATAGACTTGCTGGAGTGTTGCCTGGCCGATAATATAACATCCACCATGTCAGGCGGGAGAGAAAAAGAATTCAAGTTGCCCCGTTCAATCTCCAGGCATGAAGGTGCAGGCTCTGGAGGTGGGGGTGTAGAACTTGCCCCTCCATCTGAGAGAGGAGGTCTGACCTGAGAGGGAGACGGAGCTGAGGGTGCGATGAGAGACGAAGAAGATATGTGTACCACAACCTTCTCGGCCAATCCGGGGCGATCAATATAACTTGGGCTCGGTCAATATAACTTGGGCCCAGTCTTGGTGAATCTTTCTCAGAACCTGAGGAATCAAGGGTATGGGAGGAAACGCGTAAAGGAATTGAGAGCTCTAACTCAACTGAAACGCGTCCCCCAACGCTCCCTGCCTCGGAAACTGGAGACTGCAGAATGACGGGCAGTGCGCGTTCTCGAGAGTGGCAAACCGGTCCACCTGAGGAGCTCCCCATGTCTGAAAGATGTGATGAACTACCTCTGGATGAAGCCTGAACTCGTGGTTGGCAGGGAACTGCCATCAAGCAAATCCGATGGTCCTGAGCCCAGGACCAGAGTCTCAACGCCTCTCTGCAGAGACGGTACCACCCTACTCCTCCCTGTTTGTTGACATACCACATTGTGGTCGTGTTTTCCGTCAGGACTTGAACCAACTGACTGCGAAGGGAAGGGAGAAAGGCCTTGAGCGCCAAACGTATCGCTCTCAATTCCAAAAGGTTGATGTGAAACAACCTTTCCTCTGGAGACCAAAGACCCTTGATCTCCAGATCCCCCAGATGAGCACCCCAACCTAGGGTAGAGGCATCCGTTATGACTGTGGCCACCGATGGAGGAAGATGGAAGGGCTTTCCTTGAGACAGATTGCCCTCCACTTTCCACCAAGACAGATCCGCTGCAGCTTCTCTGGAGATCCTCACAGACTCCCTGAGATCTCCGTTGTGCTGATACCACTGCCTGCAGAGACACCACTGGAGTGCCCTCATGTGCCAGCATGCATGGTTGACCAGCAGAATGCAGGAAGCAAACAGACCGAGCATGCGAAGGACCTTCAGAACTGGTGCAACTGCTCCATTGTAAAACAAGGGAATCATTTCCTGAATGTCGAGAATCCTTTGAGGAGGAGGGAATGCTCGACACACAGTGGTATCCAGTACCGCCCCTATGAACAGGTTGCGCTGAAAGGGCACCAGGTGAGACTTGGGTACATTATATCGAAAAACCCTATTTGTAGAACAGCTGGGCTGTAACCTGCAGATGATGACTCACCATGTCTGGAGACTCTGCCTTCAACAGCCAGTCGTCCAGGTAAGAGAAAACTGGACTCCCCGACCTCCTGAGATGGGCAGCCACCACTGCCATCCCCTTGGTGAAGACTCGAGGTGCAGTAGTAAGACCAAACGTAAGGACCGCAAACTGGTAGTGTTGCGACCCAACCGTGAATCAGAGATACTTCCTGTGCGACTTCAGGATAGGGATGTGGAAATACGCATCCTGCAAGTCGATGGACACCATCCAGTACTCTTGTTGCAGCGCCTGAAGAACCTGCACCAAGATGAGCATCTTGAATCTCTCCTGCTTGAGAAATAGATTCAAGATTCTGAGGTCCAAGATAGGCCGTAACCTGCCATCCTTCTTGGGGATCAAGAAATACCGGGAGTAGCATCCCTGACCTCTTTCCTGCTCCGGAACCACCTCTATCGCACCTTTTTGCAACAGGGTAAGAACCTCCTTCTGAAGAAGCAAATGATCCTTTGTGCAAAACCCCTGGCAAGGAGGGTAAGGAGGAGAGAATTCTCTGAAGGGAAGGGCGTACCCTTTATCTACAAGATCATAAGGTGAGGAATCCACAGGCAGATGTATCCATCAGAAGAACAAGTTACTTACCTTTGGTAATGCTTTTTCTGGTGGATACAGTATCTGCCTGTGGATTCCTCACAGATATATAAGATGAGGAATCCACAGGCAGATACGGTATCCACCAGAAAAAGCGTTACCGAATGTAAGTAACTTGTTAGTTATTGTGCCTGTTTTTTGTATTATTCGCTATTTGTTGTGTCCTCTGTTTCACTGTGCCAGTTTTTGCTATCATTTTCCCACCACTGCTGCCTCCATGGCCCCTCCCCCCTGCCGGTTCCCACTCCCGCCTCCAACTGCGTTTCCCTCTCCCGTTCCCTATTCAATGGCAGCCACTGTGCGGCAGCACCGTTGGCGTGCCAAAGACAAGCCTGTCCCTGGCCAGCACCAGGGACACTGGTTCTCAGACCACCCACCACTAGGAATCAGCTGCCCTCCAAGTACTCGACCCCGGAAGGAACAACAACTGCCAGTGGTCTAAGCCGAACACCACCCATGGCCAGTTCTCCTGCTGACACTGCCAACAAACCTTCACCAACCTCCGCACCCCCATGGCTGCCGCTCTCCCGGCAGATGCCAGCACAACCGAAGCCCTGAGGTACATCCTCCTCAATGTGCGCTCCCTGCACAGACGCACAGTAGAAATCTGGGACCTCCTCGACACCCTCTCGCCAGGTGTCGCCTTCTTCTTGGAAAACCTGGGCCAACTCCACCTCCGCCCGACATCGCTACTGCCATCCCCGATGGATTCAAGATCCAGAGGAAGGACTGCCCTAACCAACCAGGAGGTGGACTCTCCATCACACACAAGAACTCCCTTCAACTCACCACCTCCAGCACGAACAACTCCTCATCTCCCACGGAACTCCTCCATTTCCAGATCAGCCCCAGAACTACCCCACACGGCACCCTAGCCTACAGACATCCTGGACCACGAACTGCGTTCACCACTACCATCACCAACCTCATCGCGCCCTACGTCATTGCCACCATGGACAACCTACTGCTCGGAGATCTTAACTTCCACCTCGACAACCTCAGCGACCCCAGCTCCACCACCCTCCTGGACAACCTCGCCAACATCTGACAAACAGCTCGTCACCACCCCTACCCACAAAGCAGGACACACACTCGACCTCATCTTCGCAGGAGGTAACAACTTTCACTTCAGCCACATTATACAACCCCCCTGGATGGATCCCCCATAGTACACTTCTTTGTCGACAAAACCACCTTACACAAACCTACACCAGGCCCTCCGCGAAGGAACTGGAGCAAGGTCACTGAGGAACACCTCAATTCCACCCTCAACCACGATTCCCCTCCCACCTAGACTGAGGTCAACTCTGCAGCCAACAAACTACACAGATGGATCACCAACTGCGCAGACAAGCGTGCCCCCCTTTGTAAACCCTGACAGACAGCACCGCCTGCTTCACCAATGACCTCAGAGAATCCAGACGCACCTGCAGATGTTTTATGAAACTATGGAGAAACAGCAAAACATTGGAAGATCGACCACCTACAAGAACACCATGACAAAATACCACCAACGCATCAGATCCACCAAAAGGACCTTCATCCAGAACAAAATCCTCGCCAACTCCAGGAACTCTTCAGCATCATCCAGGAATTCAACAAACCCCCCCAGCGAAGCCTCGGACGCCACACTCTCCCAGGACCTCTGCAACAAACATGGCTCCTACTTCCATCTGAAAATCAAGTTCCTCTATGACAACTTCAATTAACTGACACCAGACACCAAAACCACTCCTTCCTCCAGAAATGCCAGGATCCCGGTCACAACAGAAGACACCGCCACAAACATGAAGAGCATTCACTCCGGAGCCCCCACCAACCCCTGCCTGTCATACATCTTCCACAGAGCCCCCACAGTCCTAGCACATGAGCTATGACACACCATCAATGCCACCTTCGAATCCGGCACTATCTATCTCCTCCCCTTCATGGCTAAAGTCACTGAGAAGATCGTGAACATCCAGCTACCAAACTTCATCAAAGACAACTCCATCCTCAACCCTTCACAATCCAGATTCCGGAGCAACCACAGCACCGAGATCGCCCTCCTCGCTGCCCCAGACAACATCCGCACTCTTCTTGACCAAGGCCACACCGCGGACCTCATCCTACTAGACCTCTCTGCAGCCTTCAACACCGTCTCCCACCACACTCTCACTGCCAGACTCCACGATGCCGGCATACAGATAACGGCCCTCAACTGGATTCGCTCCTTCATCACCGGCCGAACCCAAAGAATCTGACTCCTACCCTCAATGGCATAGCAAAGGGGGTGATCGGGCTGCACTGAGCGGCAGATGTTTTGGGGCAGTGGCCCCCCCCCCCCTCCTCTTGCCTGTGTCGATTGTGTGAAAATCACCAGTACCCCCACCTCTGACTACATCTACATAGCTGCCCTGGCTGCCATCGTAAGAACATTGTGTCTCACCATAGTATCCTACGCCAAAGATACCCAGCTCATCCTTTTCCTCACAAAGAATCCCCACACCGCCAGACTCCGCTTCCAGGATGGAATGAAAGACGTTGCGTCCTGGATGAGCAGCAGCTGTCTGAAGGTCAACTCGGGGAAGAGAGAAGTCCTCGTCCTCGGACCCACCCCCTCAGCATGGGACAACACCTGGTGGCCAACCACCCTGGGCAACCCCACACCACGCTCGGAACCTCTGCATCATACTCGACTCCTCCCTCACCATGACCAGACAAATCAACACCGTCGCCTGCACTTGCTTCAACACCCTCCTCAAGACCTTCAACTGGATCCCCCCTGAATAACGAAAGACCATTACCCACCCACTCATAACTAGCAGACTGGACTACGGAAACGCCCTCTACACCGGAATAAACATATCCCTGCTCTGCAAACTCTAGACCATCCAGAACACCGCAGCCAGACTTGTACTCACCATCCCACGTCATTGTAGTGTAGTTCCTATATTCTCAATAGGCTCTGCGCATTGGAATAATATATCCTATAGATTTGACATAGGACTTATGTCGACTAGGTCTCTATCGAATATATTAGACTTAATTGTGAGTGCCAGCTAGTTCAGAGGTCACTAGAAACTTTCTTGAATAAACAAGAAGGGATTCGTTTCTGATAACCGCATAAACATGACAACTTTGTTTCCCCAAGAATAAAACGTATCTTCAGAGTCGTGGAAACAATAGATAGATATTTTACTCAGTCAATCGTGCATGCTCCGTTTCATTAGAGGTGCAGAGAAAATAGAGAGACGGGCGTTTTCAATAAAAGGATTTATTGAATAGTCTTCTTTCTCATGCAAGTAAAGTGAACTGCTACAATCGTAATACAGGCTGCAAAGTACAATGCGTACAGCGTGGAGAGTATTATAAAATAATACTGTAAAAGCATTGTATGGTTTCTAAGCCATAGATAAATACATACATAAATACCAAAGGCTAAAAGTACTCAACGTGTGCTTCTAAATACGCTTACCCTGATATACCTAACCTAAGTCTAGTACGAGGGAAGAAGTAAGTGTGGTATAGCATAGGTTTAGTTTCTTTGCCAAGAATCTATCCAAGATTTCTCTTGGGGCCTAATCAGCTCCATACCTTAGTTTAGAATGAAAAATGTCTGGTATCTCTTGTCTCGGGACTCGATTTCCCAACACCCCGCAAGGGGAGCTTGGAAACACTGGAGCTGGATTCTCAGCGAGAGAAAGGACAGCTTCTCGATCAGTGCGTCAGCTGAAGGGTCGGCTTCCTTCGGCACTTGCTGTAGCGAGCTGCGTCCGGCAAGTAGATAGTCGAGCTGCTCCGGGCAAGTAGATAGTCGAGCTGCTCCGAACCACTGTGCGTTTGCTAGAGCAAGTGAAGGCATATTTATACCTTGAAGGTGCCTAGTTTGACGTAAAGTTGGGCATAATAATGTCATCAAAGAACCCCAAGGGAATGGTAGTTCTTTGAAAACTCCATGGGCCTCATTTATGAAAAGTGACGCATCGCTGCGTGAAAACAGCGATGCGTCACTTTTCACTGCGCACTCCTTGCGACACCAATGATGCGTCATATTTAATGTATGACGCATCATGTCGCAAGGACTTACAGATACGTCAGTATTTCTGACGTATCTGTAAGCGCAAAAGTGACGCATTGCTGGAGTGTGTCACAAAAGTGACGCAACTCCAGCAATGCGTCCTTTAAAGGGCTTGCGTCAGTCTTACGCCTGCTGTGAGGCAGGTGCAAGATTTTGACGCAACAGCATCCTAAAAGTGACGCAGTGAAATCTCATGGATTTCACTGCGTCAATATTTCGAGGCTTTTTGCGGAGGAACGCCCCCACTGCATACATTATACCTGACGCAGGTATAATGTGGCGCAGGGGTTTAAAAAGTGACGCATCTACCTAGATGAGTCACTTTTTAAATATGGCGCAACAAGGCACATATTTTACGCCGCTGGTGCATCACAAAAAGTGATGCACCGGCGGCGCAAAACTGACGCAAGGCCTCATAAATAAGGGCCCATGAGTTCTTGGACAAATCAATATTCAAGCAAGGGGATGTCCCAGACTGCTTAAGCGATTTTCCAAGAAATCGTTGTGTTTTTTTTGGTACGGGTGGAAGTAGCCATGTCTATATTTGGACTGCATGAACGATGTCTAAATATGGGTATGATTTCTATGCCTATATCAGGGCAATGTGAATTGTACTTATATAAGGGCATGAATCAGGAAATTTTGCTCGGATCCTAAAACGTCATACAACAACATGAACACATCACCCAGCACCTGCGAGATCTCTACTGGCTCCCGTCGAGAAGAGAGTAACCTTCAAGCTACTCACACCTACAAATTCCTTCACAACACCGGACCCCAATAGCTCAACTAAAGAGTCTCCTTCCACGTACCCAAGAGAGACCTCGGCTCCACCGATCTCACCCTCACCAAAACCCTGCACATCCGCATAACTAGAGCGGGTGGAAGAGCCTTCTCCTACATCGTAGCAAAGACCTGGAATGAGCTCCTGATCAACATCAAATGCTCCCCCACTCTGTACACCTTCAGGAAGAGCCTCAAGACCTGGCTCATTGGCTGACTCAGACCTGCTGCCCCCAAACCCCCATAGCACCTTGAGACCCTTACAGGTGAGTAGTGTGCCTGACAAATCCCTGATTGATTTATAATGTGTTACTATAAACTGGCAGCAGACAAAGGGTTTGTGATGTAAGGGGGTTGGGCCTATTTGTCCCAAGAACAAAATAAACATTAAAAAAATATGTAGTCCTTGACCCCAAACAATGTGTCCTGGAGCTATAGAAATTCCACACCCCTGGGTAAACATGTACCCCAAGTGTATATTTACAGATCGTAAAATCAAGTTGGCACAAAATCAAATGGCTGAGAGACATGAAGAGCTTACTAAAAAAGTTGGGCCATTGAATCATGGTCGAGTAGGACATCACCCCCGAAGCTAGTCCTCAAAAAGCTTTACTGGGACTGGATCTGCTCACAAAGGAATTCTAGTACCACCCTGGGCAGGCTCATAGAGGATTTCTTGAAGTTCAAAGATTGTCCCAGACGGGAATTGTACCTTGATGCAATTGGAAAACCCTTTGATAGGGCCTTGTACTTTAGGTTCAGAGTGGGAACCCTTCCACTTAATACTTTTACCGCAAGATGGAAATCCCACATGGAAATGTCCGAGCTATGCCCAGCCTACCTTGCCAAACCGGAGTCACTGGCACATTTCATGTTCGAGTGCAGTGAGTACGCAACTCCAAGGAGGGTCTGGCTCAAAAACTTATGCCGCCAGCTGGGGACCAGGAGCCATGACGTGGCAATTAGGATACTCCTATCCGACAGTAGTGTACCCTATGCTTGTGCCCTAGCCAAATTTCTCTCATGGGCTTGGGCTATTCGAGCCAAAAGGCTGAAATCAACTGTTTAATTCTATTTTTATAAATGTTTTAACTGAAATAAACTGCCATCTTTTTTCTTCTTGATTAAGAAATCTGTGAAAATTTAACCAATTAATTGGCTAGTTTTTTCTTTGATTGTACAAACAATTATTACCGAAATCACTGTCACTTTTAACGTTATGCACATAGACAACAAAATCTTTTTTTTTTTTTTTTTTTTAAATTTTATCTATTACTGTTTTTATATGTACGATTTGACCTACTGTGCTGCTTTTATGATAATTGTTTTATCGAAATAAAGCTTTTTGACTTGACTTGAAAATCATACATAAATACCTTATGGCACGTTTAGAATTCTCATATTTCTCTGCCTCCGCTCATAATCCAATTCCAAGCCTTTACATGACTCCCACTCGGCCACGTTAATGTCTCTGCTGTTCAGCAGGATGATCAAAGTCCTCCTCATACAGTAGGGCCATTATCAGTGCTTGACTCAGTTCCTTGTAAAGAAAGGGATGGGGAGGAAATCCACATCTGTTAATTAGCTTGTAACATTGCACCTGGGCAGCTCAGGTGTGCAGAAATAAAGGATGATGGCCAGGCCTCAACAGCCAACACATGAGAGGCTTGCCTTTGAAGTTTTGGTGAGACTGAATCACGCAGCTGTGTCAGCTAGGGGCGGAGCTTAGGCTCTCATGGAAGCTCTTTCCACAAACAACTTGAAGTCACCATATTGGATTGCCCCAGAATGCTGTGCAGGACAGGGGTGTCAAGCTTCTAGAACCTTCCGCACCCACTTTACAAGTGGAGAGATAGTTGAGAAGACATTGGACCCAGGATCGCCAAAGGCAAATGAATGCCTAGTTTGAAGGAGAAGCCACCCGATACCCTGAAAAAATGTACTTTGACTCCAGCTGACCCTCAGAACTAGGATGGGTTTTTCCAGGGCCAGTGGCACTTGCCCTCTGAAAGGAACCATTTGCGGAATGGACCTGATGGGGGTACCTTGGGGAGGTTCCTTTGGACTTCTTGAGTTTGCTGACGCACAGGTGCCCTTCAAAAAGCCAGGAGGCCAGGGAATATGGCAGGGAGGTTGTTCTGCTGGTTGGCTGTGGAGAGGATCTGGAAGACCACCACAGCAGGAGAGAGCTCCAGGAGTCCATGCAGAAAGCAGGTCTGGCACAGGGATGGGTAAAAATCCAGCTCCTCATGAAAAGAAGCCCGATACAGGCCCGGAAGCCTGATGAAAATGCTACTGGTAGAGAGGGCTGGCTACCAAAATAAGCCTAGGAATGTCAAAATTGGCTATAGAACACCGGAGAAAAGGAGGACAAAGACGTGTGCTCTGGGTGGGACTGTGTGGCAAACAAAACAGCATTTGCATTCGTTGTGTTTTCAAGATATGCCCTTAGGAAGGGTCAATCCCCCAGAGATCAATTTAAAGACATATGTGTATTTTAATGGGATAGAGGCATGCCCGGGGCCCCCACCCCAAGCAGTTTTGTCCTTGGGGCCCCCATCTCCCCAGATGTCAGCACATTAACAGGCTAATATCATACCTGCCAACTTTCAAATAAATGTCACTATGTGTGAGGAGAGATGGGGCCTTGGAGGGGGAAGGGCCTCATGCAGAGAGCTACCTAGGAGGCACTCTGCCTGGGATGTTTACTCACATCTTTATAGACATCAGCTGCTTACAGCCTCCGGGAGCAAGCTGCAGATCCACTGTTTACAGTGTTTTTCAGCTCGTTTTACCTGCCACCATGTGAATTTGGTTGCTCCGGGTGACCATGTGAAAAGAGCAAAAATTGTGCTATACATGGTAGCAAAGTGAATTGGCAGGTCTGGGTTCTGGGGCGCCCATTCTTCAAACTCGTAATGGATAGATTTGGTCGACCATGTTGTTTGCAGCCTCTCTCCCCCCACCTTCCTACCCACATGCAGGAGAAACATTGTTTTCCAGCTGATAGGTGTGAGCAGAGGTAAGACCGTTTTGGTGCCTTCTGGCCATGCTGAGCACAGAACCATGCATCAGGCTTCCAGGAGTAGCACACAGGAAACTGGCACAGGCTTTGGGGGTGCCCCCTTGGACACCATCATCCATAGTGGCCAGTGGGTGCCCTTGGACACTTCTGGCATCCACAAAACTGGAGCTGCTCACGGCTAAAGAGCTGCTCACTGGATATGCATGCAGTTGGACAGTGAATCACCTCTATAAGCCCCCATGCACACTCAGATGTGCATATTGACTTCATTTGGTGTCACGTGTTTTTTTAATAACTAATTGTGGGCTGCATGGAGTGCAGCAGCCCTCAGAGATGACCCCATAAAAACTGACACCTAGTCTCCCAGGGCATGATATCCCTGACCCCATGAGAGGTTTGCCTTGCTTTTCAAAGCACTCATGGAGCTGAAGCTTTTGCTCATGGGCTCTGGAGTGTAGGGGTTCCTTGTGTTTCGGTCTTATGACTGCAATAGCAATCTAATAAAAGTCTCAGTGACACTTGTAATTAAATTCAGTACTTTATTAAACTTTTTGGTGCTTAACAATGCAAGGTTAACAGTGTTTTGAATGTTGGTTTTTACCACAATTGACTTCAATGGTGAGTTATAACATTTAATGCATATTGGTACTGTCCCCATTGATCAGTAATATTACATTTGTGAATTATAACATGTGACTAGTTTTACTGATGTGGTGACACCTTAAAGCAAGTAGGCTTCCCTTGTTGATGTGACACTCTTATAGGGTGATGTTGCACACTATCAGGGGGTGTCTCATATGGGTTGGGAGTTTCATCAGTATAGGGTTCAAGGCGCAGAAGGGTTGTAAAATAATATGAGGATCTCACCAAAGGTATTTTATCTACCCGATTGAACATATTTGTAATTTCATGTGAAGTATTTGGTAGTTTTTGAATGCAATATAATTACCTTTCCTTTGTACTTTTAAGAATAAACACCCACTGGACAATGATGTGTTGAGTGTTGTTAGTGCATACCAGCTAGTGACTCCAGCTCGCTCACAACAGTGAGCATGCATCTTGAGTAGGTAGGCCTTGGACAGCCCCTGCTTCGCCGCCCTGAGAGATTTAAGTGATACAGTGGGGAACAAGGGGGCATATTATCAAGGGGGTTTATCTCCGCTTTTTTGGCTTTAAAAGCCAAGAAAGCGGAGATAAAATTATCTCCCTATTACCTAGCTGTCCCTAACACCAGTTAGCGACAGCTAGTAGGAGATAGCGACCATCTTGGGCCCCACTTTGCATGTCAGTGATATTTATCACTAATGACATGCAAAGTGGGCGTGCCAAGATGTTAGCGACTGAAAACAGTCGCTAACATCGCTATCTCCTATTACCAACTTTTGGAGATATTCGCGCTAAGCGCAAATATCTCCAAAAGCTAACACCTGCCCTGAGCAGTTCTTAGCCATGTTATCCAATGGGAGGTGGATAACATGGCTAAGAGCATTAGCTCGGTAATGCATGAATATCGCAGACTTTTCAGCGATATTCATGCATTGCGGCGATTTTTATCGCATTTGCGATAAACCTTGGTAATGCCAAGGTTTATTTGCGGTAAAAATCACCGCAGCTCAGCGGTAAATTTTGGTCTCTAACCAAGCAATAGCGATAATTATCGCTATTGCTTGGTAATATGCCCCATTGTTCCAAGCAAAGAAAATTGCAGATTTATTACCTTTGAAAGACTCATATCCTTCGCAACTAAGAACACAGGGGCATATTACCAACAACTAGCGATAATTATCGCTATGTTGTTTTAGCGGGGATATTTTTATCGCCGAGCTGCGGCGATTTTTATCGCTTAGGAACCTTGCTATTATCAAGGTTTATCTCCTAAGCGATAAAAATCGGCCAAAATGCATGAATATCGCTGAAAAGTGAGCGATATTCATGCATTACCGAGCTATTGCTCTTAGCCATGTTATCCACCTCCCATTGGATAACATGGCTAAGAACTGCTCAGGGGCAGGTGTTAGCTTTTGGAGATATTCGCGCTTAGCGCGAATATCTCCATAAGTTGGTAATAGGAGATAGCGATGTTAGCGACTGTTTCCAGTCGCTAACATCTTGGCACGCCCACTTTGCATGTCATTAGTGATAAATATCACTGACATGCAAAGCGGCGCCCAAGATGGTCGCTAACTCCTACTAGCTGTCCCTAACTGGTGTTAGCGACAGCTAGGTAATAGGGAGATAATTTTATCTCCGCTTTCTTGGCTTTTAAAGCCAAAGAAGTGGAGATAAACCCCCTTGATAATATGCCCCCCAATTTCTTATACCAAACTTCTGTGGTATTCCTATGGCTAGCTCAGGAATACGGAGGCTCACTAGCATGGAAGAGGTGTTTGGGGACGCTGGGGGCAACAGGAGCAAGGAGATGGAACTCACAGCCCAGCCACACCAAAGATGGTAGACAGACAAATGGAGCGAGCGTTGTTGGGAGTACCTCCCTTGCTAGCGGCTGACTGAAAGACTAGGAAGTCAGCAGGCGGGAAGCAATTGGCATGTCCCCCTGCGGTGGTGACAGGGAGTGAGAAGAGCTGGTGATTGGAGCCAGGAGCAAGCGGGCAACGGCCCTTCTCACTGTTCCATCTAGTGGTTTGAACTGAAACCAGTGTGCCCCTAAACACAGGAACGCAGCTCTTGGGCTGTGTAACAAGGGCACACAATGAAGAATGGAGGAGTTGTACATCTGGCAGAGTGGAGGGGGCCCTTCACCCTTGGTGGGCAACTAGCACTCACCTTGGGCCAATCCTGAACAGGTCCTGGGTGAAGAGCAACCATGACCGGCAGGGACATCGATTTACCAAAATGCTAGGGGTAGCGGAATTGTCATCGCCTGTGCATCATATGACAGTAAGTGGCATCACATGATCTTTGATCCCGATGACCTTATGATAAACTATGTCACAGGAAGTGATATTATTGAACCAAAACTAACAGGTACGGGATGAATAAAAACACAAAACCACTACGAAAGCTGATTATTGTCTAAATTTGCTCCGAACTACATATTCACTAGTGTACTGCCATGGTATTCTAAAAGCAAAATCTTGATATGCCAGGGGTAAGCTGTCAACCACACAGATACAACCATCATAGGCTTAACATAGTCAAATGCAATTAGAGACTAAAATGCACAAGCATGCCCTCAAATGACCATGCAACATCTTCCACAATTAACATATCCAGAATTTTAGCCTCATAATATCAAGTGCAGCTGCATATGCAGGTTCCAGGGCGACCAAGTCACTCAAGATTCTTACAAACATTGGGCCCGATTCACAGAACTAACTAAAGACAAAATCCTAAACTTACTACCATTTTGGTATTCATAGAAGGCACTTACTCATTTCGGTATTCACAGAAGTTATGAGTCCTAACTTTAGGACTCCTAAATGCCTTCTGTGAATACCGAAAGTCTTAAAGTTAGGATTGTTCTCAGTTTAGGAGTAGTAAAGTTAGGACTCCTAACTTTAGGACTCCTAAATGCCGTATATGAATACCAAAAGTCTTAAAGTTAGGATTGTTCTCAGTTTAGGAGTACTAAAGTTAGGAGTCCTAACTTTACTACTCCTGTTGTAGTGTTTGTGTAGTGTAGTGTTTTAGGGTTTACGGTAGTGTTTTAGGGTAGTGTTGTAGTGTTTTTGAAGTGTAGTGTTTTAGGATGGACGGTAGTGTAGTGTTTTAGAGTTTAGGGTAGTTTTGTAGTGTTTGTGTACTGTAGTGTTTCAGGCTTTAGGGTAGTGTAGTGTTTTAGGGTTTAGGGTAGTGGTGTAGTGTTTGCGTAGTGTAGTGTTTCTAGGGTTTAGGGTAGTGTTGTTGTGTTTGTGTAGTGTAGTGTTTTAGGGTAGGGTTGTGTTGTAGTGTTTGTGTAGTGGTTTAGTGTAGTGTTGTAGTGTTTTAGACTTCAGGGTAGTGTATTAGTGTAGTGTTTTAGGGTTTAGGGTAGTGTTGTAGTGTTTGTGTAGTGTAGTGTTTTAGGGTAGTGTTTGTGTAGCGTTTTAGGGTAGTGTTGTAGTGTAATGTTTTAGGGTTTCGGGTATTGTTTGTGTAGTGTTTTAGGGTTTCGGGTATTGTTTGTGTAGTGTTTTAGGGTTTAGGGTAGTGTTCTTGTAGTGTAGTGTTTTAGGGTAGTGTTGTAGTGTTTGTGTAGTGTAGTGTTTCAGGTTTTAGTGTAGTAGTGTAGTGTTGTAGGATTTATGGTAGTGTTGTAGTGTTTGTGTAGTGTAGTGTTTCAGGTTTTAGTGTAGTAGTGTAGTGTTTTAGGGTTTAGGGTAGTGTTGTAGTGTTTGTGTAGTGTAGTGTTTTAGGGTAGTGTTGTAGTGTAGTGGTTTAGGGTAGTGTAGTGTTTGTGTAGTGTAGTGGTTTAGGGTAAGGTTGGAGTAGTGTAGTGCATTACAGTTTAGGGTAGTTTTTTAGTGTTTGTGTACCGTAGTGTTTTAGGGTAGTGTTTTAGTGTTTGTGTAGTGTAGTGTTTTAGGGTAGTGTAGTTTTTGTGTAGTGTAGTGTTTTAGGATTTAGGGTAGTGTTGTAGTGTAGTGTTTTAGGGTAGTGTCGGGGGTCGTGCAGGGTAGTGTAGTGTTATTGTAGGGAGAGAACTGGGGGTCGGGGAAGGGTTGTGTAGGGGTAGGGTTGTCACTTACCCTGCAAACTGTAACCACGCATGCCTTTGCGTTGTAATGGCATGCGTGGTAAAAGCATACTCGTGGTAAAAGTTAGCAATGTAATGGCATTTTGTTGTCATTGACATTGCGTAGTAAGACCCACATTGTAATGGCACGCATGGTATTAGTATGACACGCATGGTATTAGTATGTGATGTAATGACATACATCCTTCTTAAGTGTGAGTGCACGATTGTTGTTGCTATCAAATGCTAGCGCTGCACAACAGAAACAAAAAAGATACAACAGACTGTATTATGCACTTCCGGGTTAGTGCACTGCTGTATCCTCAGCAAAGATCTATGTGTAAAGTGAAGGTCAAAGCTTTCATCCCTGGCAGGTATGATCAGACTCTCAGTCCTCTAAGATCGATCAAATGAGCATCACTGTGTTGGGTAACAGAAAAAAATGGCAAAATATGTTCAAATTATCGCAATAATACCAGTCATGAAAATGTTCAAATTTGCCCTACATTACATGATCCTACAAGGTTGCTTAGAAGTGAGCTAGTCCCGCTCCAACAGGGTTGGAACAAGTTCCGTTCCCAAATAAGATATGAGAAAAGTTGATCCTAATGGTGCATATTAAAACTGAACTGTCAACTATATTAGATACAGTTCCATCAGGTTTATATGGGTGAAATACTTCGAAACTTAAGGTTCTCCCATTGTTCTCACAATTAATATTTCTCGAAAGCACAACATTGTGTATGGCACTCCAATGAAACAGTGTGCCACATTACACAAGCATTTCTAATGCAATAGGTCTCCCATTTACGCTACTTTGAGCATTTCGCATATTAAATTACAATGTCTTTTATTTATGTTTTGGTTTTTAAAACAAATAAAAGGCATTGTCATTTGCAATGCTAGTAGCTTAAACTCTCGCAAATGCGAGACCTTTTTGCATTGCAAATGCTTGTTACTCTGTGTTACTGGAGTGAGGCCTACAGGCTCGCTTACTATGTGCTGCTGTGTGCTTAACTCACACTTAGCCTAAACAAAGAAGATGTGGAGTGCTACATAGCACAGGAGTGGTGACTGTGTTGGTTGTATGTGTGCCTAGGATGGCTACAGTACAACAATGGTGCAGTACTGTGCTGTACATGTATGCCCGAGAGGAATACTGTACATGAGAGATGTAGTGCTGTGCAGTGTGTGCGCAGGGACCACATGTGCTGGGTGTATGTGTGCTTCCGTCGAGTACAATAACCAAATGGTAAAGAGTTGTGCCGCACGCACATAGTGAGTGTGTGTGTTGGCAGTGGGTGTTTGAAAAGAGTACACCCTAATTAAATATAAAAAAGCTTTAGTGCTGAGTGTGTGTGCTGGATGCATGGGTTCATGTATGGGTACAATGCATGGAGCAACTGTGTTGGGCTGAAAGTGTGCTGTGAAAGTACACCGAGCGTGCCTGCAATGGTACATTGTATGAAGGACCCTGGGTTCCATTTTAGGAAGCCCAGGCCTGTCTGGTAAAGACACGAGAAAAAGAGGAAAGCTCCAAGACAGATTTGTTGATCGCTGTATTCCTATGAGCTGGGTCAGGACACACAGGAGGGAAATGGAACAGACTTCCTTTACATTTCAAAAGACTCCTCTTTGATTCAGTGATAGATCACAAGGAAGCGGGCCTGAACACATCTCAAGAACGCAGCTGGGGCTGATAAGAGAATCATGGAGAGTGGGCTGGAGTCTGGGATTAACCTTTTGATTCACATATCACTCTGGATGACATCTATGTGTGAACTCTGGTCATGAATTGTGTTGTGGACAATCATCTCTAGAGTAGTGCCTGTTGTGGCAGACCTCTTTCATGAAGAAAGATAAAAAGGAGAAGTGCTCACTTCAAAAGAAGTACAAGAAACAGGAAGCAGGCAGCCAAGCTCCCTCCCCCAAGCCAATCACAATGCTGCAAGCAGTGTTGTGATTGGTCTGGACGGCTCCCATCCAGCTCTATGCAGGCAGCATTGCAGCCTGCATGATGAAGGGCAGAGTGTGCATGACTGGTTTGGGCAGCCTGAGAGGGCTGCCCAAACAGTCCTTGCGCACTCAGGAGTGGGCACATCCCTCTTCCCCTGCCCTGCTCAGAGGGCAGAGCAGCCCCGCCCACCTGCAATGTACAAACATAAAATGGTAATAACTAAAAGTTATTACCATTTTATGTTTCTACTTCTCGCACTGTGAGAGAACAGTGGGGCGAATCTCCTCTGCCATAGCAGAGGAGCCGACCCAGACCCTAAATCACATTTGATGTCTGGAAATGGACTATAAGAATGGGAGGTTGAGCCCCCAAAAATCTGTCACCCGCGAAGCAGCCAAACAGGCTGTGCGAGAAGTGGAAACTCTGCAAGGCTGCTACCTGTGACTAGAACTTGGGGCAAAGGCCTGCTAGTCTCCCTGCTGGGTGAGAGGATATCACCCATGGATACTAAGACCGCCTGTACTGGAGCCCTCAGTACCATCGCCTGCCTGCTCGCCAAGACCAGTGTGCCCTGTGAGAAATAGGAGAGCACTGGAGGGAGCCAGGCCCAGTGCGAAGCCGTGCTGAGAGGAATCCCTGACCGAGGTGTGAGGATAGCGGCTGCGCACAGATCAGGTCATTGCCCTAGTGCAGGAGCAGTCCACCAATCCCCATATGCCAGGCAAGGGCCTCCGTGTGGAGAGTGCCTGGCCATCACCATCTTTGTATGCTACAAGGGGCAACCGGTAAACTTAGTTGGGTCGGAAAGTGAGACATTAGTCTGCCGTGTTTAGAGCGATCACACAGAAGAGTCTACGCGTGATAGTGAGCAACGTGGCAAGCCCGTATGCCAGAGGGGGCTTCCAGTATCACTTTGGCCAAATGTTCAGTTGTGCCCCGGACTAGAAGATTATTGCCATGACCAGTGTGTCTAGCCCGCAACTGCACCTGACTGTTTCCCCGAGGATCACTGACACTGCTGAGGATGTCGCACTCTCGTAAAAGCACCAGTCGGGAGCAAGAGAATCCCCCCACACACTCTTTGTTAAGGAAAGAGAAGATTACCTTTTGTGTTCGCCAAGCAAGAGCAGTCCTGATCATTGGAAACCAATGGGCAGCGCTGCTCAACAGGAAAAGCCTGCACCCCCATCTACTGCCGCTTCCATCACAAGCAGCCAGATTCCGCCATCCAGGATCCGGACTTGAGAGTCTGAACACTGCCACACCACCAGAATGCTGCCCAGAATAGCCATGTATTATTCCATGCTGCCCAGAATAGCCATGTATTATTCCCAAATGGTCTCCGACTGAAGTTTGTTCAAATGTATGCTCTCTTCCATTACCACACTTGCAGGCACTATTTTTGGAGTCATCTTTGCCCATTAAGGTCAGCCTATTGTTTTCTCCTGGGAAGCATTTTGTGCAATTTTCAAACCTATTCAGATGCTACTTACTGAAAGGCAGAAGTGGGAAAGCAAATGCAAATTTGGTCTCCAGGAACGTCAGGGATGCGTACTGGCCCGACCATTTTTAATATCTTTACTGCCGACCTTGATAAGTACATCTCTGAGACAGAAACGGATCCCCCGAAGTTGGCGCAATACAAAATAAGGAGTATACAGTACGCAGATGACATTGTACTCTGCAGCCAGACCCCAGTGGGCCTACAACGTTCCATCGTAAGGCTGCACGAGTACATCAGCACGCACAGACTGTTACTTAACTACAACAAAACGAAGATCGTCTGCTTCGGATCTCAGTCAGGGCAGCAATCATTTAAATGGCACATAGCAGGCAACACCATACAGCAAAGCCTCTCTTACAAGTACCTGGGAGTAGTCCTTGATTCAAGGTGGACACTAAAAGAACATCAACAGCACAGGAAAGCCCAGTCTAATAAACTTCGGTTCGCTCTGAACTTATTAAAAACAAAACTGAAATGCCCATCCAACTCACACCTACTTAAGGTGATTGCGGCGAAGTTTTTGCCATCACTTACGTATGGTTCTGAACTATATAGAGGCAAAGATGCAAACTTTCTGAACTTACAACAGTCAGAGCTTTTTAAATACATCTTTCAGATCCCGAGGTTTGCATCTCAAGCGCAAGTACGACTCGAATTTGGGTTACTAAATCAGCAACAACTCAGACAAGCTGCTTTACTAAAATTGAGTTGGAAACTAAGAGCAGCACAAGAGAATACGCTGACGGCTTTATGCTGGTCTGAAATAAACCACCAAACAAACGCAAGAAAACCTTGGAAATTAGCACTTGAAGAAGCACTGACAGATCTCGATATGTAAGAGGCATGGAACATCAACCACACATTTGCGTTTTTCAAAAAAGTAGTCAACAGAGCAGCAAAATTAAAAGGCTGGACGATAGACAAAGCAGCCTTAGCAAAGAAAAAACATGGCTGGACGGTGCTCGGTTCGTATGAGAAATGTGCGCCGCAACCTTATTTAGTCACCCATAACTGCTGCTGTCCAACAAACGCTCCTAAGAGTCCGGATGGGAACCTACATCTCAAAAGATCAAATCCCTGCATGGAAGCAAACATGGCCGACATCACTCTGCAGACTCTGTGGCCAATCAGATGAAACATTGACCCACATATTGTGCATTTGCCCATCTTTTCCAACTTGAGACGTCATTACTTATTGTATATATTTTGTTTATTCCAAATCAGATCATGTCGGCCGGCAGTCATGCTAGCACTGAACAGTGACCAGTTGCAGACAGCTTGCAGGGCCACCAGATTCTTATAGAAGGTGACCCTTCTAATACAGAAAACCGAACAAATTGTGACCAACGGCACAAAATAGAAGGCATGAACTACAATTAATGGCCAAGAATACAGACTAAGCAATATTTGCTTCTTATTTTTCCATTTTTCTTTTTTCTTTTTCTCTTTTGTTTTTCTTTTACAGTTTAAGGACACTATAGAATGTAGCCGCACTTTCTACTTCAATCTTAGTCAAAAACAGTTTGAACTAATTTTTAATTCTTGTAATATTGTAAAGGTTTTGATTAACCATACACAATAAATGTGTTTACCTGTTAAAAAAAAATAGGGAAACGTTACTTTTCCTTAATATTTATTAAAAATACAACTTCACCATTGAATTTGATTTTTAATAACTATTAAAAAAAATTGTTTTATTATTTTTCTACCTGGCCATGTAGAAATGTAACGTTAACATGTCCCTAGAGATGAATCCTAACTTATAGTCACTTTCGCATTGCAATCAGTCAATGTTGTTTGTTTGCTAGGTTGAACACACACATATCCTCAGGGATATGGCTACTGACGTCTTACCAGCAGCCCGAAAAGACCTGAGGGCCTCTCTGGCCCAGATGATTCAGGATGGACGAGACATGGCAAACTATGTCCACACAGGAATGGATAATACAGATTGCATGGAAAAGGCAGTAGATACTAGTGTTGTACTTCACTGACATGTTGTCCATTCAACAGGTTTCTCTAGTGATGTACAGGTCTCACGGATATGCTCTTTAAAGGGCCCTGCTTCAATGGCGAAAAGACAGACTCTGGGTAAGAGTGCTTTAAGGACAGTGGATCTATGGCACGCTCCTCCAGACTGTTAAATCCTGCCAAATAATTTCTGGATTGGTTCAAAAGATCTAAAGGCTGGCTATTCAGACGGGCTAGTTTATCGGTAGAGACAGACTTCCATTCCTTTTGAGGATTTCTTCCAATTTCTCCTACCCTGCTGCAACGGCTACCAAAGCATTTTAGTTTTCCCTTAGTACAAGTCCAATAAGTATGGAGCTAGTTCCGACATTTCCTTCCAGGACGATAATCCATTCTGTCTATCAGAACAGTCTCTGGCAGAGGGTCTGACAGAGGAGGAGGTTTTTATTGTTCCAAAGAAGGACTGTCCATCTTCTCTATTCTGGACTTTTAGCTTCTAAATATCTTGATGCAGAAGGACAGATTCAAAAAGCTAATGCCGTCCTAGATCCTGTCTTCTGTAGACCAAGGTGACTGGATGATGTCCTTGGACCTGTAGGATGTGTATTTCATCTGTCTGTCCTGCAGTCCTACTGATTTTTTGTAGCGTCTCAAAGACAAATGGTTCATTGGCAGGCCCCTCTCCCTTCCCCACCCAGAGCATAAGGTGGTGACAGACGCATCCTTGCTCAGCTAGGAAGGTCAATTGAGGAAGGTGTAAATCAAGGGAATCTGGGGGCATATTACCAACGAGTAGCGATATTTATCGCTAACTAGGCTTAGCAACGATTTTTTTATTGCTAAGCATCGCCGGAAATTATCGCTGAGATAACGTGCTATTAGCAACGTTTATCTCCAAAGAGATAATTTTTCCGGCGATAGCGTGAATATCGTTGAGAATACAGCGATATTCACGCAAAAGCGATGAAATGCTCTTAGCCATGTTATCCACCTCCCATTGGATAACATGGCTAAGAACTGGTCTGAGCAGGCGTTAGTTTTCGGCGATAGCGGGAATATTTCCATCGGTACGCCCGCCTTGCTAATAGGCGATAGCGACGTTAGCGACTGTTTTCAGTCGTTAACAGGTTGGGTACGCCCACTTTGCATGTCATTAGCGATAAATATCGCTGACATGCAAAGCGGGCCCCAAACCGCTCGCTAACGCCTAAAAGCTGTCGCTAACATCAGTTAGCGACAGCTTGCTAATATAGCAATAGAATTATCACCGATTAGCGGCCGAAAACGGCCGCTAAACCGGCGATAATTGCCTATCGCCCCCCTTGATAATATGCCCCCTGGTCTCTGGCAGAGGGCTAACTGTCCAGCGGTTTACATTTCAAGTCTGTTTCCTCTAAGCACATACTACTTTTAGCATCCCACATACTTTTTTTACCCCATTGCTTTGGTCTGGATACTGCTGGTTGAACTATGACTAAAGGGAACTGCAATTCCCAAGTTTCCAAGCGGGATCTTGTGAGGCTTCCATTATAAAGGGAAGCCATACCATGACACTCCCGTTTGTTATTCAGAGTGTGATGCCAGAACGAGGAGCTAGGATCTTTCCAGTGTGCTAAGTCTTTTCTCAAATGTTCTGAAGGGGCCGTCCTTGGTATCTGACCACAGTGGGCCGCAGGCCTCATTCGCTCCCGCTTCCTCGAGGCCTTTTTGGGAGCTTCATATTCAGAGTTATAACTAGTGAGAAAACATCTTAGAGGTAAGGACGTGGCTCTGCTCATCACACTGAGGAAAAGGCTGAGGAATCTGAGTTCAAGGATTTTATTGAGACACTGATTTCAATACCAATTTCATTAACATATCTAAACGTTAATTGAGTTTAACTACCTTACGTATGTGTTTACAATTTTAACTTGTGCTTTGTGTTCTTTTTTTATGCTGAATATAAGGCACAACCTTTGATAAAAAGAGGTTGGTGCCAACAAGAGGAGAGAAGTCAGAAATCCCCAACCCAAATCTATGTTTTATAAATCAGACGAGAACAGAGGGGTGATATAAATGTATGGCTAGAACGAGCATGTCTCAAGAGTAATCAAGTCCTGTTTTCCATTTTCAGATCTTCCTCTTAATTGTTCTCTTCCTCAAAACCCTACCCCTCACCCAGCACCGCCAAACCCTGTTTTGAATAGAAAGTAGGGAACTTGCAGCCTGGTTCATTAAGCCGCAATCGGCTTTCAAAGGGCCAGATTCTGAGAAGCTGGCCCTTTGCGAGCGCTATTTTTGCATTTGGGATTCATCATCCCAAATGCAAAAATCGGTAATAGCGATTTCGCTATTTTGCGAGGAATTACATTTAAGGAATCTCTATTTGCGATTCCTTAAATGCAATTCATCATCCATTTAAAATTTGCGAATTCGCAATTTCGGCCCGCTATTTAGGTCAAACCTCGTGGTAAATGGCGAAAACTCAGAAAAATGCTTTTAAAAGCATTTTTCTGAGTTGCATGTTGCACACACACATGTCCTTTGGACATGTGTGTGCGCAACACCTGTTTAAATTAGCATTTAAGGGGTGCTACAGGGTGTCCTCTGGACACCCCTGGCACCCTTTAAATCGCTATCTTATTTGCGATTAGCAAATTGCTAATCGCAAATAAGGAATACTCCCCATTCATTCCTATGGGCCAAAAGGCCCATAGGAATGAATGGGGAGTTATTCCTTATTTGCGATTAGCAATTTGCTAATCGCAAATAAGGAATCTGTAGGAATCGCAAAAATGTTTGCTATTCCTACATGAATCCCGTTTTGCGAGTCTGGAATAGCGATTCCTTATGATTCGCTATTTCAGACTCGCAAAACCTCCCAATGATGAATCAGGCTGCAGGTGTTGCCTGAAGGTGGACCACTTTGAGCATTGTACCGCCCCTGAGGAGTTGACAAAAGCATTGTGACAAACGCCACATCAATCTGCTAATGTTGAGTGTCGCACATCTTCCTCTAAAGGTGTTCCTGCCATCCAGCAATGAGAGGTGGGTGCAGGTTCTCACGGGTAACACCAGTACCATGTGGTACAACAACAGGCAGAGTGGGAATCTGTGTCAGAAGGCACTGTGTTTCAGGAGGTGGTTAGAGCATCAGGGCGTTCCCCCGATCACAAACCACCTGCAGGGTCCCTGAAAGCGAATTGAGAGGGCTGCGTCTGGCAAATCACAAGTGGTGTCTACACCCGGAGCTGGCAAAGTAACTCTTTGGCCAAGTCGAGAATGCACAGTGTCATAGGTTTTGCACATTGGAATTACTGCAACAACACTCACTAGAGATGTGTTCTGGCTGGAATAGATCATAGGACTCCTGTACACCTTCTCGTCCCTGATGCTCCTTCCCCAAAATTTGAAAAACATCAAGAAGAACTGACCCCAAGTCATCCTAATGGCTACAGATTTGGCCAAGAGAGGGCGGTGCCTGGATCTTCTGGGCATGAGCATCTATCCTCCAATCAGGCTACCACTTCACAAGGTCCTCCTGTCTCAGCACCAGGACAGGGTCCTCCACCTGAATCTACACCTACATGCGTGGACATTAATAGACAGCCACTGACTGCATTTTCTCTGCCACCTGAGGTGATGGATATCATTCTTGTCACCATGCCCCTTTCCAAAAAATCCATTTATGCATGGTGCCTGTTGTGGTTTTTATAAGACTGACCCCATAAAAGCAAAGATGTTGGACGTCCTCTTGTTTGCTTTATCTTTGTACCAGCAAATTCATGCACTGGGCACTATTAAAGGTAATTTTGTTAGCCTTTTTGGTCTTTCTACATCAGCTTGTGGTTTGAGTGAACATCAAGCACTTTCAGTAAAACTGCCTTCCACCACGTTTTTCTCAGACAAGTGGGTGCTGAGGACTCGAGCGGTATTCTTGCCAAAAGTTGTGCCTCCCTTCCAAGTTGGGCAATCCATCATGCCTGCGTTCTTTTCTCCTACCTCATCCCTTAAAAGAGGAGGAGAGGCTTCATTACTTTAACCTTAAATGGGCTTTGAGCTTTTTTATCCCCGCACCAAGGACCATCAAGTGGAATGTCAAATTTTGTGGGGTTCATCAGTACGAAGAAAGGGAAGGCTGTGCAGAAGTGAGTCCCATCGAAGTGGATAGTCTTCTGCATTAAGATCTGTTATGTACAGGCCAAGAAGTAGTCCACAGAAGATCTGAGAGCTCATTCCACCAGGGCTAAGGCTCCAACCACTGTACTGGCAGGCAGAGTGCTTGTCCTTGACATCTGTCATAGTTGTGACTTAGGCATCTGTGCATATGCACACAAAGCCCTACTGCCTAGACACCCAGGTCCGGCACAAAGGGCATTTCACCTGTTCTGTCCTGCAAGACTTTTTCAGCCTGTTTCATCAAAGGTAATTGCGCTCGCAAAGGGCCAGATTCTCAGAATCTGGACCTTTGCGAGTGCGATTTTTGCATTTGGGATTCATCATCCCAAATGCAAAAATCGCTATTACCGAAATCGCATATTTGCGAGGAATTGGATTTAAGGAATCTCTAATAGAGATTCTTTAAATGCAATTCATCAACCAATTAGAAAATGCGAAATCGCAATATTTGGTCGCAATTTACCACCAAGTCTGACTTGGTGGAAATTTGCGAAAAAAGAGTAAAAAGCACTTTAGTGCATTTTTTTCTTTTGCATGTTACACACACACATGTCCTTTGGACATGTGTGTGCGCAACACCTGTTCAAATGTGCATTTAAGGGGTGCTACAGGGTGTCCTTTGGACACCCCTGGCACCCTTCAAATCGCTATCTTATTTACGATTAGCAATTTGCTAATCGCAAATAAGGAATGTGTAGGAATCGCATTTTTTTTGCGATTCCTACATGAATACCGTTTTGCGAGTCTGGAATAGCGATTCCTTATGAATCGCTATTTCAGACTCGCAAAACGGCCCAATGATGAATCAGGCTGTTTGTTCTGAGCCCACATCGTAGCTCCTTACCCTTGGAGGGGAACTATTTTGGTATCTTTTCTAAAATTATATACTTATGGATAGCAGCATCTAACAGTAAAAGAACCTTCAGTAATGCTTTTTCTGGTGGATACTCTAACAACTGATTCCTCCCCTCCTTCCCACTTCCCTGTTTTGTGAAATGCTTTTCAACAAGCACATCAATAGTACTTTGCAAGTCATTAAAACAGACACCCTGACTGCAAAATCTCTAGACACCCTTCAAAGGCAACACTCCTACTATGAGAGATGGTTCTACAATGAAGATCTACAATGATCGAGACAGACGTTTTCACCAAGGGGTACATTTTCACTTCCTTTACAATAAGGCTCATGCAGCATTTATTGGGCCTATGCACAGTTTCAAAGATAACCTAGAAGTTAAGATGGCAAATCACCCCCAGGAGCAGACCAAATGCATCTTGACACTCATGCTACATTTGCCCCTCAGGGTCCTGCCAGTGGGCAGGCCATCAATTGGATTGGCCTGAAACAACCAGACAATGGGTGCTTGGCAATGTCCATTTCAGGCATTCCCTGAAATATATGCAGAATCTCCACCCAATACATCAAAGCAAGAACTGCACACCAACCTGCCAGCCTTTTAAGTTAAATATGTAAAGAACAACTAAAGAAAGTGATAGAAAAGGTACCCAGTTCTAAAAGGCAAAGACCTTGTATACTAGGTTCATCCTGGTTCTAAAAAAATCAGTCTAAAGGCACCCCTTTTAGGACCTCTGAAAAAGGACGTTTCTGAAGAAACAAGGTTTCAGGGTGTTCATCTTCTAGGGAATTCTGTCCATTGTCAACCTGGATGATATCATTGTGACATCTTACAGTCTGTTGTTTAGTTCTACTTACCTATGACATAGGTAGAATGTCATAGGTAGAATGTACATAGTTTAAGAATGTAGCGAGATTCTCTTAGTGTCAGTTGCTGAAGATATGATGTGGCTGAGGTGCAATAAACCCTACGTGCTCAATATATATCTGACTTGGCTCTCTTCTTATGTGGAGAACACCACATAATTTTGGCGACGTCTGATAAAAAAAAGAGGTAGTTGTTGAAACAAAAACAGAAGAAGTAAATTGTCAGGTAGAAAAGAAAGGTGTAGTGAACGATAAAAACAATGTTGCTTCTGGAGGTACAAAAAATCCATTTAGTGGTAGCAAAGCGACATGTTTTAGGTGTGGTCAATTAGGTCATTTGGCAAATTCCCCTTCTTGTCCTGCTTTACATTTTCAATGTAACTCATGTGGGCGTAAAGGACACTTTGCCAAATTTTGTAAAAATAAAGTTATTAGATCAGATGCATTTGGGAGTAAGAAACAACCTGAAGTAAAAATAGTCACCTTTCAGATTAGTGAAGGTATGGGTGAACATCCCTCACACTTAGTAGAAATTGAAGGTGTTTCTTTAAAATGTAAATTTGATTCTTGTTCACATCTAACTATGTTAGGAGAAGATATGTTTAAACAACATTTGTCAGACAAGGTATGTCTAAGGAAATGTGATGTATATCCTTTAGGTTATGGTTATCGGCCTATCAACATGACTGGATATTTCACTGCCAATATCAAACTTGGAAGAAAAGTCATTGAAGGTAAAGTCTATGTAGCCAGTAAAGGTGATGCTCTTCTTAGTTGGGCTCATCAACGTTTACTAGGTGTGAGTCTTCATCCAAATGGGAACCCACAAGTGGAAATTCAAGAATTAAATGATCTAGCTGTTGTTCTTAGTGAAGAATACAAAGATGTCTTTAGTGACAAACTAGGTTGTCTCAAGAGCTATGAACATCAGCTCAAATTAAAACAAGATGCTGTTCCGGTAGTTGCCAAAGTCAGGAGAATTCCTATATCTGAACAAGAAAGTGCACAAAAGGAAATTGACAAACTAATTGACTTAGGAGTTATTGTACTTGTAGAAGCAACAGAATGGTTAGCTCCCATTGTTGTTGCTAAGAAACCTAATGGTGATATTCGCCTATGCATTGATCTTCGATCACTAAATAAGGAGGTTATTGGTGATCGGTTCCCTTTACCCAATATAGACGAGATGATTAGTACCTTGGGTGGCGCTAAGTTTTTTACGACTCTTGACTTGGCGTCCGCCTATCCTCAAGTTGTATTGGAAGAGCTCTCTCAATTGACTGCGTTTGTTACTCCTATGGGAACCTACACATTTTGCAGAATGCCTTTCGGCCTTATTTCAGCTGCATTGGTTTTTCAGCGCGTCATGTGCAGAGTTCTTAAAGGGTTACATGGTGTAAAATGTTATCAAGATGATTTACTTATTTTTGGCAATACTGATGAAGAACAAATCTTGCGTGTAAAAGCTGTTTTAGATAGACTACGTCAATTAATCAAAAAGAGACTAGATAAGAATGTGGTTGGTATGATATTTATATTGTAAAGATCATGGTGACTCAGTTTAGTTTTGTCAATTGGTGGTGGCACCTGTTGGGTGTCTTTAGAAAGCCCTCACCCACCAACCTAGTTGGTGGCATGCTTCATCATCGGGCCCACCTAGTGACACCTAGCGTGTCCCGGGTGTGCTACGACGCCTGATTACAGCGGAGCAGGTATGTCACTGTGTGTGCGGTGAAGGGTGATGAGATTGTGAGTTTAAAACGGCTTGGCGGGGGTCCCAATACCCGGAGGGTAAAGAAGCTTTATTATCTGGGCCTCCGTCAGCGGTTAAAAATAAGGCTGTCGGACGTAAGAGGCGAGTTACGACCTCTCACGTCCTTTAGAGTGTCAACATGTTTCAGCCAGTGCCTTATCAATATGCTGGCTTTCTTCAGGACTGATAAAAAAGGGTGTGTAATTAAAACTAGTGGGTGTGTAGTGCAGGCTATGTGTCTACACGCCCTAAAGTGTATCTAACTGTGAGAGGGGGGATTCCCTTCTCAAGATCACGCTAGTTTTAAGTTGTTTTCTCTTCAAGGTTATTGAAGTGGCAAGGGGTTGACCAGGATTTCTGGCCAGCGCCGGCTTTGGACCGGTTGTGCCTCCTTCGCAGAACCAGTTCTGCGAAGAAGGCACAACAGGTCCAAAGCCGGCGCTGGCCAGAAATCCTGGTCAACCCCTTGCCACTTCAATAACCTTGAAGAGAAAACAACTTAAAACTAGTGTGATCTTGAGAAGGGAATCCCCCCTCTCACAGTTAGATACACTTTAGGGCGTGTAGACACATAGCCTGCACTACACACACCCACTAGTTTTAATTACACACACCCTTTTTTATCAGTCCTGAAGAAAGCCAGCATATTGATAAGGCACTGGCTGAAACATGTTGACACTCTAAAGGACGTGAGAGGTCGTAACTCGCCTCTTACGTCCGACAGCCTTATTTTTAACCGCTGACGGAGGCCCAGATAATAAAGCTTCTTTACCCTCCGGGTACTGGGACCCCTGCCAAGCCGTTTTAAACTCACAATCTCATCACCCTTCACCGCACACACAGTGACATACCTGCTCCGCTGTAATCAGGCGTCGTAGCACACCCGGGACACGCTAGGTGTCACTAGGTGGGCCCGATGATGAAGCATGCCACCAACTAGGTTGGTGGGTGAGGGCTTTCTAAAGACACCCAACAGGTGCCACCACCAATTGACAAAACTAAACTGAGTCACCATGATCTTTACAATATAAATATCATACCAACCCCATTCTTAGCTAGTCTCTTTTTGATTAATTGACATATAAACCGGGGATCTGGACTAGCTATCTGGTCCTCTTTCTCCCTCTTGATACACGCACTTAGATAGACTACGTACATCAGGTTTAACACTTAAGAAAGAAAAATGTAAATTTGGGGTTGAAGAGGTTAATTATCTTGGTCACAGGATAACTGGTCAAGGTATTTTTCCAAAGAAAGAACTTGTTGACCCCATAGTCAACATAACAGTACCTTGCAACAAAGATGAATTGCTTTCGTTTCTTGGTATGGTGGAATTTTATAGTAAGTTTGTTCAAGATTATGCCAAGAAAACTTTTCATTTGAGGAAACTTACTGTTAAAAATTGCCCATTTCAATGCACAAAGGAATGTGATGGAGAATTTACATCTTTTAAAAGTGAACTTAACAATGTTTCTTCTTTACAAGCTTTTAATCCTTCTGATCCCACTTTTATAGTTTCAGAAGAAACAAGGGAAAGAGTGTTTGATTGCTTGTGCATCTAGCTGCCTCAGAGGTGCAGAATCAAATTATTCTTGTATAGAAAAGGAATCGTTAGCCATTTTCTGGGCCTTAAGAAAGTTTAAGAATTTGATTTGGGGCATAAATGTCAAAGTATTGTCTGATCACAAACCTTTGAAGGAGGTTTTTCAAAAAAGGGTCTTGATGCCATCTGTACGAGAATTAGAAAGTGGATCATTGCCTTACAGGAGTTTGATTTTGTTGTTGATTATATTCCTGGTGTAGTCAATAAATCTGCAAATTGTTTGTCTAGATTAGTTGATATTGAACAAACTGCAGTTGAAGATGAATTGTTAGATGATGATATGATCAATGTTTGTGAAGTTACACAAGGAGTTGTTACTGAGTCAGTCTGGAAAGAAGAAATAGAAAAAGACACCAATGTAAACAAGCATTGCAAATGCAATAGGTCTCGCAATATAAAAGTTGGAGCTATTGGTTTTGTAATTGACAAATTAATTTTAATGTGCAGGTTTTGAAATGTGCAAAAGTAATAGCTTTGTTATTTACAATGGCAATACTTTCTACTTTTTCAAATGTGACACCTATAGCATTTGTAATGTCAACGATACATACAATCCAGACCCTACTGCCTTTGACAGCGCTCGTTATTTGCCGAGAGGTACAATGGCAGGCAGGGTGGGTGTCTGTAAAGGTGGAGCAGCCAAGAAACTGAGTTAAGGAGCCACCATGCTAAGAGAGAAGAGGTGTGTGACAACAGTCAAAGCAGAAGGGGACGAGCTGCATTTTTGTCACCCACTAAAAACAAGCTTTTGGCATTGTGGGGGGCTTATTGGGGAGAGTGGGGAAAGGACCTGAGGTTTTAGTGGGGTGGAGTTGGGCTCGCATTTTGGATGGGTGAGGGAGGTGGGGGGTCGTATGGCTTGGGAGGAGGCGAAAAGGGGATGGGTACAGGAGGGGAGAGATATTGCATTAAGGGGGTGGTCGCAGCATGGGCCTTTTATCCTTTTGAGGCCGTTTGGGTTGGGGTGCAGTTCAGTGGGCGATTGGAGGACAGGCCGGGTAGCCAGCAATATTGAAACTATGTAATGTGCAAAACAAACTATGTTACAAATGCGTCCCTGCAGAAGGGAAAGCACTTATTAGTGTGGTACTAACATGTCAGTTATGCCAGCACAATTTAATCTGTGCTTCAAGTGGGCAGAAATGAATACCTGCATTTGTTTTATTTGAAAGATCGAGTCCCTGCACTGCTGCTTAATTTCAGGAATTTCACTTAACAAAGGGTAATGCGATAATCACAAAATTACACCAGCGCCACTGCAAATTCGCCCAAGCACACTGATCTCTTAAAACAACGTCCATTATTACCCATTAGTGTACGAACATGTAATTGAGGGAGGCTGTGGCGCTGAGTGATGCTGTGGTGCTGAGTGATGCTGTGGCGCTGAGTGACGCTGAGTGTTGATGTGGTATTGAGTGGTGCAGTGGTATTGAATTGTTTTGTGGCGTTGACTGTTGCTGTGGCGTTGAGTGGTGCTGAGTGATGCTGTGGCATTGACTTTCTTTGTGGCATTGAGTGATGCTGTGCTATTGAGTGTTGCTGTGGCATTGAGTGATGCCGTTGTATTAAGTGATGCTGTGGCATTTTGTGATGTTGTAGCATAGAGTAATGCTGTGGCATTGAGTGGTGCAGTGGCATTTAGTGCTGCTGTGGCATTTAGAGGTGCTGTGGCATTGAGTGGTGCTGTGGCGTTTGGGTGTTGTGTTGGAGGGTGGAGTTGGAGGGTGGAGTTGGTGGGTGGATTTGGAGGGATGATGTGGAGGGTGGATTTTTATTTTGAGGGTTGAGTTGGAGGTTGTATTTGGAGGGTGGAGTTGGTGGGTGGCGTTGGATGGTGGAGGGTGGATTTGGTGGCTGGATTTTGAGGGTGGATTATGATGGTGAATTTGGAGGGTGTATGGAGGGTGAATTTGTAGGGTGTAGTTTGAGCGTGGATTTGGAGGGTGGAGTTTTTTTGAGGGTTAAGTTGGATTTGGAGGGTGGAGTTGGATTTGTATGGTGTAGTTGTAGTTGTAGTGTGGATTTGTAGGGTGGAGTAGTATTTGGACTTGGACGTTTGAGTTGGAGGGTGTAGTTGCAGTGTGGATTTTGAGTTTGAGGGTCTGAGGGTGAGTGGATGTAAGTTTTAGGGGGTGTGAGGGTGATGGGGTGTTACGGTGTGTGTGGGTGTTTGGGGTTAGCGTGTGAGGCTAAGGGGGTGTGATTGTGTGTGATGATGTGTGAGGGTGAGTGAGTGTGAGAGTGTTAGGGTGTGTGAGGCTTTGAGTGTTGTGAGGGTGAGGGGTGTGCGGGTATGAGGGTGAGTGAGGTTGTGTGCGGATTAGGGTGTGAGGGTGACAGTGTGATGGTGAGATGGTGTGTGAGGGTGAGTGGGTGGGTGTGAGTGAGGGTGTGTGTGTGTGAGAGTGTTAGGGAGGGAGAGTGTGTGAGGGTGAGTGAGTGTGTGTGTGAGTTATTTGGTGTGAGGGGGTGAGATTTTTTTGAGGGTGATTGAGTGTGAGGGTGTTAGGGTGAGTGAGGGTGTGAGTGTTGTGAGGGTGTGGGGGATGAGTGTTTAGGGTGAGTGAGGGTGTGTGAGGATGAGGTGTTGAGGGTGTGAGGGTGTGAATGTGAGTGAGGGTGTGTGAGGGTGTTTGAGGGTGTGAGGGTAGGTAAGTGTGAGTGTCTGAGTGAGGATTTGAGGAAGTGAGTGTTTGTGTTGCTTAGGATGTGTGAGTGTGATTGTGCTAGAGGGTGTTTAGGGTGTGAGGGTGAGTGAGAATGGGTGAGGCTGTAAGGCTGAGGTGTTGTGAGTTTGTGAGTGTGAGGGGTGTGAGTGATTGATGGTGTGTGAGTGATTGATGGTGTGTGAGGGTGAGTTGTGTGTGAGGATGATGGTGTGAGAGGGTGATGGGATGTGAGGGCGATGGGGTGATGGTGAGTGATGTTGTGTGAGGGTGATTGTGTGAGGGTAAGTGAGTGTGTGTGAGGGTGATTGGGTGAGGGTGTGAGGGTAATTGAGTGTGTGTGAGGGTGTGTAAGGCGTTGAGGGTGAGTGACGGTGTGAGGGTGATTGAGTGGGGGTGACTGTAAGTGTATTGTAAGTGTGTGTGTTGTTGTGTTGTTGTGAGCTTCTGTGTGTGGCTGTGTGAGTTTGTATGTGTGTGCGTTTTGAGTAAGGATCCTGGCCTAGTTGTTGAATTAGTTCAATTTTTATTTTTTTTATTTTGTGTTAGTGCGTAAAAATGGCGGACCTACCTTGTGCCATAACGCTACCTATGATTTTTAGGTTAGCGTTCTAGTTTTTTTCCCTTATTTACCTTGCATTTTGATTGACGTCTATTCCGTCCAATCAAATTGCAACGTTGTCCTACGTAGCGTTGCAATTGCGTCACGTTAATTGGGGAACTTCCAGATCTTCACGGACTGGCGTTTGTGGAAGGCGTGTCGTGCTTCCTGCATAGTAGCTGCGTAGTTTGACAGGTAAGTTGTAAATGTAACATTTTTTGTTGTTGTTGTGTAACTAGTGTTTCTCTACTATATATATATTTGGTAAGTTTTGTAATGGTTACTAATGTTTTTTAAAGTTTTTTGTATGCGATCGTACTCGGCTTGTGTATGTACCTATTGTACTTTTATGGAATGTTTCAAATTCTCCGTATTTAGGGGTCGATTAGGATCGCGGACGGACTTGCGTCCGTCCGCGACCCCAGAGCAGGAGGGAACGTCCGCATGGCATGCGGAGTTCCCTCCTGTGCAATTAGGATGTGACCGCCACCCTGGCAGTCACATCCTCTATTTTTAACATTGCAGCGGGTGCAGCTTCAAGCTGCACCCGCGGCAATGTTAAAAATGCACGCATTGCATTTGCATGCAGAAAGAGGCAGGCACCGCGCGGTGCCTGCCGCTTTCTGCATGCAAATGCAGGGGGGTACCATAGGTACCCCCCATGTGTACCCCCAACCCCCCCTTCACCTAGGGGGCCCGCAACGGGCCCCCGCAGTGAAGATCCGTATGCTTTTCCGTGGCGGAAAACCCACCGCGGAAAAGCATTTTTTAAAGCCCATCCTGATATGGCGGACGGTGTCTGAGAGACACCGTCACCATATCAGAGCTTTTCCGCTGCGGTTGTAAGCCTGGCATGCGGAGTTCCCTCCTGTGCAATTAGGATGTGACCGCCACCCTGGCAGTCACATCCTCTATTTTTAACATTGCAGCGGGTGCAGCTTCAAGCTGCACCCGCGGCAATGTTAAAAATGCACGCATTGCATTTGCATGCAGAAAGAGGCAGGCACCGCGCGGTGCCTGCCGCTTTCTGCATGCAAATGCAGGGGGGTACCATAGGTACCCCCCATGTGTACCCCCAACCCCCCCTTCACCTAGGGGGCCCGCAACGGGCCCCCGCAGTGAAGATCCGTATGCTTTTCCGTGGCGGAAAACCCACCGCGGAAAAGCATTTTTTAAAGCCCATCCTGATATGGCGGACGGTGTCTGAGAGACACCGTCACCATATCAGAGCTTTTCCGCTGCGGTTGTAAGCCGACCGCGGCGGAAAAGCTGCGGACGGAAACCAGGACCCACCAGCCATCCTAATGTGGCGGTGGGTCCTTGGTCAGTCCGCTGCGGTTTTTCCGCATCCTCTGGGCCGGCGGTGGCTTCCGCCGGCCCCGAGGATGCGGAAAAACCGCAATCATAATCGGCCCCTTAATGTTTTTTTGTTTAATTTTATGTAATGTATGTTATAAAGAAAATGTATTAGGATGTACTCTTCCTACATGTTTCTATATTTGTTTCTTTGACAACGTGTTATTTAGAAGGTACATTCTTGTATTCTTCCTTGTGTTTTTGTGTTGCTTAAATCATATTTATGTTTTTTTTTATTGTTATTCGTAGACTTTGTGATTTTCGACGACTTTTAAATATTAGTACTTATTGTAATGGTACGTAGAAGCTATATTTGCTGTATACTTTGAAATGTACATGTTTTGATGCGTATTATTAATGGCAAAGTATAAGTATGAAGCCACCTGTATTAATTGTTTATATTTTTTTTGTTAGTGTGAGCGAAATACTCTATTGTAGTTGTGGAAGATTTGCAATTAGGCTGTGAAGTTTCGTGCTCTTGTGATTACGCAATTTCTTTGTTTTGTGGATTCTTTCCGCCATTGTTTAATGGTTTTATTTTTGCTTCCTTTAGTAACTGCTTTATGTTGTGAATTAGTGTTCTTTCGATGGCTTTGTCCCCTTTTAAATTGTTGTATTACTCGCTGTGTAGTTAGATATTTCTATATTTGGTTTGCATTTATTGTTTTTTTGAAAAAAATCCTTTCTGCATTTTTATGTAATAATTGCTGCAATTTCCTCGCGATGCATTAAGTTTTATTTTTGAATACCTACAAGTGTGTAATTAGATGTTTAGTTATTGAAATAAATGTTGCCTAACGCTATTTACGTGTGGAGTTGGAGGGTGGATTAGTAGTTGGAGGGTTGAGTTGTAGTTGGAGAGTGGAGTTGTAGTTGGAGGGTGGAGTTGTAGGGTGGTATTGTAGTTGTAGGGTGGAGTTGGAGGGTGGACTTGGACAGTGTGAGGGTGAGTGGATGTGAGGGTTAGGGGGTGTGAGGGTGTGTGATGTTGTGTGAGTGTGAGTGAGGGTAACGGTGTGAGTATGAGTGAGGGTGTGAGGGTTGTGAGTGTGAGGGTGTGTGAGGATGAGGGGGTAAGGGTAAGGGGGTGTGAGAGTGTGTGATGATAGGTGTGTGTGAGTGAGGGTTAGAGTTTGAGGGTGAGTGAGGGTGATTGGTGTGAAGGTTAGTGAGGGTGTGCGAGTTTGAAGGTTGAGTGTGAGGGTGTGTGAGGGTGAGGGTGTGTGAGGGTGAAGGTGTGTGAGGGGGTGTGAGGGTGAGGGGGTGATGGTGACTGTGATTGTGTGAGGGTGATTGGGTGAGGTTATGAGGGTGAGTGAGGGTGTTTGAGGGTGAGCAGTTTGAGGTTGTGAGTGTGAATGTGTGTTGGTTGAGTGAAGGGGTGTGAGGGTGTGAGGGTGATTGGGGTTGTGTGAGGGTTTGAGGGTGATTGAGGGTGTGTGAGGGTGTGAGGGAGTGTGAGCGTGCGTGAGGGTGTGTGAGGCTGAGGGTGGGTGAGGGTGTGATTTGTTGTGAGTGTGAGGTGTTGTGATGATGCCTATTAGTGATTATTTTTTGTCCATGTATATTGCACCATTTAAATGTATTAATGTTGTGAATGTTGTTTCAGAAGTTAAAAGAGACCTATGTAATGCTGATTGATGCTGATATTTGCACAGAATTAAAAAAGAAACACATCAGTCATTTTTTAAATATGATTCATTTAAAAAGTTATCAATTTTTTAGTAAGGTACATATCAAATTGCACTCCAAAAGCTTTGTTTGCATAGACATAGATGCGCAGTTATTTTGTTTGTGTTTGCTTATTAGAGATAATGTTGACCTCCATTTAATTTTTTTTACCACAGATGCGTTGTAATTGATATTTTTAAATGTACTTACATTTTGGAATTTTTTTTGTTGTGCAATTTTATAATGAAATGTAACTGTATATGTTTGCTAATTAGTATAAGTTAGCTATTTTGTGATGGTGTTGTGGTGCTGACTAGTGTTATGGTGCTTTTGTGTACTGCTGTGGTTGTGCTGAGTGGTGCGGTGTTGTTGTCTAGTGATAATGTTGTGGTGATGGGTGACAATGTAGTTGTGGTGAAAGGTGATTTGGTGGTGCTGAGTGGTCCTGTGGTGGCGCTGAGTGATAATGTGGTGGTGCTGTATGATAATGTTGTTGTGATGAGTGATGCTGTAGTAGCGTTGAGTGATGATGTTGTGATGGTGAGTGGTGTTGTGGTGGTGGTGAGTGATGCTGGTGTGTTGCTGAGTGATGCTAGTGTGTCGCTGAGTAATGCTAGTGTGGTGCTGAGTAGTGCTGTGTTGGTGATGAGTGCTGCTGTGTTGGTGTTCACTGATCACCACCCCAGCATTACGCATCACCACAACAGCACCATTTATCACGACCACTGCATCACTGAGCACCACCAAAGCACCACTCAGCACCACCACAGTATCACTCAGCACCCCTACAGTCCCACTCTGCTTTTCCACAGCATCACTCTGTAGCACTACAGCAGCACTTTGCACAACAACATTATTATACAGCACCACCACCTGAGCTATTGGCATAGTAAATGGCAATGCTTTTTATCTATGTGTTTTGTTTGGAGTGGATTGGATATATGTGGTTTGGAGTGGAATTATGTGTGTTGAATTCGGTGGGGAATTGTGTGGTATGCAGTGTATTTGTATGGTGTATTAAAATTATGTGTTATAGTGTGCATTGGAATTTTGTGGATAGTAATTATGTGGTTGTGAGTGTACTAGAATTATCTGGAGTGGGATTGTGTCATGAAGTGTAATTATGTGATATGATTGCCTTGTGGATTTGTATGTAGTGTAATTTAATTATGTGGTGTGCTGTTGTTTTTTGTGGGATGATGTTGAATTGTGTGTTGTGGATTGAATTGATGTGGTGTCTTACATATTTATAATTCATGGTAGCCCTGTCTGCCTATTTTTAGTAGAAAACATGCTGTATTATACCACTGTCTCTTGTTGGTGTTGAAAAACTAACCTCAGTAAAACATTATTTGTTGTATGTGCTATAGTAAGACAATTAAAAAAGAAAGAATGGAAAAATGCATTTTTTATGTTTGACTACCTACAAGTGTGTAATACGATGTTTAGTTTTTGAAATAAATGTTGCCTAACGCTATTTAAGTGTGGAGTAGGAGGGTGGATTAGTAGTTGGAGGGTGGAGTTATAGTTGGAGGGTGGAGTTGTAGGGTGGTATTGTAGTTGTAGGCTGGAGTTTGAGGGTGGACTTGGACGGTGTGAGTGTGAGGGTGAGACTGCCGAGACATGGGGCATAGGAACACTGGATAATGGAGGCTGGAAACGTAGAGCAACGGGTAGCACATGCAGAAAAGTTAGCAAAAAACACCCCAGTGAGGGGAATGCCAGGACAAGGGGGCATGAAGGCAGCTGCAAGGATACACAGGCACGTAAACAGGGAAGTTATTATACCTATACAAGGACACGGGTTACAGGAGACAAAGCAACATGTAGACAAGTGCAGAGGGGAAAGAAAGAGGGAAGATGGGGCAGTAAACCATGGGCACAGAGACATACATGCATTAGGACAGCAAAGCACAGGGACAAGCAAGCAAATGCAGCATGAGAACAGGAAAGGAAATTGAAAGAGATAGGGACAAGAAAGTAAGACAGAGAATGTGAAACACGGATGACCAAAAACACGAAGATGAGGTAGATAATAAGTGTATCCAGCAGGTCTTTGGGACAATTAGACCTTGGAAAGAGCACAGTTGTTAATAAACCAATAGGCATGTGGTGTTGAAAATTACAACAGATGGAGTATTAATATACAGGACTCTCTAGCTTGATTTGTGAAAACTCTTTTTTTTGACTGTGTTTTCACCTCTGAGTACTATGCGCAATGTTGCCATCTGGCATTAGCGTTGCTGACATGACTTCCATGCAGGCGACATATGGGTTATAATGTTAGTGTTATTGGCCTGCTTGACGTCCCTGGACCAAACTGCTTGGCCAAAGCCACCATGTAATTGCTAGTGCTGAGTGGTGTTTTTGTGGTCTAGAGTGATGGTGTGGTGTTAATTTGTGCTGTACTGGTGCCTAGTGTTGCTGTTGATGCTATGTAATGCTGTGTTTGTTGTGAGTGTTGTTGTGTTATTGCTGTTTTTTTATGTGGTGGTGCTGAGTGTTACTTTTTTGTTGCAGATTTGAGCATGTATTTTGGTGTGATGGTGTGTCTTACTGCTGTAGTGTTGATTAGTGTTCTTAGTGTATTGTGTGTTGTGGCGTTATGCTTAATGTATTTTTTTCTTCTGATGTGATGCTGTGTGAGTGTGAGTGTGAGTGTGTTGCATGTTATTTTTGTATTTGAACGTGTTTGTGTATGTTTTATATATACGTAATTGTACTGTGTGTTAATGTATTGTTTTTTAACGTTTGGTATAAAGTTTTTTTTTTTAAATGGCGGACGCAATGTTTGCCCTTTACGTTTGTTACGTTGTGTGTTAAGCGTTCTAGTGTTTTGTGACATTTTGTTATAGTTTAGCTATGACGTAATTTCTAGCCAATCGCAGCGCTACATTTTGTGACGTAGCGTTGCGTTTGACATGCGTCAACTGGGACTTTCCTAGATGTTCGTGAACCGTCGCGTGGGAAAGCCGCGTTGTTCTTCCGGTATTGTTCTTGCCTCGTTTGACAGGTAAGTTTAAACTTTAATACTATATCGTTTATTTTGCGAATGTGTTATCCATTTTTTAGATGTTTTTGTTTATTTATAACACTGTTTAATAATAATTTGCAACTTTTGTGTACCGCATTTTTTTTTGTTTAGGGTATGTAGTTATTATTTACTTCTGTAGTTATGGAAATGTGATATTTGTGGATGTGCAATGTTTTAAATTATTTGTATGTGATTTATAGCAATGCATTTATGTAATGTGACTGTTGTAGTGTAACTTTTAGACATTTGTGGCTTTAGCGAATGTAGTTGGTGATTATAAATTGTATTTACCTTTCTTTTATGACCTGTTATGTATTATTTATGAAATGTATGAAGGCTATTGGCACGCTTATGTAGTTTGGTAATTATTGTTTACATTTTGGATTATTTGTTTCTAATTTTGGCACAGCAGGGCCTGCAATTTATACCTGAGTTATATGGCTGTGCAGGCGCATGCTACTCCCTGTTGCTGGTGTATTTAAAGGTGGGCAGAGGGTTGTCCGCTATCTATCCAGTACGTATTTAGAGGAGTCTGTGTGGGTGTGTGCTTGCATCCCTTAAGTGATTACTGTAGGTTAGGAGAAGGTTGTCCTATGCCTTATTGTTATGCAGCAATGTTGCTTCTGCCTGAAATGGAGTATCCTTGGGAGCAGGAGCGTTTAACCTTGTATTTTAGGCGTTGTAAGGGGTGACAACATGGGACTGCATTTTTTTCCTGGTGTTGTTACAGCAGAGTTAAAAAGTGTAGCTGTCTGGTGGTATGGTGTCATGGACTGAAGATATAGTACTCAATTTTCATAGTATGTGTGACTTGGTAGTAGTGTATGCAGTCTATTTTATTATTGAAACGTGTTTATTGGTGGCCTGCTTTCTATGTGTTAGATGATAAAGTGTAGGCCAACTACCTTTGATGTATGCAACAGTGGGCATAAGGGTATTGCTTCCCATTTATGGGCATAAGGGGATGCTTGGTTGGATGTTTTTTTTTTTGGGACTTTCCTAGATGTTCGTGAACAGTTGATTGGGAAAGCCGCTGTAGCAGGGATTCCGTTCTCCTACAGAACTGTGCATAGAGATCAGGAACCTCAGTGAATTAGGGTGACCCAAAACTCACCTCAGTATCCAAAATCCCCTTACCGAGCTAGCTACAGTGTCTCATTGGTCATAACAAACTCCCAATGACTTAGACAAACCAGAACATGAACTTAGGTTACCTCAGGTATCGTGGAACACATGAACACTCTTTCGCTCTATAATCATTTCAAACCAGAACGTGGAGTAAAAGAGGACACGTGCAATTTTGAAATATTTATTATTCAATGCAAGGTTCTCAAATGCAGTATCTTATATAATACAAGAAGACATATTATAAAAATCAGAGTTATCAGCATAGTCACTAATCCATAATAAGCAAACGGTGATAGCATATTATAATGCAAAAATCAATAGAAATTTGTATCACCTATTTTTCGCGCTCCCTATTTAGCATACTATATTATATCTAAGAAGGTCTCATTTGGGTTTTAGCAGGGCGGGCCCATACCTCGAATTGTTAGGAGGAGAGGATCACATCATCAGCTACCAGCTCTCTGCATGCGAAGCACCATCAAGTGTGTTTGCGCATTCTCAGTAACTCTATCTTAAACCCGCTTAGAGCCCAATGTTGGCAGCAACTGTATTTGTGTTATGTCTAGTGGTGCGAGGATCAGAGCTCCGAGCAACCTTGTGTTAGGTTATTCTTAGAGGGTTCAGCACTCACTGTTCAGACAGTGTACCAAGCACGACTGATATCAGAGCAATAACATATTATTCTCAAATAAATCACATCTTTCGTGTAGGTTGAAAGCTACAATAACAATTATGTGTCGTGTGCAAACTGAAGCCAAAGGAAAATATGTTGTTTAAACACTTAATAAACTCATGCTAACTTAACACAGTATATAGAAAAGCAGCATCTATATGACACCCCCCCAATGATCCGACGACGGTCAAAAAACACAAGCCAATACTAGAATAGAGGCATAACATGAAAGCAGAGTTCAATAATATTGAGCCAAGCTAAAAGTGTATTTAAAATTTATAGAAAAATATGTACGAATGCCTATAGTGGCCAAACAAAATGTAATCCAAGGTCTTGAACTCGAGGCCAAATATAAAATCATAGGCCTAGATCATATAAAGTTGAATGTTCGTAAGAAAAAGGCACCTTTCAAAAACACTAAAAAGTCATGTGCCATAATAATGAAAGTCTCCAAGGCATCTCATGATTGGACAGAATATGCAAAATAGGCAGCAACAGCTTCCAACATGAAATTACTGTCATCATCCGAAAACAGTTCAGCCATCCAATTAAGCAATGGGAAAGAACATAGGTGCTCCTCCATCACCGGACCCTCTAGCAAAATCAGAGGACAACTCGGTGAGTTCTCAAGAACGCTATGTGCCAGAAACTCATGCGCCGCTGCGGGTATGTCCCACTGACCCATTAGTCCATGCATCGCTGCCAAGGCCATAATCCTTTCGCCAGAACAAACCAACTCGTGAGCAACTACGGGGCCCATCAGGTGATTAGAATCGACGTCAGGAGATATCGGCAAGCAGAGACACAAATCAATGGCCCAGTCGAAATCGCAGCTCATGCAATGAAACACAGGCTGGACACATGTGAAATAGGAAAACCGAAACGATAATCCAAATGCCGTGCTTAAAGTCGCAAGCGGCAGGGTGCCATAGTAATCAAGCATCCGGTTACGAAACAGTGTCAGAAGGAACTGAGGGGCTTCTTGCGCAGGATGGGCATCCATGTTTTAGGAAGCAGAATAGTATCAAAATGCCTGCAGCCAAAGCCAGCAAAACAGGGAATCCGCCAAACAAACTCAAAAATATAGAATGGAAGAAAGCGGGATGACACCAAAAAATGTTTCAAATGTAGTCACGAGACAACTGCTAACCAATTTTTAAAAAATGAGCTAAGCCAGACGTGGAGGAGGCATTAAAGATTTGATGAACTAATTCGCAGAAATGAAACGGCAAGTCAGAATTTAAAAGTGCCTGCACCTCTGTGCGTGTGTTAGCTATGTGAAGGACATAAGTTTCACGGGCTGAGCTCAGGGCCACTTCCTTTTGAGACAAAAGAGCTCTTATTCTACTCATACCATTGAACTCCGCTTTCAAGGTTAGGATGCGCGGCCAGATGGAAACATCTGAATTCCCATGTGTGGGAGGATATAGCACATTTTTGCAGCACACCACACGTTATGATACAGTAACCACATAAGCGATACCGACCATTAACCCACAACACTCTTCGTTATTCAAAAGCAAATAACTACCATTTGTCAATAATGTAAATGTGGGAACTATTGCTGGGACTGGTGTGCCTTTCAAAACACAAGCTAAATTAGGCCGGTCCTGATTACAAGAACCATGCAACTGGATGTGTCTGCATATTAATGAACGGTCAGGGGACTGTGTGCATTCTTCACCATTAAGATTCACTTCTTTTCCATCTTTCAGACATCTGTACGTGTATGGTAGAGACCATGCCTCATGGAGGAAAGCACTGCCTAGTGGTTCATATCGCCCTATTGCAATATACCGCATACAATTAGTAAATTTGTACAAAGCAAATGGTAACGTAATAACTCCATGTATAAGCCATGTTGCAGCAGCGGCTTCAGCTACAGAAAAGGGCAAAGATTCTAACTTTTCAATATGTAACATAGAAAATGATGCATCTCGCATCGAAAGCATGCGCTGCTTGTCAGTCAAATTAAACGGGGCAAATAGGGAGGACACGTTCATGTAACTCCAGGGCACACGGCCCGCCTTAAGAGTCTGTAGTGTCCATGAAAACTGCATTACCGAACGCAATTGATTTTGACCATGGTATAACACGGACACCTCATCATTCACAATGTCAACTACAGAAGAAACAATATTATTCAACGTGTAAATTCGGGAAGAAAGCATGTTAATACTGTTATCGACAACTGCAAGCACTTCTTCCAAATTTGCTTGGTCAATTGCCCTTAGGCGCTTAGCAGCCTCAATTTGTGAAAATTTCCAAATTTCATTGTAAACCGCATAAATCTACCGTTTAGATCTACCATTAGCCGGGCTTTTTATAAAATGATTTAAATCCACATTATCATTTAACTGGGATAGATGTAGTTTAACTGCAGCTAACGTGGAATGTTGCAACCAATTCTGACACAGTTTCCCCACAGAGTAAGTAGTGACAGTATAATCAGTTTCAAAACGGGGATCAGGCCTGACTTGTGTAAACCCTTCAGTCAAACCCAGAAAACGGCGTTGGCAAGAATCAGCACTTCTATGCCACATCAGCCAACCCTTCGGATCCAAACTGGATACATTAAAGGATGAATTATGCAATAGAGTTTGTAACTCACGAATGGACAATTCAGTATAATTACCCCAACCTGAATATTCTTCCAATTCGGGGATAATTGGTGTATTTAATTTTTTAGAAGTAGCCAATCCAAAGCATGTTGTTTGGGAAATAGTAGAATTTAGAAACAACATGTGATTCGGGATGAGACATGCACGGTGCAAAGCCTCAGTGCCTTGTACCTGCCAATCTTTGGTACTCCAAACTGATTTAAGGTCAATTGTTCCCTTCCATAGCTCGTAGCCATCCACAGCTAACTTGTCTAGAAAGGACTTTGAATACAGCAATTTTGTATCGGTAAGTCTAACTTTGGACATGGACTTTTGTGTCATTTTGAAATAAAATGACTCAGGATTTGATTGATTAAAGTCTGTAAAATAAGTATATTTTTTCAGAAATGTACTGGAGCTGCCTCTCAATGGAGCTGGGCAATGTTCCCACTGTGTGTAATTTACAGCAACCCTTCTGGAATTTGTTTTATGCAGAAAATGATTACCATAATGTTGAAAGCAAAACAAATCACCATCATTAACAGAATCTAAGTATAAATCGTCAGCATCAAAGGCAGCATAGTATTTCAAATCAGAGAATAATGCTTCCACGGCCTGAATATCCCAATCATCAGAACGTATATTTTGTTTTATCACATCCCCCATGTTTACTCTAAGCACATTCGGAACATTAATCACTTCAGTTGGGCCATGAATTTGAAATCTAACCGCATCCCACACAATCCCATCAAGAACAGGCCAAGCAGTAATGTTAACTGTATTCAAATCTCTTTTCAGTCTGTGTGCTGAATGTGAAGAGGAAAGAGGGGCCATAGTTCCATTAAGGTACCGAATTCCTGTTCTTTCTTTGACATAGTAGCCATCGATCAGACGGAAAAAATAAAACACAAAACCAATCGACATAAAAAGATAAACTGAAAATAGAATCATCCAAATGTATGTCCAAGGGGGAATTAAAAAATGTTTTTTAAATAAAGTGGCATATTTTGCAATAGTTGAGGGTTTCTTTGATTGTTCTGAAACAGAGTCAAAAGAAAATCTGGACTGGCCGGCCAAACGAGTCTGCAAATCCGGCATTGATAAATCAGTTGGATAGGTGTAGTTCAGCTCATCAGTGTTAGTAACAGGAATAGTATTCAATAAAGGACTGGAAATAGCAGGCATCTCGAGGGATACCTCCGGCTCAGCACCAGAAGTAATGGCCAACACAGAGTGCCTCACCATGGAAGGACAGGATACTGCCGGTGTCATGCTATGAAGAATCGGCCACCCTGTGTGTCTTGACATTGTCAATTGAGATAAATCTGTTTTCCTTACAACCTGGAAGCGGTGGTAATATGACTGTTCTCGTGCCCTTCACTCCAAGAACTCAAACCGGTGCACGATATGAGGGACCAAACTCTTTCTTGTTATCGATCTTCTCTCGAACCAGTTCTCCAACTTGGGGTAGCCAGCCAACTACCGGGATCTGCAACGCATCATCCGATGTGGAGGGCAAATGTTCCTTTGCTAGACTGTCTCTGGTCTTTTGTAGATCTTGTAAAACATTGCGATGTTCATCTACGTCAAAGGCCGCGGCCTGGGCCTTGCAGTCTAGACCGTCGAGGTCAGGGACATACATCTTGATACCAAAGAGCATTTCGTATGGGGTCCGCCCACCCAGAGACCTTCTAGGGAGATTATTAAGCGCACGCTGCACGCCATTGAGATGGGCCAACCAGTTTCTGCCAGTGCCTATAACTCGAGCTGTCAAAGTTTGCTTTAAGTCACGGTTCATTCGTTCCACTACACTGTTACCGTCAGGTCTGTACAGAGACGAAAACTTTACTTGGACCCCCAACGAAACCATAGCATCCTTATACGCCTTAGAGGCGAAAGCTGGACCCTGATCCGAATGGAAGGTACCACAGGCAAAAATCCCTACAAAGACTCGCAAATCCTTAATGATAGTCCGTGAATCAGTGCTCCGATGGGGCCATACCCACACAAAGCGTGTGCATGAATCAACTGCTACTCAGATGTACTTATACGCAGTATCAGAAGAAAAAGGACCGCAGTGATCTACATAAACGCATCCCAGTGGTTTATTAGAAATGTACAACTGTGTCTGAGGCGGACGCGCAGCAGTTGAAGGCTTAATTTGCTGGCAAATGTCACATTGAAGGACATAATCGCGCGTCTGTTTGTACAGTCCCCGCCACCAGAACCTCTGTTGTAGCTGAGTTACAGTGGCTGAGACGCCCGCATGCGCAGACGCCGCTGTAATCAAAGTAGCTCTGCGATCCGAGTTGGGAATTAAACGTTCACCAACATCAGGAATTTTCACATAAGGAACCTTATCAGGACTTAAGTGGTATTTGTACTTCGAAGGGAACCCTGCAGGGTATTTACCTCCCTTCTCAGTGGCAGCAACAGCTGCCAAGATGTCATCATCTATCTTACTTTTGGACCGTGTAACTGCTGCAACTAAGTATTTTGATACTGCTGACTTCGCCGCTTCATCAGCAAGCGAATTACCGACAGCGTGGACTCCCACACGCTGGTGGCCAAGAGTATGAATCACAAACACGAGTGGTAACTTTTCTTTAAGTTCCGCCACTCGGACCCAGATCATTTTATGTTTTATTGTGCTACCTTTGGAATCACGAAATTCATTCTGAATCCAAAAGAACAAGTTTTCATTGTAAGACTGGACACAGTAGTAAGAGTCACTTACGATTAATGTCGTCACACTAGGATCTGCGTACTCCAATGCAAGCATCAGAGCACGAAGCTCTGCTAATTGTGCAGTGCAGTCCCCAAGTTTCTTGCGTGTGCACGACACTGGACTTGAACTCATCGTTCACCATGGCACCCACCACAATGGCGCACGCAGAAACGTAGGCATGTTTAGAGCCATGCGCAACCTGCGCCGAACCATCAGTGTAAATGATGCAATGGAAATCCTCCAACGGCCGCATTCCTAAAGGAGCAGGATGAACGAATTCATACTGTAAGTACTCCTGCGACCGTAAAGTGGCGTCAAAAATAAACGTGACATCCTGGGATGTCATGGATGCAGCCCATTGAATCCACCGAGGGTGCAAAGCTTTGGAAATAGGTACACTGGCTTTCGTAACTGCCTCCAAGGCAGGACACGGGGTAACAACCAACATGCGTTTTCCCTGTGACAGGGCACGTTCCTTGAGAATTGCCATCTGCACAGCCGTCAAAACTTTTTCCACAGTGGAAAATCGCATTTCAGCCGAAGTGTACAAGTGTGACTTGTAAGCTATAGGTACTGTATCTCCTTCATTAAAAGTTAGGTACGTGAAACCTACCGTCCCAGGGACAATTCTTATCACCAGGTTGGTCTGGTTATCACGAGTCTGTAAATATTCAGAAGCGAGCAAATCAGCTTGCAAAGACTGCAGAATAGCTGAATGCTCTGGCTGCCAGCATGATTTGGAAAAAGATGGTTGTATCAAAGCATACAAAGGCTTGATACGCTGGGCATATTCCGGAAAGTATGTTCTTCCGAAATTCAAAAAGCCCAGTAAAGATTGCAATTTTTTCAGTGCTGTCGGAGAGCGCAACTGTGCGCATTTCTCCAGGAAGTGAGGAGCCAATCCTTTTCCTTCGTTGTTTAGTTCATAGCCTAGAAACAACACCGTGAACTCCGCAATGTGCGATTTTGCAAAGTTAAACTTGTAACCCATGTCTGCAAAGTTACAAATAATACTGTTCACTCAACACAGATGCTCCCAAAGCTCGTCGTCTGTGAGAAAAATATCATCCACATACGAACAAGCATCCGGGTCGATTCTCCCCAACAGAGAGACAATGCGGGCGGAAAAAACTCCAGGACTATTCTTATAGCCCATTGGGAGACGCCGAAACATTTCTGGACTCCGCCGCATGTGAATGAAGTCCATTGGGAACTCAGATTGTCCAATGTATGGGCATAAAAACCATTGGAAATGTCAAGCGTGGTTTGAACCGCTTACGCACAAGACTATTTACAAGGGCAGAGCCGTGAGTATTCTGTACTGCACAGTTACGGCAATGCGAGTTTAAATGCCGGTAATCCAAAACCAAACAATATGAGCCGTCCGGCTTGTTCACAGTAAAGAGGGGGTTATTCATCGGTGACACACATGTTTCAATTACACCTTGATATTCCAATTGTTCAAGGATAGCCGCGACTGAAGCTTTTGCTTCACGTCGGATGGGATATTGAGGTTGAGGCTGCGGCTGAGACCGTAAAGGAACCTCGTGGCTTGGGGACAATTTATCCCAGCCACATTGATTGCGGTACACAGGCGGTGCAAGCGCCAGAGCCCACTCTTCTGCAAAGTGCAGCGCTTCCACTCTCGAAACAGTGTTCGCAAAACTGGGGAGGATTACCTCCTCCCCTCGCGCAGCTGCAAGAACAAAAGGTGGGAGCCAGTCAGCCTCCGAAAGCAAAATGTCATACGTAGACGAAAGATTTTCCCAAAATACCCCTTTAATGGTACCATGTATGTCACCTTCAATTAACAGGACAATGTCAAATAGTCTATCAGGGGGAGCAACTCTTGTATCAGCTGTTTCAATCACAACATAAGTGTCAGTTGCTGTCACCTTCAGTAGTGGACGGAGGGCCTCTCTCACTATGGTAATCTCCGCCGCGCTGTCCAGCAAGGTCAGAGCCCACGTCAGATTCCGAAGCCGCGTTCTCACAATCTGGGGCATATCGATGCGCCGTTAAGGCAACGACTTTCTTCTTGGCAAACTGCGGTCTCTTGGGCGTAGAGCCCTCCTGCTTGTCTTCACCGTTGTGCGGGCGGGGCTGGTCACGTCCTTGCTGGCCACCCCGGCCCCTGCCGCCCCCTCCACCACCGGTTGACGGAGCCGATGAGTCCTGAAAGGAACGAGGAGAGCGTTGGTCAGAAGCCTGAAACCGATCAGGAGATTTAATCATCGCGCGGTCGCGCAAATCATAAACACGTTCCGACTGCGCAGGCAAGGGAGACGCAGGGCGAGATGTCTGAGCCTGTTGTTGCTGTTGCTTGTCTGTTTTTTAGGCCAATTTTGTTTTTTATTGGAATTGGGTTGAACCGCCGCTGCCGAAGCCTGTCCCTGGGGCTGCTTTTGCTCTTTATCAGAAAAAGGCTTGGCATTGCGGCCAACCGTTTTATAAGCCGCCACAATTATCTTCGCTAACTGTCGGGGTTTTTCGGGATCTGGAATCGCCTTTAACGCGTTAGCCACCTGAAAGTTCACTGCATCTCCCTTGACATCTGCAAGGATCAGATCGCAAACCACATCAAAGGTGCCACACAGCCGCATACCCGATTCAACCGCAGACTCCGGTCCGTGATCATCTTGAACACGTTTAAGGACCGTAGACAGATTGGACATAGACGGGGTGCCATAGCACCTCGAATATACCGCTGCAACAGTCTTACCCCAGGACTCACAGTCAACTAGCTCAGGGGCCAAATCTTTTGGCAAGCTAAGCGTTAGAATCCGGTGTTTTTCACCAGGAGTCGTATTCGGAAATACTGCTTCCAGCTGGTCAAATTTCTCGGCAAGCCAGAAAGGAAAATCATCCTTATCCTGGGGCTTCTTGCCCATTACGGAATTCACCATGACAGGACTGATTTTCAAACCAGCCTGCCCTGCCGGAAGGTCTGCACCTCTAGGGGCTGCCCCATGAACATTACGACTTGTGTAATGCACAAGGGCTCTAATCACGGCAATAGCGACTACATGAAGTCGCCTAAGTTCACCTAAGTTACAATTGCCGTGATTAGGGTGAGGAGTAAATCCAGCCAAAGCGGGCCAATTTGCGCCCGGAATGGACAAAGGACCTAATCTCGGAGCGGTTAAAGAGTGAGGTAGGGCGCCACCAAACCAAACTCCATGCTGCCAAACATCAATAGGAACTTCCTGTGCTCTGTACGGAGCATACTCAGCAGGTACAGGTGAGGCAGTGTAGGAGTGGAACACACCAGAATTTGCGTCCACCGCCGGAAATGTCACCCACGAATAAAACAGTTTGTACGGGTAAGCATGTTCCGCACTCACCACCAGAACCACAGCCAAGCCTTCCACAGGAACATCATAAGCTCGCAAATGATAACGCACCACAATGCGACTATGCAGCGGGATGTCCACGGCTTGTGCCATGACTGCACAGGAAAGTGAAAAAACAAAGAGTACTTTGTAGCACAACTGGGTAGTAATTCAAGGAAACCGTTTTAGAAAGATTCAAGCTTGAAAAGACCTATTTCAAAAATAGGTAGGTTTTTCCGACACCACGGTTTTCCAGAAACGGGAATGAAGGGGTTAAGGTTTGAATGATATACTACTTGAGTGTCATGATATAAGGCCAACAACGTATGGGCGCCATGTAGCAGGGATTCCGTTCTCTTACGGAACTGTGCATAGAGATCAGGAACCTCAGTGAATTAGGGTGACCCAAAACTCACCTCAGTATCCAAAATCCCCTTACCGAGCTAGCTACAGTGTCTCATTGGTCATAACAAACTCCCAATGACTTAGAAAAACCAGAACATGAACTTAGGTTACCTCAGGTATCGTGGAACACATGAACACTCTTTCGCTCTATAATCATTTCAAACCAGAACGTGGAGTAAAAGAGGACACGTGCAATTTTGAAATATTTATTATTCAATGCAAGGTTCTCAAACGCAGTATCTTATATAATACAAGAAGACATATTATAAAAATCAGAGTTATCAGCATAGTGACTAATCCATAATAAGCAAACGGTGATAGCATATTATAATGAAAAAATCAATAGAAATTTGTATCACCTATTTTTCGCGCTCCCTATTTAGCATACTATATTATATCTAAGAAGGTCTCATTTGGGTTTTAGCAGGGCGGGCCCATACCTCGAATTGTTAGGAGGAGAGGATCACATCATCAGCTACCAGCTCTCTGCATGTGAAGCACCATCAAGTGTGTTTGCGCATTCTCAGTAACTCTATCTTAAACCCGCTTAGAGCCCAATGTTGGCAGCAACTGTATTTGTGTTATGTCTAGTGGTGCGAGGATCAGAGCTCCGAGCAACCTTGTGTTAGGTTATTCTTAGAGGGTTCAGCACTCAATGTTCAGACAGTGTACCAAGCACGACTGATATCAGAGCAATAACATATTATTCTCAAATAAATCACATCTTTCGTGTAGGTTGAAAGCTACAATAACAATTATGTGTCGTGTGCAAACTGAAGCCAAAGGAAAAAATGTTGTTTAAACACTTAATAAACTCATGCTAACTTAACACAGTATATAGAAAAGCAGCATCTATATGACACCCCCCCAATGATCCGACGACGGTCAAAAAAAACAAGCCAATACTAGAATAGAGGCATAAAATGAAAGCAGAGTTCAATAATATTGAGCCAAGCTAAAAGTGTATATAAAATTTATATAAAAATATATACGAATGCCTATAGTGGCCAAACAAAATGTAATCCAAAGTCTTGAACTCGAGGCCAAATATAAAATCATAGGCCTAGATCATATAAAGTTGAATGTTCGTAAGAAAAAGGCACCTTTCAAAAACACTAAAAAGTCATGTGCCATAATAATGAAAGTCTCCAAGGCATCTCATGATTGGACAGAATATGCAAAATAGGCAGCAACAGCTTCCAACATGAAATTACTGTCATCATCCGAAAACAGTTCAGCCATCCAATTAAGCAATGGGAAAGAACATAGGTGCTCCTCCAGCACCGGACCCTCTAGCAAAATCAGAGGACAACTCGGTGAGTTCTCAAGAACGCTATGTGCCAGAAACTCATGCGCCGCTGCGGGTATGTCCCACTGACCCATTAGTCCATGCATCGCTGCCAAGGCCATAATCCTTTCGCCAGAACAAACCAACTCGTGAGCAACTACGGGGCCCATCAGGTGATTAGAATCGACGTCAGGAGATATCGGCAAGCAGAGACACAAATCAATGGCCCAGTCGAAATCGCAGCTCATGCAATGAAACACAGGCTGGACACATGTGAAATAGGAAAACCGAAACGATAATCCAAATGCCGTGCTTAAAGTCGCAAGCGGCAGGGTGCCATAGTAATCAAGCATCCGGTTGCGAAACAGTGTCAGAAGGAACTGAGGGGCTTCTTGCGCAGGATGGGCATCCATGTTTTAGGAAGCAGAATAGTATCAAAATGCCTGCAGCCAAAGCCAGCAAAACAGGGAATCCGCCAAACAAACTCAAAAATATAGAATGGAAGAAAGCGGGGATGACACCAAAAATTTTTTCAAATGTAGTCACGAGACAACTGCTAACCAATTTAAAAAAATGAGCTAAGCCAGACGTGGAGGAGGCATTAAAGATTTGATGAACTAATTCGCAGAAATGAAACGGCAAGTCAGAATTTAAAAGTGCCTGCACCTCTGTGCGTGTGTTAGCTATGTGAAGGACATAAGTTTCACGGGCTGAGCTCAGGACCACTTCCTTTTGAGACAAAAGAGCTCTTATTCTACTCATACCATTGAACTCCGCTTTCAAGGTTAGGATGCGCGGCCAGATGGAAACATCTGAATTTCCATGTGTGGGAGGATATAGCACATTTTTGCAGCACACCACACGTTATGATACAGTAACCACATAAGCGATACCTACCATTAACCCACAACACTCTTCGTTATTCAAAAGCAAATAACTACCATTTGTCAATAATGTAAATGTGGGAACTATTGCTGGGACTGGTGTGCCTTTCAAAACACAAGCTAAATTAGGCCGGTCCTGATTACAAGAACCATGCAACTGGATGTGTCTGCATATTAATGAACGGTCAGGGGACTGTGTGCATTCTTCACCATTAAGATTCACTTCTTATCCATCTTTCAGACATCTGTACGTGTATGGTAGAGACCATGCCTCATGGAGGAAAGCACTGCCTAGTGGTTCATATCGCCCTATTGCAATATACCGCATACAATTAGTAAATTTGTACAAAGCAAATGGTAACGTAATAACTCCATGTATAAGCCATGTTGCAGCAGCGGCTTCAGCTACAGAAAAGGGCAAAGATTCTAACTTTTCAATATGTAACATAGAAAATGATGCATCTCGCATCGAAAGCATGCGCTGCTTGTCAGTCAAATTAAACGGGGCAAATAGGGAGGACACGTTCATGTAACTCCAGGGCACACGGCCCGCCTTAAGAGTCTGTAGTGTCCATGAAAACTGCATTACCAAACGTAATTGATTTTGACCATGGTATAACACGGACACCTCATCATTCACAATGTCAACTACAGAAGAAACAATATTATTCAACGTGTAAATTCGGGAAGAAAGCATGTTAATACTGTTATCGACAACTGCAAGCACTTCTTCCAAATTTGCTTGGTCAATTGCCCTTAGGCGCTTAGCAGCCTCAATTTGTGAAAATTTCCAAATTTCATTGTAAACCGCATAAATCTACCGTTTAGATCTACCATTAGCCGGGCTTTTTATAAAATGATTTAAATCCACATTATCATTTAACTGGGATAGATGTAGTTTAACTGCAGCTAACGTGGAATGTTGCAACCAATTCTGACACAGTTTCCCCACAGAGTAAGTAGTGACAGTATAATCAGTTTCAAAACGGGGGTCAGGCCTGACTTGTGTAAACCCTTCAGTCAAACCCAGAAAACGGCGTTGGCAAGAATCAGCACTTCTATGCCACATCAGCCAACCCTTCGGATCCAAACTGGATACATTAAAGGATGACTTATGCAATAGAGTTTGTAACTCACGAATGGACAATTTAGTATAATTACCCCAACCTGAATATTCTTCCAATTCGGGGATAATTGGTGTATTTAATTTTTTAGAAGTAGCCAATCCAAAGAATGTTGTTTGGGAAATAGTAGAATTTAGAAACAACATGTGATTCGGGATGAGACATGCACGGTGCAAAGCCTCAGTGCCTTGTACCTGGCAATCTTTGGTACTCCAAACGGATTTAAGGTCAATTGTTCCCTTCCATAGCTCGTAGCCATCCACAGCTAACTTGTCTAGAAAGGACTTTGAATACAGCAATTTTGTATCGGTAAGTCTAACTTTGGACATGGACTTTTGTGTCATTTTGAAATAAAATGACTCAGGATTTGATTGATTAAAGTCTGTAAAATAAGTATATTTTTTCAGAAATGTACTGGAGCTGCCTCTTTATGGAGCTGGGCAATGTTCCCACTGTGTGTAATTTACAGCAACCCTTCTGGAATTTGTTTTATGCAGAAAATGATTACCATAATGTTGAAAGCAAAACAAATCACCATCATTAACAGAATCTAAGTATAAATCGTCAGCATCAAAGGCAGCATAGTATTTCAAATCAGAGAATAATGCTTCCACGGCCTGAATATCCCAATCATCAGAACGTATATTTTGTTTTACCACATCCCCCATGTTTACTCTAAGCACATTCGGAACATTAATCACTTCAGTTGGGCCATGAATTTGAAATCTAACCGCATCCCACACAATCCCATCAAGAACAGGCCAAGCAGTAATGTTAACTGTATTCAAATCTCTTTTCAGTCTGTGTGCTGAATGTGAAGAGGAAAAAGGGGCCAATGTTCCATTAAGGTACCGAATTCCTGTTCTTTCTTTGACATAGTAGCCATCGATCAGACGGAAAAAATAAAACACAAAACCAATCGACATAAAAAGAAAATAGAATCATCCAAATGTATGTCCAAGGGGGAATTAAAAAATGTTTTTTAAATAAAGTGGCATATTTTGCAATAGTTGAGGGTTTCTTTGAATGTTCTGAAACAGAGTCAAAAGAAAATCTGGACTGGCCGGCCAAACGAGTCTGCAAATCCGGCATTGATAAATCAGTTGGATAGGTGTAGTTCAGCTCATCAGTGTTAGTAACAGGAATAGTATTCAATAAAGGACTGGAAATAGCAGGCATCTCGAGGGATGCCTCCGGCTCAGCACCAGAAGTAATGGCCAACACAGAGTGCCTCACCATGGAAGGACAGGATACTGCCGGTGTCATGCTATGAAGAATCGGCCATCCTGTGTGTCTTGACATTGTCAATTGAGATAAATCTGTTTTCCTTACAACCTGGAAGCGGTGGTAATATGACTGTTCTCGTGCCCTTCACTCCAAGAACTCGAACCGGTGCACGATATGAGGGACCAAACTCTTTCTTGTTATCGATCTTCTCTCGAACCAGTTCTCCAACTTGGGGTAGCCAGCCAACTACCGGGATCTGCAACGCATCATCCGATGTGGAGGGCAAATGTTCCTTTGCTAGACTGTCTCTGGTCTTTTGTAGATCTTGTAAAACATTGCGATGTTCATCTACGTCAAAGGCCGCGGCCTGGGCCTTGCAGTCTAGACCGTCGAGGTCAGGGACATACATCTTGATACCAAAGAGCATTTCGTATGGGGTCCGCCCACCCAGAGACCTTCCAGGGAGATAATTAAGCGCACGCTAAACGCCATTGAGATGGGCCAACCAGTTTCTGCCAGTGCCTATAACTCGAGCTGTCAAAGATTGCTTTAAGTCACGGTTCATTCGTTCCACTACACTGTTACCGTCAGGTCTGTACGGAGACGAAAACTTGACTTGGACCCCCAACGAAACCATAGCATCCTTATACGCCTTGGAGGCGAAAGCTGGACCCTGATCCAAATGGAAGGTACCACAGGCAAAAATCCCTACAAAGACTCGCAAATCCTTAATGATAGTCCGTGAATCAGTGCTCCGATGGGGCCATACCCACACAAAGCGTGTGCATGAATCAACTGCTACTCAGATGTACTTATACGCAGTATCAGAAGAAAAAGGACCGCAGTGATCTACATAAACGCATCCCAGTGGTTTATTAGAAATGTACAACTGTGTCTGAGGCGGACGCGCAGCAGTTGAAGGCTTAATTTGCTGGCAAATGTCACATTGAAGGACATAATCGCGCGTCTGTTTGTACAGTCCCCGCCACCAGAACCTCTGTTGTAGCTGAGTTACAGTGGCTGAGACACACCTTCATGAGCCGCTGTAATCAAAGTAGCTCTGCGATCCGAGTTGGGAATTAAACGTTCACCAACATCAGGAATTTTCACATAAGGAACCTAATCAGGACTTAAGTGGTATTTGTACTTCGAAGGGAACCCCGCAGGATATTTACCTCCCTTCTCAGTGGCAGCAACAGCTGCCAAGATGTCATCATCTATCTTACTTTTGGACCGTGTAACTGCTGCAACTAAGTATTTTGATACTGCTGACTTCGCCGCTTCATCAGCAAGCGAATTACCGACAGCGTGGACTCCCACACGCTGGTGGCCAAGAGTATGAATCACAAACACGAGTGGTAACTTTTCTTTAAGTTCCGCCACTCGGACCCAGATCATTTTATGTTTTATTGTGCTACCTTTGGAATCACGAAATTCATTCTGAATCCAAAAGAACAAGTTTTCATTGTAAGACTGGACACAGTAGTAAGAGTCACTTACGATTAATGTCGTCACACTAGGATCTGCGTACTCCAATGCAAGCATCAGAGCACGAAGCTCTGCTAATTGTGCAGTGCAGTCCCCAAGTTTCTTGCGTGTGCACGACACTGGACTTGAACTCATCGTTCACCATGGCACCCACCACAATGGCGCACGCGGAAACGTAGGCATGTTTAGAGCCATGCGCAACCTGCGCCGAACCATCAGTGTAAATGATGCAATGGAAATCCTCCAACGGCCGCATTGCTAAAGGAGCAGGATGAACGAATTCATACTGTAAGTACTCCTGCGACCGTAAAGTGGCGTCAGAAATAAACGTGACATCCTGGGATGTCATGGATGCAGCCCATTGAATCCACCGAGGGTGCAAAGCTTTGGAATTAGGTACACTGGTTTTCGTAACTGCCTCCAAGGCAGGACACGGGGTAACAACCAACATGCGTTTTCCCTGTGACAGGGCACGTTCCTTGAGAATTGCCATCTGCACAGCCGTCAAAACGTTTTCCACAGTGGAAAATCGCATTTCAGCCGAAGTGTACAAGTGTGACTTGTAAGCTATAGGTACTGTATCTCCTTCATTAAAAGTTAGGTACGTGAAACTACCGTCCCAGGGACAATTCTTATCACCAGGTTGGTCTGGTTATCACGAGTCTGTAAATATTCAGAAGCGAGCAAATCAGCTTGCAAAGACTGCAGAATAGCTGAATGCTCTGGAAGCCAGCATGATTTGGAAAAAGATGGTTGTATCAAAGCATACAAAGGCTTGATACGCTGGGCATATTCCGGAAAGTATGTTCTTCCGAAATTCAAAAAGCCCAGTAAAGATTGCAATTTTTTCAGTGCTGTCGGAGAGCGCAACTGTGCGCATTTCTCCAGGAAGTGAGGAGCCAATCCTTTTCCTTCGTTGTTTAGTTCATAGCCTAGAAACAACACCGTGAACTCCGCAATGTGCGATTTTGCAAAGTTAAACTTGTAACCCATGTCTGCAAAGTTACAAATAATACTGTTCACTCAACACAGATGATCCCAAAGCTCGTCGTCTGTGAGAAAAATATCATCCACATACGAACAAGCATCCGGGTCGATTCTCTCCAACAGAGAGACAATGCGGGCAGAAAAAACTCCAGGACTATTCTTATAGCCCATTGGGAGACGCCGAAACATTTACTGGACTCCGCCGCATGTGAATGAAGTCCATTGGGAACTCAGATTGTCCAATATATGGGCATAAAAACCATTGGAAATGTCCAGCGTGGTTTGAACCGCTTACGCACAAGACTATTTACAAGGGCAGAGCCGTGAGTATTCTGTACTGCACAGTTACGGCAATGCGAGTTTAAATGCCGGTAATCCAAAACCAAACGATATGAGCCGTCCGGCTTGTTCACAGTAAAGAGGGGGTTATTCATCGGTGACACACATGTCTCAATTACACCTTGATATTCCAATTGTTCAAGGATAGCCGTGACTGAAACTTTTGCTTCACATCGGATGGGATATTGAGGTTGAGGCTGCGGCTGAGACCGTAAAGGAACCTCGTGGCTTGGGGACAATTTATCCCAGCCACATTGATTGCGGTACACAGCCGGTGCAAGCGCCAGAGCCCACTCTTCTGCAAAGTGCAGCGCTTCCACTCTCGAAACAGTGTTCGCAAAACTGGGGAGGATTACCTCCTCCCCTCGCGCAGCTGCAAGAACAAAAGGTGGGAGCCAGTCAGCCTCCGAAAGCAAAATGTCATACGTAGACGAAAGATTTTCCCAAAATACCCCTTTAATGGTACCATGTATGTCACCTTCAATTAACAGGACAATGTCAAATAGTCTATCAGGGGGAGCAACTCTTGTATCAGCTGTTTCAATCACAACATAAGTGTCAGTTGCTGTCACCTTCAGTAGTGGACGGAGGGCCTCTCTCACTATGGTAATCTCCGCCACGCTGTCCAGCAAGGTCAGAGCCCACGTCAGATTCCGAAGCCGCGTTCTCACAATCTGGGGCATATCGATGCGCCGTTAAGGCAGCGACTTTCTTCTTGGCAAACTGCGGTCTCTTGGGCGTAGAGCCCTCCTGCTTGTCTGCACCGTTGTGCGGGCGGGGCTGGTCACGTCCTTGCTGGCCACCCCGGCCCCTGCCGTCCCCTCCACCACCGGTTGACGGAGCCGATGAGTCCTGAAAAGAACGAGGAGAGCGTTGGTCAGAAGCCTGAAACCGATCAGGAGATTTAATCATCGCGCGGTCGCGCAAATCATAAACACGTTCCGACTGCGCAGGCAAGGGAGACGCAGGGCGAGATGTCTGAGCCTGTTGTTGCTGTTGCTTACCCTGTTTCTGTTTTTTAGGCCAATTTTGTTTTTTATTGGAATTGGGTTGAACCGCCGCTGCCGAAGCCTGTCCCTGGGGCTGCTTTTTCTCTTTATCAGAAAAAGGCTTGGCATTGCGGCCAACCGTTTTATAAGCCGCCACAATTATCTTCGCTAACTGTCGGGGTTTTTCGGGATCGGGAATCGCCTTTAACGCGTTAGCCACCTGAAAGTTCACTGCATCTCCCTTGACATTTGCAAGGATCAGATCGCAAACCACATCAAAGGTGCCACACAGCCGCATACCCAATTCAACCGCAGACTCCGGTCCGTGATCATCTTGAACACGTTTAAGGACCGTAGACAGATTGGACATAGACGGGGTGCCATAGCACCTCGAATATACCGCTGCAGCAGTCTTACCCCAGGACTCACAGTCAACTAGCTCAGGGGCCAAATCTTTCGGCAAGCTAAGCGTTAGAATCCGGTGTTTTTCACCAGGAGTCGTATTCGGAAATACTGCTTCCAGCTGGTCAAATTTCTCGGCAAGCCAGAAAGGAAAATCATCCTTATCCTGGGGCTTCTTGCCCATTACGGAATTCACCATGACAGGACTGATTTTCAAACCAGCCTGCCCTGCCGGAAGGGCTGCACCTCTAGGGGCTGCCCCATGAACATTACGACTTGTGTAATGCACAAGGGCTCTAATCACGGCAATAGCGACTACATGAAGTCGCCTAAGGTAACCTAAGTTACAATTGCCGTGATTAGGGTGAGGAGTAAATCCAGCCAAAGCGGGCCAATTTGCGCCCGGAATGGACAAAGGACCTAATCTCGGAGCGGTTAAAGAGTGAGGTAGGGCGCCACCAAACCAAACTCCATGCTGCCAAACATCAATAGGAACTTCCTGTGCTCTGTACGGAGCATACTCAGCAGGTACAGGTGAGGCAGTGTATGAGTGGAACACATCAGAATTTGCGTCCACCGCCGGAAATGTCACCCACGAATAAAACAGTTCGTACGGGTAAGCATGTTCCGCACTCACCACCAGAACCACAGCCAAGCCTTTCACAGGAACATCATAAGCTCGCAAATGATAACGCACCGCAATGCGACTATGCAGCGGGATGTCCACGGCTTGTGCCATGACTGCACAGGAAAGTGAAAAAACAAAGAGTACTTTGTAGCACAACTGGGTAGTAATTCAAGGAAACCGTTTTAGAAAGATTCAAGCTTGAAAAGACCTATTTCAAAAATAGGTAGGTTTTTCCGACACCACCGTTTTCCAGAAACGGGAATGAAGGGGTTAAGGTTTGAATGATATACTACTTGAGTGTCATGATATAAGGCCAACAACGTATGGGCGCCATGTAGCAGGGATTCCGTTCTCTTACGGAACTGTGCATAGAGATCAGGAACCTCAGTGAATTAGGGTGACCCAAAACTCACCTCAGTATCCAAAATCCCCTTACCGCGCTAGCTACAGTGTCTCATTGGTCATAACAAACTCCCAATGACTTAGACAAACCAGAACATGAACTTAGGTTACCTCAGGTATCGTGGAACACATGAACACTCTTTCGCTCTATAATCATTTCAAACCAGAACGTGGAGTAAAAGAGGACACGTGCAATTTTGAAATATTTATTACTCAATGCAAGGTTCTCAAACGCAGTATCTTATATAATACAAGAAGACATATTATAAAAATCAGAGTTATCAGCATAGTCACTAATCCATAATAAGCAAACGGTGATAGCATATTATAATGCAAAAATCAATAGAAATTTGTATCACCTATTTTTCGCGCTCCCTATTTAGCATACTATATTATATCTAAGAAGGTCTCATTTGGGTTTTAGCAGGGCGGGCCCATACCTCGAATTGTTAGGAGGAGAGGATCACATCATCAGCTACCAGCTCTCTGCATGCGAAGCACCATCAAGTGTGTTTGTGCATTCTCAGTAACTCTATCTTAAACCCGCTTAGAGCCCAATGTTGGCAGCAACTGTATTTGTGTTATGTCTAGTGGTGCGAGGATCAGAGCTCCCAGCAACCTTGTGTTAGGTTATTCTTAGAGGGTTCAGCACTCACTGTTCAGACAGTGTACCAAGCACGACTGATATCAGAGCAATAACATATTATTCTCAAATAAATCACATCTTTCGTCTAGGTTGAAAGCTACAATAACAATTATGTGTCGTGTGCAAACTGTAGCCAAAGGAAAATATGTTGTTTAAACACTTAATAAACTCATGCTAACTTAACACAGTATATAGAAAAGCAGCATCTATATGACACCACGTTGTTCTCCCGGTCTTGTTCCTGCGCCGTTTGACAGGTACGTTTAAACTTTAATACTCTATACTTTATTATGCAAAAGAATGATCCATTTCTTAGATGTTGTTGTTTATTTTTAACAATGTTTAATAATAATTTACAACTTTTGTGTATTTTTTTGTTTAGCCTATGTACTTATTATTTAGTGATCTACTTATGGTAATGTGATATTTGTGGATGTGCAATGTTTTAATGTTTTTTATGTCATTTATAGCAATGTATTTATGTAATGTGACTGTTGTAGTGTAACTTTTAGACATTATTTGCTTTAGCTCATGTAGTTGGTGATTCAAAATTGTATTTACCTTTTTTTATGACCTGTTATGTATTATTTGTTAAATGTATTAAGGCTATTGGCACGCTTATGTTGTTCGCGATTTATTGTTTACATTTTGGGTTATTTTTTTTTTATTTTGGCACAGCAGTGCCTGCAATTTATACCGGATTTATATGGCTGTGCAGTCGCATGCTACTCACTGTTGCTGGTGTTTTTAAAGGTGCGCCGAAGGGTGTCCGCTATGTATCCTGTACATATTTAGAGGAGTGTGTATGGGTGTGTGCTTGCGTCCCTTAAGTGATTAGTGTAGGTTAGGAGAAGGTTGTCCTATGCCTTATTGTTATGCAGCAATGTTGCTTATGCCTGAAATGGACTATCCTTGGGAGCAGGAGCGTTTAACCTTGTTTTTTAGGCGTTGTAAGGGGTGACAACAGGGTACAGTATTTTTTTGCTGTAACAGAGTCAAAAAGTGTAGCTGTCTGGTGGTGTTGTGTCATGGAGTGAAGATATAGCAGTCTATTTCCAGAGTATGTGTGACTTGGTAGTAGTGTATGCAGTCTATCTTATTATTTAAACATGGGTATTGGTGGGCTGCTTTCTATGTGTTAGATGATAAAGTGTATGCCAACTATCTTTGATGTATGCAACAGTGGACATAAGGGTGTTGCTTACCATTTATGGGCATAAGGGGATGGGTGGTTGGATGTTTTTTTTTTTATTTCCTAATCTAGGTGAACCGAAGGCTGCTGCTGTTATCTGTCCCGCATTTTACAACAGGAAACTATGCTGCTTATGTGTATTTTATATATGCATTCACAGGCAAATGCGAACATTTATTAGGTGTGTGAGGGCCATAGTGCAAGGAATGATTCTGTGTCCACTAAGGGAAAGTTGTATTATTGCATCACTAATCGACGTTTAAACTTGAAATGGAGAAAAGAAGCAGCGATAGTGGTGAGTGTTGCTATGTAGATGCAGATTGATGCTGTTTTGGTGCATGGTGTTACTGTGGTGGTGCGCTTAGCACCCCAAAACACTATGCGCAATCGCAACATCAGTCATAGGAACACCAGCATCACTATACAACACATGCAGCATCACTCACCACCACCCTAGCAACACTTACCAACACACCAGCATCACTTATTAACACCATAGTATCATTGTGCATCACAATAGCATCACTGTACACTATAACAGGAACACTTTGCACCACAACAGCATCACTTAACACCACAACAGCGTCACTAAGCATCACAGTAGCATCACTCAGCATGCTGGTGCTGTGTTGAGTTTTGTTGTGGTGCGGCTTGATGCTGTTGTGGTGCTGTGATGAAGCAAATTGTCGTTGGGGTGGTGCTGCATGGTATTGTGGTGTTGCTGAATGTTTATGTGGTGTTGCTGAGTGGTGTTGTGATGGTGCTGAGTAATGTGGTGTTTCTGAGTGTTGGTGTGGGGCTGTATAGTGTTAATGTGGTGTTGCCGAGTGATGATGTGGTGCTGGAGAGTGATGTTGGGGTGGTGCTGTGTGTTGTTGTGGTGGTGCTGAGTGATAATGTTAATGTGCTGAGTGGTGTTGTGTTGGTGCATTGTGTTAATGTGGTGTTGCTGAGTGATAATGTGGTGCTGATGAGTGGTGTTGTGGTGGTTGTTAGTGGTGCTGTTGTGTTGGTGAGTGGTGCTATGTTGATGCTGAGTGATGCTGTTCTGGTGCACGGTGTTACTGTGGTGGTGCACTTAGCACCACCAAAACACTCAGTGCAACAGCATCATCAGTCATAGCAAGACCAGCATCACTATGCAACACATGCAGCATCACTCCCCACCACCCTAGCAACACTTAGCAACACACCAGCATCACTTATTAACACCATAGTATCACTCTGCATCACCACAGCATCACTCAACACTATAACAGGAAGACTTTGCACCACAACAGCATCACTTGTTGTAGTGTTGCTGAGTGATAATGTTAATGTGCTGCTGGTGTTGTGCTGGTGCATTGTGTTAATGTGGTGTTGCTGAGTGATAATGTTGTGCTGATGAGTGGTGCTGTGGTGGTGGTTAGTGGTGCAACACATGCAGGATCACTCCCCACCACCCTAGCAACACTAGTACACTAGTACACCCTAGCAACACTTAGCAACACACCAGCATCACTCATTAACACCATAGTATCACTCTGCATCACCACAGCATCACTTAACAGTATAACAGGAACACTTTGCACCACTACAGCATCACTCATCACCACAACAGCATCACTGTGCACCACTGTAGCATAACTGAGCATGTTTAGTGATGCTTGTGTATGTTAGATGTTTGTGGATGCTTGTTGCTATTGGATGTGTTGCTAGTGACATTTTTTGCTTGTTAATGAATAGATAGATAGATAGTTAGATAGGTAGAGTGAGGACGATAGATAGATAGATAGATAGATAGATAGATAGATAGATAGATAGATAGATAGATAGATAGATAGATAGATATAGAGTGAGGGAGATAGATAGATAGAGTGAGGGTGATAGATAGATAGAGTGAGGGCGATAGATAGATAGAGTGAGGGCGATAGATAGATAGAGTGAGGGCGATAGATAGATAGATCGAGTGAGGGCGATAGATAGATAGATAGATAGATAGATAGATAGATAGATAGATAGATAGATAGATAGAGGGCGATAGATAGATAGAGTGAGGGTGATAGATAGATAGATATAGTGAGGGCGTTAGATGCGTTAGATTGATGCTTGTGTATGTTTGATGTTTGTTTGTGTTTGATGTTTGTTTGTGTATGATGTTTGGGAACGCTTAAATCTTGTGAATGTTTAACCCTTGTGCATGCCTTACACTTGTGCCTACCTGACGCTTGTGGATGCCTTACTTTTGTGGATGCATGATGCTTGTGTGTGCCTGGTGGTGTGTGTGCCCTGTGGAAGTATGCACTGATGGACTTCAATTGTGTTTGCCTTGCGTTAAAGCAAGCATTAGCAGTTGTTGTGTGTGGCTGCCAGAAGCATTCTATGATGGCTGTAGGTGTGTGTGAATATGTTGTATTAGTTGAGTGTTGTTGTAGTTGTATTTAGCCTCCCCCGAAACAAAATGACCATACAAGTTTTACATTTTTTTCACACCTTTATTATTTTAAAAACACACAAAAAAAATATTTTAACTTTGTACAAAATGTATTAGCATGTCAACAGTAAATTTTTAGTCTAAACATACTTCTTCCTCTGCTTTCTCTTCTACAATTTTAATTATTTTCCCATTACAAAAAACCACTTCACAAGTTTGAGGCAAATAATGTAGAAGTGCATCTCCAATGTTTTCCACCTCTTCATTCAACATAAACCATTGAATTAATATGTTATTTTCTATGGGCATTGATTGATAAATGTCCGTGTTTGTCACTCTTATTGTTATTATACTTGTGTCTCCTTTGGTGCTTTCTACTCCATAAATTTCAATGTCAATGTTTTCCTCTGGTGGTGCTGTTACCTGTTGAGAAAAAGCAAATATTAGTTATTGTATTTGTATTTTTTATATTTTTTGGTAAGTACAGTGTGAAAGAGAGAGAGTGTGTGTGTGTGAGAGAGAGAGTGTGTGTGTGAGAGAGTGTGTGCCTGAGAGAGAGAGAGAATGTGTATGAGATAGAGAGTGTGTGTGTGTGAGAGAGAGATAATGTGTGTGTGGAATACAGATTGTGTGAAGGGTACAGTTTGTGTGTTAGTTTCACAGTGTGTGAGAGATACAGTGTGTGTGAGAGATACAGAGTGTGTGAGAGATACAGAGTGTGTGAGAGATACAGAGTGTGTGATAGATACAGAGTGTGTGATAGATACAGTGTGTGTGATAGATACACAGTATGTGATAGATACAGTGTGTAATAGATACAGAATGTGTGATAGATACAGAGTGTGTGCGAGATACAGAGTGTGTGCGAGATACAGAGTATGTGCGAGTTACAGAGTGTGTGCGAGATACAGAGTGTGTGCGAGATACAGAGTGTGTGATAGATACAGAGTGTGTGATAGATACAGAGGGTGTGCGCGATACAGAGTGTGTGATAGATACAGAGTGTGTGCGCGATACAGTGTGTGAGCGATACTGAGTGTGTGCGCGATACAGAGTGTGTGCGCGATACAGAGTGTGTGCGAGATACAGAGTGTGTGCGAGATACAGAGTGTGTGCGAGATACAGAGTGTGTGATAGATACAGAGTGTGTGATAGATACAGAGAGTGTGATAGATACAGAGTGTGTGAGAGATACAGAGTGTGTGAGAGATACAGAGTGTGTGCGCGATACAGAGTGTGTGCGAGATACAGAGTGTGTGAGAGATACAGAGTGTGTGAGAGATACAGAGTGTGTGAGAGATACAGAGTGTGTGCAAGATACAGAGTAAGAGAGAGGGAGACAGTTGTATATAGCTAGATAAAGAGGTGTTATGATGTAAAGATGTGTTTGGAGTGTGAGAGAGTGATGTTGTCATTTTTTTATTTTTTTTATTTTTTTTCTTTGTTGTGCTTACTTCAATTTTGCTGTGCCTTGTTGTATTCAATATTTTCTGTGCACTAAATTCATGGAACAGTCACATGAGTTAGCGTCACATAATCTCCAATATTTATGTGGAATAGTGTAGCTTCTCTCCACAGTGTTACTTTGATGTCATCTGTAGCATCTTTCAAAGTAATGGATTTAAGTGCAGTATCTTGTCCATTGATAAAGACTTTACGTCCTCTTCCTAAAAAAAAACATTTTTTTAGTTATTGAAGTACTGAAGACATAGTAATTGAGCGATTTATTTATGCCAATATAAGGTGTGGAGATTATAACACCCAACTGAACCTCCTTTGTAAAATATGGCAGGGTTTATTTTGTTATATGGATCTTTAGACGATGCTTGTATTTTTAGTTGACTGTGATACACTGCCAGATTAAAGTTTAAACACATAGGATGTTTTAGATAGTGTGACAGAGTGTTTAATGCTATGTGTTCTTAGCTTCAGAGCTTAGTTAACTAAGATGTAATGTTTTTGTAAACTAACTAGACATGTTCTTTTAGTGACATTACTATATTTCAGTGTTTATACTTACATCAGATATTGTCCCTGAAACGGTCATAAGAGTTTTTAAACTTGCACGTTTGATTTCCTTAATGGGAGAAGTAGATGGTGCAGGCGGTTGCAAAATGTTCTTCGCTTGTTGGATAAGTCCCTCATCTATTTTCATAGCTGGAAATTTTGTTACTTTGCTTTGCTTAGTAATTAGAATTGTTTTGTTTTTGATGATGAAGTTGCGTATCAGTAGTTCAGTTACTTTTAGTTTGCTCGTATAATTCTTCTTGATAACAAGTACATTTGATTGTTCCAGTTTTATCAGCTAGAGCCAAATGAAATAGAACTTTTTGTTCTTGTTTTGCATTTTTGTATGTAGTTTTTCCAGAGCAGTTGATTACATTAACTCGTATGGGTTTCTGATAAGGTTTGTTGTCATCGGTATTAATGTTAATGATTTCTTCAATAGACATCATCTGAAATATAAAATATGTTACAAAAAATGTTAAATACAAACCCATAGTGCTTTATGATCACTGTAATAGCATTCTAATGTATCATACTTGTGTAGTTTCTCATTAGTATATATATGATCTAAAATGGATTGGTAGTTAGTTGTGTAACTGTTTATGAGGTGTTTACATTGTAATTTTGCTTCAAAGAATCCAATTAATTGGTTAGTGTATGAATTTTGTTGAGATACATCCACATTGAAATCCCCCATAATGATCAATGTGTGTGTGGGGTAAAAATTAGTAATATTTCCAATAAAATCCAAAAGAGAAGTAATATGTTTATGTGGTGGTTTGTATAGGATAATAATAAGGTAATCTGTGTTATTAATATGTACTGTAAAATGTAAAATGTCTATCCCTTCGTGTGTCTCATAAATAGGCAATATAAATAAATCTTTTTTGTAGTACATTATCATCCCATGGTTTGTGTTGTATGTATGAAATTTATCAAATATAATGTGATGATATTGTTGTATCGTAAAATCTGTAACTGTTGCCTTCCTTGTAGTGTTGATCTCAGTTAAGCAAATAATGTCTGCTTGTAATATGTTGCTATCAGCTATCATTGATGTAAAATATTTCTGCAGTGATCATCTTATATTGTGTGCAATGATATTGAAATGTGCAGTGTATGTATGTAACTGTGGGATATGTATTTTAAGTGGCATCTGTGTCCTTAATCTGTGTATTTCCTCATTAACTTGTGGGTGTACTACAATTTTCCCTTCATCAAAATTTCGGACATATACATTTTGTATTGATTTGGCCCTGCTAATAGCAACATGATGCAAATGATGAATCTTGCTGTTATTAAAGTGTATATAAAGTGGTTCGATAGTTTCACCTTGTGTGCGATGTATAGTCCGTGCTGATGCTTGGCATAAAGGAAATTGCTTCCGTATAATGGTAATAAATTTCTTTGTGTATTGAAAATGTCTAGCTATATCATGTATTGGTGTCCATGTGTTTCGAATTTGTGAATGATATAAGTGCTTATATTGTTGCCTGGTTGTTTGTCCTATACCCTGATTGTCAAATGACACCCAAATAATAATAGGTGTATTGTTAATCAATTCAACTAGTTGTACCACACCAGTTGCGCCATTTGTTAATCCATCATTTACATCCACATTGCAACTTAAATCATAACGTAGTTGTAAAGCTATGTGTAAAGTATGTGCAAGTCCCATTGTTTTTTGTGGATCTTTGGGCAGTTGCTTAAGTATAGTTTTCTTAACATTTTCTGCTAAATCTGAACTTACGGTATCGCTAGCTACTGTTATGTAGACTGGATAATGATAGCTATGTTTTTCCAAAACTCTCCTGTTAATTTCATTAACTTCTATATTAGTAGACATGATATATGGTATTGTTTCTAAGAGACTCTCATCAGGTTGTATTTCCCTTTGCTTAGTTTGTAAAATATCTTCCTTAGTATGCTTGCCCTCCCTTAACCGGTTTAGTAGTTCAGCAAATTGAAGATCCTCTTTTTGGCGCATAATATCAGTTATTTCAAATATTTTGAAATGTTCTTTCCATAAGTTTGTACTTAAAGGACCATACAATTGTGTAGAATCCTGAAAAATGTATCTGTCAAACACAGGTTTTAATTGGTAAAAGTCACCTATGGCTAAAATAGAAATTCCTCCGAAGGGTTCATTAGATGATTTTATTTCTTGGAGCCTCGTATGTATAAAATGTAACATATTCTGCCTGACCATTGATATTTCATCTATAATAACAACTTGAACATGCATCATTTCCATTTGTAGAGCAGTTCTATGTTCATGACTCAGTTGTTTATAATTCAAACTTTGCAACACCGTTATTTTAAAAGTACTAGGCAGTGTTTTTCCATTAATATTATGGGCAGCCTTTCCTGTTGGAGCAGTAAGTAAGATATATACATTATCTGGATTTCCACCTGCCTTTGTGTTATAGTACCGTAGTAATGTCTGATATAGTGCAGATATTACAAAACTTTTACCAACAGCAGCCCCTCCGGCGCAAAATGTATAGCATGGAGTGCTTTTAGTTTTAAACCAATGCAAGTGATGGTAAACAAATTTTAGTTGTTCTTCCGTTAAGTTTTGCATAAGTTGTTGGTATTTATCATCCGGTAAAATAACGTTAGTTGAGCTTTGTTCTTCTGTGGTAGTTCTAATTCCCACATCTAATGCCAACTCATATAAATTTTGTTTTTCATAATTTTGGCCTTCTGTGTGTATATTTACTGTTGGTGATAGAGGAGGTGATATTACATTTTCATTACACTGTTCATTAATAATGTTTGTACCCTCTCCGTGCTGATTGTTATAGATTTTAAGTTGTGCGTCAACAAAGTTTTTAACTTGCAGATACCTATCATAGTAAGTGTCCTTGTTTTTTTGTATTCGATGTTCTTCCCTCCATGGATAGTGCAACATTAATATTTCTCTATAATACTCTTCTGGTTCATTATTTTTGTTAAATCGGCAAAAACGTATTATTTTTCCTCTTGTGCGCTTAAAGCATAATCATTATTCTGATTTTGTTTTTCTCCTTTCCCGTTAGTTACTACATTCTATTTCTAATTCTTCCTCATCTGAGCTGTAAAAGTTTCGTTCTGCAAGTAAATCTTCGCAATCATTGATTTCTCTGGCATAATTTTTTTTGTTCGCATAGTTAAAATTAGCTACATAATCTGCTAACGTGCACATCTCTAATGATTGAGGCCGTTTGCAGTACTTAACAATAATATTTTCACATTGAATGTCAGTTGAATTTTCTGGCAACTTATTAATAGTTTCTATATCACACATTAAATAAGTCCTTATTTCTGGACGGCTAGTATTAATAAATACAAATGATCGTGAGCTTTTCCTTAATGGTATTTGAAGAATTAGATATGCTGCTTCTTGAGCACTAATTTCTGTGCAGTTGAGGAATTTGTTTCCTATGTGTTTAAGTTGATCTTTGATATTACTATTGCTTTTAACCTCTTTAGCAGCTTGTGCAATATGTTTGCAAATTCCTCTTTGCGATTTACTGATATATGAAATAATGTAGACAGCACAAGCATAAGGGTCAAGTATAAACTGCAAGTCTATGTTTGCTCGCCAAGCTTGTAAAATAGTACTATTGTAGTTATTGATGAAGCATTCGCCTGGTGTTCTTTTAAAAAATATAGTTGTTTTTTGTATGGTAGTTTGTATAGAAGTAATATATTCTTTATCATCCATTTTAATTAAATCGAAAAATTCCTCAAAAGAAAGTGTATTAAAAGTAGTAGTATTCATAGCTTCATGTATTATTTTTATATTATCTTTCCATTGCTTATCTGTCCCCTCAAGTGTTAATGGCTCTAATATGAGAGTTCTTGACAGGATATTTTGGAAATTGATATTTGCATGTCCTTTTCTCTTTACTCCTGCAATTTTTAGTGTGACCATGCCTTTGTAGATTTATTAAAGGTTGTAAAACAGGGTCATCAGACTTATTACATGTGATATATTGGTCAATGAAGCTATTGACTTCCTCCACTGGTGAAACACTATAGAGTGGTGCTTTGTTTACCCAGAGTAATGCATGTATATGTGGAGAACCTCTTTGTTGGAATTCAACTCTGTAAAAGTAGTCTACTATTTCCCCAATAGGATTTGTGCCATTCATCAAAACACAATTAAACAATTTCCTAACTTGATAGTCAAACTGTCTTGCACATGGTATCGGCTCTTGTAGTATTAATTTACATTTTGTTTCCCAAGACATGTTTGTGAATTCTTCCTCTGTGCATTCCTTTAAGTTTCTAACCCTCAATAGTATATTTATTAAATGGTGCCATTTTGTTTCTGCAGCAGATAAAGTAAAAAAAAAGTGGGTATGCCAAGTTGCCTTGTCATTTCAAAAATATCTTTTTTGCAACCTTCCCAATATGGAGGTGAACTGCGTATAGTTTTTAATACTTTGTAACCTTCATTAAACTGTAAAACATTTTCAATATTATATTTTATGTCTTTTGCAGTTATTTTCTTTCCATCTGTAAAATGTTCCTTATAGAAATGTTGATTTTACCATGGATCTGCTTAATATGTAATTTCTTAAGTTTAAAAAAGACATTACTAATAGATTTTGATACTCTTCTATCATAACTCCTTAACTCTGCTTGGCAAATAGTACTATAATGTACCGGTATGTGTCTTTCCTTATTGTTTGGCCTTCGTTCACCACAAAAAATAGTAGGGAAAGTCAAAAACTCTGAATCTTTATCCTCATATAAACCTCTTGGCGTGTTATGTTCAGCTGGAGCTAAACTTAACACATTCACAGAATTAGTAGTAATAGTTTCATTTGTTAACATAGTATCCAAATTTCCATCTTCCATGTTGTCTGAACTATCAGATAAATTGTTTGTCTCCCAAGTCTCACTCTGAGTTTCTATTTCTGGAGGTATATACTCCCAGTCTGGGTTAATAGTAACACCATATTCGTTAAACATTGTACTATTTTTGCTAGCCATGTAGCTGCCTTTTTCACCATATTTGGTCTAATATTTTCATAATGTGTGTGTGATTTATACACTAATTTCCTTTTTAATTTAACTGGGATTGTCATGGTGTCATTAATTTGCCTTGGTAAAATGGTAACAGTTGTCTTAACATCTGCAGGTACATTAACTACTGCACCTGATAATGATTTTTGAAAACCACGTGGCAAAGTACGAATTTGTAGGAATGGTATCCTAGGCGAAACTAATCGTTCTTCTAAATCATATAATTCTAATTCAGTTGGTACATTTGGGAACCCCATGCCATTTAGAATTGAACATGGTGGTAAATTTTTTTTTTGATGTAATAATAGCAAGTCATACAAATTACATTTGTTTTCTTGTTACTAATGTTACACTTTCTGAAAAATTCTGTTTGGCACACACTGCATGTATTTTTCACCGTTGGTTTATGCCACAACTGATTGCAAAGAGTACAAACGTACTCTGGTCCATGCAATATTTGTGTGGAGAAGTGTGGCTCAATGGTTAGAGCAGGCAGACCTCGATGCAGAGCTCTGACCAGGGACCAGGGTTCGATTCCTGCCCCGGCGGGTCTCGGGCTCATTAATTCCCCTGACCGGATATTCTCGCCTCAGTGCCTATTCTGATCATGGGTCCCACGCTGCAACTCTGGGCAATAGCTTGCTTAGTCTCCACAACGGCCCCCACAACGCGAGGGATGCCTGGTCTGCACCATGGGGGTGCCCAGGAGTGGACACTTCACAGGGAAAGCCAGGAAGGGTTCCCTTGCGGTATTCGTACAAGCGCCGGGAAACCCACTGCGTGTAGCTGTGCGCTATACAAGTACAAAAACATTACATTTACAACATATTTCATGGTGGAATTTGCGAATGATTGTATGGATTGGTTTACCCGTTTCCGGATTTGGGCCTGCGTTAATCTTGCTATGTTTTGTTCAAGACAAATTTCTTTACTGTTGCTAATGTCTTCTTGTGTAGCATTTGAACTTTTCCTTTTTACTATTTTTTGTCGACATGTACTCAAGTTTTTTTTTTCTGAGATTGTTTATTTGTTTCCTGTATAGAATTACTAGTTCCTGCTAATTGAGAATCATTAATAGTATTGCTATTCTCTCCCTTACTTTGATTCTGTAAATCATCTGAAGACATTGTAGTTGATGTTAAAGTATTATTTGGAGTACCTTCAGTAGTATGTACCCAAAAAAAAATTCTTGTGGTAAGTGACTATTTTTCTTGTGCACTGTAAGTAAGCATGGGCGAATTTTGCGAATCTGGCGTTCGCGGATTTGCGAACTCGCAATCCGCAAAATCCGCGAATTCCCGCGAATTTGCAGATTTTTTTTTTGTGTTCGCAAGTGTTTCTGCCAGTTCGCGAGGATTTGGTACTAGTTCGCAATTGCGAACTTACTTGTCTGCTCGCAACGGTCGCGACTATGTTGTTTCTACGTCTGGTTCATCATCACAGCCTCCCAGCACCCTCTGTTTCTCCACTGCCATCCTCTCTTTGACCCATGCCAGCCTCTGTTACATCAATGCCACCCTCTGGTTCATCATCACTGTAGAAGATGGGGGGGAAAAGCAAGCCCACCTGCCCTGCTTGAACTGACATGAATTAATTTGGGGTTAGTTTATTAACAACACCTGCCCTGCCCCAACTGACAATAATGAATTAGGGGCTAATTAATGTGTCACTGAATTTGAAGTTCCAGCCTGGCACCTGGTTGTCTGCTCCCTTAGCTGTAAATCAGGACCTTTGTGGCATACAGTTAAGGTCAGAGCAGGGTCACACAATAGTTGCAAGCAGGCAACCGAATTCTGGCGGGCCCCCTCAGGAAGCACTACAGGGAATCGTTACAAATCATGAGGTTGACCTTTTGCACCTGTTCATTGCTTTTGCTTTTGCAAAAATAGTTTTTTGGTTTTTTCGCGCTATTCGCGAGGCGCGGCGTCGTGCGAAACCGACCGCGGAAGCCGCCAATTCGTGCGAATGAGCTTTATATTTTTTTTGCGGCTTGTTGTTTCGCGAGTTTTTTTGCAGTATTCGCGAGCCGCTTGCAGCGCAACACGCGAATTTACCCCAAGGTCGAGTACGGGCACGGCCATTTTGTTTGCGTGACGTATTTCCGTTTCCGCTCGCTATGTATAATCTCGCGAAGTAAGCGCATTGCGAGTACAAGTTCGCACAAGATCGCGAGGAAAATCTCGTGCGAACTTACTTTCGCGCTCGTGAACGGGCGGCCATCTTGTTTTTCATTCATTTCCTGTGTCTGGGCATGGTGTTTAATCCTCTTGCTATCTTTGCCATCCTTTGCTTGTTTTCAGTTTTTTTTTGAACGATTTTGCTTCTTATCTATCCCTCTCTTTTCCTAGCTGTATATTTTTGTCTTTTCTGCTATTTTTCTTTACTTTTAAACTACTTTTTTAAACTCTTTTCTTTTCTTCTTCCCTATCCTATTCCTTCTTAATTTTCTACTTCCTACCTTACCTGCCCAGACCATGGTGAAGCCAGGCGCCGTGAAGCTGCCCAGGCACTTGAGGGCCGCAGCGGCGGCGGGGAGGAGGATTCCTGGACCCCGTGCCAGGACAGCATGCGGTCGATTGAGGGGGGAGCAGGAGACGCGACGGGAGATCTTCAGCCCGGAGGAAGTGGGCGCGCTGGTCTACTTCGTCCAGCGCCGCCTGCCCAGGACCATCGCGGGAGGCGGCAGGATCGCGGCCGGCTACAACATCCGGGAGCGCCGGAAGCGGTGGGAGAAGGTGTGCTGGGCCATGTCCCAACTCTCCAGGGTCCAGCGCACCTACAGCCAGGTCACCCACCGCTGGACGGACGTCCTGGACAGGGAGCGCGACCTGCTGGACCAGCTCGGCTTGGAGATCCCCGGGCTTGGTGAGTAGTAGTAGCTATTTCATCACTCACTACTATGTTTTCTCCTGCTCTGTGTTTTTGTATTGCAAATATTTGTTTTTTACATGGAGCAAGCCAATAATGCTGCTGACAATTACATTGTAGTTAAATTATATTTCAAAATCTTCTGTGCATTTCAGGTGCACTGATCTCCTTCTCAGTGGCGTTGCTACTATGCTTATTTGTTTTCTATTTTGTGGTCTCATTGGCCTGAGTAACAATTATGTATGAGTGTACTTTACAGAACTGCGTAATGCTAGACACTAGGGGGCAGATTACATTTACAAGCCCCTTGCGCCACGTTTACGTTGCCTTGCGTGATGCAACAGCGGCGTAAACGTGGCGCATCCCTGCGAGTCATTTACAGCGTGGCGCATCTAGGGAGATGCGTCACGTTATAAAGCCATGGGCCTGCGCCACAATGGGTGCGTTCCTAGTATTCAGGGTGGGCGGTCCTGCGGCTGTGCGCCTCGCAAAAGTGCCTGCGTGAAATCTACAAGATTTAACGCAGGCACTTCTGCGACGCTGCTACGTCAATTCAATTCCTTATGCCTGCTTGAAGCAGGCGTAAGGACTGACACAGCATGTTAAGTATTGGGTGGCCCTGAGCATTACTGGAGTTGCATTGTGTTGGCGACGTGACTCCAGCGATGCGCCGCTCTTACGTGACGAGATGCGTCACGCAAGTGCCTACCCTTGCACCAGGGCGCGCCGCATTGTAAATGAGGCGCATCTGCCGTGTCGCAAGGGTAGTTTTGCGTGACGCATTTGATCTGGCGCATCTCTGGAGATGCGCCAGAACGCGTAAGTAAGTATGCCCCTAAGGGGCAGAATTGCAATTACCGTTGCATCCCTGCAAAGTAGCAGGGATGCGCCAGTAATTGTGCAGCCCGCTACCACCACCAAACATGGTGCACCGTATTTGCAATGCGGCGCACCATGGGCCCAAAACGTCACCGAAGCTTTACTGCTGGAGTTGCGTCGCAACGATGGCGCAGCTCCAGCAATGCTCTGGGGTACCCTATCTCCCCAATGCTGGTTCAAGCCATACGTCTGCTTCAAGCATATGCAGGCCAGGGTTTGTGTGACGCATCATTGTCCTAAAGGTGACTGATTGAAATTTTGTAGATTTCCCTCAGCCACTTTTAGGATGTGTTCCAGCGCAGAAATACCCTCCCTTGCGCCGGAACGCCCCCTGATGGCGCAGGGCTTTATAACGGGATGCATCTCCCAAATGCGTCACGTTGTTATAATATTATACGCCGCACCATGGCGCCTCTTTTGTTTAGCTGCTGCGTCACAAAAGTCACGCAAGAACGGAGCAAAAGAGCCGCAAGGGGCTTAAATCTGCCCCTTCCTTTGTACCCCTGACAATAAGAAAAATAGTGGCGGTGGATTGATAGTTTGACTATTTAAATGACTGGTTATGTAGCAGGCAACTGTTAGTGTTGTCACTGATCTGACTAAAATCACAATGGAGTTTGTCTGTCACTTTGCGTCTTGCCTGCGGACTGCTGCCTGCCAGTCCTAGGTGAACCTTTCAGTACTTTGTTTAGTGAGTTACGTGACTTTCGAAGTCGCAGGTCCGCAAATCAATGAAAACTAACCCTAATCAATATAATTTCGCGGAAATATTTTGTTATTGTTGTTTTGAAATGTTTGATTTGGTTGACATTGACAAGCAACAATCATCCATGTTTTCTGTTCTTTCTTTCATGTTGTACGTCAGCTCCCCCCAGGGGCGAGGGGAGGACACAGGAGCAGCAGGCGGACGCTGTTGAACAGGGCCAGGATCGGGCAGGTGAGGGCTCCTTTGCTGGCCCCAGTAAGTTTTCATTTTAGACTAGTACCTACTTTTCCTAGCGTTCCTCATTTGATTTTTTCAAAATCGTCTTTGATCTTCTTGTAGACTGTATCTAAATTCTTATCCTGCCTCTACTATGACTCCCTGTGGTATTACTAGATTATTATTATTAGTCTGTCTGTGTAGCTAACTAAGATTGCGCGGTTGGGGAAACTCCCATTCTAGTCAGCAATAGCTCTATCAACTTAGTGCAGTCCTCTGGGATTGTCCATAATGTCTTTTGAAGTGTTCTATCTGCTTTGAAAATTCCCAACTATAAAATGTGCATGACCACCAAGAAAGAATAAGATACTACCTTTTGGTTTGGATAGGAGGACAATCCATACCACTACTGTTGCGGGGACAATTCTTCTGCAGAAACAGAACTATGGACAATAAATAGTGCATTGCTTATCAATTATAATAGGTGCTGTTAGAGTTTCCACATACCTCTGTGATAACAGACTTTGAACCCCCCAATGTCCTTACTGACTGACTACATAGTGTGGTACAGTCATTTACCTCCCGAATTCATCGATGATTGATCCCCAATCATGATTATCCAACGTAGCTCAAGAGTACGGACTCGGAGTCAGAGTCAAGAAGTGTCAGAGGCACGGACTCATGCTTGCAAAAATTGCAAAACCTTTCGCTCAGTCACTCTAGTCTGGACCAAAAAACACAGAGTCTATTTAAGTTTAAAAGCTTTATTAAAAGTAAACACATTTATTAAAATGAAGTCATAATAAAAAAACTAAACGTTTAACTGAGACTGGAAAAGTGGTTAGTGCTGACGATTAATTGAAGACATTTCTTGTGGTCGAGCCGAGCTCTCACCTTGTTTCAACTTGATCTTGTTGTTAGAAGTCCATCTTCTGTCTGTGTGGAGAAAAATGGTGCGTGTTAAAAAGCCAGCCTTCATCAGTTGTGCCAAAAAGTGCAGCAAGACAACACCCTTCCCTAGAAAAAGGGACATTTTTTTTTACTTTAGAGTACACAGTCACAAATTACATTGTTTTCACATGTCTTCATTCCTAGACCAAATACTAGTGAGTGGTTTATTCTAACATTCTTAAATGTACTTTGTAGGTGGAACATCTGGTGGCCAACGCGGAGGTGGTGGTGCTCGACGCGGAGGGCAATTCCTCAGGGGAGGATGCGGCGGTTCCAGTGCCGGCTGTGAGAGTTCAGACGGTGGTGGTGGCGGGCAGAGGTAAGCTCTTATATATTCCTTACTTATTGAGATTGAAGACGTGGCTGGGAAGGAAAGAATATGAGATGCATGGCTGGGTGAATGATGAAGCAATGATTGGTGGAAGGACAACAGCCTGGGTGGGTGACACAGAAACTGTATGTGTCCATAATATACCTGGATCATGCTACTATCTGACTCTTAGATAGCATATGTGTATCTAGAGCAGGGGTACTGATAGTACAGCCCACGGGCCGGTGGCGGCCCGGCAAGCCTTCCTTGGCGGTGCACAGACCTTGCAGACAATCACTGCTCCCCCGGCCCCTACAGAGCAGAGGCTTTGTTGTATTTCACCTGTTAGCGCCCCTGCATCTCCACTCTGACAATCACTGCTCCCCCGGCCCCCACAGAGCAGAGTGGAGATGCAGGGCCACAAAGAGGTGAAATAGAACAAAGCCTCTGCTCTGTGGGGCCGGGCAAGCAGTGATTGTCAGGGTGGAGATGCAGGGGCGCTACAACAAACAAAGCCTCAATAATATGTTCATGGTCTTTTAAAAACCTGTTAAGTACTTTGGTGTGGCTGTCTGTGTGTGCGCGTTGAGGAAGCTGTCTCAGCCCGGGCTGAAGGCTGACACAGACAGACACACACACAGTGAGATGACAGAGGGGGAGGGAGAGGGAGGGCAGGAGGGAGAGAGAGATGGAGAGGGAGGGCAGGAGGGAGAGCAGGAGGGAGAGAGATGTATGTAAATGCTGGGTCTGGTGGCTCAGTGGATGAAGGCATCTGCTGCAGGGACCTGTGTGCAACCTCATGGTCACAAGTTTTCGTTTTGCTTTAGCCCCGCCCCCTCTGACTCCGCCCCCACCAGTGCGGCCCTCGGCCACAAACTACACTGTAAATTTAGCCCCTGAGAGAAAGTTTGTGAGTACCCATGATCTAGAGAGAGTAGACGGTCAGTGGATGAACTAAGTGTAACTTTGAAGAGCATGTAACACTGCACCCGCACGTCCGTTCCAGTGTAGGAAAGGCAAGGAAAAGAAGTTGTAATTTTGTCCAAATACTACCATCAATAGTAGCAGTAGTTTGTATTGCAAGCACAGCATAGATCCGGTTATTACGGTGGCCACTCCCTACCTCTCTTAATAAGTTTAGTAGTACTCAGTCATTCATGTGTGGATGTATCACTGGTCACTCAATAAAAAGCAAAGCACCTAAAGTCATCCTATATGTAAGCAAAAACATCCCATGTGAGGTGATAGATAATCAGATTATTTATCCTCTTCATTTTCCATTTCTAGTACTCATTTGCACTGTAGGGTGAAAGTTAAATTAATTAAGCAGTAGCCCTTGTAACAGAGTATTCTCAATGCCACCCGTAATAGAAAAGTAAGAGCTTCACCACCTGCATGTACTGGACCGGTACAGTAACGCAAGTCTAGGTCACTCATCATGGCGTGCGTCTCTTTTTCTCGGGTGCAAGTTCACTGCGCTGGCATTATGCCGGCTTGCAGAAGATAACGTACCAATTTTCCTAAACAAGAGACAAGAATAAGAATAAGACTGGTGTACTTTCATAGTCGACTCCAATGGAAGTCCATAGTGCTCGTAGAATTTGTTCCTTAAACTCCCACTAATGTTAGAGCAAGGATGAAGAAGTGGGAGGTTAGATAGATACTGGCCTCAATAGTTATGTAATGCGCTTGCAAGTTGCTAGTTGTACTGCAACACAAATTTCTGCTGAATGATTGAGTTAATCTTAAAGAGCATTGGTTACAGACTATGTCTTTCTTTCTTCATATAGATGCTCCTTCCAAACGAACAAGGAGGAAGGAGCTGGCTAGAACGGCCCGGCAACGGAGGATCGCTGCCACTGTTGCAGAATATCGGCGGCTGGTGGCCCTGGAGGACGACGAAAGTGTGCAGTCGACCACAACAACAACGTCGTCTGCATCGGCCTCCGTGCCCCCACGGGCTGCCACCCAGCACAGTGCTCCAGCCAGACTGAGCCGGGCTGCCAAAGCCAAACGCCACCGCCGAGCAGCAAGGACAACAGCTGCCTCTCACAGCCATTGTAACTGCAAGGCACGCTTGCGCCGCAGTACCCTGAGGGTGTCCCGCCTTCAGCAGGAGCTCCACCACTTCACAAACGTGTTGGAGGGGCTCCGCGTAGAGCACGCCTTGCTCCGCCAGGAGTATGATGCCCTGGCCCAAAAAGTAAACAGAATCCACCCATAGTGTCCCTTGCCCCTTTTTTAGAGACTTTTGGGGGGTGGGAATCGGGAGTTGGGTTTGGGACTTTTAAAGGACAACCGTTGGGGTTAGGGAGGGTCTTGTGGGAGATTATTTTGTTAGGGATATAAATATACTTTTTCAAACTTTATCTGAGCATACCTATTTTTTACTGCTTGCCTGGTGGGTGGGGGTTTAACAGTAACTTTGTTTTCCTGAAAGTTTAGTTCCATTTTCTTCCTTTAAGTGTAAATGCCCAAATGTTTTCAACACTAAGTGCCTCTCACAGAGTAAGTGAAGTGAATTCAAGAGTCCTAGGACTTTAGTAGTACTACCGTCAGTCTCTCGTCTCTCCTAATACTCCATTCTACTCCCTCCCACCAAACGCTTATCTTACCTGTAATTTGTGTTTTAAAGTAGGGCTAGACCCAGGGCTGGCTCCAGGGGAAACAGCGAATAAGGTTGGCGATCCTGGGCGGATAAAATCTCCTCATAGCGGTGGTACTGGTGGTGTGACACAGTGGCAGTTGCATGCCTATGAAAAAAAAGAAAATGAAATATGGTTTGTCCTCCTGAGCAATACAACAGTACAATAGAGAATATAGCAGGTGACAGTACACTAGAACAGTCCCACATTGTAGCCTAACAAATGGTAAAGTATAACTACTAATTCGGTTGAAGTTCTTTGACATTAGCCATGGGTCTTTGTCAAGCAGAGTAAGAATATATCCTCGGATTTCTTCACCAGCCTGTTGCTATCACCTTATCCTCCCCAGCAAGTGTGTGGATTTATTGCTGTAATTTAGTCACACATCAATCAAAACCACACAGCCCGGGGGAAGAGGGTTAGGGTTTGAAAAATGGATGGGTACGGGGTTTTTGGGAAAGGTTTTGGGAGACAAGAAAAAATAGCACAGCATGGACAAACAATTGTGAACATAAACAAATCTTTGGGTACAAACCTATCCATCAATTTTTGAAAGTGCATGCACTACTGCATGCATGTCAGTGAAAAGTAAGTAGTACTTTCGACAACTGTGGAAGAAAGAATGCGACAGTACAGGGCGTGTGTGGAATTATTGATAACTATATTCAACATAAGGTCTCTGTTGCCAGATACCTGAGAGCCTTGCTGGTCACTATAAATCCATTCACAACACTCAATGGGGTTGGTCTGGAAGGTATAGTAGATAGAAAAGGAGAAATTGCTCTTTTTCTAGGAGTCCCCTCACTCACCAGGGTTGCCCCTTGGTGACATGCTTCATCATTGGGGCCATCCCAGTGCTAAAAGGGCTGGAGCGTGCTGCGACTTGCGAATTACGTAGGAGCACTTACAAATGACTATGTGTGGTGCAGATGTGATAGTGGAGTAGACTAAGTGATGTGTTAAAGGATCAATTTAGAAGCAGAGAGAGATCCAAGAAATGCAGTCACAGTCCTAGAAAAACACAATGGATACTGTATCTGTATGTTGTTGTAGTTGTACTGTTGAATTTGGTAAGTAAGTTGCATGCAGAAAAAAAATCCTCTTATTAGCGGCACTCCTCCATTGCAGCTGACGCTTCGTCCATCGATGTTGGTCATCACCAGAAGACACCCTGTAAAAAAAGCACAGCATGGACAAACAATTGAACATAAACAAAGCTTTGGGTACAAACCTATCCATCAATCTTTGAAAGTGCATGCACTAGTGCATGCATGTCAGTGAAAAGTAAGTAGTACTTTCGACAACTGTGGGAGAAAGAATGCGACAGTACAGGGCGTGTGTGGAATTATTGATAACTATATTCAACATAAGGTCTCTGTTGCCAGATACCGGAGAGCCTTGCTGGGTCACTATAAATCCATTCACAACACTCAATGGGGTTGGTCTGGAAGGTATAGTAGATAGAAAAGGAAAATTGCTCTTTTTCTAGGTGTCCCCTCACTCACCAGGGTTGCCCCTTGGTGACATGCTTCATCATTGGGGCCATCCCAGTCCTCTACGGGCTGGGGCGTGCTGCGACTTGCGAATTACGTAGGAGCACTTACAAATGACTATGTGTGGTGCAGATGTGATAGTGGAGTGGACTAAGTGATGTGTTAAAGGATCAATTTAGAAGCAGAGAGAGATCCAAGAAATGCAGTCACAGTCCTAGAAAAACACAATGGATACTGTATCTGTATGTTGTTGTAGTTGTCCTGTTGAATTTGGTAAGTAAGTTGCATGCAGAAAAAAAATCCTCTTATTAGCGGCACTCCTCCATTCCATCTGACGCTTCGTCCATCAATGTTGGTGACCAGAAGACACCCTGTCCACTCCCTGCCTGGCGGATGCTGAATTGCGGCTCGCTAATGTGAAGCCTGACTCCATCCTTTTTTCCCCATTGCACAGACTGAAACCCGGCCTGTAATTATTCAACGAAAAACAGGAAGTGATATAATATTACAACACCACTGATAAATAAATATAAGGTATGTAGGCTGTGGAGTGCAAAAACTCACACTTTGATTTTCCTAGTAGACAGTACAATATTTTTTGACAGTGCGTACTCTGTCTGAGTCACCTTTTGAAGGATAAATAAGTATGGGCAAATTAATGTAGCGGATCTTTCCCCTCAAGCTAGGTGTACTGTAAACTGTGTTTTAGAACAAAATTAGATCTTCCCAGCAGTGCTACCACCCAGACCCTTACTAAAGCCAGTCGCAAAAATGTAGAAGACCCCCAATCAAATCGCAAAAAACGAGGCCTAGCAGAAAACTGGTGACAAAACGTACTTTGAAAGTAAAAGTAGGCCCAAATACCCCCTTACCCACCGTGGATTGCATTCAAACCACTTGCAAGCAACCAAGCAAAAGTATCCATAGCCAGCATCGCTCCAAGACTCGAAAACCCCCCCACCCAAACACATGCAATCGAAATACTGCTAACCCTAACAAACCCTAAGTTAAGAATAGTGGCAAAGGCTTTCTTTAACTATGCCAAATCCCCCCTTTCCCACCATGGATTTTCTTCAAATGACTTGCAACCAAAATTACACATTCTCACGAGTGCTCTAAGACCCCAGAACTCAGTTGCAAAAATGTAGAACACCCCGAAACACATGCAATCCTGCTGCTAGGGCTAACGAACCCTAAGTTACAAAAAGTGCCAAAAGGCTTTTCGGCGTGGATTTTGTCCCAACCACTTCCACCCGGTATTAGACCTTCCCAGGAATGGCCCAAGACCCGCCAACCCACCCGCCAAAAAGCACAACACCCCCAAACAGGCCAAAAGCAACATCTCCTACTTACAATATTTCTCGGCCTTCGGTCCAAACGCGCTGCATAGCTTGGCCATAAGTCCGTTTTGCCACCACGGATTTCCTGAAAAGCAAATGCAATCAAGATTAGAGTGTCCCAGCAGTGCTGACAGACCCCGAAACTCACCCACAAACAGACGGAACCCCCCCTAAGAGCACCTCAAAGGCAAGCAAGTCAGCAAAAACACAAAATAAATTCTGCCTGGGATTTGGTCCAAACCACTTTTATCCGGTATTAGAACTTCCCAGCAATGGCCCCAGAGCCGTCAACCCAGGAGAAAATGAGTAGAAGACCCCCAAACAGCCAAAGAGCAAAAGTACAAAAATGGGGACTTAGTCATTTTTTCCCAAATTTCCCAGATCACTCCGTGCGCGCTCTGCAGCTAGGCCCTAACTCCCCTCTGCCACCATGGATTTGCTTCAAACCTCTTGCAAAGTAAAGTATCCATAGACAGCAGTGCTCCCAGACCCCGAAACCCACCCACAAACACCAGGAAGCCCCCCAAACCGGCCACCGAAAACGCTGCATTGAGCAAAATGTCAGAAATAGCAACAACAAAAAATCGGCCTGGATTTTGTCCCAACCACTTCTACCCGGTATTAGACCTTCCCAGGAATGGCCCAAGACCCGCCAACCCACCCGCCAAAAAGCATAACACCCCCAAACAGGGCAAAAGCAACATCCACTTACAATATTTCTCGGCCTTCGGTCCAAACGCGCTGCGTAGCTTGGCCATAAGTCCGTTTTGCCACCACGGATTTCCTGAAAAGCAAATGCAATCAAGATTAGAGTGTCCCAGCAGTGCTGACAGACGCCGAAACACACCCACAAACAGACGGAACCCCCCCTAAGAGCACCTCAAAGCAAGCAAGTCAGCAAAAACACAAAAAAAATTCCGCCTGGGATTTGGTCCAAACCACTTTTATCCGGTATTAGAGCTTCCCAGCAATGGCCCCAGAGCCGTCAACCCAGGAGAAAACGAGTAGAAGACCCCCAAACAGCCAAAGAGCAAAAGTACAAAAATGGGGACTTAGTCATTTTTTCCCAAATTTCCCAAATCACTCCGTGCGCGCTCTGCAGCTAGGCCCTAACTCCCCTCTGCCACCATGGATTTGCTTCAAACCTCTTGCAAAGTAAAGTATCCATAGCCAGCAGTGCTCCCAGACCCCGAAACCCACCCACAAACACCAGGAAGCCCCCCAAACCGGCCCCCGAAAACGCTACATTGAGCAAAATGTCAGAAATAGCAAAAAAAAAATCGGCCTGGATTTTGTCCCAACTACTTCTACCCGGTATTAGACCTTCCCAGGAATGGCCCAAGACCCGCCAACCCACCCGCCAAAAAGCATAACACCCCCAAACAGGCCAAAAGCAACATATCCTACTTACAATATTTCTCGGCCTTCGGTCCAAACGTGCTGCGTAGCTTGGCCATAAGTCCGTTTTGCCACCACGGATTTCCTGAAAAGCAAATGCAATCAAGATTAGAGTGTCCCAGCAGTGCTGACAGACCCCGAAACTCACCCACAAACAGACGGAACCCCCCCTAAGAGCACCTCAAAGGCAAGCAAGTCAGCAAAAACACAAAAAAAATTCCGCCTGGGATTTGGTCCAAACCACTTTTATCCGGTATTAGAGCTTCCCAGCAATGGCCCCAGAGCCGTCAACTCACCTGCAAAGAGGTAGAACAACACCCCCACAAGTGCTGAGTCTTTCTTCATTGGGCGTAAACCAGCCCTCTGCTTTGATGGAAATAGGAGTCTGGAGGAGGAGGATAGAGGAGCATGCTCTTCTGAACTTGTGAACCTGAGGAATGCAGACTGCGGCACCTTCAAATCAATTAGCAAACAAGTGAAGACAGTTCTGCTGATGGGCTTGTTTTTGTGATTATCTGATTAAAGTTTGAATTATATTAACTGTGCACAACAAAGAAAGACAGACACACAGGAATAAAAGTGAATAAGGACGAAAAAGAAAGTTATTGATTCGTTGTCTCATTTTCAGGGCTCGGTATCACGGTCCAGGAATGAGAATAAGGCTTCGTCATCATACTCTGCGAATTCAGGCAGGGTGAGCTCAGTGTCACCTGACAGAGTAGAAATTCCCTCATCTATGTTTCTGGCCACCTCGTCTTCATCCGGCGCACTTTCTCGTACTCTGAAATCTGGTGGTATGAGGTGCTGATTCATCTTGATCATTGTTAACCTCTCCACATTTTTGGGCGAGAGGCGGCTCCGTTTGGAAGTTACAATGCCACCAGCAGCACTGAAAACACGTTCAGAAGACACGCTTGTGAGTGGGCAAGACAAGTAGTTTAAAGCCAGGTTGGTGAGCTGTGGCCACAATTCTTTTTTCCCATGCCAATACACCAATGGGTCAGCATTAACATAGACCTCTTTTGAGTCATTCAGATAGTCCTTGACCATCGAATCAAGGTTCTCCTCCAAGGTTCCTCCTCTTTGCTTAGCTGTTGCTGTGACCTTTTGAGAACCAAACCCAAGCCGAGCTAGCCAATCCTCTTCAGCCTCCAATGTTACTGTTGCGTCTGGTGGTGCAGATGATCCGGTTGCCGGTCTCTTTAACGGCTGAGAGGTCACTTGTGCCACAGCCACAGGTGCAGAAGAGGATTGTTGTGACTGGGGATGGCCTGCTGATGCTGATGTACTGCCTTCTCCTTCATTTTTCTGCCGTTCTCTTTCAAACCTCTTGGCTGAGGAGGCTATCCACCGTTTGTAACTTGTAACATCTTCATCAGCAAAAGGAAAGAATGCTTGGCCTGCCAGCGCCTTTTTGTAGCGTGGATCCAGAATAGTAGCACAAATGTAATGCTGTTCTGAGTGGATCATTTTAAGACGTTCATCACCTTGTAGGTGCTCTAATAATTTCTCAGCCAGAACAAAAGAGTCTTGGTTTTTTACATCTTTTTCAAACACAGAACACACCTCCTTCAGTTGGTGCTCCAGCATGTACAACAATGGGATAGCTTTTCCCAAATTACAGTCCTCCTTGCTGACTGCACGCGTGAAGAACTCAAAAGGACGAAGCATGCGTGTCAGGCTTTTAACTATGTTCCATTGCGCCGCACCCATCCTCAGGTCCTCCTTCTGAGCTGTACCCTGTGTTAAGAAATAGTGATCGAGTACCGTATACTGCTCATACAGACGCTCAAGCATGTAGAAGGTTGAGTTCCAACGTGTTACCACCTCCTGGATGAGTGCTTTCACTGGCATTTGACGTTGATATAGCAGGCTCCTCAGCTGCTTCCGGGCCTTAAAAGAATGGCTGAAATGGTTGCACATTTTTCGGCAGGTGTCCAATACTCTGTACGCTGCACTGTCTTTATTACCCAAGAATTTTTGTTTGGACAACCAGGTTTATACAGTGTGCCAAACACGGCACTCTGAAATACTCACCCAGCTTCATGGCCTTAACTATATTGGCGCCATTGTCCGTGGAAACATAACCAACCTGGCATTTTTTTGGGGACAGCCAGTTAAGGACCTTTGTGTTAAAGACATCCAAAATGTTTTCTGCTGTGTGACGTTTCTCCAAACCAAACATGGCTAGTGTTGCATGTTTCCGAGCAGCTTTAAAAACAATGTCCGGGTCAACACCTGCGTTTAGCTTTGATTTAGCCCCTGAAAAAGAGACCCAGTGTGCAGTGATGCACATGTAATCAGCGCCTGCGCCACTGGTCCACATGTCTATTGTCAGATGTATAGTGTGAACAGCACTCTTCTGCAAAGCTGCCCCAATCACCTTCAGAACATCTTCATGTAGTGCTGGAACCGCAACTCGGGCAAAATAGAACCGGCTAGGAACCTTCCATTTAGGGCAGAGCGCTGCCACTAATTCTAGAAAACCAACCCCTTCTACAAAAGAAAAAGGGAGAAGGTCCAGAGCTAGCATTTTAGCCAGCTTAGTGTTATACAGACGCGTCAGTGGGTGGTTGCGTTCATATTGCGCTTCTGTAAACAACATCTTTTTAATGTTGCCCTGGACCAAAGATTTACGGGATGATGATGATATCTTCGACCCAGTTACGCTCGCTGATGAACTTTTTCGCATTGATGTCTCACTCTCTCCCACACTCTTAGTGTGGCTCACATGGGTTGTGCTGCTGACAGGGGTACTGGGTGTAAGTGAAGTGTTTGAATCGTCTTCTTCCTCCTCGTCATCATCAGATGAAAAATCAACGTTTTCATTACGTGCAATTCGGGCTTCCTTGACCGCCTCTAGTTGCGCAAACCATTGGACAGGGTGCGCTCTCCTAAGATGACCTCTCTGGCCTCCGGTACCATAGTTGGTACCAAACTTACCACGACTAACTCGAAGCTTACAAATGCTACAAATGGCTAAGTTTTCCTTTTTTGGGCAAACACTAAAGAAGTCCCAAACTGGAGACTTGAAATGTCTTTGGGGGCCGGAGGAGGCGGCGATACTGGTGGTGGTGGTCCTGCTGCTAATGCCAGATGAAGTGGAGGATGTGGATTGACGAACTTCAGTACGTTTTGCACTTTCACCACCACTAATTGAGGTCGAGGTGGATGGAGGTCCCTTCTTGCGAGGAAGAAATATGGAAGCGGTAGGTGTTGGTGTACTAGTTAACTCCAAATCTAATGATTGGTGTGTTTCCATTTCCATTGCCTCCTCGTCGACATCATCATCATCACGCTCAGCAGCTTCTCGGGATAGGGTCAAAATGTCTCTTTGCTGCATGCCCGCTGGGGCTGCAGTGACCTTTATGATGACTGCCTCATCGTCGTCATCGTGAGAGGCTTCACCAGCAGCAGTATCCGTCACTTCTTGTTGAGCCTCATCACACTCCATAGCTATGAGTTTTTCGACGACCTTCCTTTTACGCTTAGGTACCTTTGTCAGATCATGGTGTGCCTCACTCTCAAAAGGCAGTGGTGCTGGTTCCCAATTGGGATCCGTATCATCAGAAGGAGGTGGGCTTGAAGAAGATGTAGACACCAACCTTGATCTTTTCCTTGCTAGGGATGTGGAAGACAATGAATGATCATCAGGAGGAGTGGCTTCCAATGATACCTCTGCTTGATTGTCGATTTCCTGATGTGCCCCTACTTCGGGAGGAACAACTATTGTGGGCACTTGTGACCCTCCATGCACCTCTGCTTGCGCATCTCCTTGCGCTGCCTCTCCTTCCACATGTACTTGGGCTTGTACTTGCACATGGTGTTGTTGTTGCGGCTGTGGTTGTTCAACACTTGTCAGATGAGTTACAACAACCTGTGTTGATTCAGGGACATTGCTGCTACTTTCTTGCGATGAGCCAACATCACTGGTCGATGGTGATTGGAGAAGTACACTGACTGCCTCTGAAGCACTCAAGGGCTTTGACTTAAGTTGGCGTGGTGGTGGAGGCACTGAACCCAATGGAGCGGGGGTGCTGCTCCCAGCTTGGTCCCCAGCAGATCCTGCTGCTGCTGCAGGCGTACTTTTATTTTTGCTCCCAAAAAACGTGGCGGCCGGCACACCAGCCTCCTTGGTAACTTGCTTCTTCTGCTCCTTACTAGCAACTTTCTTGCTAGAGGAGCTACGGAGACCTTTTTTTGGGGCCATCTTCTTCAGAGCAGGTCAGACAGCAGGCCGCAGTTGCACGAATTGTAGAGTTGTCTGAGGCCAGACGTGACGTCGCGTGACGTTATGCTGCACACACACACACACCGCTGCAGCACTTCTTCCTGGCACTGATGGTTCTCTTGAGTCGTGTGCACCTAAAAACAATGGAAGACAGAGGAACATCAGTTCAGTTATACACCCCCAAAAAATCGAAAAAAAACCAGAAAAATCAGCACAATCCCATTCCATCCATGCCCTCCATGATGTTTAAGTTCAAGACACCCCACAGAAAGACTAGGCCCATGCAAGACTCAATACCCCTGGTGAAAAGGCCACAAGTACAGCCCCAAAAAATGAAAATCACTGAAAAATCAGCACAATCCCATTCCATCCATGCCCTCCATGATGTTTAAGTTCAAGACACCCCACAGAAAGACTAGGCCCATGCAAGACTCACTACCCCTGGGCATAAAGGTTGAAAAGTAGGCAAAATGGTTGCAGGCCTAACAACAATGCCTACATTCAAAATGGCCACTTGCCTCCCAGCACATGGCCAGGGCCTGTAGCAGCACTCAAAATGGCCCCCAGCCACATGGCCTGTCCCTCCCCATGAACACCCCCAAAAATCGAAAAACACTGCAAAATCAGCACAATCCCATTCCATCCATGCCCTCCATGATGTTTAAGTTCAAGACGACCCACAGAAAGACTAGGCCCATGCAAGACTCAATACCCCTGGTGAAAAGGCCACAAGTACAGCCCCAAAAAACGAAAATCACTGAAAAATCAGCACAATCCCATTCCATCCATGCCCTCCACGATGTTTAAGTTCAAGACACCCCACAGAAAGACTAGGCCCATGCTAGACTCAAATACCCCTGGTGAAAAGGCCACAAGTACAGCCCCCAAAAACGAAAATCACTGAAAAATCAGCACAATCCCATTCCATCCATGCCCTCCATGATGTTTAAATTCAAGACACCCCACAGAAAGACTAGGCCCATGCAAGACTCACTACCCCTGGGCATAAAGGTTGAAAAGTAGGCAAAATGGTTGCAGGCCTAACAACAATGCCTGCATTCAAAATGGCCACTTGCCTCCCAGCACATGGCCAGGGCCTGTAGCAGCACTCAAAATGGCCCCCAGCCACATGGCCTGTCTCTCCCCATGAACACCCCCAAAAATCGAAAAACACTGCAAAATCAGCACAATCCCATTCCATCCATGCCCTCCATGATGTTTAAGTTCAAGACACCCCACAGAAAGACTAGGCCCATGCAAGACTCAATACCCCTGGTGAAAAGGCCACAAGTACAGCCCCAAAAAACGAAAATCACTGAAAAATCAGCACAATCCCATTCCATCCATGCCCTCCATGATGTTTAAGTTCAAGACACCCCACAGAAAGACTAGGCCCATGCTAGACTCAAATACCCCTGGTGAAAAGGCCACAAGTACAGCCCCCAAAAACGAAAATCACTGAAAAATCAGCACAATGCCATTCCATCCATGCCCTCCATGATGTTTAAATTCAAGACATCCCACAGAAAGACCAGGCCCGTGCAAGACTCACTACCCCTGGGCATAAAGGTTGAAAAGTAGGCAAAATTGTTGCAGGCCTAACAACAATGCCTGCATTCAAAATGGCCACTTGCCTCCCAGCACATGGCCAGGGCCTGTAGCAGCACTCAAAATGGCCCCCAGCCACATGGCCTGTCCATCCCCATGAACACCCCCAAAAATCGAAAAACACTGAAAAATCAGCACAATCCCATTCCATCCATGCCCTCCATGATGTTTAAGTTCAAGACACCCCACAAAAAGACTAGGCCCATGCTAGACTCAATACCCCTGGTGAAAAGGCCACAAGTACAGCCCCAAAAAACGAAAATCACTGAAAAATCAGCACAATCCCATTCCATCCATGCCCTCCATGATGTTTAAGTTCAAGACACCCCACAGAAAGACTAGGCCCATGCAAGACTCACTACCCCTGGGCATAAAGGTTGAAAAGTAGGCAAAATGGTTGCAGGCCTAACAACAATGCCTACATTCAAAATGGCCACTTGCCTCCCAGCACATGGCCAGGGCCTGTAGCAGCACTCAAAATGGCCCCCAGCCACATGGCCTGTCCCTCCCCATGAACACCCCCAAAAATCGAAAAACACTGCAAAATCAGCACAATCCCATTCCATCCATGCCCTCCATGATGTTTAAGTTCAAGACACCCCACAGAAAGACTAGGCCCATGCAAGACTCAATACCCCTGGTGAAAAGGCCACAAGTACAGCCCCAAAAAACGAAAATCACTGAAAAATCAGCACAATCCCATTCCATCCATGCCCTCCATGATGTTTAAGTTCAAGACACCCCACAGAAAGACTAGGCCCATGCTAGACTCCAATAACCCTGGTGAAAAGGCCACAAGTACAGCCCCCAAAAACGAAAATCACTGAAAAATCAGCACAATCCCATTCCATCCATGCCCTCCATGATGTTTAAATTCAAGACACCCCACAGAAAGACTAGGTCCATGCAAGACTCACTACCCCTGGGCATAAAGGTTGAAAAGTAGGCAAAATGGTTGCAGGTCTAACAACAATGCCTGCATTCAAAATGGCCACTTGCCTCCCAGCACATGGCCAGGGCCTGTAGCAGCACTCAAAATGGCCCCCAGCCACATGGCCTGTCCATCCCCATGAACACCCCCAAAAATCGAAAAACACTGAAAAATCAGCACAATCCCATTCCATCCATGCCCTCCATGATGTTTAAGTTCAAGACACCCCACAGAAAGACTAGGCCCATGCAAGACTCAATACCCCTGGTGAAAAGGCCACAAGTACAGCCCCAAAAAACGAAAATAACTGAAAAATCAGCACAATCCCATTCCATCCATGCCCTCCATGATGTTTAAGTTCAAGACACCCCACAGAAAGACTAGGCCCATGCTAGACTCAAATACCCCTGGGGAAAAGGCCACAAGTACAGCCCCAAAAAACGAAAATCACTGAAAAATCAGCACAATCCCAATCCATCCATGCCCTCCATGATGTTTAAGTTCAAGACACCCCACAGAAAGACTCAGTCCACCCACCACTGAGTACCCCTGGGCAAAAGGCCCCAAAACAGCCCAAAAATCGAATATTCAAAAATTGTAGTTGCAGCAACTGTAATGCCCCAAACAAACATACTTGTAAAATTTCTAATCCAAAAGTGATCCAAAGAAAGTCAAAAAGGCCTCAAATCCAAATATCCAGCAGCATCCACAAAAAGTAATCCTTCCAGCTCCAGATCCAAATGAAAAGCGACCAGGAGATGGACAAAGCACTGGGAGGAGCCTGCTGGACAGGAACAGGAAGTTGAAGACTGTGGGGCACTTCCTTCCTCCCCCCCCCCTCCTCCCCAAAATGGACTCCTCGCAAAAAAAGTGCAGGCAAATGTCAACCTAAGGAGTTATTCAGATAAAAATCATCATTTCAAGAAGGTTTATGCTGCTTGCTGGTGGATTTCTTGTGCAGAATTGCATATTTTATATTTTCGCGTGTGCGAGATTGTTGCTGCTCGCCGCATCTCAAAGCTCGCAATTGCGAAGTACCGCGAGACGTGATCTCGGCGTACTCGCGTTGACAAACGCTCGCTGCAAAAGTTGGCAAGCCGCGATTACGTAATCGCGCTTGCCAAATTCCCGCGGGATCCCGCAGCAAGATCCAAAATGGCGCAGCACTCTCAAAATATCGAGAAAAACAACTCGGCAAACGATGATAAACGCCGCGCGCCGCAAAATTGTATCACCAAGAAAAAAAAAATCCGCTGCGTGCAAATTTGCGGATTTTGCGGGAAATTCGCAAATCTCGCGGATTGCGAATTTACCGAAAATCCGCAAAATCCGCGAGCGTAACGGATTTTCCGCCCATACTTAACTGTAAGTGCTTTTGTAAATGATTTCTTCTTAATGATTTTTATATCTATTGGTGTTAATTCAAACTGTACACATTGCTCAGTCTGATTTGTAAACTGATATGCTAGTTTCACAACATATTGACTAAGCCCTCCAAAAGAATAAAATTCAATTGTAACACATGTTCAATTTGAATGAGGCATGCCTTCAGTGTCCCTGCTATGTGAATCAAATACAAAGTATGTTTGCATATGTTTGACAATTGAAATGACATATACATTCATACAAAGTATAACACTACAGTGCTTATTAAGAGTAACATTTAATGATGTGCTAATATCTGGGTAGGCTTTATCACAACGTTTAAGGACATCACCATAGTAAGGGTTCCATAGCGTAAGGGAATATATCTGTTGATTGTGGTCTATATATTTTGGCAAGTCATCTGGATGCATAAGTGTTTCTTTGTTAATAGAATGCATTTGTAGATATAAAGCGTCCCCACGGTCCATTATATAATGCAGATCATTTGAACTCCATGTAGTTACTGGTTTGCATAAATTGTGCAATACAGCAAAAGTACTATTTGGTAAGCATTGCTTCCCTTGTGATTTACAATTAAATCTAGTATTCCCTTGATGGTAACTTGCTTTCAAGCATCGCTACATATTATATGTTATAATAATACGATGTTGTCACCAATTTAAATTTTATTCCTTTTTCGAATACCTAATGTTTTTGGGAACTGTAAGGTATTAACTTATTACAATGTTTCCCCTAACTCCCAATGTTTGGTTTACCTTAACTTGTGGTTTGTTCGTGCCTGTTTCAAGAATCTGAATGGAGAAGAAAAAAATGTTGGTTATAATATATGTTAGCAAAATATTACCGTAAGCTACATAAAGTTTTGTTAATGCAATTGTTATAAAGTGTTCACATTTTTGACAGAGTGTGTGAGTGAAAAAGCGCATGATGCTGATAGAGGGATTTTTTGGGGGGACAGGGTTAAAGAGGGAGAGAGTGCCAGAGAGTGTTGTTGATTGAGAGAGTGTTTGAGAGTAATAGAGGGATAAAGATAGATTAATGGTGAGAGACAATAAAATAATGTTCATTTTAATGTTATTTGCAGCAGTATTTAAAAAATTCAGAAACATTGAGAGAACATTTGAATGAGTTGTTTTTAAATTGTTACACAGATTGATGCTGTTGTGTCAACGAAGGATGTTGTGGCGGCTGTAGTATACTATAGTAATGTTGTGTTGGCTGTGAGTGATGCAGTGGTGATGCAATGGATAGTGAGGGTGATAGAGGGAGTGTGAAAGATAGATATAGGTAGGGCGATAGAGAGACATGGGATGGATGGATGGATGTGTTGGGGGATTAATGGATGGATAGATGGAGGGATGAATTGATGGATAGAGTGGGGGTGATGGAAGGATGGAGTGGGAGGATGGGTGGGTGGAGTGGGGTGACAAATGGATGGAGTGGTGTGATGTATGGATGGAGTGTGTGAATGGTTGTATGGAGTGGGAGTATGAATGGATGGATGGATGGTTGGATGAATGAATGGATGCAGTGTAATGGATGGATGTATTGTGATGAATAGATGTATTATGGTGTATGGACAGAGTGTTATTGTTGGATGAATGTATGTATGTATGTACGGATGGATGAATGCAGTGGGATGGAAGGATGTATTGTGATGAATAGATGTATTAGGGTGTATGGACAGAGTGTTATTGTTGGATGTATATATGTATGTATGGATGGATGGATGAATGGATGGATGCAGTGGGATGGATGGATTGTGATGGATGGATAGATGGAGTGGAGGTATTAACACCTGGATGGCTGGATGGAGTTGAGTTTATGGATGGATGTATTTTGGGTGATGGATGGAGTGGGTGGAAGGATGGATGAATGCAGTGGTGGTGATGGATGGTTATTTTTGGGACAGTGTTAAAGAGGGAGAGAGTGGCATAGAGTATTGTTGTTTGAGGGAGTGTTTGAGAGTAATAGAGGGATATAGATAGAATAATGTTGATATACAATAAAATAAGTTACAAAATAATGTTATTTGCATTATTTCCAATTTCTGAAACATTGAGTGAACATTTGAATGAGTTGTTATTAATTTTTTTAACAGATTGATGATTTTGTGTCAACGAAGGATGTTGTGGCGGCTTTAGTATACTATAGTAATGTTGTGTTGGCTCTGAGTGATGCTGTGGTGATGCAATGTATAGTGAGGGTGATAGAGGGAGTGTGAAAGATAGATATAGGTAGGGCGATAGAGAGACATGGGATGGATGGATGGATGTGTTGGGGGATTAATGGATGGATAGATGGAGGGATGAATTGATGGATAGAGTGGGGGTGATGGAAGGATGGAGTGGGAGGATGGATGGGTGGAGTGGGGTGACAAATGGATGGAGTGGTGTGATGTATGGATGGAGTGTGTGAATGGTTGTATGGAGTGGGAGTATGAATGGATGGATGGATGGTTGGATGAATGAATGGATGCAGTGTAATGGATGGATGTATTGTGATGAATAGATGTATTATGGTGTATGGACAGAGTGTTATTGTTGGATGAATGTATGTATGTATGTACGGATGGATGAATGCAGTGGGATGGAAGGATGTATTGTGATGAATAGATGTGTTAGGGTGTATGGACAGAGTGTTATTGTTGGATGTATATATGTATGTATGGATGGATGGATGGATGCAGTGGGATGGATGGATTGTGATGGATGGATAGATGGAGTGGAGGTATTAACACCTGGATGGCTGGATGGAGTTGAGTTTATGGATGGATGTATTTTGGGTGATGGATGGAGTGGGTGGAAGGATGGATGAATGCAGTGGTGGTGATGGATGGTTATTTTTGGGACAGTGTTAAAGAGGGAGAGAGTGGCATAGAGTATTGTTGTTTGAGGGAGTGTTTGAGAGTAATAGAGGGATATAGATAGAATAATGTTGATATACAATAAAATAAGTTACAAAATAATGTTATTTGCATTATTTCCAATTTCTGAAACATTGAGTGAACATTTGAATGAGTTGTTAGTAATTTTTTTAACAGATTGATGATTTTGTGTCAACGAAGGATGTTGTGGCGGCTGTAGTATACTATAGTAATGTTGTGTTGGCTCTGAGTGATGCTGTGGTGATACAATGGATAGTGAGGGTGATAGAGGGAGTGTGAAAGATAGATATAGGTAGGGCAATAGAGAGACATGGGATGGATGGGTTGGGGGAATAATGTATGGTTAGATGGAGGGATGGATTGATGGATAGAGTGGGGGTGATGGAAGGATGGAGTGGGAGGATGGATGGATGTGTAGAGTGGGGTGACAGATGGATGGAGTGGGGTGATCTATGGATGGAGTGTGTGATTGGTTGTATGGAGTGGGAGGATGAATGGATGGATGGATTGATGGTTGGATGGATGAATGAATGGCTGCAGTGTAATGGATGGATGTATTGTGATGAATAGATGTATTAAGGTATATGGACAGAGTGTTTTTGTTGGCTGTATGTATGTATGTCTGGATGGATGTATGGATGGATGGATGGAGTGTGTTGGATGGATAGATGGAGTGGAGGTAATAACAGATGGATGGATGTATGGACTGGAGTTTATGGATGGATGTATTGTGGGTGATGGATATAGTGGGGGAGGGATGTATAAATGCAGTGGTGGGATGTTTATTTTTGTGACAGGGTTAAAGAGTGAGAGAGTGGCATAGAGTGTTGTTGATTGAGAGAGTGTTTGAGAGTAATAGAGGGATATAGAGAGAATAATGGTGTGAGACAATAAAATAATTTACACAATAATGTTATTTGCATTTTTATTTACAAATTCTGAAAGATTGAGAGAACATTTGAATGAGTTGTTATTAAATTGTTACACCGATTGAAGCTGTTGTGTCAATGAAGGATGTTTTGGCGGCTGTAGTATACGATAGTAATGTTGTGTTGGCTCTGAGTGATGCTGTGGTGATGCAAGGTCTAGTGAGGGTGATAGAGGGCGTGTGAAAGATAGCTATAGGTAGGGCGATAGAGAGACATGAGATGGATGGATGTGTTTTGGGATTAATGGATGGATAGTTTGAGGGATGGATAGAGTTGTGGTGATGGAAGGGTGGAGTGGGAGGATGGATGGATGGGTGGAGTGGGGTGACAGATGGATGGAGTGGGGTGATGTATGGATGGAGTGTGTGAAAGGCTGTATGGAGTGGTAGGATGAATGGATGGATGGTTGAGTGAGAGAGCGTGTGTGTGATTTGTGTTTGAAGTGTAAGGTGAGGCTGTGGGCACTGTGGATGAGGCTAATCGTGTTTGTGAGCTGCATAGAAGTTCGCAATCAATGTGTTCTGCGTTTAAAGTACAATGTTCAGGCAGTTTGTGACTATAAGTTGTGAACGCAATGTTTACTGATGTGTGCCGAAGTGGCATGAGATGCTTGTGCTTTAGAAGGATTTTAAACTCTGTGTGCTGTGTGTGTTTGTGAAATGAATTTGAGAGCAGGGCGCGCGTGCTGGAGAGGGGTGTCTGTTAGTATTTTGCTGAATGGAAGAGTGTGTGTGTGTGATTTGTGTTGTAATTGTAAGCTGAAGCTGTGGGCACTGTGGGGCAGGCTGATTGTGTAAACTGAGCTGCAGAGAAGTTGGCAATGAATACGGCCTGCGTGTAATTTACTATGTGGTTTTAGATGTGTGTGCGTTAAAAGGTAATACTAGGAGACGTACGAGAGGCTGTGTGTGTGAAAGTTAGCTTGTGCCTAGAATTTGACAAAAAACTGTGTAGTGAGGTGTGTCGAAGTGGTATGAACTGAGTGTGTGTATTTGAGGGAATGATCCGATGCGAACTTAGAAACTGTTTAGCAGAGTCAGAATGTGTAATGAGCATCAGTAAAGGGTGCTATGTGAGTTGTGGTTACCTGTGTGTGTGTGTGTTATGACGTACCAGCAACTGAGGCTGAGGAGCATTGGGAAATTGAGCGTGAAATAGCATGTGAAATTTTTTCGGTTAGTATGCAGCTGAAGGTTAGAGTGTATGTGTGTTATTAGTGTTTTAAGTGTAAGGTGAGGCTGTGGTCACAGTGGAGCAGGCTATTAGTGTTTACTGAGCTGCAGTTATGCTGGCAATGAATGCGAAATAAATTGGAGAGCGAGGCGCGCATGCTGGAGAGTGTTTTTGTTTAGTATGCAGCTGAATGTTAGATTTGTGTGTGTTAATCGTGTTTTAAGTGTAAGGTGAGGCTGTGCTGTGTGTTGGGTACATCTGTGGAGCTGTGTGGTGGGTGCATCTGTGGAGCTGTGTGTTGGGTGCATCTGTGGAGCTGTGTGGTGGGTGTCTCGGTGGAGCTGTGTGGTGGGTGCATCTGTGGAGCTGTGTGGTGGGTGCCTCGGTGGAGCTGTGTGGTGATAGAGCCTAGAGTTAGAATGTATCAAATGTATGCTGCTGAATGGGAGAGAGGCTGGGTGATTTGTGTTTAAAGTCGTTTGCACGTCTTATTTTCTGTGTTTAGTCTGTATGTTTGAAAGGCATGTTGTGAATATAATTTGTGACCGAAATGTAGATAGAGGTGTGGCGAAATGGTATGAGCTGAGTGTGCGTCCGAAGTTACCCAAAGCATGTGGTGAGTGTATTTATGTGAAATGAATTGGAGAGTGAGGCGCGCATGCTGGAGAGTGTTTGCGTTTAGTATGCAGCTGAATGTTTAATTTGTGTGTGTTAATCGTGTTTTAAGTGTAAGGTGAGGCTGTGCTGTGTGTTGGGTGCATCTGTGGAGCTGTGTGGTGGGTGCATCTGTGGAGCTGTGTATTGGGTGCATATGTGGAGCTGTGTGGTGGGTGTCTCGGTGGAGCTGTGTAGTGGGTGCATCTGTGGAGCTGTGTGGTGGGTGCCTCGGTGGAGGTGTGTGGTGATAGAGCCTAGAGTCAGAATGTATCAAATGTATGCTGCTGAATGGGAGAGAGGCTGGGTGATTTGTATTTAAAGTCGTTTGCACGTCTTATTTTCTTTGTTTAGGCTGTATGTTTGAAAGGCATGTTGTGAATATAATTTGTGACCGAAATGTAGATAGAGGTGTGGCGAAATGGTTTGAGCTGAGTGTGCGTCCGAAGTTACCCAAAGCCTGTGGTGAGTGTGTTTATGTGAAATGAATTGGAGAGCGAGGCGCACATGCTGGAGAGTGTTTGCGGTTAGTATGCAGCTGAATGTTAGACTTGTGTGTGTTAATCGTGTTTTAAGTGTAAGGTGAGGCTGTGGCCAAAGTGGAGCATGATAATTGTGTTTATTGAGCTGCAGTTATGGTGCCAATGAATGCATTTATAGTGTAATGTGCTATGTGTAGGCGGTGTGTTGCAAAGCCATTTTTAGAGTCTAAGTTGTTAGCTTTTTTTGTTGTTTGCGATGTGGCGAAGTGGTATGATTTGATTGTGCTCTTGAAGGAATTTAAATTTTGTGTGCTGTGTGTTTATGTAAAAAGAATTGTATAGTGAGGCGCGCCTGCTGGAGAGGCGTGGCGGTTAGTATGCAGTTGAATGGGACAGTGTGTGTGTGATTTGTGTTTTAAGTGTGAGGTGAGGCTGTAGGCACTGTGGATCCGGCTAATCGTGTTTTTATCTACATAGAAGCTTGCAATGAATGCGTTATGCGTGTTAAGTACAATGTTCAGGCTGTGTGTCGCAAAGGCAGTTTGTGACTAAGTTGTGACGGCAATGTTTATTGAGGTGTGCCGAAGTGTTATGAGATGCTTGTGCTTTAAAAGGAATTTAAAGTCTGTGGGCTGTATATTTTAGCGAAATGAATTGGAGAGTGAGGCACGCGTGCTGGAGAGGGGTATTTAGTATTTTGCTGAATGGAAGAGTGTGTGTGTGGGCACTGTGGAGCCGGCTAATCCTGTTTACTGGGCTGCAGTGAAGCTGTGCATGAATGCTTTCTGCGTGTAATATTGAATGTGTAGCCTGTATGTCTGCTAGTTATTTTGCGACTAGAAGTTGTGACCAAAATGTTCCTTGAGGTGTGGCGAAGTGGTATGAGATTAGATTGCATTCGAAGCTACCCCAAGTGTGTATGGTTGTGCTTTTGAAGGAATTTAAAGTCTGTGGGCTGTGTGTTTTTGCGAAATGAATTGGAGAGTGAGGCGCGCGTGCTGGAGAGGGGTGGCTGTTAGTATTTTGTTGAATGAAAGAGTGTGTGTGTGATTGTGTAGTAAGTGTAAGCTGAAGGTGTAGGCACTGTGGAGCGGGCTAATCCGGTTTACTGGGTTGCAGTGAAGCTGTGAATGAATGCGTTCTGCGTGTAATATTGAATGTGTAGCCTGGATGTTTGCAAGTCATTTTGCAACTAGAAGTTGTGACCGAAATGTTCCTCGAGGTGTGGCGAAATGATATGAGATTAGATTGCGTTCGAATCTACCCAAAGTGTGTGGTGAGTGTGTTTATGTAAAACAAATTGGAGAGTGAGGGCCGCATGCTGGAGAGGGATGTCGGTTACTATGCATAGGAATGTGAGATTGTGTGTGTGTTTTTTGTTGTAAGTGTAAGCTGAAGCTGTGGGCACTGTGGAGCAGGCTGATCGTGTAAACTAAGCTGCAGTTGTGCTTGCAATGAATACAGCGTGCGTGTAATGTAGTATGTGGTGTTAGATGTGTGTGCGTTAAAAGGTAATACCAGGAGACGTACGAGAGGCTGTGTGTGTCAAAGTCAGCTTGTGCCTCGAGTTTGTGAAACAAATGTTAGTTAGTTAAATATCTTTATTCGGCAAATTGATCACCATAAAAGAATACATATACATAATACATTTCCAATTTTCCGGTTAAAACTATAAAAAGATACGGATAAAAGGGAAGAAATGCACCACAGTCACTAGTTTGCTACAGGCAGTTACAAGCATCAGACCGTAGGTCCGCCCGAGTGCAATTTCAGTAAACGGGAGCGCGTCACCCACGCACTGCCCAAGAATTTTGCCACCCCACAAATCATGATGGAGGATGAAGAGTCAGTAGAAAGTACACGTAGTGCCTGGCTATGGCACTTCAACCCCAGTTCCCTACACAGAGGTTTCAGCCAGAATTTCCGCGCCACTTTGTAAGCGGGGCAGGCAAAAAATAGGTGGGCCACAGACTCCTTTGGTGCTGCACAGCCAGGGCACGAACGCAGGGGGGCACCAGAGTTCGACCACCAACAAATGTTTAATGAGGTGTGGCGAAGTGGTATGAACGGAGTGTGTGTTGGAAGGGATGATCCGATGCGAAATTAGAAACTGTTTAGCAGAGTCAGAATGTGTAATGAGCAGCAGTAAAGGGTGCTATGTGAGTTGTGTTTACCTGTGTGTGTGTGTTATGACGTACCAGCAACTGAGGCTGTGGAGCATTTGGAAATTGTGCGTGAAATAGCATGCAAAATGTTTTGTGATATGCTTGTAACTGTTGTAAGCTGTGTGTAATTTTGCATAAAGCAGTGGATGAGTAAGTAGACGTTGTGTATCAAGAGACAAATGTGTTTCAGATCCCTCAAATGACACATGTTGATTAATTGTGAGTTGAACAGTAGGATGTACTTACATGATATATTCTTGTGCGCCGTTTCTTTTTCCCCTTTCAAGCCAATGTCGAATGTCTACGATTTACCTACAAAATATGCAGATAAAAAAAATAAAACATTACATATCGTGTGTTTCAAACAAAGATATTCCCACCTTCAGAAATGACGTTGTGCTTTGCAATGTATTAGGAGAGAACAGTTAGTATTTCAAAAAAACATTTCACACAGTAATTCGAAAAAGGTGCAATGTCGATATAGCTAACATTATATAATTTTTTTTTTTTTTTTTTAACTATGATGTACCTCTGGGTATAGAAATGGAACATACATGCACTTACTTTTTAAGATTGTATGGCGGAGTCTTTCTGGGGCTCTTTGTTGGTAGAAGCAAACACAGCGTCATTCTGTAAGTCACTGTTGTCTTCCCGCACAAAAAACAGAGTATGACTTAAAGTGATCCGTCCCCCTGCTTAAATAGGGTGAAACGTAGAAAAAAAGCCTGCAAGGTGTTTTTTATTGAACAAAGGATCAAAGGTGATTCTCCTTCCCTTGCCCCAAGGAGATGTCCCCAAAGATAATGTGTGTGACTTGCAAGTGTGAATGTTTGAATGTCTACGCAGATGGAGTTTCGACAGTGCCGCAACAGTAGACTTCCATGGCCAACTCCCTTAATCGCACCTATGACTTCGCTCTCAACTCCCAAAACCAAAGAAATCCCAACCTTGTTTTTATTAATTTTTTTTTCTTTGAATGTGTCGTCAAAGTTACCCTCCAAAATGGTATCCTAAAGTTAAAAAAATTACCAATGTTGCACGTTATTTTAGAACTGGTTTTAGATTCCACCCAAAAGTCGTAACCTTTTAATTATAAAAAAAAACCGAACAGTGCTGCGGATGTGGCCCTTAATGTGTGTGTGCCTACTTTTAAAGCATGAAATGGGTGTTGTTGCTGTGTGTGTACATGTTGGAAGCATGCAGTAACGGCTGTTTGTATGTGTCTTGTTGACGCATGTACTAACAGCTGCAGTTGTGTGTGCCGGGTGGTTAAATGTGCAGAAACAGCATGTGTTATGACTGTTAGTTGTAAGCTTGATGTCATGATGTGTGTATGTGTTGTTTTAAGCATGTGTATGCCTAATGCTGCTGTGTGTGTACGTGTTGGAAGCATGCATTAACGTCTATTTGTGTGTGCCTTGTTGAAGCATGCACTAACATCAGCTGTTGTGTGTGCCTAATGGGTAAATGTGCACAAACAGCATGTGTTATGTCAGTCTGTTATGAAAGTGTGCCTACCTGGCTGTTGCTGTATGTTCCTGCTGCAAAATAATGCACTGTGGCCTGATGATCTTTGAATGGTGGAAGTATTCCCTTAACGCCATAATTGTGTGTATGCCTAATGTAAAAGACATCCTTCCTTTGTATTTTAAAAATTGTTTACATAAGTAATTGTATGCACTGTCTGTTGGTACTGTGTGTACGTCTTGGAAGCATGCATTGATGGGTGTTGGTGTGTGTGCCTGGTGTAACAATGTACTAAATGCCTGTTTGTGTGTCTGTGCACGTTGTAAAAGCATGCAGTGGCTGTTGTTGTTTTGTGTGCCTGGTGGAAGCATGTCATGATGGCTCTTTTTGGGAAGCATGTGTATGCGTAATGCTTGATAAAAAGCCATTGCTTTTAGATGTATGTATTTTTTATTGGATGAATGGGTGTATGTGTGGATGGGTGTATGTGTGGATGGATGGATGTATGAATGGATTGATGTTCTGCTGTGTTTTGTTGTGAAGCATGTGTATGCCTAATGCTGCTTTGTGTGTATGTGTTGGAAGCATGCCTGAACGGCTGTTTGTGTGTGTCTTGTTGAAGTATGTAGAAACAGTTGGTGTTGTGTGTGCCTGGTGGGTAAATGTGCACAAACAGCATGTGTTATGTCTGTCTTTGTCAGATTGATGTCATGATGTGTGTTATTTCGAAGCATGTGTATACCTAATGCTGCTGTGTGTGTCCGTGTTGGAAGCATGCACTAACGTTTGTTTGTTTAGGTGTGCCTTGTTGAAGCATTTTACGACTGTTTGTGTGTGTCTTTTATGAAGTATGTAGTAACAGCTGGTGTTGTGTGGGCCTGGTGGGTAAATGTGCAGAAACAGCATGTGTTATGTCTGTCTTTTTAAGATTGATGTCATGATGTGTGTTATTTCGAAGCATGTGTATGCCTAATGCTGCTGTGTGTGTCCGTGTTGGAAGCATGCAGTAACGTTTGTTTGTTTAGGTGTGCCTTGTTGAAGCATGTACTGTCTGCGGCTGTTGTTGTTGCCAAATGGGTAAATGTTCATAAACAGCATGTAGTATGCCAGTCTGTTGTAACAGTGTGCACACATGGCTGTTGCTGTATGTTCCAGTTGCAAAATAATGCACTGTGGACTGATGATCTTTGTTGTTGGAAGTATTCCCTTCACGCAACAATTGTGTGTATGCAGTGCAATGTATTGCGAGCGCCCGGGAGAGAGGGAGTCGTCTAAGTAGCCAGCTGAATGGTAGATAACATGTGCCCTTTATGTATGAAAAATAAACGTATGTACCCTAACAAAACGTAAGTAGTAACTTTTAAGGTTCAACTCTGTGTGCAAAATGTGAACTATTGCAAGTAATATTTTTTGTATATCTTTGTAAAAAAAGCGTAACATTTCCAGTGCATGTTATTTAGTGGCAGTGGGATGTGTGTTGTAGGCCGCCTTTTAGCTTTTTTTTTTCCTCGGTCTAACAAGCGCTTCGCATCCTGCTGTTCAAATTAGCATATCCCAAATGCAGCTTCACAACTGATTAGAATCTTGACGACGGTGCTTAAAGCACTCTAGCATCCTGTTGTTTCGTTTTCCAAAGCCTTAAAGTCTGTTGCCTGTGTGTTTATGTAAATGGAATTGAAGAGTGGGGCGAGCGGTACAGACGGATTGGTGGGAGGGTTTAGTCAACTGGATGGGAGAGAGGCTCTGTGTTTGTTTTGTTCGTAAAAATAAAGGTCCCTTATGACCTAAAACACATACTGTAACATTTTGCATGCAGTTCTTGTTGCAAAACATCAAAAATGTTATACAAACGTTATTTGAATGACGCCGACATAGTAATTATCTTTTATGTGCAAGCCTGTAGATAAAATCCAAAAAATTCCATAGCACGCTGGAGAGGGAGGGGGGGGAAGAGTAGGCATGCTGAATGGGAGTGAGTCTGTGGGTTTCATTTTATTTGTAGACAAGTATGTTTTAAGTAAAGCTAGCGATCCCTCCTGTGACTCGAAGTTGCTACCTATTTTTTGCTTGTGGTGTGGCGAAGTGGTATGATGCAAGCATAGAGCCTAGAGTCAGAATGTATGAAATGTATGGTGCTGAATGGGAGAGAGGCTGTGTGATTTGTGTTTGAAGTCTTTGCACGTGTTATTTTGTTTTGTTTAGGCTGTATGTGTGCAAGGCATTTTGTGAATATAATTTCTGTCCGAAATGTAGATAGAGGTGTGGCGAAATGGTATGAGCTGAGTGTGCGTCCGAAGTTACCCAAAGCAGTAGGGTGGTCGCCTTATGGCCTTGTGACGTTGCCTGTCATCACTTCTAGCACTGACTGACTCCAAAGCCCTCTAATGGAGACCTTATTGCTATGAAGATCTCTGGATCCAGTCATATGACTGGGGATTGTTCTACAGGTGAGGAATCTGCAGCATGGTGTGGTGGGTGCATTGGTGGAGCTGTGTGGTGGGTGCATTGGTGGAGCTGTGTGGTGGGTGCATCGGTGTAGCTGTGTGGTGGGTGCATCGGTGTAGCTGTGTGGTGGGTGCATCAGTGAAGCTGTGTGGTGGGTGCATCGGTAGAGCTTAGTGGGTGCATTGGTGGAGCTCTGTGGTGGGTGCATTGGTGGAGCTTAGTTGGAGCATCGGTGGAGCTGTGTGGTGGGTGCATGGGTGGAGCTGGGTTGTGGGTGCATCAGTGGAGCTGTGTGGTGGGTGCATGGGTGGAGCTGGGTGGTGGGTGCATGGGTGGAGCTGGGTGGTAGGTGCATCTGTGGAGCTGTGTGGTGGGTGCATCTGTGGAGTTGTGGGGTGGGTGCATCGGTGGAGCTGGGTGGTGGGTGCATCTGTGGAGCTGTGTGGTGGGTGCATCGGTGGAGCTGTGTGGTGGGTGCATCGGTGGAGCTGTGTGGTGGGTGCATCGGTGGAGCTGTGTGGTGGGTGCATCAGTGGAGCTGTGTGGTGGGTGCATAAGTGGAGCTGTGTAGGTGTCCTTGGCTCAGGCCATGAAAAGTGTTGGCCTTCCGCTTCTTAATGGCCTTGAGATGCATGTTGAGGCACAAGGAGCAGGTTTTCAAAACGTAATTAGAGTACAAGCACCACAGACAGATTGCATGGAGTTCCGTAATAGATATCTTTCCCTCAAAGTTCTGACAAGGTTTAAACTCAGACTTCTTGGGAGCAGACTAGGTGCTTTTTTTTTTTTTAAAGTTGGTGAGTAAATCACTCAGAGTAAAGCTACGGATATGCACCGAAGGTGTGGAAAAAGGGAACAACTATTAAGGCAGTAGGGTGGTCGCTTTATAGCCTTGTGACGTTACCTGTCATCACTTCTGGCACTGACTGACTCCAAAGCCCTCTAATGGAGACCTTATTGCTATTAAGATCTCTGGATCCAGTCATATGACTGGGGATTGATCTAAAGGTGAGGAATCTGCAGCATGGTGTGGTGGGTGCATTGGTGGAGCTGTGTGGTGGGTGCATCGGTGGAGCTGTGTGTTGGGTGCATCTGTGGAGCTGTGTGGTGGATGCATCTGTGGAGTTGTGTGGTGGGTGCTTTGGTGGAACTGGGTGGTGGGTGTAATAGCCGGGACTATAGCGTGTAATAGCTCCGACAGCTCATCTGGCCTAAGAGAACCGGTAGTCCTTCAATAGTGAAGAACGAGAGAGGCGGTAATTCACTACTAGGACATGCCACACTCTAGGCCTGTCCTACCTTCCGCTTACAATGCACCCTGCTCATAGGACTACCATAGGGGTGACTGATATGAGGGTGAGGGAAGGTTCTGGGACTTGCAAGTGTGGGCACTAGCACAGTCAGCGTGACAGTGCGGGACTGTACGCGGGGTCAGCAATGGCGGACCCAAGACATATCTTACGAGGCCGCTTCTGTGGGTGGCGCAACCAGCGCTGCAGGCCCACTAGCGGCATTTGTATCTACAAGCCCCGGCACGCCTCGTGCACTTTACTGGGGACTGATAGTAGACCAAATAATCCAATCGTAGAAATCAATTGTACATACACTTTACATTGGGAGCACTTGCACTGCGGCACGGATTGGCCGTGGCACAGTGCCCTGAGCATCGAACACCAGCAAAAACATCTGAGGCACATCAGCAAAAAGTGGAAGGGAGACTCACGCCAAGGTGCCAGGTCTAACACGCTCGAGCCTGCCCCTCAGTACATTCACAAAGTGCATGGGCCATGTGGCAATCTATTTTGCTGCCCAGAACAGCCATGCATTATTACCTCAATGACTGGTTCCCCGAAGAACCTACCTCAAAACATGAGGAAACCATAATGAAGCCTTCATCTCACAGAAAGAACATTCTTTTACCATCCAGTGAAGCATTCTTCCTGGGACCTGAATATTGACAGTGGAAAGAGAAATGTTTCCGTCCATGGCCAGACAAGAAAAGCTGATGTCCTACATAACGCAATTCTACCCCCAAGACAAGGTAACTGTTCAGAACTGTAAGATACTGCTAGGTAAAGAGTCCTCTTGCATCTTCCTTGTCCATCTTGTCTAATTCGGCTGAGATCAGTTCGGTTAAGGGGCAGCCACGGAGCAATGACCACCTAAGTGATGTAGAATAGGTTAAGGGGCAGCCACGGAGCACATGTATGGTCTCTTGGAACATAAATGGGATGGGTACCCAAGTAAAACAGGAAGCTTTGAATGATCTCGCAAAAAAGTGTGAAATTATTTGTATACAAGAGATCTGGCTCTGTGGTGAACCACCGGCTATGGAAGGGTTTAAACAAATCTACAGTCCAGCAGAAAAATCTACTTCGGGCCGCCCAGCCGGTGGCTTGCTGACTTTGATCTCAATTTATTTATTACGTACGGCCCTTCAGATACCCCTGACATCCAAGTGGCTCTTGGCTTGTAGAATTCTAACATCATTTATTGATAAAAAATATGAAAATATGCTGATTCTAAATGTGTATATGCAGTGGAGCTCACGGAAGGAATATGGAGTCGAATTGTCTTATTTTAAGAAGGATATGGATACACTATGTGATAAGTTTGGAAATGATTTGATGTTGTTATTGGGAGATTTTAATCATAAACTAAACCCAAAATTGTCAGATCAGTGGTATACAGAAATTCTAGAGGCATGTGAAGTAAAAAAAGCCGTATTATTGGAAAATAAAATACCACCTAATGCGGCCAACTTGGGCAATTTTTTGGCAACAAAAAGTTTATTTTGTCTAAATGGAAGGACAACTCAGGACTGCCCTGCGAAGAAAACTTTTAAATATGGGTCTCAAAATTGCCCAATAGATTATATTTTTATGTTGGCTTGGAATTTTGAGTTGGTAAAAGATTTTAGGATTGACCCCGCGGATTGCAGCGATCACAAAATGTTAAAATTAGAGCTTGTAAGTGCCCAACATATAGTATGCGATAGAGTTATGCCCCAAGAGATGGATTATCCTAAGCGGATAACCACTCGGTTAACAGAAAAATATATCGAGAGGCTAACTAGTCTGCAACATAAGGTGCAACTAGATCACTTGTGCGGCCAAAATTAATGTTGGTACGTTGAGAAAATAATTCAAGTAGTGAAAAGCATAAGTGTAGAATTAAGGTATGGTGGAAGCACCAATAAGAACAATGGAAAGGCACATGCAAAGCAAGGACCTTGGTTTAACCAGGACTGCTTACTAAAGAAAAGAGAAGTTAGGAGAGAAGAACGTAGCCTACGGAAAAAATTTGAGAAATCGAGGGCGGAAAACCTAGTAAAAATAAAAAGAGATTATATTGCCCTAATTCGCAATGCTAAAAGGTCCTATAAAGAAATGTGTTGGAGCAAGCTATTAGAAGCAATCGAAACCAAGAACACCTGGCAGTTCTGGAAGCTAATCCAGTCAGCAACAGGACTTTCGGTTGCTCCTATGCCTTGCGTAGTGGAAGAAGAGGCGTGGGCAGAATAAATACAGCAATTATACGCCCATGGGAGGGGGACTGGAAATGAGGTACCAGGGGATTGGAAAGGCCTAGTAGAGGACCTAAAACAAGAATGCTCAATAATAAATGTCCATAAGATAATAAGGACACTGAATCTAACTAGAGCTGCAGGCCCAGATAATTTACCAGCCCTGATACTAAACTCAAACCTGACCTGGTGGACGGAATTCTTTGCGAAAATGTTTGCCTTAATTTTAGATCAAGAGATTATGCCTCCAAACTGGAAGGGAGCCATAATAAGACCACTACATAAGAAAGAAGATGTATATGCCCCGAAGAATTATAGGCTAATAAACCTATTGGATATAGGTGAAAAAATCTTCTCTAAAATAATCCTTGCAAGCTAAAAGTTTGGGTGGAACATAGGTCTATCGTCCCCGTCGAACAAGGTGGCTTCAATGAAGGCCACTCGACAATAGATCATTGTTTTGCACTGTGGGCATTGGCTAGGAAATCGATGGAACAAAATGGCAAATTATTTTGCTGTTTCGTCGATTTCCGGGCGGCGTTCGATACAGTGGACCGAAATAGCCTCTGGGAAGTATTAGAAAATTATGGAATGCCCAGGGTATATTAAACATCTTAAAAGACTTACCTAGTGGCAATTGGACCCAGGTCATTAAAGACACAAAGGGCTCACTAACACATAAAATCCCAGTAAGGAACGGTTTGAGACAAGGGTGCATTCTGGCACCCTTACTTTTTTCAATCTTCTTGGCAGATCTCCCCGCTGCCTTGGAAGTTGAAAGAAGTGCGAGTCCACGTATGAATTGCAATAAAGTGTCATGCCTTTTATATGCCAATGACCTTGTGATCTTGGATCAAACCGAAATGGGCCTCCAAAGTAAATTAAATGTTTTTAAAGAATATTGTGATAAAAAGTTTTTAACTGTAAATATGGAAAAAACTAAGATCCTATGCTTTGGAAAGAGGGTAAATAATTTTAATTGGTTTTTAGGACAGGATAAATTAGACGTAGTAGATGAATATAAGTATTTAGGCCTCTGGTTTAATAGAAAACTAAAGTGGAATACCCAAGTGGAGGCACAAATGGCTAAGGCTTATTCCTCGGTCTGTGGTCTGAAAAAATGTAATAAAGATTACGGTGACATGTCACACAGACCGCTTCTAAAGGCATTTGAAGTGATGATCCCCTCACAAGTGCTTTATGGTGCAGAGGTGCTTTACCTGAATGGTAAAAGAGGGTGGGACCGGGAAGAAGGTAACATTTTGAAAATGTTGTTGGCCTTACCAAATAGCTCCATGATTCAAGCTATCAGAATGAAGGTGGGATTAACATCATGGGATGTAAAGACTCAAACGTCCTTAAAAAGATTTTGGAACCGACAGGAGTCTGGCGGTGAAGAGAAGGTTTCAATTTGGTGTAGAGAGGAAATTCAAGCGAGCGGCTTTCGCTGGGTGCGAGATGTGAAGAAAACTCTCCAGACGGTAGCCGCACGCTTGAAATTGAGCCTCTCTCCACCATTGTGGAATATAGTCTGCACTAAAAAAAATGCTTAGAGACAAATGGCTTGAATACTCCAGATCACAAGACATGGACTATCTGAGGTTAAAAAAAATCGGTGAATTGGGTAAAGAATGAATGGGAAAAGGAGGTCCGGTTCCCATATTTGGATTTACTGCCCAATAGATGGTTAAGACATGAAATCTTGAAGGTTTGGGTGGGCCTAAATCCATGGAAGATTGAAAGAAAAATAAGAATGGCCCTGATCCACCCAGACGGAACCTGTAAATGTGGCCTAGGAGTAAGAAATGATATTTTACATATACTGTTTGATTGTACATGGATTTTAGCAATTCGGAAAGCCTTTTTACGTCCAATTTTTTTAAAATATGAGGTGACCTCCCGTGCAGATGCCATTGACCTCCTTACAGAAATGACTTTTTTGGATATTACAATTACGTTGGGGAAATTTCTGAAAGCAACAAGTGAATATATAACGGAGGTAACAAAGGAGGGCGGGAGACATTAAAAAGTACAGTGTTTCCCAATTTTATGTTATGGTTTTACAAGTGTAAATGTGTAAAATGAATTGTGGTTTTAAATATTTTTTATCACTATGTGTAATCCATTGCTCTATGTATGGTTTATAGACTATTGTCTAAATAAACTTTGTTATCAACTTCAACTTCAACTTCAGTTCGGGAAGAGTTGGAATGCGCCATGGCAACAAATCACTGAACATGGGGATCATTTGGTCCAAGTCATCTTAACTGTTAGCACAGTGCTCCAATGGTGGCTAGACAAAGCAAACTGCTTCAAGAGACAACAGCTTCATTTATTGTAACCTCAGTGTTTCCTAACAAACACCACCATGACAGGTTTGGGGGAGGAGTGGCACATCTTCAAGTGAAATACATAGGCAGTGTAGAGATGTCTCTATAGGCAAAATTTTTCTTCTTCATGTCAAGTACTCTCAGGTCCGTGTCTATATGGACAGAATGTCTACGTTGTTTTACAATGGCAACAAGAGGACACAACAACACAACTGTCCCCGGAGGCTCATCACATCTGGCACTGAAATCTAAAATAACATTTCTGTTAGGATAGCCACGACTGGGTAGACATCTTAAGCAGGAAACAGTTGGACTGCCACTGAGTGGGACCGCGAAGGAAGACAATTTTGTTTCGTCTTCCATTGATGCCACAAGATCTTTTTACAATACCAACATCATCCTGTGAAGAATAGGCATTTACCACTGTAAGCTGTCCTGGGATGCTGGGGGAAACATTTTTCACAAGCTTGTGCAAAATGTCTGCATACATTTTCTTCCCAACCCTTTAATTCCTGTAAATATTAGGGTAGACCATGTAATATTATATTGGTGTAGCCAGTGTGGACAGGGCAGTACTAATACACTGACCTACTGAAGATGTTGATCCAGCAACTGATCATATTAAAGCCACACGTTAGAATGCTGTCATTGGGAATATTTGTCATAACAACCTGGCTCTGTTTGGTTTACCTGCCTGGATTTACATTCAATTGACTGCAGGCAATTTCTAAGAGCAGTCATAGCAAACTGTACCACAAGCATACCCGCCAGGAAGTGGAATAGATTATGCTGAGGACCCGGGCCTGCTTTCAATGGCCCCACAAGAGATTACACTACTTCGTCTCATTTCCACTGTGAGGCACGCCATCATTATAAGTATGTTAGTTAAGGGTGCATATTATTAACAAAGTTGGCCAAGGCAATATTTATGGAATACACTAATAACAGAAATCACTGGGTGGCTCCCACAACCCCCAAAGATGTAATGTTGCATGATGTGGTAAAGGCAATGTCATTTTCAGGAGATAAAGTTACATACAAGTTTCTGCCAATTCTGTTGCACTTCGCAGGTCAGGTCTCATGTATTCATCCATATAAGTCCACCCAGATGCAGTTTCGAAATACATCAGGTTATCCTATCAACCAACTCTTTATTTTATGCAGAGTGGCAGAAGAATTCACATCTGTCGCAGGTCTCACACCGGCTTGGGAACCGAACACCCTTCTGCCCGCCCTCAAGAAAAGTCCACTAGAGAGGATTCACAGGACTTCAGTCCAGTATTTATCCTGGAACCCTGTTTTCTTGTTTATGATCACCCTCTGCCAGGTGGGTGGAGGAACTTCAGGTTTTCTCTTTTGGAGAACCGTATCTATGCTTATTTAAAGACAGGTTTCGATCTGAATGAACCAGAGATTTAATCCAACTTCCTTTCATTTGGTAAGGTATTTTATCCTTTCAGGTATATTGGAAAAATACAGCTCAGATGATCTTGTGATGTCTATTTTATCTAGGAGCCTCCTACATAAGATACAATGCACATAATACTAACACGAGGGATGGGTAAACACGCAAACATAAAGTTATACAAGGTGCTGTTGTCTTCTTACTACTCAGACATAATACAATGCGAGCAAAATGGGAAGAGAATTTTAATAGGGGGCTGACAGATGTGAAATGGGTGAAGGTATTCATTTATGTCAAACAAAGTATCTTTGAACTCCTGTTTTAAATTCACACAATTAAGCTACTTCCATTAATCCTTTCTGTTGACTGACAAAATAAGTAAAATGTGCCCAGGTACACAGAGTGATTGTCCGCGATGCACCGCACCTTGTGCAAGATTTTACCAAATGGTCTGGTCGCGTGGAGACATACAACAGCATTGGACCAATATTTTAGCGAGTATCATTGAAATAACAGGCAATTAGAGTTATCTCCAATACTATGTTTACTGGGATTAATTTCACATCCCAAGAGTGGGAAATCCACAAGCAAATTCATAGATCATAGCACTTGTTCTGGCTAGACGTAGGAGCCATGGCATGGAAAGCAAGGGTCGTACCATCAGCAGAAGCTTAGCTAAAAGATTAACCTTAAAGATATGTCACATTAAAAAAAGGGTTAAGACTCAGGATTGGGACATGATTCTGTTGGCACTAACAGCAAATTCAGACGAGATCCCCCTTGAAATCATTCACAGGTACATAATTGATGGGCTGATGACACAAGGAAAGACCTTTAGAAAGAAAATAGATATAACCCAAGACGCTGACAGATACCCTGGATTAACTCCCTTTATATGATAAATGCAGTAAAAGAATGCTGTTGTTGTGGAACAAGACCCGCCATAATAATGAAAGAGATTATGGTTGTTGCAATGAATACATACTAAATTTAGCACTGGAAAGAAGACAAAATGTTTTCGTTTGAAAATGGATTGAGAATGCTAATAAAATGGATTGAGAATGCTAATAATTAACCTTTCACATAGATTGTTAAGGATAAATTGATACATGTGGTGTCAAAAGAATGTCAGAAAGGATTGTAGAGAAAGATGAAAGTTAACTTGAATGTTATGAAAAGAATAGAAAATTCCTATAAAAGAATAATTTTAAAACGACCCTTTTGCGGTGCAATGTTTAGACACACTTGCAGACCAATAAAGTAAAAATCTTAAACAAGTTCCAGCTCGATCTTTGGAGTCGGAACAACCAGAACAAAGCAAATAATTTCATTCAGTAATGACAAAGGTTTTGAGGGTGCATGATTTGGTTCCCCCTAACAATGCTGTTTTTTGTTGCCACATCTTGCCTAAGGCCGGCATGAGCACGATTAAGCACTCCGAAGCAGTGGCCAGCGGGGCAAGGCGACCTGGAGCTGCCCGTCTCTGATCCAGAGCAGTGCGCGGTGCATGGGCTGGGGGCACTGGGCGACCGCAAAGTTCCCAGGGCACGGCACTGGTGGCACTTAGCCTAGCACTTGGTAGAGGGGGCAATTAGTGTGCCACGGTGTAGAGTGGATGCTTACTAGGGTATTGGGCGTGGCACTGCATTAGAGGTCCCTATCGAGGGTCGTGCCCAGATTCGGTGCAGAAGTGGCTTGGGGGGAACGGTGTGGCTTCCAATTTCATGAGATTTTTTCCAGTACCCCCCCCCCCCCTCTCTCCCCCAGTTGCTCTTGCCTGTCCAGCATCGCCATTAGCCCCCTCGCCAGCTCTCTCCACCCCGTCAGCATTGCCAGCATCCACAGATCCATCACATACTTATGCACCAGCGGCTGCCGCACCAGCAACATCTGCCATCCAACTTTTGCCCCCTACTTGGCGAGCACGGCGTTGCCACCTGGCCCCCTCTGGCAGTCGACATTGGTCGGTCTGCTGTGATAACTCTCAAAGTAGACTCGATCCTACGTTTGATCACATCTGAGACCTACAACCTTAAGTTTTTTTTTCATTGTCTAATTTTGATTTTCACATTCATACCAGCACTATGAGATCGCCGCAAACCAGCGGGGCAACGAACGGAGCCGGCATAAAAATACTGGGACACAGGGAAGGCAAAGCCGCTCGGCAACCACGAGGCTCGTTCACCAGAGTCACCAGAGCAGGCCCGGTTCCAGGAATTTTTATTTGGGTGGGCCAAGGGTGCATTTGGGTGGGCCACTGCGGGCTCGATTTGTCGCATATATTTCTGGGCAGGCCTCCTTCAGGGCCCTCCTTTGTCTCTTCTTAGTCTTTCTAGGCCCAGTAAAATGCACTCTTTTCCAAATCTCTTTCTAAATATTATCACTCTCAAAAAGTGTTTTTTCCATGTAATGTTCCTTTGATGGGAAGAGGAGGTTTCTGAGGTGGGAGTATCAGGCAAGTGACACTTCTCGGGCTCCCTCTGTGCGAGCCTTCAGGGAGAATCCCTCTTCGTTACTACCTCCACCTGACGCCAGACTCTGCAATACACTCCCTTACAGGCTTGAATATCCACTACTCCTCTCCAGTGCACATTATGTCACAGCTGACCTCGGGCCCTTATGACCTGACTGCTAATTAAATAAACAAAAACAGAAAGGCCATGACAGGCCCGCCTTTATCGCAGATGAGAAAATCTTATTTGGCGCCACACCAAAAACCTCTTTCTCCTTAAATACCTTTACTACCACCTTCCGAAAGTGTCCCTCATCCCTCCATGACCCCCCTATTGACCTCCTCCTCAGATTTCCTCACTGCCTCACGCCACAAGTGCCCCTCATAGCCCCATAGCCCCTCCCCCTCATGACCGCCTCCTTGGAGACCAGTACCCCTTATCTCTCTGTAGCCCCTCCCACTCATGACCTCATCGTCTGACTCCCTCACTGCCACCCTCCAACAGTGCCCCTCATCCCTCCATGGCCCTCCCTATTGACCTCTTCCTCTGGTTCCCTCACTGCCACCCTCCACAAGTGCCCCTCATCTCACCGTAGCAACTCCCCCTCATGACCTTCTCCTCGGACTCCCTCACTGCCACCCTCCAACAGTGCCCCTTATTGATCCATAGCCCCTCCCACTACCTCCTCCTCGGATTCCCTTACTGCCACCCTCCAACTGTGCCACTCACCTTTACGTAGCCCCTCTCTCATATGCATTTCATTTGTTTTATAGTGCTACTCATATCAGTGTAGTGTGTGTCAGTATTTTGCATCACTCACACATTATACAGAGACAATAAATCATACAAGTATGTAAATCACATAATGTCACATAAACCAATGAGGATTACAAGGTGTATGAATCACATGTCATCCATACTGGTGGGTGGGATATTTTAAGAGGGTTTGGTCTGGTGAAACAAAACCTTAGGATTTAAAGAGTATTCCATGGGGGTCAGCTTTACTGATAAAAATGTATATCTGTCCAAACATACTCATTTTAGCAACATTAGAATAACGAAAGACTGGAGAAGTTCTAACTATATCACAAAACAAAAAATGCGAAGTACTAACTATACCATTCATGTTTGTAGGCAGCTCTTAGATGACAGTTCATAGGTCACTGTCCTATGATACGATTGTAACTTCTGAACTGCAAGTAACACTTGGGTCTCTGTGACAAACGCAGTAACCCACTGAGCTATCCAGATACAATACAGTTCATCTGCATTTAAAAACTACTAACAGACAATTGATTGCTCTCCAGAATGTTCATTAATCACCAGCGTTATCTGGGCATTTTGTAATATCTTATTGTTGTCTTGCACCGGCCATGATCAAGATTGTTTAAATGAAGCACACACTAAGTATGTGTCCTGCTGGGCCTGTGCAGATTTAAAAAAAAAAAATGTAGCAACACATTCTCTTACCTACTCCTTTAGTCAAAATTTGTGTCACATCCTGATGTGATAAGCCACTGCAGGGGTTAGGAAAGGTGACTAAGAATAAACAAATTTCTTTTCGCCTGAGCTGCGTAGAAAAAGAGCACAGCAGGACAGTAGGCAAAGGTTGAAGGGGTGAAAAAAGTAAACAAAGCCTCGTTAACATGTTAATGGTCCTCAAAGACCTGTGAAGTACTCGGGTGCAGGGCTGCGATAACCTCTAAAACTGTCTGTGTGTGTGCGCCCGGGAAAGCTGTCTCGGCCCGGGCTGACACACACGACTTGCGCGTTGCGCGCCTGCCTTCAGCCCTCACTACTGAGGGCCAAGGCTACTGTTTGGGTGGGCCAGGCTTATATTTGGGTGGGCCTGGCCCACCCGGCCCACCCACTAGAACCGGGCTTGCACCAGAGGGGACAGGCAGGGGGGTAAACACGCTAATAGAAATCAATCGCATCAACCACACGGACAAAGAAAACCAAGGATAACAGACTTTTTAAATCCCGCTTCAGGAATGTATAATTATACCTCTTCTGCAGCTAATGAATCTTCCAGGTCAAAACAACAAGATTCTGCACCCCCAGGCTCCTACACGGACTGGGGCAGGAATACGAGCACATCCAGCAAGTCCCGAGTAGTTCCCAAATTCCACCGAAGCCACTGATCGAACCCATTGGCACACCCTCAAGGTAACTGCCGGGCAGATGTCTCCACAGGCGTTATCACCCGAGACAGGGTGCGAGAAGTGGGGCCAACAAGATCTTGTAGAGCAACTCACCAGCCCCTCCAATTCTGCAACAGAACCAATCAGGGGTAAGCATCCCAAGACCCAGCTCGTTGTACAGGCCGCGGTACACGTCACAGAGCAAGCACCAAACTATCATAGATTACCAGGGGGGTTCAAGCACCCCGAACATTCCTGGCGACCATCTGGACAAACCCTGCCAATTAGACGGGTTTCAGTGGCCGTTCCGGACAAGCCCACATTTCAGACTCAACAGATTAAACCACGCACTGCTGGAAGAGGCTCCTTAAGGTTGCGCAGTATGTTTGTGGACGGTGTGGGGGGGGGGGATGCTCTTAAGTCAGTATGACCAGTCCAACGAACATCCCAGCGATCAACATAGCAGATCCCTCATCGCAGGACCGAAACACGATTATAATACCTTGCGTTCACCAATCAAACTGCCCCTTGGAACTCCAATTGCCCCAACCGTAATAAGCATGTATAGCAGGTCCACCAATGAGGGAGCATCAAAGAGAAACCGTAACCAGCCCTCAACATTACCACGACCTAGGAAGGCACAAGCCAACACATCCAACATGCCACACATTAACACTAAGATGGAGAGGCTCTCCTCCACCACCACAAACTCCCCTTCACTTACGATCAACTGATCCTCTCTGCTTAACAGCATGGAGGTGATATTATCAGCACCAACCTTCCATGCAGATGAACTTGAAATACAAGTGGACCTCTTAAACGTTCTCGCAATTCATGATCAGGGTATTGGATGCAATGATTAAGAGAGCACAAGACTCTCTTAATCAAAGAGGAGTTGGCCTAACGGCTAGGGTGGTTGACCTTGAATCTGGGGAACTGGGTTCTAGTCTCGGCAATGACACTGAACATCCTGTGATTCTGGACAAATCACGTAATCTCCCCGTGCCTAACCAAAATGAATGTCGTAGCTTGTGCTATGTAAAGCGCTCTGATACCCGATTCGGATCAAGTTTGCTCTATGTAAAACTGCAACAAAAAAAAAAAGACCCCAACGCAACCTACCACTCCCGCCAAAGTGCATCGGCGCTGAACCTACTCTCAACTGTTCCGATAATCCCATCAGAATTACTGGACAAAGAAATCCCGCCGATTCGCTCATATCCCCCAGTCACCGGTTATGAATTTTGAGGAATGCCAACAACTTGAGCGCCCAATTACAGGTTTGCCGATCTTTCTTCTTACAGAACATGAGGCCAAGGCAGGCAATTAGCCAGATTACGAAAATAGTCCATTTACAGGCTCATCAGCCTCCCTTCCTAAAGAACAGGAGCTAAAGAAAAGCAATGAATTCAGAGAATGAACCAAAACTGGCAAAGGGGTCACAACGCAATCAGTGCCTCGACACCTCAGCTGATAAACAGTCATCTCCTAGAAAGAGCAAGATCCAGATCTTTCCCAAACCGCCCCTCGAAGATCCCCCTCAAAGATGGAGCTGTCATGTGTCCCAGCTGGGCCTAGTAGGACCAGTTACTATTTTTACATGTACACAGCTTTTTCCTAAAGTTGACTTCACTTTGCCACATCGACTTTTGACACACTTTTGCATGTTTCTTGGCAGAACATACATTTACACCCTACACAAGTAGGTTACAGTTTACATAGTAGGAGTACACTAGATTGTTATACTGTTACATATGCTTGCATATATACATTTTCAGCAAGATGGTGGAACTATTCGTCCTGTTCACTGTCCTGAAACTTATTATAACTTTCGTCTGTCTTGGTTTAGTGATCATTGCAGCACATATTTTCTATACAAGAATCACTTTGGCTCAATAAACGTTGAAAACGATCCTTTGTGTATTCTTTGTATATTTCAGCAATTTGTGACGCGATTTCAGGCGCCATAAAAGGGACGCGAAGGGAGAGTGCCGGTAATTTCTAACCTGCACGCATCTCTCACCCTCCTGAGGCGGAAGCCGGGAGGTCTCTAGCATTCTTAAAATCTTAATTTGTTTTTAATGATTTGAAACTGTGGAAAACTGTATTTTGTGCACCTGACTGTAATAGGTGCTTGCGACCCCCCTGTTGACCCCCCTTGCGCTTAACAGTAACTGAACCCCTGCTTTCCGAATCGGACCTGCTCTCGGCCGAGTATTGACGCCGAGAGCAGAGTACCGGTTTTGGCGGCCATCTTAGGTCAGGCAGCAATTTGTGACGCGATTTCAGGCGCCATAAAAGGGACGCGAAGGGAGAGTGCCGGTAATTTCTAACCTGCACGCATCTCTCACCCTCCTGAGGCGGAAGCCGGGAGGTCTCTAGCATTCTTAAAATCTTAATTTGTTTTTAATGATTTGAAACTGTGGAAAACTGTATTTTGTGCACCTGACTGTAATAGGTGCTTGCGACCCCCCTGTTGACCCCCCTTGCGCTTAACAGTAACTGAACCCCTGCTTTCCGAATCGGACCTGCTCTCGGCCGAGTATTGACGCCGAGAGCAGAGTACCGGTTTTGGCGGCCATCTTAGGTCAGGCAGCAATTTGTGACGCGATTTCAGGCGCCATAAAAACGGGCAGAGATGACTCCGCGCAGCGGACGCGATCAGCGGGAGCGCCGGATCTGCGCCGGAGTCGTGCCAGAGTCCTGCCCGTCTGCGCACGACCGGGCGCTGGGCGTCGGGACTTTGGTACTCGCACCAGCTACTCCTCTGGGGATCTCCTAGTACTGCAATCCGGCAGCTATGCACTATCACCTGCTATATACGCCACCTTGGAGGAACTTAACATCTTGTACACACCCAGTGGTAAGATTCCTCATCCTTCACCCCCCCTTAAGCTAGCTACCCTTAATACCAGGTCATTGCAGAAACATCATCTAGAAATCTACACTCTTTTACAAGACGAGACCATTGACTTCCTAACACTCACTGAAACCTGGCTGAGCGATGCCTCTTCCCCGGATATCATCGCCGCCCTTCCTAGTGGATATGATATGATCTGGCACAACCGACCAGAGGGGGCCCGAGGTGGGGGTGTAGCAACGATCTTTAAAAAGCAGTTTACGGTAACTAAAATCTTATCGGAGACTATAAGTACCGTCGACATTCTAGGGATAAAAATCACCATGAATAACTCCTGTTTTACCATCTTAACAGTGTATTGCCCACCCCAAAGCACCTCAAAATTCAATGACCTTTTTCTTCCTATACTATCAGATTTATGCACACGCTATAAAAACATCCTGGTAACTGGGGATTTCAATATCCACTGGGATAAAAGCGATCAAGATCCGCTAGCCCAGAAACTACAGACTACTATGACCTCTTTTGGTTTAGTACAACTTGTGGAAGCTCCAACCCACAAAAAAGGCCATATCCTTGATCTTATCTGGTCCTCCATGCCAAAGGTGACCATTGCAAGTATTACACCCTGTATTTGGTCGGATCACCATTTAATACTGTACGACGTTCCGCTAAATAATATCCAGGCTAAACTCCCTTTAAAAACCAAAAAAGTACGCCAATGGAAAAAAGTAAACTCTGACACCTTGGCCAAAACTCTGCCCAAATACAAACAGACTTCCATAGTCTCTCAAGGTGGCTCTGACCTTGACTCAATGTATGATGCGATTACGACTACTCTCAGGAAATCAATCGATGAGTTAGCCCCTGAAAAGGTACAAAGAGTAAAAGGTGCTGAGAAAGGAGCCCCTTGGTTCACCCAAAGCCTACGTGAACACAAAAGAAAACTCCGTTGCCTCGAAAGATGCTGGAGGAAATCCAAAAAGGACACTGATAGGGAACTATATAGAATGTCGCTTCAAACATACAAAAAGCTTATCGTCTTAGCTAAGAAGGACTATTATGAGACACGCATAAACAATGCCACAAATATTCAGAGAGAAACCTTTCAAATCCTGAAAGAGCTAAGTGTGAAGGAGGAAAAGAATGACATCTCGATCAACTGTGATACCTTTCAAGGATATTTCCTCGAAAAAGTTGCGATTATCTTGTCCGATATTAAGAAGGATAATCCAGTCTCACACATCGAACAACTGCCCCCTCTAAATTCCCCAAATCTTATTTTTACCAGTTTCCCTGAAATTGACCCTACCATCCTGAGACAACTGGTGGCATCCATTAAGTCAGGCTCACCTGCTGACCCGTGCCCACCCGATATCCTCCGATTAGCAATCCCGATCCTAGAAGATCAGATCTTACACCTTCTAAACACCTCACTAGCTACTGGCGCATTACCTACCTCCTTTAAAGAGGCACGCGTCAGACCCCTGTTAAAAAAGCCCGGGGCAGATCCATCCAGCCTGAAGAACTACAGACCTATTTCTCAGTTGCCATTTCTGTCAAAAGTGTTGGAACAGCACGTGCTAAAATCTTTGTCATCCCTCCTGGAATCTCACCATCTTCTCCAGGAGCGGCAGGCTGGCTTTCGTGCCCACCATAGCACAGAATTGCTAATGTTGTCTGTACTGGATGAGCTCAGATGCATGGCTGACAGTAAAAATCCAAGCGCCCTGATATTATTAGACCTTTCAGCGGCGTTTGATACTGTCAGCCATGCATTGCTTCTGGGCAGACTGGCTCGGCTCGGGATAGGAGAGCGAGCCCTCGATTGGCTAACAGCCTTCCTATCTGGGAGGACGCAGAGAATCCAGGTTGCAGATCAGGGCTCCGGTGAGGGTGTTTTATCTTGCGGAGTCCCGCAGGGCTCCGCGCTCTCTCCACTCCTATTCAATTTGTACCTGCAGCCATTGATAGAGTCCCTGGCAAATATGAACTGTAAAGTTTTTAATTATGCCGACGATACTCAGCTGTTGCTGAGTATCGACAATACATCATCAGCTCAGTCCACGGCCCAAGACATACTGCGATTTACAGTGAACTGGATGTCGTCCAATTTACTGAAAATCAACCCAGACAAAACAGAGGTTCTCGTAGTTTCAACCTTGACCTCTCCCTGGAACGATCTGTTTTGGCCACAAGAACTCGGACCCACTCCAAGACCGTGTCCTAGTGTTAAGAGCCTCGGCATGAAGATTGATCAGGAACTCTCGATGGCTAACCAAGTGTCCGCTGTAGTTGGTTCTTTTACCAACCTAATCAGGAAATTGCGGAAGCTCGTTCCCTTACTCTCATGGAATATGCTGCGAACCATTGTCTCGGCTACAATAGTGTCGAGAATTGATTATGGCAATGCGCTATATCTTGGCCTCCCAAAAAATCTATCCAATCGTCTTCAGGTTACTCTGAATGACGCAGCACGCCTGATATTTGGTGTGCCAAGGCGGACTCATGCTTCCCCCTTGCTCTACAGGCTTCATTGGCTGCCTGTGGTGCAAAGAGTTGAGTTTAAGAGCATGTGCATCTGTCACAAAGCAATCCATGGACAGGCGCCAGCCTATATAAAAGAGAGACTTGAATTATACAAACCCAAGCGCGCCCTACGATCCTCCGGTTCCTTTCTGCTGTCCTGTCCACGCTTCAAGCTGGCAACTAAAGGAGGCAGAGCTTTTTCAGTTCAGGCTCCGATAATCTGGAATAAGCTACCGGAGGTGCTTCGTAGAGAGCCCAACCTTCTCCACTTCAGGAAGTCTTTGAAGACTCTACTCTTCAAAGACGCATTTACTTCCTAGTATCTGGTATTCTAGAATCTCTCTATAGTCATCTTGCTTCTTGTTGCTGCACTTGGTTAGTAGCGCTTTGAGACCTGTCGGTGAGCTGGCGCGATATAAAACCCAGTACAAATACAAATACAAATACAAATTTCTCTGAGCAAAAGAGAGCGCAAGTGTGAGTGAAAGGTTCTAGGTCTGTCACCACAGTTCCTGAGGGAAAAGGGTTGTCATGTTCAGTGGTTGCCACAACTGTTCACTCTAGGCTAGGGGGGCTTACTGTGGCACTGTGGGCTAGCTCGTCTAAGGGACAACCTATCCTGTGGGGGTGCACAGTATCAGTCTGGCACCATCCTAAGTGCCGTCACCAACATTAGTTCGTTTCTTATTTTGTATGCATCAACTGAGTAGTTCAATCATGCCTTCTCAGAGATCCCTACACAACTTTTTACCTGAGATGTTCGTGGTGGTAGGGAATATCCTCTTCAGCTGAGTAGGTATACTTTATGTATTGGCTGTTGGTGATTTCAAGCTTCAAAGGATCAGGGGCCAGATGTACGACCGTTTTTTGCGGTCGCAAAGAGTTTCAGGCCCATTTGGGACCGCAAAAAATGTGTGGCCCATGTACCAACCCTATTTTGCGAGTCGCTAACCCTTAGGAAGGGGGGTTCCAAGCCCTTCCTAATAGCTACCCCAAAACCAACGGTCGCAAAACACTTGCTGATTGCCACCCTTCTCAGAAGAGTGGTAAGGCACTCACAAACGGGAAGGGGTCCCCAGGCGAACCCTTCCCCTTTGGGAATGCATGCACAATTATTTTTAACGGACAGACAATGGTTCCAGGGACCACTGCCTGCCCCTAAAAAACGAACTTCAAGGTTTAATTTTTCTTTTTTAAATGCATCCCTTTTTCCTTTAAGGTAAACGGGCTGCATTTGAAAAAAATAAACTGCTTTATTTAAAAGCAGTCCCAGACATGGTGGTCTGCAGACCCCAGCAGGCCAACATCCCTGGGAGTGCTAGCCATTCCAAATGGGGTCGTAAGTTGCAACTGCCTAATTAATATTCATGAGGCATGCAATTTGCAACCCCATTGGGAATCGCAAACAGTGTCTCAGACACTGTTGTACATAGCATTTTGCGACTTGCAAATTGCGAGACGCAAAATGCTATGGTCGTACATCTGGCCCTAAATTCCCACTGTGTTAGCCAAACTCTATACTTCCTTTTCCTACATATAACATGGCACAAAACATCTCTGAGAACTGTAGATATGCAGTCACTCAACAACTACTACAGAATGGCCTCACATTAGATGGTGGGGACGTTTCCTTTGTGGTAGAGGCACAAGAAGCATATAGAACAGAGATAATTTCCTCCTGAGTTACATTCCATGTTGCAGATGATGCAACACGGGTGTTTCATGAATACACTGAAGGTGAAATACCAGACGAATACACTCTATATGAGGCAACTGAAGTTCCTCTCACTTACCTAGGATATATTATTTGGTTTAAATGAGATACTTAGAAAAGCATGAAAAAACAGGAGTAACATCCGTGAAGTGCAATAACTCTCAAAATCAAGCGCAAGACAGCCATCTCAAACACAAGAATAGTTCCTCTCAAGGCCAGGACACAAACTTAAGTCCCCCACTATACAAGATATTTCGGCCTGTGGAAGGCCACAGTATGTTGATTGGGCCGTTTGAGGCTCCATCGGGCAATTCAATGCCCATTCCACAAGATCCGATTTAGAAAAGGGGGTGGTGATGAACAGAGTGTCTGAGTTAAACAGACCACTCTTACCCAGTCCAAAGATCAGGGCTTGATCCATCACCGTTATTTATCTCACTGCCCCATCCCAGCTCAGAACCTGGCTATATGCAAATCAGTCTGGCCCAGTGCATCATGGGAACAGGGCAGACTAAACTACCAAGCCAATTCTTCACCAGAAAGGAGACAAGCTACCGGGGACCGGTTTCTGGCATTTCAGCCTTCTTCGGCCCGGCTTGCTTGAATCCTGATGGAGCAGTGAGAAAGGGACTTATGTCTGAGTATACCCTGCCACACCTATAGTGGCCAAAAACGATTTAGAAAAGGGGGTGGTGATGAACAGAGTGTCTGAGTTAAACAGACCACTCTTACCCAGTCCAAAGATCAGGGCTTGATCCATCACCGTTATTTATCTCACTGCCCCATCCCAGCTCAGAACCTGGCTATATGCAAATCAGTCTGTCCCTGGCCCAGTGCATCATGGGAACAGGGCAGACTAAACTACCAAGCCAATTCTTCACCAGAAAGGAGACAAGCTACTGGGGACCGGTTTCTGGCATTTCAGCCTTCTTCGGCCCGGCTTGCTTGAATCCTGATGGAGCAGTGAGAAAGGGACTCATGTCTGAGTATACCCTGCCACACCTATAGTGGCCAAAAACTATTTAGAAAAGGGGGTGGTGATGAACAGAGTGTCTGAGTTAAACAGACCACTCTTACCCAGTCCAAAGATCAGGGCTTGATCCATCACCGTTATTTATCTCACTGCCCCATCCCAGCTCAGAACCTGGCTATATGCAAATCAGTCTGTCCCTGGCCCAGTGCATCATGGGAACAGGGCAGACTAAACTACCAAGCCAATTCTTCACCAGAAAGGAGACAAGCTACCGGGGACCGGTTTCTGGCATTTCAGCCTTCTTCGGCCCGGCTTGCTTGAATCCTGATGGAGCAGTGAGAAAGGGACTCATGTCTGAGTATACCCTGCCACACCTATAGTGGCCAAAAACGATTTAGAAAAGGGGGTGGTGATGAACAGAGTGTCTGAGTTAAACAGACCACTCTTACCCAGTCCAAAGATCAGGGCTTGATCCATCACCGTTATTTATCTCACTGCCCCATCCCAGCTCAGAACCTGGCTATATGCAAATCAGTCTGTCCCTGGCCCAGTGCATCATGGGAACAGGGCAGACTAAACTACCAAGCCAATTGTTCACCAGAAAGGAGACAAGCTACCGGGGACCGGTTTCTGGCATTTCAGCCTTCTTCGGCCCGGCTTGCTTGAATCCTGATGGAGCAGTGAGAAAGGGACTCATGTCTGAGTATACCCTGCCACACCTATAGTGGCCAAAAACGATTTAGAAAAGGGGGTGGTGATGAACAGAGTGTCTGAGTTAAACAGACCACTCTTACCCAGTCCAAAGATCAGGGCTTGATCCATCACCGTTATTTATCTCACTGCCCCATCCCAGCTCAGAACCTGGCTATATGCAAATCAGTCTGTCCCTGGCCCAGTGCATCATGGGAACAGGGCAGACTAAACTACCAAGCCAATTCTTCACCAGAAAGGAGACAAGCTACCGGGGACCGGTTTCTGGCATTTCAGCCTTCTTCGGCCCGGCTTGCTTGAATCCTGATGGAGCAGTGAGAAAGGGACTCATGTCTGAGTATACCCTGCCACACCTATAGTGGCCAAAAACGATTTAGAAAAGGGGGTGGTGATGAACAGAGTGTCTGAGTTAAACAGACCACTCTTACCCAGTCCAAAGATCAGGGCTTGATCCATCACCGTTATTTATCTCACTACCCCATCCCAGCTCAGAACCTGGCTATATGCAAATCAGTCTGTCCCTGGCCCAGTGCATCATGGGAACAGGGCAGACTAAACTACCAAGCCAATTCTTCACCAGAAAGGAGACAAGCTACCGGGGACCGGTTTCTGGCATTTCAGCCATCTTCGGCCCGGCTTGCTTGAATCCTGATGGAGCAGTGAGAAAGGGACTCATGTCTGAGTATACCCTGCCACACCTATAGTGGCCAAAAACGATTTAGAAAAGGGGGTGGTGATGAACAGAGTGTCTGAGTTAAACAGACCACTCTTACCCAGTCCAAAGATCAGGGCTTGATCCATCACCGTTATTTATCTCACTGCCCCATCCCAGCTCAGAACCTGGCTATATGCAAATCAGTCTGTCCCTGGCCCAGTGCATCATGGGAACAGGGCAGACTAAACTATCAAGCCAATTCTTCACCAGAAAGGAGACAAGCTACCGGGGACCGGTTTCTGGCATTTCAGCCTTCTTCGGCCCGGCTTGCTTGAATCCTGATGGAGCAGTGAGAAAGGGACTCATGTCTGAGTATACCCTGCCACACCTATAGTGGCCAAAAACGATTTAGAAAAGGGGGTGGTGATGAACAGAGTGTCTGAGTTAAACAGACCACTCTTACCCAGTCCAAAGATCAGGGCTTGATCCATCACCGTTATTTATCTCACTACCCCATCCCAGCTCAGAACCTGGCTATATGCAAATCAGTCTGTCCCTGGCCCAGTGCATCATGGGAACAGGGCAGACTAAACTACCAAGCCAATTCTTCACCAGAAAGGAGACAAGCTACCGGGGACCGGTTTCTGGCATTTCAGCCATCTTCGGCCCGGCTTGCTTGAATCCTGATGGAGCAGTGAGAAAGGGACTCATGTCTGAGTATACCCTGCCACACCTATAGTGGCCAAAAACGATTTAGAAAAGGGGGTGGTGATGAACAGAGTGTCTGAGTTAAACAGACCACTCTTACCCAGTCCAAAGATCAGGGCTTGATCCATCACCGTTATTTATCTCACTGCCCCATCCCAGCTCAGAACCTGGCTATATGCAAATCAGTCTGTCCCTGGCCCAGTGCATCATGGGAACAGGGCAGACTAAACTATCAAGCCAATTCTTCACCAGAAAGGAGACAAGCTACCGGGGACCGGTTTCTGGCATTTCAGCCTTCTTCGGCCCGGCTTGCTTGAATCCTGATGGAGCAGTGAGAAAGGGACTCATGTCTGAGTATACCCTGCCACACCTATACAGCCAGGTTCTGAAACTGGGATGGTGCAGTGAGCTAAAAAACGGTGTTGGATCTAGCCCTGATCTCTTGACTGGGTGAGAGCTTTCTGCTTAATTCAGAGACTCTGTCCCTCACCACCCCTTGTTGTAAATATTTTTGTCCACCCTAAGCGTGGAAGGGTATTCTCAGATGTGAGACCCTTGCTCATTGCACCATCAGGATTCAAGCAAACCGGGCCGAAGACGGCTGTAATGCCAGAAACCGGTCCCCGGGAGCTTGTTTCCTTCCCAGTGTAAGAATTGGCTTTTGTAGTTTGGTTTGCCCTGTTCCCATCATGCACTGGGACAGGAACAGACTAATTTGCATACAGCCAGGTTCTGAAACTGGGATGGTGCAGTGAGCTAAAAAACGGTGTTGGATCTAGCCCTGATCTCTTGACTGGGTGAGAGCTTTCTGCTTAATTCAGAGACTCTGTCCCTCACCACCCCTTGTTGTAAATATTTTTGTCCACCCTAAGCGTGGAAGGGTATTCTCAGATGTGAGACCCTTGCTCATTGCACCATCAGGATTCAAGCAAACCGGGCCGAAGACGGCTGTAATGCCAGAAACCGGTCCCCGGGAGCTTGTTTCCTTCCCAGTGTAAGAATTGGCTTTTGTAGTTTGGTTTGCCCTGTTCCCATCATGCACTGGGACAGGAACAGACTAATTTGCATACAGCCAGGTTCTGAAACTGGGATGGTGCAGTGAGCTAAAAAACGGTGTTGGATCTAGCCCTGATCTCTTGACTGGGTGAGAGCTTTCTGCTTAATTCAGAGACTCTGTCCCTCACCACCCCTTGTTGTAAATATTTTTGTCCACCCTAAGCGTGGAAGGGTATTCTCAGATGTGAGACCCTTGCTCATTGCACCATCAGGATTCAAGCAAACCGGGCCGAAGACGGCTGTAATGCCAGAAACCGGTCCCCGGGAGCTTGTTTCCTTCCCAGTGTAAGAATTGGCTTTTGTAGTTTGGTTTGCCCTGTTCCCATCATGCACTGGGACAGGAACAGACTAATTTGCATACAGCCAGGTTCTGAAACTGGGATGGTGCAGTGAGCTAAAAAACGGTGTTGGATCTAGCCCTGATCTCTTGACTGGGTGAGAGCTTTCTGCTTAATTCAGAGACTCTGTCCCTCACCACCCCTTGTTGTAAATACCATTCCACAAGATCCAGCAAAGCTCAAACCCCGAGAGTTCCCACAGGTGATTTCAGCAGATAAAGCAACCTCATCAACACCCCACAGAGGTACAGAAGCTGCAATTGTATCACTACCACTAGCCAGAGCACCAAACGTGTGAGACTTTTCCAACTGTGATGCCTGGCACCCTTTTCGCCAAAATTATTATGGACACTGCAAGCTACTCGCCACACTGGAAAACAACAACCTCAGCTTGGAGGCCTCTGAGATTCATCCTCCATTCCAACAAAATGTCCATCGGGACACAAACCCAGCCGCATAAGTCTTCCCTCGACAGGCAAAGTCGAATATGCTGACAAATGGTGGTAATTATGGACCAGCTACAAGGGGCTGGCGGCATGTCACAGGATACGGCGAGGTTGGAACTGATACCGTGCTACAAATCCAGAGGGCAGCATGACATTCTAAACAGGAGTGCAATACTAAAGCGGACTAGAGCATTGCAAGGCCGTTATCATATACAATCGAATTCCAAAGAAGCAGCTGAATTTAAGCCAACCCATTGATATCTGGTAAGTAAATCATTATCATCACCTGGTTGGACGCAGGCATTTTATCCCAGGTCTGGCAACAGAGGGAGCAATTTTCATCATGTAGCATCGACATGAGGAAATTTGGACCGGTTTGCTATCCAAGCCCTATGCTCCTGCCACTGCCAGCTCAGCCTGGGATACTCAGTGTAAATCATGGTTTGTTAAGGGGAGGGCCTACAAAGATCAGGAACCCTCCGCTCAGGCTGTCTTGAAGTATAATTAACAGCAAGACCTGGAGGTCTTTTGTCAAAATAAAGCACACATTTACCTGGTGGGCAAATGACTGAGATTTAGAATTGATTACATTTTACAAGTACCTCGCTGTCTACATGGATTCTCAATTAACATTTAAAGACAACCGGCCACCAAAAGAGCAATGGCAAACAAACTTCTGTTTGCATTCAAAACAATACACACACTGACACGTAACACTTCGACCCACCACCTACTTCAGATCATCAGTGCTTAAGTTCAAGTTCAAGTTCAAGTTCAAGAATTTGTATAGCGCACTATTTACCCAGAGGGTCTCAAGGCGCTTTAGGGCGGGAGGTGATTTACTTATCGAATATCCAGGTTTTTAGTTGTTTTCTGAAGGAGAGGTGGTTCTGAGTGAGGCGGAGGTGGGTGGGAAGAGAATTCCAGGTCTTTGCCGCTAAGTAGGAGAAGGATCTTCCACCCATGGTGGATCTGTGGATGCGCGGAATTGCGGCAAGGCGTTGATTGTACGATCGTAGTTGGCGGGAGGGGGTGTAGAAGGATAGACGCGTGTTGAGGCATTCGGGTCCTAGGTCGTAGAGGGCTTTGTGTGCGTGGGTGAGAAGATGGAACGTTATTCTCTTGTTGACAGGGAGCCAGTGGAGGTCTTTCAGGTGGTTGGAAATGTGAGCTTGCCGAGGGATGTCTAAAATGAGTCTGGCTGAGGCGTTTTGTATGCGTTGGAGTTTTTTCAGAAGTTTGGCTGTGGTTCCGGCGTAAAGGGTGTTGCCGTAATCCAGACGGCTTGTGACCAGTGCGTGGGTGACTGTCTTTCTTGTTTCGGTGGGGATCCGACGGAAGATTTTTTTGAGCATTCGTAAGATGTTGAAGCAGGATGATGATACGGCGTTGACTTGTCTGGTCATCGAGAGGGAGGAGTCAAGGATGAAGCCAAGGTTACGTGCGTGGTCCGTAGGTGTGGGTGCAGTTTCGAGGGCCGGTGGCCACCAGGAGTCGTCCCAGGCAGAGGGGGATGATCCTAAGATGAGGACTTCTGTTTTGTCCTAGTTTAGTTTTAGACGACTGTTCTTCATCCACTCGGCTACTTCTTTCATTCCTTCGTGTAAGTTGGTTTTGGCGGTGTTTAGGTTTTTGGTGAGGGAGAGGATCAGCTGGGTGTCGTCCGCGTAGGAGATGATGTTGAGGTTATGCTGGCGCGCGATGGATGCGAGGGGGCTCATGTATACGTTGAAGAGGGTGGGGCTGAGAGAGGATCCTTGTGGTACGCCGCAGATGACTTCGGTGGCTTCTGATTTGAAAGGGGGGAGGCGGACTCTCTGGGTTCTTCCGGAGAGGAACGGTATGATCCAGTCCAATGCCTTTCCTTGTACTCCGATGTTGCTGAGGCGTTGTATGAGGGTGCTATGACAGACTGTGTCGAAGGCTGCGGAGAGGTCTAGTAAGATGAGAGCAACTGTTTCTCCGTTGTCCAATAGTGTTCGGATATCATCTGTTGCTGCGATGAGGGCAGTTTTGGTGCTGTGTTTGGCTCGGAATCCTGATTGAGAGGAGTCGAGGGATTTGTTGTGTTCGAGGAAGGTGGCGAGCTGACTGTTGACGGCTTTTTCGATGACTTTGGCGGGGAATGGGAGGAGCGAGATGGGGCGGTAGTTCTTAAGTTCATTTGGGTCAGCCGTGGGTTTCTTCAGAAGGGCGCTGAGTTCGGCGTGTTTCCAGATTTCCGGGAAGGTGGCGGAGTAGAGGGAGCAGTTGATGACATCTCGGAGATGGGGTGCGATGATGGAATCTGCTTTGTTGAAGATGTGGTGGGGACAAGGGTCGGTTGGCGATCCTGAGTGGATGGAGTTCATCAGGCGGATGGTGTCTTCAGTGGTGATTGGGTTCCAGGCGCAAAGGTTATTGGAGGGTGTTGTTTGTTCGGAGGTGGGTGGAGTGGGCTGGTCTTCAGATTGGTTTTGAAAGCTGTTGTGTATTTCGACAATTTTGTTGTGGAAAAATGAAGATAAAGAGTCGCAGAGATCTTGGGAGGGGGTGATGTTGTTATTGCCTGCGGAGGGGTTAGTGAATTCTTTGACGATGTTGAATAGTTTCTTGCTGTTTTGGGCATTGTTGTCAAGTCGATCCTTGAATGCTGATTTCTTAGTGGATCGGATGAGTTGGTGGTGCTTGCGGGTGGCGTTCTTGAAGGAGGCCAGGTTGTCAGAGGTGGGGTTTTTTCTCCAGGTTTTCTCGAGGGTACGACAGAGCTTCTTGGATTTCTTAAGGGCATCGTTGAACCAGGGGGCTTTTTTGCTACCTTGCTTGATTTGATGATTTTTCCAGGGTGCCAGTTCGTTGGCGCTGTGGGTGATCCATTGAGTGAGGTCCGTGGCAGCTTGGTTTGGGTCCGATGAATTGGTAGGGGGGTTTTGTTGAAGCGACGAGAAAAGCTGGTCGGAGGTGATTTTGTTCCAGTTTCTTCGGGGAATTGGTTGTGGGGTGTTGTGAGTCTTGGTCTTTTTGTAGGTGAAGTGGACGCAGCTGTGGTCAGTCCAATGGAGGGCTGTGGTGTGAACGAAGGAGATGTGTTTGCTGGAGGTGAAGATAGCGTCAAGCGTGTGTCTGGCAGAGTGGGTGGGGGTGTTAACGAGTTGTTTGAGTCCGAGATTGGCCAGGTTGTCCAGGAGGGTGGTGGTGTTGTTGTTGATTTTCTTGTCCAGGTGGAAGTTGAGGTCTCCTAGTAGAATGTAGTCCTCGGAGGTGAGGGCGTGTGGGCTGATGAAGTCAGCGATGTCTTCACTGAATTGTGAGCGGGGTCCTGGGGGTCTGTAGATGAGGGTGCCTCTGAGTGTGGTTTTGGGGTCGGTGTGAATTTGGAAGTGAAGGTGCTCGGCGGTAGCGAGGTTATCGTCTGGACTGGTCGTGATGCGAATGGTGTTCTTATGGACGATGGCGATACCTCCTCCTGTTTGGTTGATGCGATCCTTTCGGATGATTTTGTAGGTCTCCGGGATGGCTATGGAGATGTCGGGGGCTGATGAGGCGTTCATCCATGTTTCTGTGAGGAAGGCGACGTCCGGTGAAGTAGTGTCGAGTAGGTTCCAGAGTTCGATGGAGTGTCTGTGGACTGAGCGGGTGTTGATCAGGATGCACTTTAGGTGGTTATTGTTCGTGTTTTGTTTGGGGTTAGTGGTTGTGATCTGGTTCCTGATGCAGTCCAACTTGCAGGAGTGGCAGGTGAAGGATCCATGGGTGTTTCCTGGGGCGGCTTGGAAGCAGTTTGGGAGTCGGGCGGGGTTAAGTGCTGAGAGGGTAGCAGCGTCGTATGTTAGGCGGGTGGGGTGGGTCTTGCGGGGGCCAGGGGGTCTGGCGCTGGGCGCGGTCCAGGAGCGGACGGGCGTAGACGGGCTTACCTTTGGCGCGCCTTCTTCCCGCATAGGGCGCGACCGCTGCGCGTGAACGCTGCACGCAAGAACATCTGTCATATGTGGATAGTGGAAGGGGAGGGGCGAGGGGGGGTCAGCTGGGAGGCGGGAGCGGGGTGGAGCTCAGGGCAGGGAGGCACAGCCACAACAACCAAAATGGCAGCAAGCAATATTGATTCAGGATTGGGGCAAAATCGTAAATAGTGCTATGCAGACGGTAATGGCGCCGGCACAATCAGGCACGAGTCTGCAGGCAGCACAGCACAAATACTTATTATTGTGAAAGCGCACCTTGGCAGTCAAGCGCTACGATCAATTTTAAAACAGTGATAATTTAATGGTAAACAGGCGATTGATCACCTACGACTTTGAACTACTGTAGAGGAAAGACGCGGCCACATTACATATACTTCAGTCAAACCTTTTCAAAAAGTTGTGTGGGTTATCACAGCATGCCTCATGCCTCGCAAGCCCAAGTCAGTCTAGGGTTTGGGCTTCTCACCAGGGCCCAGTAGGGAACGGGCCGTAGTAAATTTATGCTGGAGGCTGAAACCCGCTCAACCCGACACAGTGGTCCATCTGTGTTGGCAGGAAATTGGAAAACAACTCCATAGTGAGGCTTCATCAGTTCTACAACATTCGAGTAAAGCTTTCAAAGTATCGGATGACTGGAATACACCCATAGAATATGCTGCCTTCAAGCGGGTCTCTAACAGAGCTGCCAAGCACCTATCACGATTTCTAGTTAATGCAGAAATTACACTTAAACATCATCATATGGCACCTGGGGCTCATAGCCATACCTAACTGCTAATTTTCCCCCAGCTATGAAACATGCCCTACTGCACATTTGTATTGGTGTTTTTCCATCAAAGGACTTGGTACCCCCTGGAAGCAGTCCTGGTCCAACAATGACTGTCCCTTATCCAGATAAACAGGAAAGCTGGCTGCATCAGCTTTTCAAGTGCCGGACACTTTTAGCTCAAAGGCTCTCCCAAACCAGAACTCAGTCCAATTGCCCTGTAAGGCAGTGAGGTGCCTTACTGATGTATCCATACAGCTGGAAAACAATTGATATTTCTCAGCTATGGGGGGGGAGGGGAGGGGGGATATGACCTCTTACTGGGAGCTGCCTGGCCCCAGGGGCCCAGTTATTATCCACTAAATATGCACAATCACATTATGATTCGGTTGGTTTGTTTACTTGTCACTACTTTGTGCTTAGAGGGACTTTACTGGTTGGTTTTAAGGTCTTTGGGGCAGATCTACAAGCCCGGTACGGTATATTTGGGCTGCTGTTGCGTCACTTTTGTGACGCATCGGCGGCGCAAAGCCAGCTCCATGCTGCGGGGTATTTACAACGTGACGCAGCTGGGAGATGCGTCACGTTGTAAGACCCTGCACCACATGTGGGCGTTCCGGCATGGGGGGACGTTCCGGGGCAGGAATGCCTCTGAAAAGTGGCTGAGTGAAATATACAAGATTTCACTCAGTCACTTTTACGGCATTGCTGCGTCAAAACCCTGCGCCTGCTTGAAGCAGGCATAAGGATTGACACAGCATGTTAGGCATAGGGGCACCCCGAGCCTTGCTGGAGCTGCGCTAAGCATGGGCGAATTTTGCGAATCTCGCATTCGTGAATTTTGCGGATTTGCGAACTCGCAATCCGCAAAATCCGCGAATTCTCGCGAATTTGCGGATTTTTATTTTTTTGTGTTCGCGCGGGTTTCTGCCAGTTCGCGAGGGTTTTGTACAATGTCGCAAAACGCGAACTTACCTGTCGGGTCGCAAGTTTCGCGAACTTGTTGTTTCTACGTGTCCAGCCTGTTTGGGACACTCTTCTTCATCACTACCACTCTCTGTCACCACTGCCACTCTCTGACTACTCATGCCACCCTCTGGCCCACCCATGCCACCCTCTGTTTCATCACAGCACCCTCTGGTTGTCCAGTCAGTGTACATTATTGTGGCAACGCAAGCACACCTTCCCTGCCTCAAGTGACCTGAATTAATTTGGGGCTGATTAATGTGTCACAGAATATTTTTTTAGCTGGCACCTGCTTCCTTAGTGCTTCCTGATTAGTGATCTTTTGCACTTGCTAAGTGCTTTCATTGTTGCAAAATTAGTTACAACACCTGCCCTGCCCCAACTGACAATAATGAATTAGGGGCTGATTAATGGATTTGAACTTCCAGCCTGGCTCCTGCTTGTCTCCCTTAGCTGTAATTCAGGACCTTTGTGGCATATGTGTAACTATTCTGAGGTTCAGAGCAGGGTCACATAATAGTTGCAACTGGCAACTGAACTCTGGAGGGGCCCCTCAGGAAGCACTACAGGAAATGGCTACTAATGATGAGCCTGAACTTTTGAACCTGGTAAGTAGTTTCAGTTTTGCTAAAATCGTATTTCTGCAATTTAGCGCTTATTCGCGGGGCGCGAAGTTGTACTGGGAAGCCGCGAACTCACGCGAACAGTGCGAGCAAAATCCGCTGCTTGCGGATTTTGCGGGAGATTCGCGAATCTCGCGGATTGCGAATTTACCGAAAATCCGCAAAATCCGCGAGCGAAACGGATTTTCCGCCCATGCTTAAGCTGCGCTTGCGACGCAACTACAGCAATGCGCCGCCTTTCCGCAGGGGGATGCGACACACATCTGCCCATCTGTGCGCCATGGTGCACCGCATTGTAAATGCGGTGCATCAGTGGTGGCAAACGGGTGGTTTGCTGTATCGCAACTGTTCTGGCGCATCCCTGCTGATTAGCAGAGATGTGCCAGTAGTTGTAAACCTGCCCCTTTGTCTTTATACACATGTACCTTGTGAAGATTTTATTTTTGATGATGGGTTCAGGAGGTGCCTATGCGCTCGATACAATCGGGACAAGAAGGGGAACGCTGCCCAGTGGGTTGCTTGAAATGCATTCACCCTTTATGCTTTGGCCCGGATCGCCATGTTCTCCATTACAGAGCCTTTGACTAATGCTGGAAATCGTCTGCACCGATGGAGTCTGCTCATAAGCTCCTCAGGAGCTGACATGCAGCTAGATTCATGAAGCATTTTTGTGGGCGCAAACGGTGCGAATTGCAGAATTCGGCCGTTTGCACCCGCAAAAATGGCATTTGAAATTCATCATTGGGTCATGTACTCGAAATTTGAGAAATCGCAAAAAATTGCGATTTCTCAAATTGCGATCGCATTTAAGGAATCTCAATTTGAGATTCCTTAAATGCTATTCATGACCCAATAAAAAATTGCGAATTCGCTATTTTTTCCCGCTATTTACCGCGAAGTCAGACTTCGTGGTAAATAGCGAAAACTGAGAAAAAATGCACTTTTGTGCATTTTTCTCAGTTGTATGTTACACACACACATGTCCTTTGGACATGTGTGTGCGCAACATGAGTCTAATTTAAATTTCAGGGGTGCTACAGGGTGTCCTGTGGACACCCCTTGCACCCTTGAAATCGCATCCTTATTTGCGATTAGCAAATTGCTAATCGCAAATAAGAAATAACTCCCCATTCATTCCTATGGGCCTTTAGGCCCATAGGATTGAATGGTGAGTTATTCCTTATTTGCGATTAGCAATTTGCTAATCGCAAATAAGGAATGTGTAGGAATCGCAATTTATTTTGCGATTCCTACATGAATCCCGTTTTGCGAGTCTGTAATAGCGATTCCTTATTATTCGCTATTACAGACTCACAAAACATGCCGATGATGAATCGGGCTGATGGTCTTTTATCGACTGTTCAAATCATGCTTGTACATCATTGACTAAATGAGTTCAAATCGGAGTACTTTAGCTTGTTAGTAAACTGAAAAAGTGGGATGGACATGATTTTAGATTTTTGCTACACCTTGTGCACTAGCATTTTATGTTTCTGATTGGACTGTTATTTCCTGCATCTCACTGCTTGCGGTAGACTAGTTGAAACTGTTTCTATCCATTGGCAAGGCTTTTTATGTGATTCATAATATTTGTAATTATGCACATTTTAATGATTTAAAATAATTAAGCCATAAAGAATACATTTCCACATACTTATCACTCATTTAGGAAGCAACTGTTGTTTTCGTGTCACTAAGATGAATGGTGGCAAATAGGTCTCAATGATTACACTCTCGGTTGTATTAAATGTAGCTAGGTTTAGTGTAGTGCTGTGATCAGTCCTTTGGTTTCTATTCTTTCTGGTGTTAGAGTGAAAGAACATTAGAACAAAACAGTACATTTAGTTACATCAAAACTGCACAAAGCTGATGTACAAACAATACAATTGTAACAGATCCTTTAGAGCATCCAGATAAACGGTGAACAGATTATGGGTGCTTTCCCTGTTTCACCCTGTTGGGGCCTTGAAAAGATTGAAGACCAGATCTCCTGCATTACAAGCACCTGCTCCACATCTGGGAAAGTACCAGGTAAATTACAGCAATGCAGGGAAATCCACTCCTTGGTTCCATCCATAGGAAATGTTCATTTAGGTACAGCTACTCCTGGTCTCAATCACTACCTCAGTCACTCCAAGAACACAAGAAAACGAGCCCACAGGTCACGTATAATGAAAATCAGAAACATATCAAATCAGGATTAACATCCAGTAGCCTTAATGAATGTGATACTATTGTGACAGAAAAATTACAGAAGCCTACAATGTGAGCCCATCTAAGGACACTTACGAAAATGTATCTTGCCAGAAAAAGACAAGAAAGCGGGTCAAATCGGCCGGGCACAATGGCACAATTAACCAAAAGAGCCTTTTCCCCCCTCTATGGACATCCTTGGCCCCAAAGTACTTCCACTTCCCAACCCCTCTGCCAACTCTCATAAGACAATAACTTTGATGATGATAGATATTTATGAAGCATGACAGCCACCGTGCAGGGTATTCTGGGGTCAGATGATAAACTAACAGGGAAGCATGGCTAATTTACATAGACCTGGCAAAAAGGAAAGTTTTCAATTACTTTCTAAAAATAAAATGGTAATCAGTGAATGAAAAGCAGCAGGGAGTTCTAGTGTTTGGCTGCGAGGTAAGAGAAGGAACAAGAAAGGACGCGTTTTGTTGATCCTAGCATAGAGTATGTTCCCATAGTCCAGCTTGCTTTTGACCAGGACACGTGTGATGGTTTTACAGGTGCAGATTAGAAGCCATTTGAAAATCTTTCTCAACATCTTCAGGGTATGAAAGCATGAGGCGGTGATGGCATTGACTTGGCAGGTCATGTTGAGTTTAGTGTCAATGTTGATCCCGGGGATCTTTGGCATGGGAGGTGGTGGTGGGTGTCAATTCTAGCTCTGTAGGTCACCAAGTGGAGTGCCATTGTGAAGTGCTCATCCCGAAGATCATGATCTTGGTCTTTTCAGTGTTCTACTTGAGACAGTTGAAATGTATCCAGTAGGCAATTTCAGTCATGCAGGCATTAAACTTGGTTCAAACTTGATGAATTTGTCCATGAGGGAGAGAAAGAGTTTTGTGTCGTCAGCGTAGGAGAGGACGCGGATGTCGTGAGAGCAGATGATGAGGGCTAGAGGGATCATGTATGCGTAGAAGGATCCATCCAGAACTCTGCAGATGAGGTAGTGGGCATCCGAGGTGTACGATGCCAGGCTGACTGATTGGGTCCTTCCAGTCAGGAAGGAGGAGATCCATCGGAGTGTGTCTTGAATGTTAATATCGTGTAGACATTGGATGAGGAAGGGGTGGAAGACTGTGTCAAATACTGTGGAAAGGTCTAGGAGGATGAGGGCTGCCATGTCTCTTTTATCCAGAGTCAGCGGATGTCATCCATGGCGACGACGAGAGCAGTGTCCTGCTGCAGTTGGGTCCGAAACCAGACAGAGTGGTGTTGATGAGTTAGTGGTAATTGAGGAATTCAGTAAGGCACATGTTGATAATTTTCGCTAAGACTTTGGCCGTAGAGAGGTTGGTGAGAGTTGAAGGGACAATGGAAGGGTCAGGTTGTTCTGTAGTTGGTGAGAGTCGAAGGGTCAGCGAAGGGTTATTACAGCAATAGGAGGACAGCGTGTGTTTCCCAGCATCAGGAAAGGTCACAGAACAGGTGGAGGCATTCAGAATGGGTGTGAGCATGGTGCTGATAGGTTGCAGTGCTCTGGAGTAGGCGTTGTGAGGTCAGGGGCCCGATGGTGCCCTTGAGTGGATGACTTCATGGTGGTGGCAGTTTCTTCTGTAGGGGAGCATGGGCAATATATTTAGCATTGGTTCTTTGGAAAAGATGGGGATACATTTGGCGAGGTCTGTCAGGCCCGGTTGAGGCTTGAAGTGGCCTAAAGATCACTGGTTTTGTATTTCCTTTTACTCCTAATAATAGCACCTCTTTTCACCAATGTGTCATGATTAAAAATAATAGTGGACAGGTAGCAAACAGCAGCAGACATTGATCCTGACGAAGGCACGACACGACACAACTACAGGCTGAAACATTTAGACCCCCTTTTTTTGTCACCAACTCGCAGGTATATATTACCCCTGCTAGTGCTCCTTGTTTTTAGGTTTCGCTTGGGCCGGAGCACTAGCTCCGCACAGGAGAAATCTTATGTTCCTACAATTTGGGCTTAGTCCCGCCTCTGTCTTCCATTGGCTAGCTCCATAAATGGAGGCTAGCCATTGGAAGAGAGAGGCGTCCGTCTTTCAGCGAGGCGATTGGTGGGCGTTCCCGGCGATTTTTTCTCATCCCACCCCTTTCCCTACGTCATGTGGCGGTGGGCGGTCGTTTATTTTTTTTTGTGTTTAGGTTTGTTTGGGCATTTCTTTGAAGATGGGGCCCGGTGGAGAGTGATTTCAGCCCCTGCTGCAACACAAACAAGAGCTCCTCAGCTCGCGGGAGCCGCTAAGCGCTTTTCTTAAACGGATCCCGCCCCAGCTCCCGCTGTCCGTTCCGTCCCCCACACCCCCGCTGCCCATGTCTCCGGCCGGTGGAAACCTCACGCACGTTCTTTCTGTGCCCAGCTATCGTTGGCTCCATACGGCTTGTGGCAGCTTTAGTTATCCACTGCTGTTCTTCCTGGTCTTTTTGCGGCTCGGAGTGTGCACTGACTCGGCATTTCCGCTGTGCCCGCCGCATTTTCCATGGCTTCAAAGAGGCCGTCGGACGGGGAGCAGAGGTGAGTACTCTCACTCTCCTTCCTACCGGCAGAAACAAGAAGCTCTCTTCTCGGGTGACAAAGGCCGGACTTTCAAAAGCGTCCGTGGAAAGCAGGGAAGAAAGCGATACCTCTGGTGAGGCACGTTCGACGTGCAATCCGATGCCACGGGCTCCCCGGCTTTTACCGCACACCAAACAAAGTGTATTGTTTCTTCGTCAACACAACGGCTACTGGAGGCTGGACCCCGCCTGCCTTCCCATACTCCGCAGCTGAATTACCAAGCCTGATGGTTAAAAACTCGCAAACAGGGCAGGGAGCGAGTCAACATCGGAGGCTGGCCGTAACTCTTTATGCTGAATTACCAAATCATGAATAGGTTACCTCCTTCTCATAGGCATCTGATATCTTTTTTAAGAGGGGATTTTCTGTGCTTTGTTAAGGGTTATTTTTTCACATTGGGTAAACTCATATTTCAGCCATCAAAGATGGGCTTAGAAGGCGCATTTAAGGGATATTACCTCCCGCTGTCCGTGTGCCCGTCCCCCCTCCCGCTGTCGTGGGCCCGTCCCCCCTCCCGCTGTCCGTCCCTCCTCCCTCCCACTGTCAGGTGATTCAGTTCACAAGTTTTTCTATGCAAGTCCCAGCGCCCCCTCAGCCCCGACACGATTCTACTTGGATCATTTCTACAGCGCTGGCTGATCCGGAGTCAGTCACTCTGTCTCCAGCGCTGCAATCGTTTCCAGTCTCCTCTCTTCCATCTCCCATCTCAGCCCTCCTTACCCCCGCCCCCTTCCACCCTCCTTTTCTCCCATGGAATCTCGTATCTTCATCTTGGCAGGCTGCCCCACCTTCACCTCTGATTCAAGGCGCTCCTCCCCCTCGTTTGTTTTGTTTGCACTTTCAGTGTTGTGCGAGACACGGCTGCTTGCACAGAGCTGGGTGAGGGATGGGCCTACAGAACAGGGCGAGGAGCTTTGTATGGAGACGTTGGTGTCCTGATGAGCAGGGTGGTAGCAGGGTGGTAGTGCAGGGTGGTAGTGCTGTGCGCCGCTGCCTTTGTACTCCTGTAAACTGCACAGCGTGATTGTTTTTAATGAGATTTCAGAACATTTGCTGTATTGTTTATGTGGAGAAAAGCCTTGTTAAGCTAAAAGTGTGCCAGAGGGAAACATGAAAAGGGCCGCTTGCAGCAGATATTGGCACGGCCTGGGCAGCAGGGAGGAACAGTGTGTTTGTGTAGCTCTGCTATCATATTCCAAAGCGCATCGTGTCCTTATGCGCCTGGATCCACTGTGCAGTTCATGACAACACCCGTGATGTTGCCTCAGGAATTTCAAGCACATAAGGGGATTTGGGAAAGGAAGCTAGCTGTGAGCGCAACGCAACGAGGATGCACTTTACATAAGAGGGGATTTTCTGTGCTTTGTTAAGGGTTGTTTTTTCACATTGGGTAAACTTATATTTCAGCCATCAAAGATGGCCTTAGAAGGCGCATTTAAGGGATATTACCTCCCGCTGTCAGTGTGCCCGTCACCCCTCCCGCTGTCGTGAGCCCGTCCCCCCTCCCGCTGTCCGTGTGCCCGTCCCCCCTCCCACTGTCAGGTGATTCAGTTCACAAGTTTCTCTATGCAAGTCCCAGCGCCCCCTCAGCCCCCGACACGATTCTACTTGGATCATTTCTACAGTGCTGGCTGATCCGGAGTCAGTCACTCTGTCTCCAGCGCTGCGATCGTTTCCAGTCTCCTCTCTTCCACTCCCATCTCAGCCCTCCTTACCCCCGCCCCCTTCAACCCTCCTTTTCTCCCATGGAATCTCGTGTCTTCATCTTGGCAGGCTGCTCCACCTTCACCTCGTTTGTTTTGTCTGCACTTTCAGCTTTTAAGTGTTGTGTGAGACACAGCTGCTTGCACAGAGCTGGGTGAGGGATGGGCCTACAGCACAGGGCGAGGAGCTGTGTATGGAGACGTTGGTGTTCAAATGAGCAGGGTGGTAGTGCTGTGTGCAGGAGTAATGCTGCAGGGAGGAATGTGGTGCTGTGTGAAGCAAACTTTGTGTTATCATTTCGGTGTGTTCTGCTGGGTGGAAAACAGTAATGCTGAGGTGAGCACATCCAAGTGCTGTGAGGAGCAGTGATGCTGTTTTGAGGAGAGTGGATAGTGCTGTGTGTAACAGTTATTGTACAGGGAGCACATTGCACCATTGCTGAGCTGGGAGTGCACCGCTCAGTTCTTCCGTAAGTACGGTGTGTAGTGTCCTGTTGAGCCTTCATGCTGTAGTTCCAAAAGTACATGCTGATGTACAGCACTGCAAGTGGATACGGCAATGCCTGACGAGAGCATCCCATATTATCAAGCAGTATGCTTTAAGAAGGGAGCCTTATTGGGCAAACTGAAATCAAGATGATCGTCAAATGAAGCTTGCTTCCCTGCCCCCTCGCTGTGCTTGCTTCCCTGCCCCCTCGCTGTGCTAGCTCTCCTGAGTGTGTGTGTGGCTCTGGGTGGGTGTGTGTGGCTCTGGGTGGGTGTGTGTGGCTCTGGGTGGGTGTGTGTGGCTCTGGGTGTGTGTGTGAGACTCTAGGTATGTGTGTGTAGCTCTGTGTGTGTGCATCTGGGTGTGGCTCTGGGTATGTTTGTAATCAGTGTGTATGTGTGTAGCTCTGGATATATATGTGTAGCTCAAAGTGTGTATGTGTGTGTGGCTCTGGGATGGTGTGTGTGTGGCTCTGGGGTGGTGTGTGTGTGGCACTGGGGAGAGGTGTTTGTAGCTCTGGGAGGGGTGTGTGGCTCTGGGGGGGGGGGGGTTTGTGTGTGGCTCTAAGTCCATGTGTGACTAGGGAGTGCATAGTGACTAGGAAGTGCAGAGTGACTAGAGAGTGCAGAGTGACTAGGGAGTGCAGAGTGACTAGAGAGTGCAGAGTGCTAGAGAGTTCAGAGTACTAGGGAGTGCAGAGTGCTAGGGAGTGACTAAGGATTGCTAGGAAATGACTAGAGAGTGCTAGGGAGTGCACAATGCTAAGAGGTGCGGAGTGACTAGGGAAGCTAGGGAGTGCACAGTGCTAGGGAGTGTAGAGTAACTAGGGAGTGCTATAGAGTTCTAGAGACTGCAAAGATTACGCTAATAACAATGTAAGTTTATTTACGTGATTTTTATAGCGCAACAAATACCCTAGGGTGTCTCGTCGCTCTGGAGCTACTAGGGTCAGTCATCCTCTTACTGGTTAAATAACCACGTTTTTAAGAGCCTGTGGAAGCTCATCAGGTTCAGGGCAGTTTTGATGGAATGTGGCAAAAGATTCCAAAGTTTTGGGGCAGCCACCAGGAAACGTCTATCTCCCCAGGTTGCCGTTCTTGTACGTGGCACAGTGAGGAGGCTGGTATTGGCCGATCTTAATTGCCGTCTAGGAGTATACGGCTAAAAAGATTCGGTCAGGAACCTGGGTCCTATGCCGTGTACTGCCTTATATGCAATACAGAGGGCCTTGAATTTAATGCGGCTCTCAACTCTCAGCCAGTGGAGTTGACGAATGGCAAGAGTGGTGGAATTACGGCGAGGGATGCTCAGGAGAATCCTGGCGGCTGCATTCTGGATGGATTGCAGCTTTGTGATGACACGCTTCTGGGTCTGAAGGAAGAGAGCGTTTCCGTAATCCATTTTGGAGAAGACTAAGGTAGAGACCAAAGTCTTCCCAGCTGAGGGAGGGAGATAAGGCAGCAACTTCTTTATCTTTTTCAGAATAAAGAATGAAGAGGAGACAACCTTGTTTGTATGGAGGTCAAAAACCAACTTGCTGTCAAAAATGACTCCCAGGTTTCTGGCTTTTTCCACTGGAACCGGTGGATGGCCGAGCTTTTCCGGCCACCAACTGGAAGACCATTCTGGAGAGAGTTTTCCAAAGGTCATAACCTCGGTCTTGTCCGAGTTAAGCCTGAGACAATTCGAGGCCATCCAGATACTGACCTCCAGCATAGCTCTCTGGAAATTAGTGACAATGCCATTTATTTATCTGTTTTCAAAACCAACACATAAATAAAAAAATTGTCATTAACAATGCCAATAGCTCAAACTTTTCCAAAGGCGAAACGGTTGCATTGAAAATGCTTGTTTAATCCTTACATCAGGATGTGTAATAAAGTTACATCACATACTTGGTAGCCAGTTTTATTTCACTTTCACACTGTTACTTCATTTTTTTGAGCTGCATCCTTCACCCAACCTAGTTTTTTACTCATCATTGTTGGATTTAATACATTTTACACCAGGAAAAAAATATCCCTGAGCTCCTCCACCTCAGACAGGGGGCCGCAGCCCGTTGTGGGACTAGGTTTTCCCGCCACAATGATGAAGCATGCCACCTTTCGTTGGTCGAGGGATTCCGTCCTAATAAAAGGATATCCCAAAGGACACTAAAGGTTTACGTTGGATGCTCTCTATCATCTTTGTTCTCATTCTAGACCCAAGGTTTCTATATAGTGTTATGATCACAGGTTTGAGGAGAAACAAGAGAAACAAGTGGCTGAGGCTTTGAAGCAACCAGCAACCAACCAGGAAGCTCCATAACCCCACACCCACATTTTTCTTCTTTCTCTGTGGATGCGACGATTGGGAAGAAGAGCATCCATTTGGTACCAGTAATAGGAAGGCAGTAAGTGCTTAGACACCCGTGGGGAGGCAGTCACCCGCAGCGCACAGTGTCGCCTGACATTAGGTTGGTGCGGCTTGTGCGTAGGGGGCCCCTGACTTACCAATCCTGGTGCATGTTGGAGCCTTTTTCGAACCTCAAGCTCTATGTTTATGTCTGTGTTTGCTGCTGCTTTATTACTCCCATTATCTCATATGACTCTATATGCTGCTTTACACCACCAGAGACAGCTCAGACCCTGCAGTTCTACACTATTCTAAATTGAATTAAGCTCACAATTCGCTGTCCACTGTATCTACAAGCCTTGCCATCCCACTTGGCCACCCAACCGCTGTCAGCTGACATCTACCACTGAGTCATCATAGAGCTCCTTATCCCTTTAAATTTGAAATTTTTAACTCCTGAAGCCCTGGATGGGGGCCTCTAGGGTACTTGTGCCCCTTCTCTGACACTGTTTGGCTTCACAAAGTTCCAGGAAAGGTGAGGCGGAGTTTACCAAAGATTACCAAAGTGATTCTACACACCCTGCAAAAAACACAGTTGATGGACAGAATGCAGAACAATGTCTTACATTCACCCCAGTACAAAGATTTGGGCCTAAATCCATCGTTTTATTGCACTCCACACCACCCTAGGTCAGACAATGGCTATATGCAAATCAGCCTTGACCCTGTGCCTCATGGGAACAGTCCAGCCCGAACTACACAGCCATGTCTTTCCTAGACCGGAATCAAGCATCCAAGGACCGGTTTCTGGTTATCAGCATTCTTCAGCCTGGATAGCTTGACTCCAGTGATGTGGAGAGCCTGGGACTCGCGTCTGAGCATACCCAGCCCACTCGGGGTGAAAATTGCAAAAAACACAGTTGATGGACAGAATGCAGAACAATGTCTTACATTCACCCCAGTACAAAGATCTGGGCCTAAATCCATCGTTTTTTTGCACTCCACACCACCCTAGGTCAGACAATGGCTATATGCAAATCAGCCTTGACCCTGTGCCTCATGGGAACAGTCCAGCCCGAACTACACAGCCATGTCTTTCCTAGACTGGAATCAAGCATCCATGGACCGGTTCCTGGCTATCAGCCTTCTTCAGCCTGGATAGCTTGACTCCAGTGATGTGGAGAGCCTGGGACTCACGTCTGAGCATACCCAGCCCACTCGGGGTGAAAATTGCAAAAAACACAGAAGACGGCTGGAATGCCAGAAACCGGTCCTCGGAAGCTTGTTTCGGTCCAGGGAAGACATGGCTTGGCAGTTCGGGCTGGACTGTTCCCATGAGGCACAGGGTCAGACTGATTTGCAAATAGCCATGTCTGAACTGGGGTGGCAAAGTGGGCTAAAGAACGGTGATGGATTAAACCCAGATCTTTTGATTGGGTGTGAGTGTTTGATTGATTCGGATGCTCCGTCCATCACCACCCCCTTTTGTACCGCTTTTGGCCGCCATAAGTGTGGCAGGGTATGCTCAGACGTGAGTCCCTTGCTCACTTTGCCACTGGATTCAAGCAAGCCGGGCTGAAGACGGCTGGAATGCCAGAAACCGGGACTCGGAAGCTTGTTTCCGGTCCAGGGAAGACATGGCTTGGCAGTTCGGGCTGGACTGTTCCCATGAGGCACAGGGTCAGACTGATTTGCATATAGCCATGTCTGAACTGGGGTGGCAAAGTGGGCTAAAGAACGGTGATGGATTAAACCCAGATCTTTTGACTGGGTGTGAGTGTTTGATTGATTCGGATGGTCCGTCCATCACCACCCCCTTTTCTACACACCCTGCAGCAGAGTACAGCTGAGTATAATTAGAGACTACACTATGTGTGAAACTGGGGCCAAGACAAGGGCAGGCAAATTAAGGATATACGTGGGGGGGGGAACACGACAAAGAAACTTTAGTGTAAACATTAATTGGTGAGCTACTTCCGGTTTGGCCTTGCCAACAGACATGAACTCTCTAACAAATTTTAACCCTCCAGCTCATTTTAACGCAGAGACATTAGGCACTTATAGACAGAGCCACAACTGATGAATCACCTGCCAGTTCACCTGTCCGTATTATGGCACGCAGTACGCCAGGTGGGGTCACGAGCAACAAAGGGGGAAAGAAACAGTGCCATGAGATACCAGCATCATTCAAAAAAGTTAAGCATAAGCAGCGAACTAATACCATCACAAATTATTTTGCGGACTTTGTGGAAAAAGATCTGGTCGATATTTCTCCTATTGCGCCCCGCTGGTGCATGGAAGCCTGCAAAGTCATCTGGCCTGCCTGATTTGACCCCTGTATCTAGGCAGCCTAAACTACTGGTTTCCAAAGGGGATCACTGAAAAAATATCGAGGGACAAAATATCGACTTGCAAAAATATCGTGGACAAAATATCGACAGTCAAAATATCGAGTTTGTATCTACAAACAGGTAAGTACAAAAATATCGAGTACAAAATATCGTTTACAATAATATAGTTATAAAAAATATCGACTTTATTAAAAACAGTGTTTAATTAAATAAATATTAAAATTTAATTACTAAAATATACTTAAAAATACTTAAATTAACTTATACTAATTAAATAATAAATGAAAATAATAAAAATATTTTTTTACTATCATATTTGTTAAAACATATATATATAGTAACTTACTATAATTAAATAAGATACTATTATATTACCGTACAATACCAGAAGTGTAAAAAATACTATACCCACTCCAAAGAGTATCGACGGTCACATTATCGACTTGCTAAAATATCATTAAAAAACTGAAAACTGACCCTGAACCCTAAAAATACCCCTTTACCCATAAACTGAAAACTGACCCTGAACCCTAAAAATACCCCTTTACCCAAAAACCCAAAACTGACCCTGAACCCTAAAAATACCCCTTTACCCATAAACTGAAAACTGACCCTGAACCCTAAAAATACCCCTTTACCCAAAAACCCAAAACTGACCCTGAACCCTAAAAATACCCCTTTACCCTAAAACTGAAAACTGACCCTGAACCCTAAAAATACCCCTTTACCCAAAAACCCAAAACCGACCCTGAACCCTAAAAATACCCCTTTACCCTTAAACTGAAAACTGACCCTGAACCCTAAAAATGCCCCTTTACCCAAAAACTGAAAACTGACCCTGAACCCTAAAAATACCCCTTTACCCATAAACTGAAAACTGACCCTGAACCCTAAAAATACTCCTTTACCCAAAATTAATCAATATTATTTAATTACCAATTAATTATTAATTAACAATAACAACAAAGTAAATATATTAGCACATTAGCTGTAATTAATTTAATAATTAATATTATTTTTCCCAATTAATTACTTAACAATAACACAAAATTATATATATATTTACCAATTAATTACTAATAAAAATATGTACAAAATTATAATTAATTAACGAATTAATATTAATTAATTATCAATTAAAAATATTTTACAAACATATATTAATTAATTAATTATTATTAAATTACTTCCCACCCTATTCCCCTATAAACCCACAACCCGCTACAGAATTACATTACGCAATTATTATAAAAACAAAATTCATTTAATAAAATATTTTATAACATTAATACACACTTTTCACACATATTATTACATAATAATACACTATAAAATATTATATATTATTAAAAATCGATATTTTTGCTATCTATATTTTATACAGTCGATATTACTTCACTTACCTTAAAAATTATATTTTTGTAGTCGATATTCTGTCCAGTCGATATTTTGTCCAGTCTATATTTAAAAGTCGATATTATGTCCAGTAGATATTTTGGAGTCGATATTTTGTCTGTGCACCTTCCAAAGGTGCAGTCCAGAAGTAAACAACTGATAAGGACTTAATAGCAGTAGCTTCTATGCTCTTTCAAGTACCCAACATGGAGCTGATCGCAATGAGACGTACGCCTGCTGACATGCAGAGCGCAACTCACACATTTTGAATAGCTAAGTGGTGCAGGCATAAGTACACCAGACCCCAAGGATTACTTCCTCACCCCCCAAAGTTTTAGCCAGCAATTAAAGAAGCCCAATGAAATGGTCAACTAAAGATGACAATGATGAACTAGTCCAGGCTTCAGTAGTCTGGTTCTTGAGGGGTGTAAATACAATCCCCGGCTCACACTGGATTCCAAGTCCTTATCAGATTCCAGATCGTTATTGGACTTATTTCTATTAAATGATGAGGATCTGAATAATATGAAATGCAACAACAGCGCAGATACACAACCAAAAGGGAGTCAACAGGCAAATAGCTATATGGGAGATTACCTCCGTGTGGATCCTATCATCACCAGGGAAGGGCTCCAGCTGCCCAACCTATCTGAGGTCTCATGAAAGCCATGTGTGGCACGCTAGACTCAATAGCCACTGCACTGACCTCTCTGTCACTGAAAATGGATGAGAAAACCCAGGTACTCAGGGAAACCCTAAGCACCGTGAACGTAATAACCAGGATCGACCAAAGAATGGCTGGTATTGAAAAAGCTGTGAAGAGTAAGCTTGCCCAGCCGCACTACACCAAGGAAGGTGTGCACCTGTTCTCCCATTCTAAATAAGTTGCATGAGATTTCATATGCTTTATCCTTAATCATAGAGGTCAGCAAGAGCCAGCTCTTAAGTAAGGAGAAGGAGGTGCCAACAAATGTGTAAGTGGGCCCGTCCTCTCCCTCCCCCACAGAGAACAACGTCAATTGTGGTGGATGCAAACAGAAACATGAAAGGAGACTGTTTGGACTTGTTAGAAGGACTGCTCCTAGGGTACACAAAGCCAAAAATGGGTGTATTTAAAAATACCTGCTCCTAATAAAGACCAAGTTAAAATCTAACAGATGAAAAAAAAATGGGAAAAGGACAATGCATGAGGCTTGCGAGAAGGCCATTAAGGCCCCGACCCCTTCCCAACTGCATGGCATCCCTCAAACTCCCTCAATCCATTATCAAGTGTACCGAACCCCCCACTGATCTTGTCTTCTAAGGTCTTGGAGGGAAAAGTGGCCAATGTACTTGGATCGTCATAAAAAAGCCCACAGATATCGCAGTCTAGCAATCGATCACTTTGGCTTCTGCCGTTCACCTACTCCACCCTCCTATGCAACAAACAGTGCAAGATATATAGGCACATTAATAGATTTCCTACTGGCCAGAGACCAATCCAGGTGGCTAGCCTGAAGGCTAATGAAGGTGAAGGAGCTTTGCTCACTGGTCATACCTACTATAAAGCTACATGCATTAAGGATCCTCAAGGCTTGCGTTTACCAAAAGAAACCCTTGACCTCACCTGCCAGCTCAATAAAGCAGCCATACCAGTGTTCACGGAGAGAGTTCTGGGAGTACTACTGCTGCAATGCGCTCCCGGGGAAGGACCAAACCAGCCTCTACCATCAATGGCAACTGAAGCTGCAAGAAGCGGTTTCATGGACAGAGGTGTGACAAAGGATGACACGCAATTAACCAACCATCACTGGACGATAGGCGGCAAGGGAGGTACGCTAGCGCTGGGAAATCACATTCCTATCTCTGTGGCCTTACCAAATCACAATTTTAATATAGCGCACATCGATGCAGCTCATATACAACATCAAAATCCAGAAAAATTAAGAAAAGTGGTAGAGGACGATGATGCTGATCCCCTCCTCTGCATTGTCCCTACTACATCCAGGAACCCAGCTAATCACTTGAGGCCACTCCAGAAAGCCCGTAATAAAATCAAAGTAAGTTGTAGTAAGGATGCTACATTGGCAGATGCTACAGTACCCATTGTTGAGAGCCAGTCCATTCGGGCCTTAAATATTGTCCACCCACAGAGAGTCAAGTTGCTCTACCCGGACGAATGAAGGCCCCAGGGGTAGTGCAGCTTTAGTTTTCACTCCAATGTACCATTCAAGGGGCAATCAAGATACGTTAAATAGGGGGAATATTCTCAAACTGGTTAACTCACTGGCAGGCTCACTCCAAATAATCTCCAATGATCTGCTTAGCATAAGCTTTCTCCCGTGGGGGGATTCACAGGGGAGGGAGCAGAGACTAACGCTGTGGACAAATATGCAACGGCGGACCATATAATTAAGTATAACAAAAACCTGGCAACCTGAGGATTAAAAGTCGAGAAGCCTCCTGTTGAGCGATACACTCCCATGTTTGAGGTAGGCCCTGAAAGGCATCAAAACCCAAGCCCCAAAAAGAAGCCAGATTTTCAGTCAGTCATAAGCTGAGCATGTGGCCCCTCCTATCCTCTTCCACTTGTATAGGACATAAAAATAGGCAGTACAAGTAACCACGATAATCCTAAATGTGGGCTTGAGACCTCTGAATGGCCGGACCATTTACGATAATCCCTCAAGACCAACTTTCCGTGTGGCGAAGCATGCCAGTGTGATTGATTACATCATGATTAACCTGAAGGCCTGGAACCGGGTAATCGATATGTGGGTCGAAGGAGAATAGGGAGTGACTTCATCTTGTGCTTGATCTTGCAGTCTCTCATTTCGAGAACTGGATCCAGACAGAAATGTGCATATGCGTTTAAACTCAGCCTAAGTGGAAACAGGAAACAACTTTACAGAGCACCCATTAAGAGGAAAACAGTAGACTTCTCGACCTACCTGCAGGGAAATGCACTTCACGCAATGCTGAGCATGGAGGTCAAGGGTTTCGGCCTTGTGACAAATCTTTCAAGCTATTAACAATGAAAGCAGGGATATGATAGTTCGAGACTCCTATTATGATTGGTATGACAACTAATGCCTGGAAAAAAAATGAAGGAGGTCAGCGTTCCCCTCAGAAAAAGAAGGATGACCCCAGGGGTGAGGCACAGCTGCTGGAAGCCCAAAGTACGTATAAGCGTCTAATTCGTCACAGAAAAAAAATCAGTGCACTAAGACTTGAAAAGCCCTGCAAAATGTAATCGAACTAAAAGGGGCAAAATAATTCTAGGAAAACATAGGATGGGGCTACACAGGCCTAGGCAAGAACTTGGAGGCCAACATAAGCCCCTCAAAATGGGTAGAGAACACTTTTCTTCATTACACAGAGCAGTTAAGGAGGATGACCCAGAAAGAGCAAGAGCAAAAAGGGAGTCGGAGAGTGCCACAGAAAAGCAAGCTGCAGCTATGGCCCTCCTGCATAATTACTACTATAATGAAGACAACAAAGTTTGTAAAATGTAACTAGTCCAGGCCATACAACATAAAAAATTGGTAAACCCCAGACCAGGCGCCAACAGATGTGTTAAAAAATAGTCTGGACGTGAGGCTGGGTCCTTTGACAGCAGCCCTCAATGCAATCTTATCAGAAGATATAGCCCCAGATTTCTAGAGGTCATCTATAATAGTACCCATCGATTAAACAAGCATTGGAAATGCAATAGGTCTCGCATTAGTAAAGTTTGAGCTATTTGTCTTGTAAATGACAATTTTTTAGGTCTCGTAGAGAGACCTATTGCAGTCAAACCTAACTAGAAAGCTGAGGATTTGTAGAAGTTCACGTGCTCGTGAATGCGCTTCTATCCCCCTGCCTTGCTCTTCAAAGTCTCCCCTTACCATTTGCTCCTGCTTCCCCGCCCACTATTTCACACTTCACGCCCGCCAGGCCGGGACTCGCATTTCTGCCCAGCCCCCCTCCTAGCGCTGCCTTGTTTTCATGGCCGGCCTCCGAGAGCTTCACAGGGATCTGCTTCATGCGTCTGTTAATGCTCGTTTGGGACAGAGTCCTTGCCATTTTTCCGGATCTGATTATATATTTTCTGTTAGTGCCTCTTCAATTATTGCACTTTTGTTTTGATCTTAATGTAGCCATCATGTCCTACTTAAGGACCGCCTCTTTGAGGTGTGCGTCTTCTACATTAGTGGCAGCCTGGGACGAAGCTGTGGAAATCAAGGTGTTTTTTTCACAATATTGGCTGAGCCTGCATGTAGGTTTCATTTTTGGCTCTTTTAGAAACCAGTGTTCACTACCTGACCAAACTGTATAATTGCCATCTCTCAGCAGCACAATAACTTCATCGTAAATGTGGTGAATGCAGGAACACAAAGGGCACTGCACAGCCATTGCTTCTGTGGTGTAACCCCCACTGCAGGCTTTTAAAGACTAAAGCACCGTGAAAACGAAACGCCAGCACTCCAGTTTCTGCAATAAAAGCAGAAATGTCATTAGCGGCGCGTTTCTGTTGTGCTTTTATGGGGCTACTGTACAGAGATGACCTGTAATTGCATTACAGGGTACCTTGTGGGTTGTCCAGGCAGAGAGAAGCCCTGCCTCGCTCACACAAACACGGTAATTCAATTACCGTGAGCCCCCGGGGCTTTATAAACATGATATTAAGCTCTCAAAAGTTTGTTTAATGTTCATTAAAAGGCCATACTCGCTGGCCACTGTATTGGAAATATGGCCCCAAAGTGTTGCATGGACTACCCCAAACCACATGTGTTTTTTGTGCATGGAAGGTCGGTTTTTCCCACACTAGCATCTAAATGACATTGTGTGTTGTATAAACATATGTGAACTTCCAGAGCCCCAACTGTTGTAGGAAACAGGTATATCGAAGATCTATCCTGAAAAGACCGCTTGTCCTTGATTAGAAGTTGGTGAAGGAGCCCCTTGTTCTTAAACCGCTAATAACCACCTGATTTTGCTTAGGCACAGAAGCGGCTCCTAGAGGTAGTCTTTCCCTCTTCAATATCCCTCTGCTTCTTGACATGTGCTCCAAAAGTAAGTGGCGTCTTCCAAGCATATAGAAGAGGTCTCTTTGCTTCTATCAGGATCACTGCATTCTCCTCGGTCGTTCCCCCTGAACTCGAGAACATCTCTCCTACCTTCCTAGCAGCATTAATCACACCAGGCATTTCGCTCTTCCAGGCTCCTTTGATCTGCAATTTACGACTTTCACTGGCTCTCTAATGACACCGAGCCATGTCCTTGCATTCCCCTTACATTGCGTCCATGTTTTATTACTCCTAAGAGATAAGAGGGATGCCTCCTGCTCCTGCTCCTCTGCTTGAGCTCAGGAAGAGAAGCATCTCCACCCTTCATCCCACCAGAGCCGCTGCGGCCCAGACGCGTCGCTCGACTGCGCGTCGACTACGGTGAATGCTAAGCAGTACTGCGAAGAACCCAGATCTTATTTCCTCACATAATAACCCTCTGCTCAGTATACTTTCTACAGTAAAATACTTACTAGGTTGTCAAATCTGAACTGCTTGCTTTTTCACAGTATATGTTGTGTTCTCGCTTCAGCCACATATTACATATGCTAGACAATACGACCTCACTTTACATCAAATATTTTATTCTTGCGAATCTACTCCTCTATTTACATACAGAGCAAAAGAAAACATTCAGGACATTTTACTCAACAAGAAGCGATTAAAATACTTGGTACAAGCCGAAGCCTCTTTCACTTCCTCCACCACCAACATTGTGGCTTCACCTCGCCTTCACTCTGCCGCACTCTCCTGCCACCTCCTGCCACCTATCCTCACTGTTTGCATTTGGTGATGTTCCTCTCTCTCTCCACTGCAAGAATTCCTTCAGCTAACCCCTTTCTTCTTTCCTCCTCCTCATTGGGCTTCCCTGATTTATTTCCGATACTGGCTCCTAATACCCCCTTCCATAGTTTCCTCGTTTACCTAGCTCATTATCTGCTCCCTTGCGCAAGTTATTTCCTATCATAATCTTATTTCCGCCCCTGAACCCTGAAAGCCCCTTGGTCTTGCAACAGACATCCACAAGCAACAGACATCCACAAGCATCAGACATCCACAAGCATCAGACATCCACAAGCATCAGACATCCACAAGCGTCAGACATCCACAAGCGTCAGACATCCACAAGCGTCAGACATCCACAAGCGTCAGGTATGCACAAGCGTAAGGCATGCACAAGCGTCGGGCATGCACAAGCGTCGGGCATGCACAAGCTTCAAGCATTCACAAACGTCAGACATCCACAAGCGTCAGACATCCACAAGCGTCAGACATCCACAAGCGTCAGACATCCACAAGCATCAGACATCCACATGCAACAGACATCCACAAGCAACAGACATCACCAAGCAACAGACATCCACAAGCAACAGATATCCACAAGCAACAGACATCCACAAGAGTCAGACATCCACAAGCGTCAGGCATCCACAAGCATCAGACATCCACAAGTATCAGACATCCGCAAGCATCAGACATCCGCAAGCATCAGACATCCGCAAGCATCAGACATCCGCAAGCATCAGGCATCAGACATCCACAAGCGTCAGCCATCCACAAACATCAGACATAACAGCTCTTCTGCCGGGCCTTCCTTCCCTGTCCATTTTCGTCTCTGAGCCCACAGCAGAAGGTGTGCAGTGTGTTTTATTTATTTTACTGTCCATTTCAAACTGACTTTGTTGGTCAAAAAAGGATAAACGTCTAACTCGCCCCGACTAGAATTAGACCCCAGATACTTCTTGTTGCACGCAGAAATATGTGGTGTAGTTAAGCTGAGGTGCCTTCACTTCATGGCTGGATAGAAAAAAAACTGTAAGGAGGCAGTCAAAGCAATGAGCACACTGGTAGTCCGGCTTCTCAGCACTCACTGTGCCCGCCCGCTCAGAAAGCACAAAACTGTCAGATAAGACGCTTTGCCTATGTGCAGGAACTAAGATCTGAACTCAGGTTTTGTGCCTTTGAAGCCAGAGGCCACATGCCTGCCTCCTTTTGTTTGGTTACAGTGATTAACATCTTAGAATTCATTTATATTAGTATCATAACACAGGTGCTTGAGGGGACGCATTGAAACCTTGAATCAATATTAAAATTGCACACAGTAAATTCCTCGAATACGGGATGTTTACTGTCGCTATCTATCTATCTATCTATCTATCTATCTATCTATCTATCTATCTATCTATCTATCTATCTATGTACCTATCTATCGCCCTCACTATATCTATCTATCTATCGCCCTCACTCTATCTATCTATCGCCCTCACTCTATCTATCTATCGCACCACCACAGCATCACTCAGGGGCACCACAACATCACTATGCGCTACCACAGCATCACTGAACGCCACAGCATCACTCGTCACCACCACATCACTCAGCGCCACCACAGCATCAATCTGTGCAACCATTCAACAACAACTGGTTCAAATATGTTCTCTCAATGTTTCAAGCTTTATTACAAATGTCGCAAAAAGATGTTAATATTTCACTTCTGTTCTTGGATTTTCGGCACAATAAAATACACTGAACATAATCTTTACAAAAGTTATTTACAAAAGTTTAAGCTATTGCCATTATAAATTACAATAACTTTTAAGTATTAATTATTTAAAAAAATTAAAAGCCATTGTTATTTGTAATATCAATACATCTAAGTCCCGTAAATACAACACATATTGCATTACAAATGCTACAGGTGTCACATTTGCAACAGTTAAAACTATTGGTATTGTAAATGACAAAGCTATTAATTTCGCTAATTTCAAAACCAACACATAAATAAAAAATGTGTAATTTACAATACCAATAGCTCAAACTTTCCTAATGCGAGAACTATTGCATTGCAAATGCTTGTTTTATTTGTGTTGGTTTTGAAAATAGCAAAATTAATAGCTTTGTCATTTACAATGCCAATAGTTATAACTTTCGCAAATGTGACACCGATAGCATTTTTAATGCATTGTGTTGTCGGAAGCTCTGGCCGTTATGCCACATCCCTTAACTTTATATACCCACATCTTCGATGCAAATTCATGGTACACCAGATTGAGGAATTTAGAAAGTGCCTTAATATATAAATGTTATTTTTGGCTCTTTTGAAAGTGTGGCATACGCTACCACACATGAAGAAATGCGTCTGAGCATACAAATAATTGCTTGTTTTTCCATTGCGCTTTATACCAAGCTGGAGCTTGTGTGCGAATATGCACTAAACTCTGTTAACTATACAAACCACAGTTCTGTCGCATCTAGGCTGTGCCCTAGTTAATGGCGCTCATTTCTCCATATGCGAAGGATGGAATGCTGTGGCTGACATGCCAGGAGGATTCAGACTCGTGATCTGCAAGTTTTACAACATTCAGTAGACCAAGCCCCTTACTCTTCATAAATGTGCAAGGAAAAAAACACAGTTTAAATTGACCGGCCACGCCATGAAAACAGAAAAGGAAACAATAGTTCCACGTAGTTTCGCGCCCCCGGCAATGACCAACAAAAATGGGTAACAGAATACCATATATGTTGGGGTTCCATTTGGTAAGATAACTGCTGTACCAGCTTTCACTGGATCGGCCTATGAGCGGGAGAAGGGTTACTGTTTCATCTACATGTAACTGTATAAGGAGATCTGAACTGCTTAACAGAACACTGAGAGCAGGCAAACAGATCGTGCAGCTACAAGCACTGTCCGTGTATTTATCTTTTGCATTCTGATAGTGGGTTTTAACACTTAGCTTCATTAACAAATTATGCGTGCTGTGGTAAGGATGGTCACCTCAAATAAACAAGAAACAGGTGTGTTACTTTGTTTTTTTTTTGTTTTTTTAAAACCTTTATTTATTAAAATGCACAATACACAGCGTCTGCCTACAACCCCATCGGGCCGGCCACTATGACAAACATTAAAAGAAGAAAGAAAGACAATACGCAATAGAGGCGGCCATTTAGCGTCCGTTACGATGTGGTGCACAATACAATAATCGACAGGATAGCGAAGGTTTAATTTTATAGTTTTGTCGAGGTAGGAAACAAACAAAAACAAACACATGGTATTATACTGGCGAGGTTCACAGGAGGGGGGGAAAAAGGGAAGGAGTATACATAAACAGGAGCAAGTCTAACGTGGGAGGGGGATCATGGAGAGAATATAGGATATGAGTGGAGAAAGGAACGCCAATCATGGGGAGGAGGGGATAGTATCGGCATAATCAAGTGAAGGGGAACAGATATCGCCACGATACGCATTCCATTGTGCCCAGACCCTGGTCCACTTTTTAGGACGACCCCGTGCCTCATACACCGTCTTCTCACGAAACATGCACCAGTCCATGTTGTCTTTCCAGGCACTGAGCCTCGGTGGTCTATTAGAGCCCCAGAGCTGAGCTATGTCTCGTTTGGCAACCATGTTGCCCAGAGTGACCCAGAATGTCTGGGCAGCCGAACAATCTGTAGGCTCCCACACATTGAGTAGACAGCGCCGTGCCTCAGGAAGGAGGGGGACTCCGGTAACACGTCCCATCACATCATGCATTCTGGACCAGAAAGTTGAGACAACCGGGCATTCCCACAAGACATGAAGAAAAGTACCATCCATACCACAACCATGTCTACACAGTCCATCTGTCGCAAGCCCCATTCGCACCAGACGCATACCGGTCACATACACACGGTGGAGGATCTTTAGTTGGACAAAACGAAGCCGGGCCGGAATAGCCACCTCTTTAGGGGAAGAAACAGCCGACTGCCAATCCTCGTCATCTAATTCGAGCCCATCTGCCGTCCAGGAGGCACGAAGCTTCCCCAGCAGGTCAGCCCTGTTGTTAATAAGTTTCTTATATGTTAACGAAATCGTGCTGTCAGGGACGTGGCCATCAAGGATACGGTCCTCCAGTGGGGATGACTGGGGAATATCAGTCCCAGGGGGAAAGGCGGAAGATAAGGCATGTCGAACCTGCATATACCGAAAATACTCCTTATCATCAAGCTGATATTCCAGTTTCAGGGCTTCGAAGGACTTCACAGTGCCCCTGGCCCAGAGATCCTCCACCTTACTAATCCCAATCATATCCCACCTATCGAACCCTTTCGTCTGCCACAGGTTGCCCAGTCGATCAGAATCATACAGAGGAGTCATAAGCGTCAATTTGCCACTCCAGCCCGTAGCCACAGTCGCATCCTTCCAGGCACGCACCGCACACTTCGTAGGACCAGTGAGGAGACGGATAGGTGACTTTGAGTACAAAGCTCTATTAAAGTTTCCACCGGGCAGTAGGAATTTGTCCAGGGCAAAAGCAGGGGCGGGTTCCGATGAATATGTTATGTGGTTAATTGCGCTTAAATGCGAGGCCCAGTAATATCGTTTGATATCTGGTAAAACGATACCGCCATCGTACCAGGGGAGTGTGAGTTTAGACAATGCGATACGGGCACGTCCGTCCCAAATCAATTGCCGCTGTAGGCTTTTAATCTCACGGAAATAGCGAGCGGGGACCGGGTCGAAGAAATTCTGTAGCGCATAAAGAAATCTAGGGAGCGACATCATTTTAAAAAGTGCCGCTCGCCCCAGCGGGGACAAGGGCAATTCACGCCACCGCCTCACATCCTGCTTGAGGCGACGGAGGGGAGCATAGAGATTCCGATCATATAGCACCGCGGAAACCATGGAGACATAGATCCCCAAATATTTGAAACCATCATCTGCCACCTGAATTGGAAACCTACGGGGCAGCGGTGGCAACACCCCCGCTATGACATAAACACAGGACTTGGTCCAATTGATAACCAATCCGGAGTTCTTTCCAAATGATGTGAGAACGTCGAAGAGCACGTTCAAAGACTTCTGGGGGGAAGTGAAATAAAGAAGGATGTCGTCGGCGTAGAGCGAGACGCGATCTTCCAAATCCGGCGCCCACCGGATCCCTTTATTCGAGGGTTCCCACCGGAGCCACGCCGCTAGGGGCTCGAGCGCCAGTGCAAACAGAAGTGGGGAAAGCGGACACCCCTGACGGGTGCCGCGTCCCAATGGAAATGGGTCGGAGCTTCTGCCATTGACCACAACTTGAGCCAGTGGTTGCTCATACAGGAGCTTCACCCACGCGATAAAGTTAGGGCCAAAGCCAAATTTGGAAAGGGCCGCCCACAGATATGGCCATTCGATGGTGTCGAAAGCCATTTTAGCGTCCAGGAAGGCCACCACCGCTGGCTCAGCGAGAGTTGCAGCTCTCGCGAGAACACCGTGGAGTCTACGCAGATTAAGGGCCGTGTTCCGATGGGGTATGAAGCCGGATTGATCCGGATGAATCAGGTCACAGATTACAGTCAACAACCGATTGGCCAGGACCTTGGCAAGGATTTTGGGTTCCGCGTTCAGCAAGGAAATGGGGCGATAGGAGGTGCAGCGGTCACGAGGCTTGCCATCCTTATGAATGACCACTATGGTGGCCAGGCGCTGTTCAAGCGGGAGGACTCCAGCCTCAAATGCGTCTAGAAACATGGTCCGCAAGTGGGCGGCCATCTTGTCTGGACGAAGTTTGTAAAGCTCGATAGGCAAACCATTAGGCCCCATCGCCTTACCCGAGCGCAAGGATCTGATGGCGAGGGCGATCTCGTCCACCGTAAGGGGAGCTTCCAAAGCCAGTCCCTCCTCTTCCGAGACATAAGGAAGAGCAATATCACGCAACAGTAAACGGGAGTCGGCCTCATCACTATCACTCACTGGGGTATAAACCTTTTGGAAGTGGTCCACGAAACAGTCTACAATCTCACCGGGGTCAGACACACATTCACCAGACTCACGGGTAATAACGGGTACCACACGATTCATTCTTTCAGCCTTATCCAGCCACGCAAGGAGTTTGCTAGCCTTGTCACCCACATCATACAAACGGCCCAGCTGATTCGCGCGCATCACCTTAGCAGCGTCAGTCACACAAGCTTTATAGTCCGCCTGCTTCAATGCCAGAGTGTGTAGGAGCGCAGGCGTGTCAACCCCACCCAGCTCACTTTCGAGTGCAGTGATTTCAGTCTCAAGGGCCAGCACGGCCTCCCTCCTAGTTTCCCGTTCAGCTGCAATAAGAGACAGTGCGGATCCCCGTATGACAGTTTTAAAGGCCTCCCAGAGAACCGTAGGGGAAGTCACCGAACCCACATTCTCATCGAAGTAGCAATCGATAGCCTTCACCAAATCTGAGCAGAGCCGGGGGTTCCGAAAGTGCCAGGGCGGGACAGGGGGAACTCTGTTACCAGGAAGACCACCCACAGAGACCTCGATCAGCAAAGGGGAATGGTCTGAAATACCCCGGGGGAGATGAAAAACTTCCCGCACCAAGGATAGGGTAGAGGTCAGCATGAAAAAGTAGTCTATCCTCAAGAGGCTGCCATGTGCACCAGAGTGGAAAGTATACTGCGTCTGGGTGGGGTGCAGCGAACGCCAAACGTCCACCAGGCCAAACGTTTCAGCCATGTCGGTGAGCCACATCTGGGACTGCGGCAGGACTCTAGGGGGCAGTCGATCACAATCACTGGACATCACAGAATTAAAATCCCCACCTCAGTAGACCATCAGGGAGACCAAGAAGAGTCTTGCCAAGATCAGCATATGTGGTCGCCTGCAGCCCCGGGGGAATATATACAGCCACTATCACAATCAGCTTCCCCTCCCACCTCCCCGAGACAGCCGCATATCGTCCCCGATCATCAAGGGTGACATCATCAATCTCAAGGGCCAAGGAGGATTTAACCATTATACCCACTCCTCGTGAGCCGGACGTAAAACCAGCATGGGCGACCAACCGGTAGCCTCGACGGTCAAGAGCTTTACAGGCATTACCAATCAAATGGGTTTCTTGAAGTAACACAACATCAGGGGCATGACGCCTTATAAATTGCAACACAATGCCACGTTTAATTCTGTCACCCAAACCATTGACGTTCAAAGAGAGAACCTTTATCTCACCCCCCCCCCCCCATCCCAAGAAGTTCGACCCAACCCAACCCCCCCCGGAACCTCAGGTCAAGGATGTACGCAATCAATAATGTACCATGAAAAAGGAATAACAAAAAACACACAACACAACCAAGTCCCCACCAACCACCCCCCAACCATGAACCCGTTACAACGCCCCCGACCCTGCACCCCTGCTGACTAAAGAGCCACCCCAAACTGCAGTGTGCCTGTCGCCCCATCTGATCTACACAAAGAAACCCCAGAGGAGGAAGGGAGTAACTACCCCAACCCGCCCCACCACGGGCATAAACATAAAGCATACGATAAAAGGTACTCTGTAGAGTTCATAATCCAAAACCAGACCTCAGGGGTCCCAATTCAGTCCTGGGCCATTGCACCACCGTCCGCGCCTCCGGGGCCTCCGCTCTCGGAGTCATCCTTTGGCAGCGAGTCCAATCAGTCACTGGCACTGTCCGGTTGATCAAAGAAATAGACGCGCTCCCTGTATTCAATCCGCAGGCGGGCAGGAAACAACATAGCATATTTTAGTCCCAAATCCCTCAAGCGACGCTTTACTCCAAGGAATCCAGAACGTTGCCGTTGCACTTGAGGAGTGAAGTCAGGATAGATTGAGACAGAGTTATTATCGAACTTCAACGGGCCGTGCTTGCGGGCGGCCTGAAGAATGGCGTCTCTGTCTCAAAAGTGAAACAGCCTAGCAATGATAGGCCTCGGGGGTCCACCCGGCTTTACCTGCCCACCCGGGAAGCGATAAGCACGCTCGACCGCAAAAAACTTGCTGAGGCCTGCGGGAGCGAGTTTAGCGACAATTAGCTCCTCAACCAGTAGATCGATCGAGGCAGCACCATTGTCCTCCGGCACTCCGACTAGGCGAATGTTGTTCCGCCGGGCCCTATTGTCGTAGTCCTCCATGCGTTTGGCCAACAGGTCTTGCGAGGAACGCAAATTCCCAATCTACGACTGCGCTTCCGCCATGTCTGTCACCAAACTCGATGCCTTCAAGTCCAGCGCCTTGACCCTCTCGTTTGTTTTGGCCAGGTCGGCACGAATAAGAGTAACATCAACCGCCACCGTGTCAATCTTCGACACGATGGCCTCATACTGCTGACTCATATCGGCCTTGAGTCCCGCAATGGCGGCCAGTAGGTCTTGAAGGGACACTTCCGAGGAGGTCGCCATGTCCGTCTTCGGGTCTTTCAAGCCACGGCTGGCAGCACTGGGGGAACCTCTCGGTTGCGTATAGCGGTCGATCACGTTTGACTGGACCGACCCCCCACGAGTATTGGTCTTCCTGCACTTCTCCAGCTCGGGTTTCGTCGCCATGTTGAATTCAGCACCCCACGGGGTCAGCCCAGGTGCAGATGAAAGTCGGCGATTCTCGACCCCAAAAGTCTGTTTTTTGCAAGAAATTGTCGCGGGCCACTGGGCCGGCACTGCGAGAAAGCGTGTTGCCAGTGAGAACAGCAAACCAGGATGAAAGAGCAGGTCACAGGGAGTCAGGACACGAGAGGGCCAGAAACCGAAAGTGAAAGTGGCACACCATCGGTGAAGCAAATGTCAAGCAGCCGTTGTTGTTGCATTACTGCTCGGCCATCCAAGGCAACAGAGACCCCGGTCCCGTCCGGGGTTAGGCCAGGAAGTTAGAGACGATGTAAAAATGGTCCCCGAAGTCAGATCCCAGCCCAAAAAGGATCGACAGCATCAGTAAGAGTAGCACTTCAAAGGCCCTTCGAAGTGACCAGGATAACTGAAGGATAAATCAAGAAGGGCGGTGCGGGTCTCGGGAGCTCTCTGCTCACGCGACCATCTTGGATGCCCGCGTAGCTCCTCCGTGTGTTACTTTGTTGAATTGACAGCATGTCTGACGTCTGCGGTTTTCATGCCATGAAATGCAGTGGACAGGAAGCGGAAATAACATTGTTTTATTGAAGCCTTGCACCGTGGCTGTATTGTAGTACATGTTTATTTGAGGTGCAACTATTTGTCAATGAAACTTAATGCCGTGATGCTGCTGTTATGTTTTGTTGTAAACGGAGATTGCTAATCTGTCGGGTCTAGATTTTATCGACACTGGGAAGAAGAAATGCCAAGACAGTACACCAGCATTTGAATTTTTGTCCTGCAGATAGCACACCAAAAGCCTGAAATAGATACATTATGCAACGTATGTACATTACCAGCTATATTGCGGAGTGCAGAGGCTGGGGATGGGGTACAGGGTGCATAGGTAAGAAAGTAACAATAGTGTGAGGTGCCGGGAGAGGGAAAGGAACCGGACGGATGAGTGAGAGATGGGAACTGTTTGGAGATGTGAGAGAAATAAAGAGCAGTGGGCGAGGAGTGCAGATTAGGACAATGCGGAGGTAGAGGTGGATAAGGTGGGAAAGAAATGAGCGGGTGATGAAGAGATGGTTGGGGTAGTAATAGGCTAAGTAGATAAGAAGACCGAGTAGTGCTCGAATAGGGGAGAGACAGTGCTTCAAGTGGTTCGGATCCTGTTGGATCGCAGACCCGACAGTAAATAAAATAAAACGAGACACGGCCTGCCGGCCGTGAAAGTGAAATTACGGCTGGCCAGCCGTGAATAATTTGGGTAGGAGCAGCCAGGAGAGAGCAGGAGCGGAGGCGCAAAGCTGGGGAACAGATGGCTGGCGATTTGATGCTGTGCACGCGCATTTTAGCTCAATGCGCTTGCGCATTGACCTAAAAGCGCACGGCACAGCATCAAATCGCCAGTCTAGTTAAACTCTGTTTAAGCCCCTATAGTCTCGCAAGCTCAATGCGCATGCGCATTGACAGGCGAGACCTAAAAAGGGAAGAGGGACGATTGATAAAAAGACTCCAGGCAGAAGGATAGTTGAGTAGCCTTTATTCTAAACTGCTCCTCTCTCCGCCAGTGAAGCACCACATCACAACATTCTAAAGCAGCCTCCTCAGAACTGGGAGGTGCCAACTAGAAGCGTAGGGCAGGGGGGTGGAATGTACCAAGAAACAACCTATGACAGTGACATTAAATGATGGTACTTTGAGCATACTAAATAAATACATATATATGAGTGTCTAAGAATACATTTGTGTATGTGAAACAAAATGAACAGGTTATAACAACGATCCTACGAATTACCGTTCAATCTCGCTACTGGGCGTGTAGGTAAAATCTGTGGTAAGCTGCTGCATGCCCACCTAGCGACCTGGATTGAGGACAATTGTATAATATCTCACCTTCAAGCTAGCTTCCGCAGGGGCCAGAGTATAATTGATCAAGACCTGTGTTTATACATGATCTGTCTAAAGTACATGACTCTAGGGAAATCATAATTTTTTCTGGTTTTCATAGACCTAAAGACTGCTTCTGATTGCATGGACCGGATTATACTATGGTCTATCTTGGAGGAGCACACTGTTCCCAAATACCTATTGAACCTGCTAATTAACCTCCATGCCGGAAACACAGCAGTTGTAAAATATGGCCATAAAAGGGAGTGCACAACCAAGTTTGGCATACATACAGGGGTTAGGCAGGGATGCGTGCTAGCACCAACTGTATTTAACATCTATATTAACGACATAGGGAAGTCTCTCATTGATCATGCACAGGATGTACCCAAACTGCGGAATGACCAAATCCCGATCCTTGTGTTTGGTGATGATGCACTCATTCTATCACTCATAGAACTCTCAATGCACCGGCTAGTGGAAGTATTTGAACTTTTCTGTAATTCTAGGAAAATATCAACATACAGAAAACAAAGTTCATGATAATTAAATCAAAGGCCAAGTTAAAAATCGACCTACAGGATCTACAGAAACCCAACAGATCAGGTTAAAACCTTCTATTAACTAGGCTTCAGGACTGATGACCAGCTTCATAGGGGCGGCCAAGGAACCAAATCCAAAGCAGTTCTCTCCCAACAGGCCGGAGAAATTCAGAGTTATGGGAGCTACTGTAATAATAAATCCTGCACTGACTGCGTATAAAATGAAAGCAGTAGTTGCAAGCTTTTATGGCGCTGAAATTTGGGGGCATGTAAATGTGCACGCCATACAAAAAGTGGAAAATTCCTCCCTGAGGTGACTGTTATACCTAGGTCCAGGGGCACTAATAGTAATTCTCAGAGTTGAATGGGGAATGACTTTTAAGGCAGGCCTCATTGCTTTTTGCACAGTAAGTCACTGGATACGACTCTGGACTACCCCCGCTCTTGCAGAGAACTAAAAGAGCTTGAGGGACATCCTGAGGTGCCTGAATTGCAAGAGCTTGCCTTGGTTCAGACACATAGGGTCTGATTCACAAAGGTAAAGTTAGACTAAAGTCTAACTTTACGAATTTCGATATTCACAAAAGGCATTTAATACTCGTAAATGCCCTTTGTAAATACTGAAAGATTTTATGACTTTCAGTATTCAAAAAGGGCATTTACGAGTAGTAAATGCCTTTTGTGAATACCGAAAGTCTTACAGTAAGACTTTCATCTAACTTTACCTTTGTGAATCGGGCCCATAGAGCATATGCTAAAATCAATAGGCTGTCCAGATTTATGACTTTACCAAAAAAATATGATTAAAGACACTTTACTATAGCTCCTCCGATAGAGGTATGGAAGCGGGGTTTGGACTATTATATGGGACTGGAACGTCCAGTGTTTGCCCGTGGCTGCCCCAGAAAGCACTATAAATTTTGGAAGAGGTGGGCGGAATACAGGGGGCTGTGGCTGGAGCCGCCGATGCAGCAGGATGTAACTGGAGACCAATTGTTCTGAAAACCGGGGCGAGGGTAAGAGTGTATTACCACTATTGTATAGACTGATTAGCTTAGATCCAGGTGGCCATCGTGAACAGGGCTAGGGTGGGACCCGGGTGGGGGTAGTTTTACGGGGTTGGGGGGGTAAGGGTAGTTCAATGCCAATGTTTTATCCTGATTACTGTACTGATTGCTATTCTTTGCTTCTTGATTATATGCTCACAGCCCCTCCGGTGTTCGGAGTACTGTGGATGTCTTGCAATCTTATCTGAAATTACAATAAATTTTGTTCTGAAAAAAAAAGACACTTTACCATTGGTGAAAAAAAAATTCTTGATTTCGTCACCTGAGAAAGGTGCTCTATACCTCAGGTTCAGGCTAGGCACTCTACGGGTTCAAACCTATACCAAATCTTGGTCCAAGGGTAATGGCCAGAAAGCTGATATGCCTGACTGTTCTCTGGGTGGAAAAGAAACTTTGAAGCATTTTATAATACTCTGTGTTAAGTCATTAGCCACCCCCGAAGGCGTTACCTCCACCCCGCTTTTAAAATACTGTACAATGAGCTGTAAGGATGCCCTTTTACTTTGCTATAGGACGGACCAGCCAGAGATTTATTATGCTGCAGCATCATATATATTCATTGTTTGGAAGGAAAGATGACTGATTACAACATAGGGCAAGGACAGTAGCAACCTTAGCGAGAAAAATAACCAAGGGAGCCCATTGTATGCTATGCATGTCCGAAGTATCAGGTTGATGTTTGGAACAATCGGTTATTATATGTCTAAACTGTACTTGCACTCTCTTTCCATAGGATTGGGGGGCGATTTGAGCCCATATAGGTGCCACCTCATACTTGAGAGGTAGAGCAGCAAATATTGCGGACTCTCAAGGTGGTCCAAGGTTGTTTAGGAGTGTTTGGTACGGATATATTTTTTAAAAGCTTTACCTCGCATCGATGCATTTTTGCTGTTCTGCACAAGCGAGTGGTCGAGCAGCAGTCATAGCGGTCTCACAAGGCAGAATAGGTCTATTTTCCGTGCTCAAGTAGAAACAAAAAAAAGCATTTCAGCTGTCTTGCACAGGTTAAGGTTCTAAGGCGATCCAATGTTGTTATAGTCACTAGTCATCGTAGACGACAACCATACTGAGCACTTTACCTGCTTGTTGTGCAGATATATATTTGTATCTAATTTTGCATACGCTTTTCTCTGGATGCGTCAGGATGCGGACGCGACCCTGAGACTCGAACCCTGGTTTCCAGCACCAAAGTCAACAGTCTAGCCGCCAACGAGATTGTAGAAACAATATCCTGAAAACCAGCGTTGTTTATTGTATGTACACGTGTAGTTATTTACAAAATATCCAGTAGATAGTTTAAAAGATTCGGCTAGTTACCGCGTTACGCCATGGCATTATTTTCATCTTCCAATTACAGATGAGTGGGAGGACCAATGCCTTCCGAATCTGGTCATAGTAGCCTATATTTTGACTACAGAAGGGGAGGTCGTTGCCAACCTGATGTGGTTATTTGTCTCTCTCTATGAGAGACTAAGTTTGGTTTTAAAAATAGCAGGAGTGTTCGCGTTTAGTATAGTGTTCGAAATCTCTTGCAATTTTAGTTGAAGGTTTGATTATGTTGTAATCAAGGCAAAACCTGTGTTGTGTTTTAAACTTGTGGCTTTCCCTGCTCATGATTGACTCCATTTAGCGTGTTGAATTGTTGAATTTGCAGTCCAACCTCTGTAGTTTGTCCTGAGGAAAAGTGTTCTTCTGATCAGCATCATTTGTACCGGGACTCCATTGTTTTTTCATTGCCATCTCGTGTCAAACACTTCCACACGACCCACCTGGTCGTTTCTACTGATGCCTGAGAAAAATCTAACTAACACGACAACAGCCATCTTGCAGCCTGCATTTCTGCCCAGGAACTGTCGCACACCCGCCCCCCCCCCCCCCCCCCCGTTCTTGCAGTTCAACAGAAAGCCATGAGACACTCACACCCTGTGTAAATGATTTATTTTCCATCTCCTGCTCCCAGCCTGGTAAACATCCTTGAGACCGTGATCAGGTTATCTGGACAATGGTCTGACTGCTGGGCCTTGATCAGGGTGATTAAACAATGACCTGAAAGACCAGACTTTGATCAAGCGGAGTGAACAATGATTTGTGTACCAAGCCTTGACCAGGACACCATCTGCAAACGTCGTCTGGATCTGGTTATCAACTGCAAACACTGCCCTGATTGAACAATTAACTAACAGCCAAAGACCAGAATGAAAAAGTATAAAAGGCTTGTAAGCTGCGGAGTAAAGCAGCAGCCTCCTCTGTCTTGTTTCTGACGAGCTTGGGACTCTGTTCCATAGCCCGGGCTATTTGAATAAATCTGGGTTCCTCCTGCAGACGAAGGCTTCTGTGTCTCCTTTTACTACGTATGAAGGGTATGGAAGACTTCGTCGATTCCCCCGCAGCCGAGACCCAGTAAGAGGGTTATTCCGGTTCTTCAGTCCCTCTCATTCCTTGGTGACAATTCTGTTTTCCCTCCAAATTTCTCCTTTGCTCTGTGCTAAGACCTGTATGTAAAACAGTGCACTCCCAGCCACCATTTTGTGTTCACAAGCCAGTGAGACCAGCCCCCCTGCCTCCCCCCGCAACAGGGATTTTCTACATCAGAGGGTGCTTGTGTGAGCTATTTAAACTGTATTTACTAGGGCCTGTGCACTTCGTTTTTTTTGGCCAGCAGAGGGAGTAAAGGTTTATTCAAACAGTATTGTTAGATTTCAAGTTAGTGAGGCCCTTACCTGCTGAAGTCCAACTTGTGGATTGAGCCTGTCTGTCTCCTAGGAGATTCTGTACAGTAGAAGCAGCTGCCCAGCCCCCACCCCCAGGCCAACAGACCATTGGCTATTTAGCTCCCAGGCAAGTCTGAGCCCTCCTCCAACACCTGCCCAGGCCCCTTAAGGCCTTGCTGGGTGCACCCCAAATAATTCATTGAGAAGACCTGCCAGAAAGCAACAACCAAACTGGCTCATTATACCCACTCCTGAAGACCAAATCGATGCCCATGCAGACCAAGGTGCGAGCAATCACCGCAATAATTTGACCAACTATGACATACGCTTCACCAGTTTGGAGTGGCTGCCGCCCGCAGCTTCGGAAAGACCTACAGAAACTACAGAGCAAGGCCTTACGGATTGCAGTTGGTGCTCCTATGTTCACACGAACAGCAGACCTCCACAGAGACCTAGGCGTTGAGATGTTGGACGACCATCTCCTAAAATTCAACAGGACATTCTACAAAGGATTGGATCAAAAAGAAAACCCACTGATCAGGAAACTTGCAGACATTTCTACAAATCCATTTGACCGCTACCCGCGGCCCATCGAAGCGCTAACCCTGTGAAACTGAAACAGCAACACAGCATCCAAAAGCTCATCACTGCCTGAAGGCAAACGCCCGGCATGTATGCAAAACTCATCACTGCCAGACTAATACCGCCCCGGCAGGCACCCAAAACTCATCACTGTCCGAAGGCAACCGCCGCGGCAGCAATCAAAAACTCATCCCCGCCAGAAGACATTTTGACAGACGAAAACAAGACTCTGCGATAAAACTTGCTGACATTTCTGCAAACCAAATTGCCTGCAACCCACGGCCTATCACAGCGCTGACCTTGTGATACAACCTCAACTGTGACAAAGCGTCACGCATCAATAAGACAACCTAAACAGCGACTAAAAAACTCAAAATGAATATGGAGTAATGAGACTACCGCCACGGTATCCAAAAACTCCCCACTGTCAGAAGGAATCTGAAAGACGAAAACAAGACAGATGACCCCAAATCATTCTCCTCAATCTTGTGAGTTGCAGCCTACCTGTGCCCCAGATTGCAGTGAGCAGAGTCCAGGAAGTGGTAAGGAGACAGACTAGTGCTGTCTCTTCCCAAGACAAAAAGTTGTTTAAAAAACGATTTTTACTGTCTTTGCCTGTGGTTGTTACAGTTAAAAATTGCAGTCTTAGCCTGCCTGTAATTGCATATTTGATCACCTGTGTTGTGTTTTAAACTTGTGGCTTTCCCTGCTCATGATTGCCTCCATTTAGCGTGTTGAATTGTGGGATTTGCAGTCCAACCTCTGTAGTTTTTCCCTCTCATTCCTTGGTGCCAATTCTGTTTTCCCTCCAAATTTCTCCTTTGCTCTGTGCTAAGACCTGTATGTTAAAACAGTGCACTCCCAGCCACCATTTTGTGTTCACAAGCCAGTGAGACCAGCCCCCCTGTGCCCCCCCCCCCCAGCAATAGGGATTTTCTAGATCGGAGGGTGCTTCAGTGAGCTGTTTAAACTGTATTTACTAGGGCCTGTGCACTTTGTTTTTTGGCCAGCAGAGGGAGTAAAGGTTTATTCAAACAATATTGTTAGATTTCAAGTTAGTGAGGCCCTTACCTGCTGAAGTCCAAAGTGTAGATTGAGCCTGTCTGTCTCCTAGAAGATTCTGAACAGAAGCAGCTTCCAACTCCCTGGCCAGCAAACCTTGTCTAAGGGCGCTGGGACCTTATATGGTCTGCTAGTGGTTGGTACATGTCTACACTGATTGGTGGTTGTATCTGGTGTTTCTATTGGATTAGGGTTAATTTCCTGATTGGTTGGGTGTTTGAGGGTTCTGATTGATTTCTGGGTCTGTGATTCAATCATTGTAGGGTTGGGGCTAGGGTTAGGCTTTCTATTGGAAGTAGGGACTAGGGCTACCTGTGCTATTGGTTGCACGGACTTGTTTTGAGACTACTGGTAGGGCTAGGGACTTTATTGGATGTAGAGATCAGGGTTTTTGAACTGATTGGGTGCTTGGACTAGGGCTAAGATTGGCTGTAAGGTCCTGGTCTCCTATTGGTTCTAGATTTTAGGGCTAGTGTTGTGATTGGATAGTGTTCGGGTTCCCATTGACTGAAGGGGTCACCTGATTACTAGGGCTATAAAAAAGGCCAGGGTTAGGGGGTCTCAGCCCGGGCGTCGAGGTTAAGGGCGGAGAGGACAAGGGCAGTTGCCTGTTAGAGACTGTTAAGGGCAGAGAGGACAAGGGCAGTTGCCTGTTAGAGCCTGTTAAGGGCAGAGAGGACAAGGGCAGTTGCCTGTTAGAGCCTGTTCAAGACTGTTCGAGACTGGTCGGGACTAGGACTAGAAATGCTGCCCTTTTTCTCATATAGCAATACCCAGCCCACACCATCCACATCCACAGAGCAACACACTCACATCAAATGTACACCACGCACAACACTATGCACAGAGTAATCAGCATGCACTACAAACCAAACCACATCTACACACCCTACTATCCCAACTACCACACATATCCATATCACCTACAAACAGTACACAACTCTATCCTATACCACTAACCAATACACTCATCACTAACACAACGCCAATCAAAACCATACATAACTACATCCCATTCAGACACATTCTCCCTGCTGTAATTACACCTAACAGACCACCTTTTATCCCTAACAAACATATAATCATCCTTCCATCAGTTGTCCAACAAACACCCTCCTCTTCCTTCTACCATAATAACACTAACACACAACACACACACTGCACACCACCACACTTTGTAACTCGTGCAACAAACCAGTCTAAGAAAAACACTCTCACCTACTCCATTCCCTCCTACACACAACATACACTCTACTCATAAACACATCACCCCCCTCTACGTCACAACCTCCTCTCACAAACAATACTACACGACCAATTCCATTGCATGAAACATATACATCAGCACCCTTTTTCACTACTCCTCAAAAGCAAAACATTTCACACATACCAGCACACAAGATCTTCAAAGTGCAACACCTCATAAAACTTACCATCACAAAATACAAACATGTACCCACCTTTCAAACCACACAAAGGAACAAACTCCAATGCCAAGCTTTCACTCTTCCACCACACCTAACACAGATACAGCAATACAGCACCTCTCTTCTAACCACCTCTCATCCATTTGAAAATTTAGAACATTACTACATGACCCATATGCTGCACCACCTCCCCTGACTCATACACCTTCCGCCTTGAACACACGCAAAAAATATAAGCAACATGCCACACCACCCAACCTTGCTTCCCCATGTCTACTTCACAAGAATGTTACACCACAAAAGCAATACAGCACTCCAACTCACTCTCAAACACCATCTCCAACACATACACATGCAGACCCATCAAAATGCCTTCTTAGAATGGTGGATGAGGAACACGATACAGAACAGCTACACGATTGCTATCCTAATACAGCTAATACCAGCATTAAAAACACACCTGCTACAAACACACACAATACTGATCACTCTTCTACCTCTTCAGAAAACTACTCAAGATTTGCCTCTTCCCCACATAAGCACCATCGCAAACAGGAATTTACGGCGTGACCCTAGGTATACAACCATTTTTTTCACTGGATGTGTGCCTATCTTTGTGTATTACTTTGTATGGAGGTGTAAAATAATGATGTTGTTGAGAGAAAAAAAAAGAAATCATCTTTGGTCTACATGTACATACTTCCATTGTGCATCTATGTACCTTCCATGTACTTGGATCTGTGTGTATGTTGCTTTTCTCCTGAAAAAGCATATCCAATGCACTACCCTATTTCTCAACCTGTGCCTCTATCAATATCTTTAATCTACATATACTTACCTCCTTTATGTATAATGTAATTATGGATCAATAAATTTAACGCTTTCTTCTGATTTAGCATTTCCAATGCACTACCCTGTTTCTCAGCCTGTACTTCGCTCAATATATCTTCTAGCCCAACCTTCTGACTCATCTCAAACTTCTTCTACTACTCCTTCCAATGCACTACCCTCTCATCCTATACATCTATCAATATATCCTCTACATCCACTCTCTCATTTATCCCAAACCCCATACCACTACTATGATTGCCAAAATAACCCTTTCTAGACTCTCTCCTAATCTACCCCTGCTTGCATCATCTGACACCTCTTTTACTATACCGATCCCACTAAAACAAACCTTTCTAAACTCTTCCCGCTGAGTCCTCCCCTCCAAAACTCCTTTTTACTCATGCAAAAGCCTCCTCCTACTGCTAAGATCTAAAAAAAAATATATATATCCTTCACTCTTATCCTCCCACTATCCTTTTCAATCGAAATTAACAGACTAACATGTTCACTTCTCAAATTACATATTAAACTATACTAATATACTACCCAAATAACTTAATAACATATCCACTACTCAAATTACTTCATATTTTTTTTTACTATACAAATTTTCAACAGTAATCCTTTATGGGTTCCGGAGTGGCGTGCTACTCGCCAGAAAAGAACTTCAACACCCATCAGGGGTAACAAGTGCTAAATGAATGCAAATATTTCTTCCCCTTTTATTCCTCCGCTATCCTTCTCTCTCAAAGTAACTGACTAATATCCACCACTGAAATTACTTTATATTTCACTATATTAATTCACCACTAATCCTTTGTAGGCTTCCTGAATAGCGTGCGTCAACAAGCGCTATATAAATACAAACCTTTGTCCTCCTCTATCCTTCTGCTATCATTCCAAATCCAATAAACTGACTAACCTATCCACCACTTAAAATGTACTTGCATGTTTCACTATACTAATTCATCACTAATCCTCTATGGGTCCCGGAGTAGCGTGCTACTCGCCGAAAAAGCGCTTCGACGCCTCTTCAGCGGTAGTAAGCGCTATAGAAATGCAATTACAATACTTTATCTATCTATCTATCTATATATATATATATATATATATATATATATATATATATATATTCGAACACCTTTTCACTCCAATTTAGGCTGAAAAACAGGCCAGCACACAGGTCTCCGATTCCAGAATGTTTTATTGCAACCCCCATCACCCCTAACAGAAGCGTTTCGCTCGGAACGAGCTTCGTCAGTGTCAGTTTGCGTGTTTGTACTGGCGCCATTTTAAAGACAACTTCACTTTGCTGTGCAACAACATAAAAGAAGGTGTAATACCTTAATGCAACCTTCGTGGCGGCCATCTTATAGTATGTTACTTTAAACATAATGTTAGTGTCTTTCTTTCTGGCGTTTCTTAAATAAAGTGCTCTAGTGCATACCCTTTTTAAAAAACATATGACAGCAGACTGATCATACATCACAGTTAATATTCACTTTGAACATTGCTAAAGTGCATCATTGATTTTGCATTTGTTCTGCATTTATTATGCCCTGAATGGGCATATTCATTATTGTGTAATAGTCTTGTAGCCCTGAATGGGCATACGTTACTTCAAGTTACTCGGTAATACAATGTCATTGCTTTTGCGGAGTTCATTAATGAGTTTTGCTGGTTTTTGTCTCTTCCGATGATTAAACAGTTCTTACGATTCATTGTTTTTTTATATTTTCAAATCTAGTTCTATCCAGTGTCAGATGGTTCAGGCATTACAAATGGACCCTCATCTCCTCATCGTTGTTGAGCCCCCACGGTGCCATGGTCTTAAGATCAATTATGTACTTTGATTCCAGAGTACGTAGAGCTTTTGTTCTATCACCCCCTCTTTCTGATCGCTCTACTTGGTCGATACAGTAGAATTTCAACAGATCCCTGTTGCTTTGGTGTGTTTCTGCAAAGTGGCGTGCCATCGGATAGGACCTATCGTTTTTTGTTATGGCACGCATATGCTCCAACAACAAAAAAAATATATATATATATATATATGAAAGCTCGTCACACGTCGCAGAATCACACTGCCAGATTACAAAAATGACGAAGAGTGGACCCAAATGTTGCTGGTGCAAAGCGTGGTTTATTTCATAGATGCCAGCGCTGCCGCCATGACGCATTTCGCCTCCAAGGAGGCTTGATCACATGAAAAACTACTAGCCATAGCGCAGACAATTTAAAGTGACAGTGCAACATGGTTTACAATGAACATGGTAAAAATACTGTGCAAAAAACGCCATGATCCCAATATCTTTAGACAATGCTAAAAGATGGAATTAAAAACTGTCTGTGAATATAAATAGCTTTAAAAATTGTCAAATAATTTTTAAAAACTATGTACAAGTGATACATCTATCATTTACATTTAGAGAAATGTTTTAGCATTCCTAAATAAACATGACGACAAAATTTGTCTATGTAAGGAAATCGATAGACCATATAATAGTATCATCTGTTGTACATGTCAGGGTAAATTGATGTCAGATTTATCCCTTCTATAAACAAACAGTTTGCACGATATTAGACAGAGGAAAACAGCGTAAGTTTTTATAAGCTGGTAATAGGACCAAGTAGTGCATAACTCATGTAATCTGATTAGAACAATTCAAATAAGAATAGAGCACAAGGGGGACGCCGAGTTGGTGGCTCCCCCCCCCTCGTTGCCTTGCCTGGCCATTCCGAACTTCATCGCTCGGTGGCGGAGACTGACTCCAGCGGAGCGGTGGCGCCGGCGGGTCCCCCCTCTTTTGGTGGCCCTCATTTCAGCATCGAGGTTGCTGTTTGGATGCTTGAGGGGGATCCCACGGGGGCCATGCTTGTGAGCCCGCCCCAGGGTTCCGAAAAGACAGCGCTGTAGTCGCAAAATGGCGCCTGATGCCGTATACTGTGGAACGCCCTGGGATGTTGATCCTGTACCTCTGTACAGTGCTGGGGCCTGCACTGGGGAGCGTGAACCCACGATTGGCGACGTCCTATGAGCGCTGAAGATTTGGCAAGTGACCTTGGCCCGGGATTCTTGTGTGCAAGACAATGTGGTGACCGCCATTGCTCCCGGGCCGTCTCTCAGAGATGCGGATGGGCCCGAGGTGGTTGCTGTTTGTTTTCCGCATTTTGGTAGGGGTAGCCATGCCTTGGTTCGCATGCGGGAAGATTTGCTGGTGACCATTAACACTGATGTACATGACTGCCGTAAACAGCTTTTGCATTACCGTCGGCGGAGTAGATCCCACGGGTTGCTCCCATTGACCGTTCAGCGGCTGCTCCACGGCCATCTCTCTCCGTTTTGTTTTATGCCCGCTACTTCGACATACATCGTGGCGATAGCTAAGAAAGGACTGGGGTGAGCCCGGTTCTTAATCCGGAGGACTGCTGTTCGGTGCACGGAGTTATGGACTGCCCCAAATTGAGATAATTTGTTGAACCCTTAATATGTATGGCTACCTGAAAACATGCCAGTTTCGTTCTGGGCTGTACTACTTGTTTGTATGGGCAGGGGGTGGGGGCCGTGCGCCTTGTTACATGGTATCCTCCCCACTGGCTTTTCTTTTTCTCTTTTTCTCTGTTTTCTTTCCCTTTCCCTATATTATCTCATTCTATATTTCGGGTTCATGTTTAGGGCGACAGGCACGCTGCTGGGGGGGGTAGGCCATAGCCTTCTGCAGGGGTGCAGGGTGGGGCGGGTGGATTGGGGTCTATTAGATAGTTACTCGTTTCTATGGCTCTTTTGTGTCCTTTTCTTGGGTCTCCATGACTGTGCGTGATTCCCGCGGGGTGAGTGCCTGTGGGGGGAGGATTGGGTATTCCTATATAATATGGTACTTTCAGGTTCTGCTTATCCTGACTTAGCCGCCCCGCCCCTAAGAATGTTTGCTGTCTGGATTGTTGATCGCCATTATAGCCGTGGGGCGGGTACAGTAACGTGGAGTCCCCTTTCCCTTTTTTCTAGTACTTTCGTTTCTTTTACTCTCCGGGTTGGGCTGTATAATGATTGCGACTTTATCCGTCTCGTTGATAATTTGGTTATCATGCGAGTGATGTTCTGCTTGTCTTTGGGCACATGAGGTAGCGGGTGGACACTGGTCGAAGAGGAATTGCAAGGGCATCTATGGCTTGAACGTTTTGGACTATCCTGATGACAGATCTATGGATTCCCTATTATAATGTTGTTGGTTCGGATCCCCACCATGTGCACCACGACGCTTATTATACAACCGATCCTTTATTCTTTAATATAAAATTAACCTTCTGTGATCCTGTGCCGGGGGGTTACACTCAGTTAGCCTTCTGGACTCACAGCATTGTGTAGTATTGCGTAACTACTCCGTACCTTTTATTGATATTGGTGCTTTCCAGTTTGTTCTGTGGTCGGCCTCTGGGTTGTAGGCCCGTATTTGTATGCAACCATCTACACAAATAAAGGTTTTCAAAAAATGAAATAAAATAAAAAAGAATAGAGCCCAAGTGGGCCTGCCACAAGAAAGTGCCTGCTAGAGCATATAAAGTGCAAAAAACAACAGATTCCTGATATTTACAAAAGGATTAAAAGATTTTTTCAAAGTATATCCAAAAGAGTCACCACATTTCTCAGTATTATCCAATAAAAAAGAGAAAGATTTGATTAAAACCAGGACAGTTATTGACATTATCCGGACAGGTCTTATGGGCATATTGTCTGATCCTAAATACAGGTATAGAGATCTTCCCTGTCATTTAATCCATTCGTTTTTTTTTGTGTTGAGCTCCAGTATATATCTGGTTTCAAGGAGACGGAGTTTGGCCTCACGGTCACCTCCTCTCCTTGATGCCTCTACTGCATCTATTACAAAATACTGGAGCTGATCAGGTATGTCTTGATGTTTAACTTCGAAGTGCCTGGCAACCGGATAATTTTGGTTGTGTCCCGAAATTGCCCGTATGTGTTGGAGTATCCGTTTGTGGGCGGGCAGTTTGGTACTGCCCAGGTATTGTAGCCCACACGGACACTCCAACACATAGATAGCAAATTCCATTTTGCAGGTGAGCCACTTGCTGATGGCAGTAGGTTCTTTCCGGAAAGGGCTCTTAAAATGTGTCGTATTGCTGCCGAAACGCCAGGCTTTGCATTGAGGACAAGTTTTAAAACCCTTTTTGAGTGCCATCCAAGTGCTCGAAGCTTTAGGTTCAATGGTATTACTGACCAATGCTTTAGACATGGAGGGAGATTTACGGAAAGTTAGCATAGGCTTGTTACTCACTTTGTGCCCGATGATAGGGTAGCTCTGCACTAAATTCCAGTTTTTATATATGATTTTCTAAGATCACCATGCTGACGATTGTAGGGCAAAATAACACGTGGGGAAATTACTTGGGCCCCAGTCTGTTGTTGGTCATCCTCCATGTTGGTTCTATCTTTAGGAACTAAAGCTTCTTGTCTGCTAACAGAATTAGACCGCTGAATAGCTTTCACCAGACTGGTGTTGGAATAACCTCTGGCAAGGAAGCGCAATCTGCAAGCCTTCTGTGCAGCCGCACATTCAGTTTCTGTACTGCAGATTCTTCTGATCCGGAGCATTTCACCGAAGGGAATGCTCCGGATCAGATGTGCTGGGTGTTGACTATTAGCGTGTAAAATAGTATTACCCGCACTAGGCTTCCTGTATAGTCTGGTGCACAATGTACTGCCTTCCACAAATACCTCTACATCTAGAAAACATATAGAGATGGAACTGATGGTTTCTAAGCCATAAGATAATTAAAATGGATAAAATACATACAATGATAAATAATGACTAATGGTGCATCTAAAATACGCCTATCCCGGTGTACCTAACCTAGGTCTAGTACAAGGAAAGAAGTAAGTGAGGTGTCGCTTGAGTTAAATAGTTTCTGCCAAGAATCTATCCAAGAATTCTCTAAGGGTCTAATCAGCTTTGTACCTTGGTTATAGAATGAAGGAGGTCTTGTATCTCTCTCTCAGGATCTCCCAGTAACCCGCAAGGGTAGCAGGGAAACATTGGAGCTGGATTTCTCGGCAGGAGAAAAGACAGCGTCTCTCTCGGTGCGTCAGCTGGAGGGTCGGCTTCCTTCAGCACTCGCTACAGCAGGGCGTCGGGCAAGTAGTTAGTCGATCTGCTCTAAAACACTGTGTGTTTGCTAGGGAAGATGTGGGCATATTTATACCTGGAAGGTGCCGAGTTTGACGTAAGGGTGGACATAATAACGTCACTAAGAACTCAAAGTTCTTTACACGCTCCAGGAGTTCAGGGACAAATCAATACTGAAGCAGGGGGGGAAGTCCCGTACTGCTGAAGGCTGGTTGTCTTCAAGAACTCGTTGTACTCTAGGAGCTTAGTGGAAGTAGCCATGCCGTATTTGGACTGCATTGGCTGTGCCTAAATATGGTTATGATTCTTATGCCTATATAAGGATATGATAAGTTATACCTATATATGGGCATGAATCGGGAAAATTACACGAGCCCTAGATACGTTACAACAGAAGATTAAGGATTGTTGATGGAAGCTTGTCGTTTCTAGAGTGGCAATTGTGGCAGTACATTTTCGATGCAGTGTAGTATGAATTTGATTTTCCTTAATGTAGATCTCAGTATCTAGGAATACTTTTCGTTCATTATTGATTTCATAGCCGACCTTTAAATTTGGAACACTATTATTGATGATTTCAAAGTATTCCAAAAATTCATCTCTGCTGCTATCCTAAATGATGAATAAATCATCAATGAATCTTATCCAACTGATGACTTTATTCAAAGCCTGTTCGTTACTGTTGTTCCATGCCACTTCCTTCTCCTACTATCTCATCGCCAAACAGGCATAACTGGGACTAAAGGAAAATCCCATGGCAGTCCCATTGTTTTGACAATACACTTTGTCATCAAATACAAAGATGTTTTTTGACAAGCATACTGAGATCATATCGAGAAGCATTCGATTGTGGTCTCCAAATTGTATTTTTCTCTCTTGTAGGAAAAACTTGCATACATTGAGTCCGATGTCATTCCCTAAGTTGGTATAGAGGGATATGACATCCATTGTTACCAGTTGATATGACCACTCCCAAGGGGTATTTTGTAATCATCTTAACAAGACACTTGTATCCTGTATATAAGAATCCAAGCATGTTACAAATGGATTTAAAAAATAGTCAATGTAATTTGCAACTGGTTCTAGGAGAGAACCCGTTGCCGATAAGATCGGCCGTCCTGGGGGCATCTTCTGGTCTTTATGAAGTTTCGGCAAGAAATATATTGTATCTGTGACTGGATGGGTTACTGTTAGATATGCTCTTTCCTCTTAATCAATTAAGCCTTTGTTCGTCCATTCTAAGAGCTTTTCATCCAATATTTCTTTGATTTCCATTGTTGGATTTCTTTTCAGCCTATCATAGTGTGCAGTATCTCTTAGTTGGCGGTGTGCTTCAGTGACATATGCTGTTTTTTCTAATATCACAATATTTCCGCCTATCTTGATCTCAATTTGATTATCAGAGGTTAACTCCACCAGTGCTATTCTTTCATTTTTCATAAGGTTATCTCTGTATTTTGAGCCTTTTAATTTATACAGGTCTTGAGTTACAGCTTCTTGAAATAGGTCGATCTTATTGCCTGGGGTTAATTGCGGATACAACTTTGATTTCGGTTTCTTGCCACTTAGACCAGCCCCTTCTTGCTTACATGCTACTTCCAGGGGGATCTCTTGACTTCTTTCCACATTTAAACTCACCAGATTCATGAAGCTCTCTGTGTCTTTTACCAATAGGGCCGGCATTATTTTTGTCTCTTTAGTATTTTTTGGAGGTTTCTCTTGTTTCTCTGCAAAGAACTTTGCCAGTTTGATTTTCCAACTACACAGGTAAAGGTCTATCCGCACTTGAGCCAAGTCCATCCTTTTGGTTGGACAGAAGTTGATTCCCTTTTTCAATAACGCTGTTTCTGTCTCTGAAATTGCTCTTTTGGATAGATTTACTACCTGGAGTTCGTCCTTTATTGGTTCTTCCACTGGCGAATGCTTCGGGTTTCCGTTCCTATTTTTTCACTCTCGCTGGTGCTTGTGCCTTTTTTCCCTTCTTTTCGGTTTCTTGGGGCCCATCTGCGTCCTCTCCCCCTTCCTCTTTGTTGTGGATGGGAGGTTTGATTTTGTTCCCATTGTCTTTGTTGCAGGACAAGATGCATGTCTCCTAAAAAAGATAGTTTACCCAAATCGGACGATGCTCCTGGCTCTCCTTCACTGAGGTCTGTTGATACCAACAAGGATGCACTACTGGATATGCTCATTGAGCTTGTTGTAACTATTTGGTGTTTTAGTGTATCAAAAGTTTTTGAGAACGTGAATATGCGTCCTTCCGCAAAATCCGTAGCATCTCGGATACATTTTTGATGTTTACGTTCTCTCACCACATCTTCATGTTTCTCCACTTGAGTTTCTAAATCTTCTCTGAATTTAGTCATTTCTGTTGTTAATTTTATTGTGGCAATCTCTTTTTCCGCTTCATGTAGTTGTTCTTTTATTTTTGCCAATCCTATTTCAATATGTTTCACTAGGATCGCAATTATTCCCGACGATGAATTGAGAATAAACTCTCCCCACTCCTGTAATAATTCATTAGAGGTATCTGATGACTCGGCATCGACATTATCCTGAGACCCCTTGAGCCCCGTTGTACCTCTAGGTATTTATTTTAGGGTGATCAGCTCCCATTATTTATTTATCTCCTAACGGCTCAGTCTCTCCCATGTTCTTAATTTTGACTTCGCATCCGATTTTATAGGCACATTGGTCGCGCTTGTTTCCTTCTCCACATAACTCTTTTCAAACATTTGTGGTAACAATGCATTTAGTTTTGCTTCTCTTCTCTCCATTTTTTTTGCCGCTTTTAAATTCAGTTTCATGCCACTTATTTTTCTCCTCTTTAGATTAATTACGACCACGGTTAAAGTTCAAACAACTTCCTTAGCTGCTTTACCGCGCGTTTCCTCATTGAAACAACATTGCGGTCATTTTTCTCGCTAGAGTTGTTCATCTTTAACAGCAAACTGGCTACTTGCTCTCGTGCAACTTTATCAATTAGCTTCGTATTTTCCGAACACACGCTTACCTCGAGCTTCAGCTACAGAGCGGTGTGTATTCTTCTGTGATAAAGCTTTCTTGCAATCCGCCAGTGTCTACTGCTCACAGCTTTTGCCAAATGCTCCAAAGTGGTTCCAATCACCATTACGGCAGCGCTCAATCCATGTGCGGTCCCCTGCAGCTGAACCACACTGCTACCAATTTCCACACAATCCCTCTAGCCAGAGGGACAAACGGGTCGCACTCCCGTGTTTGTTTTACACTTTTTCTATATACCGAAACGCGTTGATCTTGAATTGCCCTTTGCCACATTGAGAAGAATGTAAAGAAAAGAAAAAGAAAAACTGTAAAATGATCATGGGAGTGCGACCCGTTTGTCCCTCTGGCTAGAGGGATTGTGTGGAAATTGGTAGCAGCGTGGTTCAGCTGCAGGGGACCGCACCAGGATTGAGTGCTGCCGTAATGGTGATTGGAACCGCTTGGGAGTTATATATATATATATATATATAGATATATATATAGATATATATATATATATATATTAGTTAATTGGTTAGGAAAGATTATATAACTGTGCAACCAGCAGATAAAGTGCTATATATATATATATATATATATATATATATATATATATATATATATATATATAGCACTTTATCTGCTGGTTGCACAGTTATATAATCTTTCCTAACCAATTAACTAATTAGGCAGATAAAGCTCCCGAGGCCTAATATTCCTAATCAATCAGATGGCACAGTTAAGAATCACTTATAGCGTTCTTATTGGCTTATGGTATAGCTACAATTCTAAAGAAACTAGAACAAATGTTCTAGATGCTGTGTGCACGCTTGTGCCCAAAGGCTGCAATATTCTCTCATACAAACAGGTGTAGTACCAATAATGACAACAAATTAGTAAATTCTGAAATCCGTGTAAAGCAGTAGTCACTTAAATGAGAAAAGAAAAAAAATGACACAAGGTTTCTATTTTGCATTCTGTATTTTGTTGAATCACAATGATTTTTCACAAATTTCTTAGAGCCACATTTATGATGTCCAGAAACAACTTCAATATATATTGTGTCCTTCTTTATGTTAAAAACCCCCAATGCATTTCAGGTCTGATAGAACCTTCTTCAGGGGTCACTACAATCATAAAGAAGATAGAATGCCTAAATAAACTTTTTCATAAACTTTCTGTATTTAAAGTCAGATTAATTTCATAACTCATCAAAAGGAGAGAATGAAATTGCTAATAAAGCAAACAAATCCAATAAGTTATTGCCCCGATAAACAAGAAGTGAAGAATAAAATTAAACTATAACAAGAAAGAAACATGCGGCACTGAAAGCTTCTGTGCCAAACCACCGGTGACCTCAATGATCTAAACATACACATTCAAAAGACTAAATTCCCCAGCATGCAACTAGGGGTTGCGCTTGTGATTGTGTCTGCATGCACTTTTATCAATAAACAGAAGAATCTTATGCTTGCACTATTGCATGCTGCTAATTTTGCACCACCAAAGTGAATTCTGACCTTTGGATCAAAATGCATCTATTTTTGATAATGGCATGCGCCTCAGAAAGACCAGTTCTGGAGTTAGAAAGAGAGGACTCTGAAGTTACAAATAGAAATGTTCGTTAATAGTCTGAGATTGGAATCAGAGAAATTATGCGATTAAACTCATATTCCACATGCCACAATGCTTATTGAAGGACTCTTGAGGAAGAAAATCATCAACGCCTTAGGTGTTTCAAAGCGAGATGGTCCGAATCAATTTCTAAAAAATGTGTTTGTACTAGTGAGTCAATTAAAGAATGATCTGTACACTGTTTCTCACAACAAAAAGCGCAAAGAGGTACTAAAATACCACTTACCGGTCTGAAAGACGTGGGAGTTGGATCTTTTGGTCGTGACTGGTTTATGCTAGTAATGTTTAACGGGCATGTGGGATTATCAGTTGAAGGCAGCCCTACTTGTGGGCAGATGTGCGTAGGCATGCAATGAACAGACTATTGCGACCCACGTTGTACGAAAGATGGTCTCGTATAAATTCTTTCCTCAGTAAAAGCATATCGGTGCAGTACAAAATGCAGTCTATGTGATGTATTTAAAAGCCTGTTTGTTGGTTAAGTTTCACTGAAGAAATATAGAATTACACATGAAAAATGTACAATTTAAAATTAGTAAGCTCTTACCAATGGTTTTTGACATTAAAAGCAATTATCTTAATGGATTCACAAGGTCTACTATTATCAAAAGAAGTAAGTGCTGGAAACATGCCTTTCATAGTTCCAAACTGAAATGGATAACAAGTGTGACAACGATAAAACAAAAACCATAATGTTGCGTTAGTAACAATAGTGACCGGTAATATCACAATGAAGCTTATGATACCACTCTGTTACAACTGAAGTTCACAACCATATGATTCAGGGAAAACAACATGATAAAATGGAGCTTGTTATATTGCTCTGTTACAACGGAACTTCACAACCATATGATTCAGGGAAGAGAACATAATCCACAGCCGGATAGATTCAAAACACCATAAGCCAAACAGATGTTGCATGCTAAATAATTGTGGAACTGCCTGTTAACTGACTGGTGATTCCATGTTATGGAAAACATACTTAGAATGTGATAGCTCCTGTCTGTTGGATAGTTTTAAGTAATTAATTTCCTTCATCCTGCTGTGTTTGTGCTGCTAAGAGAATTATGCTCATGTGTATATAGACTCTTGTACGTCTTGCCTTCAACCTGAATATTCTGTATGAAAGACAGCCACTCTCTATAGCAAACAAGAAAATTCCAATTTATCATTCAGACCCTTCGGTGATAGGGTTTCCATACATTTAATTCAATACGTCTCCCTTTGAGATAGGAATTTGGAGGTGTCTCTTCCTGGTTTCTCTAAGACTTTTTCCAGAATTGTAAACAGCAATTGACCAACATTGTGTCCTCTGCTGAACCAATGGGTCGCCAATGGAGAGTTGAGATTCTTAATGCACATCGTACTTTGGTGTTCCACCATCCGAATCTTAACTTTATGTCCTATTTTGCCTATTTACTGTAATCCACAGGGACTTTTGATGACATAATTTTCACAGTTCGTGTTGCAATCAGATGTATGTTTCAACAAAATAGGTTTTCCTGTTCGTGGGTGCGAGATGCTAGCTCCCTCCATCACGCTGTTACAATGTGTGCCATTGTGACATTTTGCCTTCTCTTTGTGGGATATTCAAGATTGTCCTTTGAGCGGAGACCGAATTTCTCTCAGATTGGTTGTTCTAGCATATGCAAAAAAGGGTGGTGAAGTAAATAAACCCTTGAAATCTGGTTCCGTTTGCACAAGTTCCATCTCTTCAGGATGATAATCTTTATAAATGTTGGATTTTGTTGAAAAGGTTGATACAAATACCTCTCTTCTCATAGATTCTTTGATTTGTTTTTCTAGAAGTTGCGTCCTATCTAAGGCTTCCACGTGTTCCATTGCTGCGCCCACAATCTCTTGTAGATATCCTCATTGAAGAAATTGATTTCTGTATTGTTGTACGGTTCCAGTGTATTCTTCTTGTTCAGATTGAATGCGTTTAAAACATATGTAGTATTAAACGCGTTACATCTGAAAAAGAGGAATACACTGTACAACAATACAGAAATCAAGATCACAGAATATATGAAAAGAGAGGTATTTGTATCTACTTTTTCAACATCATTAAGAAGATCATCCTGAAGAGAAGGGAACTTTTGCAAACGGAACCAGATTTCAAGGGTTTATTTACTTCACCACCCCTTTTTGCATATACTAGAACGAGTAACCTGAGAGAAATTCTGTCTCCACTCAAAGGACAATCTTTAATATCATACAATGAGTTGACAAAATGTCACAATTGCACACATTGTAACAACGTGATTGAGGGAGCTAGCATCTCGCACCCAAGAACACAAAAACTTATTTTGTTGAAACATACATCTGATTGCAACACGAACTGCATACTTTATGTCATCAAAGGTCCCTGTGGATTACATTATGTAGGCAAAACAGTATCTAAAGTCAAGATTCGGTTGACGGAACACAAAAGTACGGTACGCATCAAGAATCTCAACTCTCTTCTGCTTACCCATTGGCTCAACAAAGGACACAACATTGCTCATTTGCAATTTACAATTCTAGAAAAGGTCTTAGAGAAACCAGGAAGAGACATCCCCAAATCCTTATCTCAAAGGGAGATGTATTGGATTAAACATATGGAAACCCTATCACAGAAGTGTCTGAATGACAAATTGGAATTTTCTTGTTTTCTATAGAGAATGGCTGTCTTTCATAGAGAGTATTCAGGCTCAAGGTAAGACATACAAGAGTCTAGATACACTTGAGCATAATTCTCTTAGAAGCACAAACATAGCATAATGTAGGAAATGAATTACTTAAACACATCCAACAGGAGCTATCACATACTAAGCATGTATTCCAGAACGTGGAATCACCAGTCAGTAAACAGGCAGCTCCACAATTATTTAGTATGTAACATCCGTTTGGATTATGGTGATCTGAATCCATCCGGTGGTGCATAATGTTCTCTTCACTGAATCATATGGTTGTGAACTTCAGTTGTAACAGAACGGTATAACCAGCTCCATTATATCATGTTCTGTTCCCTAAATCATATGGGTGCGAAGCTTCATTGAGATATTAACGGTCACTATTGTTAGTAGCGCACCATTATGGTTTATGTTTTATTATTGTCACACTTGTTATCCATTTCAGTTTGGACATATTAAAGGAATGTTTCCAGCATTTACTTCTTTTGATAATTATAGACCTTGTGAATCGATTAAGATAGTTGATTTTAATGTCAGAAATCATTTGCAAGAGCTTATTAATTTAAAATTGTACATTTTTCATGAGTAATTTTATAATTCTTCAGTGAAACTTCACCAGCAAACGAGCTTTTACCTATATCACATAGACTGCATTTTGTACGGCACCAATATGCTTTTACTAAGGAAAGAATTTAAAGGAGATCACCTTTCATACACCGCAGGTCGCAATAGTCTGTTTTCATAGTTCATTTCATGCTCAGCTGCGCATAAGTAGGGCTGCCTTCAATTAATAATCACAGACGTCTGTTAACATTTTTACCATAAACCTGTCATGACCAAAGTATTTGACTCACATGTTTTTCAGACAGGTAAGTGGTATTTTAGTACCTCTATGTGCGGATCGTTGTGAGAAGCTGTGTACGGATCGTTCTTTATTTGACTCATTCAGTACAAACGCATTTCTTTAGAAATCGATTCGGACCATCTCTCTTTGAAACGCCGAAGAGTCCTTCGGTAAGCATTGTGGCACATTGAATATTACTTTAATTCCAAAATTCCTCTCATTCCAATCACAGACTATTAAACAGTATCTTTCTTTGTAACTTCAGAGTACTCACTTTGTAACTCCAGAACTGGTCTTTCTGAGGCATATACCATTATCGAAAATAAATGCCTTTTGATCCAAAGCTCAGAATTCACAATGGTGCTGCATAATTTGCAGCATGCAATAGTGCAAGCATAAGATTTTTCTGTTCACGGGTAATAGTGCATGCATACACAGTCACAAGCGTAACCCCTAGTTAAATGCTAGGGAATGTAGTCTTTTGAATGTGTATGTTTAGATCATTCAGTTTTCCAGCGGTTTGGCACAGCAGCTTTCACTGAAGCATTTTTCTTTCTTCTAATCATTCAATTTAATTCTTCACTTCCTGTTTTTCGGGGCATTAACTCATTGGATTTCTTTGCTTCATTAGCAATTTCGTTCTTTCCTTTTGATGAGTTATGAAATGAGACTGGCTTTAAATACAGAAAAGTTTATGTAAAAGTTTCAGACATTGCATATTCTTTTTGATTGTAGTAATCCCTGAAGAACGGTCTACCAAACTCAAAATGCACTTGGTTTTGTTAGCATAGGGAAGGACACAAGATATCTTGAAGTTGTTTCTGGACATCATGAATGTGGCTCTACTACAGTTGTGAAAAATCATTGTGATTCAACAAAATACAGAATCCAAAATGAAGACCTTGTGGAATGTTTTGATTTTTTCTAATTTGAGCGACTTCTGTTTTACATGAATTTCGGAATTTATTAATTTGTTGTCACTACTGGTACTAAACCTGTTTGTATGAGGTAATATTGCAGCCTTTGCGCACAAGCGAATACGCAGCATCTAGAATATTCATTCTAGTTTCTTTGGTATTTTCATGTCAGGACTAGGGTGGAGCCTTACTTGCAGAGTGCACATGAAGTTTGTTTAAAGAATCCCAGATAGTTAGTAACATTTTTGCTAAAACCTTTGAGTATTACATTTAGATTATTTTAGGTGCATTACTGCTAATCTTATCTCATAGCATAGTTACAATACTATCAATTGTTCATACCCAGGAAGCATTGTACATTAGTTTCATTGTTTAATTATAGCATGATATGCAACTTTCTGTCCCAGTGCCTCTTGCAATAAAGACTCACCCCTGATTTAACATATCTATGATTTTATTAGGTGTATTTCCCAAAGTACTAAACTACACTTTGTGACGGAGCGGAGCATTTGTGTTAATAAGGGAAGCAGTGTGAACTTATTGTAACTCCATTGAGGTGTTCAACCAATCTAGGCAGTATCTTGCCTCCATGAAATTTCAGAAGGGAGTCATGCTATCATAAGGGAACATCTTGATGGGAATGTTTTTAAAGTTGTATTATGTGGACCATGCATTGCTATAATGGAGTGTATATATTTGGGTATTCTGCAATGTGTAAACCTTATTTTGTATTATTGTATGACTTTATGTAAATGTAATTTGTAAATGTAATTTGTACTTGTAAAGCGCACTAATACCCCAACTGGGGTGTCCTGGCGCTGTAACGAATACCGCTGTGGAACCCTTCCAGGCTTTTCCCTGTGAAAGGTCCACTCCTGGGCACCACCAAGGTGAAGCCAGGCATCCCAGCGCTGTTGAGGCCGTTGTGGAGATTAAGCAAGCTATTGCCCAGAGTTGCAGAGTGGGACCCATGATTAGACTAGGCACCGAGGCGAGAATCATCAGGTCCGAGGAAATTGAACCCTGGTCCCGGGCCAGACCTCTGCATCAGGGTCTGCCGATCTAACCATTGAGCCACACTTCTTATTGCAAAGCAGAATTAATACATTAGACTTGACTAAGTGATTAACTGGACTACCGAGTCCACAATGGAGAGAAATAAAAGTGCACTACTCTTCTCTCCTATGATATGTGACAGAACGCTGGGTAGTCTCACAACAGTCTCTCCACAGCCACACAATCTCCTCAATATCTTCCAATCAGGATTCAGACATGGCTAAAGCTACTGATTTCAGCTTTGCTGTAAATCATTGATGACTCACTCCACATTCCCAACTTTAGTAAACTCTGCCAACATGTGCTCCTAGACCTCTGGCTGTCCCTGAGACAGTCAACCCCAGGTTCTGATTAACAGAGTCAAAGAATGGATTGAGATTTATGGAGTAGTCCCAAACTGTTTATCCTCTTATCTTTTGAATTGCTCTCAAGTATTTAACCCCTTCTCTGCAGGGCTAATTCCCCCACGGCGCGGGGGAGTGGGGCCGCGTGCGGCACCGCGTTACTCATGACGAGCTGAGCTCGTCATGAGGCACAGCGGAGCTGACCTCGTCATGAGCCTCGAAGAGGTTAACATGTGGATCAGTTTTTCTAGTAAAGTCAGCCTACACCAGCAGGTCAATCTTATCTCCAAATCTATTAAACGTATACTTTGAACCATTACAAGAGATTTTTTTAGTAAAACTATGGGATTCTTTTTTATTAGTATGCTGATGATACCTAGATCTACCTGAAGAAGTCCTCCCTGAACAACATTCAACTGCTCTTCAATACTTTGCCCAGAATCTAAAGGTGGACGGCAAGCGACCATCTTAAACATAATTCAACTAAAACAGAATTTGTAATAATCACACCAACGAATTCAAACTGTCCAATGCAGGAAAGGATGGAAGCCTTTCCTGCCCTGGATTACAAATCAGCTATTATTAACAATACTAAATCCCTTGGTTGTTTCCTCAATAGTTGCTTACCCTTCAGAGGCAAATGGCCGCTAAGGCCAAGAGTGACTGTCTCCAACTCGAGTTATTTCGGGGCACCAGTCCGTTCATTCCAGATCAGGACTTATGTCGGTTGTCCAGGAGCTAGTTGTTGTTCAGACTTTGCTATGGGGAACTTGCTGCTCTCCGGGTTCCCACAATTTTATCTGGCACCCCTCAGAGCAGTGCATCAAGCAACAACTCTCTTTGTTACCGGCCACAAGAAATTTGAACACATCACTACTGTCCTGCTAACTCTTTAATGGCTACCCACTGAAACTAAAGTTCCATTTAATGGTGTTTGCAGCACTCACAAAGCCCGTCATGCCTCTTTTCTCTTCTACCTGGCTGATAAACGGAAGAATTCTATTACAGGACCGGAGGCTTCGGATTCTGCTTTCTCTTTCTATTTATTGCTCCTCAGACAGCAGCCAATAAAAACGTTTTTAACATGTAAATAATCTACATTTCCCATGATGCCTATTAGCACATCACATCCTGAAAGACCCTATAAGAGCCACCATAACCGGAAATCCTCCTCTTTCTTTGCTGCTCACGCAGAAAGTTAAGCGCCAAACAGTATTTCCTATGTTTCTGATTGATCATTAATGTTCGCTCTGACATTTTTATGCATTTATGTATATTTAGGATTGCAAATACATCATGCTACTCCTTTTGGTTTATGTTTGTGAAATCGCGTGTAACGCGCTAATGCTTCAGGCTTCGTTTGTTTACTGTGGCTGTGCCAATTATTGATGCTATTCACGCGATCACGCTGAAGCTCTTTATCTCGCTACCGGCGGGCGCTTGTGGTGCGGTCAGACTTCCAGCTCCAGAAACCCTGTGAGAGTCTCCCGCGTTGCAGCAGTGACTCGCGCTTTGCGGGAAGCCCGCTCGGGCTTGGATACATAGACCCTGATGTGCACATAGTAACGCGCTACAGTCAGCAGCTAAATACGTTCATCACAAACGCTACAGGCTTTCCCTAATCGCCGGTGCGTTTCTTGAGAGTCTCATTTACTGATCGTCGTGCGAAGCCCAATTGGGATGCTAATTGGTGGGATTGGACTCTCTACCACTCTACCGGCCTCACTCTACCGCCCTATCTCTCTACCACTCTACCGCCCTCTTTCTACCAATCTACCGCCCTCACTCTACCACTCTACCGCCCTCACTCTACCACTCTACAGCCCTCACTCTACCGCCCTCACACTCCCACACCCTCACACCCCCTCACTCACCCTCACCCCCCTCACACCCCCTCACCCTCACAACCCTCTCAGCCTCACACAACCTCACTCACCCTCACACCCCCACCCCCTCACACTCACCCCCCCCACACTCACCCCCCAAACATAGCATAGCATAACAAAACACAGCATAGCATAGCATAACAAAATTCAACAAAGCATAGCAGAGCATAAAAAACAAAGCATAGCATACCATAACAAAGCATAGCAAAACAAAACCTAGCATAGTATAACAAAACATAGCATAGCATAACAAAACACAACAAAACATAGTAGAACAAAACAAAACATAGCATAACATAACAAAACATAGCATAGCATAAGAAAACACAACTAAAAATAGCATACATAACAAAACATAGCATAGCAACACATAGCATAGCATAACAAAACACAACAAAACATAGCATAGCATAACAAAACACAACACAACATAGAATAACAAAACAAAGCTTAGCATAGCATAACAGTACATAGCATAACAAAGCATAGCATAACAAAACATAGCATAGCAAAACAAAGCATAGCATAATAAAACACAACAAAGCATAGCATAGCATAGCATAGCATAACATAGCATAGCATAGCATAACAAAGCATAGCATGGCAAAACTAAACATAGCATAGCATAACAAAACATAGCATAACAAAACACAACAACACATAGCATAACAAAACATAGCAAAACACAACAAAACATAGCATAGCTTAACCCCTTCGCTGCGGCGGCTATTCCGCCGCAGCGCTAAAGGGGCGGGGCGGCCGCGCGGCGGCCGCATGCTGGTGACAGAACCGCTCCGTCACCAGCCGCGGTTGAGCTATGCTGGTGACGGAGCGGTTCCGTCATGACCCGCCCCGCTCTTTAGAACGCCCGCGCAGGCGCGAAATCAGCGCCGCGCAGGCGCGGCGGCTGGGCCATGACGGAACCGCTCCGTCATCAGCACAGCGCACCCGCAGCTGATGACGGAGCGGTTCCGTCATCAGCATGCAAAGGGTTAACAAAACACAACAAAACATAGCATAGCAAAACAAAACATATAATAGCATAGCAAAACATAGCATACCAAACACAACAAAACATAGCATTGCATAGCATAACAAAACATAGCATAGCAAAACAAAATATAGCATAATAAAACACAACAAAACATAGCATAGCATATCAAAACATAGCATAGCAAAGCATAGCATAGCAAAACATAGCATAGCATAACACAACATAGCATAGCATAACAAAACACAGCATAGCATAGCATAACAAATCAAAGCATAGGATAGCAAAACATAGCATAGCATAACAAACCAAAATATAGGATAGCAAAACAAAACATAGCATTGCATACAACATCACTCAGCACCACCACAGCATCACTCAGGGGCACCACAACATCACTATGCGCTACCACAGCATCACTGAACGCCACAGCATCACTCGTTCGCCATCACAACATCACTCAGCGCCACCACAGCATCAATCTGTGCAACCATTCAACAATACCTGGTTCAAATATGTTCTCTAAATCTTTCAAGCTTTATTACAAATGTAACAAAAAGATGTTAATATTTCACTTCTGTTCTTGGATTTTCATCACATTAAAATACACTGAACATAATCTTCACAAAAGTTATTTACAAAAGTTTAAGCTATTGCCATTATAAATTACAATAACTTTTATTTAAGTATTAATTATTAAAAAAAATTAAAAGCCATTGTTATTTGTAATATCAATACATGTAAGTCACGTAAATACAACACATATTGCATTACAAATGCTATAGGTGTCACATTTGCGAAAGTTATAACTATTGGCATTGTAAATGACAAAGCAATTAATTTCGCTATTTTCAAAAACAACATAAATAAAAAATGTGTAATTTACAATGCCAATAGCTCAAACTTTCCTAATGCGAGACCTATTGCATTGCAAATGCTTGTTTTTTTATCTTTCCTTTTTTCCTTATTAGTCCCCCCCCTTTTTTTTTTTTGTAGTACTAACCCCTTTCCCTTTTTTTTTTTGGTACTCTTTACTGAGCTCCTTTGAGCACCTTATTCCATGTTTTCCAGTACAATACTGTACTCCTACCCCCTTAGACCTTGCTATCTGTTGTATAGACTGTTATATAGACTAATATATAAGCCTAAGGAGACGGCCAATGAGGAGGTGAAAGAGGTGTCCGAGTCGGTGTAGAAACGAAGATCACCCCATGGAAAAAGAGAGACGCTAGGGACCCCTTTGTGCAAACTCGCTGATTCATCTGCTTCTAGAGGTGTCTTGATGTTATGCATTTTATTGTTAAACATTATTTTCAGAAAAGCGGGGAACCTCATCTGCTCTGTGGCCCCCAAGGCCCTGAACTTCTCCATTCTCTGCCCGAGCTCCCACTGCCTTTCTAATGTGGTTTTTGACAGATCTGATCTAACTTCGAAGGAGAAGTCTGGGGCCTTCAATGTCTTAGCTTTGAGTGCAAGATTCAGAATCTTCTCCTTTGTTGCGTAGGTTAGAAAGTTCACAAGGATTTTCCTGGGCTTTGTCATCCCTGGATTCAGTCGGAAAGGGTCCCGGTGTATCCTTTGTATATCCAGTTCTTTTTTTTTAAACTCTTTTTATTGGATTTTGTACAACGAAAAGACAATACAACACATAAGACAACCCCCCCCCCCCCCTCTGATCGGGCAGATTAAGTGTAGAACAAAAAGAATTTCAAAAAGCTTGTAGATAATAATAATACATAAAATTGAATATTTAAATTAACAGATGAATCATCGAGATACAGATAAACATTAGGGTAGATGGGTGTACATTACAACTAAACAGTTTTAACCATGATATTGTCAAATGAGTGTCTAAAGTTCAGACCATTCTATTAGAGGAGATCACATTTTTAAACCTTTTATTCTACGTTTCCTACCTTTAGTTTTATATATTGCCATTTCTAAATTAAAAATTGCTAACAGTCTTGAAAACCACTGTTGATATGAGAGGGCGATAGGATCTAACCAAGCCGATGCTATACAAATTCTTAATACGGCCATTGAAATAAAAATCAGTTCATGACCAGTATTCAAATTAGTACAGTTTGCTAAGCCTAATAGAACTGTTTAATCAGATAGATTAACCACAGTTTTAAGGATTAATGAGAGGAAATGTTCAATTTTTGATTTGAGAAAAGTTAAAGCGGGACAAGATGAAAAGATATGTATACAATCCGCATCTTGTAAGTTACAACGAAAGCAGGATGTTCCTCTCCCATTACCCCATTTGGCAATTCTATCTGGAGTATAGTACATGAAGAAGCATATTTTATAAAATTGTGTTTGTAATTTAGTTGACATGAGTGCAGTTTGTGATAGCTCATTTACATACTCAAATTCATCAGTTGAAATTATAAATTTCATTTGCCATTTCTGAATTATCTTCTGCCTGTCATCAGGTAAATGTGTAAGTAATAATTGGTAAAACCCCCCAATCCGTATTTTTTCCTGATAATGGCTAAGAGTTTCAGCTATGATGTTTTTAGGCATAGTGTCTTCACTCCTCACTCGTCGTAATAGAAAATCTCTAATTTGGAGATATTTAAAGAAATCTCTCCATTCTAGATGATACTTGCCTTTCAAAAATTCAAAAGAATATATCCCTTCTGCGGAAAAGAAGCAACCTATATAAGTAATTCCAGCTACGATCCATCTATCAATATAGGAATCTTTAAATATGTCTGGTAAGAGGGGGTTATTTTGTATTGGTGTATAAAAAGATAACCGTCCCAAACCTATCATTTTCCTCACAGATTTCCAAACTTTAAACACGGCTATGAGTGTTTTTAGTTTTACTTTTTTATGATAGCTATCAAAGAGATATCTCCAAAGATAGCCGATACTTCTGTGATCTAATATTATTTGATGAATAGTCGGTGCGTCTTTATCCCGAGATATCTCTTTCCATCAAGAAGAAAAAGCTCATGATTATATAGCAAGACTGTTGTCCAATAATATAACCTGAGGTTTGGGAGACTTAACCCTCCTCTTTCTTTGGGAAGTGTGAGAAGTTTATATGCACGGCGGGGCTGAGTATATGACCAGATAAAATCCGTAAAGATATGTTCCATTGTTTTAAACCATTGATCTGAGATTTCCAGATTAATCGCTCGAAATAAATAAAAAAAATTGGAAAGTAGACCATTTTTAGGGCATTTATCCGTCCTATCAAAGAAAGATGTAAATTATTAATACGGCGAAGGTCTTTTTGTATTTTGTTTGAAATAGGATTAAGGTTAAAGTCAACTAGATTCTCTAATTCTGAAGTTATTGTAACACCTAAGTAAGTGGCTGAATTTGTTATACGTGAATCTGTCATAACACATTTGCTGTTAATAATTATTTGGGTTTTCCCTCGATTCAGAGCGTATCCGGAAATAGTGCCAAATATTAGTGCCTCCTGTTCAAGAATTGGCATAGCCAGGTTTGGGTTAGCAGTGACAATGGCAATATCGTCTGCATAGGCGAGAATTTTTGTTGACTATTCATTTGTCCGGATGGGAGTTATAGTGCTATTATTTTGTAGTCTCCTAATAAAGGGATCAATATAAAGAGCGAACAACAGCGGGGAGCAGGGGCATCCCTGTCGTGTTCCTCTAGAAATGTTTTATATTTTTGAATTCCCTCGATTAACCATCACCATCGCCTGAGGATTAATGTAAAGTTTTTGTATTGCCTGTATAAATGTATGGTTGAAGCCGACCCTGGACATTGCCTGCCACAAGAATGGCCAGGAGACCCGATCAAATGCTTTCTCGGCATCAAGTAAAATAAGTGCCATCGGGTCTCCTGCCATCTGGGTGTAGTCAAACAAGCTAATTACTCTCCGTGTGTGGTCGGTAGTGTCTCTCCCAGGGATAAAGCCGTGCTGAACTTTGGTTGTAACTTTATGAATTATTAACGAGATACGGTTAGCGAGTAGTTTTGAGTAGATTTTAGAGTGTACATTTATTAAGGTGATGGGTCGATAAGAGCCCATCTGGTCTGGAGGTTTGTTTTTCTTAGGGAATATCACAATTTTAGCCGTAGACCAAGAGTTGGGGGGTTGCCCTCCTCTAAATAAATGTAAGCATAGATTCAACAAGATTTCTTGAAGTTGATCCAGAAATGTTATGTAAAATTTAAGTGGGATAGCATCTACTCTAGTTGCCTTCCCGCGTGAAAGATCTTTTACGGTTTTTCTTATTTCCTCGATGTCGGGGGCCTTTTCCAGGATTAACTGGTCTTCGGTGTTAAGTTTGTCACAGGTATCTATATCTAGATATTCAGCGATTTTCTCTTGATCTATTTCTCCCTCTTCGGTATAGAGAGCACTATAAAAACGCCAAAATGCTTCTGAGATCTTCTCTGAGTCAGTTACTCTACCGATTATTGGGTTTCGAATTTCCTGTATTACATTTTGTGTAGTCTGCTGTCTCATCCGGATTGCTAATTGCTGGCCAACCGACTCACTAACCTCATATATTTTTTCCCGGTGAGCAGTAGCTTTTTTAATAGCTTTATTGATGTATATATTTGTAATTGATGCCTTAGCTATTGCAACCTGAGTTTGTGCATTACTTATCTCTTCTATAGTAGAAGAGCTTCTTGTTACCCTTATAAGCTCTTCCTCCAACCTCTTTAAAGTTTCTTGTGAGAGTCTTAGTAATTCTCTTGCACATTTGTTGCTCCGGAGTGAATATTGTATAGTTTCACCCCTAATACCTGCTTTTAAAGCGTCCCAAACTAAATCTATCGTTGTACTGCCGTTATTAATCATCAAAAAGTTTGAAATCCAGCTTCTCATATGTTTACAATATTCACTCTCAAGGAGCAAAGACCTCTCAAAGATCCAAGTTTGTGGCGTCTGTATCAAAGATGTTGTCTCAAGTGTTAGTATTAAGGGATTATGGTCCGACATGATTCGGGGTAATTTTTCTATTTTTGAGGGAGTTTTGATTGAACTAGATATCAAAAAGTAGTCGAGTCTAGCATGTGTATGATGTGGATTTGAATAATATGTATACCCTGGATCATCGGAATTACTATTTAAAGTCTGCCACGCATCAATTAGCCCATGGGTAATACATAGTTCCTTGATTGCTTTAAAGACTTTTGATTTTCGGCCATGATAATGCCAATTGTCTTTTGTAGACCAATCATGTGAAAGATTTATATTGAGGTCGCCACAAATTATAAGTGGTAGTGGCCAATTGGTAAGTTCATTGGAGACATTATTAATTACCAGAGGGTCATCATTATTACATCCATAAATTGTGCAGATGGTCATTGATGAGGATTGTCCTGTATGAACTTCTGAGATCACCCATCTTCGCAATTTATCGGATTTAGTTTTATTAAACTTAAACCCTCTGCCTCTAGCCAAAAGTGCTACCCCTCTTGCCCGCATACTCTGTGTAGTTGCACCAATCAGATTGTATCCAAATGAATTTAATATTTGTAAGTGTGACCCTTCGATATGGGTTTCCTGTGAGCATACGATATTGGCGCCAATAGTCTGTAGGCCAACTGCTACCATTTGCCTCTTCTTGATGTCATTTAAACCACAAATATTTACTGATAATATTTTTAATGGACCCATCTATCAATCCTGGTTTTTGTGTCTGTATAGTAATGCTTTTCTTTTAGTTCGTGGAAAATTTGTCGATGAACTATCTGATCTGCCCGACCACCCTCCCTCTTGCCCACCCCCCACCCACCACCACCATTGAAGGTTACCTGGTCTAGTTGCGACCAGGGGTGTGACATCAGTGTAAGCGAGCCCAGCGGGCTGGATGGTTTATAAATGTATTTTACATATTTATTATATCTCAAATACACTACGGCCTGTTTATTTCAATAAACGTATCTCTTTTATCAGTTGGATAGGCTTGTCTTCCAGCTTATTCAATCGATAAACAAATCTTCAATTATACTTTATACTTTATGCATAAATAAGAGGTGGGATAATTGATTTAGTTTATCTTATCCTCTTATATATCCTGATATTATTTCCCAGAGTTTCGTTGGATAATCTCTGTAATTTCGCGTAAATATTCTTCCGCTTGTATTTCGCTATTAAATGTTCTTGTGGAGCCCTTGTATATGATTTTCAGGCGTGACGGGTTTTGCAAGAATACTTTCGCTCCTAGTTTTTCAAATGGATCAAATAGTTGGCGCATTTTCCATCTGCGCTCTACGGTAGAGTGAGCAAAGTCCGGTCTCGCAAAGAACTTGAATCCCTTATGTTCTCTTTGTGTTGTTGGTCTTGCAAGATCATAAATTGCTTCGCGGAGAACAAAGTTTCCAAAGCAGACCAACATTGCTCTGGGATATTGATTTGGCTTTTTGGGATGTTTTGAAAGGGTCAAGGGGAAGCGATGGGGCCGTTGTATCTCCCTTGCCACATCCCAGGCTTCCAGTTCCGGGAATGATTCTTTCAAGATGTTAATCATTGCCTCTCTGACATCATCTCCCTCAAATTTCTCTGGAATTCCAAGGAACCTTAGGTTGTTCCTTCTTGATCTATTTTCATGATCTTCTACCTTAGCCATTAGATCCTTTATTATTCCATCTTACTCTTTTTCGTTTTTTTGAAGTTTCATAACATCAGTTTCAAGGTTCTCAGTACGATTTTCAACCATAACCATTCTGTCCGACATTTCCGAGCAGATATTGGCAACTTTTTTCACCGCCCCTTGTAGCTTTTCAATGGCCTTGCGATTTTTTAGACTGTCTTTTTTAACATCCTCATGATGATTCTTAATGGATATGAGCACCTCGCTCAGTGAGGGGTCAGTTGCTTCAGCCGGTGATCTATTCATTGGGTTTTTTCGAGTAGGATTTGATCTGATTTTGTCGTAGTCAGTATTGTTACCGGGATCTGTAGTCTCTTCATTTAACAGATTTTTTTCACTCCTTTTATGCTTTATCCGTCTTTTTCCGCTCCCATTTCTTTTTTTCCCCAAGAGACTTTTCTCAGTACATATTCTTGAGTCACTGAAACCAGTGGTTTCTAGAGGTGCTGTCTCTCCTTGTATATCAGGACTTGATTCGCTTGAGTCAGTTAGTTCGCTTAAGTCACTAGAGTTATTCGAAATAGATATGCCAGTTTGATATATTTCCGATTCCGAATCTTCGTCGGAGATCGATAAGTTTGTTAAGTGCGAGTTTTTCCCTATTAAAGTGGATTGTATGTTGTTAGCAGATTCAAAAATTTCTGTTTTCTGGTTTGACTTTTTTTTATCAGGCAGATCTCCTTGATTGATTATTTTTGTGTCGATTTCCAAAGGTAGCCTTATCTCTTCACTCCCAGTGCTTGGATCTTCAAGTGAGTTTCCTTCTCCCGTAGTGAGGTTGCAGATCATGCTAGGGATACTTTCATTTGAAGGATTGTTTTGAGTATAATTGCAGTTATCATCTGGCATTCTAGAGTCTTTGGTTTGAACTGCAGACTGGGGTAGATCCAGTAGTTTTTCATTTTTTGTTGTATCGCTTAAAGGCTCTTTTGGTAGGGGGCTGAAAATATTCGATATTCGTGGCTGGGATGTCCCCGTAAGACCAGTATTCTTAGCTTTTAAGTTTTTTATCGTCTGTAGTCTTTGTGCTTTCTTTGCTAGGAGCTCCAGTTTGGCGCTATCTTCGACTTCCTCTTTGTCTTCTGCTGCCTCTGTATTGTCGCCGGTCTTCAGCTTCATTTCTTTGCCTCTTTCTCTCTCCTTGCGCTTATTTTTTCTTTTTCCTTTTCCAACTTTTTTTCAGAGTTTTTGTCTTTAATCTTTGCTTTCTCTTTCTCTTTCTCTTGAGGTTCATTCTTAGATGTGACTCTCTCCTTTGCCCTAGCTCCTCTAGTTTCAGGACCTTTATGTTTGATAGTTTTGGTCCTGTCCTCGAACTCAGCCTCTTCGATATCTTCATCTGACAGATTTTGACCGTCCAGACAAGGTCTCTCTTCTTGTGAGGAGATAACACTGACTTCCAATCCTTCGACTTGTCCCTTATTAAGGGCCATATTATTGGGTTGAGGTTGATGTATAGATGTCTGTAATGCCTGTACTGACCGATTTTTTTGTTCTTTCGGGTTCCTTTGTTCTTTTTGTTCTTTTTGTGCGGGCTGTTCTCCATCTCTGAGTGCTCCGTCTATGCACTCCGTTTCAGAGGTTCTACCTTTGTCTTTATCCATGACCGTGTCAGTGCCCGCTATCCGAGAATTTGGAGATGTTAGTGATGTTTTCCAGTGAGATCTTTCTAGTGGTCTCTCGATATCCTTTTCTCCAGATTTGCCGTCAAAATTTCTCGGGTAGTTTTCTAAGACGATATGTGTTAAATCAGATAGAGAAAACTCGGGGGTTTGTTCTTTTGGCGATGGATCAGCACATGAAGCACATAAAGCAATTAATGTGTTATTAATCGCAGAGTTAAATCGCGCAAAGGAGGACAGAGTGCCAATGAAAATCCGGTTTTTGAGTTTGCTAAACCTCCATTTCCTCCACTTAAATTTAACTCCAAATGACATTCAGTTTGTTCGGCAATTCAACTATTCAGCCTATAAAGGTGTGCTTTCACTTTAAGATTTAATTATCTGGCAGCATTCAGGCAGCATTTTTGAGAAACAGACAATTTCGACAGTTTTTCGGCATACCAACTTAAAGTCTGTTTTAATCATCCAGTATTATCTCTCACTGCCGCTCACTCCTTTAAACACTCTGCCCCCCGTTGATTGCTGATTACTGTCAGAAGCCTGGCCGTTCTGGTTGTCTCCCCGACAACAAGAAACGGAGACAGAAACGCGGGACACGCTGCACTTTTAAACCCCTCCCTTGGGTTTGCAGATGACACTCGACGCACGAGTCGGGTAAGCTGGGGAATCGGGAAGCAGAGAGCAGGTGAACAGGGGAGCGGGTGAGCGCGAGGAGAGACAGGAGAGGTGCGGATGTTGTCCGTATGGTCAGGGTTTGTTTGTTTGTTTGGCTGTCCTCGCCCGGATGCACAGTCAGGTACAGTAGGCAGCCAGGGACGAAGAGGGACGAGGAGAAAGTCGAGACGTGGGCTCTCTAAGGCGAGGCAAGGCAAGATTAAAGAAAAAAAACTGGAGCGCTGAGGCGAGGGGTGAACGGGAGGAGAGCAGAGTTGCCGCGATATAGGGCACGCCCCCCCCGCCTCCGTCACTGCCTCGATACCATAATATCGCAATGAGATGAAAATGGAATGACAAGTGTCTGCCTTACCTCACACCGAGACGCTGTTCAATTAGAGGCAATTGATTTGATAGGAGAGGCAGGAATCAGAACGGTCGGTAATGTATATTTCTCTTTCTCCCTCGACTGCTCAGAGGATTCAAAATTCAAAATTCAGGAGTTCGATAATCAGATGGTTGAGGGCTGGTTAACCGCAGTGTGTCCGCTGGATAGATAGGATAGATAGGTCCCGGATCAAGAAAAATCGATTAAACTAATAGTCCTGCGAGTTCTGGTTTTATGTATTCACCCTCCATAGGACTGTAGGGGGGTATTCGAGATAACATATGCCCAGACCACTGAGCACAGCTGCTGCAACCGCTCACACGGACGCCATCTTGCCTCTCACACGCAGCAGTATATCCAGTTCTAACTCTGCTGCTGACTCGTCTAAAGGCACAGGGTCAGAGCTGATTTGCATATCGCCATTGTCTAACCCAGGGTGGTGTGGAGTGCAAAAAAACGATGGATTTGGGCCCAGATCTTTGGACTGGGGTGAATGTGTGACATTGATCCACATTTGGTCCATCACCTGTTTTGTCGTCTAAATTAAGGGCATCTCTAAGAAGGGAAACAACATATTGTTTGATTTCACTCCCCTCCTTTCCTTCTGGGGTCTTTAAAAGCCTGAGGTTGTTCCTCCTAGAATAATTTCCAGGGACGCAACCCTGTCTTTTACCGCTTCCCCTTCTCTCCGTAATGTCTGGATTTTGACTTCCGCATGCTCTAGCTTAACCTTGAGCTCACCTACTGCGCCTTCCAAGCTCTCCATCCTCTCAAAGAGGCCATCTACTTTCCTCTCTAGAGTTTCACACACCGCCCGGATCTTAGATTGATTTTGTCTCGATTCCGCAAAGCCACTTTTAATTTCACTCCTCATAGCTATTAGCATATCCTGGAGGGAACCCTCACTGCTACCCCCAGAAGAAAAGTCCGGCGAGCTGGTGTCGTTTGCCTCACCTCTGGGATCAGGCCCCATCTGAACAACTGAGGCAGAGTCCATTAGCGCCGCTGTAATTGTTGTTTGTCCAGGTACTCCTGTAGCCGTCATATCTAGCTGCCCCAATGATTCTCCTGTTGCCCCGATATCACTGCTGCCAAAGGCGTTGGGGCGGCGATAGGGGCGCTTACCCTCTTACTATGTTCAATTTGTCCGACCACTGGACCCTGCGATTCTTGAGCTATATTCAGGACTTGAGGCAGGACCTTAAAATAAGACCTTAGAGAGGGGGTTATTTGGGCAGCCCTTTTAACTGTATTTCTGGATTTGGCTTTCTTTAATGACTGCTTCGGCAGCTGCTTATTTGGGGTGATGTTATACCCGGACCCCTCAACTCTTGCGTTGACAACCTGAGATACAGATTTTACTGCTTCACCTGAGATATCGTCCCCTGGTGCCAACACTAAATCAAGCCCAGGCTCAGGTCCAGGCACCGGCTCAGACTCGGGCTCGCCGCCCGGCTCACGCTCAGGTTCACTGACAGAGTCCCTAATAGAGTCTTTGTCGGTCAACAGGCTTTTCCCCTGCTTCCTGCTCTTGCCCCTTCGCTTCCCCAGAGTTCCGCTGGAGCCCTCTCTTTTCCCTCGGGGTTCCCCCCTTCTCTGGAGCCTTCCCGCTCCTCTGGGCAAGCACAGTGGTATTAATTACATTTATCTTGCTCCTGATTTCCCTCAACTTTGGGGCAAAATCCGGACCAGAACTGGGTTTAGCTGGTGCGTCCTGGACAGAACTTACGGCAGTATCAGGCTCTGTAGCGATATTGATAGCCAGCCCAGCCCCACGAGACCCTAATACTACCGACCCCTGTGCAGCCCCCTTACCGCACCCCCTGAACGCTCCTCTGCCTCCGAGTAGACCATGGACCGCCGCCCTGCGGCTTCTCCACAGCTCCACGGCTGCCTCCAGCCAGCGGAACGGCTCGGGCGGGACAAGTGAAAAACACATGGACTGCTCCGGCAGTGGTGCGCCGCGGTCCGAGCTCCAAGGAACGCCGACTCAGCCGAAACTTGACCGGGAAAGCCGGGGGGGGGGGGGGGGGGGCCCAGAGAGCACCTCCACACGCTGATTTCACCCGCAGGCTACCGCGCCTCCCCGCCTCTGCTCCACAAGCCGACCAGGTAACGGTTCAAAACATTGAGGTCGCCGGGTCTGGAGTGTTGTCGGGACATGCGTGCCGCTCTAACTAGCGGCTGCCATGTTTTCCCATGGAAATGGTTTTGTCCGCTATGAGGGCATTATATAGCACGTTTCCCACTGAACCAGAGCAACTGACGACATTACAAGTACTGTTGACGGCCCCCTCTCGTGAGAATTTAGTAACACGACTCTACACAGCAGCCCATAGTGAGCAAACCGGCGGGCCTCAGGCAGCACTGAGCAGATGGTAGAAAGCATTAGGGATCCCAATTGATGAACAGGATTGGCAGTACAGTTGCACGCAACTTACACTTCTCACATCCAACTGCAACTTACGTATCATACATTTCAGATTCATTCATCAAATATATTACACATCAGCCAAATTACATAAACTGGGGCTTAGGGACATTGACTCCTGTCATCGTTGCAGTGCAACAGGCGCAGATTTCTTACACGTGGCATGGTCTTTCCCAGGCCTACACGCCTACTGGGATGAAGTCACTAATGCGCTGAGTACCATGCTTGCAGAACACATTCTGAATACCCCTCAGACATGCTTATTGGGAATCAAAAGACTCAAATACGCTAGACGCAGGAAGTTCTTGGCAGTGGCTTTGCTCCTTGCAAAACAACGTGTAGCGATACGATTGGGGTAGCAAGAGGCCACCCAGACTAAAAGATTGGATCAAAGACATGACCTACTGCAAAGCAACACTAGTGGCCTATGCCAAAGGCATACCGTTGGCTTCAAGACCCACAGACTTCTGGGAACCGCTTGTGCAATATTTACAGGACGCTCCAGACTAAGCAACACAAATAACAGTTGGTTTAATAACGTAATGGTGTGGTGTTGTGGGAAGGTAAGCACGTGGGAGACCGGATTTGATGTGGGACTGGGTGAGAGGCCGAGTTGGGGTATTCAAAAGTACTATGAGCATAACTATTGATGTTGGACGTTCCTTTTTGGTTTGTGGTGTAAAGGATACTGGCCTGTATGTAACCTATACTGAAATCAACAAGTGTTAATTTGTATTTTCAAAAACGCTGATATATGATACCAAATGATATGTAGTTGCTGGTCAGATTGAAAAAAAATACTAAAAAAAAAAAAAACATTATCAACTAAATCTAGTTTATCAACCAGGTGCAAAAAACCCAGCAGACTTTTTGTCACGACAGACACCCTGTGGAACCCACAAATCACAACTCTGACCTGGATAAACAAACTGAAGACTTAGTCAACATGATAACTCAATGGGCGTGCCCAAAAGCTCTTACAATTTCAGAAATTGATGCCCACACAAGAATTGACATTGTGCTCGAGAGGGTAATGGACGCTCTAAAAAAGGGAACGTGGACAAACTTTCTCCATAACATCAATGGGTGGAATGAAGCAGACAGGACCCGCCTAGGGAAGATGTGGAAAATACTTGAAGAGCTAAGCGCAACACCCAGTGGCATTGTGTTAAGAAGGTCCCGCATTGTGATACCCCTAAGTCTCCAGAAACAAGCTACTTCTCTAGCACATAAAGGACACCAAAAAAATGAAATCCAGAATGAGAGAAAAAGCGTGGTTCCCAGGCTTAGAAGAAGCTGTGGATGAGCTGGTACGTGAATGCCGGCATGCCATATCACTGGAAACTCTGAGTCACCGGCTCCTGTTATAACCGAAGAGCCAGCACCGTCACCTTGGTCGTGGATACGTTTAGATTTCGGAAGCTTTCCAGACGGTAGAACCACTGCAGTGCTAATCGACGGATACACCAAATATCCAATCGTAGAGGTACAGCCATCAACTGCATTTAACCACTTAATACAGATGTTAGAGCAGACCTTTGCCCTATTTGAGTTACCATACACAATTAGAACAGATAATGGACCCCCTTTTCAAGGAAATAAATTTAAAGAGTATCTAACAAGACTGGGGATAAAACACCATTGCATAACTCCACAATGGCCACAAGCTAACGGGGAGGCTGAACAATTCATGAGAACCCTTAATAAAATTCTATGAATAGCAATAGCCGAGCAATTTTACTCAGAAGTAGCCGTACAGAACTTTCTGCTGGAGTACCATAGTACTCCACATTGCACCACTCAAAGGTCACCGTGGTCACTGATGTTTTCAGGACAACGACGAGACGCCATTCCAGCAGCTGAGAATTGGAAGCCAGAGCCATAACGTCCAGAGGAGACTCAAGCCCGTAGGATAGCAACCAACCAAAAGGCCAGTCAGTTCGACCAAGGCTGTTGGTGCCTGGATGTACAGTTCTGGTGAGAAACCGTTGGAGTGGAGGAAAATTCCACACATTGTATGAACCAGGACTGTGGACTGTCAAAGCAATTAAAGGGACTGGTGTGACAGAGGAAAAAAACGGAGAAATAATCACTCAAAATATATCTTGGTTCAAAGAAATAACTGCTCGGATCGCAGGAGAATTCGGACCGAAGCGCCCACCAACAGTGAACCAGATTGGGTGACTGATGAACTGAATCCTGCAGAAACCCGTGCGACTAGTCCCACAGTACCTGACTTGTACGCCGTCACCGGATCAAGATCTTCACCTAGTGAAAGAGAAACAACCACGCCACAAGCCAGCACGCCTGCTCGGTAACGTCATTATGTTTTGTGCCCAAAACCAAAGCCAAACCAAAGACTTGCCGATTTTGTATGTTAAATTATCTATTTATGTATTTACTTATTTATTCAGTTTCTTTAAAAAGAGAAGAAGTGATTTGGGATGGGATGTAGCAGTCTACTTGTTCACAGCTAATTATGTGGGGACCCTACCCGGAAGTGGATGCACACAATGTATCACCTTCGAGCCAGGCGTAACGAGAAGGCTTAAATAAAAGGATCGGGGGTCGCTCGAGACTTCCGGTCCACCTGAGTGCTCTAGCCAACGTGTCTGTGTGCCGTTATTAGAAGCGCATAGGCCCTCGCTAGTTCGGGCCCTCACACTTGCGACCATGTAATATGTTTAGCAAAACTCGAAACAAGAACTTCAAAGCGAAAACAACGTTTCTAAATCCGTTTTTGCGTACGCTGTTCTTTCTACATAGTATGCTGATTTAATATGGTTTCCAGTACAGTTCACATATTTTGAAAGATGGTTTTGAAGGGTCAGGCAGCAGGTAGAGATCTTCCTGGGCACCGTCCATTGTGGGCTGTTAGTGCGCTGGTGGAGGGCAGGGGGTGCAGTGTGACCGCGCTGAGCGAGCCCCTGGAGCTTGTACAACTAGAGCCATTTCTCAAACAAGCAAAAACGAAAGTGCAGCGCCTTGTGTGTAACTTGACACACAAGGAGACCTGCGTGCCGCTGCACATACAACCTGGCCTCTGCCTGAGCGGGGCATAGTTTTAGGAGCTGCCATCCCTTTACTGCCCTTCCTTACATCAGCTAATAAGCTAGCTCAGCTGGTTGAGCACCTGCTGCAATACAAACAGCAAACAATAACCAGGTTTGTGCTTTATTCAGGGTTAATGTAATTCTCATTGTCATAGTTTCCGGCCAGCCACGAGCTGTGAAAGCCTTAACCTGACTTGAAAGCATGTCTTCTCCGGTTAATGACTTCGCTCTGTGCTAAATTACATTTGAGAACTCTAGAGTCGTTTTCTTCGTCTCTTCGGAACAGTTATCTAGGCTGCTGACTCCAAACTGGACCTTATCGGAGCATGTGATCGCCTTATCTTTACAAGAACTCTGCAAGGACCGTAACAGCAAGATAGGAAACTGAGGCACGCCTCGGGCCTAGTACAGCGATTAACATGTGACACAAAAAAATTACAAAAAAAACCAACATACTATAAATAGCTAACACTCATATAAGGTCCCAAAGGCGAGACCTATTGGCTATGCCAATGCTTGTTTATTCTGGTTGACAATGACAACTGAGTAAAGCAGAATCCTGTTTACTAGAGCCTCCGACAATCAAGCAAAAAAAAAAGCATATCTGCTAATACTCTTTCACCTGCTATTCGCACGACATCGTCTGCCCACATTTAAAAATTACATAAAAATCGTCCTGTTTCAAAAGCACTTTAGCTAAAATCATAAATGCTTAATCTAATGGCCATGATTCTCAGACAAATTATTATTTTATGCTTGTTATTCGTTACTTAATTCTGCTGTAGAACGCTTTAAAGCTTTTGGATCATGTTTGTGTTGTATAAAACAGACAAATAAAAATAGACTAGATTAGTTACTAAGGCACAGAACTGGTAAACATAAGAGCTCTGCATCCATATGGTACTACTTTCCAAATTGACATTTACTCATTCATGAAACCTATCGTTTCTTGAGTACTGCTCATACCCATAAGCATTACTACTCGCCTCTATGTTCTTCAGAGAACATATAATTATTTTTCCTTTCTCTTGTTGCCTCTAGCTGTGTCAATCACTCTATTTTAAAAGCTCCTGCATTCCACTTTCTCTTCCGAGTCAGTCCTTCTTCTAAATCTTGACTGAATTGTGCACCGAATTTCGGAAGCCCACGTGGGCAAGCTTCGTTTTGCAAGTAGGTCTCCCGAACATGCTGGTCCAGCGGCCCCGCCCTTCAAAGCAGCTAGAGTTTTGATTGCCCAAGCAGAGCTTGAGATCGCTTCCCATTGGCAGGTCGAACCCTCAGCTCCCGCAGCAGCTTGTGTGAGGCGGGTGTTGCTTTTCCATCCTTCCCTGCTCCGGCCCTTGCTCGCCCCGCTCCTACCATGGAGACCCTGATCCGGGACGGCTGGTTTCGGGAGGCCAGCATCCTGTGGCCGGGGCAGGCGTTGGCCCTGGAGGTGGAGGAGGTCCTTTACCAGCGGAGGTCCGCCTATCAAGATATCCTGCTCTTCAGGAGGTGAGGTGCGCATGCGCCACCCTTGGTACACACTGCAGATTGGCAACCACAATATTGCCAGCGTATTAGAGGCTTCAAACATGCTAATTACTATGGAACCACCGCAGACATTGTATTTCATTGCAGTTGCATTTACATAGCGCTACGTGTCCTTGACGATGCACTGAAGCGCTTAATGCAGACGTGCTATTGTATCATAGTATAGTCTTTAGTCTTAGTATAAACTGCAACCGTTTTACGACCTCCTGCAGTACAGATTACGAAGCACAGAATTTACTGAAACCAACATATATACCCCCGTATTGTGAATTCTACCTAGTAGTTGCCAACACTGCGACCAGGACGTGCACGGGTAGTAGAGCGGGTGCAGTGCAATTAGAGGTTCCTAGAAAACGTCTTCCGCTAGTCGGGATGCGAGACCCGCATGCGAGATCTTAGGTGTAAAATGCCACAATAACACAAACTTTAAGTGTTGTACAGGCCTGCTATTGACGATAGTTGAGAGAGACTATGTCACCATCGCAGCTGGCCAGGTAGCACGCAGGGCGATATCCAGGTGTTGCTCCCCCTGCTAGGATGGTGGCTGACCACATGTGGCCACCCTAAGTGGAAAGGGCTGTTCACCCCTCTGTTTTATTGCCCGGGGCGCCCGGAAGGGAGGAGTAAGGCCAGGGACTCTTCTAAGGGATCATCTGGCAGGGCTGGACCTCAAAGAGTGTCGCTGTTGTTTATTATATGGCATGCATTGTATTATGATTGTAATTGGCAAGCATCCTCATAGCCTCAAAGGGTCAAGAGTAAGTAACCATGCGCTAAGCTGACAGTAGTCATAGAGTAGAACATCAGTCAGTTTCGCCTTAGTAGGCGCAACTGTACAATTGATTGAGATCTTGATTGTAATTGTCAAGGAACCTCATAGCCTCAAAGGGTTAAGGGTAAGTAACCATGCTACAAGCACTGACAATAGTCATAGAGTAAAGCATCAGTCAGTTTCGCCTTAGTATGTGCAACTGTAGAACTGACTAAGATCTTGAAACAGGCTCCAAACATGATGCAAACCATGGCCTTGGCATGTATTGCCTCGCTGCGGAGTTGAGATTGTGCTGTACACAAGTGGAGGCTATTAAGAACAGGGGCAAGGCCCCAGGCCTCGAAAAATCATGACATTTTTACTACATCTGCTGGTCAAGTCAATTAAATAATCTACTCGACTTAATTGTAATGCTCTTGACCCATAAACTGGTTTCAAATCCTGTGATCGTGGGCAAATATTTTAATTAATTGAGCGTCCATTTCCTTAATTATCACATATGAGAGTACCTTCAAATATGTCATCTCAGCATGTCTGCTGTACAAAAAACTATTTTATTTGATTTAATATACTAAGCTTTTGATCTATATGCAAAATAAATCTAGCAACATATAGGATAAATATGACCCCTGACTTGCCTCTTAGTAAAAAAACAGCAGTGTAATAAGGGCGGGGGCAGGAATGTTTCTCATATCTTGTTTAAAAACAATCGCTGTTAATAAATACATAACTAAAGCATGAAGTGGTAGCACACTGTCATTTTCAATCAGCAGATTTTACATTGAAACGGATACACAATTTCCCACTGACATGCTCTTTTACTTATCAAACTATATATAATGTACTAACAATAATGTTTGGAAACAGAGTTTCTGCAAATATGTGTAATTTGCAAATCACCAAGGAAAGTTTTCTGATTTGTTTTGCTCCTGTTTAACTCTTTGCATCACACTTCTTAATTACAAAACAAATATGCTTACATAATTCCTGATATATTTTGAAATATTTGTAATATTCATTTACATGCCATTTATTTAAATGCTAAGTGTTGAAAAAAACTGACCTCTTTAAACCGCTCAATTGACAATATTTTCTAATTGTAGTAAGAGAGAAAAATAAACTCCGTTTTCCAAGCTGCAATTAATAAAAAGACAAACTTTCGCTTGACCTCTTTCCTTGCACAAACAGCAAATGTCAAGTTAAAAACTAGATTTAATGACATCTTTTTTGCCCATTCACTTCCTGAATGAACAGAGCACCTGTTCCTTTCCAGCTTAAGTTCACTCAGATGGGACTAGCAGGTGCTAAAAATAGCTCGACCTGTTAACGTTTCACTCGCATTTGCGAGGGGGCAAGCACATTTTTCGAGGCCGTAGCCTCCAAACTGCCTGGAACTACGGGCATACAGACACATAAACAACAGTGATTCCAAGTGGAACAGTGTACAACAATTACCTATTTTTAAATTAAACAATGATAGAATTGATCATGTGCGTTGTTGTCAGGAAAAAGAGAGCAAAGGCTGGAACCACGCATTCAGTATACAATGTTGCATGTATTAGCAGTATGCTTCAAAATAGGTGCTCTCTGCTCAGTTGATCACACAGTGAACAAAACGAAAATAGTGTAGAAGTGTGTATAATCCAGATGACCATTGAACAATATAGTGAGTAATGGTGGTCTGGGCAGTTCTGGGGTCGAAAGGTCTGAACAGTTCATACATGTTTTGCTCACATTGCCATGGTCGTCGACGGCGACTTGCTCGCATCTTCAATCCCCAGATACGGTGCATGGGATGCCACTACTGAGGTTGTCCCATCTTGGCGGGCAGAACTCCTACTTTTCAGAGATTCTTTAACCTTGTGAGGGCCCTGGAATATAAGCCTTCTCTAACTTTTGAATCTCTCTGTATGCATAGCCAATTGAATTCCTTGATCACTTTTTACTTCTTTGGCTCTTGTATTATAGATATGTTAGTCCTGATGATGACCCCCAAATGATAGTGTTGAAACGCCATCACTGACCATGCTAATGGGAGCATCTTATTTATGGACTATGCTAGATTTTTTTATTGCGTGATCAAAGGTGGAGTTTGCTTACCATTGGTAGATCTGACACTCGGTTCCTGCAACCGCTGCTGTTATGCAGGCCCTCGTTATCTAGCTATTCAGGGGCTAGGTTTCACACTAATTTAACCCCTCCCCTGCTGGTGACGGAACCACTCCATCATCAGCCGCGGTCGAGCTGTGCTGATGACGGAGCGGTTCCGTTACGACCCGCTCGGAACGCCTGTGCGGCGCGGATTCTGCGCCTGTGCAGAGCGTTCCATTGAGCGGGCAGGGCCGTGACGGAACCGCTCCTTCATGAGCACAGCGCAACCGCGGCTGGTGACGGAGCGGTTCCGTCACCAGCATGCTCCCGCCGCGCACCCCCCCGCCCGATTAGCACTGGGGCGGAATAGCCGTCGCAGTGAAGGGGTTAAAATGTATTGCTACCTACCGAAGCGCAGGGTTAACCTTTAGGTCTTTGTGAATGCATGCTACAACAGAAAGGAGGTGAGTAAAGTAACAACTGCACCTTGTCCACAAACCAGGCTCCAAGAGATTTCAGGGTGCTGTACATGCTGTAGGAGAGACCCTGTCAGGAAATGTTTTGCTAAAGACAGAACAATAAATATAAGCAGGTGGTCTACACTTTTGAGGTGATTCCTAACATGGCTTTTTTTGTAGTTATAGTTGTTTGCCCTGTCGACACTATTTACCAAGGATGCAATGTCTGTACTGTGGTTGCAGCCCCACACTGTGTATTTCAATAGTTGGCAGAAAAGGACTACAAGATAGTGGGGAATGTATACTAATTAGCAGTCAACAGGCATTATGTACTCCTCCCATGACAATTGTCAATCACTGGATTATTGTGGTATCCTGTTGCAAAGAAGGTGTTGCTAGTGCTGCAGTTCTTGTACAACGTGCTTCCTGATACTCCCAAGTACTTCTTGAGCAGTGAGTCTTCCAGCTGTGAAACTGTGGAAGTTCGCTGAGTCCCTGTTATACAGTGAGAACAAGCAGTTTTATTATGATAGGATCTTCTAGTGGAGACACAACGTGAACTCGATTTCCTGTTACTCTGGGATCTCATTTTAGGTTGTTGTTATACTGAGATTTCATTTGCAGGATTGGGCAGCGACCTAATCATTATCAGATGTTCTACGATACAGGGGCCAAACAGATGGTTGGATTTTTGTAACCCAAAATTATATAACCTTGACTTTACTACTTGACATATGCACAGACAAGATTAATATTGATTAATTATGGGAGCTTTATTATTAGCCTTGAAAAATCACTTCTTCCACAAAACTCACATCTCCTGTATACAGCTTTGATAAAGGGAGCAGTTGCACAACTTGTGCAGTGAACCTCACAGAAGCTATGCATCTCATGTCCCAGAGGATGGAACTGTTTATTGACAGGTAGGTAATATAAATACTAAAATAGAGGTGACAGTCCTTCTCTGTGGAATGCATATGGGGCCCATTTATTTTCGATTGATTATATACATTCTGCTTGTGTGGAGTCAGGGCGAGTATTTGGTACTTTCATAGAGAATTATGGCCACTCTTTTCACCATTTGCAGGATGGCAACTCGATCAGTGTAGTTGTGCTATCTCGTTGTAGGGTGTTTGAGGGTGAATGTTGGGAGAACAGACCTTTCAAGCATTCGGTGTTGAGTAACTCTCGGTGTTGTACAGAAACGTGGGTTAGGGGTAATTTGTTTTAGCCTTTGAGGTTAAGGGGTTTGGGGAGGATGTGGATAAATCAAGTTGAAATGTATAATATATCTGATAATGACAGCAACGTGTAAAAAATATTCTTAGTGATATTGTCAGTAGATTCAAATGGGGAATTTGATTTTCTGCAATTGTATTTCTTCAGCCATGTGTTGGAACCACTGCTTTTTGGTTTTGGGTAAGATTGTTCTACAAAAATCCTTTGCCAAGGTGATGGGATATGGTGTACTATCACAAACCTTTAAGGTGTGGAGACAAGCGAGGCTTGAATGTCCTCTGTTTCCTGTTATTCACTTTATCCCTTGAGTCCCAGGCAGGTTGGACCAGACGTGATTTTTAGGTCTCGCCTGTTGATGCGCATGCGCATCGAGCTTGCGAGACTATGGGGGCTTAACCACTCTTTAACTGACTTGCAAGGAATCGTGGCGATTCCTTGCAGTGCCCGTGACTTTTAAGCTCAATGCGCATGCGCATTGAGCTTAAAAGCGCGTGCACATCAGTTCCCTCAGCCGCACTCCAGGCCCCCGCTCCGCCCCCTCCCCTGCCCGCCGTGTCGCATTTCTCCTCCCCCTCCCCTTATCTGCCTTCCCTCCGTCTGTTCCCTCACCCCGCTCCGCCCCCTCCCCTGCCCGCCGTGTCGCATTTCTCCTCCCCCCCTCCCCTTATCTACCTTCCCTCCGTCTGTTCCCTCACCCCGCTCCGCCCCCTCCCCTGCCCGCCGTGTCGCATTTCTCCTCCCCCCTCCCCTTCTCTCTCTTCCCTCCGTTGAATCTGTGTATATACTGTACTTCATAATAGAGAACGTGAACATACATCGAGGACCGCCTAAACGTGGGTTCCACACAGACTTTGTGCTGGCTTCTGTTTCCTCTGGGCTTATGGGGATGCTTTCATTGAGCAAGGAGAGGGTGGTGGTGACATCTGCAGAGTTCTTACTTATCATCTGTGACACTTTCTCTATCCACGTTTGCTTCGCCTGAATCGCCCCTTCCTTCAGTGGAAGAGTACTTTGCACTGTCTACGTCGGCTTCAGGGATTTCCCGCTGAGTAAAGTCACTGTGTGTGTGCCCGCCTCCCTCCTCACAGCCACAGTAGAGCCATTTCACTTTACGGCTAGAGCGAATCACACTCCGTGACGAAAACCTCACACGATCCTGGTGACAAGACGGGAAGTGACTTGCAGCTCTTCTGGCCTCGGGTGGCACCATCCAGATGACACCATGGAAAGGAGTAAAAAGTCCTGGATTAAATATACAATAAAATCAGCATATTACTGATCCAGCTCACTGACGCTTCCAGGCGCTACAGCCCCTATCTATGTCATCGCTAAAAATAATGATTCATACACTACAGATCAGAAGATGTACATAGACGTTGTTGGGGGTGACAGCAACTCCACAGAGGAAGGAAGTCTATCGGGCAACTTGCTTATTTCTAAAAGCTGTCAGTTCAACGATGTTGTGTACACGTGGAAGTAACACGCACATTAAAATGTGAATGACATTTCAGGCAATGATTCTTACACTAACCCCTTTCAAAATACAACTCGACTGTGCCCCCTGTCTGCTGCTGTGTGTATAGCAGTTGGGGAATGCCACGTCTTGAAATGAATCTCGCCGCCTTGTTTTTTTTCTTCTTTTTTGATAGAAACCGCATGTGCGTTTAAGTAACATAAAATAACAGCACTCAATATGGGTATACATACTATATTTTTCCTTATCAGTTTGTTGGAAGGGAACTTATTTCGAACAACTAAAATGTAACCTAAACCGTTTGCAAGAGTGTGAGGGGAAGAGTTTGCAAGTGAGGGGTAGCCCATACATTAGAACAGAGTACATTTCCCCCCAGAACTGTTTCACCTGAAAACGTTTCTTTGTATGCTGTGGTTGGTGCAAGAGTTTGTTCTAATGTATGTAAAACGTGCACGAGGCACGCATTACAGCGCTTTGACACAACGTGTACATTGTATGTTTAGACTTTTTAATTGTAAATGAACACTAAAACAATGCTGTTGTCTTTCAGAGTGCGCTTGTTCATGTTGAGTTCACATCGTGCCCCAAAATGCAAATGCACCCTGTGACGTACGCCACTACATTTGAGAGAAACGTGGGACTAAGAGAGTTCCCCCACCCCCTCCTCCCCCCAACACACACACTAATTACCTTTTACATAAAATCAACGGAAATTAATTGTTATTATTTGCCAAGAGGCAAGAAGTTCCCTCCGTCTTGTTATTTTTTGTGTGTGCAATTTACAGCAGTATATTAAATAACGCACGTCCATTCGGACCGGCGAATTTTCACCCAGTAAGCTGCTCGCGATAGTCCGAACGCTCACAGGAGGCTCGCGGATCCAGAGAAAGTGAATGTACAATTTGTCCCACTACAATATTTTGGCCTGCTCTAAATAACAGGCACTTTCCGCTTCTCGTGATGTAGTTTCCAGCTACACTATATGCTTTCCTGAGATCCAAATCTTAGATTATATTTTCTCACGGATGGAGAGCCTGTGTTGAAAAAAATATGCTACCGCGCCATTATAACCAGCGAATCCTCCAAGATTAAAAGTTTCAAAAGCCAACGGGCCATGATTTTGCATCGACCACGTGGAGGTGATAAACGTTTTCTTGCAGACAAACCAAAAAAAAAAAAGAATCATGCCTGTTATATATTACACACGACTTCAAGGTCACATAACAAATCGGTTACCATAAAGTCTACAAACACGCTAGGACTGTTCACGTTGCCTGCAAGACACGGCTTCACATACTCGACGTAGTAGATAGATACATTAACATGTATGAAGGTTGTCTAAGCGTGTGAGTGTGCTTGCAGGAAAATAAACATGAATGTAAACATGTATGTACACATATATAAATATATACACAGACACATGCATGCAACCCTAAATTGCATCAATGGGTATGCACGTTAAAAGTCGTGTGAAAAACAGATGTGTAAAGCAATGCATTTCGAAAATTAACTTTTTTATTCTATGTATTTTGCGACTCGTCCCATTTTAAATATTGGATTTTCAAGAAAACGACAGTTTTTCAAATGATAACTGCGTTCAAGAAGAATGAAACCATGCGTATCAGTTTTTGAACAGCTGTGTGGCACATACTTTAAAGTTTTTTTTCGGTCCCGGTTTCTTTCTAGCTTGTGAAAACAGAAAGCTCTCTGCAGAACAAGACACACGATCAACCCCCACAATGTTTGTTGCATTACGATTCGGCCTGGAATAAGACGTGAGTGGTCGGGCCATTACGCGGTTGGCCCGGGCTTTTGATTACAAGTGTGAAAGCACAGATGAACAACTTTTCAGCAGCTGGAAGTGTGTACACTGTGTGTGTGGCGAAGTGGCCTTTCATTTCAGAGCCAATTGGCGCTCCAAGGTCTGAGGGAGCTCTCTGGTTTGCCAGCTGATGCCCTCTTCCCGCCACACTCACCCTCACACACACTCACACCCCCTCACGCTCACACACACTCACACACCCTCACTCCCCTCAAAAAATAACACCCCTCACAACAAGCTCACACTCACTACACCGGACAGCCGCACCCACTCACACCCCTCACACTCTCTCACCATCAACACCCCTCAGCCTCACACAGCCTTACCCTCATCCCCTCACCCTCACACACCCTCAATCACCCTCACACCATCACCCTCGCACACCCTAACTCTCACCCTCAACAACTCACACACACTCACACTCCCTCGCTCACCCTCACCCTCACACACACACCCCCTCACCCTCACACCCCATCACCCTCACACCCCCTCACTCACACTCACTCACACTCACAATCACTCACACTCAGCCTCACACACCCTCACGCTCACACACCGTCACACACCCTCTGCCTAACAACACCTCTCTCACCCTCAATCACCCTCACACACACTCACACTCACACACCGTCACACACCCGAAACCTCACACCCCATCACTCACCCTCACACACACACCCCCTCATCCTCAAACACCTTACCCTCACACACACGCTCCCCTAAAACCCATCACAACACTCTCACACTCACTACACCTCACACACTCTCAGACGCTAACAACCTCACTCATCCTCACACACACACACCCCCTCACCCTCACACCCCATCACACTCACACACGCTCACTCCCCTCACCCTCACAACAACACCCTCACACCCCCTCACTCACACTCACTCACAATGACTCACACTCACCCTCACACACCCTCACCCTCACACACCGTCACACACCCTCTGCGTAACAACACCTATCACACCCTCACTCACCCTCACACACACTCACACTCACGCACCGTCATACACCCGAAGCCTCACACCCCCTCACTCACCCTCACACTCACACACACACACCCCCTCACCCTCAAACACATGACATTCACACACACACCCTCCCCTGACACTCGTCACAACACTCACACTCACTCAAGCCACAGATGGGTGGGCGATGGGAGGACGCTCAGCTTGCAGGGCTGTGCTTCTATCCCCTGCTGCACTCTCCTGCTCTCTACAAATGTGGCATAACAACATAAGCTGCCATCAAAGTCACGTCAATACAAATCATGTGGCATTCCAAATGCTATAGGTGTCACATTAAAAAAAAATAAAACTATTGGCATTGTAAATGACTAATCTATCAATGTAGCTATTTGGGAAAACTACACACAAAAAAAAAAAAATTTACAATACCAATAGCTCCCACTTTTCTAATGCGAGACCTATTGCATTTCCAATGCTTGTTTTTATAGAGAGATTTTGTTGGTGCAGTGGCTTAAATATAGAATGTCACGCTTTGTGAATGACATCCTCCACTTTGTAGTAGATCAATTGAATAACATACCCAGATACAGATAACCTGTATTTTTAGAGAATATGGTAGGCACTTCGCTTCTCAGAGAAATAGCCTCTGATTATGTAGGCTCATATTAGATCAAGGTTTGGATTCCGGCAAGACTCTGATTTTGCCACCTTTCTGGAAATTTTCACACAGGTTCGGAAAATAGAGAGGGAGCTGTAGTTCAAGGGTTGGAATGCTGTGTACAACTACAAACGAGCATTTTAGGGATTTTCACCAGCCCCCTTCATTGTCTTCGCATGATTGGAAAATACTGGCAATTTACTGCCAATAAAAACAGAAGTAAAACGTTTTCCAGGGTGTGGAAAAATGAGTTATAGGGGAAGTGAATTTACAATTATTACTCAGCAGAGTTTCACTGAGTAAATAATAAACCTGTATAACTGCAGAGGCAAACATGGTATTTTCAAAAGTTTGCTACAGGTACCGTTTCCAGGCCTCCTCCTATAAACCCTTTCGGATTCCCGAAAGTTGCAAATCGCACCAATGCAAAGTCATAAACCTGGAAGTGCATTTCTATGACTTTTGAAATATTAGCATGCACCATGCCCGTTTTAAGAAATGATCCAGCCGCAGATAAATGTTATTTTCAAGGTGCATAATAGTTGTTTTATTTTTTTTAACTTGCAAATTTATTTTTGTGGACATATTATTTTGAAAGCAAACCATCACAACATTTACTTCCTGCTTATGCTTGTAGTCGCATTCTGGGTGCTTTATTATTGGCCTCAAATTATTACATTTTGCAAACATATATAATTTTATAGTGGAATCACTGTCAATAATGCAAGCAGAGTTTATCGCTCACTGCATTTTCGCAGCGTACTCCCACTAATAGTAAAAGGTTTGCAATAATGAATCATATGTACAATTTTGAATGATGTGTGTATAAATGGATACAAACATTGCCTTAATGGCAGAGTTATTTTTGACCGATCAATGCTGAGGTACTGTAAACTGAGTACTAAAGGTTTCTTGCAGCATGAGATTAGGTTTACTTGTACGGGGAATAAATTGAACATGAAAACACGTTGTCCTTGACCCCAAGCAGATTGTCCACACTCATGGCGTTTTATGGAATACAGTATTCTGGATCTCAAAGGGATTTTTCGATGTGGTGAAATTACATTAAGGGCACTCCTGTGGGATGGATGTGCACTTTGAATCTTCTTAGAGTCGTTTTGTAGGAGCATTATATAGTCCCATCTATCCGCATTCGTTACTGGGCATTACGTTGGAAACTAAAATGGCTGAGAATTTGCCACATTGAGGATAACATTCCCTTACAACGGACATGGTGGTGATGTGGGATAAAACATACATACAATACTATATCGAGATAAGATTGCTATATTGCCAGAAGTTACAATCATACACCCTTGGTAGGGGGGTACCTCTTTGACAGGCTTTTGTATACTAGAAGGTTTGTAAAATTGGACCTGATATCGTTGTTCAAGTTGTGCAATCTCTAGGATATCTTGGGGATGAATACATTTAGTGACCGCAAGAAGATTTGTGAATTATACAAATCAATTTTTTTCACATACTTGTACCTCTGACATGCTTTTGGGGAAAGCAATGACCTTTGGGTAGGACTGCCAAACTACTTGTTTATGGAGACGAATGTGTTCTAAGAACAATGAGTGAAGTAGCTGGGTGGTGTGCAAGAAGCTGGAGAACAGTAATTATGTAAAGAGGACTTGAGTAACATTGAGGATTCTGAGTGGGAGAAGGCTCTTTTGAATCCTAGGGAGGTGGCGATATAGGTCACTTTTAAGTAGGTTCAAATTAAGCTACTTCAAACTGTCTACATCACCTAGTTGAGCTTACATATAATTGACGGGGTTGACTCTGCTGAATGTTTAGGGGGCAGTGGTGATGATAGGGTACCTTTTGAGATTCCAGTCTTCTGGAAAAGTAGTCACAAATTTGCTCTTTAAATTATTCGGAATGGTTATAGTTTTATCAGTGGAAACAGCACCATTAGGACTATGGCAGTTAATGGTCGTGCCTATGCATAAAAAACACTTTCCAACTAGTGTTGGTGATTGCTTACAATGGCTTACATGAACAGAAATCGTGGACTCTTGTGACCCCCAATGTGGGATCCTGGTGTACAGTTTACCCTGTAGTTTTGCTTATACTTTTGCTTTTTGCTACTAAAACGCCTTTGTGAATGACTTTGTTAGTCCTTCTTTTCCACCTTTCAAACTACTTTGAAAAGTCACTTGTCCAGTTCAACCACTGCAATAGCAAACAACACGCTTCCAACCAGCAACCTTAAATGCACCCCGTCTCAGTGCTTTTAGCAGGGCACCATGAACCTTAGACCAGCTACAAACAAGGTTTATAAAATATATTATGGTTGTGTCTTTTTTCCGTGTTATACTGACATTCACCGACCACTATCTGTGGCTCTGTTGTGTGGTTTGATCATGGTCTTGCATACCACTTTGGTTCACCTGCAAAGCATTTAAAAACTGTTTTGCTTGTTCATGTTAACTAATAAATAAGCACATGAGTATAAACAAATGTCCTGCCTAAGGAAGATTGTTACTAGCTATTTGTGCTATTCCAAAGATATGGGAGAAGGCAGAACAATTATGTTTGAATACTTTTATTGTATCTTGTAGTGTAGTTCCTAGTTTCCCACTAGGCCCTGCGCATTGCAATAACATAAACAGTAGTATCGACGTAGAAGTGCGGATCTTCCAGGCCTCCACTGACTATGCTAAACTTAATTGGGTGTGTTACCAACTAGCTCAGAGGTCACTGGAAACTTTCTTCTCTGCATGAGAAGTGATCAGCTTCCCTGGCACAGACAAGAAGGGATTCAGCTTTCCAACAACTGTGCAACATGACAACTTTGCTCCTCAGATCAAGAGTCAATCTCTAGGGTCGTGTGAAACAATAGACATGTATTTCACTCAGTCAGGTTAGTGCAGTTTACTTTCACGAGATGTAGAGAATAGAGAGACGGGCGTTTGTCAATAAAGGGTTAACATTTATTGAACAGTCTTTCTTCTCGTACAAGAGAAATGTATTGCCATAATTGCAAGACTTGTTATTATAAAAAGTACGTACAGTAAGATAAGTATTGCGAAATAATACTGTAAAAGCATTGATATGGTTTCTTAGCCATACAATGGTTTAAAAGTAATAAAACATATATACAGTCATATATACATTAGGCTAAAATACTCAACTGGTGCTTCTAACTAAGCCTACCCCAGTGTGCCTGACCTAAGCCTAACACGCGGAAGGGGAGTAAGTAAGTAGCTTTAAGTTAAGTTGGTTTTGCCAAGGTTTGCTACAAGAATTCTCACTAAGGGTTTAGTCAACACCATACCTCTGAATAGAATGATGGAGGTCTGGTATCTCCTTCAGGAGGAACTCGGTATCCCAGTCACCTGCGAGGGCAGACTAGAAACAGATGGAGCTGGATTTCTCTGCACTAGAAAGGCAGCGTCTCTCTTGAGCGCGTCGAGGAGAAGGAGGGGGGACAGCGTCCGCGGGCAGCTTGGCATCTGCTGGGCTCTTCGCAGAGGGACGGCTGTTCAGCTCCTAGTTACACCACACCATCGTTCGCGCTTTAGCAGCGATAATGGTATCCGCAGCTTCAGGCGACGGGCAGCAGGCTGCAGCAACAGGAACGCGCTAGCTTCAGCTAACAACGGCAATTGCTTAAGGCAACGTTGGTAATATTTATACCTGACAGGTCCCTGGTTTGACGCAAGTTTGTTGGACATAAGACGTCAATTAAAGATGTCACTAGGAAGTGATAGCTATCAGTTGCTCATTAGAGTTCCATTACTAATCAAAACACAGCAAGCGGGGATTTCCAGGTTTGCTGAGTTTTTATCTTGTTGAAGAACTCGGAGTGTTAATCTAGGAATATCAGATAGTGACTTCTGCTCTGTCATTGCACTAATTGGTTGCAAAGGAAGTGGCAGAGAACTATTCTGGAATGTGGCTCTGTTCGTGTGAGGCCAGAGATGACTTTCTGAATATCGCACTTGAACGGTTATGCCAATATAGGGAATAAATGGATTTATAGCCGAATAGGGGCATAAGGTCACAGTATCGATCAGGAACCTAGATAAACACGCAACAATCTTACTTCAGCTGTTGTTGCATTGTCGTGATCAGCTACAGGGACAAGGTGTGAAGAGATTGGTATCCGTAGGATGTGAAGCGTACGCATATATTGGAATGTACAAAGGGTGGTCTGCAGACAGCTTCCATCTGGAAATCATGCTACTCAGTTGGAAGAAACAACGCCCTTGTGCAACATAATAATGCTTAATTTTATGGACCCATTTCTAGGAGCCTTCACCCATTTCTCTGAGTCAGTCTGCCGGGGTTTCAGTGTTCAAATTGGATGCTGACTCTTAAATCGCTAGTAACTATGTAAGGACCTAGGGGAATAGAGACATTCCACAGTGTTTACATATTGCACTCTAGCACTGCCCTTTCTGCAGTTGCAGGTGATAATGCTATTTACCAAAAGCGCAGCTGCATCTGTAGATCTTTGCAACCAGTACTTTCAGTGCTAGATCACGACAACAAAAAATACCAGCTGGAGAAGACTTAAGAGAAAAGAAGGAATGAAGGGAAATAATGAAGGGGTATAATCCCAAATGTCTCTTACTTTCATATAATCCCTTTTCCAGACGAGGTCACCTTTCAGCAGAGAAAAGCCACAGTATTTTAAATTTAGTCAGTTGGTTAAAAAGCGTTAAGGTTAAAATACAAGTCCCAGAATTTTTAGGTATTGCCTGACAACACAGTTGCCGCCTTACCTTATGTAATCAACCTAAAAAAAAGAGCTTTCAGGAGTTGTACCGAGAGTGGCTTTGGCTAGACGCACACATTGGTGGACAGGAGGAAATGTTTTGATTGGGCTTTAATTGTGTGCTTCCACTCATCACAGTTGTGGTTATTTAGTTTGTTTATCCAGCTGCCTCTGCCAGCTTCTGTATGGCTGCTAGGAGAAGTCTCACTAACTTACATAGTATGAAGCTTACTATGTGATGCAGCTTGAATGTTCAAGAAAATCCACATGGCACTTTAATACTGTTAAAGTATCTTAGATAAGCAGATAATTTATGGTATTAGGTTTTCTCTGGCCTCGTCAATATGGAACATTCACTCACACACTCTCTCTAAGTAGGGGGGTATAGATTTACCATTCTTAACTTCACTACTTACCTTGGAGATCTGTATATTTTCAAGGTACATATATATGAAGTTAGCTGCAAAAAGTCAATACATATTTATGTGTTTTCATATTCTGGTCATAATATTGTGACCATTTGATATTCCTGTTTCTCTGTTCAGAACCCACACCAAAGCTGTGTTATGAAGGTACCTATAACTATCTTTTGTTAATATGGGGGCATGTCCCCTTTTTAGGTCACAGCATATCAGACAGCACAGCTGTCTCGTTTGCTAAATACATCTTGGGGACTTTCAGAAAGTTGACCTTGGAATGCATTCCCCTCGTTGATTACCATTGGCTTTGTGGTTTGTAAATCACACTTTCTGGCTTTCCGGTTGATGGTTTTATTTGCTTTAGGCTTTACAGGTTCAGTACGTCCCTCCCGTTGCCTAAACTGTATTTACTGTATTCTTCCACAAACTCGCTTTCTGTAAACCGGTCTTTACATTTTGTTCTTATCTGGTCACATTTGCTGTGCATTTTAAACGACAGAGGTTATTTTCTTTCTCTCTGACTTCAAAGTGAGAGAATGTATGTGACAATCCTGCTGAGTACCATGCAAGATGAGTAGGGATGTTCTTATGTTTTTTTTCGTCCCCTCTCCCCCTAGCACACAACCCAAAAACATGAACTGTGCTGATCTTTCAGAATATATCAGAATTACAAAAAATGAAGCACCTTTTCTTAGTAATTCAAAACACATCAGTACACTTGGTGATGACATTTGCACACATTATGGTGTAAATGTAATAGACATTTCAATTGAAAAGTGTTTCTGTAATGGCAGTGTGCATCCACACCATGCATACTCCACACTACGCTCACTCTAACACAGTGAACCCCACCCTACTCCAGTCTACCCACTTCACCCCAATCTATTGCACTCCATTCAGATTACCCCACTCTGCTCCTGTCTACCCCACTCCAATCCACCCCACTCCAATCTACCCCAATCCACACCCACTCCACACCAGTCTACCTGAATACACTCCAATCTACTCTACTCCAATCTATCTCACTCCAATTTACCCGACTTAATTCCAATTTACCCCACTCCACTGCAATCTATCAAACTCCTCGCCACTCTATTCTATACTACTCCCCCACACTCCACTCATATCTACCCCACTCCTCTCAAGTCTACCTCACTACACTTCACTCCAATCTACCACCCTCCTACCCACTCCATCTACCACATTCCTCTCCATCTCCACCCCATTCTACCCCATTCCAATCAACCCTCTTCAATTTACCCCACTCCAATCTACTCCATTCCAATTTACTCTACTCTAATCCACCTAATCTACCCCACCATTTTCTACCCCACTGCACTATATTCCAATCTACCCCGCTCCACCCCAATCTACCCACGCTCCACACTTCCCCACCCCAGTCTACCCCAATCCGCTGCACTCCACCCTTCCCCAATCTACCCCACTATTAATCTACCCCATTAGTCTACCCAACTTCACTCCAGTCTACCCCACTTCACTCCAGTCTACCCCCACTTCACTCCAGTCTACCCCCACTTCACTCAGTCTACCCCCACTCCACTCTACACCAGTCTACCCCACGCCACTAACTTCTAGCCATGCTGAACAGCAGCCACATTGGTGTACAACATGGCTAAAACACAGTCACATTAGCGAGAACTGTGGCTTTGCCAATACTTGTTTAACCTTCTGTGGGTTTGTTTGAATATATGTATGTGTGTGTGTGTGTGTGTGCGTGTATACATATATATATATATCCCCTTGTATCCATCCCTGAAAACCCCTTCCTACCCCTTCACACTACCTACCCCTGAAATTGAAAAACGCTATAATACCCACCCCTGAACCCTAAACACCCTCTGAGTCCTAAACATCACTTACTAGCCTTTTTTAGGTTTCGCCTGGCGTCCGCTGCGCAGCAGCGTTCGCGCAGGCGAAATCTAATGTTAGAACAGTACAGGCTTTGGTCCCGCCTTCTCTTCCATTGGCTAGCTCCATAAATGGAGGCTAGCCATTGTAAGAGAGATCTGTCCGTCATTGCCGGAGCAGATTCGTGGGCGTTCCGGCCATTTTTACTCATCCCGCCCCCTTGCAATCGTCATTGCGGTGGTGGGCGGATTTTTTATTTTTTGTGTCAAGGTTTGTTTTGGGCATTTCTTTGAAGATGGCGCCGGGGCCCGTCGACTTCTCGCATCTACTGGTACGGAAGAAGTCCAGGTGAGTGCTTTGTTTTATTTTTCTTGTCTTATGCCTTTTGATTGTGCCTGTGCCCGTTCCTGCCCCCCATCCTGCTGTCCGTGTGCCCGTCCCCCCTCCCGCTGTCCGTGTGCCCGTCCCCCCTCCCTTCACTTGCTTGTGCGACTTCAAAAGGGGGGTACTTTCTCTGGCAAAATGTCCACGTGAATTCCTTGAATGGTGAGACTTTGGCAGAGGTGTTTCCCTACACCACAGAAGGGGAAATGTGTTGTGGTTCCAGCGGCGAAGGGTAGGTGTGTACAGCGAAGCTCAGGAATTACCAACCTTGCGGTGGAAGATCTACCTGAAGCTTTACCCGCTGGACATTGTCGTTTGACTGTTTTTAACTTTAAGTATTGACAGTTACAACCAGAAGAAGGGTAATATAGTAATGTTCTTCCCTTCCCCCACTAGTGTGGTAGCCACATGAGCAGGGTATTAGCGTAGACAGTTTCTTGCACCATTAGATACTTGCTAATTAGTCTCCTGGGTCCTGAAGAATCGCTAGTCAACCTTACAGTAGCGAGAAACATGTTGACTGGACTACAATAAATTCTAGATGATAGCTGGAAACATTATTTTCCACTACTCTCCTCTAGAAAATCGTTTTTAACCAAAGCAGTGGCCCTCCTGAATAAAGTATTCCCGGTACCACTAGCTTTATTTTAACTCACTACCCCACGTCTACCCTTTAGTTCTGGCCCCACACCCGCACTTCATCCATACGGCTGTTGGAAAAAGATCTCCGCCAAAGAGCCCCTCTATGAGGTGTTGCCCGTTGGGTATTGCACCGCCGACCCAACGAGGAGCAGGCCCAAATGATGAAGCATGACACCTGAAAGGGTGTGTGAGGGCATTAAATCCAACAAAATGGATTCCCAGGGTTGCCTCCCGGTCACCCTACCGTAATCATTTGCATCACAGACTGTAACATTTCCTTTCCTTCTTTTGGAACAGCACGGCAAATTTTTTGTTAAGACGTTGCATTGTATTGTAGCATCTATATAGTGATTACTAACCCTGTGTCGAGGGCTGATGTGCTTGCCTACATAGGTAGTACACTGTGTACGGGGTTTGGAAGGAAAGGTGGTACTTTTGTTTTTCGATCTCATGTGAAAAGTGTTTTCAGGTCGTACAGGGCAGGGGTGGGTTGCGCGATGTCCCACTGTCCGTTCCCGCCCCCCTCCCGCTGTCCGTGTGCCCCGGCCCCCCCTCCTGCTGTCCGTGTGCCCGTCCCCCCTCCCCCTGTCCGTGTGCCCGTCCCCCCTCCCTTCACTTGCTTGTGTGACTTCAAAAGGGGGGTACTTTCTCTACTGGCAAAATGTCCACGTGAATTCCTTGAAAGGTGAGACTTTGGCAGAGGTGTTTCCCTACACCACAGAAGGGGAAATGTGTTGTGTTGCATTGTATTGTAGCATCTATATAGTGATTACTAACCCTGTGTCGAGGGCTGATGTGCTTGCCTACATAGGTAGTACACCGTGTACGGGGTTTGGAAGGAAAGGTGGTACGTTTGTTTTTCGATCTCATGTGAAAAGTGTTTTCAGGTCATACAGGATGACCACCGAGGCGCTGTTATTGTGCTATGGGAAGCAGTGCTTACAGTATGATGGCTTAAGAAGTGTGAGAGACGGGAGTACAGTTTATGGTTTCTAGAATGCCGCCATCTTTGGTCATCTCTGAGGGTCTCTTTGTGGTATATCTCAGGATCATAGTTCACTAAGCTTTGTATACATATATGATCCTGAGCAGGCATAAGCTGGAGGGAGATTATTGGATGGCCTTCATTACATGAGCAGTGGTGCTGGCTTGGTTGCTGCCATGTCGGTTCAAATCTAAAACAAATTGGATGGACATAGCTGGTACTCAGGGGAACTTGAAGAAGCGGATGGCAGCTTGCGGTCAGCCAAATAGCCTTAAGTCAAGTGTATAGTGTCCACATATTGACTTAACCAAGCTTTGAGTCTCACATAGGTACTTAAATAAGCGAGGCGTCCACTTATGTACCTCACCAAAAGAAGCAATCGACAAGTTCTCAATAACAGGAATCCACTCTGGTAGCTAAATCAACCAACTGTGCAGTCAAGTATTCTGTTGCAGTAGAGGTCCACATATGTATTTAACCGAGCTAGATGTTAATAGGGGTATTTAACGAAGCTAATTGTCTGCAGCATTTACACAAGCCGTGTGTTTACATGTATTTACATGAACCAGGTGTTCACACATTTTTAGCTGATCCAGGTGTTGACATAGGCTTTTATCGAAGATAGAAGTCCACACAAAAAATAGATTGTTACAAGTGACTACAGATGTGTCCGCAAATATATTTGTCTGAGCTTTATGTCCAAACAAGTATGTACTCAATCTTATACTTGAAAAGTACTACAATATAGAATGTATAGGTAAACGCACCTATGTGTGCGCTCACACCACACACACACGCATTCTTCCAGCTGGGTGATGACATAGGTATTTATGAATCATGTGTGCACCCAACTGTTTAATTGAGCCACATGGCCACACAAGTGAAACATACTCCCCAGTTGAAAATCTACTGTGTAGTTAAGTGCAGATGCATACACAGCTATCTAATTGTGTGCAGTACATAAACAGTTATCTATTGATCCACACCACCACACGTTTATTCCCAGGCACTGTATACACGCAGGTATTTACCTGACCCAAGTGTACAGAGCATTATTTATCTGAATGAGATACCTCTGACAGTATTTAAATGAGCCAGACTTGTACACATGGGTTTAGGTCAGTCAGTTATGCTGTAGAGGTGGGGGGAATGTTTTGTACCGCACGCAGAGTAGACAGAATTCAGGTCACTCTGCCTTACTCTTTAATGGGGAGTTCTGGCCAAATTCTATCATTCGCCATGTGGCAGATTTTTTTCTCCAGTGAGGCTCCAGAAATTACAAGCTGGTGCATGCGAGCAAGCTTGAGCATCCCCTAGCGTGGTTTTCTAACGCGGGCGGTCACGGGCAGTCGCAAGCGTTCAAAGGGCTGCCATTCATGTAGATTTGCTGCCACTCGAGTAGGTTTTCTATTCGAGCTGCAGCAAAATCAACTCAAATGGCAGCGATCTCTATCACAATCCATGGTGCCATTCACTCTTATTTTCACGCTACTCGCTCTACCAGTACTAAATTGCAGTGCGAGAAGCGCAAGCTACATATTTCTCTGTAGAATCTCACCGTTTTTATGTTACTCCGCTAGTTCTGCCCACTCCTAGTATGCACACAGAGAGTTACCCTACCTAGATAGGCCCACAGGTTTTTCCTGAAAACATGTGTAGAAACAGATTAAAATGAGCCAGTTTCCCACAGATCAATTTTACCTGAGGCAGGTGTCCATGTGGGGATTCACCTGAACAGGATTTTGACATGGGAATTTGCCTGAGCCTGGTATCCATACACCAGGTAACTTAATAGGTACAAAAGGAATGCATTTAAGTCCGGTATACATAGGGGTATTTATTTGATCCATGCATCTAATCAGGTTCTTACCTGAGCCAGATCTCTGCAAACCAAATGAACTGTACTAGATTGACACACCACAATTTACCTGAACAAGGAGTCAATCGAGGTATTTAACTGAACCAGCTATCCATACAAGTACTTAATTGAGGCATATGTTTCCAACGATTTTCATGGTATGGTAGCGGAACATAGATAGCGTAATGTTCACTGAAATTTCTTGCCGTTCAAAGTATCGCAACAGAACACTAAGGTGTTCTCTCTACAAACCTGAGCATAGTAAAACAGTCACCCGTAGAGTAGTGAGTGCAGAGTGCAGAGTGACTAGGGGGTGCTAGGGAGTGCAGAGTGACTAGGGAGTGCTAGGGAGTGCAGAGTGACTAGGCCGTGCTAGGGAGTGCAGAGTGACTAGGGAGTGCTAGGGAGTGCTGAGTGACTGCAGAGTGCTAGGGAGAGCTAGGGAGTGCAGAGTGACTAGGGAGTGCAGAGTGCTAGGGTGTGCTAGGGAGTGCAGAGTGCTAGGGAGTGCAGAGTGACTGCAGAGTGCTAGGGAGTGCTATGGAGTGGAGAGTGACTGCAGAGTGCTAGGGAGTGCAGAGTGACTGCAGAGTGCTAGGGAGAGCTAGGGAGTGCAGAGTGACTAGGGAGTGCAAGGGAGTGCAGAGTGACTAGGGAGTGCAAGAGAGTGCGAGGGAGTGCAGAGTGCAAGGGAGTGCAGAGTGACTAGGGAGTGCTAGGGAGTGCAGAGTGACTAGGGAGTGCAGAGTGCAAGGGAGTGACTAGGGAGTGCAGAGTGACTAGGGAGTGCAGAGTGACTAGGGAGTGCAGAGTGACTAGGGAGTGCTATGGAGTGCTAGGGACTGCAGAGCGACTGCAGAGGCTAATGGCAATGTAAATGACAATGCCATTTATTTATCTGTTTTCAAAACGAACACATAAATACAAATTTTGTCATTTACAATGCCAATAGCTCTAATTTTTCCAAAGGCGAAACCATTGCATTGTAAATGTTTGTTTCTAAGAGAGATTACCCAAAAATATAACAGAATACTTATTTATAATGTAAAATAGTAAAATGCATGTGTTTAAGTATGTATATATTTCGCTTTAAGGTTATGTTACTTAAAGCTATTCAAAAAAATACTTAACCTGTGCAGTAAAGTACTGCATTATAAACCTACAAAAAAAACCTTACCTGCGCTGTAATGGCTTGTGTGGTACTTATGCGTGGTAATGCTGCTTACAAATCTTTTGATTCCTCGCCCCGTTGGTGGTGTTCAGTGAGTCTGCCTTATGAATGGTACCGCTGCTGAGCTCAGCCTTTAATTGCATATATCGTCTACAAATGAGAAAATACCAAGACGCTGTTTTCTTTTCTCTCTTTCTTCAAAAGCTACTGTGATTTTTATTTCTGTTTAAATTGCAACATCTGAGAGCTTATATTTGTAATAAGGTTGTCAGTCATAATACCCTGACGTACAGTTTAAAAAAAAGTTTGATAGGTGCCCGCACATAAGTGCTTCTGCTATCTCCTGCAGTGTTTAGTGTTCTCAGACTTGGAGCAATCCCACACTGTGCTAGTTAAAGCTCCTTTAAAGAGATTTACGTCTGTTCTGTCAGTGGGTAGAATGTGTGAAAGAAATCTGAAGCATGAGATGTGTTTTTAAGTCTTGTGTAGGGGGTCCAGGAATGTGTCCACTTGGGCTAACTCTAGTTTCTCTTTTGTATTTTTCAGTAAGACCTATGGAAATGTGTTGGTGCTAGATGGTGTCATTCAGTGTACGGAGCGGGATGAGTTTTCTTACCAAGAAATGATTGCCAACTTACCTCTGTGCAGTCACCCAAACCCTCGCAAGGTGAGATGGATCAATGGAGCTGTGCGGGCTAAACTGTAAAGAGCTTTACAAGGGTTTATGATTCCAGTGAGCTTGGTTTATTCTTGGGCAGAAACCTAGGATTTCTTTCTTTACCATAAAATGATTAACCTGGGCTGATTATTAGGACACATTCACTGACCAGTAGGCATGGTGGAGATTATAGTTTGTTTCTCGAATAGTATACTACAGACACTTGAGGGACTGTAGCGCCTGGTTGGGATAGTCTACAGCAGGTGAGTCCCTCATCTGCCCACTCTCTCCGCACAGCACAAAGTTTATCAGTGTCCTCTCTACACAACCCGCCAGAAGTGTGTCTAATTTGGAGGTAAAAAATGGAAAAGAACCAGGTAAGCGTAAGTGTAAAGGAAGAACAGGCAACTGGAACTGGTGGCATTATTGGTTATAAAGAAGAGAAGTTACATCATTCGGTGTGAAGAAGCCTGAAAGAGTCATACTTACTTTGAACCACAGAGGGAAAGAGGAGGATTCATTGAGACAAAACGTAACCACTTCTTGCTGCGCTTCCTAAATGAGGAACTTTCAAAACACAAATCGGAGACGTATATAGTTCAGAAAATCTCAACCTGACAGAAAACGTGCAGTGAGGCCAAAAGCTGGCAAACATTGTGATTGAAGACCAGAAGAGCAAGATTCCAGTGGAAAGCTACCCTGAATAGGGGGCAAGGCTTCCATACCAGCCAGGACCTCTAGCCAAGGGGTTCTCTACACTGGATCTGTGAATTTAGGAACTACTTCTGTGCCATGTCACATGCAGCAACAAAGAGGGATTTTTCTTGTGCCAAGCTCAAAAACGGATATCATTCTACATAAAGATAATGAAGTGGTACATAGTGTGAGATATTCGCCATACAGAAATAAATTTGTGGAATCCTGAGGCACTCTAGATTTAATTAGCGTCTTCAGTCTAAAGCCCTAAACACTTCCTACCTATTGGAGTTACTAAAAAATCAAAATGTATCAATATTTCTTCAGATGAAGAATAGTAGGCATGATAAGAGTTAATGCATGCAAAGGAGCAAAGAGAACCTTGATAACCTTGTTTGTGACACTGAAACCGCAAGGCACAAGATATGGTTCTATCCTCTTTCTGATCTAAAGGCATATGATTTTGTAGGTGCATTTTCTGATACCCAAGCTATGACTAGTCGGTATTAGGTTCCGCTCCAGAACTGAAGGTGCTTTAGTTAGTGACAACATTTGGTCTCATTGTAAAATTCTCTACTTATATCCAGTGCCCTGATCTGTGTGATGTTATTGTACCTATCCTCATAATCGCACAAAGGTTAAATTTTTATTAACGCCTGTCTCCATGACAGGAGGGCATCAATCCGTTTTAGTCATGGCCGTAGATCTTTGCCACCTGAAGGTATATCTGCCAATCTTCCTTTGTTCTTTCAGTAATAAAATGATAAATTCTGCTTTTTGGGTCCTAATGACTGCCAAACTCAATTAATATTCAGCATGTAAAATACTCTACTGGAGATTGTGATATTTATGTCTGCTTTAGGGAAAAACAGCAAAACACACAAGATGATAGACGGAATGTTGCACAATGGCAAAACATTCACCCCAGTCACAGATCTGGGTTTAATCCATCGTTATTTTGCTCACCAAACTACCTCAGTTCAGACATGGCCATATGCAAATCAGTCTTGACCCTGTGCCTCATAGGAACAGTCCAGCCCGAACTGCCAAGCCATGTCTTTCCTGGACCGGAATCAAGCATCCTAGGACCGGTTTCTGGCTATCAGCCGTCTTCAGCCAGGATAGCTTGACTCCAGTGGCTTAGTGAGCAAGGGACCCACGTCTGGTGTTTTTGCATTTGTTACCCTGAGTGGGACGGGTATGCTCAGACGTGAGTCCTGTGCTCTCCATGGCACTGGAATCAAGCTATCCACGCTGATGAGGGCTGAAAGCCCGAAACCGGTCCTTGGATGCTTGTTTCCAGTCCAGGGAGGACCTGGCTTGGCAGTTCGGGCTGGAAAAAAAGGACAATTTGGGTGCCAACAGTTCAAGGGCGCTCCACAGAAATACAAGGGATAGTAAATTCAAAACACAGAATCAACGGTTGGTGCTTCTAGTGGGAGGGCGTGCATCCTACACCCTGAACTTCTGAAGAGCTGTTTCCAGAAACAAATTGTATCAATACCCTCTGAGCACACTAATACTAGTAACTATGCAATTCTCAATTTGTAATATAGTTCTGCAAATTATAAATGACTGGCAAGTCACAATGTGTATAATGAATTCAAGTCCATTCATAAGTCGTCGTTATCACTTGTATCTTCAATTGTAATTTATTCCAATCCAATGTAACTGTACATTCTGTACAAAAGTCCAGTGTATAGATGGTACATCAGCCAACACGTGTTTCATTGTGTATTTATATAACACTTAGACTTCCTCAGGGCTCGAACTAAATCCTGTATCATGGAATATAAGAGTTCCTTGTCATATTCCAGATTAATCACATTATAAACGAAACACAAATCAAGAAATTCTTCACTCTGGATGCATTCTTTCATAAACAGAATTTGAAGTAACACGTCACACAAGGTACATCTCCAACTGTGTGATCAATGATGACTCTCTAATGCTACGTGTGTGTGTAACACTACGAGATTATCCTTAGTCAGTCTGATGCTTCCCAGCATAGAATATAATATATACGTAATATTATGATGGAGGGCTATATTATCCAAAAGTATCCAATCTCAATCTCGTTGGATCTTGACAACACTCCACCAATCCTCATCCTCAGAACAATTTCTTCTTGCTGTCAACATTTCTGAATAGGGAATAGAGTTCTTCTGACAATTAGGGTGACAACTTGTCGCGTAAAGGACTGCATTACAACTTGTCTCTTTTCTGTACATTTTAGAGCAAAGCCTATTGTCCTTTACAAATAACTCAACATGTAAGAATACTATTTTTCTAGTGTCATATTGGGTAGTGAATCGTAAGTTCACATCATTACTGTTTAAGTAATCAAAGAAGCAAAGTAAATCATCCAGGGTACCAGTCCAGATCATGAGACAATCATCAATAAATCTGCCCCAGTATTGTATGTTGTCAATCCATCTCCGTCCACAACGGCCCCAGATCCACCCCGCCTCCAACCACCCCATAAAAAGGTTGGCAAAAGACGGAGCGAATCTAGAGCCCATCGCAGTCCCAATGCACTGTTTGTACCATCTCTGATCAAATATGAACACATTGTTTTTTAAGACAATATTAGTCATATCTAACAACATTTTAGTGTGTTCGAAAAAGGAAGGTCTCTATTGCTGTAATCCCTAGGGAGTGATCAATATTAGAATACAGTGAAACTACATCTAAAGTCACTAAGTACATTCCTTCCTCCCAGTTGACATCAGACATAATATTCAGTATATGCTTAGTATCCTGTATATATGAGGGTAAAGACTGAACATAAGGCCTCAAAAATATATCAATGTACTGTGAGATCCTCTCTGTGGATCCACCTATCCCTGAAATTATTGGTCTTCCAGGTGGAATATTTCTATTCTTGTGTGCTTTTGGCAAAGTGTATAAACAGGGTGCCCTCGGTGCCAGTACAGTCATATAGTTATACTCCTCAATATCCAATAGTGTACAATCATACCACTCTCTAAGTCTGGTGTTAATGTTGTTTTTTAAGCTTTCAAGTGGATCACCTTTTAACAATTCATAATACCTAGTATCAGCAAGTTGTGACAGAATCTCAGCTTTATATTTTTCAGTTTCCATGATGACAATATTACCACCCTTGCCAGCCATCCGGATGGTAATACTATCATCTTCTCTAAGTTTTACAAGAGCAATTCCTTCGGCTGGAGTTAAGTTATCAGGTTTCCTGTAATTGCACCTTTTGGATTTGTTATCAATGACTCTATTGATATCCAATTCTACCATCCTGTGGAATGTATCAATAGTGTTCCCTGTTCCAAGTTGTGGTGTCCACTTTGATTTGAGTTTCAAGCCACTGCTTTCACTCAAGTATCTGTTAATTTCAAGGTCATCTAGTAATTTTGCCATAGTGATAGGATCTTGTTCAGTCTCCGTAAGTGATAACAAAAGCTTAGTAGCATTAGCTCCCTCAATGCTTAAGTCACTCATAGCCCGCGAAGGTTCACAACCTCTGCTTTTAATGGGTGCATGTACAAAGTGCTTCTTGATTTTCAGAAGTCTAACAAATTTATAAATGTCAATTTTGGTCATGTACCAATCCGGTACTACATTAGGACAAAATCCAAGACCAATCTTTAACAAGGTAAGCATGTCTTCAGTTAATTCAACATGTGACAAATTAATGATTTCTAATTCACAATTCAACATATCTTGAGTATCCTCTATTCTTTCCAAGATCTGAGTCTCATTCCCCTTCTTGTTACCTGTTGACCCCTTGCCCCTGGATCCTCTCCTTGTCTTGATATGGCTGTACCTCTGCCCTTGTATGTATTGTCTCGGTTCCCTATTCTGAGACGTTTTACTTCCTCTAAAAAATTGTTAGTGTTTTCTTGTATATTTCCCTCTGTCAATGGCACACCATCTACCTCTTCATTCTCACTACTCACACAATAGAGGATAATTCTTGACCGTGGCCTCAGGCATGTTAAGTTCCTTAATTTCATCCTCAATTTACTGAATTTCATCTAGTAGTTTTTTGATTTTGCGTTCAACATTTTCGATTAATATATTCATATGGCTGAGATACCCGCCACCCCCTCTCAACACAATCCCCAAGAATTGGGAAACCGGAAACAGTTCTTGAACTTTTGGAAGGCGGGAAGGGAGTTACCCTTCCCGGCCGTATTTATTAAAATATGAAACAAAATCAAAACATTAAAATAAACAGTTTCATATCATGTACAATTTCATATCAACATTACGATGTTTGGCTAACCTTAACATATATCTAATACAAAGGTTCTCCTAGCCGATACTAACATCCTTACAACATTGCATTTCAAATTGAAATTGTACATCCTAACGTTAAGGGCCAACGGCAAGGTCGTAACCGGTGTCAGATCCCTAAACCAGAACTCCCCCCTCACTTGTGAGGGGCGGTCGCACAGAGGACTTCACCTCGTGTGCCATACCAATTTCCCTTGTCTTGACGGGGGCCCCTGTTAACTCGACGCCATGTACGTGGTCGTCCGAGGACTCGTGTGAGGTGTCTAGAAGGTAGCGTAGACCCCCCTCCCCACCTTACACAACTTACCACATCTGCCGTCGCAGATGTCCTGGCCCCGGGAAATTCCCAGGAGGGGCCCGTAGCCCCTCCTATCCAGGGAGGGGCCTTGACCGCCTTCCCTTTCCTTTAGGCGTCCCGTCCTTAGAAGGGACCGCCTCCCTGTTGAGGGGCCCATGGCCACCTCCCCCCGGGCGCTCCCATCCGTAATGGGTGACGCCCCCCCCTAGGGATCTTCCAATGACTGCTCACCGATCATGACCCTACCGCCCGACAATAAATACGACAAGAGAAATGACTAAAAACAAGAGACATACCTAATGAAAAACGGATCACATCTCTACCTAAAACATCTAAACCTTAAAAAACACTCCGATGAATATCTTTAATCAAGTATACGTACAAAATTATCCACTTTATTGCAGTCGAATCATAAACTTTATCCAAAACAACCTGCAAGAAAAAACCAATTATGAAAAACGAATTTTACACCCAAGCAACTTGCTGTCTTCAGGGGATGGTGGGTGGGTTCAAAAATGGCTCTTCGTTCCGTCTCGAGCTCACGTGCAGCGAGGAGGTGCAGCTTCAGAGCACAGGAAGAAGAGGATGCTTTCTTGGCTTGTGGCTCCTTTTATTCTTCTCGGGGCGGGCGTGAACCCGCCCCCTTCCGCCTCCCTGGACGTGGCGGATGGCTTCGGTGTCTAGGACAACCCACTTCTGGGCGGGAAAAAAGCGCGCCCCGGCTACGCCGCTTCGGGCATACCAGCCGAGACGCGCCATCCCGCCCAAAATGGCTTCCCGGGGGGATCGGGGTACTCCACCATACGTTCGGGGGGACCGATTGGTTGCCCCTTTCCATATGGCTGAGATACCCGCCACCCCCTCTCAACACAATCCCCAAGAATTGGGAAACCGGAAACAGTTCTTGAACTTTTGGAAGGCGGGAAGGGAGTTACCCTTCCCGGCCGTATTTATTAAAATATGAAACAAAATCAAAACATTAAAATAAACAGTTTCATATCATGTACAATTTCATATCAACATTACGATGTTTGGCTAACCTTAACATATATCTAATACAAAGGTTCTCCTAGCCGATACTAACATCCTTACAACATTGCATTTCAAATTGAAATTGTACATCCTAACGTTAAGGGCCAACGGCAAGGTCGTAACCGGTGTCAGATCCCTAAACCAGAACTCCCCCCTCACTTGTGAGGGGCGGTCGCACAGAGGACTTCACCTCGTGTGCCATACCAATTTCCCTTGTCTTGACGGGGGCCCCTGTTAACTCGACGCCATGTACGTGGTCGTCCGAGGACTCGTGTGAGGTGTCTAGAAGGTAGCGTAGACCCCCCTCCCCACCTTACACAACTTACCACATCTGCCGTCGCAGATGTCCTGGCCCCAGGAAATTCCCAGGAGGGGCCCGTAGCCCCTCCTATCCAGGGAGGGGCCTTGACCGCCTTCCCTTTCCTTTAGGCGTCCCGTCCTTAGAAGGGACCGCCTCCCCGTTGAGGGGCCAATGGCCACCTCCCCCCGGGCGCTCCCATCCGTAATGGGTGACGCCCCCCCTAGGGATCTTCCAATGACTGCTCACCGATCATGACCTTACCGCCACAGGCCGGATAGTTGACCGGCTATCCGGACCCCCCACAAAACTCCTACCTAAAGGTCATGTTGTAAACTCCTTAGCCATGCTACGAGGTCTCCTATTAGTAAAGAGTTCCCCACCCGGGACAAGTGGACCCCATCCTCTAGATACATATTGTCCCCGCCTGATACAACCATGAGGAATCGAATGCAAAGTACTGGTACGGAACAGTCTACCAAGCTTGTTGTTAATCTTTTTCACAGACTGATTTATAGCAGACACTGAATTAGCCCCCCGCCACACCTTTCGTGGAATCATATGGGACCATGCAATTGTGCACCCTGGAACTCTCCTCGCCAACCAACTCACTGTGGATAGTATCGCCTCGAGAAGTAGTCGTCTACCAGTGGTCACTAAATCATTGCCCCCGAGATGTACTATGATTATAGCCGGCGGTGACCTTGTCTGCCCTAACAAACCCTCAAGAAAAGGTTGAAACTGGTCAATACAGAGCCCGCCCCTTCCGTAGAAGGTCACCCTGTACCCGTATTCCCCAGCTGTGTGAATCATGTCACCTGCTTTGAATACGTCCCCGGCACGCCTCACGTATGAGTGGCCCACGACCCACACCACTCTTTCATCAGCCGGTGGTCTCTGACCGCTGGTTCCCAGGTGTCGGGCCGACTGCACAGTCCGCCCCGCCTCGTAGATTTGCGAAACTGTAACCAAACAAAAACAAGAAGCGTGAGTACATGATATCAGCTTCACAACATGTGCAACCGCACATACCTTTTGTAACAATTCGAGGACCAACGCCCCACCTGTTTCACTTTATCAACACTCAGACCCCTGGCTGTAGCTTCTGTGGCAGCCCCTATCCGGAAGGAATGAGTCCCAAACTCGGCCGGGTTCAGGCCCGCGGCCGAGATTGCCATTGCAAGCACCCGCTGGAACTGAAACTTCGTCAGTGGGGTGGCATCTGCATGCCTCAGCAAGGTCCCTCCCCATGATGCCGCCCTCTGCGCCAAATATTCCTCGACGCATGCAACTGGGCACATGGAAGATCCGGGGATCCGCTGGACTACTATACTGTCCCCGATCGCGCCTTGATCAGTCTTGGACCTGACAAACGAGACAATCATCTTTTCCCCCTTTACCTGAATGTGCTCTCGGCACAGTCCACCCCCCGTATCCTGCTTATTCTTTGCCACCAGTTCGCTTACCCGCATAGCCCCATGAAATGCTAATGCAAACGCGGCCCGGAATAACACTGTTTCCGCCTGGGATGAACAAGTAGCAGGGAGTACGGACATTAATAGAGCCAACCTATCCAGACCTATAGGGTGCCTTTCATCTATTCTGCGACCCTCAAGGCGTTGCCACCCACGCAGCGCTTTCTGAACCACAAAAGACGCTGTAGGGTCCTGGATACCATGAGCCCGCGCCATGAAGGAAATGGCAGCCCGATGCCTCTGGGCCGTGGCCACCGATTTTCCTGCCCTGCGTAGAGACAGTAGAAACTTTATGACCAATTCTTCCTGACCCCAAAGCTCTCCCCTAGCTGAACCCAAAAAGGACAAATAGGAACGGAACGCCCCTTCATATGCCTTCCTTGTCCTAGGTGCTAAACTCTCTCCCACGAGGTTTTGTAGTTCGGGGCACCGAGAGACCAGAGAGCTTCGGGAAATGGTGCCGCCACCGGGTCCGCTGTGGGCAGAAAACCCCAGAAGGCCTGCATACGGAAACGAGAAAGCGCATCAGCAGCCTGATTCAGTACCCCTGGCACATGCCTCGCTCTGAAGAGCACGTTCAATTTCATACATAGTAAAACAATTTCCTTGAGCAACCTCAGGATCCACTTGCATCGTGCTGCCTGACTATTGATACACTCAACCACGGTCATGTTATCAGACCAGAACACCACAGAGTGATCCCTAAACCCCTCAGGCCATGTCTTCAAAGCCACCAGAATGGGGAACAATTCAAGAAAAGCAATGTTACTTGTAAGTCCACACTCATGCCACCATGACGGCCACCTTTGGGCCGACCAGTGATTGCCAAATATGGCGCCAAAGCCTATACTCCCCGCCGAATCTGTCCACAGCCCCAATTCTCCGGAGGACACCGCCGGCTTCGTCCAGACAACCCGACCATTGAAGTCCGCCAGAAATGCCAACCAAATGCGCATGTCCTGGCGAATTTCGGCCGAAAGCCTTGTGCGGTGGTGCCCCTCCTTAAGACCGACCATGGCTTGTGCAATTGAACGGGAAAAGGGGCGGGCCATTGGCATCACTCTAAGGGCAAAATTCAACTGTCTCACAGTCTGCTGTAATTGATGCAAGTTCACCTTAGTTTCCCTAATACATGCTTCAAGGGAAGCCCTGAATTTCCGCACTTTTCCTTCTGGCAAGCGGAAGCAACCTTCTTCGGAATCGAGCTCTATTCCAAGAAACTCGAGCGAAGTTGAGGGCCCCATGGTCTTACCTGGTGCCAATGGCACACCAAACTGTCTCATCAAATCACAAAATTCATCTAGGGCCTGTGCACATTCTGTGTCCCCAGCTGCCCCCAGAAACAGAAAATCGTTCAGATAATGCATGACATGCTGAAACCCCGTAACCCTTGTGAATGCCCATTGCAGAAAACAACTGAATTTTTCAAAATAAGCACACGATATGGAACAGCCCATTGGCATACATTTATCAATGTAATAGCGCCCCTGAAACATAAAGCCCAGGAGGCGCTGGTCGTCCGGGTGTACTGGGAGCAACCGGAAAGCGGACTCGATGTCGGACTTGGCCATCAGGGCTCCGGGCCCCAGGCGATTCAACATGGCGACTGCATCATCGAAGGATGCGTACCTCACCGAGCACAGCCCTGGGTCTATTGCATCATTAACTGACATATCCCTCGGGGCTGACAAATTATGTATCAGTCTGAACTCACCCCGGTCCTTCTTTGGGACCACTCCCAAAGGTGAAAAAATGAAGTTAGGAACTGGTGGCGTGTCGAATGGTCCTGCCACCCGACCCCGGGCCACCTCTTTCCCAATCTTTGCTTGCACCACTGCCGTATTATGTAGGACCGAGAGTTGGTTCCTACATTGTGCTTTCCCCTGAAAATTCCCCACCGGGATGCGGAAACCGTAAGAAAAACCATCTCGCAGCACCCCAGCAGAGACATGATCAGGGTATTCGCTGAGCCAAGGAATCATTGCCATGGTATCAACCGGTGTAGGTAAAGCCGCCCCTCGGACTATGTCAGACCTGTTTGGCGCTTCCCTTACTGCCGCTATCACCCGTTTTGGCTCTGCACATGGTCTCGGGATGCGAAGATTGTCCACACCCCCCACATTCATGTCTAAACTTGCATGACCCGTGGGGCCTCGTACACTTTCCCCTGTTAAAGTTCCAGCATACCCCTTTTTTCCCTGTATTGCCACTCGGCTTAGGGTGATGCTCGTTACTTGCTCCCGCCCGAAAGGGCGCCCCGGCTGGTTGGCGGGAAAGTTCACCCCCGCCCTCCCCCACTAGTGGCGCCTTCAACATGCCTGATTGCTCCATCTTTTGCCATGAAATGGAGTCATAACAATCCCACGTCATAGATCCATCGAACTCTTTGGCTTTACAAAAAATATTATCATAACAAAACCACTCGTTGCCGCTATATGTCTGCGAATATTCCATAATACGTGACTGGTACACAGGTAACTCGGTCAATAAATCGGGTCTCCGTTCCCCCACAATTGAAGTAAATATGCCAAAAGCCCTACCCCAGTTACCTATCGTCTCATTGACTCTAAAGGCGGCCATTTTTGCGCGCCAAACACTCGGATGCATGAGTTCCTTCTGAACTTTCACATGCTCAATCTCATAATGGTCGGTTAGTAAGGAGAACATGTTTACATATTTCTCAGCCCATATCCGTTCTTTTACCTCCATCGGGATATGTTGAGCCAATCTCTCCCTCCTCGATGGTACCGACCCCTTCCCCGCAATCGGCATTAGCTGCTTACCTGAGCTAGAAGCTGTAACCGCCGTTGCTGCCGAACTCGTGCCCGCTGCGGGTTGCTCTACTGGGGCCTGCAGGGAAATAAACGGACAAGTAGGTTTCGCGGCCTCGCGAGACTGCCGCAACTGCCTCATCAATTGCTTGGCTTCCTCAGCCGTGTCCCCCGGAGCCGCGGGACGCCCGCTGCTATTACCCAGCCATGCTGCCAACTGGGCGGCCAATTCCGGGGGCATGTCCCCTTCGTCCACTGGGGTAACCACAACGGGGATCTGTTGACCCTCGGCAGGAGCCGGCGCGGGAATCTCCGCCGGTCTCGGGGGGCTCATCGGGGGAGCCTCCGGGACCGGGACCTCGTCGTCGTTTGGCCCGTTCCTGGCCCTCTTCCTTCTGCCGGCCGGGGCCTCTGTCGGGTTGGGTCTTTTTGGCCTTCCCGCACCGTCCCTGGCCGCCATTTTCCTTTTCATCTCCGCCATGTCCTTCACCAACATCCGGAGCATCTGGTCGGTGCTGACCTTCTTCGCGACTCTCTTGCCCGGCATGATTTGCAGCGCTAGAAGAGAAAAGAGAGAAATTACAAATTTCAAAAATGGCTCTTCGTTCCGTCTCGAGCTCACGTGCAGCGAGGAGGTGCAGCTTCAGAGCACAGGAAGAAGAGGATGCTTTCTTGGCTTGTGGCTCCTTTTATTCTTCTCGGGGCGGGCGTGAACCCGCCCCCTTCCGCCTCCCTGGGCGTGGCGGATGGCTTCGGTGTCTAGGACAACCCACTTCTGGGCGGGAAAAAAGCGCGCCCCGGCTACGCCGCTTCGGGCATACCAGCCGAGACGCGCCATCCCGCCCAAAATGGCTTCCCGGGGGGATCGGGGTACTCCACCATACGTTCGGGGGGACCGATTGGTCGCCCCTTTCCATAAGGTTTCTTGAGGATGCTGTAAATTCTTTTTCCCATTTGTCTAGTAAGTCTGATTCCAAATCCTCATATGTAGGCATTATCTGCGATCTAAGACCTCTAGGTATTCTATTAAGGGTCAAATATTGTTTTAAGGTCGCTGCATCCCACCACTTATTTAGTTCTTGTTTTTTCAAGTACTCTAACCTCCTCTTAAATTTCTCCTTAAGCCCTACATTCTTACTCGGTTGTTGAGCATTTGTAGACTTGCCTGTTTTACCACTAGTCTGTAGGTTATTAAATATATCCTGCGCTTCCTGATCTCTATTCATATTGTGTGTGAAAATCCCTGGCGGTGCTGCTCCTTACTGTTCGAGACAAAAAAGGACAATTTGGGTGCTAACAGTTCAAGGGCGCTCCACAGAAATACAAGGGATAGTAAATTCAAAACACAGAATCAACGGTTGGTGCTTCTAGTGGGAGGGCGTGCATCCTACACCCTGAACTTCTGAAAAGCTGTTTCCAGAAACAAATTGTATCAATACCCTCTGAGCACACCATGGGGCACAGGGTCAAGACTGATTTGCATATGGCTAAGTTCAAACTGTAATTGCATGGTGAGCAAAAAAACGATGGATTAAGGCCTAGATCTCTGTACTGGGGTGAATGTATGACCTTGTTCTGCATTCTGTCCATCACCTGTTGTTTTTGCATTTGATACTCCGAGTTGAACGGGTATGTGAGTCCCGTGCTCTCCATGCCTTTGGAATCAAGCTATCCTGGCTGACGAGGGCTGAAAGCCCGAAACCGGTCCTTGGATGCTTTTTTCCAGTCCAGGGAGGACCTGGCTTGGCAGTTCGGGCTGGACTGTTCCCATGGGGCACAGGGTCAAGACTGATTTGCATATGGCTGGGTTCAAACTGGAATGGCATTGTGAGCAAAAAAATGATGGATTTAGGCCCAGATCTCTGTACTGGGGTGAATGTATGACATTGTTCTGCATTCTGTCCATCACCTGTTGTTTTTGCTTTAGGGAAGGGCAGCAGAATTCTTTTCCCAAAAGAAACAAAGTAATGCTATTCATTTGGATAGTTTTATTTATGTTAAAAAGATATTTCTTTAAAAGCTTTTTGTGTGGTATGGTGCATCACTACTTAGAAAGCTGACATGTATGTATTTTGTTTATCAGAGTATTGTATGTTATGCCTACAACCATGGCATAATGTGCCTGTTCTGATCCTCCAAATGTAGTAAGTTCATATTGAACACCTTGGTATGACCCCTCTTTAGATTCAAGGACCTTAACTAAACGTGGTTTCATAAGGATTGTGACTCTTGCTATGAGTTCTGGCTGGGCGTTAGGAACCCATTTGCTTTGACCATGAGCACATATCCCACTTGAAACAAGTTGCTCAAAAGCTGTCAGTTTGTCACGCAAAATAGGAAACCGTTGTGTTGGTTGTCACCAGGTGTTTGGAAAAACTAATAAGATGTGACATATTCAGTTTCAAATGAAAGGTACCAGCACAACAAGATAGTTTTCAGAAAAGTTGTATTGCTATTTATTTTAGACAGGACATGGATCTGCTTTGCTAATGATAATATGGACAGTGCAATGTACAAAGTGCATTTTCCTTTAGGTAAAAACAGAGATTTATATAAGAAAAGCTCATTAGCACTTCATTTGTTCACTAAAGATGGGTCTCCTTTCCTGACTCAAACCCCACAAAGCAGGCCAAGATATGATTTTTCACTTTGGCCTTGAATTGGGGATAACAAAATAACCATTCATTCACTGAGGTAACTACTGTTTTCTTAGTCTGTCAGTCATTACTTTATAGAGCCCACATGAAGTTGAATTGAATGCTGGTAGTTAGGGATTTAGGAGTATGTTGGTGGTCCAGTCCGGACTCCAACATCACAAAGCAAGACCTACTACAGAGGAACGTCAGGATCCACCAGGCCAGCACTGAGAGTTTCCCCTCCTCACCAGGTCACCGAGACCTTGCAGAATTACTGGCAGTCCCGGAAAAGTTGGAGGCATCTTTAGTGCATTCTGGCAGCCGATCGAACCCCATCAACTTGGAGCTTCTGGACCGAGCAACCACTTTGGTTGGACCGCCATGCATTCCGCTGTTCCCCGTGAGCAGGCGACACGACAACCGCTCTGCAGGCTCCCACCTTGTTTGGACCGCCACACATTCTGCAATTCCCCGGGAACTGGCGATACGACGACCGCCTTTGGAAGGCCCACTCTCCATACACTTACTCTTAAGTGTCCCAAAATATGTCCACAGATTGCTGCCTGTGGTCAGTGTACCACCCGCTCATACATCCTTCTATCCAACACCACCACGTGCTCTCCGGCTTGACATGAATAATTACAGGGAATTGTTTTCAGGCGTTATATCTATAATGTCCTGATGATAATCCTATATCTTTCTGTAAAGTGTTGAAATGCCGCCGACATGTTGTCAACCTTATACACTGTTATTTATAACCCCTTGCGTGCTTCTGTTGGCCAACGGCCGTCGTGCGCACTACCTTCGTAGTGCTGCACACGTCCGTTGGCCGAAGTGGCCCCGCCCACACCACTGAACCACCGCACCGCGGGGAATTGCCGCCGCTGTTAATAGGCATTATGTGTAAAGGTGACTTTTCTTTAAATGTTGTTTATTATACTATGATTGCTTCCTACAGACAACCACATGCTGCCTGAGCATTCTCTGTTTTTCCCTTGTTTTGTGTCCCACTGTAATTAATTCACACGTTTTGTTTCTCGTTTATTTGCACATTAAATTGCCCTTATCCAGCTGGATAACGGCTAAAGTATAGTATCGATTGGGTCTATATTTAATATTTTTTCTAATCTTTTCTTGCTTGTATGCATAGCTCCTATAGGACAATATCACTACTAAGCTTAGATGCTAAATTATTTACGGGCAGGCCGTCAATATATTGGACTTCTAATGTCTAATTCTAGCCTGTATTTTATGGTATTTTTATTGTAGTGCTATATTGTTATTACTGCAATATGTATGCACATTTATGGGATTTAGTAACTCACTAGTAGTTTAGCTCTATTCTAGCCTGTATTTTATATGCGGCAAGCTGCACATATCTCACCTTTATCCCCATCATTCGCTGTCCGCTTCCGCATTTATTTATTTTCTTATTGGGTTTTCATTGTAAGCTACGTCACGATATTGCACTGATTATTACTACCTCATCCAACTCTCTCTGTCAGGCAAACTGCGCCCAGCCACTTTCTAAGCCTAGACTACATTGCTGCTACCTTGTACATTCTGATATGTAACTTAGCCTCCACCTAATAGGCCTTACCTCGCATAGCTGGTCACACGGTGTAAGCTGACTGCTACCTTGTATATAGGATACATCTGATAAGATGCTCCCACGCACTGGCTGTTCGGGGATCACACTGACTTCCACCCCCTATATCTGTGGTGCTCACTCACTAGTGTCCTCCTTGGCCCTGTAACTAGCGGCTGACAGCGTGTACTATCGCCCTAGTTCAGACACCTAACACCACAGCCTCTCTAAAATGGAGCTCAACGGCAAGCACACTTTTAGAATTAACTACCCCTCCACCCCTCTCTCCAAAAGTGCCACTAAACGTTTCAAACACAACTTCTTGAGGGCGCACCCGGAAACACCCTTTGCTGACACCTACTTCTCATCGGGCAATGGAGCCCTGAATACTGATTTCATCTTCCACACCTCACGCAGAGCCCAATGGAGAAAAACTTTCCTATCTCTACTCACAGTCTCCACCACCAAGAAAACAACCCATGGCTCAACTCTCACCATCACACCTTCCCACCTCTTCCCTGGCAGGTCTACCATTACAATCTATAATACCGGGATTGTCCTGATCCAAGCCACGGACAAGAACCTGGAACTACTAGACAACCTGTTCCCCAAGTTCAAAGAGCACCTCTCCAAGCTGCGGACCCGAACCCAGAAGTCCGCCAGCACTATCCCCCCAGACCTCGTAGCCACCACCTACTACACCTCTACCACCAGTACCCCAGTAAATGGCCCACCTGCTGTTAACGCACGCCACTCCCCAAGGACAGTCACGAATATCCCCACCGCACATACTAGTAGCCCCTCCAACATGACACTTCTTATCCCCACACACACCCCCTCCATCCCTCTCCCCTCGGACAGATCATCCCCCACCCACAACACTCCACCATTTGAACAAGCCACCGCCCAAAGTTTATCCACCCCCTCCCATCTCCCCCTCGACAGACACCTCTCCCTCCCCATCTCTCTCTCCACTCCCACCCACGTGTCTCTCACACCCGACACAACAACTCCCACCCACAACACGCCTACATCTGCACACACCATCACTCGGAGTTTGTCCACCCAACCACCCCATCCCCCCCATGGCAGACACCTCTCCCTTCCCCGCTCCCTCCCCACTCCCACTCTTAACGTCATCCCCCTCCCAACACAAGATACAGAACATACCTCCTCCCTTACCCTAGCACCCCCCTCTCCCCCACCTCCTATTCTTAGCCCTCACTACCCTCCTGTCTCCCCCACTGTCTTCAACCTTCACTCACTCTTCTACTCACCTGTACCATCTCCCACTGAAGTCACTATCTATGCTTCCCACCCTCCGCCTGCCTCACCTTCACCACTCACACCCCTCGCCCACAAACACGTCCACACCTTGAATACCATCCCACCCATTAGCACCGCGGAACACCTCATCAACCCTCCTGACTTGACCTTATCCACACTCCAACAAGTCAAGGAGGAAATTTTACAAATCAAAAAAGACATCCACGCAATCAAAGACCTTCTCTCCTCACAGCCCAGTCTACCTCCCACCATCCCACTACCCTACAAACGACGCACCCTTCCTACAACCACTCGCCCCCGACGACACCAGCAATGGTCCACTATCCCCGTTCGCAATAACTCCCATCGCCCCCGTCGTGTTCTCAGCCCCTTGTCGGACCTCGACCTTTGCTCTCTCCTACGCTCTTATGGCCCAGGTCCGGTAAAAGGTTTTTCCAATTCGCACATCCCCATACCCACAATTCCCACAAACGCTCTGAGGCTCCCAACACTCAACAACAGAGGCTCCGTCCCTAACAACCTCAGGAAAGTTCCCCTCACACTAGAAAGCTCGACCACCCTTCTCTCTCCCAAACTCAAATGCATCCTACTAAACTGCAGATCGGCCCAGAGACATTCCTCCGACATCGCGGATCTTGTCTCAAATAGGGAGCTAGACCTAGCCTTTCTAACGGAAACGTGGCTCACTGAAGCCTCTACCCCGATTATGGACATACTAGTCCCCCCCAATTATCACATCATTAGGCTGGACAGGTCTCCTGGCAAGACGGGCGGGGGAATTGCATGCATTGTTAAGAGCAACCTCTCCGTTACTCAAGTCACCTCACCCTCCCTCTCCTCCTGTGAACTCCTCTGCCTAGACATCATCAGTGAGGGCAAACAAGTATGTACTCTACATCTCATTTATCACCCGCCTGGTGACAATCTCATATTCACCCAACAAGTCATGGACCTGATCACTTCCAACGCCGGTCGGCAGACCACTCAAGTCTACCTGGGTGACTTCAATCTCCACTGGAACGATCAGAAAGACACTTCAGTGAATAGTCTAAAAACTTTCCTCAATGCGCTTGACCTCACCCAATTATGCGATAAACCAACACACGACAAAGGCGCGATACTCGATCTCATCATTGCCAAAGAGAACGCTATTCAACTGGAAGCGATTCTACCCTGCGATTGGTCAGATCACCACATTATCACCTTCTTTATCAACGAAAAAGTTAAACCTAACCCTACTCAACCAATCAAATCCAAAACATGGAAAAGGGATTTGAAGAATCTTAACCCCTCCACCCTACCTCCCCACATCGGCAACCTCCTCCTTCCCCCTTCAGGTGCCTCAGATGTTCAATCACTGACTGACCACTACCTTGACTCTATGAATACAATAGTCAATGAAGTCGCCCCTCTGCAACTGAAGAGAGTCTCCACCAAAATTTCTAACCCCTGGTATGATGACAGTCTCAATGACGAAAGGCGTAATATGCAAATGGCAGAGCGCACCTGGAGATCGGACCCTTCAGCACTGCATCTCAAAAAGCTCAGGAACAAGAGAAATGCCTACTTTAGGAAAATAAAGCGCACAAAGTCGGACTTCTTCAGCCGCCAGTTGGACCAAGCGAAGAATAGGCCAAGAAAACTGTTCGAGCTAATCAAGACCCAAACAAAGGCACAACCCACACAATCAAATAGCACAACAAAGGACACTCCACACTGTGAAGCCTTCTCTGCTTTCTTTAAACATAAGACTGACAACATAAGAAATGACCTCATCATGGATGTAAATCGATACTCCAACTACACCAGAATGGCTGACACTCAACCTAAAAACAATGCATCCTGGCAGTACTTCGACACCTATTCGGAAGAAGCTATACACAAACTGCTCTGCACTTTGAAGCCCTCTAATCACCTCACAGACCCTCTACCTGCTAATGCTGTAAAAGACTTTATCCCCTTGCTCCTCCCTCTCTGGACCAAGATCATTAACAGCTCTTTGCAACAAGGACACATTCCAGACTCTCTTAAGGTGGGGCAAGTCACGCCTATACTCAAGAAACCTACAGCTGATCCGTCTGACCTAAACAATTATCGGCCCATCACCAATATCCCCACCCTGGCCAAACTGTTGGAGAAATGTGTCCAACTCCAACTAACAAAACACATTGATCAATTTGACCTCCTCAACCCTCATCAATCAGGTTTCAGAGCGAAACATAGCACGGAAACAGCTATGACACACATAATTGATGACGCCCTCCAAATTCTGGATCGGAATGAGTCCTGCCTCCTCATCCTTCTTGATCTCTCGTCAGCATTTGACACGGTCAAACATGAGAACTTGTTGGAGCTGCTAAGTACTAGGATGGGGCTATCGGGAACTGTTCTCAAATGGTTTTCGTCTTTCCTTCACAACCGGTCTCAGAGGTTCAAGATCGACAATGTACTATCTACACCTGTGCCTGCAGATCTAGGGGTTCCACAAGGATCCACCCTCTCTCCTACACTGTTCAACCTCGTTATGGAACCCCTCGCCACCTTGCTTCAAGCATCCAATGTTCAATTCCATATGTACGCTGATGACACACAACTCTACCTAAAGTTACAGTCCCCGGAAGATATCAAACAGCTGAATTCCACGCTTATTAACACCCAATCCTGGCTGGCCGATAATCACCTCAAACTGAATGCTCTAAAAACTGAGTTCCTACTCATCTCACCTCCGGCGAAAATCTCCACCACCCAAACCTGGCTCAACAACCTAACAGCACTCAATGTCCAACCTACCATCGTGGACTCGGCGAAATCCCTAGGCATCACACTCTACGCCAAGCTCGACATGCAGCAGCACGTCAGCAAAGCCACAAAAGCAGCTAATTTCCAAATTAACACGCTGAGGAAAATTAAACCCTTCCTCCCGGCCAAAGACTTCCAAACTGCTGTACAAGCTCTAGTCATCCCTCGAATAGACTACGGAATTGCGACCCTCAGCGGTCTCCCACAATCCACAACAGCACCCTTAAGAGCCTCCCTGAACGCTGCCGCGAGACTCATTACTGGCTCTAGAAAGCACTCGCACATATCCCCAGACCTAAAGTCTCTAAAATGGCTGCCTTTTGAAGCCAGAATACAGCTAAAAATTGCAACTATGACACACGCGGCCGTGCACCACAAGGCACCCAACTACCTCGCTCAAAAGCTGTCTATATCAGGAGGTTCGAGATCCAATAGGAGTACTAAAAATCTACTCCTGAAACCTCGTAGATTTCGGAAAGCGAAAACTTACAAACGCTCCTTCTCAGGAATGGCACCCAGGATCTGGAATGCGCTCCCTCCTGAAACAAGGCTAATCACCTCCACTGCACTCTTCAAGAAAGAGGTGAAAACAATGCTTCTGGCCAAGATCTCCTGATCGCTACAGATGTTGGGTCAGAGACTCTGCATTGCTTGTACCGCTGCTCTGCCTATCCCCTGGCACTATACTCGACTTGTTGGGGGCACTATTACGCTACTCTCTTACTACCGACCAAGATATGATACACGTTGGTTTACTGATCCACCTGTACGCCATTGTAGTCGGATCAATGACCTGTGCTGCGCTATACTACTCCCTTACCTTATCATATATGGATTGGTTTTATGTTTGTTTTTATCATCCATGTTATTACCATGTTACTTACCTTGTTATTACCATGTTATTACCATGTTATTACCATGTTACCATGTTATTTACCTGATCATATATGGATTGGTTTTATGTTTGTTTTTATCATCCATGTTATTACCATGACACTGACTATTATACTGTTCCCATTATCTCTGTTTACTCCTATTGCCCCTTCCCTGTCTTTGTGAAGCGCTCTGATATCTGTAAGGATCCTGTTCGCGCTATATAAAACTTTGAATAAATAAATAAATAAATAAATAAATAAATGTCAGGGTTGGTAGACCCTGACCAATCTGGTTTCATACAGAGAAAGTAGTGTGGTGACGACAGCAAAATGTCTTACACTTGCTCTGTTACTCTCCTTGGATGTTAGAAAAGCATTGAATAGGGTTAAATGGCCATATTTAGAATGCACAATTGTATCACCAGGACTGGGGGCACAGTTTTGCTAGGTATGTGGATCCAAGAACTGGATTTAAGGTAAAATATATAACCTTCCAGGCTCTTTATATCAGGAGAGGCACAAAACAGGGCTCGCCTCCATCGCTCCCTTCTATAGCCCTAATAATGGAATAGTTAATTATCTGGGGCAGGGATGATGGTGATATAAGAAATATAAAAATTGGGCAGGAAGAGTTCAAGCAGACCATGTTTGCAGACGATAAATTGGTCTTAAGTGACAAACCTGTCCAGACACTCCTTCCATTAATGGCTGAGTTGGAACGATTTTGATAGATATCCGATAGTATACAGGAATTCGAGTACTACCATCAGAACTCACAGCCACACTGTTAGCCCCAGACGCTCAGAAGAGGTCACTTAAGGCCCTTCTTCCATATTTAAATTGCAAACTGCATGCACAGATCGGGTGTTTGGATTCTTTTACACCTCTGACATACGTTAGTCAATCACTACAAGCCTAGACCGTGGGTTCCATCCCTTGGAGTGGCAGAAGAGGAGTGACAAAGATGGTGATACTGTTTACATTGCCCAACTACATCCAGATGATATCAGTGCAACTTATTCTAATCAAGCAATTCTAATCTACCATTGACAATTATATTAGAAAATGTAAAAAGCCCCAAAACGCACATAAATGTAAGCATTTACCACCAGCAATAAGCAGGATGTCCTTTCCAGCGTAATGTTCTACTGTTAAACTGCTCATTTGAAGTTTATTTTTTAAAGGGGGGAAAAGGGAAGCATACAAACAGGGCTGCTTCCTCACGTATGTTATAGCAGGTATCCCGTTATGGCTAGTGTCCTGATTGGGGAAAAAAGACTTAAGACTTGAAATTCATACTCATCCTGAGATACCAGGACCCCATTCTTGGCATGGGATAAAGTGAGCCAAAGGAAATAAACTACAATGTTTCCTTCACTTTTTAGCCCTTTTGTTATAATGCAGAAGCTCCGTCTGGGCTCAGACTGGGGTAGATTAAAGCTATGGAGAGAAAGGGGCTCACTAACACAGAGATCCTTATTAAAAATTGGTCGGTTCATATAATTGGAGGTACTTAAAGATGTGCATGCGCTCTTACCAAGCCTGAGAGATTTCACTTCTTGCAGGTGCGTGATAAGGTGCTGCACCCAACAGCAAAGTGATTCGAGAGAGCTTAGTGACTATGGGAAGTGGATTAATGGGGGGGTACCCCTTACCACAACAGGAGTGCAATAGCCATCATCCACACAATGCTACTAGTTGGTGAGCAGCCAGGGAGTTAGCTAACTCACACAAAATAGTAAAGAGACTTGGGAAGGGAACTACAAGGTGGGGAGTGGAAGAAGGTTTATATATTGACTTAGAAGCCAACCAGATTGTGTGAAGGGGAAGGGGACTGTCGTCAAGGTGTCCATATACTGTTACCTCACACCAAGAAACTGCACGAGTGGGATAAAGACAAAAGTTGGAACGGCTGTGAAGATGCAGGATAATTTTTGCAGAGAAATACTTCTGTGTGTCTCACTCTGTGTGGTTGATGATAGGCTCAGTTTAATTTCCAGCAGTCTTTGTGCTCCTGCTTTGATTTTTAACCTATGATGAATGGTATTATATACTCCGGGAAATCCTTGGCAGCAGCCTGTGCGATGAGCTTCATGTTCTATGCTGGCGAGATCTCTAAGCTTCAGAGTGGCTTTGCCCTGCTCTCGCAGTTGTGGAGGCTCTTGTGTGTTCTTTTTAGGATACCTGGCTCTTTGGTCACTTTTTGTGAATGTGCAGCTTTAGATTGACCTTACCTTCTGTCTCACCCTGCAGCTGGGTACAACGAAGATAAAACGCCCGTCTATTACTAGCTATCTAATGAATGTCATACTGCATCCAGGCCTAGTCTTTGGTACTTATGGGGCAACTATGAGAATAAGTTCTCAACTAGAATTTCATTATAGTGCTTCAACTGTTTCTGCCTGATGCTAGAAGATGCAGCACACTCCAGATTGGAGGTAGACAGAATGTCTCCATCAAGACATGTGGGGAAAGGGGGGCTTAGGGGTCAACCTCGTTTAGGCAGGGGAATGAGGGTGAGATTATTTGAAAGCAATAATAATGGAGAGGGGAAAGAGTACTGGGAGTACATTTATTTATTTATTTAGAGTTTTATATACCGCAAACATGACGCAAGTGGGTATCCAAGCACTTTATAGAAGCTCAGGTACAGTAAGTTATGAGTCACTCAAAACAATATAGGAAGTACTAGTACCATGACTGGGTGAGAAACTCCCTCTAGTCCCAAAGGGGACACCGGGCAAGGCATAGTGCAGGCAACAGATCGTAGGTGCCGCCCGTGTGCAATATTGGTGCGAGAGATCCTGGGAGCTAGAGCAGGCATTTGTTCTACAATAGTACTTTCACTTGTTTTTTGAAAGCCACAGGTAAAGGATTAACTCCTATTTCAGAAGGTAGGGCATTCCAGATTCTCGGGGCAGTGCCAGAGAAGGCCCAATTATAGTTTTTCTTCTTCTTAAATTTGTGCAGTTTCAGTAGTATGAACGTCGTGCTTCTTGAGGTTCTCACGCCGCCAGGTAGCTCCAGTTTTTGTGCACTGTACCTCGGGTTGTTGAAATGTAAGGCTTTGTATGTCGTTCATGCAATTTTTAACTGAATTCTTGCCTCAAAAGGGGGCGAGTTTTGGGAATTTAAATCCAGTGTGACGTGGTTGAGTTTAGATCCAGTAATAAGCCTTACAGCTGTGTTAAGGGAGGCCCTAAGGGGGGGCAACTTTGATCTGGAAAGGCCACAACAGGTTACATTTCCATAGTACAATATGGAGATTACTAGGGCTTGAACAACTGGTTAGAAGTCATCGAAAGGCAATACGGGTTTACTTTTCTCCTGGTGGCTGAACTGATGTATTCCTACATGTTCAAATTCTTGTCGAGTGTTATTCCCAATGATTTTGTGGAATGCACTTGAGGGCTGTCGAATGTTTAATCAGTTCAGCAATGTCAAGTGATTGTTTAGGGGGTGCAATCAGGCCCGTACTGGCCGTAGCGGGCACCGGGCAATCCCCGGGTGGGCCGCACGGGTGTCGGCCGGTTTTGGGCCCCTGGGGGCCGTTTTTATTACAGGGCCGTTTTTGCAGCATAGCTGCAAAATCGGCCCAGTAACAACATCGGCCGAAAACCGGCCCTGACAAAAAGCTCGGCAGTATCTCCAACCCCCCCGCACCCCTGAAGGGGGGGCTGCGAGCACTTTGCCAGGGCAGGTTTTAGTTCTCAGTCCGGCCCTGGGTGCAATTAAAAGGAATTCTGTTTTAAGAGTATTCAGTTTGAGGTGGTTGCAGTTCAAAACAATCACTAGGGGATATAGGGGGAAAGGAGTAGGTGAGGCAGCCCCCCACTCACACAGTATTTAAACAATTGGAGCCTCACCTACATGTGTACACATCCATATACAAAACCATGCGGAATGGGGACCCCTTCTTATTAGTGTCCCCAGGGATTTGTTAATAACATAAATCCTATGGTTGGGATGTGTGTAGGTACTAAAATCACACAGGACCACAATTACCTCATCCACCAGAAAAGTGTGAAAGATAGAGAGAGTACCTCACGGTAGCACCACCCAAGGGGGTTCCCGGTTAGTAATTGCCGGTATACCCACTTCTCATCATTGGCCACTCTCTCTATGTGAAAAGACAAAAGTGCACTAAAAGAAGATAATAGTGCAGACGTGAGAATAGTGATGTGAAAAACATAAATAGTGACAAACGTTACACCACTAACACACTGTATAGTGTATCGAAAACCGATATAAAGACCCCTAACCAAACACACAAATAATATGTAAAAGTGTGGTAGGGTTGTGCTTGCTTTACCGTTTTATTCTGATGCAGCAGAACCCTACTTCTTAAAAATGGTAAATGTGTACCATAACACTCTTTATACTCAAGCCATCAACATTGCAGTTCAACCAATTTTAAATTTTTTTTAGAGTTGAGTTAACCTCATCCGTGCGGTGCCGATTAACCCCCGGTGCTGGGCCCTAATGTAAATGGGTGTGGTCATGACGGAACGGTTCCGTCATGAGCACAGCTCGACCGATGCTCATGACGGAACTGTTCCGTCATGAGCAACGAAAGGGTTAAGAGACCTAATATCTTCAAGGGAGGAGATTTTCATTGAAAGTTGGGTGCCCTCAGCGGAAATGTTGAGCACAGAAGAGCACTCTGCACCAAGATCCAAATCTACAGCCATAGTGCTTCTATCTCTAACCTAACACAACAGCCGCCACAATTGCTCTCTTTTTACTTTAAGTCCATGACTTTCAGGATTTCAAAAATGTCTTCAGAAGTACACGTAGAAACCTGCAACAGTAACTTTTTCCAGAGGAATCCTAACTGACCTATGTGCATTCCATTTTTGCACGAGGATACATACATGTGTATACCTGCTTGTGCGCATATCTACTGAGCACTTGCACATGCACTTGTTAACTTTATCCGTTCAGTTTTTCATCCCCGGGAACATATTTTTCCTTATTGGGAAACTTCTTCTACACCCCACCCGTTTCGGGGGTATTCTCCTCTAACCCTGGAAAAGAATTTGCATGTGCCTTGTCAAGCGTGCCATTTATGAACACCCATAAACGTAACATTTTCTGGGTGTGCACAAAATCGGATCGCATTCTGGGTCCAGGAGACCCACTTGCTACAGTGCATGTAAGCAGACAATATCCTTTTGCAAAACCACCTTTTTCGCAAACTTCCATGTGAAATAAATTAGCCATGTAACATTTTGCCTATGATGGCACATTTCAGAGTTCATCTTGTGTTAAAACATATTTATCCACCCACGGGGGGGGGGGGGGGGGCGCTAGAGGGCACACACACAGAATGGCCGCACTAACGTGAGGCTCCTGCAGCCTGGATCAATAATCCTTCAATTATCCGCCTAAACCGACTCCTTACCTGTCGAAAATACATACGAGGGGAGAGAACACAGCTCTGCAGCCCCGGCGAAAGTTTGAAGGTTGTGCGACTTGTCCCGACCAAGTTAGAGGCAGCGGAGTGTTTGCTGGGACCTGAGCTGGAGCTGGATGGCGCGAGTTGAAGGGGCCGGAAAACTACGTAAGACCGCTGCGGTCCACGAGGCGCACCGGCCTCGCAAAGACTCGTTGCCGTGACAGAGCCCTGATTTCGGTGCGGCGGACTGATAAAAGGTACTGAGCCGTCTTGTGTCGCTGCTGATACCGTCTGAGCACCCGTTAGGACCCCTGTGCTGCATACTGTGGAGCGGTAACCTGCTGACGGTGACCTACAGTGAGGAGCAGCGGACTCAGGCGCACAGACCTTGAACTTACCACCGAGCCGGGACAGTGTGTGGGGACGGACCTGGGCGCGGCGCAGCTCCCCCGCGGCGGCGAACGGAGAGCTCTGGGCTGAGCGTTCTTCGAATGGTGTGCTGGCACGAAGGCCCAGCTGATTTACGAGACCAGAACTGTAGCAGGGGACTTCTGGAGGCCACGAACCGCCGGGGATCATTGATATGCAAGAAGCGCTGCAGGCTCTTCATCAATTGTAGTACCCTGCGACACGCATCGAGGCCAGTGCACGGCTCTGGGGGACCACAAAGTGTGAGAAACAACATTCCATAATCCTTACCATATCGATAGTAACGAGAGACAGACATTTTTTTTTTTACGCTACACTATATGTGAGGGCATTGGCAATCAGAACACCACACTACACCCAGGATCTGTGGGGTTGCGCAAGTGGAGGAACACCACAACAGCACAGGCGCGATACTATAAGAGATCTACAGTAAGGCGGAGCAGGAGCTGTGAGTACAGGCCGGGGGGGATTTTGACATTGGCTGCAATAAATTGGAGACAACAATTGAGTGTCATTGGAGCGCAGGCCTTGACGTCCCTGGCTGCATTTATCGACCCACGGGCAGGTGGCCCACATTCCTCCCTCATCTGTACAGAATAGAGACGCTCCTGGTAGTACTGCCTGTGCCAGCATTATAGTATACCGGGGAGCTGTACACAGCAGACGCTGCTTTGGTAGGAGTGGTGTGGCGACCCCTTCTCCCGCCCCTGCAACGCAACTGCACGGCCAGTCTAGACCTCATTCCACACTGGTAGTAGGGGCACCAAACTGCACTGCATCATGCTCATGTCTACAAGTTCCCTCCCTATCCGAGAAGGGGGGGATAAACGACCATCATCTATTAACGCGAGTCCCTACAAGAGGCCCACAATGGGTAAACAAGATAACAAGCAACCTAAGCTGACATTTGAAGCCGCTAGCAACAAGAAAGGATTGCGTAGTGCACCGGACGCGGCGAGCTCCCAGAGCCCATCAACAGCGGGGGAGAGTGTTGGTTCCTCCACGTCAGACATACAGCAGATGATGCAGGAGATGAGGCAGTGGTTTGCCACGATAGTGGATAAAGTCGACCAAATATCGTCTAGAATGGACGCCATCGCACAGAAAATGGATGTACACGAGGAGCGCATCACGGAAACCGAACGACTCATATCAGATAATGATGATACGACTGCCTCTCATACCTCGCAACTCTCGAGAATGGACAACGTCCTCAGGATTATTGCTGTGAAGAATGAGGAGTTGGAAGCCCGCAGCCGAAGGAACAACATTCGCATGGTAGGTGTGCCAGAATCCACCAACACGGGTCGCATGGAGGATTACGTGGAGAAGATACTGCTTGCTGCAGTTGGAACTGAAGCGTTTTCCAAACAATTCATTGTTGAAAGGGCGCACCGCTCGCTGGGACCGTGGCCTAAACCTGGAGCCCCACCAAGGCCCATCATTGCAAGGCTCCTCAACTATCGTGACCGCGACACTGCGTTGCGGGCAGCTCGCACCAACCAAAAGCTCATGTGTGATGGAGTTAGCTTTTCCATTTACCCTGACTTCACACCTGTGGTGCAGGAACAGCGACGTAAATTCCTGGATGTTAAGAAAAAACTCCGTGCACTACAAATTGACTATGCGATGCTATATCCAGCGAAGCTGAGAGTGACCCACCAAGCAAAGCAACACTTCTTCACGAATCCACAGCAGGTGGATGATTTTTTAAAAAATCTGCGACTGGCAAGAACTGGCCATAGAAACAACGACGAAGAAGAACGTGACGATGAACAATCCCTGCATGAAGATGTGATCTGTTGGCCTTATTGTTGCAGCGTAATGCTGTCCTATAGACACCACCCTAGAGGCCTCCCGAGGTCATCGATCGGGAAAGGACTCCGCTGATGTACGAGAATACCATGGACGGGTATTGGACTGTTGGTGGTAATGTATTCCGGGCACTCCCCCTTCCCCTTGATTGTGTCCAATTGAGGCCGTACAGGACGAAGGGCACGGTGAGGGGGGTGGATTTGTGCATACCTTGGATGACCCCCATAAGGTATACCCCATTGGACATGTTGATTACCCTGCAAATGTTGGGATGTTTGGTTATTGTTTGGGGTAGAGTGAGGGATGGGGATTCTGGCAAGTTGGGGATGCTTCAGTGGGAGGGGGGTGGGAAGGTGACCTTACACAATTTGTTGATCTATGATGTCAGAAGTGATTTTGATGCATCTATGATAAACCCACATAGCTATAACCGATTATGTACTAAAATGTGTAAGTTACAGGTAGATGGGAAGAGAAGACCTGATAATTGGGCCCTTATTATGTTGTTTGCTCTGGGTGTGGGAGGGAAGGGAGAAGGTCCGATGGTGCCTTTCTGGGGCCACATCACGACTCGAAAAAGTGGCCTGCTGTGTGATATACTCATTGGCCTGGAAGATGACGAGGCACTACTGTTCTTGGGTACTAACATGTTGGGGATGCTTCAGTTAAGGAGGGAAGAGAGGGGGGAGTTTAGAAATGTTATTACTGATTTAGGCGTAACAGATATCGCAGAGATGTTCTGGTCAGATCCGACAGGCTTGCATGATAGGAATAGACGAGAGATAGATCTCGCTGTGCATATTGTACACAACCACGTTCCTTCACGATACTACACTGGCATGTACGGTTATACAGGGCTTGAACTGGCAGGTTGGCATATTAGCGAGCTGGTGCACACTACAGGTGTCCCTGACTACAGCTACTGGCTACGGTGGTCCTTTCTAGCACACTGTAGAATCCCGCGAGAAATACCATGATCATGGAGGGTACTGATCTGAACATACTAACATGGAACGTGAGGGGCCTGGGTGACCCAAGGAAGCGGCGACAAATTTTATCATACCTGGATCGCCACTCAATACATATAGCCTTTCTCCAAGAAACCCATTTCAGCGCTCAACCTGTCTCCACCTTTGCTAGCAGGTGGGCGATGCACACTGCCTTTTTCTCATACTCGACGTATGCTAGAGGTACAGCAATATTGGTAAAGAGGGGTACGCCCTTCGCTTTAGCGGGCACCAAGGTGGATGACCATGGGAGGTATTGTATAATGTGGGGTAGACCAGAACATATGGCAATTACGTTGGTATGTTGTTACGGTCCTAACACGGATGATCCTCAGTTCTTTGAAGACTTATGGGCGACCATTGTGGGTACGGGCCCACAGCACCTTCTATGTGTGGTGTTTTTAATACTTCTCTGAACCCGGCTATAGACAGATCACACCCTGGCCCTCATCACTACACTAGAGCTAGGACGACATTACTTGAGTCAATTAAAGATCACAATTTGATAGACACCTGGAGACGTTTACACATGGAAGAGAGGGAGGGTACACACTTCACGGCGCAGGCACGATCATGGGCGAGACTCGATTATATATTCATATCACCAGAGCTTTATGCAGCGCTGTTAAAGGTGCGACACCTCCCCAGAACCTACTCTGACCATTCGCCTGTCAAAATCACACTGAGGTCTTCGGACCTTGGCCCCCCCCCGCGACTGCCTGACGTCTACAACCTACGATGCTGCTAGATACTGCATTTCAGGAGGAATTGCGTGAAGAATACTTAGATTTCTTCAAGCGAAATAAGGATTCTGTGAATGATGTGGAGACTATTTGGGTCGCCTTCAAGGTGACACTGAGGGGCATCTGTATAGCCAAAGGGTCAGGAGTTTTAAAAGGTATAATGAGACGCCTGAAGCAATTAGAAGACAAACTCAAGACTCTTGAATCTGATTTGACTGTATGTCCCGCTGATGCTACCCTCTCAGGCATACGTGACCCTCCGAATGAATATACAGATGAGGCCGCTAGAGAATCAAAATTTAGAGGCAAATGCGGGATAGCTCGCCGATTTGGTGAAGGTGAGAGACCGGGGAAGGCGCTAGCTGCAACTATAAAATGGAGGCGTCCCCCTAACATTATCTTGGAACTTGAAAACTCAGAGGGTATAGTATATAGGGATACCACGCAGATTCTTAACACATTTGTGGCACATTACAGCACACTCTATACATCCACCAGAACTGGGACTCTGCACTTGCAGCATTACCTTGCCGATGTATCCCTAGGATGGTTGAGTGACGCACAGAGAGCATTCCTGAATGCCCCATTTGAGCTTGATGAGGTGAGAGAGGCTGTTATGCACATGCAGTCAGGCAAGGCTGCGGGACTGGATGGGATCCCAATGGAATTTTATAAAACGTACATTGACTTTATGGCTCCGGTATTGAGGGAGGTATACGAGGACGCCCTAGAGGTGGGCCACTTGCCCCCCTCGATGCGCCCAGCTTTCATTACTTCCTTATTGAAGCCAGGTAAGCCGGCAAATAAATGTGATTCTTACAGACCACTCTCATTGCTTAATTGCGATGCGAAAATCCTGGCTAAACTGATTGTTACTCGTATCAGTCTCCTGCTTCCGAACCTGATCTTGCTCGACCAGTCAGGCTTCGTGCCTGGCAGGGCGACGTCGCACAATTTACGCACCTTTTTTACGGTCCTGAACACGGTATCCGATGACCTACCGATGGCAGCCATTTTCCTTGATGCCACCAAGGCGTTTGACACCTTGGAATGGGATTATGTGTTCCAAATAATGGAGCGCATGGGTTTCCCGGCCCTATTCCTCTCATGGATCAAGCTACTATACGAAGGTCCAGTGGCCAAGGTACTTATAAATGGCAGACTTTCCTCTGAGTTTCCAGTTACTAGGGGTACCAGGCAGGGATGCACCCTATCACCACTGCTGTTTGCTATTGCTACGGAACCACTCGCAGCAACATTGAGACAACATCAGAATGACAAGGCGCTGAGATGTTTCCAACGACAAATACTTATATCTCTGTACGCAGATGATATTACTTTATATGTGCGCGATCCCAGTACTAATTTAAATCCGATTCTATGAGAGTTTATTTGCTTTGGTAGACTCTCGGAGTCCAGATCAATTGGGGCAAGTCCTGGATATTTCCTCTCACGGCCTCCACTGTACAGTTTCCGCTGGATTACCCCATTGCTTGGTGTGACGGAGACTTTAAGTATCTAGGTATCCAAATAGAAAAAGACAGGGATGAACTAATGTGGGCCAATTATGGAACGGTAATGAACCGCATTACAGACAATGTGACCCGCTGGATCACCCTACCCCTCTCCATGGCGGGTAGAACGTCTTTGATCGAAATGGTGATCCTGCCACAATTGTTATACTTATTTTTAAATATCCCTTATTATCCGGGTAGGTCTTTTTTTAGGCATTTTAGGACTGAGCTCATCAGATTAGTGTAGGGCGTAAAATCGCCTCGGCTCAAGTGGGAGATCCTTATTAGACCGTTCAGCCAGGGAGGGTTTGGCGTGCCCGACTTTGAGCTCTATTATCAAGCTGCTCAAGCTCACTATGCCTTCTACTGGGTGAAGCAGCCTCGCTACATGCCTCAGCGGGCGGCGGAGCATTGGCTGGCTCACCCTATTCCGATTGAAGGTGCGCTCTATACTTTGGTTTCGGGCAGAGATAAAACGCACACGCCAGTGTCAAGCACGGTGACTGCTTGGACCCAATTGACTCACAAGTTGGAGACTGGCATGATGTACGCGCCACTCTTACCCCTCGTCTATCACCCAAGTATGCCTCTACTACAGGAGGCAGGATTTCCCAAACTGCTTCACAGAATTAATGTCAAGACATGGGGGGACTTGTATCATGCTGGAAAATTTCGGTCCATGGAACATCTCTGTGAAGGCATACAACTGTCCCCGCTTGATGTCTTTCTCTACATTAGGCTACGCCAAGGACTTAAAGCGATTACACCCGACTTCCCAAAGGAGCCTCAGACCGTTGCGCCACTACAGCGCATGCTCCAAGATGATACACCCAATAAACTAGTATCAACAATCTACAGATCGGTCCACTCGCTGATAAGCGCCCCACAATTACCGGCTAGGACTAAATGGGATCAGGAGCTAGGAGAGCCCCTAACAGACAAACAATGGGAATTCTGCCTACAGCAGACGGACCGCATCTCCTCTAGCAGCAGATTCAGAATTATTCATTATAAATTTTTACATAGATTGTATTACACTCCAGCCCGAATGTATCGATTCCAACTTCGCACCTCGGACACTTGTGATAGATGTCATGCGCCAGGGGCGGATTTTCTACACCTGGCATGGGAGTGTGATGTAGTGCAGAGGTATTGGTGTCAGGTGTTTACAGCATTGTCAAAAATGATTAACATGGTGGTTGACCCATCCCCTATACTGGCACTATTGGGATACTTAGAACCTATACAGGCAGCACACCGCAAATTTACCGCACTTGCTCTTCTAGTTGCCAAGAGAGAGTTGCGTGCAGATGGGGCAGGGGCAGGGCCCCGAAATTCAAGGACTGGCTGCATGACCTAACCTACTGCCAGGAACAGATTAACAATTATTCGGATCTATTGCCGATAGCCTCACGTCCCACGGATATATGGGCTCCATTGCAATGTTACTTGCGTAGAGAGGGTGAAGCGGCGGGGGATGAGCTGCCTCCTTAGATACACAACAAACTAGCCTCCTGAGATGCGGTTCTGTGTACATCTGAGGGTACCTCATTGTGAAGGAGATGACGGGGGTGTTGGGGGAGAATAAGGTGTACTGCGTAAGTGTAGATGAGTGGTAGTAACGATATGTGATTATGTATTTTGCTGGTTCGCATACACAGTGATGAGCGACAGAACTGAAATACGTGCTACATCTCTGTAACCGATATGTTGCTAAAATGATTGATACTCATACTTATGGTCAGGCACTATGGACAACTGGGGATGCATTGTAGTTCTGCGATGGGTGAGATGCAGCCAACTAGGAGGGCACTGCACTGGTATGCTACGACTGATTGAATACACATGTCCTGCCTCTGTACATGCAATGACTGTTCTTGTATATGAACTATGATGTGTACTCGGAAATGCACCTACTGTTCGATGTACTGTCGCTTAAAATTTGAAAAATAAAGTAAAAAAAAATATATTTATCCACTCACTAGGCACTGCCTTAAAACAGCACCGCAATGTTGTGACTGACACCATTCCTTTGATTTTCAAGCTTAAAGCTTCATATGGCGTTTGGTATCTCACCCTTGATGGATGCATCATAGAGTAGGTTCTTGTTACGGTGCCATCTAGCACCGTCTTCGATGTGTGTCCTACAGCTGTCGTATTATTATTGTCTGAGAGATTCTTGTCTTATCTCTGTGTCATCCAACCAGCTCACCAATGTCTTACCTCGAAATAGTGATAACGATGGGCATACTTTTTATGCACTGTTGAATGAATTGTGTAGTCCAGCATCTGTTTGTTAACTCTAGCAAACGTCCACCATAACCATGGATGATATCCAATCTTTGCGCTTTTTTGACGCCATTCCTGCACCACCATTCCCCTGCTGGGTTCTGCACAAACCAGTGTCTCACGTAGATTGTTTAAAGAGGTTTCAGGACTGGTAAGCTGACCACAGGGGATTTTTAAACCTTTAACATCAATACTGACTCCCCACAGTACACCCTGATGAGCCTGTGGCCACTTGTCCTTGCTACTCTGAGAGTCAGATGCTGAATAGATGTACTTGGCCTAATTTACAGAATCATAGAATTTCCCATCCCAGGACACCGAAGGCGAACAACCCCATACATTAAATTTGTGGCCCGGTGGCCCCTTCTTGGCCTGTGTCCCCATGAATGTGCCTGACGTGGACCATGTGTATATACTTCTCCATTACAAGATGCCTGACCTGTTCTCTGTAGCTTCTTTGCCTTTTTCACTGAACCATGCAGCCTGTTATATGAGCATGGAATCAGAAGGCACCTAGGGTGGTTTCTCTCCTCTGACCTACCTCACCATTGCTGTACACTGTTGTTGGAGGCTAGAAAAATGTCATGACCGAGCAGAATTGAAGACTGCAATTACTCCTGTACTCTGATAAATCCGACATCACTGTTTTAAACTGTGTTTTGAGACAAGACTTGAGCTATTTGAAAATAAAAGATCACCCAAAATATATCACATCCCCTTTCTTTCCCCCTCCCGGCTTTAACGGCTGGAAAACGAAAGTAGCTAATGTGACTGAGAGGTTATCGCATATGTTCTCTTTAAAATGGTCAAGTAACTGGCACAAGTATTTCTCAGTAGATCTGGGGCGTTTTACAGAAATGTCTCTACGGTGCAACAGGCATTTGTGCAAACTTTTTGTGTCTGGGCTCTAACTGGCATGCATGCTCTATCTCGAACCGAGCCATGCTGTATCTGCTTTTGGGGGCTTACAGCCCGCCCATAGGCTTCCCATTTGCTGACCCCATCGTCGTTCCATTTTCCGTTCTCCACATTTGTCAACGGCATGCATAAGTTATGCCTCTTCCTGTGTTTAGTACAGAACAGGGGAAACGCCACCCCTTGCCTGGACCCATTTGGCACCAGGACAGGTGGGAAAATTAGCTAATCAGGAGAAGTGTTGACCCTCAGGCTAGTACTTACGTGGCCAGCATCTCAAGGGTCAAGCCCCCAGAGGGCTCCCCCGGACTGGACCCCAGGCCCAGCTCGTAGCCTCTTTCTGACTGAACTGTTCCCCTTTGAAGTAAGTGGGGCACCCGGCATTGTATCACACCTCTGCCCATGGACGCCCCAGAGCCTCCCTAGGTGACCTGTTTATGTGGTCTTGGACCTTGCCCTGTACTTGTCTTAAGTCAAGAAGAACAGTCCCGTAAGTGGCTGTTAAGTTCCCGAATGCAGGATTTGTTATTCCCCCATAGGATAACATTACCGGTCCCCAAAATTGCACTTTTGAAACTAAAAATTCATAACTCAAAGTACTTAGCTAATTACGATGATCTAGGTATCTAAATTCATATAAAAGTATTTTTCTTGTTTTTATATTTTGGTGTCGAATTTCTTTGAGTATGTATCTCATTTACTGACTTTGTGTCCAATAAATGCTTAGCACTACCCTATGATATGCCTAACTACTTACCCACGCTACCACTAAACAGAGCATTTGGGGTGTCATTTATGTCTCTGTAAACGAGTTGTGGGTTTGCTTGGTCTCTTTACACAGTGCACCTCATTTTGTCCACTATATAAAGAGCCAGCTTCCTACACTTTGGCATATCTTGGTTTGTTTTATGCGTCTGCTTTATTTTATAGGTTTTGTGCTGAGATGTCCTTTTTCTCATTTCAGGTCCTGATTATTGGCGGTGGTGACGGTGGAGTGTTAAGAGAGGTGGTGAAACACCCACTAGTAGAAACTGTGGTGCAGTGTGAAATCGATGAGGTGAGTGAACATTTCTCTAGAGAGGAGGGTCACAAAGGGCAGAGAACTGTGCAATATATGCAGAAACAACTTTGTAAATATTTTACATTTGTCTTTTTGGAGAAACCGATTGACAAACTTTAGAAATTCTTTTTATAAACCCTCTGCTTTCATAGCTCTGCTCTGATTCGCTACATTTCCCAGTACATTTTTAAAGGAACCACTGCTTGAAAGTACACAGGCCAATGGCTGTATTTGTGCATAGGGAGAGGGAAAGAGGAAGAGGAGCACAAAAATGTTTTTTGTGGGTTTTTTTTCTTGTTACTGTTTACAAAGCACAACATACGACCAGGAGAACTGAAAAGGGCCTGCTTGAAAGCCATGGTTCTTTCTTGAGTGGCATTTTGAGGTTGATATGTCTCACCATTCGTTTACTAGATTACTTTTTGGTTGAAATGCAGGGATCTAATTTGCATGTTTTTACTGATCAGTATGCTATTTGAGGTAATTGCTGTGAGTTTAATGTGGCGCCATAGGACCAGTTGCATGGCCAGACTGTGTAGAGTACTGATCTAATGGGCTGCTTTTACTGTGACCTTTTTAGGTCTCGCCTACCATACTGTGCAAGCTGTCTGGTTGCAAAGAAAAAGTTACTTACCTTCATAGGCGCTGGAAATAGGGGTACTAGGGGTGCTGCAGCGCTCTCAAAATAAACATGCTGAAGTTCAGAAGGTGAATGAGCAATAAAGATGCCTTTAAATCTTGTCACATATGCTATTTGTTCGAAGACAGAGGTCAGATGTCAGGCTATGTCTTCTAACAAATTGCTGTTTATTTGTTTACAAGTGGATTGGTGTTTACTTCTTTCTCTGACTGTAGAGTTAGAGGACTTTGTAAAACAAACTTTCTGACAATCTGATTTTTCCCAATTCTTATTACTTCAGTGATGTAATATAATTATAAGCGCCCCACTCCGAAAATTGTTCCAGCACCACTGCTTACCTTTGGTAATGCTCTTTCTGGTGGATTGTCTACTCTAGATTTCTCCCCTTGTGAATGCCCACAGTCACATGACTGGATCTAGAAATGTTTTAAATCAGTTTTCCAGTGCGTCAATAGGTGGCGTTGTACTGCTCGGTGTCAGGTCTGTTCTTCCCCGGATGTGACACGAAGGGCCTCTGAATGACCCCCACCTTCACACGCTGAAGTCCTTTTCTTTCTGATCTGTCTGTTTTATCTGACTCTGAGCCATTAGAAATAAGATTGTATCAGTGTGCTGATTTCTACATTGAAATCTTTTTTCCATGGACTAGGTGTCTATTCCACAGAATGGGAAGGAGTTTGGTTCGGTGTGGAATCTGAGGTTAGATAGAGTATACACAAGAAGTAGTGTTAGCCCAGTTAAGCAACTTTATCTTCTGATGGATACTTCTAACTGTAGATTCCCTCCTTTCAGAATAGATACCCAAACAGTACCTCCCCAGATGATTGGTGTGTGGAGTGTCAGGACAGACCGGCCAAACGTGCTGCCTGCTTCAATTGGCTGTCCAGGCAGTAGTGTTACTTGAACATGTGATCTGTTGCCCATGTAGCTGCCTGGCAGGTGTCTAAGACTGGGACACTGTGCACCAGTGCAGTGGTATCAGCCATTGCTGTGGTAGAATGAGCCGAAGACCATCTGAAAGCTGTATCTTGGCCAGTCCATGACCGTTTTTAATGTATAAAAACAATCCATCTGAAGATGGTTCTCTTCTGGGCAGCTTTTCTCTTTTTAGCCCCAGGGAAAAGGGTTCTCTTGAGATAAAAAAAATGTAGTCTTACTCATTATCTAGAATAGAAGGATGAGGTGGGTCAAAGACATCTGGCAGGTTGATAAATTGCCCTATGGGGAAGGGTGTGATGACCTTTGGTAGGAATACTGCTTTTTTTCTAAGTACCAGCTTATCTGGAAAGAAGGTGGTATATAACAGCTGGACAGACAGTGCTTGTAGCTCACTCAAGCAATGATCTGACGTGATTGCTCTTAGTAGGATGGTCTTCAGCGTGAGGCTGCAGAGAAAACAGCTGTGCATTTGTTCAAACGGGGCACACATGAGAAGTCAACACCAAATTATGGTCTCATTGAGGCAGATAGGCATAAAAAGGCAAAGCTGGAAGTAAGTAACCTTTAACTGTCACCATAGCAAGGCCTTGCTGGGTCAACAAAATAACAGTATGTCAGCTAACTGTCCCAGTAACTTCTGTATATTGCAGGAGAAACATCATACAACATATTTCTCTGAGCATCCCTCGTAAACTTTTGGTGCAGGGGCGCCTGTCTGCAAAGATAACACCAACTACTTCGGGAGGAAGATCAAAATCCGTCAAACTTCACGGCTCAATCTCTATGCATGGAAGTGTAGGCTGTGCATGTTCAAGTGCAGGACCCTGCCCTCCGGTTGCAAACAAGAGGTCCACCCACAGGGGCAACCGGAGCAGAGGAGAGATTCACAGGGCCAATAGTTCAGGTACTGCACTCTCCTTTCCCAGTCTCAGACCACTAGTAGGACTTTGAGTCTGCCCGGCCTGATCTTCTTGAAAACTCTGGGCAGGAGAGTATTGGGCTGGAAGGTGTACAGGGGTTCTGTTGTCTTGCCTGGGAACTTTAACATGCAACGGTTTAGATACTGTGCGTTCTCTGCAGTGGAAAAAAGATTGACCACAGGTTCTCCCAATTGTTGGTTTCGCCCAATTATTGGAAAATGAGCAGTGCCATCTAGGAGTGCCTCCACTATCCATGATCCCCCTAGGTAGCATTGCCGGAGTCTGACCGTTTGGTGTTTAAAGAACAAGCTATGTGGTATGCAACCAAAGAGATGCCCTGGCCGTTCAACCACTTCCAGAGGTGTAGGCCTCCTGGAATAGAACCCAAGACCCCACTCAATCTTCTTTGTCGCAATGCCAAATTGATGTAGTGTTGTTTGTAAGAACCTGTGCCTGTTCCCCCTTGATAGTCGAGAAGAAAGCTTTCAGTGCCAAGTGAATTGCCCACAACTCCAGCAAGTTGATGTGGAGGTAATCTTCTGCCGGTGACCAGCGTTCTCTGGTCTTCACCTCTCCTAGATGACCTCCCCAACTACGCCATGATTCATTTGTCGCAATGATTCATTGGTCACAACCGTTCGGGGTGGGTGAGGCAGTCCAGTTGCAGCGTAGCAGCCACCAGTGCAGGGTTGTTGCAGTTTCCTCCAATACCTAGATTATGGATTCCGGCCCAAAGGGAGCACCGAGAACTGAAAGTGCTTGTGGCCTACCTGAAACCACAGGTAGCCTCTGCAGGACTGCAAAACACGGATGTGGAAATAAGCATCCTGCAAATTTAATGGCACCATCCTGCTACCTGGGTCCAGGGCAGCCACCAGTCCAGTTGCAATCGAGCAGCCAACACTGCAGATCTTTTGCCGCCTCCTTCAATACCTAGATGGAGTCTGACAGGTTGCCTTGGTGCTGAGCCCACTGTGACTTCAAAACTCACTGCAGAGTCCGTGCCACCTGGCGTGGTCCACAAGCAGGATGCCCGAGGCCAAATGTCAGAAGCCTCAGAGTCAGTCTCACGGAGACCCAGCTCAGGGGTTGAAACATCGGGATCATAGCCCGAACGTCCTGGACTTGTTGAGGCAGAGGAATTGCTTGAAAGAGCTCCGTATCCAGGATTACTCTGATGAAGGGGTGCTGTTGTGAAGGAGTCAAATTTGACTTTGGCACACTGATGGAGAAACTCAGCGATGTTAACAAGTTGTCTGTGGTCTGGAGTGATGACCATTTGAGGTGAGCCTGCCTTCAGAAGCCATTGTCCATGGATGGGGGAGGCTGTTATTCCCAATCTCCACAGATGCAAACACCACCTTCCTCTTCGTGAACACATGAGGTACACTGGTCAGGCCAGAGGGGAGCACAGAAAACTGAAAGTACTATTGTGCTGCCTGGAACCGCAGGTAACGCCTATGGAACTGCAGAACGGGGATGTGAAAATTAGTTCCACAAGTCGATGGCCACCATCTAGTCTCCTCGATCCAAAGCAGACAGAACTTGTACCAGGGTGAACATTTTGAACTTGTCCTGCCGGAGGGAGAAACTCGGAGGGAGAAGATCTAGGATAAAGCAAAGGTCTCGTCCTTTTTTGGCATCGGGAATAATAACCAACCTGATCTCTGATATTGGCACCTTCTCTATGGCTCTCTTGGCCAAGAGAGCCTGGACCAACCACCTCTCTAAGAACAGACTAGTGGTCCTCGAGGAGGTAATGTGGTTTGGGAGGCATGTCAGGGGGGTTGTAATAGAAATGGAAGGGACTAACCGTTCTGCACAATCTGGAGCACCTACTGGTCGAATGTTTTACCTCTACTCGTTGAGGTAAAAAATGATGCGGCCTCCCAACGGGTGATCGTGTCCTGCAGAGGGTGACTGAAAGCGTTTTTTGGCAGCTGCTGGTGGAGGAGTAGGGGATTGGGCAGACATTGCCTCTGGGACTGGATGGTGGTGTCTTGATAGACAGCCTCTGCTTTAAAAGGCTTGGTAGGCTTGTTGCTGTTGAGGTATGGTTTGGTGTTGCCTCTGCTGGTACCCCTTTCCGAAGCCTCAAAAGGGCAAGACTGCTGGAGCAATTGCTGCACAGTCGGCTCAGGCTAATCTCGGAGCAAGGCTAGCTGAGCAGAATATTCTCATGCAAATGTCTTTGTGTTTTCTCACACTATATGAAGGAGCAGTTGGGAACGCATTGGGGTTCGGTCGGCTGGTAGAGAGGTCTGTACCACCAGACTTTCTGGTGAAAGATGCTGGGGGAAGAAGGCAGGATCTCCCATGGCAGGCCGGTGCTGCTTTGCAATCTGCCTATTAAGTGAAGGGCCAGATCCTGGCTTAGTGCAGGTGCCCTACAATGTGTCCATGAGGGTCTCGCTGAAAAGAAGGAGAGGCTCCTGTGTTGTTTGTCCTGGATGTAGGACCTCAGTTTAGACATTTCTTTTGACCTCCATGGAGGCACATCCTATAGGTCTAAAAACAGGTTTTACACATCACATGGGGTACTGCCGTTGTACTCGTCATAGTCATGAAATCATTGCAGTAGCGACTCTGGCCTAGAGTGTGGGTAAATGTGGGATCAATAGAAGTCACTTCAGGTTTTCTTCGGAGAGGACTATAAGCTCCCCCTCTTGAGTCACCGTCTATGTCAGCACTCGGGGCTGTGGCACTATAAGTGGTATTGGCAGCGGGTCGAAACCATTCCATGGGATAGTTGGGTATGGCTCCGCCAGTGGTAGACCCACTGGAGGCCACCTCAGATCCTTGGTGCCTGAAGGCGCAGCAGCGGGATCGAGTCTGGTATCAAGATTCTGTCCTTATTCGTTTACCAAGATTCTGGACTTAAACTTCCTGATTTGCTGTGGCGTCGCCGTGTGGCCAGAGAAGTAGAGGCAAATTGGAAGACTGGTTTTAAATCCGTTCCAGGGTGGGAGACAGAATTTGGGGCCTGGGGGTATCCGAGGCATGGCACTACTCTGAATGGTGGGATGTAGGGGAACTGTGTTTAGACCTCTTGTGTTTCTTCAATTTTTGACTTAACTGAAGATTTCTATTTCCATGATACACATTCACAAGATCGGCCCCAGGAGCCAGAGTACATCAGCGCTTTCAACTGGGACTGGGCCTTTTTCAACTTCTGGTGATGCTCTACAATGTACATCATGGCCGCACAATCTTTGGTGGCCTTTGAGTTTATCTTGGCACGTTTTACTCACACCGCTGACTCATGCTTGGAGCCCAGAGACAGACCGTATGTGGCCGCATCACCAACATCTGTTTATGGCAGCCCTTTCCTGGTTTGAATCCTATTGCTTTGGGTGGGGACGTTCCTAGCACACTAGAGATAGATCTGAAAGAAAAATTCCACCAAGTCTGAGTGAGCTCCAGATCCTTGTCGGAAGGCACAGAAAGAAAGGAACTTATGTCAGCTTGCCTAGGTGGCAGTTATGTAGGGTCCTCGGTCACATCTCGGGCGGGTTGAACCAGACATGGTGCCATATGACATCATCTACTGATGCACTAGAGTATTGCTGAGAACATCTCTGGATCTTCTCTAGATCTTCTCTAGTGCTCAGCTAGTGCTCAGCTCTTCACCAGGTGAGGAAATTCCAGTTAGAAGTATCCATCAGAAATACCTATTGTGAACTTACAGCTCGCCCATTGCTTACCCTTGGTTGGCTTCTTTTCGCTTACATTTGCTTTATGCTTATTCAATGGCTTGCCTTCCTCTGATCAGGTTTATCCCTCCCATACCCTCTTTATGATCCTTTTGACTGGCTGACTTGTACCCTTCCACTACTTAAATGTAGGGAACTACTGTTTAGGCCGAAGCCTACCAGACATCTCCGCTGTCTGATTTGCTAAAGACATCTTGGGGACATTCAGAAAACTTCCCTGGGAATGCATTCCGCTGACTGCTTACTATTGTGTTAATGGTTTGTAGCTCACATTTGCTTACTTTCTATGTGCTATTTCTATTTGTTTTCGGCTGTCTTGCTTGAGTTCATCCCTTCCTTCACCCAAAACTTTTCAGCAGTACCAGATGTCTGTAAACAGGCCTTTAGACCTTGTTTTTTCTTATCTTGTCACATTTGCTGTGCATTCAAAGACAGAGGTCAAATGTCGGGCTCAGTCTTCCAGGTAGCTTGGCGTTTGACTTTTTGTTCCAACTTCAAAGTGAGGATTTAAATGACAATCATGCTGGCTACTGGGGAGTGCTTGAAGAAGGCTGTACAATGTTGTTGTTTTTTCTAGCACACAACAAAATGTAAATGTCTGTAAATTAACTGTGTTGATATTTCAAAATCTATCCGAATTAGAAAAGCACAAAATCACATTTTTTGGTAAATCTAAAGTGTGGTTGAAACAAATATTTAATACTATCAAAGTAAATCAATACACTAAGTGATGATATTTCCACACGTCGTCATTTGCGAGATGCATACTTTTATCAGTAAAACTGTGTATCTGTGAAAATGAAATGGACATTTCAATTGAAGATGTGTTGTTTGTAATGGCAGTGCGGTACCACACAATGCATACTCCACTTTATCTCACTCCACTCTACACCATTGCATACTATGTCACTCCACTGCATGCCATTCTACCCTGTGTCCCTTCATTCTACTCTGCACCACTCCTCTCTACGCCTCTCAACTCTACACTTCTCTACTGTATGGCCATGCATTTTACCTCAAACTACTCTACTGTGCACCACTGCACTCTTCGCCACTGCAGTCTAAACCACTTCACTGTATGCCACTCTACTCTGTGCGAACGCGTTCTACTCTGTACCACTACACGCCAGTGCACTCTATGCCAATCCATTCTACACCACGGTACTCTACAGTGCATCACTCCATTCTGCTCTAAAACAATCTACTCTGCACCACTCCACACTACTGCTCTCTACTCTGCATTCCTCCACCATACACCACTTTACGCAAAACCAAAGCACTCTACACCACTGCACTCTACGCTAATCTGCTCTGCACCACTACACACTCTGCCACTATACTCTACTCTGCAACACTTTACTACACTGCACTCTATGCCATTGTATTCTACGTCACTGCACCCTAAGCCACTCTATTCTACTCTGCACCACTGTTCCATATGCCACTGCACTCTATGCCCTTGCACTCTAAATCCTTCCACTCTATGCCACTGCTCTATGTGCCACTCTACTGTGAAGCACTCCACGCCACTCCATCCAAATACACCACTGCACTCTACTCTGCACCACTCTACTTTACGCCTCTCTACACAAATGCATTGAATACCACTACACTCTACACCAGTACACTACACTTCACCTCTACACTCTACTCCAGTCCACTCTACCCTGCACCATTCCACCGTAGTTCACTCTATGCCACTCTACTCTGCGATACTACACTCTACTCTGGAATAGTCTGCTTTACGCCACTCTATTCCACTCTGCGCAATTCCACTCAACTCTACTCTACTCCACTATGCGCCTTTTGAAATCTACCCTGCCCTACTCTTTGCCACTCTAATGTGCCCCAGTCTATTCTACACAACTGCACTCTACACCAATGCACTCTACACCACTTTACTCAAGACCAATACACTCTATTCCACTGCACTCTTTACCTATCTACTCTATACCACTGCACTGTATGCCACTATACTCTACTATGCAAACCTCTACACTCCGCCACCCACTCTACACCACTACTCCATTTCACCCTACATCATTTTACTCTGTACACCAATGGACTCTATACCACTCTACTCTACACCACTGCACTCTGCAACACTGCACTGTCTTCCACTCTACTGTGCACCACTCTACTCTGTGCCACTGCGCTTTATACCATGCCAATGCACTCCACACCAATGTACTCTATCCACTTCACTCTAAGTGAATCCACTGTACGTCACTCTAATCTACTGTGCACCACTGTATTCTATACCACTTCTCTCTGCACTAGTTTATGCCAGTGCACTCTACCCCACTGTACTATGCACTACAGCATTTTTCGCCTCTTCACTCCACACCGCACCACTCACTCTATGCCTCTACTCTACAACACTTCGCTCTACACCAGTGCACTCTATGACACTACTCTCTACCCTGCACCACTTTGCTTTGCTCTGAAACAATCTACTCCACTTTACGCCACTGCACTGTACTCCACTCCACTCTATGCCACTACACTCTTCGCTGTGCCACTCTACTGTGCACCACTCTGCTCTATGCCACTGCCCTCTACATCACTCTATTCTAAACCACTGTGCTCTACACCAATGCACTAAACACCACTTTAATCAAAACAATGCACTCTACACCACTGCATTCTATGCCAACTACTGTGCAACACTGCACGCTACAGCACCATACTCCACAACACTGTACGCCACTGCTGTGAGAAAGTGCCATCTTTCTTGCATGGTATGCCCCCACCTTTTGCTGAATTGCTGATGTGCTTTGACTGAGTGTGCCCTGGCCTCCTGCCAATCAGGTGCCCAGGGCCTGTGTTCAGTCCCTAAAAACTGTGTTAAAACTAAAACCCAATTGGCATCTCTGGCCACAGGTCAGCCCCTGGTAAATGGTACCCTAGGTACCCAGGGTATTGTTATGTTATGTTATGTTATAACAATTTATTATGCGCACAGCGACTCCAGCGAAGGAGCGTCCCGGCGCAGAGACAAGGAGCAACATAACACAACAGGGAGATAGGGCCTCAGAAGATGGCTAAAACAGGAAAGTCTTGATGGCTCTACGGAAAGACAACAGGTCCTCAAGCAGTCGGATTTCAACTGGGAGGGTGTTCCAGATTAACGCAGCTTTCACCCTGAAGGAACGACCCCCCATCCTGCTGAGCCTAAATCTGGGGACAACAGCAAGGGCCTGACCTTGAGATCGGAGGTTGCGGGTGGGGACATAGAAGGAAATTGAGTTGGCCAAAATCTCAGGGCCTATACCTCTTAGGATTTTGAAGGTCAAACACAGGACCTTAAAAAGAATATGCTTCCTTACAGGGAGCCAATGCAGGGAGCGGAGGACATTAGCCACCGGGCAGAATCTAGGTAGGCCGACAATGGCTCTCGCCGCGGCGTTTTGCACCCGCTGCAGACGGGTTAACTCAGCCTGGTTGGCCCCAGCCAGCAAAGAGCTTGCGTAGTCCAGACGGGAGATGATGGTTGCCCGGACTACAAGCTGTCTGGTAGGGGCATCGAAGAATTTAAGAACTGGTCTTAAACCTCTTAACAGTCCAAAGCAACAGGCTGCAATTTATTTGGTGTGCCCTACGAATGTGAGACCAGCGTCTAACCAGACCCCTAGATTCTTCACCTCCGACACTGGGGGGTGACCAGGGAAGACCCCTAAGGGCTGCAGCACTTATTGTGTCGCCCTTAGGAGCCCTGTACCCTGACACACACACACACACACACACTGCCTTTGCAGGCTAAGTGTCCTGGTACAGAACTAAACCAAAAGAGTCGACATGGCACACATCCCTGTGTACCATGCCCACAAACCTACTGCACTGGCATACATCAGTCACCCCTCTAGCTGGGTGCCCTATGCCAGTGGTGTGGGCACAGGTGCATGAGCCCTGTGCCCCTACAGTACCCAGGGCCATTCCTGGGCACTGTAAGTGCAGTGATGCCATTAGGAGTATGTGGTGCTGGGAGGTTGTCATTTCGAACTCCACAGCACCATAATGGCTACACTGAAGACTGACAAGTTTGTTATCAAACGTTTCAGCACATTAAACCCACACTGATGCCAGTGTAGGATTTAATGGAAAATGCACTACAGGGGGCATCTTAGAGATGCCCCCTGAAACCTAACCTACAATCCACGTCTTGTCTGAGAGGCTGCCTAGGCTGCCACACAGCAGACATGTTGCTGGACCCCTGGGTGGAGAGCCCTGCTCTCGTAGGCTTGCAACAATGAACCTCCTGGACGAGGTGCTAGGGATTCTCTCCAGGATGGGCAAGGGGAAGCTTCAAAGGAGTGGCGCCTTTGTGAGCTTCTCCGGGCCACTTGCTGTACTCACCAACTGGCCCCCACCAGTTCTGACCCCCACTCTGGCGGAAAACCCTACGTGAGGAAAGGGGGTGTGCCAGCCTGTGCCGACTCCAACCCTCAGGTGGTAGAGGCGAGGTGAAGCACAACTCCGGGCTCTGGCCGTCTTGAGGATGGGGAGCCCTGCCCAATCAGAGATAGGCTCCTGTCCCCTCCCACAGGAGAGGTGCAGGATAGGGGATGTACTCACCCCAGGATAGGGACCTAATGGTCCCCAGCCCTTCCCCTACCTGTAACGCCCCTAAATTTAGTATTTAGGGGCACCCTGAACCATCCTTCCTCATATCCGATTTCGAAACAAGAAAGAAGACCAAGAAGAAGAAGACTTGCCGTGCAGCTGCTAACAAGAGGACAACACCAACTGACTTGGCCCCAACCCTACAGGCCTGTTGATCCATGAACCTGCTCCTGCTAAATCCTGGCGTCTCCTGCAGACAGCAACCTCGAGGACCTTGAAGGACCTGCCTGCCGAGACCCTCTTAGAGACTGGCACTCCCACGAGCAGTTGTTCTGCTCAAACAGCAATACCCCTGGTGCCAGCCAGGAACCGCAAATCCAGCCCACTCTGCACCCGCCGAGCCCGGCCTGTGCCCGAGTGGACAAAGACCCTGAGGACGTCCCCCCCCCCCCCGGCGATTTTGACCTGGAATCCAGTGCCCAAGAACCCTCCTTGACGACCCAGACGACGCCTGCTGCCTCAGAACCAGGGACCCCTCCAAGCGCGACCAGTAGAGGGTAAGATTTTCCGACGTCAAAAGATACCCCTGTACCCGGCGCCCCACAGCCCCCTGTGCCCAACTCCGGGGTACCTACCTATCCTCCAAGATCCCAACTTACCCCTCGAAGTGTTGGTCGCTCCTGAAGATCCTCAATCCCGAGCCTGCAGCCTTTGTCCTCTTTCCAAGATCTCTATTGAATAACATTGAGCGCCCGACAACTCAAAAGTACCCTGCACCCAGCCGCCCGAGTGCCCCTGGCAGTGCAACCTTTGTCCTAATCTACTTCCCCATTTGCCCTGAGCAAGTGACCAGGAGCCCAGCTCCCACAAACGCGTGGCCTGCTTGCCAGCAGCCACCAACTGAAGGCCCCCTGCCTCTCATTGGATAACATTGGGCCTAACTACCTCTGCACCCGGCTGCCCCTGTGCCGCTGAGGGTGTACCAACTGTACCTACCTGACCCCGGGAGACCCCTGAGTCTATGCCCAGAACCTCAACTCTGCCAGTCGAGTACTTACCTAAAAGCCGATAACTCACTTTTCTTTCATAGGCTAACATTGACTGGTTTCACTTGGAAATTCTGTGTGGAGTTTTGGAACTTTAAAATATTCATCTAAAATCAACCGAACAGCAAATTCTGATTTACTCACCTGTTATCAGGAGAGACCTCAGTGCTGCATCTTGTAGCTCAGTACTTGCCCTGAAAAGTATTTTTAACTGTACTTCCCAGTAACTTGAATTTCCTTCCATAGGATACCATTGCCTGCTTTTTGCTGAAAGTTTCAAAGTTTACATTTTTGAAACTTACAAATATGCTTTAAAAATCGTGTCAACGATAAAACCGTAAAACTTGCCTGTTTTAGATAGATGTCCCAGTGCTGAACCTAGGAGCCCAGCACTGTATTACAAAAGTAACGCGAACATACTTTACCTGCAATTTGAATTTCCTTCCATAGGATAACATTGGTAATCCTATGTGAAAAAGTTTCTAAGTGTCAACTTTTAAATACAATAATATTCCTTAACAATCATTACTATAACCAAAACGTTTTTACCTAACTGTTTGTAGAAAATGTCCCAGGACTGAATCTAGGATCCAGTCCTGTGGTTAGAAAAGTAATCTACAAAGTAACTAATTGCATATACCTAGAAATTCCCATTGAGCTCAATGTTGCATTGTGTTTGAAATTGAGTTGCCTATTGCAACAAACTGAAACTATTGTAATCAAAAAGTCTATTGCCTATTTGAAAAGTATTTAACTAAAGTAACTCATTCTGCGAAAGTATATTTTGATACCTTGTTGGTTCTAAAATAAAACAACTATATCTTTTGATACAAAACAATTGGCCTAGAGTTCAGTTCTTGAGTGTGTAAGACCATTTGCTGACTCAGTGTGTACAACAAATGCTTTACACTCTCCTCTGATACTGCCTTACTGCTCGGCCGAGCTACCACTTTAGAGAGTAAGGTTATATCTAACTTTAGCCTATGCCAAACCTCTGGGGATTGTGGACTCTGTGCACACTGTACCTTACTTTGGTCCAGTATATACAGAGCCAATTTCTTACAACTGCATGCTACACAACTCTATTCTACACCACTCTATTCTGTTCCACTTCATTTGACTCTGTGCCACACTACGTCCACTATACGACACTCTAATCTGCAAGACTGCCCTCTCCGCTGCTGAACTCAATGCCACTCTACTTTGTACCACTTTATTCTCTATGCCTCTGCACTCTCTATGACACTGCACGCTATACTACTGCTCCCTGCACCACTCTGTTCTGCATCACTCTGTGCCAATGCACTCAATGCCACTGCATTCTATTCTGCACCACTAAACCCTACGCAACACTCTACATCACTCAACACCACTCTAATCTATTCTGCACCACTGCTCTGCTAGCCCCTGCACTCTACACCTCTGCACCACTCCACACCACTCCACCCTGAACTTCTCTTCTCCACGCCACTTCACTCTACTCTGAAACAAATGTACTCTATGCCACTACAATCTACTCTGTACTACCCTGTCACTGCACTCTTTGCCAATGCACTCTACACCACTTTACTCAAAACCTATGCACTCTACTCCAATCTACTCTGCACCACTGTACTTTACGCCGCTTCGCTCTAGGACGCTCTACTCCACTCGACGATACTCCACTCTATGACGCTATACTCCATTAAATTCTACTCCACTCTATGCCACTTAACTCTACAACACTCTCCTCCATGCTGCACTACAACACTACTCCACTGTACGATGCTCTAGGCAACTCCCTCTGTCACTCTATGCCTCTTTACTCCACTCTATTCCACTCCACTATTCCACTGTTAGCCACACCATGCAGCTCTACAAAACTCTTCCCCACTCTGCCATTCCACTCTCCTACACTACTCCACTCTATGCTACTCCACTCTGACAATCTACTCCGCTCTACACCACTCTACTCTGCAACACCCTCTACACCACTCTGCTCTATACCACTCCACGACACTGTACGCCACTCCACTCTACGACACTCTACTCCCTCCTTAACGCTCCACTTCTCTTCATTCCATGCCAGTCAGCTCTACGCAACTCTATAACACTTCACTTTATGACACTGCACTCCACGCCACTCTCCTCTACATAACTAACTTTTAGCATTGCTGTACAACATTGCTAAACATATTGGCAAAGCAATAACTTTGGCGTAGGCAAGACCTATTGGCTTTGCCACTGCTTGTTTTGCCCCCATTCAGCACTCCATGTGCATGTGTTTTCTAGCTATCTTCCTCCTGTGCCTCAATTACCCTCCCCCCACACCTATGCTGTGTTCCTCACCACCCTTCCCAGCTTCTTCTCTTGAAAAACACTGAAGCAGGGATAGTATTGTGGGGTTATGGCTTGAGATCAGGCAGGTTGTTTATCTCTTGCAATTCACATATTGCATAAAAGCACAGTCTTTGTCACACAAAGCCTTTTATTGTGTTGTGGGAAGAGCTATCTGCTACACTCAGCTCTACACTCAGCTGGCTTCTGAGGCAGAAGACATAGTTGGATGTTTGTCTTGGAGGCTCTTAAATCTGCTCCCTGGACTACTGAAGAGGGCCAAATAGCTGAATCCTCTGGAAGGGAAATTCGGTAGTGGCAAGCCGTTTGCTTAACTTTGGCACTTCTTTATTCTTTTTTTAATACTGTTTAGTTTCCTGATGAAAAGTATAGTTTTGAGATATCATGAGATATGTGTTTGCTTTTCCTCTAGTATATTCCTTTTTTTTTTTGTAAATAATATTTTACCAACAAAAAATACAGAGCCAACAGCATGGCACTCACTAAGGCGAGATCCTTGCTATTTACAATCTGGTCACACTCCTTGAGATTAGCTAATGCTGATTGTAAGAAACACCATGTATACTATTCTGGAGGAATTTACCTGGTCCACCAGCTAGCCAGCTGGACCTCTGATCTTCTTTGAGGCCTGTGAGACTGGCTTAGTCAATGTTTTCTCGTGATAGAACACTTAGCTGTTGTGGAAAAATGTATAAATAGACCTACCAATCACACCTGCTTCACTGAAGGCACATCCTGGGGTTTGTGCATGACATCCCAAAAACATCACACCTCTTTGTGGCCGTATCGCTCATGCTCTGCCTTTCACTGTGGCAAAAGGCATGACTTATCAGCCTAATCCGCTGCAACACGAATAGCGAACTTTACACACATTTACAGCCGCCAACATCCAGCAGCCACTACGCACATACCTACCTGAACTAAAAGAAACAGCTAACTCACATCCTGAACAATAATTTATGATCGCAGAGTCCAAAATGTCTTGGTGTAACAGCGTACACTGCCAAGTAGAAGGCAACCCCTTTAGGCCCTAGGGGATTTGGTCACTCACGCTATATAATAGAACCTGCTGAGGCTTTTTATGTGCCATTATATATAAATGGGGATGAAAGAAATGACCAACGTGTGACAAATGTTTGAGTATGTATGGTACCTTACTTGTTAAAAATGGAAAATAAAGTTTCAACAAAAAAAATAGGCCTACCAACAGGTCATATATGAAAGTCGACAGTTCTGCCATTCACATCAATGGTTTTTGGGAGACTAGGAAGCAGAATAAATTATTTCAGTAGTTTTGAAATATGTCCCACTGGCCAGGGACCCACGTAAGTCAGCCACGTTTATTAGGTCTCGCCTAGACAGCGCTTTCGCTGTCTCTTCGAGACATGTTTTATATACTTTTTGGGATTGCACCCGTCCATTGCTTTTCATTTGTTCCTTTAAGTGTACTTTAAAAAGCCTTATTTCTAAGTGGTTAATCTTTTCCGTTTGTCCCTCCTTTTCATGGTTTGCTTTTATGGTTACCCCCACTTTTTGCTTGATGTAATGCTGTTTCTGACTGGGATCCTGTTAGTCAGGACCCCAGTCTCTGTGCTTTCGCCCCTAAATGTATTGGTAAGAACTTGGGTACATCACAGATTGGACACTGGTCTATACTTATCAGTCCCTAGTATATGGTACTAAGGTACCCAGGGCATAGGTACACCAAGGGTCCCCCATGGGCTGAAGCATGCATTATACCACCCATGGGAGAACACTCAATTTGCAACTACAGGCCTGCCATTGCAGCCTGTGTAAGCTGGTGCTAGCACCACTTATGAGAGATATGGGTTTCTCTATATCTAAGCTCACTGCACTTAAACCCTATATATCACCCCTAGAGCAGCAGGTCTTTCAATCCTTGGTTCTAAGTGTGAGTGTGCCCCTGCATGAGCAGGACACCCCGATGACCACGAAGTCCATTCTCCCGGGTTGTAAGTGAGACAGCCACATGACGTATAGAGGGGCACCGCACCATCTTGAAACAGGCTGCAACAAATCCTGTCATGTTTGGTATCAAACATGTTGGAATTGTACTCCCACAACGTAAACTGTGTGGGAGGTATGATTCCATGCACCATAAAGCTCCTTTGGGAGACCGTCAGTGCTCCTGGTACCAGTCTTCCAGGCCCGGACAGCAGGCCAGGGCTGCTGCCAACCATAGACACGCTTCTGCCTTCCTGCTGCTGAGCCAAGCTCGGGCAGGGGAAGGCAGAACAATAGGTATTTTGTCACAGGGAGGTGTGACCACCTCCCAGACAGGATTTTGTGTATTGGGGCAGGGTGGGAGCACTTGCTAGCACCACATATTCTGCGTGCAGGGCACAATTGGTGCCCTCCATGCATAGTCCAGTTCAGGCAGCCGTTGGCTCCCGCTCTGGTGCGAAACTGGACAAGGACAGGGGAGTATCCTCCCCCTTTTCCAAACCCACCTTAGGGAGGGACCCTGAATCATCCCAACCCTTTCCTTAGGGTATTTTAGGGCTTACCGGTGAGTGGGTCCCTAGATTTGTTGTGGGACAAGATTCATTTCAGACACCACTTCGGCTGTTTGGGCACACTTGACTTCGCTGTACTTCGCTCTGGGCATCAATGCTGCAACTAGGAAGCTGCTCCTGATCTTGTTGTCCTAATCATCTGCTGCAACGTCAGTTACTGTGCACCATACAAGAACCTTCCAAGCCCTGTGGGCATCCAAGACACATGAAGGAATCCCCCTTGAAGTGAAGGAGTCACTTCCTTGCATCTGCAGGCACCGCAACTAAGCTGACCGGTCTGCGGATTCTGAGCTCCCACAGACTCCAAAAGGCTCAGCAACACAGGTGGTGGTTCTTCACATCCCTCGTGGTCTGCCCAATCCTCTCAGTAAGTTTTAGGCCAGTATCCCCGGTTGGAGCCGCAGGAACCGAACCCCTGTGCACAGCGTCGACTTGTAGTTGCAAAGGCAAGTTAGCTCTCTTCCACCAAGATCTTGGAGCCTCAAGCATGTCCATAGATCAAGATCTTCATCTTCACCGCATCCTCTTGCATCGTGGACTTGCATTTTTGGTGAGCTGCTCGAGGTCCTCTTGCGTCTCCAGTGCCTCCGGCATGTGGGTCCACTTGGTCATCTTTGTAGTCTTTGGGCTCCCCTGATTGCTTGGGCCTGCCCGGACTACCCTACTTATGGTGAGTCTCCAGGACCTTGCTGGTCCGGACATTGCACCTTTCTCCACTTCCACTTTGTTTGCAGTTGCCAAGGCTTGTTGGTGCTTCCGTCAGACACCGACCCCTCCACTCTCAACATCCAACGTGGGACAGCTCGTGTATGGCTTCTGGGCTTCCACAGCGTCGCCTGGTCCACACTGCTGCAGTTCTATGGTTACATTTGGCTCCCCTGCAGCACCCGACTTCAGTGGGTATTTGTCTTCCGTGGCTCCTTGTCACTCCTAAGTGACATAGACTCTGTCCCCTCTGCTTGCAGGTTCTTCACATCTTGAATTCACCTTTGAGTTCCACCGGACACTTTCACCTTCTCCAGCAGCGGCATCTTTCTGAAGTCCTCCATTGGGTTCAGTGGTGGTTTCCAACGCCACTTCACACCTATGCACCCTTCTTCCCTGTGGCAGGTATCCTGGTTCCTAAGGTATCCACAGCTGGGGTTGCTCTTCAACCTTATGTCTTCTAAGGGGTACCTTCAGGGTCCGCTGGGAAGGGTCCTTCTTCTTCTTTAAAAACGTAATTTCAACATACTTATTGACTTGTATTGATCACACACTCGTGTTCCCACTTAGCACACATCCTCTGTGAGGCTCCTGGTTACTTACCTCGGGTGGTGCCTTGGGTCCTGCCACTTCCACGTCTTCTGGGTACAGTCTTGACTCGAGTCGTGGTTCGCATACCACTTATTTAGTATATGGTGTGGTTCCGCCCCCCTACCCCCCGGGTGACCGCTGTGTATTAAGTGCTACTTAGCTGTTTCTATTGTAAAGTATTGTGTGTATTGTGTATATCTCCTGGTAGGAGTTATCTGTAATTGTTAGTAAGTGTCTTTATAATGAATACACATTTTTATAAATGCACTGTGTGGTTCTTTTTCACTTAATCTATACTTATAAGATTATGTTTTGGTAAAACAAGCTGCTTTACACTCCTTCTGGACTAAGCCTGAAGCCTGCTTTCCACAGCTACCCCTTAGAGAGCTTTCAAAGGTTGTCTAAGTCCACTAAAATCACCATAAGGGTTTCATGATTGCTGCAGGGTGCCCACTTACGTAAGTGTGCATCATATACCAAGCCAGGTTCTCACACAAGTGCTTGTTGTTTTTTAAGCATGGGTAGATTAAGTGATTTACCGGAATCACAAGAAGTTAATCCGGCTGGTTCCCTAGTCATGCCGTTAAGTCACAACCTCTCCCTTTGTTCACAAAGTAGCCGGACTGCGTTCGAAGTAAACCATGTCAAACTGCTTATTTATGTGCCCTGAATCGCACAACCTGACACAGCAGAGAGGGAGCTACTACTCATTAGATCACGTGCAAAAGCCTCTACAGTGGTAGTTGGACATAACTCAACTTTTACTTTTGTTTCCCACGACTACTGGGCCATACCAGTGAAAGCGTTCAACTGGGGGAATGGCCAGATGCAAGATCAAACATTGGGTATGTTCGTATGTAACTCCAGGACTTTGTGGGCCTGGTCTCACTGGTACAGAGCACCAGTGGTTTTCTAAAGGAGGCCTCGAAATGGGTTTCTATGTGGCTCTATTTTGTGCCCTGGCACAGGCAGTAATTTTTTTTTTTAGGACTGCAGTGACAGCAGGCACATAGATGTGTGCCTGCTCAATTCTCACTAGTGGAGAAGTTACAGCATGATGTGATGCCAGGTGAGCCTTGTAGGGAAAGGTAAATCCTTTAAAGAGAGTCATTTTCTCTGGATTTCCCTTCTCTTTTTGAAACTCAGGAGCAGCAACATTGCCATGGTGTTACCAGGGCTTAAAGTGGAAGCTTTTTCCATATTATTTACAAGCCATACTTCCTGCTTATTTATCTTATGCAACTAACAACCATTGACAAAGCCAATAGTCCTCACTTGTTGTAGGTATGATATAACATGTTGTATCATATATCTGGATGCAATGACAGAAACAGCAAAATACAAGTCGGTCGCCCACTGTGCTAAATGCAAAAACAACAATTGATGGACAGAATGCAGAACAATGTCATCCATTCACCCCAGTACAAAGATCTGAGCCTAAATCCATAGTTTTTTTGCTCATCATGCCTTCCAGTTTGGAACCCAGCCATATGCAAATCAGTCTTGACCCTGTGCCTCATGGGAACAGTCAACCCCTCATCAGCTAGTATAGCTTGACTCCAGTGGCATTGAGAGCACGAGACCCACGTCTGGGCATACCCGTCCACTTGGGGTGACCAATGCAAAACCAGCAATTGATGGAAAGAATGCAGAACAATGTCATACATTCACCCCAGTACAGAGATCTGCGCCTAAATCCATTGTTCTTTTGCACACCATGCCATTCCAGTTTGAACCCAGTCATATGCAAATCTGTCTTGGCCCTGTGCCTCATTGGAACAGTCAACCCCGAACTGCCAGGCCATGTCCTCCCAGGACTGGAAACAAGCATCCTAGGACTGGTTTTGGGGGTTCACCCCCTCATCAGCCAGGATAGCTTGACTCCAGTGCCATGGAGAGCACGGGACCCATGTCTGGGCATACCTGTCCATTCGAGCTGACAAATGCAAAAACAACAATTGATGGACAGAATGTAGAACAATGTCATACATTCACCACAGTACAGAGATCTGGGCCTAAATCCATCGGTTTTTTTTTTTGCTCACCATGCCATGTTTCAGGTCTCCGACCCATCCTCTCCTTTTGTTTGCTTGGTTCGCCCTAAGTTGGCAGGGTATGCCCAGATGTGGGTCCCTTGCTCACTTTGCCCCTGAATTCAATCTAGCCTGGCTGATGAGGGCTGTTAGCCCGAAACCAGTCCCGGGATGCTTGTTTCCGGTCCAGAGAAGACACTGCTTGGCAGTTCGGGCTGGACTGTTCCCATGAGGCACAGGGTCAAGACTGATTTGCATAATCTGTGTCTAAACTGGGGTGGCAAAGTGAGCTAAAGAATGATTATGGATTAAACACAGATCTATACTGGGGGGTGAGTGTCTTAAAAGTTTCAGCGCTCCGTCCATCATCTCCTTGTGTTTGCTTAGTTTTCCCTAAGTTGGCTGGGTATGCCCAGACGTGGGTCCGTTTCTCACTTTGCCACTAGATTCAAGCTAGCCTTGCTGATGAGGGCTGTTAGCCCAAAACCGGTCCCAGGATGATTGTTTCCGGTCCAGGGAAGACATGGTTTGGCAGTTTGGGCTGGACTGTTCACATGGGGCACAGGGTCAAGACCGATGTGCATATAGCTGTGTCTGAACTGGGGTGGTGAAATGAGCTAAAGAATGATGATGTATTCAACCAGATCTGCGACTGGGGGTGAGTGTCTGAAAAGTTTCAGCGCTCCATCCATCATCTCCATGTGTTTGCCTTGGCACACTATGCTAAGTACACATTTTTAGCTTATGTGTGTTAAGCCACGCTCCTAATTACATTGGCCACGCCCATTTGAGAGATTCCCCAGTTATTCCATCCCACTTAAAGCCTTGTGTATCGCCGATGCTGTGTTTAGAACTATACACGCCACAGATGGAAGGTAGCACATTTTATGTACACTTTGCACGGAGTTCCGTTGTGGCTTTAATCTATAATTCCCAACCCAGCTGCACTTAGCACGATTTGCCACCATTCTTTGACGTCCTCTTCTCCTTCCATGCAGCTGTGCCACGGCTGCGCGCGCCAAAACAGCCAGTTCCCAGTTTAGACACTAGGATGCTGTCCCAGAAGAAGCGTGGGCAGGCAGACTCTGAGGGGTAGCTTGCAGCAACGTTGCTAGCCCAGTATTGTTCTGGCTGATACAGACGTTGGCTTGGCCCTCCATGGGGCCGGCGCAGACACCCAGAGGCAGTGTCCCACCCCCCTGCCTTGCTGTTAAACTGAGGGGCCTGGCTGAGGGCAGGTTATGTGGCTGTTGGGCCATCCTCACCTCAGCTCCCCTGGAGCAGCAGCAGCTCTGTGTTTTTCTTCACCCCTTCCCTGCCAGACCATCACCCAGATGATATAATTGTCTGGGGAGGAGGAAGAGTAAGTGAGGCGGCCACGCTTGGGCCTGTTGTTGGCATCTCGGCTCCAGAGTCTTTCAGGCCTCGGCGGAGAGGGTGTATGTTTGATTAGGCCTCTCTGTGAGGCCCCTTTCCAAGAGAGGAAAATTGGGAGGATGTCATGTTGGGGTTAGAGCTGCCGAATTTGGAACTATGAAAATGGGTTCGAGTCCCAGGTTTAGCTCGACATCCTGTGCAGAATACCGAAGTGCCCAAGGCCTAAAATACAAATGAATTTACGTGACGGTGCTCATATAATTGCTACCCTTGGAGCGAATGCACGCTATATGAAACTATAATAAAAATAGCCGTCAGTCAGTATAGCTTTATTCGATTTTGGTTTAAAAATCATAAAAGCGTACAGTTAAAATCAATTATAGGTAAAAACATACATACAATAACATATAATATCTGCAAGTTAAAAACTTTTGCCAAACCTGTGGGGATAAATATCTTAATTATAGCGTACTTTTCAAAGGTTAAGATTAAATCAAACAGCAATTAATAGGGGTTCCAATACTTAGGACTATAAAACAATGATTCCTGTCGGGTATAGGTGGGAAAGCTACGGCAGCTCGAGACATGGAGTCCTCTGCCCATTAACATGTTGCAGCCTACCTTTAGACTAGATGTGGGGATGCACTGCATTCTAGGGTAAAAATCATGCAAATCCCAGACGGAGATTGGGCCGTTGCCCACTTGGGGTGCACAGGTACGCAGGTACGGGACAATGTGTGTCTGCCTAAATCTAACGAGTACTAGGTCACCAACGATATCTTTTGGGAGGGAACCCAGCCAACCCATCCTTCTAACACTCATTATTGTACCCTCGAGGTTAGGTGGCAGGGGTCTGTTGTTTGTCAGCCAAAATTTAACCTTTTCAGCAGGTCATGTTGTCTCTCGGTTTTCCCAGATGTAAGTGCTGGTACTCCCGCGAGGACACACACAAAAGGAGCTGCATCCGGTGGGAGTTGGATAGGAGTAACTTTATTATACTGTGCTCTAGGAGCAGTAATCTGCGGCAAAATGGGTTTAAAAGAAGTTTTGTGAGCTATTGGGGCTGGTGCGTTAGGGACTATTGATTGGGTTGAAACCCTTTTGTCTTGCGTAATTGGCTTGGGTCTTTGGGAGTAGAAGGTGGGTGGGAACAATTAGGTGTTATAAAGCATTTATTGGCTAGCAAGTTAGACTTGATGGTTTCCTCCATTCCAGTCAGCCTGTCCCCTAGTGTGTTTATTTTTTCTATTAGTGGTGATATTATAGAGCTGACCAATTGTTCAATAAGGGATTATAGATCCAGCTGTGTAGGAGATGCTAGAACTACTAATTTCTCAACAGCTTCAGGAGTCGTGGAAGAATTACTGACTGGAACTGTGTGGCTTAAGCACAATTGTGGGAGTTTTGATTGGTTCCCGATGTAATTAACCCCACTACGTTTCCTAAAATAGCATTATGTTTGCTCATGTTTTAAGAGTTTGCAAAGGCTGGAACATAGTAATGAAGGAGGATTCTTTATACAATAATTAAAACGCCCATGTTCCTTCTTAACATGGCTTTCTGCCTTTGTTTAGTGTTAATTATGTGTCACGGACCATGAAAGCACCTTTAGACCACATTTTAAACCCTGTTCACCTTATGTTAAATGTTTAAAGTACACATGATCAGTGGAAAAAATACCAGCTTTGGTTGGTTTTCTTAATTTTCGTATTAGCCAGGACAGTAAAATGCTGGTTAAAAAGACCGCCAGATCGCAAGCCAAAATGTAGTGCTTCTAGTTCCCAACAATGTTTCTGCTTCTATGAGCATTAAAATACATAATTTATCAAATATTTCTCTAAAAATGAGCCCATTGAGGCTAGTCAAATGTGGTTTCATAAACTGCTGTGATCCAGGAATTTGGTACACTTTTTTGGGGGGGAGCTGGGTTGAATTGTGATCCCAATCGGACCCTGATGGAGTGGATGTGTGTGGTGTGAAGTGGAATTTGATCATTAGTTTTGATCTACAGAGCAGTGTTGAGTTGAGAAAGCATTGCTAAACGGGGAGAAAGAGAGGCACCAAGTGTAAAGGGATTAAACAGAGGACTTAGAGACTTGGAAAGTGTGCCTGCGTCCTTTTATGTGCCCCACGAGCCATGTAAACCTTACATATAGGCCCTTGACAAATACAACAAGCATTGAAAATGCAATAGGTCTTGCAATGGAAATGTTGGAGCTATTGGTTTTGTAATTGACACATTTATTTTAATGTGTGGGTCTTGAAACGTGCAAAAGTAATAGCTTTGTCATTTACAATGGCAATACTTTATACTTTTTCAAATGTGACACCTATAGCACTTGTAATGTCAACGATACATACAATCCAGACCCTACTGCCTTTGACAGCGCTCGTCATTTGCCGAGAGGTACAATGGCAGGCAGGGTGGGTGTCTGTAAAGGTGGAGCAGCCAAGGAACTGAGTTAAGGAGCCACCGTGCTAAGAGAGAAGAGCTGTGTGACAACAGTCAAAGCAGCAGGGGACGAGCTGCATTTTTGCCACCCACTAAAAACAAGCTTTCGGCATTGTGGGGGGCTAATTGGGGAGAGTGGGGAAAGGGCCTAAGGTTTCAGTGAGGCGGAGTTGGGCTCGCAGTTTGGATGGGTGAGGGAGGTGTGGGGTCGCATGGCTTGGGAGGAGGCGAAAAGGGGATGGGTACAGGAGGGGAGAGACATTGCATTAAGGGGGTGGTCGCAGCAGGGGCCTTTCATCCTTCTGAGGCCGTTTGGGTTGGGGTGCAGTTCGGCGGGCGATGGGAGGACAGGCTGGGGGTCGGGCATGGTCTGTTCCAGAGTGGGACCTAAGAAACCAAGTAGCTTGTTTTAAGGCCTAAAAAACATACAGCATGTACTTTGGGCTTGTTTTTAATATGGTAGCCATGCTTACTGACTGGGCGGGGGTGCGGAGGCCCAAGGCTGGGTAAGGGCCAAAGCGTGTGGAAGAACTCGCTAATTCCCTTCGGACAGTGTGTCGGTCCCATGGGGATTAAATGATGGCTATGCCCGGAAGGGGGTGGTGGGGAATCTGGAGCAATCCCTGGGAGCGCAGAAGCAGAGATGGACTGGGAGAGTGGGGCGAGAGAGGTGCAAGGGAGCAGATGGCGCAAGGGGGTAGTGCACAGGGGCAACGGGGTGACAAAATGCCAAGTGCTAGGGGGCCGCTAATGGAGTATGGGTGGCGTGTCATCTATACATGGAGGCTACTGGGTGAAGTGATGGTGCGGCAGGCAAGGAGGCTGGAGGGCAGTGAGGTGGCGTGCGTGCAAATGGGTGGAGGAGGGAGGCAGGCTGGCAGATTAAGAGACCGAGGGGTGGCGTATACGTGATCGGTCAGTAGCAACGGATGAGAAAGCGGGACGGCAGGGAAGGGTTTGAAGGGATGCGGGAACCATCATACTTGGAGGTAGGAAGTCAAGGCGGGGTAGTGGATCGGCAAAATGGATCCGATAAAGGAAAGCGAGCAAGCGTCTTCCTGGGGAGATCTGGAATGAGAAAGATGCTGGTCGGCAAAAAGTACGAAGAGTGGGGCAGGGGGTGGGGCGCAGGGCTACTAACTTATGGGTATGTAGATTGGAGAGCGGAGTCGGACGTCTCTGAATACGATGGTGATCGGGTTGATCGTGGAGTTGAGCGAACAGGACCTGCGGGAGGAAAGAAGGGGGTGATTAATGTACGAGGGAAAACGGAGCGGTACGAGTAGGGTTGGTGGGCAAAGGGGGTGCAGTAAGGATACCTAGTTCAATCGTTGTCACTGATTGGAGTGAATCCGGTATGCGATCCCAGCAGCTAATCGGGCTGAAAACTAATTCCGCATTTGGCACGGCGGTGGGAGTGGAGAAGAATGGTTATGACGTGTGGTAATGGGCGTGATGGGGGTTGGTAAGCGCTGAATGGGCGGGAGCTGGGAGGGCAAGCGCTGAGTGGGAGGGAGCTGGGAGGGCCGGAGGACGTCTCCGGCGAGGGATCAAGGCAAAGAGGAGGTCTGAGCCAACATTGTGAAGCAAAACAAAACGAAACCTTGGTACAAGACAAGTAAGACAATTGAGCCACTGAATGGAGAAAAAAGCCTGTCAGCCAGTGGAAGGGCTGCAGGAACATAAGTACAGACATGTACGGAACACAGTTGGTGGGGAGAGATGTACAACATGGTCAGTGTGGTAAATGGTTTCTGACCAGGAACGAACATGTGACCCAATGCGATGACAATGTATGTAGAGGATGACAATTGAAACAAGCATTGGCGCAGTGCGGCAGAAACGAGAGACACGGCCTAGCGGCCGTGAAAGTACGGCCGGCCAGCCGTGAATAATTAGGGGAGGAGGGAGGAGCTGGGGAACAGATGGCTGGCTTTGATGTGCACGCGCTTTATGTCAATGCGCTTGCGCATTGAGCTTGCTTTTCACAGGCACTGGATGAAATCGCCAGTTTGGTTAACCTCTGGATAAGCCCCTATATTCTCGCAAGCTCAATGCACAGGCGCATTGACAGGCGAGACCTAAAAATGTTACACTTGTCCTCAGAAAATTTGGTAGCGAAGATATAAAAGGTGCGTTTGTTGCTAGAATACAAGCTTGCTGGTATAAGCATCTAGTTTGGGTCCAACACATGCTGCAGGAAAATGCATTTAACACAGTCAGTCGTTTACGTAAACATCTCAAACCAGATATGGGCGAACTAACAAATTAATTTGGAGAGCTAAGCTAAAGGTCTGACTTGGCTCTAAAAGCCCTTGCACGAGCCAAACCTGGAAAATATTAGGCATATCAATCATAAAACAAACATGTGAAAATATGATCAAGTCTGATCAAAATTCAAAACCTGTATTTATTTAACACAGTGAAGCGATTCACCTTAGAACCTCAGATTATATACACGGATTGAACAGTATATATTCAAAGTGATAATTTTTAAAAAGAAACTTATAGTCTTGCCCCCGTCCTTACAACAATTGCATTAGGGAACTAAGAGGCAAGTCCGATGGCTAAGCGTAGTTAAAATCTTAATTATAGATGAAGTAACATAATAGACTTAAATCAAACACGAGGTTTTTGTACAGTGCACTTCCTGAACTTATATATTGTATTTCAAAGGTTCGCTCATATATGATAAAGAAGAATAAGGAGGCCAGGTGAATGTAAAATCTTTGCCTATGATCATACAATTTGTGAGCAAATCAGCCAGGATTCATAATAGGTTCTCTTTTTCACATTGAGCAGTTCAGCGATAAATATATAGATAGATGGGTATTATTTTTCTAGGTCCTATTTTACCTCACAGGTTAATATTTTGTCTACTATTCTTGGAGCGTGAGCATAACAAGTGGTGGCATGCAGAAACCACATGCAAGCTCGCTTTGTTTTTGTCTCGAGGATCTGAGAATATTACAAAGTGAGCCAGAGCCAGGCGTCTAGGTCAAGCTTTTAGTAGCATGGCCACCAATATCTAAAACCATCAAAAACGTAAGTAAGGCATTTATATGTAACTAATTAACAGTGAAAACTCAAGATAGAATGTGGGATAACTATTATTTGTTAACACATTCCTGATCTGATTTTGTAAAGATTATATTTTCTTAAAGGGTCCATTCAGCAGCTTGCACCATGTTTGCATCGCCCTACCCCGCTCTTGATGCCTTACAGAGCCACATTTTTTTTTAACACAGCCCGGGTTTGAAGATGTTACTGATCACAGCCTACCTCCAAACAAAACAAGCACATGCCAGCCATCTCGCAGCAGCAGAACAAACGCAGACCCAACTTCGTGCTCCCGCCTCAGTGGTTACCTGCTAAGACTCTGTTTTTGTTAAAGCTGGAAATCTTTTCCAAATCATAATAAGTTGCTGTTGCCCGGAATAACCTTCTCTTCCAGCGTCTCGCTGAGCAGAGGGATGTGCAGGCAGGAGATCTGCCTGTGACCCATGCTTTGCTTTAACACCATCGGTGCGGCGCATTTTCCCGCTGTGCGCTGAAGATTTGAAAATCCCGCGGTTCATGACGAGCTCAGCTCGTCATGAGCGTACGAGAGGTGTACTTCATGACTAGCTGAGCTCGTCATCAGCGTCGAAGGGGTTAACAATGGCCAGAGGCTGCAAGGTGAAGTATTACATGCAGGCAGCAGGGCGAATGAGGGCGGAGTGGGGCACTGAACAGTCGCTTTATGAAAAGTGTCCACCATTTGACCTCTATCTTTGAATGCTCAGCAAATGTCACATGCACAAAACCATAGCGCAATAGCTTCTTCGCTCACCTATTGCACATTTCATGTGAAAATTACACAAAAGTGGCCCCTGGGTTCACAAAACATTACAACGTGCTGTTTGGGGCCGGAAAACATGCATGTCCGTTTATTGAAGAAAAGTAAAGAAACTGACTTATTGTAGTCTCGACAACGACACTCAACATCCTGTGATTCTGGGCAAATCACTTAATCTCCTCGTGCCTAGCAAAAAAAATTAATGTGTCCATCTGTAACAAACTGGTGCTCATGTAGAGAGAGCACTCTGATACCTGATATCTTCGGGTCTAGTTCGCGCTATATAAAACCCTAAAAAAAAATAAGAACAATATTTACAGGCCTGTTTACAAAAATGGAGAGGAGCGAGTGAAAACCGGACCGACCGTGTGAATTGCTTTTTAACAAAGATAAAAGTAGTTCCTAAAACAGATGCTAAAATGTGACCAGTGAATTAGAGTAATTGGCCCTTGCTCGGGGAGGGCTAAACGCAGAGAGAGACAGGACGCATGCATGCCATAGGCAAATTGGGAGAAAGAATAGGAGAGCGACGATGGAGCCAGCACATAAGAAACCTATGGGCTGGCTGAAACCCAGAAAGTACATAAAACATGTTTCAAAGTAATAGAGCACTACCACACCATGCATACTCCACACTACCACACTCCTGTCCACTCCCTTCCCCTTTATTCCACGCTAATCCATTCTGCACCACTCCACTCGTGACATGCCCCACTACCATACACCCTTCCATCAAAGACACTCTACTACACAACATGCCACAGCACTCTAAACCTCTCCACACCACTTGCCCCGCTCCAATCTCCCCACACTCTACCCTAGTCTACTGCACCCCACTACACACCACTCGAATCTACCCTACTATAATTCCCCCAATCTACCCCACTCCACCCTGATCCAATCTACTCCACACCACTCCAATCTACTCCAGTGCCCAATCTACCCTACTATAATCCTCCCAATCTACCCCTCTGTACCCCAATCCATCCCACAGCACTCGTCCCCAGTCTACCCCAATCTTTTAGAATTTTGGTTGAAAAGTTGTATGAAATAAAAGTTTACACTTAAACCTGTCCCGTAGAGATACTGGAATTCCAAAATGAACTGCTGTAAACTCTTGGCTGGGTAAAATGGACCTAGATGTACCTGATTACTTTAGTGGGACACTCCAACCGCATTTCTTTTATATCTAGTGGCTTTCCGGTGACTTGTTGGCCTAGCCTAATGTTCCTGCCTGGATCCTGTGTACTCCGGTGATTGCCTGTTTTAGATGTATTTGCAGTTTTTCTCAATTTTGCTTGACGTGTCTGACATTCTAAGAGTAGAAGACTTCAGTCCATAAACACTAAGTGGAAGGAAGGAAATTGTGAACTATAATTTCATTGCACCGATTTCAGATGTATGTTGTGGGTTTTTTCTTACAGGCTGTAATAGAAGTGTCAAAAAAGTACCTTCCCAGCCTAGCCTCAGGCTACTCTAGTCCGAAACTCACCCTACATGTCGGAGATGGTTTTGAGTTCATGAAACAGAACCAGGACGCCTTTGATGTGATCATCACAGACTCTTCAGATCCTGTGGGTAAGGTGGCAAATGCATCCGTCCACTTCTGTGTCCATGGGGAAGTGGAAAATCTTCTGCATTTCAGAGACTCTTCTCAATCCTACTGCTTACTTTGCTGTGGTCCTGTCACTTTAACCCCTTCGCTGCGGCGGCTATTCCGCTGCAGCGCTAAGGGGGTGGGGCGGCCGCCCGGCGGTTCCGTGCTTTTGACTGAACCGCTCCGTCACGGCTCGCGGGTGAGCTCTGCTTGTGACGGAACGGTTCCGTCACGGCCCCGCCCGTTCTTTAGAACGTTAGCTCAGGCGCGGAATTCGCGCCGCGCAGGTGCGGCGGCAGGGCCGTGACGGAACCGTTCCGTCACCAGCACAGCCCACCCGTGGCTTGTGACGGAACGGTTCCGTCACGAGCTTGGAAGAGGTCAATATTGGACCCTCTATTGTTTTACCACATCCCACCTCAGCAGTATTTCACCCCCCTTTTGTCGCCATACCTTTATTTCCTCCCACCACGAAAAACATAATGTCTTTTATTGCATGTCTTGCCCTTACATTTGCAACCTTTAGTCACGCTCTGCTGGTGCTTGAAGAGATATGTATCCAGTGTTTTGGTACACACTAGCTTTTCTTGTTTTTTCAAGTTATGCCAGTATTTGGTGTGATTGTGTTTACCTGAATGCCACAAAACCATAGCGCAATAGCTTCTTGGCTCACCTAACGCACATTTCATGTGAAAATTACACAAAAGTGGCACCTGGGTTCACAAAACATTACAACGTGCTGTTTGGGGCAGAAAAACCATGCATGTCCGTGTATTGAAGAAAAGTAAAGAAACTGACTTATTGTAACCTACTTGTGCATCTGTGTTAGGCATTAGAGGATGTAGCCTTACGGCTAAAGCGTTCGACCTCGAAGCTGGGGAACCGGGTTCGAGTCTCAACATCCTGTGATTCTGGGCAAATCACTTAATCTCCTCGTGCCTAGCAAAAAAAATGAATGTGTCCACCTGTAACAAGCTGGTGCTCATGTAAAGCGCTCTGATTCCTGATATCTCCGGGTCTAGTTCGCTCTATATAAAACTCTAAAAAATAAATAAATAAAATTAGGTTATGTAGAGCTGGGAGAGGGGAATTTAACAGACTGATAAATGCATTTTAGACTTTAACTTAGTTACATATTGCATACTGTCGCTGCCACTCCTCTCACCCATCACATAGCCTGGGTTGATACAGAATTACCCTCGACTCTGAAAGAGGGTGCATTCTTGGTGTCCCACAGCTGTAATGTCAATCAGAGAAAAGCAAAATGAATGAAGAAACGCCAGCGGGCTAGATGAGTCTTAAGTTCAATGCGGCGTTCAGTGCGCTGCTGAGAAAACATTACAAGGAAGGGCGACAGATCATTACCAAGCCAACCAAGCCTTTGTATTTGTAACATAAACCTATTTACATGCACCATCAACAGGACAGCATGCATGATGAAAGTACCAATTTGACTGTCTGAAACTGGCCTTTGTGCCTGGTACTTTTGTTGGTTGCCGATCACCTTCACAGAGAGTCATTGGAGAGAAGTCTTCAATCGAAGCCGAAACAAACGTTTGAGAATAGGAAGTTGCGCTTTCCAAAACCAAGCCCTGATGGAGTATGCATATCCGATAAATATACAAGAGCAGTAAGGTGTAAAACAGTGGTAACAGATAAAAAAAGTCTTCAATAATGTGTAAGTACTTGATGTGTCCTCTGTTCCACAGGTCCAGCTGAGAGCCTCTTCAAGGAATCCTACTATCAGCTGATGAAGACTGCACTCAGGGAGGACGGCATCCTATGCTGCCAGGGTGAGGTGCCTGTTCTGTCCCAGGAGCCATAGAATTGTATTATTATTCTCAGGAGGGCAATGGTGGCTGTGGGTTGTGTCCTCAAAGTAGAGCTAATATTCTCCATGTCCCCTCTATGTTTCCTAGCCTATTGGAGTGGGGTTGAAGGGGTAAGAAGAGAGGTACTGTGGCTTGGTTTATTCTTTATTGACTACAGGGTGAGTGGTACTGAGGTCTCAGTCAGTGTTTTCAAGTTCTATTTGTTGGCCTTTTTATCTTTGGTTGAAACATGTGGTCCTCATTATCTAGAATATTTCTTAAGTATTTTATATGGCACTGGTGGTATTGTTAATCAGTTCCATCCATTCAATTACATTTTTTTTGCGAAGTGCTGTTCTCTACAACTAGTCTGTGACGTAGGAGGTCCTTCTTTGTGTTCAGATGGTGATCACTGGTTCAGTTTGAGGCTGAGAATAATCTTTATTGAGTTGAGAAGATTTGGTTTACCCCTAAAAATTATGGTTTGGAATGCCCTTCCTTGGATGAAATCGAAGTGGCACTCTGATTCCACTTTTTAGGAAGATTTGCCCTGCATGCAGAAGGTATGGTTCTTGGGCTTCTCTCTTCATACTTGATTTTTTTCTACTCGTTGTAAAAGGTGTGTTTTCGAGGTTCCAGCCTATGGCTTCCAAGGCCTTTTGCTTTGAAAGTAGTTCTCAGGTCTTGGTCCAATACTGGAAAGCTTTCTCTAAGGTATAGGAGGCGTGAATCTCTTTTTCCAGTTCATTACTAGAAAACCTTCTTCCATGATGTAGGGAGCATGACTCTTCCTTCAAATCCTCCCGTTCCTCTTGCAGGAGAATGCCAGTGGTTGCACCTGGACCTTATTAAGGAGATGCATCACTTCTGCAAGTCTCTCTTTCCAGTAGTGGGATACGCCTACTGCACCATCCCTACCTATCCAAGTGGACAGATTGGCTTCATGCTGTGCAGTAAGAACCCGGTGAGTAGTTCACATGCCTTGACCACCTTTACTGGAGCTGGTAGGGTTCTTGCATCAACGTTTTTATATCACCCACTATTCATAATATGTTGTGCACTGCAGTCTTGAGAGGAGGGTGGGATAAGGAGGGTTTTGTAATATCTTGTTTGCTTCAATCAAACACTGCCAAAGCAATTGCTTAGCTCATCCAAGGACGGAATTAGTTCAGTAATAAGCATTCATAGGCAGACGTTTGCTGTCGGACTGACTGATTAGAATATTCTACAGCTAAGCCGGCTTCATTATTTCTGCATTTGAGGCTGCGGCTGCTGCATCAATCGCAATAGAGAAGTAGGAAGTCTTGTGTTTGTACAGTTATAGTCCAAAATTAAGATGGCAATCCTGGACATGTCAAGAAATGTCAATATATATATCCCATCAGGTTAGAGGCGAACAGTATCTTACTTGAAACCTTTTTGTTGGAGGCACCAGTTGGTTGTAACCTTAGGAACGCTGCCAACAACCGTTTACGGTCATCATGTGCTTCAAGATACTCTGGTGCTCCCCTTTCCTCCTCGTTTTTCAGTATTTCTCAGTCAGGTGTCATTCCTACTTCTCCTTCCATCTTCCTCTCATTGTTTTCCTTACTTCATTGCTTTTTCCCCTTTCCTCCTCGTTTTTCAGTATTTCTCAGTCAGGTGTCATTCCTACTTCTCCTTCCATCTTCCTCTCATTGTTTTCCTTACTTCATTGCTTTTTCCCCTTTCCTCCTCGTTTTATAGTATTTCTCAGTTAAGTGTCATTCCTACTTCTCCTTCCATCTTCCTCTCATTGTTTTCCTTACTTCATTGCTTTTTCTCGTATTGTAGGCATGGCTTGTCACTTGTTCGTTTTTCTTCTAATCAAGTCAAGACTTTTCTTTTCTCTTGGATTCTATATTCCGTCTTGTTATTTGATGTATGTTAGTATAGATACTTTATCTAAATTCCTGTCTCTACTTCTCCTTTTTTCATCTTTTCTTGTTTTTTGTCCTGAGGCTTTTTCTTATTGTATTTGCTATCTTTTATCTTATTGTTTTTAATGTCAGTACGTATCGTTTCATGGAACGTCAAAGGTCTTAATTCTCCCATTAAGACACAAAGAATTATTTCTAACCTTGCCAAATTGAATGTGGATTTTGCTTTCCTGCAAGAAACTCTTTTGTCTGAAGCGGAATCTGTTAAGCTTAAAAGAGGTTGTGTGGGAGAGGTGTGTTTTGCTCCTGGGGATGGTAAGCGCAATGGTGTTATTCTAATTCGTAAATCTCTTTCTTATTCCCTGTTGGCTACTGAATCTGATACCGATGGCATCAGGTATGGTACTTTCCTTAAGGGGTGTTTCACTCTCTCTTCTAAATGTTTATGCTCCCACAGGCGGTGACCCAATTTTTTGGCGCGAGATGGCTACTCGCATCACCAATCTCATTGATGATAATTTCATCATGGCAGGAGACTGTAACCAGCCTCTTGATCCTTTTTTGGATCGACACTCTAAAGCCTCCTTCGTTCCAAACAAGCCTCATAAACTTTTTACTCAAGCAGTGTCGCAGCATAAACTTATTGATGCTTGGCGTTTATGTAATCCAACGACTAAAGAATTTACCTTTTATTCTCCTTCTCACCATTCCCAATCACGTATTGATTACATTTTTGTTTCCCATCATCTTTCCCAATCTCTCACTCATGCAGAAATTGGCCCTATCCTATTATCTGATCACGTCCCCGACTTTATTAATATTGATATCCTCCCCAAGGTCATTGGGCCCAAGAGGTGGCGTTTCAATAATTCTTTGCTTTTGGATCCTAAATTTACCACCTCCTTCACTGATTTTGTTCAACGAATATTTTGCCATTAATGATACCCCTTCTATTCCTACCCACACTATTTGGGATGCATTCAAGGCCACAGCCACGGATTTCATCATCAATTATGTGGCTAAGGAACGGAAGACCGCTCATAAGCACACTAGCGATCTTCTTCAAAAAATCAAGGGTTTGGAACACTCCTACTATACCTCTCATTTGAAGGAAAGCTTGACAGCCCTTATTGATGCCAAATTGAAATTTAACAAAAAATCCACAGAAGACGCCTCTCTCTACCTATTGAAATCTAGTTCGACATTTTATGGTGGGAAAAATAAAGCGGGGAAAATTCTGGCTAATTACTTGAAGGTCAAACACAATAAATTGAACATTGAATCTGTATTTGATGATAACGCTATTCTTAAACATAAAGACAATGATATTCTAGATGAATTCTCCCGTTTCTACTCTACCCTTTATTCCTCCGAGACTCATCCCACTCCCAATCTCTTTCTAATTTCTTCTCTACTATTCACCAACCAGACAATTTCCCTATTGACTTAACCTCTTTGGAATTGGACATTTCCCAACAAGAATTACTTTCCGCTCTCCAATCTCTCAAAAAAGATAACGCTCCTGGACCTGATGGGTTTACTGTTGAATTTTATCTTATTTTTTCCAAATTGCTAATGCCTAAATTACATTCCCTCATAGATTCATTTGTTACCCTTGGCAGCTCCTCCGGTACCTTTTCTGATGCTCATAATTGTATCATCCCTAAGGAAGGGAAAGATACTAGATATTGTAAAAATGATAGACCAATCTCCTTTGTCAACATTGATTATAAGATCTATGCTAAATCACTGGCAGCTCGATTAGACCCCTTTTTACCTGACTTACTTGGCCCGAGCAATCTGGATTTGTTAAGTGACGCTTTATTACGGATAACACTAGACTTCTTTTTAATGTTTTATCTAAATCCCCACGCTTTCAAAATTCTCTTGCGGGTATTGCCTTAGACGCAGAGAAAGCGTTCGATAGGGTAGAATGGACCTACCTTTTCTCTACCCTTAAATGATTCGGGTTTGGTCCTAAGTTTATATCCTTAATTTCCTTTCTTTATTCCAGAGCAGCGGTCTGTGCAAATGGGCTGGTTTCCTCTTTTTTTGATTTAGGTATAGGTGTACCGCAAGGATGTCCTCTATGCCCCTTTTCTCTTTAATTTAGCTTTGGAACCCTTTCTTTCCCAACTTAGACAGAATCCTGACATACATGGCTTTCAGACACCACATTCTCACATCAAACTTGCTGCCTATGTAGATGACATTTTACTCTTTATCTCCAACCCTACTGACTCCATTCCCGCCTTCCTTGCTGAAGTACGTGAGTATTCGCAGATTTCTGGCTACAAGGTAAACAATGACAAATGCAAAATTCTACCTCTCTCAAAATATACCTTCAAACCTGATTTCGCTGCCTCTAATTTCACCTGGAGTCCCTCTCACATCAAATACCTAGGCTTACATGTCACTCCTTCCATTACAGACACAGTCTCACTTTGTCTCAACAAATGCCCCCAGAAACTCTCCGATCTCACCACCAGATGGCATCCACTCTATCTTTCATGGTGGGGACGCCTTGATACCATTAAAATCATGTTCTCCCCTATTGTTTTACATATTATTTCTAGTAATCCGGTTCCCATTCCCATGAAGTTCTTTAAGAAGATTAACACCATTCTTTCTTCTTTTCTCTGGTTAAGCAAAAAATCCTGTATGTCTCTGCTTAGATTAACACGTCCTAAATCAGAGGGTGGTGTCAACTTCCCGGACTTTCCAACCTATCACAAGGCCTTCCTTTTGCGCCAAGCCTCCTTTTGGCTGCAAGACCCTGATGAGCCTTTTCCTCTATGGGTTACGGTAGAACGTCTCTCTCTCTCTCTCCCTTTACTTTTGCTGAATTTCTATCTTTTTCCCGTAAACCACAGTTATCATCCACTCCCATACACAAATTTACTGTCAAGCTACTCTTAGCCTCCTCTCCAGCCCCTCCCTCTTCGTTGCTTATTTTTTATCTACTACCATTTGGCATAATAAGTCTTTTTATCAATAACAAACCTTTTTATTGGAAATCTTGGAGGCAGAAGGGTTTAATTTGGGTTTCTCAACTCTTTCTCACTCCACTTTTTTACCTTTTTCAACACTACGCCAATCTTTTAATCTTCCCGTTTTCTTTGCTCGTAAATATCTCACACTTAAAGAAGCGGTTATGTCTACTTACTCCCAGATCCAACTTTCTCACAATCGTTCTACATCTCCTAACCTTGCCTCACAACTCCACTCCTTATTAACTACCTCCTCTAAAGCCTCTCTCATTTATACATTCCTTCGCTCCATACCTTCTCCTCGTCCAAAGTCTATGGTAGAGGAACAATGGGAATGCGACTTTGCCATCTCTCGGCCCATCTCTTTGTGGGATAAGTTATGGACCAAGATTCGCAAATCCTCTAGATCGGTCACTTTAACATAGACATTATTTTTCATTTATAATAGACTTCTTTTTACACCACATGTGCTTAGTAAAAAATTCTCTTCTGTCCCTGACCTCTGTTGGTCCTGCTCTTCACCCAATGCAAATCTATTCCACATGCTCTTTTCTTGCAATATCATTCATGATTTTTGGAAACAAATTTGGTCCCAAATCAATGATATCTTTCACACTCAAATTCCTTTTACTTTTACCCACATTTTTTAGGTCTCGGCTAGCTGCGCGGAAGCGCGTCTCCGCCGAGATCTTTTGTCAGCGAGTGTGCTTCCCAGGAGACACTCCTGGCACGCGCAGGCGAATCTAAACTGGCACGCGCATTAGTACGAGCGCTGCGCGAGGCTCCCACACAACACACGCATGCGCATACATAGAAACAGAAGCGCTCACGCACGCATATACATACAGAACCCCCCCCACTCATACACACACACACACACACGCGCACACACGCACGCACGCGCGCGCGCACCGGCCCCCCCCTCTCCCCTTTAACTTACTGTGGCAATCTGGGGGACTCCGCTCTCCGCACCGGCAGGGAGAGTTGACGCTGCGGCTCTTTTCCCGGGACTCCCTCTTGGTCAAGGGAGCCCCGCAACACGTGTGCAACGTCCTGTTGTCGGCCCCGGGGCTCTCCACGCTCGCAGGAGCCCCGGGCCGCTCCACGCATTTCCTCCGCCTGCCTCCTCTTCCGGTCCGGACGCGGCTCCGCCCCCGTCAAAGGCGACCTTGCCTGACTCCGGTGCGGCCGCGGCGGAATTCCGGGGGCAGTAAGAGTTATTGTATATTTGGCTGCTAAATGAAAGCGTGTCCATCTTATCTGCATGTAGACGAGACTCACAACGCCACTCTAACAACGACACTGGCTTTTGTTCTGTTTGCCTGTTGAGTTCTAGTTGCTAGTGCAATATGTAAAGATGGGATAAGCCATTCTGTCTTATTTCCGTGCTGTGTTGGATTAATTAGATATCTCTTTCTCAAGTGTTCTCAGTGTTGAGCTGGTGGAGAGATTTAGCGTGTTGCTTGGTGTCTCTTTGTAGCATGTTTGCTTTGAAAGGTCACGTGTGCTTTAAACTCCTGGTTTGCTGTATCCATTTGGCCATGTATTTATGTGAGGGAAGGTCGTGTTTGCTATGACTACAGTACTTGGTTAGGTAATGCTCTGTCTTTATAATCTTACTTTTATGTATAAATACTGTCATACGCTTGTTTTGACTGTGAGGAATTTGTGCTTTTCTTTGTCTGTATCTATTCCTCTTTGGCTACAATGGGGCAGTGTTGACATGGTCCTGCCACCCTTTGTAGCTGCAGTGTATGGCTTTGCACTACATTAGTCTTCTTTGCTCCTGCGACAGCCTTTGGCATTGAGTTGGTGCAGTTGCTGTAGAGTTGCAGCCACAGTCCTGCAGTGAATCACTGTGACATCCTGTGAGCTCTTTTGTAGTGAGACACACCTTTGTGTTTGCTTGTGACTGCAGGACTGTGGGATAGAGTTGCCATCGTATTCTGTTTTCCACTCCACAGTGCTGTGTCCTTCCCGCTCACTGCACATCTCGGATTGCACATTTCACGTCATATTAATAGATAGTGGAGCAGCTGCCTGAAGTAAGATTGAGCTGAAAAATCAATACCAGTAATTGGCCCTAGGCAAAGCGCTTCATTCATCCTATGATGCCAATGGGTGGCTCTCTACAGAGACAGGGTGAACGGGACAAGAACAGAGTAGAATACATGTAACGGGCCTTGCATCTTCAAGGCATGCTGGGAACAGGTGGCCCAACCCTACATTTATTGGTAATAACAGTTTTCAGTTTCTATCTCATATGCCGAGTAGTGAGTGCCGAGTAGTGAGTGCCGAGTAGTGAGTGCCGAGTAGTGAGTGCCGAGTAGTGAGTGCCGAGTAGTGAGTGCCGAGTGCAGAGTAGTGAGTGCTGAGTAGTGAGTAGTGAGTGCAGACTAGTGAGTGCAGAGTAGTGAGTGCAGAGTGCAGAGTAGTGAGTGCAGAGTGCAGAGTGCAGAGTAGTGAGTGCAGAGTGCAGAGTAGTGAGTGCAGAGTGCAGAGTAGTGAGTGCAGAGTAGTGAGTAGTGAGTGCAGAGTGCAGAGTAGTGAGTGCAGAGTAGTGAGTAGTGAGTGCAGAGTAGTGAGTAGTGAGTGCAGAGTAGTGAGTAGTGAGTGCAGAGTAGTGAGTGCAGAGTAGTGAGTGCAGAGTAGTGAGTGCAGAGTAGTGAGTGCAGAGTAGTGAGTGTAGAGTAGTGAGTGTAGAGTAGTGAGTGTAGAGTAGTGAGTGTAGAGTAGTGAGTGTAGAGTAGTGAGTGTAGAGTAGTGAGTGTAGAGTAGTGAGTGCAGAGTAGTGAGTGCAGAGTAGTGAGTGCAGAGTAGTGAGTGCAGAGTAGTGAGTGCAGAGTAGTGAGTGCAGAGTAGTGAGTGCAGAGTAGTGAGTGCAGAGTAGTGAGTGCAGAGTAGTGAGTGCAGAGTAGTGAGTGCAGAGTAGTGAGTGCAGAGTAGTGAGTAGTGAGTGCAGAGTAGTGAGTGCAGAGTAGTGAGTAGTGAGTGCAGAGTAGTGAGTAGTGAGTGCAGAGTAGTGAGTGCAGAGTAGTGAGTGCAGAGTAGTGAGTGCAGAGTAGTGAGTGCAGAGTAGTGAGTGCAGAGTAGTGAGTGCAGAGTAGTGAGTGCAGAGTAGTGAGTAGTGAGTGCAGAGTAGTGAGTAGTGAGTGCAGAGTAGTGAGTAGTGAGTGCAGAGTAGTGAGTAGTGAGTGCAGAGTAGTGAGTGCAGAGTAGTGAGTAGTGAGTGCAGAGTAGTGAGTAGTGAGTGCAGAGTAGTGAGTAGTGAGTGCAGAGTAGTGAGTGCAGAGTAGTGAGTGCAGAGTAGTGAGTGCAGAGTAGTGAGTGCAGAGTAGTGAGTGCAGAGTGTGCAAAGTGCAGAATAGTGAGTGCAGAGTGCAGAGTAGTGAGTGCAGAGTGCAGAGTAGTGAGTGCAGAGTAGTGAGTGCAGAGTAGTGAGTGCAGAGTAGTGAGTGCAGAGTAGTGAGTGCAGAGTGAGTGTGCAGAATGCAGAATAGTGAGTGCAGAGTAGTGAGTGCAGAGTAGTGAGTGCAGAGTGAGTGTGCAGAATGCAGAGTAGTGTGCAGAGTAGTGAGTGCAGAGCGCAGAGTAGTGAGTGCAGAGTGCAGAGTAGTGAGTGCAGAGTAGTGAGTGCAGAGTGAGTGTGCAGAATGCAGAATAGTGAGTGCAGAGTAGTGAGTGCAGAGTGAGTGTGCAGAATGCAGAATAGTGAGTGCAGAGTAGTGAGTGCAGAGTAGTGAGTGCAGAGTAGTGAGTGCAGAGTAGTGAGTGCAGAGTAGTGAGTGCAGAGTAGTGAGTGCGCAGAGCAGTGAGTGCAGGTGCAGAGTGGTGTGTGCTGTTGAGTGCAGAGTGCTGTGTATTGGCAATGTAAATGACAATGCCATTTATTTATGATTTAAAGAAAAAAAAAGAAATGTCATGAGCAATGCCAATTGCTCTACCTTTAATGATGCCGAGACCATTGCATTGCAAATGCTTGTTTAGACAGTTTTTCTCCTTGTTGGGATCATGTTACTTTTGATGTGCGAATCATTGATTTACTGATAGCGGTTGTGTTGGACAGGCACCAGGAAGGGCTCGCCCCCCCCCCGCATGACGGAGCCCGGACACCGGCTCTCCATGTGCTACCCACAGAAGCAACCTGCAACCTGTCCCCTACGGGACACCTGCCCTCGAACATCTCGGTGTCACTGGCCCGGGCCACAGTCAGCACCATTGCCCGGGCCCAGCCGCCATCTTGGACACTGCACCACGAGGCCGCATGGCCTCAGCTCGACCCCAACCCTGGGCCTGGCCAGGCCCCGACATCCCGGCACCACCATCCACCCAGGAGGTGAACGGACCACTTGGCAGGTCAATGGGAGAGAGGAGTGTCGATGGCTCTCCCCCGCCAGGTGCCGATCGCCCCCAGCCTCCCCGGGCGCTGGCTCCACCCCCCTGCTGGGTGTCTGGACTCCCTCATCCCGGACCTCCCGACCTCCAAGCGCGAGGGTCCGGACATCAAAGGGCGCCAGACCTATAACTGGGGCAGCTCCAGAGCAGGAAGGCAGTTGTATCCTGGAGTCGAGAGACACCGTGAAGAACTCATCCTTGACGGACTGCTGGCGCTGCCGCAGCCCTGCCTTGTGAACTGTCGTCCTGCCTGCTAGCGCTGCCGCGGCCTTCTGCAACCTTCATCCTCGTAGGGGCCTGCTGGCGCTGCCGCGGCCCTTTGCAACCTACGTCCTCGTCGGGACCTGCTGGCGCTGCCGCGGCCCCTTGCAACCACCATCTTCGTCGGGACCTGCTGGCGCTGCCGCGGCCCGTTGCTATCTACGACCTCCTCGGGACCTGCTGGCGCTGCCGCGGCCCGACCTTCTAGAACCCCGAGCTCGAGGATTGTGAGCTATCATCATTCCACCTCCATGCCAGATTGGTAACAAGACTGTCCCGCTACCCCCTTTCCCTGCCAGAGACTAGAATTGAGAGGATCCTCGTATCCTGATCTCACTGTACCGCCTTACCTTCTTTCAAGAACTATATATAAAAAGCGTTAAACCTTGTCTCTGTGTGGTGTCCATCTGTGGGGGGGAAGTTACTTGTCTGTACGATCGCTAGGAGACGGCTCTCCCCGGAGGCCTCTCCCCTTGTCCTCGGCCGACCCTCCAGGTCCCGTCTAACAGGTTGCATTCCAACAAATTACTGTTAATTGGAAGAATTTTACAAATCTCTCTTTCAAAGCATGGTGGTATAATGTTTGTCATAACCATAGGCTAGATACTACCTTTGTTTTTCCTCTTCATATGGCAACGAAACGCACCAATTTATGGCTTCCTGTAACATTACACCTTGATGCTTGTGCTAAAAAATCATTTCATTTATCACCCATTCAGCACGAAGTCTCAAAACCTCCCTGATTGACCTTATTGTTCCTAAATATTTTACTTTGTAACAGATTTTATTACTGTTGCCTTTTCATTTTTTTTTACTGTACAGCCTCATTTATTCTTTACAGCCAGTCTACCTCTGTTATTCATGCTATGCTCTTCTAGAATACTTTTGTTTTCTTTTTTGTATCACCTATGTATATTGTATTGACACCATTTATTATTCAATAAACTCTTTCTGAACTTAAAAAGATACTCTGGTGCTCTGAAAAAACTCATAGAAGAGCCCGCTCTGAGTTCAGTAGAGGTAAATGCTACATCTGTTCCCATGTGTTTGACTCACAGAAAAATCCCAAGGATCATGAAGCATACTTTTTTTTTTTTTTTTAGAGTTTTATATAGCTTGAACTAGCCCCGGTACTGATAAGCTTAACAGATCCATGTAAAGCAGTAGCCTCCTTCTTGTTATATGTGGGTGTGTCTATTTTAAGACGAGGAGTGGTTAAGGAAGAGTAAGCAGAGGATACCTAAGACAGTAGCAGTCCTCTGCGAGAGCTTGAGGATCAGCCTCAGCGTATGCCTTTTACGTCCTATGCATTGTGTCATTCGATTTGCAGGAGTTTGCTTAGCCCAGGTTGCTCTGCAGAAGTTTTCACCAGAATTTGCACCAGGTACACAAGGTTCTTGAGTTTCCCTTAGGTGATTTGGATGTTTTATTTTACAATATATCTTTATGGGGTGTGCAATCAGAAGATTTGTATTTTTTTTAAACCATAGGAGACAAAATGTAAATACCGTAAAAAGAAGTGATCAGTTCACATAGAATATTTAGATGTTTCTTTTTTTTATATCACTGTAATAATTTGAATAAATGTCCGTGCTTTTATAAAACACGTACAAAGACAAGTCATTGATTTGTTTAGAGAGCCACCTGTGCCCTCCTCTAGTCTTGTCTTCTAATAGCTCAGACTCCAGCACTTTTCAACCTGGACCAATTCACAGAGCCAGAACTCTGCCTCAAAAAAAGTACTGGAGTTTGCCTAGTATTTTATGTTTCCTACCTTTATCGTATACTTTAACATTTTTCTTGCCATTTTGTGTGGATTTTATTCTGTAAAACTGCATTTTTTTTTTGTCTAGAATACGAATTTCAAAGTGCCAGTGCAGGAGCTTTCCCAGGAGCAGGTGGAAGGAAGGAACCTCCGGTATTACAATTCCGATGTTCATCGGGCCTCGTTTGTTCTCCCAGAGTTTGCACGGAAGGTAGGAGGACTGGCATCATTCCAGGGAACATTTGATATGTTCATAAAAAAATGTTCTACTCAGGCTGATGAGGAGGGAGGGCACTTGACTTTAGCCTCAGCCGTGGAGTATGAAACTTTTTTTAAAGTGCAAATTTGAGGAAATAAGAGCCTGATTTTTTTCATTTAATAATCTGATATTTAAAAGTTCTGCTATCCTTTTATTTCCCCATCATAGAACATTAAGGGATAACCCGCAGCAAACCTCATATTACCGCAGGTTTTTGTTAGCTCTCAGTAAATGTGATGACTGGTGTTAGTTTAATAAGCATGAGGCAAAGTCTCCTGCAGAGTCTGGCTGAAGGGTTTCATTTGCAGAGGAGGAATATGTAGAAGGACTTCTACACTCTCATTTAGGTAGTATGTAAGAGTAAGTCATGGTAATTGGAAAACATGATTGGCACAATTAAATAAGCAACACAATTGGACTACGTAAGCAGTAATGAAAAGGCCCAGCTTCTCTAATGTGAAAAAAAACCTTTTAATAAACGACCCCTTGCAAACTAAAACTTGATTTGAATACTAAAACTGTTTCCTGAGAATGTTTCGATTTAACTTAAAGACATTTTAAAAATGGTGTTCTCGGCATGATACCTTATATCCCTGAAGCTGTAAGGGATTCTCATCAGCTGGACACCAGTTGATAATTGTTTGCAGATTTGCTTATATCTGCATAGGCAATTTCTGCAAGCATTCTGAAAGCCAGTAGATCTTGAGTTTACTGCGCTAACACATGCTGTATTATCACATGAGAGCGACACACAAGGGAGGGAGCCGACCAGAACAGACAGAGGGCAGTGACAGCTGTAAAGTAGCCCTTCATGCAGTTTAATGCAAGCACTACAGTGGAGACTGAAGGATACACCCAAATAGCATTAGGTAGGAAATGTTGAATTTTCCACAGGGTTGAGCCAGCAGTTTAATTACAAAGTCTTAAGCCATAGCTGGAAAAAAGCTGGCAGAAGAAAGCCAGAGGTTACAAGGGTGTATCTCGAGCCCATTCTCTGTATATTAGTAGCTATTGGTCTGTTTGACATCTGCACTGTTTAAACTTAGACCTAATTAAGATATTAATTGGAAATATGTTTAGGTTATTTAATAACCATCTGTAATCTTAAGTTTGATTGCGCACAAGTATTTTTTTTCTGTTTTAAAAAAAAATGTTAGCTTTGTAGCGTGCCTCGGAGGTATCACTTTGTAGACCATAAAGTGTAATTCAATGATTAAGTAAGGCGTCCTCTAGTCTTAGTCCCTCCCGGCGCAGCTATTTCCGGACTCGCCCAATCGCGTTTTAAAGGTTCATCTTTAATCGAAATATTAAATCAAAAAGTTTGAAGAAATGAAGGTGATCCAATAAGTGTTCTTTAATAGTTTCTTTGTTTTCTCAATATGTTGCAAATCACATATTTCGATACATTTTTCTTTATAATCCAAATTCAATCCAACAATTTACGATAATCCCAATGCATTTTGTGTCTTATCGACACTTCGTCAGGGGAATCTGGTACAAAAAGAAAAGATGTGTGTTATGAGGACACCTGTTTACTGTATAGGACTAATAGTATAGTACAACTGGTGTTATGTGTTCGTCAATATTCAGTTCAAAGGTGCAGGCATTAGTCAAATTGTGGTTCCTGTCATAAAAAAAATTATGTGTTAAGTGACTCGGCCGAAAAAAAATAATAAATGGAAGTGACAAAGTTATTCTAATCAAAACGTGAGGGCCAAAAGATAAAATGACTATTTACCAAGGGGGTGCATTCGCTATGTGAAAGACCTTCGTTGATATTACACAGGTGCTCTTTACAACTGCCAAGTACTAGTAAATTCCGAGATTAACAATAGTCATAAAAGTTTCTTGATCTGATGTTGACCATCATGCTCGGGATGCTATTAAGAAAGCGTGTTCGGGATAAAAGTAACAGATGTTAAGAGTCTTACCGTAAGCGTGGTGTCTTACTTAGACACCGAAGTTTGTCTAGCCTGAGCGCATATGTAGAAGAGGATGTTTCCAAAATATACGCACTAATTAAAGAGGACACCACACCAATTCAAAACAAAAGAAGCAAATTGAACAACATACGACAACTCATATATTTGATGAAGAGAGAGATCAATCAAAGGCTGCACGCCAGTACACTTATTAGATACCACCGAGCACAAAGGATCCCAAGAGGTCTAAGAGTCCCATTAAAACCGTTACTATGTAAGAACAACAAGAAATTCTTCGAACGTTGGTACGCCATACTTAAGTGTTCTCTTGATCTTATCTTGTTGATCATAGAAGAATTATCGAAAGTATTAGAAGATCTGGAGTTAGAAATATCCAAGTCCAAAGAAAAATTACAGACCATAATGGAACAAGAAGATTGGCAGAAAACCCTAACAGACATCAACTTGCAGCTAGAGAAATACACAGAAGAGATTAAGGAACGTAAAGTCAGGAAGTACAAAAGAGATACTATTGATTACAAAATGGGTGAAGTCTACTCCTGGGCTGAAATATATGCTAAAAGACGACAGAACAAACCATACACTCCCAATACGGAAACTGAAAGATCATCTTCAGAGGGAGAAACCATAATCACTAAAACAAAAGAAACATGAAAAACTTCAATGGCATCTACATCTGCACAAATAGTCACATCTGTTCCTTTTTTAGAGGAAGGCCACAGAGATCACGAAGACCCAGGAGGGGCAAAAGAAAGAGACCAAACAACAACAAAGGTCCAAACACAGATAGTCAAAGCGAAGAAGGGGAAGAAAAACTGAATGAAAACCAACTAGTAATCAATATTTCATCTTACAAGTTGAACAAAATTGAACTTCAAACTTTACAAAAGGGAACCTCTTATGTACCGGCATACAGCATCACCAAATTAGAACTAGATGTCAGTCTTTTCAAATTAATGAGAAAGTTAAGGTTATGCCATTTTTTTGACAACATCATACAACTTGAATCCAACCAGGAAATTGATCAACAATTGAAACATTTTAGAAACAAGAGCAACTATCAGGCACCTATGAGTCACAAAACGTTAGATACATTTGAAACTTTGATAAGCAATGATATCAGCAAACTGAATTTCAAAAAGAGTACCAAATTTCAAAATCGATCCAAAAAAGAATACAACGCCCTCAAAAGAATATCACAAAATCCTAACATAATTTGTCTAAGAGCTGATTAAGGGGGAGCCATGGTACTCATGGATTCGAGCTTTTACATTTCTCGAGTAGACACACATGTAAAGGATGAAGAGACATACATCTCACTAGGACATAATCCTACCAAAAGATTTCAAGAAGTGCTGGCACAGATTGTAGAGAAGGCACATGACGAAGGAACAATTTCAGACAAAACAAAGAAATACCTCACTAAAGATCATCCTTAAAACACCAAAAATCTATATGCTTCCTAAAATTCACAAGGATCAAAAACAACCACCATTTCATCCGATAGTAAACACCAGAGGGAGTATTCACGAACCAATAGGCCAATTTTTACATGTCCACCTACAAAATTTTGTGATCAAAGTTCAAACGTATGTAAAAGACTTTACAGATTTTCTCACTAAAATTGGACAAATTGTCCTGCCAGAAAACGAAGAAGTATGCATGTGTACCATAGACGTGAAATCGCTCTACACTTCCATTCCACACAACTCAGGAATAGAAACTATAAAAGAAACACTACTCAAATCACAACTTGATCAGAAATTTCAAATATTCCTCATGGAACTGTTGACCTTCACCTTATATCAGAGTTATTTCGAATGGAAAAACGAACACTATTTACAGCTAACCGGAACATCCATGCGCAATTCGGCAGCTCTATGCTATGCGAACATTTTTATGAATATATTTGAGACAAAAAATATCTTGAGTTTAGAACCCTGGAAAAAACATGCAAGAATTTTCCTACGTTATATAGATGACATTTTTGTGCTATGGTTTGGACCACAAAGAACCTTGATTCAAGCACTGGAAAACATGAACATGATTAACGATTGCATACAATTCACATATCAAGTGGAAAAGCAAACAATACCATATCTTGATATACTATTGAACATTAAGGAGAACAAGATTGACACAACTCTTTACAAAAAATCCACAGATCGCAATAACTTGCTACATTACAGAAGCTTTCACCAACTTGCTTTAAAAAATCATTTACCACTCTCGCAGCTTTACAGAGTAAAAAGAATAGTTTCAGAAGAAAACGAATCACAACTACAAATAGACAATATGATAACCCGGTTTCAGTCACAAGGGTACCCACTTAAAGTACTACAAGAGGCAAAAACGAGATGCAATTTGAGAACAAGAACTGAACTATTACAACCATCAGTCAAACCTAAAGAGTCTCGTGTAGTAGTAGTTTCTAAGTATTCAACAAAAAGTCGTCAGTACAAACCATCTATTCTGAAACATTGGCAAATTCTCATACACGAACCAGACTTTAAAGGCATTTTTCAAAATAAACCCATCTTTGCCTACACATGGAGCAAAAACATACAAATTAATAAAACCAACCAACGAAATCGAGAGATCACATCATAAAGGTACCTTACCTTGCCACAACTTTGCACCCCTCTTGTGCTACAACTGTAACAATTACAATGCAATAATTAAAGGTAACACGATTATGCATCCAACTTGTGACAGTGCGAATGTAATATATTTGTTAAAGTGCCAATGTGGACTGGTATATGTAGGGAAAACTACTAGAAAAATCAAAATCAGACTATCGGAACACAAAAGCAATATAAGAACTGAATATAATCACATTCAAGAGTGCCCTGCCCATGTTTCTAAGATTCAGAAGAAAACGATCAGGTAGCATACCATTGAACGTGGAAAATTGTAGATATAACTGACCCTGAACTCTAGGATGCTAGTCTAACTGAGAGATAAGATTGAACGGGACTTAACCTGCCAGGCAATCTAAAAAGGCTGAGCGAAATACATACACCCGAGTGAGATCACGCAAATGCTGTGTAATAATGGGCAGTGGAGAAGAAAATGTACAAGTAGCTTTAAGGAGGAGCAAGAAATTAATTAGAAAGAAAATGTTAGTTTAAATATATTTCTATACAGTATCCCTCACTCGCAGTCCGACTTCATAATGCAACAGTACATATGCTAAAGGCTCTTTTATGATTTGAGAAACTTTTGGCTGGCTCTCTTTAGGAAATGACCTCGCCCCTTCCTTGACTGGGCCTCTCTACAGATCGGAGTTTAGTATTCCCTTTCCCCCACTCCCACGTTTGCAACCTATAAAACGAGAAGAAGACTCGCTTTCTTAATTTTATGAAAAGCCCAGTTGGTTTACAATACCATTAACTCTATTGCGACGTCGCAGCCTGTTGTAAAATGTCACTTAATGTTGGTCACTGTTATGCTGATTGTTGCCAACTCGGGCCCAATACCTCCTATCTAATAGACTTTCAAATTGAGCTCTCACACATCCAAATGTGGGGTTATGCATGCAAATTTACTTACAGGCACAGTTCCAGACATGCATACAAAGACATTCTCACAGGTAAACATACCCATGCACTGTCAAAACATATACATAAACCTCGGCACACTAATCAATTTAATATTGATTCATAAATACTTCTCAATGTAGGTCAATTTGAACACACCAGCAAAGAAAACGTTTTTTACTTGGTGTTCAATTTAATATACCTGTGGCGGCTCCTCCATTGGGGGTGCTAGGACCACCTGACACATACAATATAGCTACTGAAGCACTCAAAAAAATTCAAATTCAAAAAGAACTTTATTCGGTTTTCGTGGAGAAAGCCATATAAGTACAAATATACACAATAAAAGGAAGAACAAATTATTAATAACATTAGAATCAGGATGCGTTAAAAAATTAATCTCTCACAGAGAGCACTATTCTGTCTTTAAGGTCCGTATTTGATGCAGCTCTATGTTTTTCATAAGTTCGTGCGATGCCCGAGGCATAGTTTTAGGTAGTGTGCGACAGATTTCGTTGCTAAAGGATTTTCCAAAAACTGCAGCGCCAGGTACGCTGGTCGGCATCTACGGATCTTCATGACTTTTAAAATGGGTATAATCCACCTTTTGCGAAATGGCGTGTAATAACTGCAAAAAAAGAGAACATGTATCGTGGACTGACTTGAAATAGAGTCACATGGACACGGTATCTTGTTAGGGGTCCATATATTCTGTGTTGGAAATGATACCATGATATGAAAGAGATTAAACCTGAAGCGGGTGAGAAGAAACTTTTCATATTGCGTCAGGTCATACTGGAGGTACGGTTGAATGGATGGAATCAGTTGTATCATAAGGCAGTGTTGAACTGATGGCTTTCCTATTTCGGACATCAATCGCAGTTGAGTTAGATGAGACAGACATAGTTTTTTTAAGTCTTTCTTTGCTATGTCCGTTACTGACTGTGGTTCTTCAAAGAATCTCACGAGGCCGATATCCGCGAGGAAGGATTTTACGTAGTTTAGCCACTTTATCTTGTTCATACAGTCTAATTTCATACAGTCCTCGATGATTGCTCTTGTAAGGTGGCATTCATCTGTTGCCCATATTCTGCGCCACAGCATAATGGGTTGAATCTTGATCAGATCTGAAACGTAGTCCAGTCCAAGTTCCAGGTGACAGCCGAAAGTAGTTGTAGTTTTAGGGATTGCTAAAAGAAATTTTAAAAAGAGATTTTCAATTTTCTGTATTTGGTCAGCATTAGCTGTTCCCCAAACTCCTGCACCGAAAATGGCCGTGCTGATGCACTTTGCGTTATAGATTTTTAACATCTCCATTATGGGTTTTTTTCCTAGACGGAGGGAAAATGCTTTTAAAGCACCAATTGTTCTTGTAAGAGACAGCTTGCGAGAAGTGATTGCTTGTTTCCAGTTAAACTCTTCGTCAATGAGGATGCCGAGGTATGAGTAAGTTTTAGTTCTTTCAAGAGGGATTTTATCCACAAGTATTGACTTTACTTTTTTCCTTTTAGTACCGGCGTGCATCACGAAGGTTTTTTTATGTTGACTTTTAGATTGAGACTTGCCATAAAAGTACAGTAGTTGTTTAATGCTTTTTGTAACTGGATTGGGGTTCGCGCGAGGATTACCGCATCGTCTGCGTATAACAATGCTGGGATCGGTCGCCGACCCACTTCTGGTATGTCTTGTACGCCCTGTAGCATAGCCGCTTCGAGTCCATTAGTATAGAGCGTAAATAGGAAGGGGGCCAGTACACACCCTTGCCTGACCCCCTTCTCTACTGGGAAGCTGTCTGTGAGTTGGCCCTCCAATCCATATCGGACCTTTCCTGTGGCTCCGGAGTATAACTCACGTAGGAAGTCTATAATGGCAGGCTCGATCCCCATTTGCAGCATTATTTGCCAAAGTTTTGAATGTTCTACACAGTCAAACGCTGCCGTAAGGTCAACGTAGACCATATGTAGAGTTGATTGTTTTGCCAAGGTGTATTTTCCAGCCAATAGCGTTAAGTTCAGAACTTGGTCCACTGTGCTTAGTCCTGACCTAAACCCGTACTGAAGATCTGATAATGCCCCATGTTCTAATGTCCACTCCTGGAGACGGTCTAGTAGTATCCTCCCTGCCATCTTTCCGACCGAATCCAGGAGGGAAATGGGGCGGTAGCAAGTTGGAGAGTCTCTATTACCTTTCTTAAATATGGGGACCAGGATCGATGTAGACCAAGAGTTTGGAAGGCTGATTTCTTTGGCTGCGTTCAAGACCTTGGTTAAAAGAGGGGACCAGAGATCAGGGAGTGATTTGAAGAGGTCCATTGGGACTGAGTCCGGTCCTGGAGCTTTACCATTTTTTGCACACGTTATTGCTTTTGTTACTTCGTTCATAGTGAAGTGAATTTCTATCGGGTAAATCACCGGAGGGAGGAGCTGGGAAGTAGGGACCGAGTCTCCCGATTTATCCTTGCTGAAGACCCCTGAGAAATGTTGCACCCAGTCCTCAGCGTTTATTGCAACATCCAGCGAAGGACCGTCATTGTTTCCATTTAAGAATGGCGATTTTACAATTTTCCAGAAGGCTACATTGTCCTTTTGTGTACTGCTATTTAAAAGTTGAGCCCAGAGATTACTCTGTATCTCTATTTTTCTCTGCCTGAGTGAGAACTTATATGCTTTCCTTAAATGCACAATCTCTTCTCTGTTACGATCTTTCATTGCTAAGGCTTTCTTTAATGCTGAGTAGGTTTTAGTGCACTGAGTGTTAAACCATCCTTTTCTTAGAATGTTGTTTTTTTTCCTGGGTTTAGTTAGTTCTGTACCGATGGTTTTCACTATCTCGTTGTAATTAGTCAAAATTTCCGTTGGAGTGGCCTGAAGATTTAGACAATTGTCAATATGAGTCCTGCATTTTTTGATTATACTTGTGCAGGTAGAGACTTGGTCTAGGTTGGCCCATTTGAGGGTAAAGCCGTTCAGTCTGTTTAATGTGAGGTTTTCTTGTTGTAAGAGGTCAGTGTGAACTTTAGTTGGCATTTTGTGATGGTTAGGCTCTAAGTAGATTAGTCTGAGTGGGTGGTGATCACTAAGTGCATTATTATCCACTGCAAAATGCTTTATGTTTGTAGCACTATTAATGGAGATTAGGATGAAATCGATTAATGTCTGGGCGCCTCTTCCATGGAACGTTGGTTTAAATTGAATGGTAGGCGTCATTAGTAGATTTGCAAACCCTATATCTAACTCAGACATAATAGCCTGCATGATGTTTCCTTCCTCTGTATGGGAAAAATGGGTAATAGGGTTGTCTTGTTCATCAGTAATCCCACACGTTGGGGCGTCGCTTTTGCTACAAATGTGAAGATTGAAATCTCCGCCCCAAATTATGGAGTGGGAGACCTTGGCGTGTTTGATTTTTAATTCACTTGTTGCATCACTAATTTCACTTAGAGCTTTGGCAAATTCCAGCAGGGTCATATTGTTGTAGAAATTTATTATGGTATAGATGACTTGTTGTGATAACTTTATATCAATAATCTGATAGTTCTGATGGAGTACTATTGGCGTTAAGTCCTGACAAGGCCAAAGATTTGAAATGTATGTGATTAAGCCCCCTTTACTTCTCCCAGAGAGTGATTTTGTTGCTTGGGAAAAGTAGGTTCTGAATCCCACCAGATGAATTGGATCGTTCAGCCATGTCTCCTGGAGGCAGACTAAGTCATTTGTGTGAACCAGATCTAAAAAGGTTTTTTCTAGATACTTGGTTGCCAAACCCGCCACATTCCAGAATAGCATTTTCCTCCCATTTTCTGTATTAGATATGGCGGGTTGAGACTGCAGATCAAGTTGTGCTACTTCTAGGATCGAATTTGGATGATCTGTGTTCAAAATTTCCTCGACTGCTATGTCCGTGGAGGAGTGAAGCGTGGGCTGCGGTCTAAGGACAGATTTACTTTGATGGAGACGATCGTTGGTCTGATTATTTTCAGTTTGAGTTGTAATTTCTAAGGTAGGATCATCTTTTTTGTATTGTTGCGGGCTGTAAACCTTGTCAGACGACTTACTCTTCGATTTGGTTAGTGAGGGGGAGAATTGAAGTCTGAGACTGTGAAAAGAATTTGATGTGACACGGTGTGATAGTGGTCAGTCGACCATGTCCAAACAGCTGTAATGATTGAAGGTTGGGATTCCGGTCCAGGGTTCCCTGTGCTGATGTTGGTACGTCCTTCTTCCGTAGTTGTTCCAACCACCTTGTTCTCTATGGTCATATCCCCATTCTCCCTGCGGCTGGAACCTTTGGTGATTGCCCTGCCCTCTGTCACCATGATTCCAGTTTCTTGGACCTTGGTCGGGTTGGCTCCATGACCAGTTTGATGGCCAACTAGGGTCCTCGTAGCGGTTAGTTTGTCGAGGATAGAAGAACGATAAGCGTTTGACATTAATACCATCGTTCTCTTCTGGGCTGTCCCACGAACAGACGTAGTCCACTGCTCGTTGATTTTCGAAGTTAACTATTATACAGTCACCGTGAATTGTCTTTGGCTGGTGACCTATCCAAGACACCCTTCTGACTGTGGTGATTCTAGTGATGTTGTTTGGGTGGTTGGGCCTGTTGATGTTTAGCCAGTAGCGTGCTTTGTTTAGTAAGGACCAGGTAGGTTCATCTGTGTCTTTACTTAGTTCTGGGACTCCTGTTAATATAGCAACAAAGGGTGCAGCTTCCGGCGGGAGATTTACTACTTTGGACCATCTTTTATTTGTTCGCTCTGATTTGGTATTTGTTCTCTGCGGTAGATCTTGTCGAGGAGTATTTGATGCAGGTGGAATAGTGAGGGTAGTTGCTGGTGCTATTTTTTCCGAAATCTGATTTGAAGGTGGTTCATTTTGTGAGACTGTAGTCGTTTTTGCCTTTTCCTGGTTAGGCTTGGGTTTCGAGGGAACAGTTTGTTTGTTTAATGTTCCTTTGCGTTCGCTTATATTTGTGTTTGTGTTGGTGTTAATTGTGGGTTTAATAGTAGCAGGATTGTTCGCTCCCTGTTTCTGAGTATTGATGACATTCGTTTTGCTAGGATTAATGGTGAGATCTGATAGGGTTAGAGGGTCTTTTTTCTTTGAGTTGGAAGTTGTATTTACTGTGGCTAGCAATATAGCGATTTGCTTTTCTATTATTTCAAGGCTTTTTTGTATGGGATGAAGCTGATGTTTAATTATTCCCGATATTTCTTTCAGTAAGAAAGATTCTGCCTTTAGATTACTTGTGGTTTTTGTTGGATTTTGAGCCGACTTGTCTTGTCGAAATTTTTTGTATTAGATCTGTTCGGGTAGTCTTCAATTATGAGTGCGTCAGACGTAAAATTATTAGGGTGATGTATATTGAGAGGATTCTGTAAGTTTAAAACCTTTGAGGATGGTTCAGAGTCAGGGATGATGAGAGTTGTAGTTGATGAACTCGAAGAGCATAATCCGGGTGGGATCTGCGTTTTGGGAATAGCTCCTTCCCTGATGCCTCTGGGGTCAGATTGCATTGGCTCCGTTTGTGTTGAATCAGTTTGTGTTGGTTGTATTATGGCAAAAATATCAGGAGTCTGTTCGAGGTCCTGAGAGGACTGTGAATTGGACAATTGCGAGGCTACTGAGAGGTCAACTGTGTTAGGTAGTGCATGTATTTCAACATTTGTCTCAGAGGTTGACTTATTCTGTAAAGCAGCGTTTGGAGTTTGAGCCTGTGCCAAGACACCCATGGATGAACGTCGTGCTTGATCGAGTTCAAAAGAGACACGACGGTCAATCATTAGCACTGTTTGGTCAATGGTTTCATTTACTTTATGTAGAAACTGTTCAATGGGGCCAACTGTGGTCACCATATTTTTCTTTCAGGTTTTGCTTCTTGAGCCTCTTGTTGACATAGTGTGTCTGTTGGCCAAGTAGAATGGAGTATCTGACTTTCCACTGCGTTATGCTTCGTGAGTTAATGTTATGCACTCAGTAGGAATATTTAGTAATATTACGCAAGTGGTTTACCTTACAGATGTCAGGGGGGTGCGGCCGGTCCGGTCTCCTCCGGTCTGTGACGGGCTAGGACGGGCCCACCCTTGGCCCAGGCTTCGCCCAGCGTCCCGCTCGCGTCCCGCGAGACGGGTTTGATGGTAATTTAAAGCGCCGCCTGGCGCACGGTGACGTCGCTGTACCTTGCAAGGGCTTCTGGTTCTTGCAGTGAAGCCCCTCGCCGGTCTCCTCCTGGCGCCCCCGCTCTTGGTGGTATTACGAGCGTCCGGGCAGCTGGAGACTGGCGGGCAGGTGCAGTCGTTCTGAAGGGTGCAGATAGCGGGATTCCTAGTCACAGAGACAGCGTGACAGCAGCTGGGGGCAGCAAAGCAGTTCCACACGGGATCGCCCACTCGATAGGTTTGATGGTAATTTAAAGCGCCGCCTGGCGCACGGTGACGTCGCTGTACCTTGCAAGGGCTTCTGGTTCTTGCAGTGAAGCCCCTCGCCGGTCTCCTCCTGGCGCCCCCGCTCTTGGTGGTATTACGAGCGTCCGGGCAGCTGGAGACTGGCGGGCAGGTGCAGTCGTTCTGAAGGGTGCAGATAGCGGGATTCCTAGTCACAGAGACAGCGTGACAGCAGCTGGGGGCAGCAAAGCAGTTCCACACGGGATCGCCCACTCGATAGGTTTGATGGTAATTTAAAGCGCCGCCTGGCGCACGGTGACGTCGCTGTACCTTGCAAGGGCTTCTGGTTCTTGCAGTGAAGCCCCTCGCCGGTCTCCTCCTGGCGCCCCCGCTCTTGGTGGTATTACGAGCGTCCGGGCAGCTGGAGACTGGCGGGCAGGTGCAGTCGTTCTGAAGGGTGCAGATAGCGGGATTCCTAGTCACAGAGACAGCGTGACAGCAGCTGGGGGCAGCAAAGCAGTTCCACACGGGATCGCCCACTCGATAGGTTTGATGGTAATTTAAAGCGCCGCCAGGCGCACGGTGACGTCGCTGTACCTTGCAAGGGCTTCTGGTTCTTGCAGTGAAGCCCCTCGCCGGTCTCCTCCTGGCGCCCCCGCTCTTGGTGGTATTACGAGCGTCCGGGCAGCTGGAGACTGGCGGGCAGGTGCAGTCGTTCTGAAGGGTGCAGATAGCGGGATTCCTAGTCACAGAGACAGCGTGACAGCAGCTGGGGGCAGCAAAGCAGTTCCACACGGGATCGCCCACTCGATAGGTTTGATGGTAATTTAAAGCGCCGCCTGGCGCACGGTGACGTCGCTGTACCTTGCAAGGGCTTCTGGTTCTTGCAGTGAAGCCCCTCGCCGGTCTCCTCCTGGCGCCCCCGCTCTTGGTGGTATTACGAGCGTCCGGGCAGCTGGAGACTGGCGGGCAGGTGCAGTCGTTCTGAAGAGTGCAGATAGCGGGATTCCTAGTCACAGAGACAGCGTGACAGCAGCTGGGGGCAGCAAAGCAGTTCCACACGGGATACTGAAGCACTCTTCTGCTGCCAACCTTATGTTACAGCTTTTACATGCAAATAAACTACCAACAAGATCATTAATTTTCATGTAAAGCTTGTAAGATGCAAAGCAATTAGTTGCTGAGTAAAATGGTAGGGCAGCGTCCTAGCACCCCCAATGGAGGAGCCGCCACAGTTGGACTTGGGGTCAGGGAGATGACATATTCATTCATGCTAAATAACTGTACATGACAGATAACAAGTAATTGTCAATTTCTATGAGTCAGCAACAAAAATGCCAGTGGTGTAAAAAAAAATAATAATAAATATATATATATATATAAATAAATATATATATATATATATATATATATATATATATATATATATATATATATATATATATATATATATATATATATATATATATATATATATACATATATCTTTTTTTTTTTTTTGCTGACGTAACATTGTAGGAAAATATTTCTTTTGTATGATCACCAGGTGGGATTCTCACATGGAAGAAGGCTTGTGCCATCTTTGTTTAGATAGGGATTAGTATCCTGGGATTGTTTGATGGCCAACCCCACAGTAAATTAGGAAAAGAGGGAAGGGTAGCCTCATGGGAACTGTTGCCCAAATGAATAGTGAGGCCTCCTCTACCACAAATGCGAAGATGGCATAAAAGTGTCATCCCAGTACCACAGTCCTGTGATCACTGCTGCACTAGCAGAAAGGCAGAAAGACTGCCTGCTGCTTCTGGACCCAGCAAAGAGAGGCTGCACCAATGAAGGACTTCACCTGCTAAAGTCAAGGGACTGCAACAAGAACTGTGCGTGCTGTGCTCTCTCATGGAAGGAGAGCTCCACTTGTTCCCAGAGCTGAAGTAGGACTGGCCTGCTGATCCCTGGACCCATTAAAGAGGCTGCACCAAAGACTGGACTGCATCTGCTGAACCTGAGTGATTCGCAGAGAGGACTGTATCTGTGTGGAAAAATGATTCCCTTATGCCAGGACAGGAGAAGTGCAATAAAGAGACACTCAGTTGTGGACAAACTCTGAAAGCACCTGTAACCAGAGACCAGTGGCAGCTGGAACCTGCACTGGTCTTCGCTGGGGCATCGTGGGAGATCAAGTCCTGAGGCCAGAGACGACCCCTGAAGTTCAGGGAACCACGAATACTCACCGCATCTCTTCCACACCTCCCGCATCCTTAGCATCCTCTGTATCCATTGGGTGCTTGGTGGATACAGTTCAAAAGCTGCAAAAAGTTAAAAAAACAATGCTACTTTCGCTCCGTTGGCTAGCAGCTTCTCCGCCTTCACCAGAGAGGGCTAAAGTTGCAGGCTGTTTTACCCTGTGCTTCAGTTTTAAACTGGCCTGTTGGAAAGGCACAGTCTCTTCCTTCACCGATACTCTTCCCTGATGAACCCTCTTCCCAAAAATTAAGTCTCTTTATCTGATTCCAGTCTGCTGCATAGATCAGTTGCTTGTGCCTGGATGTGGCGCAGGGGAAGGTTAGCTTTTTAATTGGGGGATGGAAGTACCCTGTGCGTGCAGTGATCTACTGGTAAAAACAGGAGCATTGCACAAGGCTGGCTGGTACAAATGTGACGACCAAGTGACAAATCCACAGCCACACATAAGGATTGAGCCAACCTCCACTGGCTGTTACTGTCATTCTCTACAGGTCTGAGGGCTAGGTCCCTTCGCAAGTCTTGCTCAAGTCAGTAAACTAGTGCCTGCAAGCCAGCATTGCTTTGTAGAATAGGTATGCCGCAGGAAAGGAGTATTCTTTTATTATTTGAAAACAATAAAGGAAAGTCAGGTGGATTTCTACAAATGTGAAATTGGAATACTCATAAAATAATATGTTCTTGTTTAGTATTTTAATCAACTCGCGTTAACATTCAGCATTTACTGAAATGTTGTGTAGTTGTTAGCAACTTGCACTGTGATCACACTGTATTTTAATTAAAAAGTGATTTGGGCCATTGTGTCTGGCACTTTTTACCTCCAACTATTGCGGAATGGTCACAGCACAATGTCTGGGAACTGTGGTGTGGATTCAAAATACTCTTGTTCTTGTGAATTGTGTATGCACACTAAGTATGTGCATATTTCTTAAAGCCATTTAAATTTATACCCAACTTTGTTCACAAATCAATCTCTCCTTCCTAAATGAAGAATTTTTGAGACCCATGATCTTAAGAAGGTAATGTAACTTGCAGTGCTTGGACATACCTCGCTCAGAGCTCTAGAGAGGCGCAGTGCTCTTGTCTCAGATAGGTAATGGAGCTGGGCGTGGGTGAAAGATGGAGTCTTCTTACACCCTCCTATCAGTGGAGACTCCCTCGCTTGCCTTCATGTGGATCTCTGACACCAGAAGCATCACATCAGCCAATCACGCTGTCGTCATTGCCCACCAGCCAGTGGCTTTAGCTCCATCTCTGCTATGGTCGCCTGCTGCTGGTGAAGCACTCTGAAGCGAAAAGATAAATGCCACCTTTTTAAGTGCATTTCTTCCGAATCAAAAGATATCCTCTCAGATTACTTTTTTCCCTTCAAACTTTGTTTTTGGTAATCGAACTCTGGGATTTATATATTTTTTTGGTCGTCAGAACAAAGGGTAGTCATTTAGGCTGGATAAATATGCATAATCTCCTTCCTTTCCCCAGTCAGAGCCGTGCTGGTGCGTATCTTTTGACACTACTGCAAACCAGTCATGTGAATGCAACCTGCTGTTTGCGGTCTCGCCGGACCCAACACAGCATTGGTTTGTCACTGCCTTTCCTATTTGTTTGGTGGGTAATTATGCTGGCGGATGGCCTAATCCAGTGGTTCCCAAACGTTTAACTCCTGAGGACCCCCATTGAGTCACCACTGGAAGCCGGGGACCCCCAAGCAATTTGTATGATTGAAATTTTAAATATTAAACCAGTAATTCGAAAAAAAACACACGTGTGCACACAAAACAAATATTCAAATTACTAAGGATTTTGGGGCCAGATGTACGACCATTTCATTTAGCGCCTCGCAATTGGCGACACATTGCAAGTGGCAAATTGCGAGTCGCTAAATGAAATGTACAACAGTGTGTTTAACACTGTTTGGGATTGTCAATGACGTAGCAAATTGCGAGGCTCATTAATATTAATGAGCCTCTCGCAATTTGCGAGCCATTGGGAACACCAGCCCTCCCAGGGATGGTGGCCTGCTGGGCTCAGCAGACCACCATGTCTGGGACTGCTTTTAAATAAAGCAGTTTATTTTTTTTTAAAAAAAGCAGCCCGTTTTCCATGCCTTTAAAAAAAGAAAATGAAATGTTTTCGTTTCAATTCTTAAGGGCAGGCAGTGGTCCCTGGGACCACTGCCTGCCCTTAAAAAATAATTTTGCATGCATTTGCAAAGGGGAAGGGGTCCCCTTGGGACCCCTTCCCATTTGTGAATACATTATGATCTACTTGAAGGAGGTGGTAAATGCAAGTGTTTTGCAACCACAATTGCGGTTGCAAAACATTTGTACATGGTTTTGAGACTTGCTATTTGGAAGGGAATGCCCCTTACTAAGGATTTTGGGGCCAGATGTACGACCATTTCATTTAGCTACTCGCAATTGGCGACACATTGCAAGTGGCAAATTGCGAGTCGCTAAATGAAATGTACAACAGTGTGCTTAACCCTGTTTGGGATTGTAAATGAGGTCGCAAATTGCGAGGCTCATGAATATTAATGAGCCTCTTACAATTTGCAAACCATTTGGAAAGCCAGCCCTGCCAGGGATGGTGGCCTGCTGGGCTCAGCAGACCAATATGTCTGGGACTGCTTTTAAATAAAGCAGTTTATTTGTTAAAAAGGCAGCCCGTTTTCCATGCATTTAAAAAAAAAAAATGAAATGTTTTCGTTTCAATTTTTAAGGGCAGGCAGTCGTCCCTGGGACCATTGCCTTCCCTTAAAAAATAATGTTGCATGCATTTGCAAAGGGGAAGGGGTCCCCTTGGGACCCCTTCCCATTTGTGAATGCATTGCCATCTACTTGAAGGAGGTGGTAAATGCAACTGTTTTGCAATTGCGGTCGCAAAACATTTGTACATGGTTTGAGACGTGCAATTTAGAAGGGAATGCCCCTTCCAAATAGCAAGTCGCAAAACCTATTTAGCGAGTCGCAAAAAAATTGTGACTCGCGAAATAGGCTATGTACATGGCCCAATAGGTTTTTGCGTTCGCAAACCCGTTTGCGCATATATAAAAACGGGTCGTACATCTGGCCCTTAGTATTTTATATTGAAAGCATTTGCAAAAAAGGAAAACATTTAATGGGAAGGTTGGTGCTGCATCTCCATGACTAGCTTTTAAATTGTTGGTTTTATTTCGCAGTACGAGGTCCCCACATAGTGCACCCAAGTGCGGGACTGAGCCTGACCACTACAAAGGGGGCTTTGGGAGGCTCTCCCCCTCAAAATGTTTAGGAAACCATGGTGCATTCGACAAAATATTTTTCATTATATATTGAATTGTATTAACTTTTAAAGTATAGTAAATGAAGGCTTTACTATGCACCAGGATGCAACATTCTTTGTCGGGGTTCTTCTATGATTCCCTTATTATCACCCTCCAACAGTGCCTCTCATCTCTCCATAGACCCTCTGTCACATGTATTTCATTTCTTTTATAGCATCTCTCATACCATTGTACATGTAAATCAGTGTATAGAAAATGTAGCATAAGGTAAAGGGGAGTACAAGGTGTAATATTCACATGTCATTCATACTCAAGTAGGCATTTTTAAAGAGTGCTTGGTCTGGAAAAGCACAAACTCAGTATTCAGAACATAACACAGTGGCTAGCACTGACCTTAACATTAAAAATGTATTTCCACCCAAATAAACCTTTTTAGCAGCATCAGGATAATGAATGACTGGGAAAAAAACAGAAGTTACTAACTGGTACCATGCAGTTTGCAAGCAGCTCTTTGATCACAGCTTATAGGTCCCTTTGCTAGATTACGATTTTTACTTATGAAGTGTACAGTAACAAAAGAATCTCTGTGACAAAAGCAGTAACCACGGACCTATACACATAAAATACTGCCTTTTAAAATGCATGTTACGCGTTCTTTGCAGAAGGTATATTAACCCTCTGTGCTACATTAGTTAAGTTAAAGTATGCACTGAACAAAACTCTCATCTCTCTGCAGCAGGTACATTTATCACTGGCATTATCTTGACACTTCTTTTGTTGCTCGAAAGCTGCTAATTATACAAGAAACTTTGATGTGCTATTAAAATTGCTGCCTACAGACCCCGTGGGAATGTGGCACGGACCCCTGAGGGTCCGCGGACTCCAGTTTGGGAAACACTGGCCTAATCCTTTCTAAGCAGGGATCTACCTGGCCCTGTATCCACCAGATCTCTTGAGTCCATGTACCCGCTTTCCACTTTCGGTTCCCAAAGGCCCGGTTTTCATTCTCCCTGTTGCAGTGTTAGGTCTGGTTTTGTTTATGTATCTGAAAGAAACAGGTTAGTATTAGATTCCTTACCTTAAAATATCCCCAGGCGTCAGACTGGATCCGCAAAATTTCACGTAGCAGCACCACTGCACGTCGGTAGGCGTCGTCTGCGGCTCCACGTCCATCGTCGGCGTTGTTGGCGCCGGGATGACGTCGCCGGAGTACTTAGACGGCGCTATCGCGCGCTGACGTCAGTTCTTCTTTTTTCCGCGCCAGCAAGGGCAGGTCCAGAGAAAACAGTACCTTAGTCACTTTTTGACTAAACATTTTTGATCATTTTTGATCTCTTCTCGAGTCTTCACCACTCTCTGTGCCGGTAGAGATGCCCGGGTTCAAGCCCTGTACCGACTGCAACAGATTAATGTCAGTTACCGATCCCCACCGCTGGTGCCTGTATTGCCTTGGGGCCGACCACGACGACCGGTAGTGCCCCGACTGCCGGGCCTTGACGTCGAAGGCTAGGCGGGAGCGGTCTCGTAAGCGCCTCAAGCTCCGGCAGTCTGCCCCGTGCCGCTCAAGGTCCCAGTCCAGGAGGGGGTCGAGGGACTGGTCGCGGAGCCACAGTCCTCGTAGCTAGGCGAGTCTACGCCATTCGTCGGGCTCCAAGTCCTCAGGTAAGAGGCACAAGAAGTCGAAGAGACGACATCGCTCTTCCAAAATTCCCCCCCCCCCCCCGACGCTCGCGCAATGCGGCCGGGTGTTCAGGCGACACCCCCCCCTGCGGCTCCGCAGGCGTCGCAGCCAGCTCTATATCTGCCGGTCCCTGGGCTGAACGCGACGCCGGAGGAGATCGAGGCCTTCCTCCTGGCCATGAGGTCCCTCTCTCTTCCGTCAGGTCCCGCGGCGCCTCTGGGCCCCGCGGCCCGACTGGGAGTTCAAGCGGGCCGGGTGCTTCGGCCCCGGTGCCGTCAGGTGCTTCGGCCTCTTGCGCCGTCGGGTGCTTCGGCCCCGGCGCCGTCGGGTGCTTCGGCCGGACGCCACAGGCTCCCGCGGGATCCGGTTCTAGATCCGGGTCGCCGCCGGTCGACTTAACGACCCCGCCTGCGCCGACCCCCAGCGTGTCTTCCCCGGCGCCGTCCCCGCACTCGCTGCCCCTGATCCCTCCCTCGGTCCTGATCCGGCGTCGGACGGGCGTCGACCGACGCCGCATTCAACGCCGACTGAAGAGCATTTCTTCTTTGATCCGGCTCCATCCTTTGACCCTGAATTTCAGGAGATGGAGGACGAGGGGGATTGGGAGGGGTCTGAGGACCCTCTGACACGTGAGTGTCAGTCCCTTCAGGACTGGACAGAGGAGCTAGGGTGGCCAGTAGACTCAACACCTCCCCTGACACTGGCTTTGTCTCCCCTCCTACCGTGGCTACGGAGGAGGGGGCTGCTTATAGTGTGGTGCTGACGAGGGCAGTCAAGGCCTTAGCGCCTACGCTCCCTTGTCGCTACTGTGAGGTCTTAACACCCTCACTGAGGTCCTTGGACCGCAGCCAAGCCCACCGGAGCCTCTGCTGCCGTTTAATGAGGCTCCGGTGACGTTCCTATCTACAGGCCCCCCTGTAGATAGGAACGTCGCCTGGCGCCACTGCCCAGCTCCGGGCGACCCTAGCTTCCTGTCCACCCACCCCACCCCGAGAGCCTGGTTATCCAAGCCTCTACTTCCCAATCCGCATTCCCGACTGCACCCCCAGATCGGGAATCCAAAAGGTATGAACAATTTGGTAAGAAACTGTTCTCGTCCCTCAGTTGTGGGCTGCGGTCAGTCAACACCGCTTGCCTTTTGGGCCGTTCTACCCACTCTGTGGGATACGGTTGCGGACGTGCTGCCAGAGTGCCCGGAGGAGGCCTGGAAAAAGCTTGCTCAAGCCCTCGCGGAGGGACGAGACGCGGCGCGATATTCCATACAATGTGGGCTGGATACCACGGACTCGCTGGGCAGGGCAATGTCAACGACGGTGACGGTTCGCCGCCACGCCTGGCTGAGGTCCGCCAACTTCTCGGCTGATGTCCAGAACACCCTCATGGACATGCCGTTTGATGGCAGCCACCTCTTTGGTGGCAAGGCAGATCATGCGCTTGAAGGACTCCAGGGCTACGGCCAAGTCCCTAGGCCTCTCAGGCCAGCTTTAGCAAAAGTCTGCCTTTCGCTCCTTTCGTGGCAAAGAAAGGGGCGCCCCTTCACGTCCTGCCAGCCACGGGCCGCAGTCTAACATCCAACGCGGCGGCGGACGTGGTAACCGCCGTGGCGGTGCCAGGGGACAGCAGCGAGGCCAGTCCACATCCACCCCCGCAGCATCCGCCTCTAAGCCTTCCTAGTCCGAGCTTTCAGGCCCATTTGAAGCCATTGGGGGGCAGGGTGCGCCATCACCTCCTCCACTGGCACAACATCACGTCGGACAGGTGGGTGCTGCAAATCGTCCGAAGGGGCTACTCCCTCCCCTTCGAGGCGACCCCTCCAGCCATGCCACCGCAGTAGCAGGAAGTTATGGCCCTCTTGGCCAAGGGGGCCACCGAGCACGTTCCTGACCCAGAAGTAGGGTGTGGTTGCTACTCCCGCTACTCCCACTACTTTCTGGTTTCCAAGAAGGGCAAAGGGGGCCTACGCCCTATCTTGGACCTGCGGAACGTCAACGGCTTCCTCCGGAAGGAGAAGTTCAAGATGCTGACATTGGCTCAGGTCTTAGCTACCCTGGACCCGGGAGACTGGGTGGGCGTTGCCTGCCGTTCACGTTAGGCCACAAGCACTTTCAGTTTACCGTGCTCCCCTTCGGCCTTACCAGCGCCCCATGGGTGTTTACGAAAGTGATGGCGGTGGTCGCAGCGCATCTGCGCAGGTTGGGGTTTTCAGTCTTCCCCTACCTCGACGACTTGTTGAAGTCGGGCTCGCCCCAGAGCGCCCCATAGGTGTTCACGAAAGTGATGGCGGTGGCCGCATCTCATCTGCGCAGGTTGGGGGTTTCAGTCTTTCCCTACCTCGACGACTGGTTGTTGAAGTCTGGCTCGCCCCAGACAGTCGTCAGCCTCCTCCATACTACGGCCGACCTCCTGCACCTGCTGGGGTTCTCCATCAATGTGCCGAAGTCACACCTGTGCCCCTCTCAGAAGCTCCTCTTCATCGGAGCGGTTCTAGACTCGGCGCAGTTTCGGGTTTATCCTCCCGAACAGCGGGTTCGGGATATTCAGGCTCTGATTCCGCTCTTTCAGCCTTTATCCCGAGTCTCGGTCAGGTTGACGCTGTGGCTTCTGGGGCTGATGACCTCCAGCATCCTTCTGGTGCATCACGCCCTGTGGCGGATGCAGGCTCTGCAGTGGGACCTGAAGTTTCAGTGGGCCCAGCAGCAGGGCAACTTGTCCGACCATGTCTTGATCTCGGAGGGCACTTCAAGACCGTTGCAGTGGTGGCTCACGGACCGCGATTGGGTCAGCGGCAGATCCCTCTCCCTACCCCAACCGGAGCACGTAGTTGTGACGGACGCATCCCTCCAGGGCTGGGGGGGCCACATGGGAGAGGCGGAGATCCGAGGCCTCTGGTCTCCGGCTGAGTTCTAGCTCTACATCAACCTTCTGGAGCTGCGGGGGATCGGGCATGCACTGAAGGCATTCCTCCCCTCTGTCTGGGGAGTGTAGTGCAGGTGTTCACGGACAACACCACCGCCATGTGGTACTCCAAACAAACAGGGCAGGGTGGGGTCGTGGACCCTATGGCAGGAGGCTCTGCGCCTCTGGCAGTGGATGGAACATCAGGGTGTGACCCTGGTGGTTCAACACCTGGCAGGTTCCCTGAACGCCAGAGTGGACGAACTCAGCCGTCAGAGCATGATGGATCACGAATGGTGTCTGAACTCGGACGTGGCGAAAGGTCTCTTTCGGCAGTGGGGAGAGCCTTGGTTAGATCTATTCGCCACAGAAGAGAACGTGCAATGTCATCAGTTCTGCGCCACAGAAGAGAGCGTGCAATGTCATCAGTTCTGCGCGTTGGAATTTCCAAGGCGGCACAGACGCTTTTTGTCGCAAGTGGAGTTGCGGTCTGTTGTACGCCTATTCCACTTCTGCCCAGAGTGCTGAAGAAGATCAGGCGTGACCGGGCCCAAGTCATCCTTGTGGCTCCGGACTGGGCACGAAGATACTGGTATCTCGAGCTACTCAGCATGTCAATCGATCCACCGATTCGTCTGCCTCTTCAGGAGGACCTTCTGTTGCAGCAGCAGCAGGGGACGGTCCTCCACCCGAACCTGTCCATTCTCCACCTCCATGCGTGGAGATTGAGCGGCGACAGTTGAGGACATTTGACTTGCCTCCTGAAGTCTGCAATGTAATTCTGGCAGCCAGGCTTCCCTCCACTAAATTGGTATACGCCTGTAGGTGGAACAAATTTGTGGCATGGTGCACAGCAAAGACTGTGGATCCAATCTCTGCCCCCTTTTCTGAGGTTCTCCTCTTTCTTCTTTCTCTTGCCCAGCAGGGCTCTGCTCTGGGCACTATCAAGGGTTACCTCTCTGCCATTTCCGCCTTCTTGAGGCTCCCTGATCAGCCCTCTTTGTTCAAGTTCCTGGTTGTAAATTGGTTCTTGAAGGGCATCACTCATATCCCCCCCCCCCTTCGTGATAGCTCAGTGGGACTTGAACCTTGTTTCGACTTATCTGGTGTGTGCTCCCTTCGAGCCACTTCATAACTGTCCTCTTCGTCTTCTTACCCTTAAGACTGCATTCCTGGTTGCCATCACCTGTGCCAGGAGAATGAGTGAGCTCCAGGCTCTTTCTTCTAAGCCTCCTTTCCTTTCTGTGCATCCGGACAAAGTTGTCTTAAAAACGTGTCCCTCTTTCCTGCCCAAGGTCGTCGCAGCCTTCCACATCGGGCAGTCCATCACCTTGCCCACCTTCTTTCCGCCTCCGCATCCCTCAAAAGAGGAAGAGAGGCTCCACCGTCTGGATCCAAAACGTGCGCTCTCATTCTATCTGGATCACACACGCCAGTTCCAGGAGGAGGACCAACTCTTTGTTGGTTACGTGGGCGCTAAGAAGGGACGGGCGGTGTACAAACAGACCATTTCCCGATGGCTCGTCTTGTGCATCAAGGCTAGTTATTCACTGGCTAAAAAGGAGCCTCCTGTGGGACTACGTGCCCATTTCACTCTGGCCACGGTGGCTACTACTGCCCTGAGTCGGGGAGTCCCCTTGCAGGACATGTGTCAGTCAGCTACGTGGGCTTCGATGCACACGTTCGCTAGACACTACTGCCTGGACAGCCAAGTCCAGAGAGATGGCTTTTTCGGCCGTTCCGTTCTCCAGGACTTTCTGGTGTGATTATTGGTTTGCAGACCCACCACCAGGGTTGGTATTGCTGTGGTATCTATTCTAAGGTAAGGAATCTAATACTAACCTGTTTCTTTCAGATGCCCAAGTTACTTACCTTCGGTAACGATATGTCTGTAAGAAACAGTAGTTAGTATTAAACTCCTTACCGCCCCACCCATCTGCCCCATTCTGCGAACTGATATCTAGGGTTAAGGTACATCCCCTTTCAGGGCCCTAGTTTCATGGCAACAGTGTTGGTATTTATCATGGCTCTGCGTTTCTGGCTAGGAAAAGCTGTGTATAAGAACTGACATCAGCGCGCGAGGGCAGTGTCTAAGTACTCCGCAGACGACGCCTACTGACACGCAGGGGTACTGCTACGCAAAATTTTTCTCATCCAGTCTGACACCTGGGGATATTCTATGGTACGGAATCTAATACTAACTACTGTTTCTTACAGATATATCGTTACCAAAGGTAAGTAACTTGTGCTTTTAGACTTCTTGCTCTCGTATCATTCAGCATTCCTCTTGATCTCACTCGCCTCTCTCTTACTCCTCTATGATAAAAAAACAGGAAGTTTGGGGGTTAGTTAATCTGTGCTGTTTGCAGGATGGGGTTTGGCAAGTTACGTTTTGCTGGTTTCGGTTAATTTGGTGTGCTGCAGGTTGGGGAGCCTTCCTTTTCTGGTTGTTAGTTCAATTGTACCTTTCCATACCTCCAGAAACTCTTTACTTCATCAGTTTTACTGCCCCTATTTCTGGCCTTTCCTCTAATTGCTGCAGTTGCAGGGGGTATCGCATTGTAAGTCCCATCCCTGGGTATTTACCTCATTAGACTGCACTACACTTTGTTGAGCAGCATGGCTGTAAAAATCCCATATTGCTGTAAGTCTTACTCCATGGATGATATTTTTGTGGTCACAACAATCCTGACCTGGTCTCGCTTGAAAGGAGTCCATATTAGAAACATGCATGCCTGGGACCTGACAACCTATGTTGTGTTTTTATCCAGCAATTACAAACTATTCCTGTGATATACCTGCTAACTGTATGTACAAATTCGTATGGCTGATGTAAGGATTACTCTAATATTAAAGCCTAAATTGCATTTGGAATATTGTGCATCTGCTGAATTGTACTTCAAGGCATTTCCTTTTCTCACTTGTTTTCCCCCTGTTCTCTTGGGTTTTCTCTCTTCAGGCACTCAGCGATGTGTGAGGAGAAGACTGGACTCGCGCCTTCCCAGGGAACAGACTTTCAGTGCTTTTATGAATAATCATGGTTTTTAAAAGAAAACATACAACTTGCTGATACTCATGGACTTCTCTGAGAGAAGAACTGATGCTCTCCGAACCGGCCACCATCCTAGTGTGACACCGGTCCACCTAATGATTAAGGCGTCCAGGATGTGAACTGCAATATTGAAGGCCTGTTAGGGGTATATGGTGGTGCATCATCAGGGAAATCAGCTAGGGACTCTGAAACTATGTACGGTTTCTTCGTCTTTCTTTGTTCGTATCTAGCTTGTCCTTTCCGTAAAACAAAAAAAAAACTGCCAAATGTAGTTAGCCTGTTGGCATCACTGCGACTTGAAAGGAGCTTTCACTCTGGCCTTTGAGGCCCTTAAATCATGAATTAGAACCAAAGGATGGAGGCTAATTCTTCTCCCAATGCCTCTCTCTTTATCTTTTTTCAATGCATAGGTGTCCACACCAGGTCTTGGTCTGCCAAATTTCACTCCCTGTCACCCCTAATTATTAGACAGTCAGAACAAGTTGCTTATTCTCCAGGTAAATGTCTGTCTCGTCCACTTGCTTTCAATGTACTTTGATATTTATAATATGACCCTAATGCCCCGCATGCTTTCAAATAAGTCCTTCTGTCTGTCCCGATCTCCTATTTACAGAGCTCTGTCCACTCTGCGGAACAAACCCACAGAGCCCTGCGTCGCCCCAGTGCTTTGTCTCTGTCACCCCTGTCCTCATCATCCAGCCCCCTCTGCCCAAAACCTTTCCACCTGGAAGTCACTTGGATAAGGTGTACACACTATAAATGCCCTATGTTTCCCCCACCCTCTCTCACCTCCTGTTAACCACCAGTACACGCACACCTCGAGGAAACCTATCCACGTAAAAATGTTTCACCAACTCTTTAGCATGAAGAATATGTAGATACAAAACTTCTCATCATACAACTGTATTTGATGTCTGTTATTTCAGTGTGGGAGTCCTTTCCGCTTAGCCAAAAGCAAAAAGACTTTTGTGTAAATCACAATGCAAAACTTCCTACTTATCTGGAGCGTGTTTCCAGTTTAATGGAATGATGGTTCCTTGGGTGAGATTTGCATGGTCATAGCTCTTGAGGAAGATGCATCTTTCTGTTAAGTAACTAGTGCCATTCATTTGAGATAATTCTCTTCCCTCCACCGCCTCATCCTTCACCTTTCAAGATGAGTGTGCCAGGCATCTGAGGCAAGACTTTAACTCTGGACCCTCCTCTGATATCCCTCTTTACTAGACAATGCCTTCACTCCAAAATATACCTCTCGGTCCCCCTTGGGGCGACCTATTTAGATCAAGACACGGCCCCTGTCTCCTCTCTCTGTGGTTGTGGGGTGGCTTACTGCGAGAAGGGAATGCATATGTTTCTTCAGCACGGGGTCAGTCTTCATCTGAGCAGTGACACATACCGCTTGGTGAATGTACAAGTATAATACTGCTGTGTCTTATTAAAATACTATGCTGTGTGTAGGAGCAGCTCTTTCTGAAAGCCTGTTGTTTTTCTGATATTTGTTGTTTTGTTTATTACCTCACTTAGTTCATGTCTGTTTACAAATTATAGGTTGGGAACCAGAGTGTAAGGCAGTGTAGAAGATTTAGGGTGTTCTAGCGCAGCCCTTACTGTGGGCAGGAATGGGTGCACTAGAGCAGAGTATGAGTAGGAATTCATTCTGTTCATTGGCCTCTGTGCGGGCAGTATTAGAGTGTGCCAGATGGAGCCGGTAGGTGCAGGTGTAAGGTGTTTTAGAGAAGGGTTTGGGAAGTGTTGGAGTGTGCTATATCGGCTTTCAGCGTGGGAAAGGGGTGAGTGCTGTTACAATTCTTTCAATGGAAAGGAGTGAGGATGAGTAGAGCAGCCTTGATGGGATAGGAGTTGAGGTTTCACAGGGTGGGCTTCAGGTGTGTCAGAGGCAGGTGTGGGTGAGATGTGCTTGAGACTTAGAGTCCCTGGCGGACGGCGGTGAGGCATGCTTATCACGGTCCTTGATGTTTTCAGAGTGAGGTGTGCTAATGCAACACATAGGGAGGAGGGAGGGATGCTAGAGCACTGCCATGTTTGAGCAGGGGTGAGTGTTGCTCGAGCTAGGTGAATGCATGGAGGAGTGTTGTTGTAGAGCTGATCTCAGTGTAGATGCTATAGAAAAGAGCTAGAGTGGCACTTTTGCACAGGCCAGATAGCATCAGTGTTCTTGGCAGTGTAGTTTACGCTAAGGCAGCCTTCATGTATGAGCGGGAGTGAGGTGTGCTACAGCCGGGTATGGGCAGGTGTGAGGTGTGCTACAGCCGGGTATGGGCAGGTGTGAGGTGTGCTACAGTGTGTATGTGCAGGAGTGTGATGTGCTTTAACAGGTGTGGGCATGAGCGTTCCCCAATGTGGGAGCAGGTGAGATGTGCAAGAGCAGTCCTCTGAGTGATGTTTTGTTACTTTTAATTGTTTGCGTTCATTTTACCTGCATCACTGTGTATTGTCAATGTAATTATGGATATAACATAGAATCACGGAATTAAAGGACCTTAATTGAAAGTTATTGTGTCTTTTGTTCTAATCAGCACTTGGGCCAAGCATGAGATTTCATCCTGTGAGATAATGCTCATGCCACTATCTGCTATAACTGTGACGCCATATTGTTCATATTTGGCGTTTCATTCAGACACATGCACCCAGCTACTCCAAATCTCCTCCTTGCTGGTGCCAGACTTGCTTTCCTTCATATTTGATGCAAGCTGCGGCCATATGATACACATTAGTACGTCTGAAGTAATTTATTGCAGCCCAGGTCCACTCCAAAAACTACCAGGAAAACTGTTCATAAGTTAACTCGTTCCATGCTGATGACGGAACCGCTCCGTCATCAGCTGCGGTTGGGCTGTGCTGATGACGGAGCGGTTCCGTCATGGCCCGGCCGCTGCGCCTGCGCGGCGCTGATTTCGCGCCTTCGCGTTCTATTGAGCGGGGCGGGCCATGACGGAACCGCTCCGTCACGAGCACAGCTCAACTGCGGCTGGTGACGGAGCGGTTCTGTCACCAGCATGCGGCTGCCGCACGGCTGCCCCGCCCTGTTAGCGCTGCGGCAGAATAGCCGCCGCAGCGAAAGGGTTAAAAGCGAACATTCTACTATAATAGCTTATTCTAAACACAGGTATGTAATACTTGCATATTATGGTTCTGGAATAAACCAACACAAACATCTTTCCCCTCCTGAACCAAAACAAAAAATAAAAATGAATTCATTATCAAAGACACAACAATATACTTTAAAACGCAGAGTACACAACTAATTTCACTGGCCACTAACAGCTAGATTCATCATTGTCCCGTTTTGCGAGTCCTTAATAGCGATTATTAAGGAATCGCTATTAAGGACTTGCAAAACGGGATTTATGTAGGAATCGCTAAATAAATTGCGATTCCTACACATTCCTTATTTGCGATTAGCAAATTGCTAATCGCAAATAAGGAATAACTCCCCATTCATTCCTATGGGCCTTATTAGCAAATTGCTAATCGCAAATAAGGAATAACTCCCCATTCATTCCTATGGGCCTTTAGGCCCATAGGAATGAATGGGGAGTTATTCCTTATTTGCGATTAGCAATTTGCTAATCGCAAATAAGGATGCGAATTCAAGGGTGCCAGGGGTGTCCAAAGGACACCCTGTAGCACCCCTGAAATGTAATCTACATTGGTGTTGCGCACACACATGTCCAAAGGACATGTGTGTGTGCAACATGCAACTTAGAAAAATGCATTTAAAAGCATTTTTCTAAGTTTTCGCTATTTACCACGAGGTTTGACCTCGAGGTAAATAGCGGCCCGAAATTGCGATTTCGCAATTTAAAAATGGTTAATGAATTGCATTTAAGAAATCTCAAATAGGGTTTCCTTAAATGCAATTCCTCGCAATTTAGCGAATTCGCAATTACCAATTTTTTTGCATTTGGGATTATGAATCCCAAATGCAAAAATTGTGCTTGCAAGGGCCAGATTCTCAGAATCTGGCCCTTTGCGAGCCCATTTTTCAATGATGAATCTGTCTGATAATCCCTTAGGGACGTGAAATCATACACACGAAGTGCTGCTGCTAGACATACCAGTAGTAAAAGTACCTGACACTTCACATACTGCTTAACTAAACCAGAAGACATACATGGCAAAGGTACTTCACCTACAGCACGAGTGGAATCCAGAACAGACTCAATCTCGTTGTCCATATTTCCCTCTGACTGAAGCATTCAACAGTCACTGACGTCTCCCATATATATTAGTAGTTCATACTCTAACCAGTCAAACCGTCTTACTTTTTTTACATTCTCACTTTTACATTTGGCCAGTGTGCCTATGTGCCAAACCCTGCCTTCATTATATTTCGCAGAGTTGGTTAAAACCTCAATGAGCCTGAAGGATTCGGAAAACATGTATTCTTCTTCCTTCACTCTACCTGGATTCCTCACCCTGACACATTCATCTATCCCAAATGACAGCAAAGTTCATAGATGCATTACAGTTCAGAGGCCAGTTCATGGGAAGGGTTGCTCCACAATAGAGAATTACCTCTAGGTGCGGCTCACAGCCAGCAATACCCCATACATTGTTTGGTGCTCAATAGCTAAGTCACAGGGCACGACACAGTGGCAGTATACCGGACTGCAAAGGAAGCCCTTTCTTGGGAGGGCATGTGCCAGGAGGTGCTGGATACATCGGCAAGTGACTTCACAGGGCGACAACCCCTACAGTAAAACCAGTAGGGGGGGATTGGAGGAATCCTAAGGGAATGGCAAAACATCTCCTCCAAGTGGATACTCCATATAATCCACCACAAATATTGCATAGAACTACTGCCTAACATCGAACCAAGGGCGAGACCTAAAAGCATCAGAGGCACCATTCACTTGAGAAAGGAAGTAACCAGCCTACTGCGTAAAAAAGTAATATAAAGGTTATCAATAAATTAAAGGGGGAAATGAGTGTATTCCGTCTAATTAGACATATCCTTACAGCCTATAAGAGACATGAAACAATCCAAGTTCCAGGTGACCACATTGGAAGAAGTTATTCCAGTCCTCAGGAAAGTGGATTACATGACCACAATAGACCTCAAGGATGCATATCTACACATGCCAATGGACAAAGGACACAAAGTTCCTAAGGTTCAAGGTAGACAATGTGCACTACCAGCTCATGTGCTGCCATTCGGGATACACTCAGCACCCACTGTGGTCTCAAAGTGCTTGGCCGCAATAGCAGCACATTTAAGAAAGAAGGGATACCATGTCTACCCTTAGTTAGCTGATTGTATTGATGGCTTGACTTTGCTTTAATCAACCAAAGACAACAGAGACCTGGTCCTAGAAACACTTGACAGCCTTGGGTTCTCCATCAATAAGGAAAAATCATCCATGATACTAGAAATGGAAAAGATTTTCCATGGGGCCAGGCTAGACTCAAAACAGAAAAGAGCTTTCCACGTCGAGAAGAACATTTAGGCAATAGCTGGACAAGTTTGCTTATTCTAGAAAAGGCAAGCTCCGACAGTGACGACAATAGAGAAAACTCATGTGCCTGATAGCACCATGTATATTAGCAGTTCATACTCTAACCAGTCAAACCGTCTTACTTTTTTTACATTCTCACTTTTACATTTGGCCAGTGTGCCTATGTGCCAAACCCTGCCTTCATTATATTTCGCAGAGTTGGTCAAAACCTCAATGACCCTGAAGGATTCGGAAAACATACATTCTTCTTCCTTCACTCTACCTGGATTCCTCACCCTGACAAATTTATCTATCTCAAATGACAGCAAAGTCATAGATGCATTACAGTTCAGAGGCCAGTTCTTGGGAAGGGTTGCTCCACAATAGAGAATTACCTCTAGCTGCGGCTCACAGCCAGCAATACCCCATACATTGTTTGGTGCTCAATAGCTAAGTCACAGGGCACGACACAGTGGCAGTATACCAGACTGCAAAGGAAGCCCTTTCTTGGGAGGGCATGTGCCAAGAGGTGCTGGATACATCGGCAAGTGACTTCACAGGGCGACAACCCCTACAGTGAAACCAGTAGTTGGTTGGGAATTGGAGGAATCCTACGGGAAAGTCAAAACATCTCCTCCAAGTGGATACTCCATATAATCCACCATGAATATTGCATAGAACTACTGCCTAACATCGAACTAAGGGCGAGACCCAAAAGGATCAGATGTATCATTCACTTGAGAAAGGAAGTAACCAGCCTCCTGCGGAAAAAAGTAATATAAAGGTTATCAATAAATTAAAGGGGGAAAGGAGTGTATTCCGTCTAATTAGACATATCCTTACAGCCTATAAGAGACATGAAACAATCCAAGTTCCAGATGACTACATTGGAAGAAGTTATTCCAGTCCTCAGGAAAGTGGATTACATGACCACAATAGACCTCAAGGATGCATATCTACACATGCCAATGGACAAAGGACACAAAGTTCCTAAGATTCAAGGTAGACAATGTGCGCTACCAGCTCATGTGCTGCCATTCGGGATACACTCAGCAACCACTGTAGTCTCAAAGTGCTTGGCCGCAATAGCAGCACATTTAAGAAAGAAGGGATACCATGTCTACCCTTAGCTAGCTGATTGTATTGATGGCTTGACTTTGCTTTAATCAACCAAAGACAACACAGACCTGGTCATAGAAACACTTTACAGCCTTGGGTTCTCCATCAATAAGGAAAAATCATCCATGATACTAGAAATGGAAAAGATTTTCCATGGGGCCAGGCTAGACTCCAAACAGAAAAGAGCTTTCCACGTCGAGAAGAACATTTAGGCAATAGCTGGACAAGTTTGCTTATTCTAGAAAAGGCAAGCTCCGACAGTGACGACAATAGAGAAAACTCATGTGCTTAATAGCACCATGTATACCTCTCATATCAAACACCTTGCTCCACATGGAATTGATTGATCAATATGTCTGCACAGATACTATTCACATGCAACATGGAGCTTGGAGGATCTAGTGGTTGTAACAAAGAGTAAACAAGGAGATCCAATGATGAAAAATCACAGTAGGCAGACTATTCAGTCAACCAGCTCCTGTTACCATAACTACATTAACAAGCACACATGAATAAGCTGAACGTCGTAGTCCTGGAGGAAACAGCGAAATGCATAAATGTCCGGGGATCTCGGCAGCGTTTCCAGCCCTCAAGACCTTCCAATCAGAAGTCAAAAATAAAGTGTTACAAATAAAAATGGACAACAACCCTACACTATGTGTTACCTAAACAAGCGAGGGGGTGAGATCACAAGCTCTATCCAGTCTAGCACAGGAAATATGGACATAGGCAATATAAAAGGAACATAAAGCAAGTGTCAAGTTACGTACCAGAACTGGAGAACACAGAGTCAGATAGACTGAGCAGGCAAAATTACGCATCTCATGAGTGGGAGCTAATCCCGCAGATACTACCCTGAATGTTCACAAGAAAATGCAAAATGCAAGGACTTTGCATTCAGGTACCCAAACCACAGTCGCTAGGGAATGCTCTATCAAATGTTCTGGGAATTTTGCACATGCTTTTCCACTGATCCCTCCGATTTCTCTGCTAATAGAGGTGCAGACAAGCAACCATGATTCTCATCCTCACTGCACCGCAATGAGCCAGGCAGGCATGTTTCTCTGGCCTAGTTGAACTGTCCGAGGGAGGTTTCGCCGCTGCCAACACGACTGGACATTCTGACATTGCAGGGGGAATGCTGGGTTTTAACCCCAACTGAAAACTCTCAGCTTTGCTCCATGGCTCCTGAGGCCATAGAATATGGACATATCCAACTGCCGAACAGAACAATGGAAGTTCTTAAAGAAACAAGAAGGCCAACAGTACAAAAGTGATAATACTTTTTTTTAACTGATTTGGAAAATTGTGCACCACGGAACACACAAATCACAGAGGACACCACAGTTCTAAAATATCTGGCAGGCCTCCTGGACAAATGTTGTTCTCTTGCCACATTAACAGTACACCTAGCAGCCTTTGTGGCATACACAAGTGGCATGAAAGGGCTGAGTTTTTGCCAAACACTGGTGGTCAAAAGGTTTCTGGAGGGGCAATAACACTAGCATTGCCCTGCCCAGAGCAGCCTCCACATCCACGTGGAACCTCAATCTGGCATTTACGTATATAATGAAGCCACCCTTTGAACCCATGCAGCGTACAAGGCTGCAATTCCTCACCCTGACAACTGTTTTCGTAGTAACCATAATGTTTCTGTGCAGAGTGAGTAAGCTAAAGGCACTAACAATGAAATAACCAGACATTCAGATTCATTTGGACAGGATAGTAATGGAAAGGGGCGACCACTCGGTCCCCCCGAACGTATGGTGGAGTACCCCGATCCCCCCGGGAAGCCATTTTGGGCGGGAGGCGCGTCTCGGCTGGTATGCCCAAAGCGGCGTAGCCGGGGCGTGCTTTTTCCCGCCCAAGAGTGGGTTGTCCTAGACACTGAAGCCGTCAGCCACGCCCCCCGGAGGCGGGAGGAGGCGGGTTTACGCCCGCCAAAGAAGAATAAAAGGAGCGATAAGCCAAGGTAACATCCTCTTGTTCCTGTGCTCTGAAGCTGCACCTCCTCGCTGCACGTGAGCTCGAGACGGAACGAAGAGCCAATTTTGAAATTTGTAATTTCTCTTTTTTCTCTTCTAGCACTACAAGTCTAGTCCAGGACCTTCCATCTACGTGAGGAAAATGCCGGGCAAAAGAGTCGCAAAGAAGGTCAGCACCGACCAAATGCTCCGGATGTTGGTGAAAGACATGGCGGAGATGAAGAGGAAAATGGCGGCCAGGGACGGTGTGGGAAGGCCAAAAAGAACCATCCCGGTGGAGGTCCCGGCCGGGAGAAGGAAGAGGGCCAGGATTGGGGCAAATGAGGACGAGGTCCCGGTTCCGGAGGCTCCCCCGGCGAGCCCTCCCAGACCAGCGGAGACTCCCGTCGAGGGGCAGCGGATCCCTGTGGTGGTTACCCCGGTGAACGAGGGGGACATGCCCCCGGAGTTGGCCGCCCAGCTGGCGGCATGGTTGGGTAATAGCAGCGGGGGTTCCGTGGCTCCAGGGGACACGGCCGAGGAGGCCAAGCGATTAATGAGGCAGTTGCGGCAGTCACGGGAGGCCGCAAAACCACCTTGTCCTTTTGTTCCCCCGCAGGCTCCAGTGGGTCAACCCGCAGCGGGCACGAGTTCGGCAGCAACTACGGTTACAGCTTCTAGCTCAGGTAAGCAGCTACTGCCGATTGCGGGGAAGGGGTCTGTACCCTCGAGAAGGGAGAAATTGGCTCAGCATATCCCGATGGAAATCAAAGAGCGGATATGGGCTGAGAAATATGTAAACACGTTTTCCTTGCTAACTGATCATTACGAGATTGAGCACGTGAAAGTTCAGAAAGAGTTTATGCACCCGAGTGTTTGGCGCGCCAAAATGGCCGCTTTTAGAGTCGATGAGACGATAGGTAATTGGGGCAGAGCATTCGGCATATTCACTTCAATTATGGGGGAACGGAGGCCTGAACTGTTGGCCGAGTTACCCGTGTACCAGACACGTATTATGGAGTTTTCTCAGACTTATGAGGGCAATCAGTGGTTTTGTTATGATAATATTTTTCGCAAGGCCAAGGAGTTCGACACGTGTCTGACGTGGGATTGTTACGACTCCATTTCTTGGCAAAAAATGGAGAACTCAGGCATGTTAAAGGCGCCATTGTTGGGGGGGGAACGGGGGCGAGTTTTCCCGCCATTCATCTGGGGCGCCCTTTCGGGCGGGGGCAAGTAATGAGCATCACCCGAGGTCGAATGGCAATACAGGTAAGAAAGGGGTCTGCTGGAATTTTAACAGGGGAAAGTGTACGAGGCCCCAGGGGTCATGCAAGTTTAGGCACGACTGTGGGGGGTGTGGACAGTCCTCGCATCCCGAGACCATGTGCAGAGCCAAAACGGGTGATAACGGAAGTAGGGGAAGCGCCAAACAGGTCTGACATAGTCCGAGGGGCGCCTTTACCTACACCGGTTGATACCATGGCAATGATTCCTTGGCTCAGTGAATACCCGGATCATGTCTCCGCTGGGGTGTTGCGAGACGGTTTTTCGTATGGTTTCCGCATCCCGGTGGGGAATTTTCAGGGTAAAGCGCATTGTAGGAACCAACTGTCGGTCCTGCAGAATATGGCGGTGGTTCAAGCGAAGATTGGGAAAGAGGTGACCCGGGGTCGGGTTGCCGGACCATTCGACATGCCACCAGTTCCTAATTTTGTTTGTTCGCCCTTGGGAGTGGTCCCCAAGAAGGACCCGGGTGAGTTTAGATTGATACATAACTTGTCAGCTCCGAGAGGTCTTTCGGTGAATGATGCGATAGACCCGGAGGTGTGTTCGGTGCGGTACGCATCCTTCGATGATGCCGTCGCCATGTTGAATCGCCTGGGGCCCGGAGCGCTGATGGCCAAGTCAGACATCGAGTCAGCGTTCCGGTTGCTCCCGGTACACCCAGACGATCAGCGTCTCCTTGGTTTCATGTTTCAGGGGCGCTATTACATGGATAAATGTATGCCAATGGGCTGTTCCATATCTTGTGCTTATTTTGAGAAATTCAGTTGTTTCCTGCAATGGGCATTCACAAGAATGACGGGGTTTCAGCATGTTATGCATTATCTTGACGATTTTCTGTTCCTGGGGGCAGCCGGGGATCCAGAATGTGCACAGGCTTTAAAAGAATTTTGTGGTCTGATGAGTCAGTTTGGTGTGCCATTGGCGCCAGGTAAGACTGTGGGGCCATCAACTTCGCTCGAGTTTCTTGGAATAGAGCTCGATTCCGAAGAAGGTTGCTTCCGGTTGCCCAAAGAAAAGGTGCGGAAATTCAGGGCCTCGCTTGAAGCATGCATTACGGAGACTAAGGTGAACTTGCATCAATTACAGCAGACTGTGGGTCAGTTGAATTTTGCCCTTAGAATAATGCCAATGGCCCGCCCGTTTTCCCGCTCGATTGCACAAGCCATGGTCGGTCTTAAAGAGGGGCACCACCGCACGAGGCTCTCGGCAGAGATTCGCCAGGACATGCGCATTTGGTTGGCATTCCTGGCGGATTTCAATGGTCGGGTTGTCTGGACCAAGCCCGCGGTGTCCTCCGAGGAGTTGGGGCTGTGGACAGATTCGGCGGGGAGTATAGGCTTTGGCGCCATATTTGGTAATCACTGGTCGGCTCAAACGTGGCCGTCATGGTGGCACGAGTGTGGGCTGACAAGTAACATTGCTTTCCTCGAACTGTTCCCTATTCTGGTGGCTTTGAAAACATGGCCTGAGGGGTTTCGGGATCACTCTGTGGTGTTCTGGTCGGATAACATGACCGTGGTTGAGTGTATCAATATTCAGGCAGCACGATGCAAATGGATTCTGAGATTGCTCAAAGAAATTGTTTTACTACCTCTGCATTTGAACGTGCTCTTTAGGGCGAGGCATGTGCCAGGGGTGCTGAATCAGGCTGCTGATGCGCTTTCTCGTTTCCGTATGCAGGCCTTCTGGGGTTTTCTGCCCACAGCGGACCCGGTGGCGGCACCATTTCCCGAAGCTCTCTGGTCTCTCGGTGCCCCGAACTACAAAACCTCGTGGGAGAGAGTTTAGCACCCAGGACAAGGAAGGCATATGAAGGGGCGTTCCGTTCCTATTGGTCCTTTTTGGGTTCTGCTAGGAGGGAGCTTTGGGGCCAGGAAGAATTTGTCATAAAGTTTTTGCTGTCATTACATAAGGCAGGCAAATCGGTGGCCACGGCCCAGAGGCATCGGGCCGCCATTTCCTTCATGGCGCGGGCTCATGGTATCCAGGACCCTACAGCGTCTTTCGTAGTGCAGAAAGCGCTGCGTGGGTGGCAACGCCTTGAGGGTCGCAGAGTAGATGAAAGGCACCCGATAGGTCTGGAAAGGTTGGCCCTGTTACTATCCGTACTCCCTGCGACATGTTCATCCCAGTCAGAAACAGTGTTATTCCGGGCCGCTTTTGCATTAGCATTTCATGGGGCTATGCGGGTAAGCGAACTGGTGGCAAAGAACAAGCAGGATACGGGGGGGGGGGATTGTGCCGAGAGCACATTCAAGTTAAGGGGGAGACGATGATTGTCTCGTTTGGCAGGTCCAAGACCGATCAGGGGGCGATCGGGGACAGTGTAGTAGTCCAGCGGATTCCCGGATCTCCCATGTGCCCGGTTGCATGCGTTGAGGAGTATTTGGCGCAGAGGGCGGCATCATGGGGGGGGACCTTGCTGAGGCACGCTGATGCCACCCCACTGACGAGGTTTCAGTTCCAGCGGGTGCTTGCAATGGCAATTTCGGCCGCGGGCTTGAACCCGGGCGAGTTCGGGACCCATTCCTTCCAGATAGGGGCTGCTACAGAGGCTACAGCCAGGGGTCTGAGTGTGGAAAAAGTGAAACAGTTGGGGCGTTGGTCCTCGAATTGTTACAAAAGATATGTGCGGTTGCACATGTTGTGAAGCTGATATCATGTACTCACGCTTCTTGTTTTTGTTTGGTTACAGTTTCGCAAACCTACGAGGCGGGGCGGACTGTGCAGTCGACCCGACACCTGGGAACCAGCGGTCAGAGATCACCGGCTGATGAAAGAGTGGTGTGGGTCGTGGGCCACTCATACGTGAGGCGTGCCGTGGACGTATTCAACGCAGGTGACATGATTCACACGGCTGGGGAATACGGGTACAGGGTGACCTTCTACGGAAGGGGCGGGCTCTGTATTGACCAGTTCCAACCTTTTCTTGAGGGTTTGTTAGGGCGGACAAGGTCACCGCCATCTATAATCATAGTGCATCTTGGGGGCAATGATTTGGTGACCACTGGTAGACGACTACTTCTCGAGGCGATACTATCCACAGTAAGTTGGTTGGCGAGAAGGGTTCCAGGGTGCACGATTGCATGGTCCCATATGATTCCACGAAAAGTGTGGCGGGGGGCTAATTCAGTGTCTGCTATAAATCATTCTGTGAAAAAGGTGAATAACAAGCTTGGTAGACTGTTCCGTACAAGTACATTGCATTCGATTCCTCATGGTTGTATCAGGGGGGACAATATGTATCTAGAGGATGGGGTCCATTTGTCCCGGGTGGGGAATTCTTTACTCATAGGAGACCTCGTAGCCTGGTTAAGGAGTTTACAGCATGACCTTTAGGTAGGAGTTCTTGTGGGGGGTCCGGATAGCCGGTCAACTATCCGGCCTGTGGCGGTAAGGTCATGATCGGTGAGCAGTCATTGGAAGATCCCTGGGGGGGGGCGTCACCCATTACGGATGGGAGCGCCCGGGGGGAGGTGGCCATTGGCCCCTCAACGGGGAGGCGGTCCCTTCTAAAGGACGGGACGCCTAACGGAAAGGGAAGGCGGTCAAGGCCCCTCCCTGGATAGGAGGGGCTACGGGCCCCTCCTGGGAATTTCCCGGGGCCAGGACATCTGCGACGGCAGATGTGGTAAGTTGTGTGGGGTGGGGAGGGGGGTCTACGCTACCTTCTAGACACCTCACACGAGTCCTCGGACGACCACGAAGATGGCGTCGAGTTAACAGGGGCCCCCGTCAAGACAAGGGAAATTGGTATGGCACATGAGGTGCAGTCCTCTGTGCGGCCGCCCCTCACAAGTGAGGGGGGAGTTCTGGTTTAGGGATCTGACACCGGTTACGACCTTGCCGTTGGCCCTTAACGTTAGGATGTACAATTTCAATTTGAAATGCATTTGTAAGGATGTTAGTATCGGCTAGGAGAACCTTTGTATTAGAAATGTGTTAAGGTTAGCCAAAACATCGTAATGTGGATATGAAATTGTACATGATATGAAACTGTTATTTTAATGTTTTAATTTTGTTTCATATTTTAATAAATACGGCCGGGAGGGTAACTCCCTCCCGCCTTCCAAAAGTTCAGAACCGTTTCCGTCTTCCCATCCTTGGGGATTGTGTTGAGAGGGGGTGGCGGGTATCTCAGCCATATGGAAAGGGGCGACCACTCGGTCCCCCCGAACGTATGGTGGAGTACCCCGATCCCCCCGGGAAGCCATTTTGGGCGGGAGGCGCGTCTCGGCTGGTATGCCCAAAGCGGCGTAGCCGGGGCGCGCTTTTTCCCGCCCAAGAGTGGGTTGTCCTAGACACTGAAGCCGTCAGCCACGCCCCCCCGGAGGCGGGAGGAGGCGGGTTTACACCCGCCAAAGAAGAATAAAAGGAGCGATAAGCCAAGGTAACATCCTCTTGTTCCTGTGCTCTGAAGCTGCACCTCCTCGCTGCACGTGAGCTCGAGACGGAACGAAGAGCCAATTTTGACCCACCCACCAGCCCCTGAAGACAGCAAGTGGTTTTGGAATAAAGTCATTTGACGTAGTAGTTGTTTTCTTACAGGTTGTTCTGAATAAAGTTTGTGATTCGGTTTGCAATAAAGTGGGTAATTCTTCGCAGCATGCTTTATTAAATACTTGCATCAGAGTGATCAGTAATGTTTTAGTGAATTTATACTTAAAACTGCTTAAGGTATAAATGTCTTTTCTCTCTTTAGTAATTAATCTTGTTGTATTTATTGTTTGGTCGGGCGGTAAGGTCATGATCGGTGAGCAGTCATTGGAAGATCCCTAGGGGGGGGCGTCACCCATTACGGATGGGAGCGTTCGGGGGGAGGTGGCCATTGGCCCCTCAACGGGGAGGCGGTCCCTTCTAAAGGACGGGACGCCTAACGGAAAGGGAAGGCGGTCAAGGCCCCTCCCTGGATAGGAGGGGCTACGGCCCCTCCTGGGAATTTCCCGGGGCCAGGACATCTGCGACGGCAGATGTGGCAAGTTGTGTGGGGTGGGGATGTACAATTTCAATTTGAAATGCATTTGTAAGGATGTTAGTATCGGCTAGGAGAACCTTTGTATTAGAAATGTGTTAAGGTTAGCCAAAACATCGTAATGTGGATATGAAATTGTACATGATATGAAACTGTTATTTTAATGTTTTAATTTTGTTTCATATTTTAATAAATACGGCCGGGAGGGTAACTCCCTCCCGCCTTCCAAAAGTTCAGAACCGTTTCCGTCTTCCCATCCTTGGGGATTGTGTTGAGAGGGGGTGGCGGGTATCTCAGCCATATGAGAATTAACCCTAATTTCCTGACCAAGATGGGATCACATTTCCATATCAGCCAAGCAATACAACTGCCAGGGTTCTTCCAAACACCAAAATCCCATCTCAGAATGCACTCTACACGTGCTGGACATTAGAACTGCCTTGATGTACTACATGCAGTAAACCAAGGCAATAAGGATGCCCAACCGGTTTTTCATTTCATTCGCTCCAGCTACCCAGGGATCACCAATGACAAAGGGAACTGTAGCAAGATGGCTAGTTCAGAAAATACAAAGAAGTCCTGCAGTAGCAGGAGTGAAGCAAGAGGAGAGACCAAGAGCACATTCCACAAGGAAGAATGGGCAACACTATCCTTCATGGCTAATGTGTTGATCAGTGACTTCTGCAGGGATGCTACGTGCTCCTCCATATATACACATTCACCAAATATTACCGTATCTGCATACAAGGAAGCCCAGTTGGAGCAAAAAGTAGTTAAACACCTGTGTGAAAACACATACTCGTTCTCTAAACAACCTGTCACAGGACAAGAGAACACAACTACATAATATATGAATAGCATGTGAATACGAAAGATATACGCTGCAGAACTAAATGGTTACTTAACCCGTGGAGCAGTTTTTCAGCTTAAAGACTTTCTGAATTTAAATGCAGTCCTCCTACCTCCACCAGAAAAGTAGTGTGGAAATTTGTAACAGGGAGGAGAAAGTGATTAAACAAACACTAGGTAAACTACAGCCATTACGTTTCTGTATCAGAATAATCTGAAGATGGTCACACAGTGGAGCTTCTTGGATGTACGTAGGATATCATTAAGAAGAGGCATAGCACCAAATGGTTAACGCCGCCTAGTCCAGTTTTAAAAAAAAAAAGAGAGAAGGGAAAACTGACAAATTCCACACCAAAGTACTAAATGATGGAATAATGCATATCATGCAAATCCAGAAGGCCTTCAAGCTGCAAAACTACTTTTACAGGTAAGTAATCATTTCATTCTTGCCCACCAGTGAACCGGCAGATGCCCAGGCGTTCCAGCCCACCCAGATTTTCTTACTCTGCATCCTACTCTTGAGAGCTTGTTGGTCCAAGCTTTCATCCGACCGCTCTCCCTGACATGGAGTCGAAAAAGATTGAGGCATATGGGAAATGTGTGTTCTCTTCTGTCAGCACAACCTTGAGATTGGTCAGTGCCATTTACTTACTGAGCTGTCCTATGCATGCCCTATGGGACATGGTCAGCATGACTTTGCCAGCGATCCCAGTAGAGTTTAGGACCTCCTTTGTATAAACTATTCAAGATGGTCAGGATAGAGCTAAATATGTGACTTGTGCTGCTCTGAGCACTACCGATTGCTTGGGCCGAGCTGTCAGCACTACTGTGGTTCGACATAGGCTTTACTGGATATATGCAGGAATCCCTTATGTACATGCCTTTTAAAGGTTACTGCCAGTTTGGCAAAAAAAAGCTGATTCCGATGTGGAGCGCTTCCAGGAGGACGATGCCCAAGCAGGGATCCGCCCACTAGGCACCAAGGAGGGGCAAGCGCCTTTGCTCCCCCCATATTTTGTTGGGCATATTCAGTATTTCTGCCCCCCGGGGGACAGAAAGCCCACTAGACACCCAGGATTTTTCATTTTACTTCGATTCAGGGGTGGGGGCTGCCCAATATGGGCATGCCAATGCCCCCACCCGCCGCAAAATTACTGTCTTTCTGCCCCCCTGCGGGGACAGAAAGCCCACTAGACACAAGGTTCCCCCCGATAAATTTAGGGGTGGGGGTTGTCCAAGTTGGGCATGCCAATGCCCCCACTCCTTCCCCCACAAAATTCCAGTCTTTCTATCCCCCTGGGGGGCAGATGGAGTCAGTAGCCCCCAATCTGCCCCCCCCCCATTTTTTTTTTGTTTACAAAGTTTGAGGTTTGCAAGGGATTTTGGGTAACAGAACCTGGTGAGAGCCAGACAAGTCACCCCATCCTGGATACCCCTTGGTGTCTCAGATTTAAAAAAATGTATAGGTTTGCTAAGTATCTCTAGGTGCTGGCAGAGCTAGGGTTCAAAATCTACAGCTAGGCACTTTGCAAAAAAAGGGTCGGTTTTCACTGTAAAAATGAAGTGTGTTCACCTTGCGTTTTGAGCCGTTTCCTGTTGCAGGCACTAGGCCTACCCACACAATGAGGTACCCTTTTCATCGGGAGACTTAGGGTGACACAGAATTGTAGAGCATCTGTTATTACCTATTGACTTTTGATGCATTTCTGCCTTCCTAATGAAAGACAATGTGTAAAAAAGTGGTCTCTTTGAAAAATGTCCTATAATTCTCATGCTAGTATGGGTACAGTTTCGGAAATGTGCAAATAGCTACTGTTTTTAAATTCTATATTTTGTTCCAATTTCAGAAATACGTAGGTGTCTTTCATCCTGATTTTTTACTGTATATATTTTCCCAAATGAATTGCTATATACCCGGTACATAATAAAAAACCATTGCAAGACGCTGCTCAGTTATTGGCTCTGTGTTAGTCGGGTTCTTGGTGAACCTACAAGTCCTATATATCCCCAAAACCAGAAAGGTCCAGCGGATGTAATGGTATATTGTTTTCAAACCTCTGTCATAATTAGAAGAAGTTACAGGTGAAAATGTTGGCACAAATGGCTGTTTTTTTTAACTCATTTGCAATTTTCCTATTTTCAGCTGTTAGTTTCTATAAAGAAACCTTGAAGGATCTACACAAAGGACCCCTTGCTGAAATCAGACTTGTCTACTTTTCAAAAATGTATAGCTTTCTAGGATCCATTATTGCTTTCATGCCTATTTCTACCATTAACTGGAAGAAGGTTGAAAGCACAAAAAATAGCAAAAATAGGTTATGTCCCAGTAAAATTTCAAAACTGTAAAAAATGTTGGTTTTCTGACAAGTCTGTCAGTCCCTGAAAGCTGGGAAAATGGTGATTTCAGCCCGACAAACCCTTGTTGATACCATTTGCAGGGAAAAAAGACGCTTTCATTTGCAGCACTTTTTTACCAAAAAAAGAAAATGGCTGTATTTTGGCTATTTTCTGGTTCCCCTCCAGGGGAATCTACAAACCCTGGGTACCTTTAGAATCCTCCTGATGTTGGAAGAAAAGGATGCAAATTTGGTGTGGATACCTTATGTGGTAAAAAAGTTACAGGGGCCTAAGAGCAAACTACCCCAAATAGAAAAAAAATGGCTTAGCACGGGGGGGGGAGTGTTTAGGCCTAGCAGCGAAGGGATTAAAATATCACCTAACAGCAAAACTTCCAAATTGCCGTTTTTGCTGTGGAAACGTTAGTAGCCCATTGGCTAACACAGATTTACTGGTTAATTGAGGCATTAATGTCACTTTCAAAAAAGGCAACTTTTAGAAAGTTGCCCATCTGTTGCCCAGTTTGTACAGTTTCCTTTCACAGTTGATGGCCACCAGATACCTTCTGCTCCCGCCCATGGAGAGAAGTGTGGACAACTCCCAGGCTCAGGAACAATAGTAGGCCGAAAACAGAGGGAGGTGTCACCTCACCCTTGGTGGAAGCCTCTCAGGGTGTATACCCAAAAAGTGAGCTTCAAAGGCAAAGCCACCTTTGCTGGGAAAGTGGCTACCACACTCCATAAGGGCTTCCCCCTTGTTCAGGTAGACAGGCTGGTGGCGGGAACAGAGAGGGGAGACCAGTGCCCAAACCCATTTTCCTGTGGGTCTGTAGCTCACAGGTAGCCACACCTCTAGGGTGGGCTACCAAACTCCTAACATCTAAGGAAGTGTTCAGACATCTAGAGATTGGGCAGAATACAGTGGTGTAACGAAACCTGAGGGGGCCCCCTTGCAAAGTACCTGAAGGGGGCCCCCATGCTCCGCACCCAGTCAGGCACTCTCAGACCAGGGTCCTGCCGTCTGTGCACAGTGCTTGAGGGTGCCCTTGTAGCTTGGGCACCTGGCCTCCGCACATCAGGGGCCGTGGGGGCTATTGTTAAACCTCTACCTGGTTTTAGCTTATGTTTATAAATTAATTTGACACAGTATTTTTTCTTTTCAATAAACAATGGCAGCTATCATCCCTAAAAATATTGACTTTGCAAAAGTAGCACAAAGACTAGAAGGCAGGCCATCTTCATTTATTCTCCTTGTATCTGAAACTGCATCCCATTGACACCATAACTGCTCAACCCCCCTGCCATTGAGAAAAAAACTAGACAGGCATCTCTTCAAGAAGCATCACCCCCTACAAAGTAGGACCCTCGTTGATGTGTACCTCTATTTTTTTTTTTTGTAGACATATTTTATTGAGTTTTATTCCACAATCAAAGGCATTGGTACATGAATATTGTAGTCTCCCCCCCCCCACCCCCCCATTGTTGATTAACAGGCATAACTCCCCAGTGTCGTTCCATTAAGTAGGATTCCAGTACAACAGTTCTTGTGATTACAGGAATGACTATCTAGACATTACCAACTCAACCTTTTCATTGCTGTGACCAGCTATGCCACATGCTATACAAACAACTAAACTATTGAATACCCCCCTCCTCCCCTTCCCATCGACCCCCCCCCTCTCCCCTTCCCATCGACCCCCCCCTCACCCCCGTCACCGGTATGCGCTCAGTTTAAAACATATGTGGATGCGAGGTCTATGAAAATAGCAGATCAGGATGCTCCATCTTGGGACTGCGACTACTCCTGTGCCCCCAACTCCTTGTTCCCCTTCCTGATCGGTTGTATGGGTAATCAATGACTGAACCAACTCCTCCCAATCTTTCGCCACTTCCAGTGCCTTTTCAATCTTCTATCGGATCGCCAGCGCATCGTCGGTTCCCTTTTTTCTAATATTCGGTCCAAATCCACAAACGTACTTGTCACCTTCGTCTTGGGTGTGTGAGGAAACCAATGTAGGATGCAGGTCGTTATATCGAAGGCCAATTGGCGTTCTGTAATTAGGTTTAAAAGATACCCCACCTCAACCCAATGAGTCCCCAGAGCCGGGCATCCACATACCATATGCGCCAAGTCTGCTCCCACTACAGCACATCGAGGACACATCACATAGACAGCATTATAATGTTCCATGATCTTACCCGGTGTCAAATAGGCTCTATGTAGAATAAAGAAATGCACCAGTTGGAACCGGGCATTGCTAGTTCCCTTCCATGCCTACGCTGTATGTGCCCCCATGTTGCCTCCGGTAGAGTTTTACCAATGCTCTCTTCCCATTTTAGTCGCAGATCGTCCAGCGGGACCAATCCTTCAGTCAGCATCCTCGAGTACAAGCATGTAACTGCCTTGAAAGTACCAGCGGCCATCATCACATACTGACACACCATTGTAGTTTTAGGTTCTGTCAATCCCCCTTTCCAATGTTTCCGTATTGTACGCGTTAGGGCCGCATGTATCAAGAAGCCTCCCCCGGGGAGATCAAACCTCTGCTGTAGCACCTGATAAGTCAACAGCTCCCCATCTTCGTATAGGTCCCCCAATACTTGGTTCCTGCCTGTTCCCAGTCCCTCAGTGATGACCAATCTCCTCCATGTGGCAGTGCTGTCAACATGCCCAGCGGCATCTCCGTCGCTTAGGGGTGCTGCACACCCGCCCTCCGCTGTGACCTATTCCTGCACAAACTCAGGGTGTTCTCCTCCAATGTAAGATCTCTGAGGTCCAACTTCTTCTGCAATGCTATAAAGGACAGAACATGGCTCAGGATTCCTCCTCCTCTAGCAGAATCAGGTCCCCTAAACTCCAATGCCACCGCCTGCATAAGGACCTGTAGTTGCGCTGCTATATAGTACAAATCGAGATCAGGCACTGCAAGGCCACCCTCTGCTCTTGGTCTCATCAAGGTCTTGAGGGCCAGCCTACGTCTCCCCGATCCCTAAATGAATCCCACCATCATGGACTTCAAAGTCAGAGGGATAATGTTGTAGAGCCACGATGCGGCAGTCACCTGAAATCCCCATGCTCCTTCAGAGACACGTTTTCTTATTTTAGCCTTTCCTCACTGACATACTCACCTCAGATTAGGTGCATAGCATCTGCCGGTCTGTTGTGGGTATCTGTACCCTCGAAGTTTGAGAGTCCTCAGATGATGAAGGGCGGTCTCGATGGTGGACTGATGGGAACTCTTTTACGTCGAGGAGGTTCCCCTGGCAAGACTTCACATTTGCTTTTGAACACAGTAGTTTGGCTTTAAGGATACATAATTTAGTTAGCCCCTTGACCCACTGCTATTTCTTTGTTGTTGTGCATCAGACGTGAGGCCAGGATCCTACTAAGGATCTTGTAATCTGTGGTCATCACTGATAAAGGGTGATAGCCGCTGTGTCTACTCTATCCCTCCTTGGCTTCAGTAGTGGGACAATGAGGGCTTCCCGCATTGTCTCCGGTAGCGGACCTGTTTTCCGCGCCTTCCTGTAGACCTCGAAGAGCCTGGGCGTCAGTATGCCTATAAATTGCAGATAGAACTCCACCGGTAAGCCATCGACCCCTGGGGTCTTATTCCGTGCCATCTGTTTAATGGCGGCTCGTATCTCCTCAAGGGCAATGTCCCGGCCCGAGTGTTTCGCCTGGTCCTCATCTAATTGCGGGATCTCCATTCTCCCAAATAGACCTCAATTTCGGTATCAGCTGCTGTTACCATACTCTCATACAGCATCTCGTAGTACGACCGGAACTTCTGCATAATCCCCCTTTTGGTATATACCACAGTGCCCACACCTGCCTCCAGAGCCAAAATCGGGGATCCCCTCGCTCGGTGTAGGATTTGTCAGCCAGGCCAACAATGTCCCAGCCTTATCCCTCTCTGCGTGAGCCTTCTCTACGTACTTCTTATAGTTAAAGCAGCGGAGCCTCTCTACTTCCTGGGCCAGCTTCTCTTTAGCCTCCGACACCTCTACCTGAAGCTCCGGTCGCTCCTGCCTTGACTGTTCCGCTAACCTCAAGTGCTTTTCCGCCGTCTCCACGTCCTGCAGCAAAGTTTTCCTTACTCCAGCATATTTACTTATGCATATCCCCCGCACTACTACTTTAAAGGCGTCCAACTCCACCGCCCGGTTGGCAGCAGTCCCAGCATTCTCTTTGAAATAATGCGTTATCCCCTCTTCTACTTCCCTTCTAAACACCGGATCATCTAGCGACTCAGGGTGCAAGCGCCATGTGGGAATTGCAGCTTTATCCCTTGTCCAACGTAATGTGACCAACAACCGGTTATGATCCGACAGAGTCCTCGTGAGATATTCAGATTGGGTTGATGTGTACCTCTTGACCTTGAACCATAAGCTCTCACTGATTGTTCATCATTCCTTGCTTCCCACCTATGTTTGTGACATACCAATTCTATAGATGCATGCAAATGGCTTTAAGAAGGCTGACCAGTCCTCTACGGAATGTTTTCCATGTCTACCTATATAAGAACATCTTACTAGATCATCTAGAAATAAGGAGGAAGGGCAGGCTGCAAATGCGGAACTGACATGACAGCGAAGACCTCAGCTATGGTCCAAATCCAGTGATTGAGTCAACTATAGAAAAAATACTGACAATATATTGTAAAATTGCAATAGAACAGAGCACTCAGTAAAAAGCTGAGCGAGGCAGACAAACCTTGAATGACTACAGGACTTTCTTTCCACAAATAGCGCTGGTAAAGTTATATTTGAACACCTCTGTATGACCACATTTGTGTTTGTTTGCAGGTCAAGTCAAGTCAAGTCATAAAATTTGTATAGCGCACTACATACCCAGAGGGTTTCAAGGCGCTTAGGGAGGGGAGGAGGATTATTTGTCAAATATCCACGTTTTAAGCTGCTTTCTGAACGCTAAATGATTCTGGGTGAGGCGAAGGTAAGCGGGGAGTGAGTTCCATGTTTTGGCAGCCAGGTATGAGAAGGATCTGCCACCCATGGTGGTCTTGTTGATGCGAGGTACAGTGGCTAAGGCTTGGCTGGAAGAGCGAAGTTGGCGGGTGGGGGTGTAGAAGGACATTCGAGAGTTGAGGCAATCTGGTCCGATGTCGTAGAGTGATTTGTGTGCGTGGGTGAGCAGTCGGAAAGTGATCCTCTTATTGACGGGTAGCCAGTGGAGGTCTTTAAGGTGACCAGAGATGTGTTCGTTGCGTGGGATGTCTAATATGAGCCTGGCTGAGGCGTTTTGGATTCGTTGTAGTTTCTTCTGGAGTTTAGTGGTGGTACCTGCGTAGAGGGTGTTTCCGTAATCCAGTCGGCTCGTGACTAGAGCGTGGGTGACTGTTTTCCTTGTTTCTGAGGGGATCCAGCGAAATGTTTTTCTGAGCATGCGAAGAATGTTAAAGCAGGAAGAGGATACGGCGCTGACTTGTCTGTTCATTGAGAGTGAAGAATCCAGGATGACGCCAAGGTTCCGTGCGTGGTCTGTCGGGATGGGTGCAGTTCCGAGGGCTTCCGGCCACCAGGAGTCGTCCCATGCGGAGGGGGATTTACCTAAGATGAGGACTTCTGTTTTGTCTGAGTTCAGTTTCAGACGGCTTTGTTTTATCCATTCGGCAACTTCTTTCATTCCTTCGTGTAGGTTAGTTTTGGCGGTGCTGGGGTCCTTCGTGAGAGATAGGATCAGTTGAGTGTCATCTGCGTAAGAGATGATGTTGAGGTTGTGTTGGCGGGCGATGGCCGCGAGGGGGCTCATGTATACGTTGAAGAGGGTGGGGCTGAGTGAGGATCCTTGTGGTACGCCGCAGATGATTTCAGAGGCTTCGGATTTGAATGGTGGGAGGCGGACTCTCTGGGTTCTTCCGGTGAGGAACGAGGTGATCCATTCGAGTGCCTTTCCTTGTATTCCGATGTTGTTTAGTCGTTGTAAAAGGGTGCTGTGGCAGACTGTGTCGAAGGCTGCAGAGAGGTGGAGGAGAATGAGGGCGACTGTGTCTCCATTGTCCAGTAGAGTTCGAATGTCGTCTGTTGCTGCGATGAGGGCGGTCTCAGTGCTGTGTTTGGCTCGGAAGCCAGATTGTGAGGGGTCGAGAGATTTGTTGGTTTCGAGGAAGGCGGCGAGCTGGTTGTTGACGGCTTTCTCGATGACTTTGGCCGGGAATGGAAGAAGCGAGATAGGGCGGTAGTTTTTGAGTTCGGTGGGGTCTGCTGTTGGTTTTTTCAGAAGGGCGGTGAGTTCAGCGTGTTTCCAGTCTTCTGGGAAGGTAGCGGAGTTGAAGGAGCAGTTGATGACGTCTCGGAGGTGCGGAGCTATGACGGAGTCTGCTTTGTTGAAGATGTGGTGAGGGCATGGGTCTGTGGGGGATCCAGAGTGGATGGAATTCATCAGGCGGACGGTGTCCTCAGTGGAGATTGGGTTCCAGGTGTTAAGGGTGTTAACGTGGGGAAGATGGTCAGCTGATGGTAGGGTGGGTTGGCTTCCGGGTTGGCTGTCAAAGCTGTTGTGGATGTCAGCAATCTTGTTATGGAAAAAAGAGGCAAGGGAGTCGCAGAGGGTTTGAGAGGGGGTGATGTCGTTGGAGTTGGCCGAGGGGTTGGAAAATTCCTTGACGATGTTGAAAAGTTCCTTGCTGTTGTGGGCGTTGTTGTCAAGTCGATCCTTGAATGCTGTTTTCTTGGCTTTTCGGATTAGTTGGTGGTGAGTACGGATGGCGCTTTTGAAGGCGTCCTTGTTGCTGGTGGATGGGTCTTTTTTCCAGGCCTTTTCAAGGGAGCGGCACAGTTTCTTGGACTTCTTGAGGTCGTCGTTGAACCATGAGGCCTTCTTGATGCCAATTTTGTGTTGACGCTTTTTCAGTGGTGCTAAGGTGTCGGCGGTGTTGGATAACCAAAGGGTGAGGTACGATGCGGCTTCGTTGGCGTTAGAGGAGAGGGCTGGGGAGGTTTGAAGGAGCGATGTGGAGATCTGTTCCGTGGTGATTTTGTTCAGGTTATGGTACTGGTGGTTTACCTGCAAGTAAGTTTTAAGGGACAGTAAGTGTGACATACAGCCTTCAATGGCATTATCTAAAAATTTGGTAAATTTAATTCCCAGACCTCTCAATCTGAAGCACTAAGCTAAGAATCTTTTCTGTCCGACGTTCTTTTCACCATTCCCCTTTCCATGGTCACGTCATCAAATATTTTTACGTACCATCATTTTTTATATACTGGGGCATCGATTAATTTGTCAGGTTTTACAGTTTCACATGCTGTTACCGTGCTAAGAGAGGCAGATTCGTACTTCGTTTGTTTCATTACACCAGAGACCACCAAATTCTGAAATAAAGCATCAGTTTGAGTCATCTCTACAAACTCTTTTTAGAACCCTAACTGTGCCAAAACATTCTAGAGGTTGCAGAAATGGATCAATGTGTGAGAATAACCATGGTGAATACATGACCTTGCTTTATGCTTAACACTTCTCCTGCAAATTAAGCACAGCACAACTACCTCCTAACTGGAAAATGTGTGCGTGGCGTTCAAGCTACTTTCACCCTTAGTTGAATGTCACTGCTTAAAGTGACACAAATCTAAAATTATATTCAAGGTAAATAATGGACTTTACTTAGATCTTACTTGTGTTGCTACAGCGGCAGTTTTTTTGTAAATTCTGAGACAAACCATGTTGATCAGGAGTGCAGAACTGGTGCACCTACCACCTGTTGTTTTTTGTAGACTTCCTATTTAACCAGTATATTTAAACCTTGACTGTCGATATTTAAAGATCATTGGCTGGATCCAAATCCTTTCATCCAATCAAATACTTCACCAGGTACCCCACTAACCATAAATGTGATGATGCAAATAATGACCATTTTGTGAACAAGGGTCCTAAGGAGCCAGAATCCCTTATTGCCTAGATCACTGAGCGATTTCTGGTAGGTCAGTGTTTTTCTGGCCACACTGATGTTTTAGTATGATATTTTAGCAAATGCTCTGCTTTGTGTCCATATATTGGTAACCTCTTGCGGTTTGGATGTCTGATTTATTAGACACTGTATATCTCCTATACCCCATTACATTTGAATGTTTCATGTCTTCTGTGATATGATGACCATGTGAACGCTTTGGACATAAACCTCCCAAAACACCAGGCACCTTTATCATTATAGTTGAAATGCCCAAGAAGGGCAGACATTTTCTTCACATAGTGCCATACATTTATGTGAGTATGAATATGACACATGTGGAAGGCAGTCCTTTTCAAAAGCATAAATTGGGACATTTTTTAGTGCCACATTTTACTTAAAACTGAGCTGCCCATTTTTGGTGGCTACAAGTTCATACACATAGTCACATAGAAAGGCGGGTGATCATGTAGCATCATGCCACCAGAACTTCTAAAGTTGTTTGGGAGATGGCGGAGAAGCTCCGACATCCATAGTGTGGTTTAACTTCGCCGAATGCAAACACAGACTGCTGTGGTGAAGCACTAGCTGCAGAGCAGTGGGTTGGACAATTTCCTGCGTTGGAGCACTGATTGCAGTCCTGCACTCCGTTCATTTGAAGAACTGACAATTAATACTATGTAGCAGGTTACTTTGTAGATACAGGTACTGTTGGGATCCTGTGCAGGAGCACTGACAGCGGGGCACTTTGTCTGAGCACAACCTCCTGTCTAGTGCAGGCAGTGTTATGTAGAAAAGCTAGCACCTGTAGTGTCTAGGAGCACTGAATGAACAGTACTTCATAGGAGTTCAGACGGAGCTGTACTGTGTAGAAACTCACTGAGTTGGAGGTTTAGTGTAAGGTAGCCTTCTGTGGTAAGTGACTTTGAGCACTGTGTATATCTGATAACAAACATGCACTGGCTGGAGGGCTGGAGTGTGATGGTACTGCTGGTGTGAGATGCTGTAATTTATGGTGGAAGTATTGATGGTTACTCTGGCGGTGAAGTGTTTGCTTGTTCTCAGGTTATGGATTTTGTGTAGGAGGTTTGCTGCCAGGTGAGCTGAATGCATTTTTCTCCCAAGCAATTTGATTGATTGTACCAAACTTTGAATTCCCTCTTGACATTAACTTGGATGGACATAACATATAAACTTCTTACCTGCAGCCACAAGGGACATGTCTTGTGTTTCAACGGCCTTTATACAGCAAACATGTGGGGGCCTTACTGACAATAACATTCCATTACTGTAATTCAATTTAAAAATCTGACACTGGTCCCACTCACTGTCTGCGTCCATGCATGAATGGTACTCTTAGGCCTGTAACCAAAGGCATGGTTTCCATCATTCAGTCCCAACAGAGGGCCGTTGCACAGTATCCAATGCCGATTGATACTCTTCAAATGCAGTGTTTCATTCACAAACGGTGGGGCCTAAAATCGGCTCTTTCACAGCAGTGTTTCAAGCAAAGACAAAAGCCCAGTATGTGAGCGATCAACCATCCTCCCCAACATACGTGCTATCAGTCAGCACTCCTTCCTTGGTGCTTGCATTGCTAGCAAGCTCACCTTGCAGCAGCAGTCAAGGAATATGAATTGCCCATGAGTGTGCCTGGATTCCCTCTTTACTAGTCTGGGGTACAACTCGAAGAGTACACACCTCAGTTTTAAACAATTAATGGTTGTGTGGGAGAGTATGCCTGATTCTTCCATGTTTTCCCCATGCTGGTACTCATCCTATTAACTTACTTTCTTAGAGATGTTTGAAAATATAGTGAGTGCGCCCTGATCCTGCTCACAAAATGGATCCATTCGCTGGCATGGCTTCTCTTCTACCAGTAGCGGCCTGTGGAGGGAGTTCCGTGGGGCAGTGAGGCGGGGAGGGGTAGTTAACACCAGGATATGGATGAACGGAGATAAGTAAACATTTAAATTAATAAAACAAATTTCGTTGCGCACGCTGCATTGCATTTTGCAATGCAGCGCGCGCAACAAAATTAGTAAACACTGGAATATGGATGAACTGAGGTAAGTAAACACTTAATGAATAAAACGAATTTCTTTGCGATGCAGCGTGTGCAACAAAATTCGTTTTAATCATTTAAATGTTTACTTACCTCCGTTCATCCATATTCCGGAGTTTACTACCCCCCACCCTGCCCCTCCCCCGTCCTGCCCCGCCTTACCGCCCCACAGAGCTCCCTCAACGGGCCGCTACTGTTTGATTACAGTAGCATATTTAATTAGAACACAACAATATGGAATACTAGCATAGACTATTTTACGCTAAGAACCATCTAAAACCTATTGGATAACAGCTAAATAACTCAGTGTTATGACCTTGCTGTTCCACCACTTCAGCTGTCATTTGTCCCCATCAGGGAGACCTGTATCACGACCATGATGAAATGTAATATGCTCATATAGGAAAGAGCGCATGAATGCAGACATGCAGCTTAGATTTCTGGCAAGTTAACTTGGCCATTCATTTTTACAAGGACGGTAAAAATACAGTGGTTATTACTGGCACCATCTTTAATAATCTTAACAACAACACAGTGTCTGCTATAGAAATTGTGATTTATATTAACTGAAGAGTTACTTGAGTGTTCGAACTCCAGATCCTCTTTGTGAATAATTAATTCTGAAATTAGAACTTGAAGGTGCAGCAAATAATCGTGGAGTTGCATGCCCTAAAAACACTTGTTTCTTTCAAAAAGATTTTTCCACTGTTGTAAGGAAAGTTGAGGGGGTCCAGCTCTGGATTTAATCCGAAGCTCTCAGGCCCGAGTTAATACAGTGCTGAGGGGGCCCCCTGCAGCCCAGGCCCCCCACCACGTGGGCTGCGTGGGCCTGTGTTACGCCCCTGGCAGAATAGTGCACTCTGGGATTGCTAGATGTCACACATAGACAAAAGTTGTCACCGGGTGAGAGGGTTAGTTTAGTGGCTGCCCGAGGGCACTTTCTGGGCATATAAATAGCACACTAAACCTCCGATCATGCCCGAACTGGATAAAGGACCAAAGGAGTGCCCTGCGGAACCCTGGACCTGGCAAGAGAGACAGCACCTGCCTCACCTTGGGCTAGCGAAAAGAGGACTGTAGTTCCTGGCTTGCGGAAAGGTCTCTCCCGAGCCCTAGACCAAAAAAGTGACTTGAAGGTTATTCAGCTGACCCCGTGGATCCAGCACCAGGGCCATAGAAGCTGAAATAGCCCACTCCGGCAATTCAATAGCCACATACTTCGTATCATAGCTGACTGCCAAGGGGTAACCTAAGATGTGATCATCGTTGACCCAAAAGTTGTACCCAACTCTGCTGAACCTAGGAGTGTCACCAAAAATGGACACTAGCCTTCATCAAGGGATACTGTTGGACCCGCTGTGTGCAGAGATCGATAGCCCAGCAGCAACTGGCCTTCTACTGGCTCAAAAAGGACTTCGAACGACACTGACCTCTGTGGTCTAAGTCACCCCACCCTACATGTGGACATAGGAATAATTACACCCGTCGACCACACATCACCCTGAGCATCTTTCAGCATCCTACATCCCCAGCATAAGGGCTACTCCATTGAAGTCTATTGTGGTCTTGATGTAAAGTGTGGAACTGGACTTGAAACTGCTTTGCTGACCAGGTAACTGTCCAAATACTCCTTAGTAGCCCCCTCTGAGCTACTCACTGTTGGATTTGGTTGCCCCACTTGGGATGGTGTAGTTAAACACAGCTCTTTCAACCTTTTAAAAAGTTTCTAAATTTTACAGTTATTGATGCTTGTTTGTGCTTTGGACTAAAAAGATGATATTTACGTTTTACATAAAAATCTATACCTCCAGAACTCTCTGGTGGAATTTGCTCATCTTGGTGACTATTTTTATAAATTGATGTCCGATTTCTTTTGTGTTGCATGACTTGCGTATTTTGTTGTTTGATGTTTCTAAATGCTTTACACTAGTTCCTTTGTTTTAGCCTTGCTCCCTGAAACCGCAGCTACCCAGGATTCAGCTAAAGATTTTACAAACAAGCCTGACTGGACCAAAGATAGTTTTGTGAGTGTGTTACCTGGTAAGGTCGCACAACAGTGCCATACAATACACCACAATCCTTGCAAAAGACTTTTCCGAACTGTCGGACTTGTCTCTTGGAAATCATACACAAGTTGCAATGATACCGCAGATCTCTTTGACATGAAGCCTCAACATGGAACATCCGCTGAAGCCCATTGGCAGCTGAGAATGTGGCCTTGATGGCAGAAGCAAGTTTCAGCTCCGACCTGGAGATCGAAAACCTCCCTCCGGCTCTACTGGTCGTGAATATGGTCCCTCCTCCCCAACCCTTTCCACACCACTAGCACTTTGAAAAGCCCACCTCACCCCCAGGGCCCGACAGCCAAACTCGAGGATCAGAGAGAGGCTGCCATGGTCGGCACCAAAGAAAATCTTAATGCTGACACACTTGGCACGACCACCTCTACCTCGGCTCCAAAACACCCTACGAAGCCTAAGCGTTCGCCATTGTAAGCCCGCAAGGGCCTGACATCCCATGCACCAAAGCATTTAGTGCCGAAACCAACACCTTCCACCAGTTCTGTGGAACCTGTTCCCCAGAAACTGCAGGACAAACATGACGACAGCCAACAGCACATCATCCCCCAGCCACCGGTTCACTATATGCAGACATCCAAGAGACAGCTTAGCTTTAATGAGGGCTTAGAGCCTCCACCACCACCCAAACAGAGGAAGCTGCACATCAAGGCTACTAGCCCTCTTCCACAGCCACTTGTCCCTTACCTGCCCCCTCCCTGACTTCAAACATCACCCTCCTGTCCTTCTCGCCCTGCTGACCCCCTTCTTTACACACCTTACTTGACTTTGGGGTCCAACACACAGGGGATCCTTATGACATGCCCCCACATGATGATCCTTCGAATTCTTATGACATAGACCTGTCAGTTGACAGAGACACTGATCTCTACCCTGCCTGTCCCTCACCACCAGACATTACCTCTTACCATGAGCTTCTTTGTACAGCAGCCTCATCCCATAAGGTTGACATGCATAGGGGTGCCACTGAAGATGGTTTTCTGCTGGAAACGCTCCTTCTCGCGACACTCCATGCAGTACCTTCCAATGCTGAAAGGCTTGTTTAAAGCGACCACAGACCTCTTTAAGGTGCCAGTTAAAGCCTGTGTAGTTACCCTTAGGGTAGACAAAAAATACTAGGCAACCCCTTCAGACCCACTTTACATCCGGGGCCAACTCCCTCCCAGCTCTTTGGTGGTGCATACAGCTCGTATTCGAGCCAACGCAAGAGTTTTGCCGACACTCTACCTCCAGCAAAGGGAAGCAGGTGGATTGACATAGCTGATAAGCATGTCACACCACAATTGGCCAACCACTGGCACATTGCCAACTCGATTAGCCTGCTTTCTTGATATGACCAGGCCCACGGGGACAAGATGGAGGAGCTCCTCCTACATCTTCCAGAGGAGTACCACAAAAGAGGGCATGAGCTGGACGGGCTCCTCCAACATCTCCTAAAGGAGTACTGCAAGAGAGGGAATGAGCTAGTCTTAGAAGGCAAGCTCATATTGAACCCTACCATTGTGAGAAGTTGGCCTGGCATATGCTGTCCACTATTCTATTGGGCACCTTGCACCAGTCCAAACGACCCTTATTGATGGTAGGTTTAAAGACAGCCTATATAGAAAGCTATCCTAGTGGTAGCTGTGGAGAGCAGCATTCAGGCTAAGTCTTGAAGGAATGTAAAGCAGCTTGTTTTACCAGTCTATAAACTCATGAATGACCATTTGAAGGGAGAACCACTCTAGGTATATATATATATATATATATATATATATATATATATATATATATATATATATATATATATATATATATATATAAATATAAATATATAAATATATGGATTTATTCTAAACACATTACTCTAGTCTCTTTATGAGGCTACAGGCAAAAGTACATTCAGTAAACTTATTTAGCACACAGTAAATTAGCACAATATACGTTGAGCCCTAGGGGCGTACCAAACCATATATTAAGAAAGTGGTATAAGAACCACGACTAACATAGATACAAGGCCTAGAGCCTTTAGAACTGCTGGGGCCACCAGGAACCACCCAAGGTAGTGACACAGGGGACCCACAGGGACGCGCGTATCACCATTATCTTCTATGGAGAAAGTCGTGGTTGGAAATGTAAAGATTAAGGACACTTACAAGAGGACTTGGAGCAAACCCCTTTAAAACTAGGAGGTTCTAGAGTCAACATCTACGGGAGCACCGGAGTACTCAAGTTGCCTACCAGGGAAGCCGGGTGCATAGGTGTCTTTTTATGTCTGGTTTTCTCGTCGATTTCAATGGCGAGCTGCTGCAAAGTGCTGCTGGCGACCAAGTGGAAACTGTCCGGGTGGATCCAAGGGTGGATTGGAGATGTGAAGAACCTGAAAGCAGAGGAGACAGAGTCTGGGTCACTTGCCAGTGACAAGGAAGGCGATGAGAAGATGCCAAACTATGGGGCCGATTAGTATTGCGGTGAATCCGCATCCTCCGGGCCGGCGGAAGCCACCGCCGGCCCGGAGGATGCAGATTCACCGTTGCGGTGATTCTAAAGACCGCCCGCCAGATTAGGATGGCTGGGGGGGGTCATCGGCGGACGGGAAGACCGTCCGCCGCTTTTCTGCCGCAGTCGCCTTCCGACCGCAGCAGAAAAGCTCTAATATGGTGGCGGTGTCTATCGGACACCCCCAGCCATATTAGGATTTGCCTTGGGACATGCCTTTCCGCGGCGGCAATGCCGCCACGAAAAGGCATACAGTCTTTTCTTTGGGGGCCCGTTGCGGGCCCCCAGGGTGAAGGGGGGGTGGGTGGTGCACATGGAGGGTACCTATGGTACCCCCCTGCATTTACATGCACAAAGCGGTAGGCACCGCGCGGTGCCTGCATCTTTGTGCATGTAAATGTATAACATGCTTTTTTAACCTTGCGGCAGGTGCTGCTTCAAGCAGCACCCGCCGCAAGGTTAAAGATCCAGGAGGTGACCGCCAGGGTGGCGGTCACATCCTAATTGCACCAGAGGGACCGCCGCTGCCCCTGCGGACGGTCCCTCCACCTCGGGGGTGGCGGACGGACGCAGGTCCGTCTGCCATCCTAATGAGGCCCTATGTCTGTTGATTTCAGATGAAGAAGGTGAAGCTTGACTCTTCAGCCACGAGGACCAGGAGGCGTCGAGGACGACCAGGAGCTGGATTCGAGCTGTCCCACGAAGGATGTAGAGTGCTGCGGTGTCAGATTCCGGATTGGACCCAACAAGCCTTGGCAACAGCAACCCAGCCAGAAAGCAGAGATTGGCTTCGGTGCAGACCAGCAAGGTCTGAGGGACTCACCCTTTGGAGGAGAGTCGGGGCACGTATGGTGCAACCAGGGAAGCCCAAGGTAAAGAAGAGTTACCTTTGTGGGGACCCACCAGTCGACAGACCAGGGATCGCGAAGGGGCCTCGAGCAGAAATGCTAGAAGCGGGCTCACGGAACACTCGTGGAGTGTAGGCCCACAATCTTCAGTGCGGATAGTGCTCGGCGCTTGGACTACAAGTAGCCCAATGCACAATTTCGGGAAAGCTCGGGAAGTGGATGCACTAGCAAATGTGCACGGTGTCCAGGAGTTCCAGTCCCACGTCACTCATGAGGGCTGCGGGTCTCAGCTTTGCTGGGATCCCGTGTCGGCCTCTGAGAAGTCTGAAAGTCCGTGTCCTGTGGAAATGCAGACCGGCAAGATGCTTCTTTGGTGCCTGTTTGAACAGGGGAGTCATTCCTTGACCCCAAGGGAGATTCTTCCATCTTCTAGTCGATGTAGAATGTCGAAGTTCCAGGATATATGTTGCAGAGTTTCGTCCAGGTGTAATCTGAAGTCCTAAGGACAGGGGTCCCATACTTACACTAAGTTAAGGGGTTGGACATACTCTGGGGACCCACCTATGGGAGGATCCAGGGAGGGGGTCGCTACACCCCTTTCCCGTTGTCCAGTTTCGGGCCAGAGCAGGGGCTGATTGCCCCTGAAAAAGGTTTGAACTGGGATATGCACAGGAACACAGAGTGTGCCCCCAGCACTGTCTGTAAAACATTCTATGAATGCACCCACCCAGCCCCAATACACTAAAGCCTGTCTGGGTGGTGGTTACACCTTCCTGTGACAGGAAACCTATTGTCCAGGCCTCCCCTTCTGGAGTTTCGTCCAGCAGCAGGAGGTCAGACTTGTGTCTGTGGCTGCAGCATCCATTTTGTGATGCTGGGGCTCTTTTAAACTATTACCGGTAGGGTAAGTGTGTACATGTCTTCTCCGTCTAGAAGGGTGGAATTCTACCCCTGCCGCCAGGACTGGCGGGGGAGGGGGGGTAGGATGCCAAAGTTTTTTACACCAAACACGACTTGTTTCCATGCAGCCATTCCAAAGTTAGCATTTACCCCGAGGTTATAATACACTTAAGAGTATATGGTCTGGATGGTCTGGCTGCATCACAGAACAGCTTCAGAGAATAGATTCCGAAAGCTGCAGAGGGGTCCCAGTGTAAGAATTGGCTTGGTAGTTTGGTTTGCCCTGTTCCCATCATGCACTGGGACAGGAACAGACTAATTTGCATATAGCCAGGTTCTGAACTGGGATGGTGTAGTGAGCTAAAAAACGGTGTTGGATCTAGCCCTGATCTCTTGACTGGGTGAGAGTTTTCTGCTTAGTTCAGAAACTCTGTCCATCACCACCCCTTGTTGTTAAATATTTTGTCCACCCTAAGCGTGGAAGGGTATACTCAGATGTGAGTCCCTTGCTCATTGCACCATCAGGATTCAAGCAAGCCGGGCCGACGACGGCTGAAATGCCAGAAACCGGTCCCCGGAAGCTTGTTTCCTTCCCAGTATAAGAATTGGCTTGATAGTTTGGTTTGCCCTGTTCCCATCATGCACTGGGACAGGAACAGACTAATTTGCATATAGCCAGGTTCTGAGCTGGGATGGTGCAGTGAGCTAAAAACGGTGTTGGATCTAGCCCTGATCTCTTGACTGGGTGAGAGTATTCTGCCTAATTCAGAGACTCTATCCATCACCACCCCTTGTTGTTAAATATTTTGTCCACCCTAAGCGTGGAAGGGAGATGTGAGTCCCTTGCTCATTGCACCATCAGGATTCAAGCAAGCCGGGCCAACGACGGCTGAAATGAGAGAAACCGGTCCCCGGAAGCTTGTTTCCTTCCCAGTGTAAGAATTGGCTTGGTAGTTTGGTTTGCCCTGTTCCCATCATGCACTGGGACAGGAACAGACTCATTTGCATATAGCCAGGTTCTGAGCTGGGATGGTGCAGTGAGCTAAAAAACGGTGTTGGATCTAGCCCTGATCTCTTGACTGGGTGAGAGTATTCTGCTTAATTCAGAGACTCTGTCCATCACCACCCCTTGTTGTTAACCCTTTCGATGCTCATGACGAGCTCAGCTCGTCATGAGGCACGGTTGAGCTGTGCTCATGACGAGCTGAGCTCGTCATAAAACCATAATAATCAAAAAAGTCAGCGCAGGAGGGGAAAACACCTAGCAGCCAAGGTGTTAAATACTGCTCATGCATGGGCGCACCCTCTCACACAAAACCAAGCACTCTGGCTTCAGGATTGATAAGGCCTGCCATAGGAGTGACTTATAGTTTTATATGTGTCAGTGTTTAAAGGTAGATATAGGTAACCTATATCTTAGTAAGGGGTGCATGCACTACCTTACCCAGGCTGCAGTAGCAGACCTGAGATGCCATTTCGGAAGGCTTCCCAGGGGTGGCATAATACATGCTCAGCCCCTGGTAGGCCTCTGGGGTACCTATGCCCTTATTACCTAAGGTACCATATACTAGGGACTCACAAGGGTAACCCAGTAACCAATCTGGAGTGTACCTAATGTACATGCAATCATTTTAGAGAGGAAGCAGCTAAGCTGAGGTCCTGGTTAGCAGAGCCCCAGCCAGACTAAAGTCGAAAAACAGTGAAACACCAGCAAAAAGTTGGGGTAACCATAGTAAGCAGATCTTACTCTCCTGCAACAATCAGAGGTGCCCTAGATGCTGCTGACACCGCCGCATGAGGCATCAATTCCAGCTTGCACCTATGCAGACATGCTTGGCTCCGTGTCTCCGGATTCAAGCCGGACGTCCAACAGCATCTCCTCAACCTACCCTTCAATGGGGAACACCTATTCAGGCCACAGGTTGATGAGATGCTTGAAAAAATATAAAAGGACACATAGATGCGAAAGCCATGGGTGCCTTCCAGATGCCTATCCCTCATAGGTACTTTCGCAGGACAGCATACTGATGTGGCTCCAAGGTCACCTCTCCCAGATGCCTCCACTTCTCTCCAGCGTCAACAGGCTCAGCAACCCTCCACAAGGGGCTACTTCAGAGGGGCAAACTGGGGTAACTGCTCCAAATGTAGAGGCAAGGCTGGCTCCCTTGCCAAACAGTGAGTTGCCCCACCTTCTCCTGACCACTCAACACCTGTTGGGGGATGACATCAGAGGTTCTTGCCAACCTGGTAACACATCACTCAGACCAGTGGGTGTTAGACATCATTCAACACGGTTACCGCTTGGAGCTCACTTCTACACTTCCAAACATACCACTTCGCAGACACCTTCGCTCCCCAGAACACCAACGCCTGCTTCGGGAAGAGGTTCAAGCACTCCTCAAAGGGGCCATAGGGCCTGTGCCACCACACCTACAGGGCACAGGGATGTATTCCCACTAGGTCCTCATTCCCAAGAAGGATAGATCCCTTGGGCGTGTTCTGGACATCAGGCCCCTCAACGAATACTACCTATCATAACATTTCCTCATGGCCACTTTAAAGGATGTCATTTCCCTACTATAGCAAGGCGACTTAATGGCTGCACTCAACCTCAAAGACGCCTACTTCGTCATCCCGATTCATTTAGCACATAGGCGCTACCTCCAGTTTGTGGTAAGTGGCAAACACTATCAGTGCATGGTACCGCCATTCGTAGTCACTACTGCGCCTTGAGTGTTTACAAATGGCCTTGCAGTAGTAGCTGCACTCCTGCAAAGACAGGACATCCATATATTTCTATACCTGGAAAATTGCCAGATAGATTGTGTTGTAGTCTTCCTTTTACCTGCTGCACTCTCCTTTCAGTGGTTCTCTGCCTACCTGCTCAGCTTGTGATGAGGTCATGTAGAATGTTGGTGTGTGTTTGTTTGAGTGGAGTGTCAGTTGATCTGGATGGCTGAGCAGCCAGGAGGCTGCTCCTGGTGGGGCAATTATTGGGGGAACTTAAGGGACATCTAAAGGATTTACTATCTTCCTGTAACTTAAGAATAAATGTACTTGATGTAACTACAAGACCCTGACTGCGCAACTTTCTTCATTACAATACTGGCGACGAGGATGGGATTATGTTGTTTTACGGAAGACGTCGCAAATCTTCCCGTATTTACAACATTCCTTACTTGAGACAGCTCACCGGAGCATGAGACATTCTTATTTTTGCTGGTCATTTGTAGTTTTTGTCTCTTGTTTTCTGGAGTGGTGTTGGTAAGTATGTGTGGTGTTTCTTTGACTCTGGTGGAGTGTCCCTTATACAGTTGTACGTGTGTGTCATGGGTTTTAAGGTTTTCCTAAATTTAGTTTGTCGTGGGTTTTAGTAATCCTTATTTTGTTGTCCTTGGGTTTAGTTTCCCAAAATCTGTTTGCCTTAGGTCTAAAGAAACCTATCAGATGTTTGCCATGGGCATGGCGATTTGCATAATTTTGTTTTCCTTTGGGTGCAGTTATTCCCAAAATTTTTGTTTGCCTAAGGTCTAAAGAAACCTATAAGATTTTGCCATGGGCATGGCGATTTGCATAATTTTGTTTTCCTTTGGGTGAAGTTATTCCCAGAATTTTTTTGTTTGCCTTGGGTTTTGTTTTTTCCCAGTTACCCATAGTTTTTTTTTATGGGTGTTGGCCCTGTCATGTGGCGTTTCTGGTCATCATGTGTTGTGTTGTTTTTTGGAAACGCAGTTTGTAGTTTTTGATTGTATCTTTTTGACTTGCTTTCCTTGTTTTCCTTATTTTACCAGAGAGTAAGGTGTATTATATGTTTTTGTAGTGCATCCTCTTTTCTGCCATATGTGTGTTTTACCATCTCTATGCATTTTTGAGTAAGGGGGTAGGTTGTGTAGTATGTTTTATTTCATGGCATTATCAAAGGGGTAGGATGAGATGTGTGGTATGTTTTATTTCATGCATTTTTTCCTCACTCTTATTTGTTGTTTAACTACACTACTTCCTTACATTTGTTTGTTATGGTCTTCACAGCAATCGGAGGTGATGTACCCTTTTCTTTTTACTGCATCCTTCTGTGCTCTAACGTGTGTCTAACAGCTTCACACTTTCTGTTTGTTTTTTCATATTATAATGGGGGAGATGTGTTGTAGTCTTCCTTTTACCTGCTGCACTCTCCTTTCAGTGGTTCTCTGCCTACCTGCTCAGCTTGTGATGAGGTCATGTAGAATATTGGTGTGTGTTTGTTTGAGTGGAGTGTCAGTTGATCTGGATGGCTGAGCAGCCAGGAGGCTGCTCCTGGTGGGACAATTATTGGGGCAACTTAAGGGACATCTAAAGGATTTACTATCTTCCTGTAACTTAAGAATACATGTACTTGATGTAACTACAAGACCCTGACTGCGCAACATTCTTCATTACAATAGATTGCAACACAGCAGAGCAGTAATGTTGAGTGCACACACACACACCGCCATAAACCTCTTACACGATCTGGGGTTTACCATCAACACTGGAAAGTCCCACCTCCAATCCTTCAGATCCAACCCTATTTTGGGGCGAAATGCTCAATCAATAAGTGGGCAAGGCCTATCCCAGCCCGCAAGGGTCCAGTCCTTCCATGCTTTGCTCCCTCTTTTTCATCCGGATCAACAGGTCACAGTCCGGATGGTCATGTGCCTCCTTGGCATGAGGGCCTCTTGCACTGCCATAGTTCCCCACTCCAGGTTATACAGGCGCCTACTGCAAGAATGCTTAACTCATCAATGTTCTCAAGTGGTGGGTTCATTGGGACGATCTAGTGTTTATCCACCACCACGCCTATCACTCTCTGCAATGTTGGAACACCAACAATTTGTTGCAAAGGCGGCCTTTTCTTGAACCAAGTCCACAGATTGCCATTACAACAGACACATCTCTCATAGGTTGGGGTGCACATCTACAGAACTTGACCATTCAAGACCAGTGCGAGCGCAGTCACCAGGGTCTCCACATCAACTATCTGAAGCTGTTAGACATGGGCAAGTTAGTCCTCATCTGGACGGACAACATGACAGCCATGTATTACCCACTTAAACTGGGAGGCATCTGCTAGCGGAGTTCCTGCTGGGCGTACACGACTTTGCCGACCTGTTCAGCAGGATGCAGCAACAAATCCACAAACTCCACCTGCGAGCCCTCCACCCATACTACCAGTGATGGGGGCTTCCCGACTTTGACCTCTTCAGCACAGAAAAAAACGCAAAATGCCCAAAATTCACCTCCAGATTTCCACCCCCACAGTCCATGGGCAATGAACTATGGATGACCTGGCCAGGGGTATTTGCCTATGCTTTTCTGCCTCTCTCCCCTCCTTCCATTTGTGGTTCGGAGGCTTCGGTAAACCTCTCTCATCCTACTGACTCGCATCTGGGTTAGCCTGCCATGGTTAACCACTCCCATTGAGATCTCTGTGGCTCTGCACGAGAGGCTCCCCAACAGTCCTGACCATAAGAAGAACCAAGGAGAGATCAGGCATGCTGACCCCAGGAGCCTCAACCTTGCAATCTGGCTCCTAAAGTCTTAGAATTTGGTTATCTCAGTCTACCTTCAGAATGCATGAATAGTCTCAAGCAGGCATGCCTGCTTACTAATTGTGCCTGCTTCTCTGCCAAATGGGAAAAGGGTTGTCTGTTACTGTCTTCCAAAGCACATGGACCCCATAGCAGCTAGCCTCCAGGACTTTGTCTGCTACCTTCTACATTTGCAAACTTGGACTAGCCTTCACCTCCCTGGGCTCCACTTAGCTGATGTGGCGGTTATTCTCCAAAATAGGCAACATGGTTCAGTCCTTAGGATTCCAGTCATCAAAGCTTTTATGGAGGGCCTCTAGAGGGTCATTCCTTCACTGGTCCCCACATCACCGCTGTGGAATCTCAATATCATCCTTAAAAGACACATGGGTCCTCCATTTGAGCCCCTTTATTCATGTCCCCTTTAATTCCCCTCTTGAAAGGTGGCATGTCTGGTGGCTATCACCTCACACAGAAATGTCATTGAGCTACAAGCTTTAACATTTGAAGAACCCTTCTTTCAGGTACATAAAGATAGGAGTGTCCTTTATGCTCACCCTATGTTTCTTCCTATGGTGGTCTCGCACTTCCACCTTAATCAGTCTGTAGAGCTCCCAGTTTTCTTTTCTCAACCATATTCAGTTGCAGAACTGGCCCTTCATACCGTAGATTTTAAGCAAGCCCTTATGTATTATGTGGCTAGGACAAAACCCTTTCGAAAGACTCATCAGCTCTGTTGTTTTTTCTGAACTGCATAAAGGAAAAGTCTTATAGTCAGGCATAGCTAGATAGATAGTTAACCCTTTTTTGAGTCGGATGGCTCCTGGCCGTCCAACGCTACGGGTGGCCTGTGCGTCTGACGTCTGGGAGCCGTCCAAATTTCGCACGCATCCAAAGGGTTAAATGCATTCAAACATGTTATGTAAAAACGAAGTGAGTTTTGCCTATTTCTGCAAGAGTCCACTCTACTAGGAATAAAGGGGCCTCTATGGCTTTCCTGGGAAACATCCCCTTAGCTGGCATTTACAAATAAGCTACTTTGTCTACACCACACACTTTCACTAAACACTATTCTGTAGGTGTTCTAGCATGCCAGCAAGCCAACGTTGGTCAAGCTATACTCCGTACCCGTTTTGAGTCTTCTGCAACACCCACAGGCTAGCCACCACTTGTGGAAGGACTGCTTTACAGTCTATGTACACCATGTGTATCTACAGCCACACATGCCACAAACTGAAAATGTTACTTACCCTCTAAGCATCCGTTTGTGGCATGCAATGAGGTAGATTCACATGCACCCACCCTCCTCCCTGGAGGCCTCTGGCTGTTTCAGGTATAATTTCTTCTTAATGCTCTTTCATGATCATCTCTCTTCTGTATTGCTTTGCTTCATGCGCTTTACCAACAAGAGGTGGAGTCACACTACCTCAGGACTTGAAAAGACTTCTTAAAAATACAACTTGCTCACATCTGAGCCCCACACTAGATGGCAGAAGTATGCACAGTATGCGAATCGACAGCACTACATGACACAAGCAGATGCTCAAGGCAAGTAAAATTTTCTTTCTGGTGGATAATCTTATCTAAACACAGGTTCCTCACCTCCCTCCCATCTCTCCGATCTGTGAAGTAGCCACTTGTTACCATCTTGAATGTACCCAAATTATAGGTTTTCACGCTGGTACCTACAAGTGTCTTGTGCTCCATGCCTGAGGTTATGGAAAATTGCAGGCAAAAAAACTTACGTTGGTGCACAGGGATGGCGCTTATATGCACCTCCACTCTGCCACTTCCTTGACAGAACCAGACCAGCGCAGATATCACAGTGCCACCTAGCGACGTGCTGGAGAAAGGCTGTGAAAACAGGCAGATCTAGACTGAAGCCTGGGGAGGGGTATGCTGCAGATGGGAAGTTTATGGCTAGATAGAGTATCCACCAGAAAGAATGTTACTGAAATGAAGTAACATCTTCATCTTGCATATATAGAACTAACAATACCATTTAACTGTGAGAGTTATGCGAAACAACCAAAATCCATTAGTACGAAAGCAAACTTAACAATACTATCACTAGCAAAAAAAATGAATGTGTCCATCTGTAACAAACTGGTGCTCATGTAAAGCGCCCTGATACCCGATATCTTCGGGTCTAGTTCGCGCTATATAAAATTCTAAAAAAATAAAAATAACTGGAAATAAGATCCATGATCTCCTCTACACCAGTTCCATAAAGCATGCTGGGACATTTAATAGAACTCCAGGGTGGGCTCAAAGTTAGTTGAGACTTATTTGCCCCTGCACATTCAACACACACTACCACTTTTCACTCAACATCTTTGTCTAAACCTGGCCATCAATACAATTTCTTGAACTGCTTTTTTACTCTTAAATATTGCTAGGTGGCCCTCATAATGTAAGTTCACATTTTTCTCCATCATACTGACAAGTGGAATCAGTCTGGCATTTTTAAATAGCATTCCATTTTCTATTGAATGTCCATTACAGATTTCCCAGAATCCTTTCAATGCTGTATTCACCTACTTCTTCATTGTCTAACCATGCATTACATACTTCTAATTTACTTCACCCTCTTTTTAAGCCTCTTTCCATTCTTTGTTCGTAATGGCATTCATATTTTTATCATCCAACCGTGCAGCAAGGTATTGATCCCAATCACTTTTCTGAATCTCTTGGGCGGCAAGGGAAGTCCACTCAAAAAAGCTGCCACTCAGTGTTTGATTCCAGGAACAAATTGAAACCTACAGTCACAATCCATTAATCGCATAGATAACCAAGCAGTCATTGAAGAGTCCTTCCAAGCATAAAACCATAGTCCGTGGTTTGTAATCGCATCAAATTAACACTTCTGTTCCCCACACAAATTGGAAATCATGTTCTAAACCCCAAACCACCGCTGGTGTCTCTTTCGCAATAACTGAGAAGCGTTCCTCTGCTCCGGTTAAAGCTTGTGATGCAAATGATATAATCCCTTCTTACACTGTTTTTTATTTCTTTAGGATGACATATCTCCCATGCCCTTACAACTATCATCCATAATTGTAATATTGTTTGCTGTTGGATCGTAACCCTATAATGGTGCTGCAGAACACGCCTTTCTTGATTTTGGTAAATTCATCCTGACATTCAGCTATTCAGTTAAACTTCACTGTGACCGTGGGGGGAATTCTATTTTTGCACAGAAATTCCTAAAGTTAGTTTAAAAAACGTTGACTAATTCAAGGACAAGGAACAGGCGCCGATCATCTTTGCTTATTTGAGTTAGTGTCTCTTCTGTCACCCTCAACAAGTCTGCTTTAGGTTTAATTCCCTCAACACCTACCTTCATGTTCCAAATAATTGAAACTTTGTACAGCAAACTTGTACTTATATGCTCTTTTATGACACCATGTTTTTCAGGACATTTAAAACCAATACCAAAATGTCGTCCTGAATGGAACATTATGCCCTGGAGGTTATTGAGAAAAGTATGTTATATGCGGAAGCACTACAGCTACCAACGATATTCCGAGTGGCATAGTAATGAATTGAAAACAACCTTGCAGCATTAAAAATGCTGGACCCGATTCACAAAGGTAAACTTAGACTTAAATCTAAGTTTACTACTTTTTTGTATTCACAAAGGTAAGTTACTACTAGTAACTTTAATACTAATAAAGTTACAATTGGTTAAATTACTTGTTAAAATTACTAGTATTAAAGATATGGTACTAACTTATCTTTTTGAAAACCAAAAAGTAGTAAACTTACAAAAGTCTAAATGTATCTTTTTGAATCTTGCGGTCATGATATAACTGTACTTGGTAGTACGCTGAGGAAAGGTCGGTTGAAGAAAACCACTTCATCCCAAGAGCCAAGGCCAGCATTGCATTTTTTTCAGCAGGGGAAAGTTCTCTATGGTAAAATTGTTATTTAGATTTCTAAGGTTAGTGCAAAGCCAAATTTTACAATTGGTCCTTCTAGCTATGATTTTATAGTCTAAATAATACTAGTTACAAACAGCTTGTTTATTTCCCTATCAACATCCGCTCTCACAGTCATGAGTAAGTTCCTCAACTTATGTACCACTATGCCCAAATTGACCCATTAAAACGCCATAGCTGGTCCAGAGAAAGTCTCTTAGACCTGAGACCTCTATTAGCTGACAACCACACGAGGTACAACCCTACGCTAGCCCAGCAATGCTATACTTGCCCTAATTGCCACTTTTCCTTGCACCCTTCGATACATAATACATGCAGGGATACCAGAGAGAGCCGCCATCTCACCCCTCCGCGTGAATTAAAGGCTTGCCTATTCAACTGCCGTTCCCTGCCTAAACATGCTAGTGACATCTGGCTCTCCCTTACAATGAATGCTTGGGACCTGATGTTCCTCACGGAAACTTGGACTAAAGAGTCCTCGCACCCCGACATCGCCCTAGCAGTCCCTCCAAACTACCAATTTGTTGGGCTTAATCGATCTGGTTCAAAGGCAGGGGGAGGAATAGCTATTATTCTTAGATCCCATTGGATAATCTCTTCTAGAAAACTAGACAATCTGGGTCCCATTGAAGCCATGTATTTTTGTATTTCCGAGGCAGCTCTCCTTATCTGTGCAGGGGTACTTATCTACAACCCACCTAGCACTCCCCCATCTATACCACAGAATTACTGTCGAGGCTAGCTGACCTCTCATTAAAACATCTTCACTTTACTGTCCTGGGGGATTTTAACCTACACGTAGATGACAGTAATTGTGCAAAGGCATGTTCCTTGGTAGAAACCATGGAGGGTATTAACCTTCTGCAGAAAGTTGTGGGCCCCACACACTCCGCTGGGCACACGTTAGACCTTATTTTCACAAATTTACCCGGCCTTTCCACCTTGGCCCCTATCTCTGTGACTTGGTCGGACCACTTCACTATCCCTTTTAGTTTAAAACTCGCTACTACTGTGACCCCAGTCTGTAGGTTAGAGAGGACAGGTAGAAAGTGGTTCAAAGTAACGTTGGAGGAGCTTGAGCCTGCTTTAGCCAAGCTCAAATGGCAACCCTCTACGAACCTAAATGAGGACGTTGCCAATCTAAATCAATACCTCACTACGGCCATTGAAAACATTGCCCCCCTTACTACCCTTTCTTCAGCCAGAACCAAGCCTTCTGCTCCCTGGTTCTCCCAGCTGCTGCGGGAAGAAAAAAGTAAATGTAAAAAGCTTGAACGCCTCTGGCGTCGTACCTATGACCCAGCCGCCAAAATAACGCACATAGGGGCACTAAAAAACTTCAACAAACTCAAACAAACTGCCATGAGGGAATACTTTGCCAGTAAAATAAAATCCGCAGATAATTGTGCCAAGGCACTCTTTCAAGTAGTGAAAGATTTCACCAACCCTGCTGCCCTTCTGCATAAGACAGAGCCCTGTCAAGAACTCTGTGATAAATTATCCAATTTCTTTCGTGAGAAAATTACTCTCATGTATGCCTCTTTTAATACAGCGCATAACCCTGATACAGAAGACACTCCCCCCACCGATCTCATGCCCAAGGACATGAGGATCAGGACGTTCAAACCCATCACCTTAGATACTGCACTGAATAAACTTCAACTATGTAAATCAGGCTCGCCCTTAGATCCGATGCCTGCTCAAGTTTTCTCCACAGTTGCTCCGGCGATTGTGCAACCTCTCCTATCGATATGGAACTCCTCTCTCGTATCAGGTCAGTTTCCGGAGACTTGGAAGCAGGCAATTCTCATCCCCCTTTTAAAAAAACCAGAGGCAGACCCTGCTGTTCTCAGTAACTACCGCTCGATATCCCTGCTACCAAAACCTGCCAAAATCCTGGAAAAAATAGTGCAGGAACAACTATCGGACTATATTGAAAGCAATGATCTGTTACAAGACTCGCAATCCGCTTTTAGGACCGGTTATAGCACGGAGACAGCACTTCTAGAGGTGGCGGAGACCGTGCGGGAGACTGTGGACCAGGGAGAGGTTGCCATGCTTGTGCTCCTCGACTTGTCTGCAGCCTTCGATACGGTCTCCCATGCCATCCTCCTGAATAGCCTCCTTGAGATGGGGATCTGCGGCACCCCTCTAGCCTGGATTACTTCCTTTCTTACAGACCACACACAACCAGTCTGGTGCCGCCCTTTCTGGTCCAAAGACAGGAAACCTCTTGGCTGCGGGGTGCCCCGAGGATCTGCCCTTAGCCCCCTGTTTTTTAACATTTACGTTGCACCCCTAGCAAAGGTAATTGAGTCTCTGGGGGTAAGAGTGATATCGTATGCTGACGATACTCAGCTTATTTTTTCCCTTAAAGATCACTCGCCCTCAGGTTTTGACAATTTTAGAACCTGTCTTTCCAATATCGTGGCTTGGATGACCTTAAACACGTTAAACCTCAACACGGACAAGACTGAGGTGCTATTTTTTAATCAAACGATTCCCTTGCCCCCCGCCATTTGGTGGCCTGTGCAACTCAACCCACCACCTTCCCCGGTAAGGGTGGCCCGCAATCTAGGAGTTCAATTCGATAATGACTTATCTTTCAAAACCCAGATTCAGAAAGTCACATCGGCATGCTTTGGGACTCTTCATATGCTAAGAAAAATCTCTCCCTTTCTCCCTAAGGAAGCATTGAAGACAGTGACACATGCCCTAATCATGTTGCACTTAGATTACGCGAACAGTCTATATGTGGGACTACCTGCCTACCTTCTTCACAGACTGCAGATAGTGCAGAACGCCGCTGACAGGCTAATCTGGAAAGTCCCCTATCGACACTCGATCTCCCCCCACTTGAAGAAATTGCATTGGTTACCGATCACTGCTCGCATTAAATTTAAGGCCCTGGTACTAGCTTTTAGGGCTCTTAACGGAAAAGGCCCAAAATACCTGAGACACAGACTAAAACCAGTCCACTCCTCTCTTAATCTTAGGTCGAACCACCTTCACCTTCTGTCAACCCCCCGATTTCGTTTCGCGAGAAAGGGAGTCAGAGCCTTCGCAGTGGCAGTATCAAAACTGTGGAACTCTCTGCCCATCAGCCTTAGGCTTATTGACACTGAATCTCAGTTCAGGGGCAAATTGAAAACCTTCCTATTTTCAGGCTACTAATTCCTGCCCCCTTGTCCTGCATTCCTCAGCGCCGGGACACCCCCGTTGGGGGTAGCTGTGCGCTTAATAAATGTCTATAATAATAATAATAATAATAATTGGAGTGGCACCTTCCTTTAAAATTAGCGAATGAGAAAACTGCCTTTATTTTCTTGGAAAATACTTTTGGACATTCTTTCAGCAATTTATGTCCAGTGCCCACACTCTTCACTCACTTACAGTACCTGTTCTGAACTAATGGGATTCAGAATATCTAAGGCATGTTGAGCAATTCACCCAAGGACCGATTATCTTTCCTCTTCTATGTATGATTTTCAAGTTGCCTTCCTATCTGTAAAGTTAAAGATGCCTGTCCTGGACCCAAGCATTGACATAGACTCACCCTTTAAATCTGTCCATGTTAATATCTGAAAATTAGAGCCCTTGCCATAAAACCGCAACAGATTTCCCCCTGCATATTTGTGTCAGTAATCGTATAGGGTGAGCCTGAATTTGCTTCGATCAACAGAGTCACTCTTCCCAGTATAACCGCAGAAAGAGGTGTACTTTTCAACTTTTGGTTCAGCATGTACATGCATTCAACTTTTTATGCTCACTAAGGGCTTAATCTTTTGTTCCTTTTCTATCTTCATCATCTGAACTATCATTATCTGACTCTTCCCTCACTTTGCTTCCACTTACTCAATTCACCCTTCTTCTGTTTGTCTTCCGACAAACTAATACAAAATTACCTCTGATAGCACAACGTCATATTTTTGGTTAATGCACATGTCGTGGTTTACTGAGTGCTAGAAGTTCCAGGCTCCCACCACACCTTTAATACCTGCTTTGTGAATCCTTTCTTTTTTGTACATCTCTCACTTGACCATCCTTGGATCTTTCTTGCCCACTGCTTCTTGAGACATTCTGTTTGCTGCTCCCCTTAATCTTCTTCGGTTCTATTACAAGCATTGAAAAGTTTTTTAAACTTTTTATAATAGTTTAGTAAAAATATTTTATGTTAAATATTTATATAAATTAGTTCTAAATACTTATATGAATGTAGAGCAAAATGAAAAGATTCTACAGCCTTATTTATGTTTTAATTAAATATTTAATCAGTTTAAACATAATAAATGAGCTAAACTATTTCTGAAGTGTAATTAAATATATTCCCACCTAAAGTTAAAAAAAATTTTATTGTTAATAAATGTTAAAAGTGATGTACAGAAATAATTAAAAGTATTTAATTATATTTTATTCAAAATGAATGTTATATTAATTTATAAGGTCCAAAATGTTTGATTTTTTTTAATTGAATTTTACAAATAACGGACTGTAGGCTGGACAGGGGGATTGGGAACGCTTGCGGTGGTAACAAACTCTGGCTCAACAGACACTAGACCCGTATATCTTTTTAAACTAGGTTTTATTTTCAAGGTGCGTCTTGTGCGGAATGTTAGTCTCTCCCTTGCAAACTCTATTTTATCCGTGGTGGTGGTCTTCGGGGCACGCAGGGCAGTTGATAGGAAAAGTCCCGCTATTCAGAGTTGGACGTCGGGGAAGTGATGTCGTCTTGTAAAGCCGGTTGTCGTCACTCCAGTAAGGTCCCAGACTATGGCGTTGCTCTCCCGTTATATCCACATGTAAGAAAGGAAATGGACAGAGGGACGCCGTTAGTCTTTTTATCTGACAAGGTTCTGCACCCAAGGGAACCCGTGATAGTGAGGGACACCGGTGTATAGTACAAACACGCTAGTGACTCTGTGCTGTAACGGGAGGGGGGAACGAGTGAGAAGCGGGGTAGGTGTGGTTCAGGTAGGTAACGTTTTTTTTTTAAAGGGAACGGGAAACACAGAGGGAAGTTACATACAGGGGTTTTTAACGCTATTCACACGGGGAACTCTTTCTCCCCACCCAAGCCGCCCAACGCCGCCGTACCTGGCTGAGCCACACTCCTCCCTCGGGAGCGTGGCACGGCGGAACACAGGGTCGTTGGCCTCCTGGCTCTCCTTCTTCTTTTCGCCTTCCGTCTTCTCCTTCGTCTTCTTCCTCCGCTCGGTTCTCCTCGCGTCCTCCGTCCCTCGGTGCGCTGGTGACGTCACACGCCGCGTACAGGGCTTCCCCCGTTTTCACCCATCCAGGATCGTCGGCGTCAGAGGTAGGCGTGTCCTCCGGGAAGTCCTCATACGCCCACTTAAAGGGAACTGTGTACGACTCCTCGGGTGGTTCCGCGTCCCAGGCCCCCCTCGTAGTTGTAGTCTGTGAAGCAGAAGGGGTACAATCAGGAATCCACCACTCCTCTTGGTAGCCCAACCCGACCCCGTTACACGGACAAAATAAAGAAACACAATGGTCATAGCGTTACAGTGTAGTAATACAGAGAGATGCACGTAATACCATCCTACATAGCAGCGTAACTTGTACAGATATAGCAAGAAATTCAAGGTCCCGTACATTACCAGAGATGAATGCATTCGTAGATCTTCCTTACAAAAGAACCAGTTGTTGAGTGCAATAGTCCTGAATCAGGGGAGGTAACACATAAAGCAAATACACCTTTACAAATTTGCAGGCCCAGAGAGGTTAGTCAGGTCTTGAGAGGGAGGGTCACTACCATCCTGCGCTGGCAAGAGATAGGTTTGGAGCGGTTGCCAGATGTCTACATACCGAGAAGCCGGCGGCTGCAGCTGTGCATATGTGTCACTGGTAGTGTTACAAAACGTCATGCTATGAAGCCATGCAGCAAGTGTGGGGGGCCGTAAGCAGAACCATTTGATAGCAATTTCACACTTAGCGAGCAGTAGCTCTATGGCAACAAAGCGGCGTTTAGATTTAGGGAGATCATGAACATATCCCAATAGTGCTAATAGAGGCGATGGCGCAATCTCAACCTCCATTATCTGGGATACTTCCCTAAAAATTGATCTCCAATTATCTTCAATTCTAGGGCAGGTCCACATCATGTGCGCAAAATCGGCCCCCGGGGAGCGACACCATAGGCCCGCTTGCGGACGAGTGGGATTCATACGATGCAACTTACTAGGGGTCATATACGCCCTCCATAGAAATTTGAAATGCAGCAGTTTATACCTGTGATTGGGAGACACCCGGCGTACCTGAACACAACAATGCCCCCCCTACACATCAGTGTAGGGTTACCCAAGATCGTGCTCTCACGCTGCCTGCACTTTCGCATTGTGGCATGGGAGCAGTGTCACTGCTGCCTTGTACATCCGGGCCACTAAGTGGCTCCCATCACCCCCCTTAATAACCCCAGTTAAAATAGCAAAGTCTGGGGGCTCCAATGGATAACTAGCCATACACGCGCACAGTGCCCTCTGCACTCTCATTAACACAAAGTGGTCCATTGTAGTGGCGGAGCAGAGGCTGGGGTCGTCAGTGCGGGAAAAATTTGCCCAACCAGAAACAGGTTGCCAAACGTGGTCATCTGTTACTTGGACAACCTACGCTTGACCAGGGTCTCATGCAGGATGGGAATCCAGCTATTCCCTGCCAGTGGTAGCACTGGAGAGTATGACACAGGAGCCCTCAGTCAGACGCTGCAGCTTATGCCAAGTCCAGCTAGTCGTGGACACCGTCTGGGTATCCTGTGGGTCCCCAGGAAATTCCCGCGGCAACAGGGTGTGAAGCGCCAGCAGGAAGGACCAGATCAGCTTCAGGACAATGGTATGGTATCTGAAGATCTGTGCAGTACCCCTGTCGTGCAAAGCTCGCCTGTGCCACCAAATAGTAAAGCTGTAGGTTAGGCTCGCCAAACTCACCCCTCTCATATGGGAGTGTTAAGGTATCACAGCCAATGCGGGCATGCTTACCCCCCCCACACCAGTCATAGTAACAATGTTTTTAAATTAGTGAAGAGCGAGATGGAGATATTTAAAAAGAAATACAGAAATTGTGGTAGTACCACCATCTTAATTATAGCTACCCTTCCCCAATGACAGGGGTAGTTGCAACCAACGTTAAATATTGCTTTCCAGTTTTTCTACAGCTGGGTCATAGTTCAGCCGAAGAATGCGGTCCTTGTCCCTATGGATGTGAACCCATAGATATTTCACAGTCATCACACCAGGTCAGAGGGAAGTTCCAAAAAGTTTAAAATATTTTGTGGTAAAATATTTGTTTTAGATATTTTTAACATGACATTTTATTTGTTTATATTGTCAACTATTCTAAAAGGTTGTATTTATCTTTGTCTATCGGCTTTTATTTTAAGGCTGAATCAGCATTTGCTTCTATGGTTCTATGGGAGGGTGTTGCAGTACCAGTGGTTGGCAATGTGTGGTGCTGGACTCACTCCAGTTCTGAGCTGGAGTAATTGACTACTGTTTTGGGTCCATTTTTGGCTGGAGTAACTTTAGAATTGCAGTTTCTAAATGTCAGTGGGCTCATACATGCCAGCCACTTGATTCAGACGTGAGACTACCGATTTCAAGGCTAGTCTCCAGCATGCCGATTTTTTCAGGTAAAAACCTAATTCCTCAACTAGTTTCTGCTGACAGGGACTGGTCTTGTGTGACTCAGAGTATGCACTGCCAGTAACCTTCTCCTTCAGGCCAGTGCTTTTTTGTCATGCTCTCTCTGCCTGCTATAATGCCTTCTCCATGCTCCTCACAGGTTAGTAAAAAAAAGAACGTATATTTGCATTTCTGATATCCCATCCTGCAGCAACACAATTGCAAATCCCATATATGAAAATAGACCCGAGTCAGGCCTCAATAGAAGTCAATGCGAGAAATACATTCTCCTGTTTGTTTTTGTTTTTTTAATCTCCCACTTTCCTCTTCTATAATGTTGGCATGTATGTGGGGTTACTTTTGTGGGTGGGTGCATGTCCTTCCCTAGACTCCGCCCTAACTGTCCCTAAACACCTCCTTACTCCTCCCTAAATCCCTTCAGTTAATATTAAGTGTGTCTCTTTTTCCAGCCACTACCCCGGTCTCTCCACATTTGCTACTATTGGGCCGATTACTATACAGCCCATAAAGGCTCCGACCCTCTGTCGGAGCCATTAGGGCCACATCATAATGCACCAGTTGGATTCCTTTCCAACCACCTCATTTTGATGGAGGCGGTCAGAAAGTAATCCGATCGGTCACTCCGGCTGGCTTCTGATCAGTTCAGAGAGCCTGCCCGCCAGTCGGAATGCAGCCTGTAATCTCAATGGCGGCTCTTTCCTACCTTCAAATTAACAATGCTTTATCTAATGCAGACAGCATACATATATTTTCCTCCTGTGCAAACTTATCCTCTTTAAAATTGAACATTGAACGGTTTTTAACTGATGTTCTAAAAACAGAAATAACCCTTTCTAATGAAATGATTTTGCTTGGGGCGACTAGTCTCGCAGAACTATCTCCTGGATACGAATTAATATTTATCGCAATGGCGGTCTTAAGAATCTGTATCGCCACCGCCTGGCTAGACCCTAACCCACCATCTTTTCAACAGTGGTTTTCTAGATTGTTAGCTATATTTAACTTAGAAATGGCTATATATAAAAGAAAAGGCAGAAGACGGAGGGTCCGGGGATTAAAAATCTGGAATCCCTTAATTGAGTGGTCTCAATCCCAAGGCAATTCTCTGTAACATAAGGCCATAACCAGCGTGATCTAAGAACTGCCAAAATGTAATTTGTTATGGCTGTAATTTTTTTTTTTTTTTTTAATTAATAACTATTTAGATGCTGTTTGTATCTACCCAAACAGACTGGAAATGTTTTGGCTGGTTGATTAACCTATTTACCTATTTAGCTACTAATGTATGATTTATGAACTCACCTAAAATTCATAATTTCTCTGTGTTTATATTTGAAATATTATTGTTGAACTTGTCTGACTTGGGGGGGGGGGGGGGGGGTTGTAAATTTGGGAAAAAACCTAATAAAGATATTTAAAAAACAAAAACAAATTAACAATGCACTGTTTTCGACATGATTTCCATGCTGGTCTGTCCAACATGGAAACCATGTCGGAAAGCATGTTTGTGGGGCCCCAGCAGGGCCCCCTTTGGTGCACGGCCTCCGATTGGAGGCCTATGGCAACCTATGGTGCCCCCCTGTTGATCCCTGCACCTTGTGGCAGGCACTTTGGAGGTGCCTGCCACGGGGTGCAGGGATGAACCTCACCTCCCATTTCACTATGGGAGCATGCATTATGGTCGGTTTACGGCTGTAATACATGCTTCCATAGTGAAATATAGGAATGCGACCGAACAGTGTTTGGTTGCATCCTAATGGGGCAGTCGGGACCGACGACCGTGTGTCGGTCCTGAGTCGGTGTCGGGCGGAAGTGATTCCACCTGACATCGTAAGGAGCCCCCAAGTAGTAATCTTACATATGTGAGGATCTCCCAATAGAACAGATAGGAGTGGTGGAAGCTGGGATTTGCATTCTTAGGTTTGTGAGTAGCATTTTGTAATACTTTAGCAGTACTGTTGTAGTCCTGCTAAATGTACTACAAAAGGCGGTTTGTGAATATACGCCAAGTCTTTACTTTCACACTCACTTTCTGGTATTACTGCTTTGGCTTGGTTTACATACATTTCTGCCATAGAGAAATCACCAATAACCTCTTTTAATGTGGAATCACCATGCTCCTGGAGTCTTTCATGAACATTTTCATTATTCGTATGCATAATAATTTGATCACAAATTGATTTGTTTGTGGGTCCCAGTGTCAGTCACACATCTACAATTCCTACCGACTTACTATAAGGCAGACACATACTCAGAAATGGTCTCGTTCTCCCTCGTATGTTTGTGGATGAAACGGTATCTGTCTATTGCAACACACTCCCTGGGTTCATAATAATCATCCAAATCTGATAAACCATTGATGGGCAGTCTCTGCTCCTATTTCTATATATTTCGTTTTACATTTGATTGTACTTATGTAAGCTCCCTAAGCCCAGTGAAACTATTAAAATGTTTGTTTCTCTCTGGAGTAATTTCCATGTCTTCTATTGTCTTTAAGTAGTTTATGAACTATTCTTGCCGTTATTGCCATTTAGAGGGTGGTTCTCCAGGAATATCTAAAAAAGGTTGTGGAGGAGTCAAACTGTAGGTTTGTGCAGCAAACATTTCCAAAAGGAAAGAGGGGCCTCGGTACCATTGTTTCCACAAATAACTCCGACCAGTGTAATTGTAATATAATAAATAAGGGTTGAGCTTGAGTGCAAAGAGGTTATTCGCCCTTTACTATTACAGGTGTACTATTGCATTAAGCCTGCATTCTACTGATTACGTATGTCTACAGAAAACTGCCAAAACCCTTCTGTATTTGTTTTCCCCAAGTAGTTTCTGACACAGTGTCTTATGCCGATGAGGGTGTAGAGTAGGCAAGACACGTCAAGCTCGAACCAGATGCAGGCCTCTGGCTCAACCTTAGGTCCCCTTGGAACCTCAAGCCCAAAATTAGCCGAGCTTTCATGTGGCTTCTGCATGCCTTCCTATCCCTACCCTTGTGCACAAAGTTCAAAACAAAGCATTAACATCTGAGGTAAAAAGGAGCGACAGATAAATACCCATTTTCTGGCTGATATGTACAAAGTGAAACCAGAAAGCCTGGGATTAATCCCGGCTTTCCCTCTTAATCGATCTTAGACAAATATTTTCTTTCACCAGCCCCACTTTTTTCTTCATTACCTGTTAATGAACCTATAATGTGAATGATCAATGTCATAGCTGCAGCATGTTAACGATGTGTTTTTTTGATGTAGAAGAGACTTAACGTAGAAGCACATGCACTACATAAAAATTAAACACCGTTCTGGAACTAGTGTTTTTTCCCTTTATTTGCAAAGAATAAAGGCTCACAAGGAGCAATAGTAAAGATGAAAAGCTCAGTCACAGCATCAAATGATCATACTGTGGCGCAACATTAGAGCAGTAAAAACATTTTAATTCCATATAAGAAAACTAAGCATGCAACATCCACAGCTAAACGAAAGCAACTACTTAATTCACATATCAATGATGCACTAACAATCAGGTACTACATGTCAGGTTTTTTGTTATTTTTGTAAACACATGGAAAAGAAATGAGCATTACAAAACATTAATCAATTAATATAAAATAAAATCATTAATCTTTTCCGGCACTTTCACAATCCTTATTGAACTTTTTCAATTTAAACCTTGTTTCACACTGTGTCAAACGCATTAACACAGTGGTCCATGATATCACTTTGCACAATCTCAACGATATTTGTATCACAAAGTGGAAACTGAACAGAATAAGAATTTCTTTCAATTAAAAATGAATTATTTGCCTAAATTCAAATCAGTAAAATCTTCCACATCTGAGATATCCGCAAGTTTTTTATGTTTACCAAAATCTTATTGTCCTAGTTTGAGGACCACAGAACTCTTGTTCCACCACTCCACAACTTAGCGCTATCTGTGACTTTAAGAACTTGTACAGGATCAGTAAACTTGGATTACCAATAGACACAATATTTGGTTTATAGTTACACATGCAATCTCCTGTAACTAGATTTTTGGTTCTTGTTCTATTTACAATGTCATTATATGTTTATTGGTAGCTTCCTTGGAATGCAATCTCCTCTCAGTTTCACCAATATTTTCAATTCACAGTCTCCACTGGTGAAAACTTAGATAAACCTGAGGGCAGTAAAGTATAAGCTTCTCTTCCTCTCATCAATTGGAGAAAAGCTTGTTGCCGAATGTAGAGTGTTATGATAACTCCAAAGGCTTTCTTTTAAGAATTCCTGAACATCTTTGCTATTAGCCAGGGCAGAGTGGAGACTCTCAAGAAAATGTTGGTGCGTTGAACTTGGTCATTAGCTTTGGGACAATACAAAGGAATTCCATCTGTTTTAATGCCAGAATATTTGAGAAAATGCAACATGTTGTTGGAGAAAAAATTGCACTCCCTTGGCCGATAAATGCACTTTAGGAAACCCTTCCACCTGGAAAATCTTAACAAGAAAAGAAATTACTTCTGTTGTTGGATTACTGACAAAAGTATAGTAAATCCACTTAGATAAATTATCAGTAAGTACAATCAAAACCTTTTGTTCATCCTAACACATTATAGGAACTTGTGAAAATCAATAAAAACTTGCTGTCATGGTCTGTTACGTATTGTATAAATCGTATGGATAATATACGTCTATCATGTTTTCATCAGAACATAATAAATTACATTTTTCAGAGATAATTCATTTACTTCCTAATCCAATGAAAAAAACTGATTATAGATAAACATTGCATCATATTATTTCATCAACATATAGAAACTCCAGCAAATGGTTCCACATTAAAAACAAATTCACAGGTAAAAATAACCAAACTGTTACAATCAACCAGTTCATTAGCAGTTCCATTCCAAATTAGAAAAATAGCATCAATATATTTTTCAATTAGCAATTTTATTATTTGTGCAGTACAAGTCATCGTTCCAAGCATACTTTTTTTTGTTGTAAAGAAACCCATGATGGGATTACGATATACGATGGGGCATAAGGCAACCCCATTGCCATACCACTCTTAAGGAGAGACAGTCCTGAAAACATTGTTCAGCACAAACTGTCTGCATTTGAGTATCTTTCCAAAAACTCGCCGATCTAGTGAATTAACAGCTCATCAAAGAGTCATACAGCACGAGAATGGGGCACTGGTGCCGGTGCAATAAAACATCCCAACTATCTAAAAATTAATATTTTGTAGTTCCGCAAATCGTGTCACAACACTACCTCAAATTCAACTAAAATAGTTAATTTGACCAGTGTTGAATTGTCTTCCGCTTACTATAAAGTTGTGTCTGCTGAAGGCTTGTTACTACTTTGTGGGCCTGTGAAAATTAAAAAATTGTAGAAACTAGTTGCCAAATTTAGAAACACAGGTAGTACATAAAAAAGAAACTCTGTAACAGGACAAGTGTATTTTCCTTTCATGTATTCACAAAGATTTAAGGCCCACAAGGAGCAACAGTAAAGACGAAAAGCTTAGTCTTCTCAGCTGTCACCGCATCAAATAATTGTTCGATGGCACAACATTAGATGTGTAAAACATTACAATTCCATATAAGATTCCTAAGCATGCAACACCCTCAATTAAATGAAAGCAACGAAGACATTCACATTTCATTAATGTATTAACAATCAGGTACTACACTTTACCATGCTTCACTTGATGTGGCATGATTTACATGGCAAACATTTCCAGGGCTTGGCTCGTGCCAGGGCTCTTAGAGCCAAGACAGACCTTGACTTGGCTTTCAATGTTCATTCATTCGCTCGCCCACCAACACAACTATATGACACAGAAATCAAAGTTTGCCCCCTCTGGTACGTACAGTGCGCATCAAGTTTCAAGAGCACGGTAAAGGAGAATGCTAGTGGCAACCAGCAGCACACCGCTCATTTTCTTGCAGCCATTAGAGATGCATGTTTGTAATTGTACATAACCGCATGGCGAGCAGAAACAGAGCCTCCGTGACGTAAAGTAACTGTTCTCAAGCAGGTACAGGCTCCTTCCATGTACTGTGTAAGTCACGATTCCGGAGGGGCAAATTCAGTCTGTGAAGACCGAACAATAGTTAAATTCTGGGTTCAGTAAGTAGTAATCAGGGTTTCTTGAACTTGTGTCTCCAAGTTGTAAAGTACACACGGATAAGATAAGTACTTATGAAATAATTTACTTCAGGCCTGGTCCACACCTCCTTGCAATCCAGCCGCTACCAGGAAAATGCATTCTACTACAATGATATTCTACTCCGAACACAGGTATTGAATACTTGCATAATACGGTTCTAAAGTGCCCCGCACAACAGTAAGTAGTGCCAGCTGCTAATGCTTTAAGTCCGATAAAAGGGGGTTAGGGGTTGGGATCTTTGAGAGCGGTTTGGCCACATAAGCTTCACTAGGAACCCTATACTAAAGGTGTGGCCTATGTAAGTAAAACATATAAAATAAAATGGTGTGCTTCACACAGCGTTCTACCTCACCTGTGATTTGGTGTCTCCCAGTGAGTTTTCGCTTACTATATCCAGACATATAACAAAATACACTGAAAACAAGCTAGACCTGATGGCTTTACCAGTACTTGTTAGCAGTGTTAAATACATGAGTAAGAATAATGTTGTTTTGACTAATTAGAATTGAAAAGGTTTATATTTTGAAAATATGAGGCTGTGAATTGGATATTAATAAGGTCTGTGGAAGTGGCCTTTGGAGTACCTCAGTCACCCCGTTCTCCCTTTCACACCCCTTTCTTTGCAATTTCACTCTGTTAGATGCGTCTGTCCTTTTCATCACATCTTCATGAAATCCCTTATACGCATATCTTGTGTGTCATCTTTTCCTCCTCAGCGCCATCTTTGAACTCTTTTCTTGCTGTACTTCCTTTCATCTCCTCTACATCACCATTCACCTGTGAATTAAATGATAAAAAAATAAGTGCCGATACTCATCAAAAGGAGCTATAGAAGTATGGCAAATGGGTGGGGCTAAAGGCAAGACATGATGATACATAATGACTCTATACCCTTAGCAACACATACCAAAACACATCAGAAATGCGTTTAAGTAAACAAAACAGGTTAGTTCATTACATAAAATGAAAGACGAACACAATATGTTAACATTTCCTTATTTTATAATATTTGCAGCTTCTTAATGCCATACTGTAATTTGTTGTTGTTTGGCACAATATTATATATTTTCAAGCACGCAGCCACTCAGAAACAAATAAGCAGACCTGGCACACAGCATTCCACACATTTCCTTTAAAATACCTCATGAGAGTGTCCTGAGTCTCTCCCTCTTTCTCTTACACAAAAACAGGCACACACAAGACACGAACATAAGCATTCACTCACACAAAAGTCGCAGGTGGGATTAAAACTTCTTCCCTCCCATGGCTTTCTTAAATGCTGCTGTCCGCCAGCTGCCGCGATTCCTGTTTTGGCACAAATGCACACAATAGTGTGAATTTAATCGACAGCACATGGCCTAAATGGACTCTCCACTGCCAAACACAGTGTGATTGTGAACACTTGGACATTATGCAAATGAGTCCATGCTGAATAGTGGAAATGGGCTTAGCTCAGAGCGACAGACTAGGATATCCCCATTGAGATACATGTAGTAATTTTAAAAATCTGGCATGGATCTGGCTCTCCAGGACCGGTTTGGAGACCCCTGGACTAGACTGTCAGAGATTGGTTCCAACCCTATCAGTCTAGTGCTCACCAGCGCTAGCAAACAATAGGCCTACTGTTCATGAGTACCGGTGCTCTCCTTGGCAGTAGAGTAGTGCTGGTACTCGGAGTGATAAAAATAAGAATTGCCAGTACTCCGTATCTGTGACTACCGGCCCATTTAAAGCACTGGCATTCATTCACCCATACGCTGCATTTTTTTCCCTTTGGTGCGCATCATGTTTCAGCAGCTGTGCATCTCCTCCACACTGTTCCTCACAGAATCTCAGATAAGTGTGAATCTCAGTGGTCTATGCACTCTGCAGAGAGGCCAAATATTGGATGTGCATGTAGTCTGAACACCTTTATAACACACTGACGGCACAGTGCGAAAAAAGCACTGCCTTCATCCTCCACTCCAGGCCTGTCAGCAGTGCACCATTGTAAACACAACTCGCAACCTGAACTGTACAAGCGATATATGTTGCTTAAAAAAATTACAGAAACACAACATCCAGAAAAATCGAATACTCTCACTGCAACCAAAATGAAGTAAAACACGTGAAATGGAAACTGCATTGCTTGAGCTGATTACCTTAGAGATTTTATAGTCATTGTAAAGAAATTGAGCAGTCTTTTGCCCATAAAGTTAAGGGCATGAACATGGGGTCTATAGTTCAAAGCTAGTTTTTAATTATTGTCAGGTGATGTCTCGAATACACTTGTGCCACTGTGGCAGTGATTCACGTGTCTAGCATGGCTCTGAATGTCCACTGCAGAGTTTAGCATGGAGGTTAGGTTAGTGCCCCTTAACGCGTAAGGATGAGCGACTTTGTGCCAGCCCTTTTATTTTTAGGTCTCGCGTGGCGTTGCAGCCCTCCGAGAGAGATTTCGGGAGAGTGGACTTTGAGAAGAGGGCTTGAAGCCCCACCCCTCATTTCCATTGGCTGGCATCACCGTTTATGCTAAATGGTGGCCTGCCATTGGAAATGAGCTTTCTGGGTTTCCTCCCTTTGGCTTTTTGTTCCCTCCCACCCGGAAGGGATTGCCTGCTTCACAGCTGTCGTGAAGCAGTTTCTTGTGGAGAAGTGTGGCTCACTGGTTAGAGCGGCAGACTCTGAAGCAGAGATCAGGCCCGGGACCAGGGTTCAAGTTCCGACGCGGCAGGGTCTTGGGCTCAATGTCCGTGGACTCGATAATTCTCTCCTCGGTGCCTACTCTAATCATGGGTCCCACGCTGCAACTCTGGGCAATAGCTTGCTTAATCTCCACAATGGCCCCAACAACACTGGGATGCCTGGCTTCACCTTGGGGGTGCCCAGGAGGGGCATCTCACAGGGAGAGCCAGGAAGGGTTCCACAACTTTATACAGCGCCGGGACGCCCCGTTGCTGGGGCAGCTGTGCGCTTTACAAGTATACTACATTTACATTTACATTTATCGCAAGGAGGTGTGTTGTATAAACAAGCCATGCGATCCAGTCTGGATAGGCCGTCTCAAAAGGAGACAGGGCGCCACGTGTTTATTTTTGCATCGCGATTACACTTTAAAGTGAAACCGCAATGCAAAAGTAAACAGCGGCTGCCTGGTGAGTGCTTGTTATGAAATGCTGCCATGAGATTGTGGCATCACCAGAGTGTCTCGAGCTGTTAGTGGGGGCGCCGTGGCATGACCAGCCCTTGAGCAGTACGGCCTGCTCTGCAGCGCTCGGAACAACATGCGGGACTGGGACGTCCTCCTACAGCCAGGACAACTTAGCTTCAAAAACTCAGCCCCAGACTGCAGCAAGCCACTGCTCTGCATGAAGTTCTTTTCTGAATGCCGCCCTCACTTCACCACCAAGACGAACCTACAAGGAGAGCAGTGATGGAGACATAGCCCCCACCCCCCGGAATAGCTTTGAGGATAAACACAACCCTGTGTGCCTACTAGATTCAACACGCTAAGCTGTTTGAAAACAGCCTACTGGTTCTCACAATCAGTGGAAAAGCAAATCAGATCAGGGACCGTAAGAGGGATGTTCCTTTTTGGTGTTTGCCTGGAACTCGCCTAAAGGTAATTTCATTGTAGATGTGCCGGTGGTAGGAATTGATCCCATTCGGTCTTCGCTTGTTATGAAATGCTGCTGTGAAAGGGCCACGGTCTTTGAGCACCGTTCTTGCCCGTTAAAGCACAACCCATACCTTGAGGACGCCCATGAAGGGAAGAGTGCTTTATAAGCAGGGTCCTACCGCCGGTGTGTGCCCGTGGAACTGAGCGACAGAACACTCCAGGGGGGTATTTCAAACCTTTCTCCTACAGAAACTAATTTAATACTGTTTTGTCTCTCGTCTTTGCTGCTTTTTTGGGGAAAATGTTGCTTCTAATCTTGTTGATGTATTGTGTGAGTTACATTAGTTCGTTGTAAATATTCTTTTGAGATATTTTTAATTTTAGTTCGTAAATTATAAAGTCTTCCTTTTTTTGAGTTTCGTATAGCTCGTACATGAGCAGCAGTTGCATTACAGACGGGACAGATTCATTTTGTTAGGCATGGGACGGGGTGGGGGTATTAAGTGATTTGCCCAGAATCACAGGAGACTGTGGGGATCCGCGTAGATACACTTCCAACTGAAAAGTATCCGCATATACTACTGCAGAGGCAGCAAAAATCAACCGCAGTAGCGTCAAGCAATTGCATTCTAAAGGGCATAAGATTGATTCCGAGCTCACATTGGGATAACAATATTAAAATCAAACTTATGAAGGGGAAAGCAACTAGACAATGCATGGAGACAGTAGCGACTCTGGGCACCACCACAGAAGATTGGGCCTGGATCTCAATGGCTCTGCACACTAAAGGGAGGACAAATCCCTAGCACACAAGCAGTTAAAACAAGAACAACCCTCAGACTTATAAGCTGGCCTCCAATCAACTTTAGCCAATAAGGAGGCCTTAATCCTTCTCAAAACAGGAGACATCTCATGTTTACAGGAAACATGGATGACATCCCCAACCCCCATCAAAGGCTACCAGGCAATTCACACCTTGGCAAGTAAGAGAAACTTATTTGGAAGACCTATTGGTGGCGTATCAATCTATGTAAACTTGAATTTGCAAGTACAGATGGAAGAATGGCCCACAAATTCACCGGACATCCAGATCGTCAGCCTAAAGGCAGTAAGGCTAGAGGGAATTCCAACTACAACTGCGGTAATTAATCTATACATTAACCCAAATAATAAAAACAAAAACTGCGAGCTCAAGGACGGCCACCAGCCTAATTAGAGAATATCTCTTTGAAAACCAAGGTCATAAATTCATCATTACCGGGGACTTCAACATGAGAGACCTGAGCAACTCTGCCAGCCACCGAGGAGACATAGGCCAGAATATTATGGAAGCTTACATCAATTAATTCAGCCTGGAGCCAGCAAATCAAGTGGTGCCGCCAAATATGAAACTACAACCAACCTTTAAAAACATCTCGACGTTAGACTACATCTTTTTGAGCCAGAACCTACAGAGGAGGTGCAAAGAATACAAGGTGACTAACACTACCGCAAGTGATCACAATCCATTAACCATCCTTGTCAACATAAACACAGCAATGCACTTTGAACATTTAACTGCGGGTAGAATGCTTCATACAAACATTGATACTGCACCGATAAAACATATAAAGTGAGGTGTTATTAGCCAAGAGAAATATAACTCCTGGAAAAAGGCAACACGCGTTAACAGTCCACATACGAATTGGCCGGAAATCATTTTGTCATTATCCAAAGCTATGACCTCTGGAAAACAATTGGCATATAAAGGAAAACGTTGCAACAGTGGGCCAGCTACCCTTTCTGACTTTAAAGAATTTAAAGAGAGCAGAAAGCAGTGTCGCTTGGCTGAGCAACAGTATCGGAGGAAAAAATGTTCAATAACAGAATCACGATTGAAAGCAGCCAGAAGAGCGCACAAAAACACGGTCTGGAGTTGAAACAGAGTATTATAGATGATAAATGGAAATGCATTTACGCATTGCTTACCCCCAGCAAGAGCAGGGGATTCTCGTGCTACGTCAACAACCTCAATGGTAGTAGCAACATACACAATGCAATACCTGCCAAAGAATGGGCAGCCCATGCTACAAAGTTATACGTTGATCAGGATAAATCCAGGCTAAATACAGTGGTAGTTGAAAACCATTGTCTAGAGCGAAACGAGAATAAGGCTCTCATTCTTAGCGACAAAGAAATCCTGCTCATTTTGAAAGGCAAAAGGAAGGACAGGCCCCAGGACCGAACAGGATACCGGGCAGTGTCTTTAATAAGGATCGGGCTTTTTGGGCCCCCCATATGCATTGTCTATTCAACTACTGCTTCAAAACTTCAGCAGTACCAAACTTCGTGGAAAGGCTCCATTCTGCAACCAATCTATTAGAAAGGCAACACCTCACAGCCAGAGAATTACAGACTAATTGCTCTACTTGACGTGGACGGGAAGGCATATGAAAAAGATCTTCTGAAAGAGCTAGAGGAATGGATAACAGGCAATCAAATAATACCACAATACTAGACAGGATTCCGGGCGAACTCATCAACAATGAATAACACCATTGCATTATCATATCTGGTAACTAAGGCCACAGAGGGGGTAAATCCACCCCTATATGCCTGCTTCGTTGACTATTGTGCTGCCTTTGATGGCATCGACCGCAACATATTGTGGGCAAAGCTTGCGAAGTGGGGGATACCAAGGAAACTTCTCGCAGCCATTATGTCCCTCCATACTGGTACGTGGGTCCACACTAAACTCAAACAGTCACACGCAACTGCCAAGATCTATACAAACAAAGGGTTAAAACAGGGCTGTGTGATTGTGCCAACACTGTTTAACCTATAAACTGCGGACCTGGGCGCTGCACTCTCAAAAAACAATATTTTTCCACCCATATTGGGTCACATTAGAATACCTATTATACAATACGCGGACAACCTTGTCATCCTGTAATAAACCAGAATAGGCATGAAAAGGACATTGGAGACTCTTCATTTATACAACACAGAAAATAATCTCCAACCCAATACAAATAAAACCAAAGTATTGGTTTTTGGACATAAACCAAAAAAATTCTTATTGGGCTGGAACATCGAACCACTAAGAATTGCAGCTGCAAATAAGTATACCTACCTGGGTGTACAATTCTCAGACACCGGTAGAACAACATCCCAGGCCAAATCATTGGAGACAAAATCTGCTAAGGTCACACATGCCTTATGCAAAATACACCAGAACCTTGTGAGCCATTCAACTGAGGGTATCCGAAGAGTAATACAAGCCAAGCTATTCTCAACAATTAGCTATGGCCATCTGACCTTCCCGGGCCTATTGTCCGATAAATTGGAACACCTATATTTCATGGCTTTCAGGAAGGTCTTTAGGCTACTATTCTCGACAAGGCGTACACTGATTAGACTTGAGTTTAACCTAACATCAATGGATATAGAATTCAAAAAAGACATAGTTAAGCTGTATCACTGTGTGAACAAGGTCAGCCCGGGCACCAAGAGGGAAGCACTTCAAATACTCTTCAAGGATCAAACAAGTTGAAGGGCTAGGTACCCTGCTTCAGCAAACAAAACACTATGCTTGACAGCTGATCACACAACAATATTACATCTGCCAACAGTTAGCCTAAAAAACCTGCTAAAAAACAGAGAAAGATCATCTCAAGGAACCAGGACATAGATATGATCAGTTATCCGTGGCGCAGAGGGCCTTGCGAAATCAGATGAAGCCACTCTATGTCAACCATACCTGAAAGCCGGTCTGGGCAGACGAGCTCTTCAAAATGTTCTGAAGACCAGGCTGCTAACTCTACCAATAAAGGACTATAGGACACATTGGAAATCCATACCAACTGGAAATAGAGGATGTTGACTGTGTCAATACCACACAGAATCTGCAGAGAATGCCATCTGTTGTTGTCCAGCGTTGGTAAGCCCGAGGCGCAAATACTTAAGGGCAATGTTCAACTTAAATAAAGTAAGAACATGCAAGGAGGCCTTGACGCACATATATACTGTAGTGTAGTTCCTATATTCCCAATAGCCTCTGCGCATTGGAATAATATACACTATAGATTTGACATAAAACTGAGGTCAGTATGTCTCTATCGAGTATATTAAACTTAATTGTGTGTGCCGACTAACTCAGAGGTCACTAGAAACTTTCTCGAATAAACAAGAAGGGATTAGTTTCTGACAACAGCTTAAACATGACAACCTTTTTTCCCTAGGACTAGAACAAATATCTTCAGAGTTGTGGAAACAATAGATAACTATTTTACTTAGTCAATCGTGCATGCTTCGTTTCTACAGAGTTGCAGGGAAATAGTGAGATGGGCGTATTCAATATAATGATTTATTGAACAGTCTTCTTTCTCATGCAAGAGAGATGAACTTCTACAATCGTTAGACAGAATGCCAAGTATAATGCCTACAGCAAGAATAGTATTATAAAATAATACTGTAATAGCATTGTCTGTTGCTATGACATGTAAAAATACATACATAAATAACACAGGCTAAAATACTCAACTGGTGCTTCTAAAATACGCCTAACCCAATGTACCTAACCTAAGTATAGTACCAGGGAAGAAGTTCTGCTTAGCATAAGTTTTAGTTCTGCCAAGAACCGCCAAAGGTTTCTCTAGGTTCTAATCAGCTCCATATCTTTAGAATGAAAGAGGTTGGTATCTCTGTCTCGGGACTCGATTTCCCAACACCCCGTAAGGGGAGTCAGAAACACTGGAACTGGATTCTTGGCAGGAGGATGTCAGCTTCTTTATCAGTGCGTCAGCTGGAGAGTCGGCTTCCTTCGGCACTTGCTGAAGCGAGCTGTGTCGGGCAAGTAGGTAGTCGAACTGCACCGAACCACACCGTCCTTTTTTGTCATAGCAAATGAAGGTATATTTATACCTTGAAGGTGTTTAGAAATGCCAGCTTTGACGTAAAGTCGGGCATATGAACGTCATGGATGAACCCCTAAGGAATAGTTGTTCATGCATAATAATGAGTTTCTTGGAGAAATCAATATCCAGGCTAGGGGAAGTCCCGTACAGCTTAAAAGTCTGGTTTTCCAAGAAATAGTTGTGACGTAGATGAACGGATGGAAGTAGCCATGCCTTAATTTGGGTAGAATTGGTTATGCCTAAATAAGGGCTTGATTTCTATGCCTATATAAGGGCAACACAAATTGTACCTGTATAAGGGCATGAATCTGGAAAATTCATTCAGAATCTAAAACGCCATACAACACCCACTCCACTTTCTTATGTACGACATTACTAAAATTCTAAACATGTTTAACATATCTAAAACATATCTACACATGAAGTGTGAATAACCCACACAAAAATACATAAAAATGCATTTGAACTGGTTATACACATAAAAGATGCATTGGTGCTGTCCGCATTTAAAGCAATGTTTCATTATAAGCACATTTGGATGCTAACTGAATGAATCATGAAAATATACAATTATGAAATTGTTCGCAAATACAGAAGAAAAAAAAATCCGAAACCATTTCATGTCAGATTACATAAAACTGTTTGTATGTGGACAAGGTCAAATATTGTCTCTGGAAGTATTCAAAGGATTCTTGTTCTCTATGAATAGTTCTACTTTAAGAAGATTACTTTGTGCCAAAAAATGAAAAATACAATTTGGAGAAAAAAGAATTAATCCGAGGAAAAAGTTCTTTGTTTTCAAAAAATGAAGGTAAAATTCTAAGTCTCTCAGAACACTGTGTGCTCAAAAGTCAGTGTTAGTGCTTGGAGAAAACATGAAATCTTCTAAGTCTGTAAAAAAGTTGTCTACCATTGTAGGTGAAAATTGGATTACCTTGTTTAGAAGATTAACCGCACACAGATGAGAAGCATCGCCTTCAGCATTGGTCTCATTAGCAATGTTCAAATTGGATGGTACCTGTGTGCCTGAAGTTTCCTCTCGTACCTCACCATCAGCAATTTGCGTCTGTGAGCTCGCAATGAATGTCGTCATCACAATTGGTAGCTGCTTGGGACAACACTGTGCATGGGCCATTACCGGGTCCAGCAAAGTATCAACATCCGTTGGCATGACTGATGGGAGTGTTAGACAGATATCTAGCACGCATTCTTCTCCGCATAGCAGACAGAATAGAACAGGTAAGATGTAATCTTGCCAGATTGGTCTGAATGACAGAAACCATGTGGTATTTAATTCTCGTAGACAAGTGAATCCCAAAATGTGAACGATGCGCTCACAACACTTCATCTCCAATAGAGCTCTCTCTATGGTTCTTGGAGTGGGGCTTATGATTTGGCTTGCCATATCATAGCAGGAGGAGCAAAAATAGTATCCCTGCAGCGAGTCCCAAAATGAGAAGCAATCCGCCAAACACAGAGTGCACGACGTTTGGAAATATTTCTAGGACTGCTTCAAAAGGTCTGAAATACATATACAATACTTTTGTAGCTAAGAGGGCATGTATCTTGGCAGAAGTCCTTGCGCCTTGTAGATCATAGGTCTCTGTGGCCGAAGTCAGTGGCACAGTTTTTTGCAAAAGAACGGCTTTCAGTCTGCTTAAAGTATCAGTTCGCATAGAAGTGATATTCAGTGAAGGTCATAACGGCGACTCCCTGTCTATCCTGGGTTTAGGAAACCATACTTGCATACAGCAAGTGACCCTGGCTGGCACAGTTCCTAGATATGGTATGCCTGGCAACATGCAGCTGTGATAGTTCAACATGAGGTAACTTCCATTTGAAAGTTGTCCAAAAATTGAATCAATCACCGCATCTGGTGAACCTTGCGGGTGGCAGGATAAGTGTTTAGAGGATCCATCGCAGGCCTGTGTAAGTTTATACCCTGACAAAGGAGAGAACTGCTTAGTGCGTTTTGATGTATTCTTTACCCAACCTTTCATATGTGCCTGCTGGTATGTGTTTTAGGCAATACTGAAAAGGGAAAACTGTAACAGGCAGAGTGATTGTTCCATGTATAATCCATTCAGTAGCTGGCTTTTCAGCGACTGTAAATGGCAATGCTCTCCTTTGTGCCAATTTGATCTGTTTATCAGTGAGATTGAATTCTGAAAACAGTGACGTAGTATTGATTAAACGCCAAGGCACATAGCCTGAATGAAGGTTTTTCAACGTCCAGCCTAATAGCATGATAGAACGTAATTGCGACTGACCATATTGCAACATGACCTAGTCCTGTTCCATGATGTCTATGGCAGAAGACACTATGCTGTCCAATGAATCGATCCTGGACGACAGAGTCGTTAACCCATTGTCAACTACAGAAAGAGTTTTCTCTAAATTATTTTCTCTAAATTAATACGATCAATTTCTCGTATTCGTTCTGCAGTCTCTGCTTGCGTAATCTTCCATGCTTCATTATAAGCAGCATAGATAACGGCATATATAAAACGTTAATGACGTGGTTTTCTTGGTCCTAACAAGAAATTCCCTAAAATCAGCACCATCTTTTAGTAAAGATAAGTGTTGCTTTACATTCTTAAGTGTAGATCTATGTAGCCAATGAAGGCAGAGCTTCCCTACACTGTATGCTGTTACTATTCGTGGATGCTGCCTATTGAATGTGAAACCCTGTGTTTTGTTCAGAAATCTATCTTGACAGTTGTTTGTGTCTTTGGGCCAGATCAACCATTTTTTCCAATCTGGATCTGTTCTGTTGTGATGCAAACTAATAGTATGTACGTCGACCTCCCCCTCTGAAGTCTTATTGCTTCAGGTGTAGGTGTAGGTATGGACGGATTGTTCATGTCTCTGATCTTGGCCAACCCAAGACGTCTGTTTGACAGAGTCATTCAAAAACATTATTTGCTCATTCATGATACAGGCTCGAAATAAAGCTTCTATCCCCCGTACTTGCCAATCTTTTGTGACCCAGACAGTTTTTGTCTCAATGTTGTCTTTTCCAAAAGTCGAAACCTAGTTCATCACCACCCCCTTTTCTGAATCTAGTTTAGACAGTTGGGCATAAAAGGCCGTAGAATAGATCTGTTTTGTATTGGTCAACATACTTTTCATTCCTGTTTCGTTTACATTTTTAAAGTAAAATGATTCAGCATTTGATACATTGAACCCTGAAAAGTACGGAAAGTTATTGGCAAACGTTTTTGAGCTACCCTTTGGTGGAGTAAGACAATGTTCCCATTGGTTATACATTAATACATTTCTAGGCATTGTTGATTTGTGCAAGAAATGGTGACCATAATGATTATAACAATACATATGTTCATAGTCTGATGAACCTTCTAAATATTCATGATTTGTGAATACTGCAGACCTTTCTAAGTCTGACATCATATTATTAACAGTCGCAAAGTCCCAATTATCAGAAAAGGTTCTAGATGAAACAAAGGGGGTCATTAGGATGTCGGGCGGATTGCCTCCGCCAGGCTGGCGGTGGCCACCGCCAGCCTGGCGGAGGCAATCCACCCGACATCCTTCCCTGAATTCCCCCGCCATATTACAATGGCGGGGGGACCGCAGCGGAGCAAGACACCGCCCGCCACTTTTCCACCCCGGTCGCCTTGCGGCCGGGGCAGAAAATGAATAATATGGTGGCGGTGTCTATCAGACACCGCCAGCCATATTATGAAAGGCACTTTGGCAAGCCTTTCCGTGGCGGCAATGCCACCACGGAAAGGCAGGTGGTCTTCACTCTGGGGGCCCCCTGCGGGCCCCCAGAGTGAAGGTGGGTAGGGGCATGCAAATGGGGGGTACCTGTAGTACCCCCCCACATTTGCATAAACAAAGCGGCAAGCACCTCGCGGTACCTGCCGCTTTGTTTATGTAAATGCTGCTAAGCAATTTTTGTATTGTGGCGGGCGGAGCAGAGAGCTCCGCCTACCACAATACTAAAAATACAGGATGTGCCCGCCACTGTGGCGGGCATATCCTAATGCCCCCCACGGGACCCCCGCCCTTATGGCGGGCGGTCCCGTTTACCGATGGGATGGCCCGCCCGGCATCCTCATGAGGCCCTATGTCACTTAATGAAATCTTGATTAAGTGTGCAATCTTAAACAGCTCTGATGGGCCAAAAATGTCATAATCAGTTCTGTCTCAAGCTATACCCCCAGGTATAGGACCGGCTGTGATGTTCACTGATGACAAGTCCCTTTGTTCATGATGAGATGATTTGTGTGGCTTGAGTAGTAAGTTGATGTTCTTTCTTGCTGTGTCCATTTTGACATATCTTCCACTTATCAGCATTCCCAGTGTTATTACCAGAGTCAACCAAAGTAGAAGAAAAAATACACCCAACACAATCCAAAGTTCAATCCATGGTGAAACCAGATTAGTCTTTTCCAAGTGATGAAAAAGGTCTGTTGCTTGTTCTTTGAAAGTTCTTTTTGCTGGCGTCATTTCAGATTCGCTGGGTTCCTCAGAAAATGTATCAAAGTTAATGAAATAGCTGAGACAGTTCTGTCAATTGTTGGGATTGCATCAGGATTCGTTGAAATCGCTGGAACCACTTGACCACTTGTTACTTCATTGTAGACAGGTGTTTCTTGACAAACTGTTATTTGGGTCACAAGAGGTACAAGTTCCATGGCTTTATTGCATAGACCTTCATTTCGCACTGCAGATTCCTCAAAGGTGATGAGTCTCTCAGTTTGAACCTCTTGAATAGTAGGCAGATTAGGGCTTCTACTACTTGGTCGGAGTCCACTTGGCCTACTGCTTAGTATCGGCCACATAATGTGGTTTGACCAGGTCGATGGACACAAACCTGTTCTCCTTTTTACCAGCAAGGGGCGGCAGTAATACTGTTCTTGATCTGTGGATTGCTGTGACTGGTTGTCTGTAAGAAGGCCCAAATTCCTTCTTGTCCGCAATCTTTTCTCTGACTAGATCACCAAGCTTTGGGATCCAGACAGGCCTTGCTGGGACGTTCAGTTTTTCTTCAGTGGTCGTTGGCTTCAAGAACATGTTGCTTTGTTTCGTTCTTATTTCATTTAAGTCCTGTAAAACAGCCAAACGGTCTTTGATATCAAATGTTTTTTGGTCTACCACTGAAGTCTGACAATCGAGGTCCGCTACTAACATTCTGGTCCCAAAAAGGACTTCATCTGGAGTGATACCCTCTAGAGAACTTCTTGGCAGATTGTTAAGACTACGTTGGACACTTATTAGATGTTTCACCCACCCGTCACCCGAGCCTAATACCCTAGCTGTTATAGATTGCTTTATGTTCCGTTTTTTTCACTCCACAACCAAATTTCCCTCAGGATGGAATGGACTAGAGTACCGCAATGCAACGCCCAATTTGGCCATGGCCTCCTTGTAAGCTCGAGAGCTAAACGCAGGACTGTGGTCAGAATGTAGCGTGCCACCTGCCTATGTGCCGATAAAGACTCACAAATCTTTTATAACAGTTCGAGTGTCAGCCGAGCTCTGAGGCCACATCCAAATGAACCTTGAACACAAATCCACTGCGACCATGATATATTTATAGTTACCATCCCTCTGTAAGGTTCCGCAGTGATCCAGGTAAACGCAAGCTAATGGTTTATTTGAAATTAATAGGGGCGTCTGAGCAGGACGTTTCACAGTAGAGACTTTCATCTTTTAGCATATTTCAAATTCCAAAACATAGTTTCTGGTCTGTTTCCTCATGCGCTGCCGTCAGTATCTCTGTTTTAATAAGGACACTGTAGCGGGAACACCTGTATCTGCAGAGGCAAGTCCTTCATGTGCTGCGAAGATTAGTCCTAATCTATGTTCCATGTTTGGAATTACCCTATCCCCCACTCCAGGAATTCAAGCAAATGGAACATTGTTTGCATCAGTTATATATGAGTATTTGAGTGGAAACCCTTTAGGTAACGTTTTTCCACTGTCTTTGCTTAAAGCATTGACAGCTAACATTATTTTGCTGTCTACTTTAGTTTTTGAATGAGTGATTGCAGCAACGGAAACCGTTTGCACAGCTGCCTTTGCGGCTTCATCAGCCAATAAATTCCCTTCATGCGAACTCCATCATGTTGATGACTCAGCGTATGTATCACGTGAGTGTTTTGTAGTCCTTGTCGTAACTAAACTACTTGTTCCCAAAGCAGTTTATGCTTGATTGTGCCACCTTTTGCATCTTTGTAACCGTTTTGAATCCAGATTTGCAAGTATTCATTGTAAGATAGAACACAATAATACGAATCGCACACTATGAGTGTGGGGAATTCGCATTCAGTATATTCAAGTGCCATCTTGAAGGCTTGTAATTCAGCTCACTGAGCTGTACAATCTCCTAGAGATTGAGTTTTTGTGACCATTGGTCGAAATTTGCCATCCCGCCAACAACCTTTAACAATCGTGCATGCCGCACTATAGGCTTGTTTACCCTCCGTAGCGGATTGAGCCGATCCGTCAGTATAAATTATACATTCATACTGGTCAAGAGGCAGACTTTCAGTAGGCAGAGGACATTCATGTTCGTATTGTAGAAATGCTTGTGTTTTCAAGTAAGGATCAAAAACATATTCAACGCCTGTTGCAGCAAGAGAATTAACCCATTGTATCCATCTCGGTTGTAAAGCTTTAGCATTCGGTATGCTCGCTTTCGTCACTGCTTCTAAGGCAGGTACAGGAGTTACGACCATAATGCTTTTTCCCTGTGCCAGGGCTCTTTCTTTTGCTACTGCAGTTTGAACAACTGTCAGAATGTTTTCAGTTGAAGTGAATTGAAGTGAATTTCATTTCAGCTTGTGTGTACAGGTGTGATTTGTAAGCTATTGGTACCTTTTCACCTTTGTTAAAAGTTAAGTAGGTGAATCCGGAATGACCCGGAATTTTCGGATCACTAAGTTGCATACGTTTACGCGTGCTTGTAAATGTTTAGTTGCCAAAATGTCTGTTTACAATGAACGCAACATTTCTGTGAGTTTTTGTGTCCAATTTACTGTTTTAAAACCAGGTTTGATTAATTCGTAGAGGGGTTTAATCCTTTCTGCTTAATTCAGAATGTAAGTTCTTCCAAAATGTAAGAATCCTAGAATCGACTGTAGGTTTTTCTGTGTTAATGGAGGTTGAAGCAGCGCACATTTCTCTAGAAAGTTTGCTGCCAGGCTTTTGCCTTCACTTGATAATTCATATCCTAGAAAAGGGACGTTTAAATGGGCAATCTATATTTTTTTAAAGTGAATTTGTAACCCTCAGAGGCGAATCCAAGTATAATTGTATTCACCCTATCCAAGTCATCATCTGTCAGATAGATGTCATCCACATATGATAATGCTTCATCATCATAAGTTTGTAGTAACTCTGTTACCCTTGCTGAGAATAACCCAGGACTGTTCTTGAATCCTTGTGGGAGATGACAGAAGTGACACTGTGTCCCCATAATTGAGAAAGCGGTCAAATACCTACTTTCTGGTGCAATGTTTTGACAGAAGAAACCGTTAGAAATATCTAATTGGTTTTATACTTTTTTTATGCACAATGTTATTCATTAATGCTGTACTGTGTGCATTTGGCACTGCAAATGTTTTGCAACAAGAGTTTAGATGTCTGTAATCCAATACTAGACGATATGTATTGTCTGGTTTGGAGACAGGAAACAAAGGATTGTTCATTGACGAGGTGCATGTTTCAATCACCCCTTGGTATTCAAGTTGATGTAATATCTCCCTGACCTGTTTTTTACCTTCTTGCTTAACTGGGTACTGCCTTTGTGCAGTTGGTTGACTTTTTAATTGGATTTTATGGTTCGGCGAATCCTCATCCCATCCTACATGATTTTTGTATAATGCAGGAGCTTGGGCGACTGGCCATTTCCTGGCATATGTATACTTTAAATGGATTGGAATATGATTAGAGAAGGCTAGCATAATGATGTCTTCGCCATGGGGGCACTCCCTGACAAATTGTGGTGGCCAGTATTTCTCAGCTAGACGAATGTCATAACCCTTAGAAAGTCGCTCCCAAAAGAGTGCTCTCACTTTTCTTCGTATGTCTCCCTCCATCTGGAGTGTTATTTCATATAACCTATGTGGAGAACTAACCCTGGTATCTGCAGTTTCAACTTGAATGAACTCATTCAAGTCCACTGTCCCCAGATGATCCTTCAATTTCTGTTTAGTTATGGTGACTTCTGCTGCGCTGTCCAACATTGTCGGGCCCATTCTCCGTTCTTGAGTTGTGTCCTCAAGATCCTTGGCATGTCTGATTTTTAGACCTGCTACCTTCTTTTTGGTGAATTGAGGTTTCTTTCTTTTCTGAACGTGTTGATCGTCTTTGGACCTCACACGTTCTTCTTTGTTTTCTGACCGCCCTCTTCTTTAGGATTTCTGTGACGAAGTCTGAAAGGTACGAGAGGAAAGTGTATCAGTATCTTGATATCTATCAGGTTTTCTCAAATTATCCCTATTCCTGAGGTTATACCTCATTTCAAAGGGCTTCTTTTGAGGAGACCTACCTCTGGATTGAGAACGTTTCTCTTTAGAAGTTTGTTTAATGTTTTCCCACTTCTTTTTAGAAGGAGTAGAAGTGTTTTTAGTAAAGACATTTTCAGTACTTTCAGACAGTTGGGGTTTCACTGGTTTCCCACCCAGACTGTTTCTGCCTAATTCTTCATAGAATTTTTCAATTATTCTGGTCAGTTATTGTGATTGCTCAGTTACATCAAATTCCCTTAATTTTTTGGCGGATCACCACTGATGCTCCTTTAATATTAGCTAATATTATTGCTGAGACCTTTTTGAAATCTTTCAATAGTTTCATACCTAAATTTAAAGCAGGCTCTGCCCCGTATTCATTTTGAATCTGTTTCAGGACATCAGGTATTACCACCATAGGCGGAACACCATGTTTTTTAGTGTAGATTGCAGCAAAAACTGTACCCCAAGTGTTGCAGTTCTCCAGATGTGGTGCGATCCCCATTGGTAAATAGATTGTTAAAATCCTGTGTTTCTCATGAGGGGTAAAATTAGGAAATACTGCTTCGATTTGAGCATTGTTTTACCTGTCCAGAATGGAATTTGTTCCTTTTTTGCAGGTAGCTTACCAATGACTGAGTGTAAAGACTGTGGTGAAATGTTTAGTGTATTCCCCTGTTGAGGGATATTTTGTGGAATCATTATTGCCGGCTGGACTGTAAGAGTCCGCATGACATATTGAACCAATCGTCTATAGATTTTGATTAACTCCTTGAGTTGAGCTAGTAGTGCCACATCTGTCATGTCATTATTGTCAGAATGTGGTGTATAGCCAGCTAAAACCGGCCATGTTGCTCCTGGACTACCTAGCCTGGTAATGTGATTTAAATGTTTTAGGGCACCTTTAAACCAGAGCTCATGCTCCTGGTATGTGAGTGGAATTTCTATATACTCAAACGGAATGCATTCCTCTGGTGGTTCGTCTTCTTTGTAAAAGTGAAACACGTGTTATTGGATTTGCTTCAGGGAAGACTATCCAAGAATAGAATACCTCTGTCTGGTGATATTCATGTGCCTCTATCACAAAAACTGCCCTACTACCTCTCGATGATAGGCCATGTTTTATACATTTCATAGTGATGGCTTTCCTTAAATTTAGAGGAATGCTGATAGTATCCTTGTCAGTTTCATTAAAACCTGTGGTGTTAAAAGCTGCTACGGCTGGATTAGCCGCAGCTCCACCGGTTTTGGTGTTTTTGCTATCCAGCATTTTGTTGACTGAAAGTTTGCAGAGTAAGTTTCAAGGAAACAAAGATAAGGTGCACTATATTTTGGAACACTGTATCCTTCAACGTTAAACAAACCAAGAACTAATACATAGGATTTTCGTCCTACTCACCTATGGCGGATATTATCCCTTTACCCACTCCAGACGTCTGTTGGAGTATTTCCATTACAAGGGTGTCTCTGAGAAAAGCATGACTGAGTTACTTTAGTATCTAGGGCCCGATGTAGGTAAATGTAATTTACCGACTCTAAAATACCGAATTTTACTGATTCAGTATTTTAGAATTGGAAAAATGCTATGTAGGCAAAAAATCTGTATTTTTTACCTATTCGGTAAAATTCGGTATCTGTCATTCGGAATTTACCGAATCGGTATTTCCCATTCATTCCTATGGGCCTTTTGGTAAATACCGAATCGGAAAGCAAGTAAAACTGAAACTGAATCAGGCAGCCAATCAGGTGCTACCACCCTCCCCCTCCCTACCAGGAAGTGGCTACACAGGCAGCTGCAAGTTTAGAAGGTTCTGGAGAGGCAGTTGGAGCTGAGCTGAGTGCAGGAGCCACAGAAAGAGTTTAGTAGTTTTAAATTGTGAACATGGCAAGCAGGAGTGAAATGGAGCAGCCAAGGAGGAAGAGGAAACTAAAATTCAGCTCAATGGAGCTACAGGTCATTGTGGAGGAGGTGGTGAAGGAACACCAGAATTTATTTGGCAAGCTGTCCCTGACTGTGCCTGAATCTGCCAAGAGAAAGATTTGGCTGCACATTCAAACAAAGGTTAATGCTGTTGGAGTGACTCCAAAGGACATAGAGGACCTGAAGAAGAGGTGGTATGACCTCAGGAGCCTGACCAAGAAAAAACTCTCTGACATCCACAAACAGGCAAACAAAACTGGAGGAGGGAAGAACCGTGCACTCCCACTGACTGACCTGGAGGAGCTGGTGGGGTCCACCATTGAACCTGAGAGCGTCTGTGGACTGGGAGATGCAGACAGCCACCCCCAGCCACCCCCACCCCATCAGCCTTCCCTTTTCCCCATGTGGCATAGCTAACCCCAGTCCTGTAGAGGTTGCACTATACAGGAGCAATGCATCATGGGACATGTAGTCAGAAAATGAAAGACCATGTCATTCAGCACAGCAAGCAAAAGTCAGGCAAATCATGTCAGACATAATGAAGCGCAGGCAACATGTAAAGTGTCTAAGTGCGAAAAATGTAATTGTAGTGGTTGTGAGGCAGTAGCACTGAGCTAATGTTCGTTTATATGTCAACAGGCGAGACATCTTGCAAGCACACCAGGGAACGGAAGGCACGGCACCAGAGAGGGATGACAGCCAGGATCCAGGACCAAGTGCAGGGAATGTCACAGAGGACACAGGTGCACCAGCTACACAACCACCATCCCAAGACACAGAAATGGCTCCACAACTGCATGTGTCCCCAGAACGTTCAGGATCCCCTCTGCTAATGTCCTCACCTGAAATGCCTGCATCACTGCCTCTGACACAAAAGAGCAGGAGGCATGTAGTTGCCCCACTAGTTCAAGTGGGGCAACTACATGCCTCCTGCTAGTTGTCAACAGCGCCAAGATGCTCTTTGGAGTGTACGTGCGCTATACAAAAACCCCAAAACATCAAACATCAAACATCAAATGGAGTCATCAGCAGGTGACATGGAGGGGGATGGCACACAAACCATGGCAGGTGAAGGTAGCCCTGCAACACAGCAGTCCACTGCAGAGGTTGCCCGTACAGGTACCAGACGCCGCAGGCACAGAGAAAGCATTGTACTAGCGCATGTTGAGGGTCCCAGTGTCTTCCGTGGCCTTGAGGGGAGCATGGTCAAAATACAGAGGATGCAGGGGAAGGCCATCCAGTCTGTGCAACGCCAGATGAGGAACCTAAACACACATATGGAAGGAATAGGTAAGGGCATTAGAGAACTGGTAGATGTGAACAAAGATGCCCCAATCGGTGCAGCTTCTGTGCACCAAACTGGCTGAGGACATGGCAGCTAGGTGCAAGGAGAGGCAGTGTGTGCAGCAGCAAAATAAAGCTATTACCCGCCTGGCCACAGCCACTTCCCTGCTATGCAGAAGATGCCTTAACATGCAGGATGGACTCACACACAACAGCAATGAGGTGTCTAGGGGCATTGCTAGTTTGACAAGTGCTGTAGAGGTGCTGATTAATTCTCAGACAGCACAAACTGCTGCTCTGGATGCACCAGAAAGTGAGGAAAGCACTAGTAGAAGCAGCATGACAAGCCCCCTTGTTGTGGAGACGCGGAGGAGCAGCAGGTGCCATGGCGAGCCAGCAGCCCAAACGCACAGTGAAGAGAGCCAGCCACTTACATCTGGCACTCGTAGGCGTGGGTGTAAATGACTTGTTCAGTAAATGGGGAAGTGACCCAGGACTACCATTATTGCCTGGATGACGTTTGTGTTGCACATTTGTGCTTTTGACCACCTGCGTAGTGACAAATATTAAACTACTTTGGGTGCATACTCCACCTGTCTGTGTCTCTTTACTTACTTAAAAGTAGTTACGTGCGATCTCTTCCCGTCTGTGTCTGCCATCTGTTGGTGTCGCAACTCCAGCAGTGTTGGGTTCAGGCAGTGCTTGTTTGTCATCATGGTCCTCATAATCAGATAATTCCACCTTGGTGCCCTTCTTCATGTCAAGGTTGTGCAACATTGCACTGGCTGCAATCATCTTGCAGCAGGTGACTGGTGTATACTGGCGTGCCCCTCCACTTTTGTGGAGGCAGCGGAACCTGCTTTTCCACAGCCCAAAGGTGCGCTCCACAATGTTCCAGGTAGATTTGTGTGCCCTGTTGTATCTCCTCTGGATGGGGGTTGAAGGTGAGGTAGGGAGTAAGGATGAAATACCAGACCCCATATGCACGATCCCCTATTTGTAACAGAAAAAGACATTACTCATCCACACATACACAGACATCTGCAATATGTATCAAGGGAGTGTCACACAGTGTTTTACCTAGCAGGTATCCTTCGCCAAATTCCCCCGCTGTCAGGCGTGTGTAGATCCCACTGTTTTGAAAGATGTATGAGTCGTAGGTACTTCCAGGAAACTTGGCAACTATGTCCGTGATTATGTACTTTGCATCACAGATTACCTGTACATTTATGGTGTGGGTAGACTTCCTGTTCCTATAAATGTACTCTGTGGCAGCAGGTGGACATATTGGTATGTGGGTGCCATCAATACAGCCAATGACGTTGGGGAAATATGCCCATTTGATAAAACTCTGTCTTGGTCCTGAGCTGTTCTGGGTGCGTTGCAGAGAAGCTGATGTAATAATGCATTCTCTGCATCATGGCCTCTAGGAATTTCCTAAAAAAACTGGACAGGCAGCTCTTGGAAACCCCACCTACTGCAGCAACCACACTCTGGTAACTCCCAGAGGCAAGCAGGTGTAGGCTACACAGCACCTGCACATGGGGTGTGATGGTGTGCGCCCTTAGGGTTGGGTGCTCCAAACGTGGGTGGAGGTCCCTGATCAGCTCCAGGATGGTTTGGGGGTGTAGCCTGTACCTTTGTATGATCTCTGGCTCAGTCAGTTGGAATAGGGTGATTCTCTGCCTGTAGACCTGCTCCTCCCTTCTCCAGACCCTCTCTCCTTCTGCCTGTAGCCGTAGCCGTAGCCGCCTCGCAATCACGTAGAATGCCGCCATTCTGGTCAAACTGTTGTATTTTAGGCACTTTTTTATAGCCTGCACCTGGTTACCACCTGATTTGAATCCATGGTAAATACAGACTCTTACATACCGAATTTCATGTAAATTCGGTATTTTAGAGGTTACCTACATCTCAATAGTTATTTTTACCATTTCTTATTTACCGAATCGGTACATTTACCGATTCGGTAAATATACTGATTCGGTAAATTTACTGATTCAGTAAATTTACAGAATCGTACGTTTTTTTGGCCCCTACATCTCAAAAACCAAATACTGGTCGGTAACGGACGAAATTCGGTATTTTCGGCCATTACCGACCGGTATTTGGTTACCTACATCGGGCCCCTAGCGTTAAATTAGTGCCTTACTAAACCGTTGGGCGCAATGTAGCGTAGTTCCTATATTCCTCAATAGGCGCTGCGCATTGGAATAATATACACTATAGATTTGACATAGGACTGGGGTCAGTATGTCTCTATCGAGTATGTTAAACTTAATTGTGTGTGCCGACTAACTTAGAGGTCACTAGAAACTTTCTCGAATAAACAAGAAGGGATTAGATTCTGACAACCGCATGAACATGACAACTTTGTTTCCCTAGGACTAGAACAAATATCTTCAGAGTCGTGAAAACAATAGATAACTATTTTACTCAGTCAATCGAGCATGCTTCGTTTCTACAGAGTTGCAGAGAAATAGTGAGACAGGCGTTTTCAATAAAAAGGATTTATTGAACAGTCTTCTTTCTCATGCAAGAGAGGTGAACTGCTACAATCGTTAGACAGAATGCAAAGTATAATGCGTATAGCAAGAATAGTATTATAAAATAATAATGTAATAGCATTGTCTGTTGCTATGACATGTAAAAATACATACATAAATAACACAGGCCAAAATACTCAACTGGTGCTTCTAAAATATGCCTACCCCAATGTGCCTAACCTAGGTCTAGTACAGGGAAGAAGTAAGTGCTGCTTAGCATACGTTTTAGTTCTGCCAAGAATTGCCAAAGGTTTCTCTAGGTTCTAATCAGCTCCATACGTTTAGAATGAAAGAGGTTGGTATCTCTGTCTCGGGACTCGATTTCCCAACACCCTGCAAAGGGAGTGAGAAACACTGGAGCTGGATTCTCGGCAGGAGGATGTCAGCTTCTTTGTCAGTACTTCAGCTGGAAAGTCGGCTTCCTTTGGCACTTGCTGTAATGAGCTGCGTCGGGCAAGTAAGTAGTCGAACTGCACCAAACCACACCGTGCTTTGCCATAGCAAATGAAGGTATAATTTATACCTTGAAAGTGTTTAGGAATGCCAGCTTTGGATGGAAGTAGCCAAGCCTGTATTTGGGTAGCCTGGGCTATGCCTAAATAAGGGCTTGATTTCTATGCCTATATAATGGCAACGCGAATTGTACCTATATAAGGGCATGAATCGGGAAAATTAATTCGGAATCTAAAACACCATACAACAATACCACAACAGTACCAAAGGAGCTGGCACGTGCCGGGAAGTTTTTTGCAGCTGCTGGAAAGATCTTATGTCAAACGCAAAGTACGGAAAAATAACAGCATAATAACAATCTACATACCAACTGTCGATGAGCATCTACATCATCACTAGTGACCATGTGCCAAATCCAATGGTCAAGAACAGTGCCATTCTCGTTGAGCAAACAATAAACAAAGCATTTTTTGGCCATCAGTGATCTTGTACCAAGCCTGACAAGGTAAGATGAATCGACACTCGGGCACTGACTGACTAACCGATGTATATGTCTCGAGATGATTTTTTTCTTTTCTCTTTTAAATCCCTCCACATTTTCAAAATGCTTTTTAAATGCTTTTTTATCATCTTACTGTTTTAACTATGATAGTAATATGCATTGCTTTTGTAAATGATTTTAGGTAATCATACAATAAAGTATTCACATCTTCACATATTCAGAATCACAGGAGGCTCGAGACCCAGTACCCCAGCTCTGAGGTCGACTGCTCTATCCGTTAGGCCACATGAAAGAGCTACGCATTATAAAACGTAAAATATGGAAAAATACCATAAACAATTAATGTTGATCAGAGAAGAGATCAGGTGGCGGCGAGATATGAAGAGGCGGAGTTGGAATGCATTTCTTGCACGACCTCTACGAGTCGGTCCCTTCCCCCACGGCTGCCTTCCCCGGGGATGGCGTGAGATTGCTGCATCACCCGGCTGTCTCGATCTGTTAGAGGGGGTGCTATGGCATGACCAGCCCTTGTACAGCACGGCCTGCCTGCAGGTCTCGGCCCAACATGCGGGACTGGGACATCCTCCTACGGCCAGGGCAACTTAGTTTAAAAAACAAAAACTTAGCCCCAGACTGCAGCACGCCACTGCTCTGCATGAGGTTCTTTTCTGAATGCCGCCCTCACTTCACCACCAAGATGAACCTACAAGGAGAGCTGTGACAGAGACATAGCACCCACCCCCAGGAATAGCTTTAAGGATAAACACAGCGCTGTGTGTCTGCTAGTTTCAGCACGCTAAGCTGTTTGAAAACAGTCTATGGGTTCTCTCAATCAGTGGAAATGTGAATCAGATCAGGGACCGTAAGAGGGATGTTTGTTTTCGGTGTTTGCCTGGAACTCGCTCAAAGGTCATTACTTCATTGTGTATGTGCTGGTGGTAGGACTTGATCCCATTCTGTCTTTAAATGTCCTTCCACACCTCTCAACCCACCTTGTTCCTCAAACCCCAGTGTGCTGCCCTTCCTCCTACAACTCTCCTCCAAACCCCACCACCTTCTTTTTCTTCCCTCTTCACACCAACTTACCCACCACACATTATTTCACCAATCTAGGTTGGTTGCCCACAGTTCTCCTCCATGCTTCACCACAATGTCTTCCCCACACTTCACTGAGCCTTAGCACACCTCTCCTTCATGTCCCAACATATTGTCCCTTGCCTCTTTTATGCCTTTCCACACACTCCACCACCATCACTCACCACCCTGTCCTGTTCACTCTTCGCTACACCTTTTTCTCAATCCCACTTCCCTTACATTTCTTCTATTCCTCTCACCTTTCCTCAGTCCTCCTGTATTGCCTCACCGTTCCTCAGTCCTCCTCTTTGTCTCAGCTTTCTTCTATTTTGACTTCTCTCATCTTTCCTCAGTGCTCCCGCATGTCTCGCTTTTCTTCTGTTCTTCTACATCTCTCATCTTTCCTCAGTCCTGCTGGTCTCACCCTATCATCCCCAGGTGTTAATGAATGCTTTTTTAATGGATTCATGGTTAATTAGCACACACCTACCTGAGCAGAGCCAAGCTCTGCACTTTAGTGAATTTTGTGAGATGATGCAAAATCACATACATTAAGTGGAGATTTACTTCTTTTGAATTATACAGGTGCATCACAGACTACACATTTACAATCGTAGGCACCAGGAGATTAATCGAAGTGCTCACAATCAGATAGGGCTGGCTTTAGGGCAGTGAGACCGGTGCCACCGCACTGGGTGCTGACTCTTCCAGGGGGCGCCGCATTTGGAAGTATTTTATGGCTTTAAAAGCACCTGCTGATTTAGGAAGTAGGGGACCCCTATATACGAAATTCGCTAGTTATACATAGGGAAAGGAATCTAGTTTGAAAAAGGCCTATAACTAGTACATACAAAACAGTAAGGTATAGATATCTAGGAGCCCACTATAAAAAAAGGAAGAAGAAGGTAGATGCACTACCGCTTTGCCTGCATCATGTTTATTCCTCTTCTTCTTCCTTTTTTTATGTCAAGTTATATGTATGTCTTTGCACACTTGATGAAAAACTCCAATTGATTTTGAAATGCATCAAAAGGCTTCTTAAAAATATTTATCAGTAATCTTCTAAACAAATATATATTTTTTATAAAACCAAACAAAAATAATACATTTTGAATAAATGTATAATTGTGTGGTCAATGATACTTTGTGTATAGTGGGCTCCTAGATATCTATACCTTACTGTTTTGTATGTACTAGTTATAGGCCTTTTTCAAACTAACTTTAAAAGCACCTGCTGCCACATTCTGCCATCCGCAATTTTCACACAAGAATAAAAATGTCAAGATAACAAAGTGATTAAACCCCTTCCATGCTTATGACAAGCTCAGCTCGTCATGAGGCACAGTGGAGCTGTGCTCATGACAAGCTGAGTTCGTCTTAACTGCTGCGTCCCTCCCACACATGGCTAATTCCTCGCCTGTGCGGGCGTTCTATTTCAGTGGGCGGAGTCATGACGAGTCCAGCTCGTCATGAGCATAGCTCCACTGTGCAGCATGACGAGTAGGACTCGTCATGAGTACCGCGGTGCCACGCGCGGCCCCTCCCCCCACGCCGCGGGGCAATTAGTTCCGCGTGGAAGGGGTTGATGCTCTTCCAGGAGAGAGAAGGAGTTTTGTCAAGTGGAAGTTTTAACTAATTTTATGGTAGCACAGAGATTTAATGTGTACCATGCAGATCACGGTCAGTGCTTTTGTCAGAGAGATCCTTTTTAGGTTTCGGCCTTGCGATACACTGCGCAGCCGAAATTTAATGTTTGGAGTATAGGGGGTTAAACCCGCCCCTCTTCTCCATTGGCTGGCTTTCTAAACGGAGGCCAGCCATTGGAGCAAAGGGGCGTCACTCAGTTTAAGCCCCATACGTTTCCGATTGGGAGGCGTGTTTTTTCGTTTCTTTGGCTCTGTGACTGTCATCCGTCACTCACCAAAAAACACGCCCCCCAGTCGCAAAATGGCGGCGCGTTTAAACGTGGTGGTGTGGAGCGCTATTTAGGGAATGCTAGCACCAAGTCTTGCTGCTTTATTCAACCTCAAACTCGCTGGGGGACTCCATTTCATGTCACACGCTGTTTTGGTTTCCTGTTTATGTGCTTCTTTCCAAAGGAACAAAGATAAAATGAAACAAACGAATGCTTGAATAAGTCACATTTCAATTCGCTCATGTAAGCATTAACATATGAGCTGTGCTCAGTGGATCGACCTGAGAGCAGTGACAGTCTGTCGACCCGCTGGGCCTCGGACCAGTGACCTGCAGAGGAGCGAGCAGACGTGCGGCCATTGTAAATTCAGGTTCACCCGGAAGCGTCACCCAATAGCGAGTAACCCCTCCACACTTCCTGGAAACAGGCGGTTTGCTTTCTCTTCCCCGAACATTCAGCATGTTTCTGTCCAGCCGGATTGTCAGTGTTGGATGTCAGGTTTTCCCCGCAGACCGCATCCAATATCCGAAGGCAGGCTCGGCGAAGGGAAATCAAGGAAAATCAGTGCCTGCGACAGGGCAGAGGTGCGCGCGTTGTGTGTATCCTTCCACTGTCAGGTCCCGTGGTCCTAGGGTAGCCCGGAGGAGCTCGCGGCAGGATTTCTGGTGTCGGTGCCCTGAAGCCTTAAAGGGGCAGCTTTCGTTTCCTCGAGCGGGTCTTCTGGGATCAGGAATTCGGTCCTTTCTTTTGTGCCATGCAGAAGCGAGTCTGTCAGTATTAGCAGTCATACTGGAGGTGGCAAAAAACAACCAGCCCCAACCAGTTAATTTAGATTTTTTTTTATTTCAGGGGGGGGGAGCGTGTGCGTCAGTGTTGGTGTTAACATTTAGTTGTGTGTTGGCTCGCGTCTCCATCTGAACTGTGGCACATAGACGCGGCATGGAGGATGATTCCACCATGCATGGCCGCAGAGCAAGGACATTCGTGAACCATTGCAGCCCATCGTAGCCAGCAACACACCGCAAGACTGGGATGCTTGTTTCACAGTGCTCGTTGAAGGCATGTCAAAATTTATCTGACGATCGCTGGATCAAAAGGAGCTCTAGGAGGCATAGGAAGGGGGTGAGAGCAGGGGCAAAGTGTACTGCAGCTGCTTCCCACCACTTCGTTACTAACCACATTGCCTCTACGTAGCTTAATAGAGGAGCTGGAAGGAGTGGAAAGAAAGGGTGGGGGGTTGCGTTTGAACAACTTGGAAGGGACGCAATAACTTCATTTTTTTGAAGCGTCACTCTTTTCGTGAAGTTTCGGCCAAAAATAGAATTACAGTCAAGTCTCCGAAGGGTTTAAAGTTGTGCCGTTTTTCTTGCCTCTGCCCTTCTTGATTGTGCGGTTTTACTTGCCTCTGCTCCCCCTGATTGTGTCGTTTTTCGTGCCTTCTGCCCCCTGATTGTGCCGTTTTTCTTGCCTTCTGCCCACTGATTGTGCCGTTTTACTTACTTCTGCACCCCTGATTGTGCTGTTTTTTCTTGCCTTCTGCCCACCTTGATTGTGCCGTTTTACTTGCCTCATCCCCCCTGATTGTGCCGTTTTACTTTCCTCTGCCCCCCTGATTTTGCCGTTTTACTTGCCTCTGCCCCCTGGTTGGGCTCTGTGTGTGTTTTGGGGTCTGTGTGTGTTTTGGGGTCTGTGTGTGTGGGGGGGCTCTGTGTGGGGTCTGTGTGTGGGGGGCTCTGTGTGTGTGTGGGGGGCTCTGTGTGTGTGGGGGGCTCTGTGTGTGTGGGGGGGGCTCTGTGTGTGTGCGGGGGGCTCTGTGTGTGTGGGGGGGGGCTCTGTGTGTGGGTTGGGGTCTGTGTGTGGGTTGGGGTCTGTGTTTGTTTTGGGGTCTGTGTGTGTTTTGGGGTCTGTGTGTGTTTTGGGGTCTGTGTTTGTTGGGCTATGTGTGTGTGTTGGCCTTTGTCTGTGTGGCTCTGTGTGTTGGGCTCTGTGTGTGTAGCTTTTTTTGGAGGTGGCTCTGTGTGTGTGGGAGGCTCTGTGTGTGTGAGTGGCTCTGTGTGTGTGTGGCTCTGTGTGTGTGGGGGTGGCTGCGTGTGTGTGTGGCTCTATGTGAATTACTCTGTGTTGGTGGCTCTGTATGTGTGCGTGTGTGTGCATGGCTTTGTGTGTGTAGCTCTGTGTGGGTGCAAATGCAATAGGTCTCGCATTTGCCAGCCATTAAGCTATTGGCATTGTAAATGACAATGCCATTTATTTATGTTTTAAAAACAATAACATAAATAAAAATAATGTCATGAGCAATGCCAATAGCTCTAACTTTAACACTGCCGAAACCATTGCATTGTAAATGCTTGTTTACTAGCAGTGTATATGTTAAAATCCTAACATGGAACAGTGTGCTAATATTTGTCATCAAAGAGCTGCATGCAAACTGTAAGGTATAGATTTGAGAATATGGTGTTTTCCTCTGTCTTTCATTATTCTAATGTTTCAAAAAGGGTTCATTTCGGTAAAAGAAATTCCTTGTTAATAAATGTAACCGCCAACCATGGGCTTATGTTTTAAATTCTGAGTATGTGCTTCTCAAGACCAAGCACTCTTAAACTATACTGTCTACCAGTATGGATGACATGTGACTCACCTTGTAGTCTTCTGGCTTATGTAATATTGGCTATACACTAATTTACACACATATGATTGATTGTCTCAGTGTAATGTGTGTGTAATGTAAAGTGCTTTGACACCCTACACTGGTATAGGGGGCGCTATATAACTAATTAAATACATCTGAGAGAGAGTGGTTATGGAGACTTCAGGGGGCACTGTTAAAGGAGGGCAGTGAGGGAGCTTGTGCAGGGCCCCCATGGGGGCTCCAACAAACATTGTCGCACAGGGCGCCACCAGCGCTAAAGCCGACCCTGCAATCAGATTAGTTCTAGCCTGGGGTTCACTAAAACGTACACTGAAATAGAGAGGGCGCCAATACGCTAACCACTTCTAAACCTGATGTATACGTTCCCCTTCAGAAAGATGAGCATGTACCACTGGTGAGCAACATATCCACAGGTGTGACCTTTTAACCTGCTAGATAGACTGTCCTCCATCAGGGTCTTTATCCCAAGCAGAGTCTCCATTCATTTTGTTGAGTGTCCCTTCTTGCATGGAATGGGTATATTAAGACATTAATCAGTCGAAGTCTGCCTCACCTCTTTCAGATGTCCAATGCTGTGATGCACTCCAGGCGCCCTACACCTTCCCATGGCCTCTGTACAAGTCTTACATTTAAAATGTCACAACCTTTCACCGAGGGTGCTATGCCATCACAAAGGCCTTCAACCAGTTGCCCCTGGCTAGGAAGACACGGTTTGGGAGGACGTGCCTTTTCAGTGCAGGTCCTAGCCCTGTGGAAAGCTGGGTTGTACTTCGAGTTATTTTCCTTATAAAAGGGACGGAGCTGGTTTTGCATAATAAAGCCTACATTGTTAAGGTGGAATAACCTTTTCGCCTTACACTTAAGCATAAGCTTTGAAAATGCAATTAGTCTCGCCTTTTATTAAATTAAATTCATTTGTTTTGCTATACAATACCATTAGCAAAACAAATGGCTTTAACTTAATCAAAGGCGAGACCTATTGCATTTTCAAGGCTTGTTTTAGAGGCAACACCTCGGTCTTGGTAACGGTAGTCCACGAGGGGCCCGAAAAGCTACCAAAGCAAAATCGAATTTCAGTTTCACATCGAGAAATTGTCTGTGGAGAATAGAGTGAGTTTGGAAACCTCTTGCAAACTTTTTCTTAAATATGCAAACATATAAATTATGTAAAAGCCAGAAATTGAATTACAGAATTTCAATTATGGGCAAGTGAAGTGTGCGCAGCTCTGAAGAGAAGGTGCGCATCGGCGCTTTGTGGAATGAGGTGTCGCCCGCCAGGCCTGCGTGGGAAGGATAATAGAATATTAATCGGCTGATTAGCAAGAGGGCACCTTCAGTTTCCTCTCCGGGACCTCTGTGCTACAGCCCCCCCCCCCTCCTGTGGTATTTGCTCTTGGTGTCTTTTGAACCGAAGGGGATTTAATGTTTTTGTGGGGGGACGCTCTAAGACCACCATCTAAACTGTGCCATCGGTGGCCCAAAGGTGTGTTTTGGGGGCATGTGTTGGATTTCTCAAAGGGATCCCTTTGGCGGTTCATTCTGGGTTTCCCCTCTGCCTCCCTGTCTGATCCTTGAGTGTGCCTCTCCCTTGGAGATGTTCATAGTCCCAAGCAGTGCTTCAGCTGAGGACCCTGACCGGTCTCACACCAAGCTTCATCCTGATCACCCCTTGAGGTTACCTGCAGGGCCCACTGTTAAGTTAAGCCATGTGCTGGCTTTGCTCCAGGTGTGCTGCCCATACGTCAGTACACATGGTGCCCAAGTCACCTTAACACTTGGCTTTGTGATTTAGGTAAAGCACGGTTTGGGCCAAGGCCTGTGCACAGCTTGAGGCTCTATGCGGGTCACAGACGGTCCTGTCAAGACCTGCCTTTTATTTATTTATTTTATTTGAAAAGTTTTATATAGCGCTGGCTAGACCCGAGGGAATCAGAGCGCTTTACATGTACAAAGACAGGATTACAGGAGTTGTTCAAGGGCACAGTATAACAGTGGTAAAAAAACAACACTCCAATTAAATGTGCAAAGACAAGAATGACAGAAAAAGTTCTAGGGTACAATATAACGATAAGAAAATACAAAAACTCCAATTGAAGACTGATAAATAGATATACAGTTAAAGCAGATACATTTATATATATAGAGGCTGCGGTGGGAACAGGATTCTGGGCAGAGCTGCAGGTGAGGCAGGAGTTAGGGAAGGGTAGGGGGGGCAGGATTGGGGGAAAGGGGGGTTGGTCAGCTGGGAGGGGCGTTGAGAGGAAAGAGGAAAGGGGAAGAGGAGTTGGAGTGTGGAGGGAAGGGGGTGAGGGGTACAAGGGGGGGGGGAGATGGGGGGGAGAAGTGATAGGGGAGGCGGGTATGGACAGAGAAGGTATGTAGTTTAAGGTCTTTTTTGAAGGCAAGGTAGGAGGGGTTGCAACGCAGTTCCTTTGGGAGGGCATTCCAGACGATAGGCGCGTTTCCAGAGAAGGCGCGAGATGGAGTGGTTTTCTTTTTGAATAAGGGGAGAACGAGGAGGAAAGTGTTAGTGCTTCTCATCGTTCTGGATTCACCCGCCTCTGTGTGCCTTAGGTCCACCTCCAACCTTACTCGGTTGTGCATGTGTCAGAGTTATGATGGTTGTGAAGAACCGTCAGACCTTTTGAGGGCATGGAAGTCCAGAAGGATATTGTTGATTGAAGTGTTATTTCTGGATTTGGTGCTGCCTAAATGCAGGGTCAGGTAAGCAAAATCCTATTTCTGCCGTGAGTTCTAGAAACTTAACTTGATTGAAGGCTGAACCTCTAGTACCGGTGAGAGGGAAGAAGCAGTTCAAAACCGGTGTAGGAGCTTTCTTTAATTGTATTGACTTTCTTTGATTACCGCATTTATATTGTTGCATTTTCTGGTTACAGGTGACATTTTAATTCATGCCATGCTTGTATACTGTACTTCATTTAATAAATACATTTTAATATAGATTGAAAGACAATGTTGTATAGATCTGTTGGTACAGGACATTAATGTATTCTTGCCCATTTAAAATTAATCCCATAGGTGTGCAAAAGGATCAGGCTTTCCTTTTGAAATGGATATTATTTCTGCGGACTGGATCAGATGGACACCTTTGACGTGTCACTAAAACCACGTTGGATATTATTAACATATTATTATGTTTTAGAAATGATCGTTGTTGTTCTAATCTTCGACAAAGGTATGGCTATTCAGGGAGATACCAATTACGATGAGGCAGCACTATGCAAACTGGAACTATGCATACTGCTAAGGCTTGTGTCATGGTGCGCCCAGGTAAATAAAACTATTCGCTTTGGCTTCAGGACATCTTATGACGTTTATTAGATTTTGTTGATGGCAGATTAAGATGCACATTTATTCAATCAAAGCTAGTCACGAGGACAGCATACATAAAGGAGAGGTGGGATTAAATTACCTATTCTCCATCTGCACAGGAAGTAACATCACTGGATTGTGCATTATCCATCTGCTCAGGAAGTGGCCAAGAGATTCCCTATCATTCATCTGCACAGGAAGTGACATCACTGATTTCTCACCAAAACTGCCTTCACTTAATGGAGGCTACAATGTAGACACACAGTTGGGTCAACAATGTCAAGTCTTACTGCACCTGTCTGTGCCTCCACAGCGCCAGGACCCTGGCCCTCCTCCTGCCCACCACCCCTATCGGTATCCCACCATGACCCTCCACACCCTCAATCCCGGTTGCATCTGCCAGCACTGCTGCTGCACTTCACCACTCAACACTGTAGTTGCTTTCTTCTGCACCACCTGCAATTTCACATAGACTCTCCCGCACCGACTTCACTACCACCACGCACCTCACACATCCAACACACTCCACACATACACCTGCAGCTTGGGCCTGTAACAAGGGACAGGGTCTTTAAAAACCCGTATAGCCTGAGGCATAAGGGCTATAAGAATGTTCCACCCCTTAATTGTAGAATGTTCTGAATTAAGAAAGACAGAAATACAAACATTGGAATATTGGAGCAAGAGTCATACCAGCTATTATACTCCCCGAGCCACTTCATTTTCTCCAATAGAGCTCACAACATAATGTTTTTAATTTCCTTTGGTTATCTCCCTATTACTTCCTCTCAATCCCATGGTCTCCTTTCTTCCCTTTTCCTTTTTCTGCTCTCTTCTTCCCCCTCTCTCCTGCCCTTTCCTCTGTTCATCCAATCCTTCTTTTTGTTATATGGTTCACTACTTTCCTTGTCCTTTTATCTCTCCTTGTCTCTTCACTTTCCTACTCCTTCTCCACCTCCTCCTCTCTCCTAATTGCTTTATCCTATCTGTTGATGCATGCATCTATCTCTTTTCCTGCCTCTTTCTTCCCTTCCCTTTCTTTCTCCTGTCTCTCTTCTGCTATCCTCTTCAATCCTAAATCTCGCTCCTGATGTTGATCTCGCAATTTGTTCTGGCACAACCCGAATTTCCATGGCCGTCTTTGACATCAAGGCAGATCAAAAATTTCAGGGAGGCTGTGCTCTGAACCCTCGGATCGTTGTTGACTCCCTCTGGTGTGCCTTCAGGCCCCATGGAGCTGGGAGGCCCTTCATCAGGGATTCTGATAGGTAGGCGAGATACAACAATTCTTACCTTGCTGGCAGACAATCACATCAGATATAGAAGTCCTGCAAATTTCCATAATGTGTACACATTTTCCTTCATTTCTACTCCGCCGCACATTATACCATCGCCAGAGTGACTGACGGAGGACCATCTATCTGTCACGGTAGGAAATGTAAGCCCTTTTGGCAAAAGGGTCTATAGAGGGAGGGTGCCTGTGCAAGAAGTACACTGTAGTTGTTTTTCCAGCTACTTTCTGGTGCCCAAGAAGGAAGGAGGCCTTTGCCCTATTTTAGACGGGTGCCTCCCAATGCTTTCCTCCACAAGATAACATTTAAAAATCTCACAGTAGCCCAGGCCTTGGCTGCCCTCAACCCGGGAGACTGGATTGTGGAAGACCTGCTGGATGCCTATTTCCATATATCCATCCTGCAGGCCCATTGGTGCTACCTGTGGTTCGTGGTGAGACAGGAGCATTTTCAGTTCAGCGTGCTCTCCTTTGGTCTCACGTGCCCCTCTGGTGTTCAAAAAAGTGATGGAGGTGGTCACTGCAATCTTTTCCTACCTCTATGACTGGCTGATGAAGGTGAGTTTGACCCAGACAGTTGTCACCCACCTCCAGACTACGATGAAACTCCTGTCATCTTTGGGGTTCACTATCAACGTGCTGAGTCACGACTGAGTCCTTCTCAGACCTTCCTCTTCATCTGAGCCAATCGGGCCTGGCATGTTCGTGTCCAGGGCATTCAAGCTATGATCAAGATCCTCCAGCCTGTGTCCTGCATTGCAGTGAGGAAAACTCTGAGGCTGCTCGGGCTGATGGCCTCCTGCATCCTGGTGGTCAAACATGCCAGATCGCATATGCAGGCTCTGCAGGGGATTCTGAAGTCTCAATGTGTCTAACATCAAGGGGACTTCTTTAACCACATCCAGATCTCAGAGGAGACTGTGGAAGATCTGCAATTTGGTTACTGGACCATGATTGGACAATGGCAGACCCCTTTCGATACCCCACCCAGAGTTGGGAGTGGTGACTGATGCTTTCCTTCCGACTTAATGCAGCTATCTGGGAGAGATAGAGATGTCTGGTTGACCGCAGAGGTCTGGCTTCATATCAATCTCCATGTGCTTGCAGGCCATCGGCTAAGCCTTCTTGCTGTCCATCAATAGGAGGCTAGTTCAGACACTTATGGATAACACTACTGCCATTAGGTATTGCAAAAAGCAAGGCGGTGTGGGTTTCTGGAAGCTGTGCTAGGAGGCGCTTTACCTCTGAAAATTGCTGGACCATCAAGAGATCTTCCTGGTGGTAAACCACCTGATAGGATCTTTGAATGCCTGTGTGAACGAGCTCAGCTGTCGACTCCTTGCTGATCATGAATGACAGTTACACCCAGAGGTGGCGCGAGGTCTCTGTTACGAATGAGGAGAACCTTGGCTAGATCTATTTGGCACTGCTAAGAATACACAATGTCAGAAGTTCTGCACTTTGGCTTTTCCAAGGCATCTCTCGCTAGGAGCCACATTTCACTTAGAGTGGAACTCAGGACTTCTGTGTGTCTTCACCCTGATACCACTCCTGTCCTGAGTTCTGGAACGACCAGGCCTAAGTCATACTATTAGCTCCAGATTGGACAGAGTGTGTATGGTATACAGAACTGCGGGGCCTAAGCATCTGTTCTACGATCAGGCCGCCCCTCTGGGGGGGACCTGCAGTCACAACAACAGGACAGGGGAAACGGTCCAAACAACGTGGGCTGAGACACACATGTCCCAACAACGCAACAAGCGCAACTACTCTTGCCTTAACCACGCATATGCGTGGTTAAGGCAGTGCGCGGTCTAGTTGCTGGAATAGGTGGGTTGAAGAAGGAAGAGGAAAGATCGGGAGGAACACGGTGAGGTGTGGTAATTGGGGCTGGGGTTTTAAAGGTTGCGAGTAGTTTTCAGGGCTGAGGGGAGGGTTGGGTTGTTTTCAGGGCTGGGGTTTCAGGAGGGAGGTGTTAGTTTAAGGTCTCAGGGCAGGGGTTTGGGGCCGTTTTTGGGCTTGTGCGAGGGGCCGAGTTGGTCGTTTTTGGGGCTCAGGGTGGGGGGGCCGGGCGGTTACACTTACCTGATAAGTTTTAACCACGCATATGTCTTTGCCATACATGCCTTAACAACGCATATGTTGTTGTAAAGGCATGCTTGGTAAAGGCATATGTGTGGTTAATACTGTCGTGGAACCAGCATGTGTGGTAATCACATGAGTGGGGTCCGTCACACAACCACAGGTCAGGGTTCTACAACTAGGCCTCTAACCTCAGCTGACCAAAGATCGGAAGGCTGCCATTGCTACTCAGATTTGAGAAGTAGGTTGTATAGTGATCTGTTCCGCCCTTCATCTACTACCTACCAACGGCATTAGCCGACATCACTCCAGTTGCTCCCTCCCGTTGTTAAGGGTAGGGGTGGTTATACTCTCTCCAGAATTTAAGACTGAAGCTGATACACAGTCTGAGATTTACACTGAGGCTTAATCATAGGACCAACAAAAAACCACCAAACCAAGGTCCAGTTTAACAGGCTCCTCCAAATGGTGCGCTTCTTAGAGTTCTTCAATCGGGCCAGATCTATTTTGGAAGTTTTATGTATTGAAGATAACCACTCTGCTTGTTTTGGGGGTGATGACTCGACCCATCTCCTACATATTTCCTGCCTGGCCAGCAAGATGGAGAAAAATAAAAAGTCTCTATCGGGACCGATGATATCACTAAATACACAGAAGATGATATGTTGCAATGAAATTTGTATTGTACGTCCCAAAATAGAAGATAAACAGTCCCCAACTTTCCTCCAAAATTCAGAAAGAGACCGACAGGCCCAGAACATGTGCACATCTTAGGCGCTTTCTAAATTACATTCTTTACACCTTACTGGTGGGCCCTTGGAGATTTTTGAGAGCCTGGCTGGGGAAAAATAAGCTCTATGTGTCGTGAAATAATAATTTCTCTTCAGCCAAGCTGGCTTTACGACTGAGAAGAGTACATTATAAGAAATCTTTCACAGATCCTCCAAATCTGTCCCCTGAATGGCTTCCCCCACAGCTCTTCGGCTAGCTTGAAATCGCCATCAATAGTCTCCTCAATAGCCCAGTAGAAGAAAGAAATCTCCTTTTTGGATACAGGCCTATTAGTCAGATGGTCTTCCAGGGGGTCCCCCCGGCCAAGCGAACTACTCAAACTCTGGGACCGGCTTAATAACTGTAGATACTTAAACCTTGATACTCCTCCCTCCACTTTGTCACTCAACATGGCCCAGGGTAACATAGAGAAGCATCAACCGCAAGGTCCCCCATACTAATGGCCCAGCGGTTTTCAAAGGGACAGCTAGCTGATCTTTTAAGCAGTCAGGAGTTCCTGGACTATCCCACATGGGGGCTAGCCTTGAATAATATGCAATACCTGTTAGTGTTTTAATCCTGGCCCACATCTGAGCTACGCCACTTAGAACTTTCAATCTAACTTTTTTGAAAAACTTTTTGTAGCCAAATTTAAACAAAAAACCTTCAGATGTAAGCCCAAGTTGCTCTAGCATAGCTGAAAACATTTTACCTCTCCCTGAAATATCTGGGGATTTTAACAACATCCTAGAGTGTGTTAGCTGGAAAGCCCAAGCGTAGTATTGAATATCAGGGAGTGCCAAACCCCCTTTCTCCCTTCTACGTCTAAGCTTCCTCCATGATATTCTAACAGCTTTGGAAGCCCAAACAAAAGAATTGATAGACTGCTGGAGTTTATCTATCGATGCTTTCTCGAAATTCAACAGAATGATGTTGAATAGGAACGTTACCTTTGGCAAAATTGTCATTTTAATTAAATGTACTCTACCCAGAATAGATAATGGGAGATGTACCCATGATTTCATGAGTTCTTGACACTCTTTCAAGATATTAACGAGATTGACTTTTGCAATTTTATCTATTTCTGGAACAATCTTGATCCCTAGATAACGCAGTTCTTTTTTGGCTTGGTATCGGCATCCCGACAGGTTCCTTGACATAAGCTCGGTTTTATCAGCATTGATATTGTAACCGGAGACTTGGCCAAAATCTCTCGCTAGTTCAATAACCCGTGGAAAAGAGGTTTCTAGATCAGATGAAAGAATAAGAATGTCGTCTGCATACAGTGCCACTTTCCTCTCCCATGAGCCGCTCCTAAAAAATGTAATAGCTGGCTCTTCCCTAAGCCGCTGGGCGAACAGCTCTATATATAGATCAAAAAGGAGTGGGGAAAGGGGGCAGCCCTGTCTGGTTCCCCTTTTAATTTGAAATGGTCTGGTCGTTTAATCATTCACCACCAACCTAGCTGAGGGCTCACTATAAATATGACAGATGGTCCGACAGAATTTTGGCCCCAAATTTAGCTTCTCTAATACCGCTATAAGGTATTTCCAGTTCACCCTATCAAATGCTTTGGTTGCATCCAATGTCCTAGCCGCCAAGGGGAGAGAGAAAGTGGACGCAAAATCTAATGCACCAATAAAGTCATAAGTCAAATCAGACAAATTCCTGCCTTTCACAAAGCCCTTTTGATCCATATGTAAAAGCTCCCCTGCTACCCCTCCTAATCTATCCGCTAATATCTTAGAGAATACCTTGTAATCTGCATTCAACAAGGATATCAGCCTATATGACCCGCATTGAGTAGGAGGTTTTCCCGGTTTTAGAATTAGGGTGATATTTGCTTCCCCCATGTGAAAGGTGGTTTAACTCCCACCATCAAAATTTTATTAAACATCTCAACCATAAAGGGGATAATTATATCGTCCAATTTCTTATAGACTTCCACAAGGAGGCCCTCCGGCCCTGCAGCTTTACCCTTTTTGCCATCAGAAAGAGTTTTCTTGACTTCTTGATACGTTATTTCTGCCTCCAAACTTTCCCGATGGATTATAGAAAGAGCAGGTAGCTGAATTGGAAGCAGCCAATCTTGTATAGATAGACTGTCAGAATCCCTATCGTCGTTACATAAATCCTCAAAATAAGCATGGAAGATTTCACCCATCTCCTCCTCCCCGCTTATTATTGAGTTAGTATGTATATCTTCTATTTCTTTAATGTGATTTCTGACGCTGTCTGATTTGGCCTTCCAGGCGAGTAGTCTACTGGCCCCCTCACTATATTGAAAGTGGGCAAGCTTACTTGCTTCCCACCTGCTAGAAATTCTTGCTTGAATTATATTTTCCAGGGAGGCCTTTAATAGATCTAATTCTACCCCTAATGTTCCTCTTAGTTCTTGCTCTTCATCGGTTAGTCTATTAATCCTATTCTCCAACACCTTCATTTGGTGCTCTATTGACGCAATTTCCTTTCTATACTGTCGGTTCCTGTAAACTGTTTTGTTCGTAATCAACCCCCTTAAAAAGGATTTCAGGGTGTCCCATACGACCATAATATCTGCTGATCCTATATTTATTTCCAAAAAGGTTTTAACCTCCTCGATCAACACACCAGTTACAGTTACAGTATCATCATCTAAGAGGAGTGAACAGTCTAAGGCCACACCCTCTGCTGTTCACCCCCTACTAAATCCAGGTCAATCCATACTGCTGCATGATCCGACAAATGCGGGGTTAAATATCCGATGGTCTTTGCATGACCCCTCAGATTATTACTAATAAGTATACAATCTATTCGAGATTTATGTCTGTATTTTTTATTGTAGAAGGATACTCCCAATTCTGTACCGGATCGCTGCCTCCATATATCACAGATAAGATGTTTCATGGTTTTGAGAAATGCCCTGGATTTAGAAGAAACTGTAGCTCTACTTTTTGATGACTTATCTAATTTTGGATTCAAAACTATATTAAAATCTCCTGCCAAAATAATTGTGTCCGGGAATTCTAAAAGATTCAAAAAGATGGTCTTTAAAAAGGAAGGATCATCCTGATTAGGACCGTAATAACCCACAATTGTGAAGGGGATATTCTCTACAGAAATCTTAATAATCACCCATCTGCCGCTCAAATCTGTTCTTACTTCTTGTAGTGTAGCATTTACTTTGTTTTTTTACTAAAATAGCTACACCCCTTACATTGGTGGTCTGATATGTACAGGCCCAATGTTCCACCCACCTGAACTTCCTACAAATCTCATTCATCTCTTCCCTCAACAGGTGGGTTTCTTGTAGAATGATAACCTGAGAGGGTGAATCTCTTAAATACTGTAGGATTTTCTCTCTCCCGTAGGCCATTAACGTTCCAGGACAAACAGTGCAATGTTTTCATGGTGGATGGAAACCCTGGAATTTACTACAGCCTTCGGCACACCGGCACCAAACCAAAAACATAAAATCTTGATCTGTAGCTAAAAAAAGAGGCAAATTAGTTTTTTTCCCCCCAATGCTCCCACACCCGTGCCCTCTCTCCCCTTATTGGTGTTCCCTCTCACCCCTCCCTGTAGAACCCTACCCTCATTTACCAGGACTCATCCAGCTTCTGCCCACTAGCAATCCCTACCTACTCTCAAACTCACTCACACTATTCTAGCGCTATTCATATTCATAAACCACTAACCACTACCTACATACTTAATTCTAAGTCAAAGGAATACATTTCTATTTCCTAAGATATATATCTATAGAAGATAAGGGGTAGTTGGTTACGCTTTTAGGCTCCCCAGGAGCTCATCTGCTTCCTGCACTGTTTTGCCCAAATACATTTTGTTATTAAACATGACTTTTAATTGTGCGGGAAATTTTAATTGAACTGTTGCTCCTAGCTTCATGAAATCATTCATTCTTTTCCCCAACTCCCACTGTCTAACCAAAGTGGTGTGAGAGAGGTTAGATCTGATTTCAAAGGTAAAAGAAGAATCTCTGGATTTTAAAGATTTCAATTTAAGGGCTGCTGTTAAAATCTCTTCCTTGAGGGAAAAAGTTAGAAAATTAATCAGGATCTTCCCCGGCTTTATCCGATTTGGATGTTTCCTGAATGGATCCCTATGAATTCTTTGAATATCTCCCCTTAACTCCTCTTCCGAGGCCTTAATATGTATTGTGTTTTTAATTTCTCGAAGTGCAGCTTCCTCCTTTTTAAGCGCAGAAATGTCTGTTCTGGCTTCTCCCAAACCATCTTTAAGAACTTCCACCACTTTTTCCAGGGCTACTGTTCTCGAACTTAGATAGTCCAATTTTTTTCTCAAGCGATTCGCAGAAAAGTCGAATTTCCCCCTGCTTTGACTCAGAAACCGTGAACCCCATCTTGATGTCCGAAGTCAAGGCGGAAAAAAGAGATTCCATCGATCTCCCCAAGAGATCAGAATTACCTGAGGCTACCAAGGGGCCCTCTGTTGTTATGTCTATCTCTATATTAGGCTCTGCACTAACCTTCACAAGTGCATCCATAATTCCAACTAGAGGCCCCCCTCCCCCGGTACTAGCCAATACTATAGCATCTTTTACTGGAGAGGCTTGTGACCCCACTGCCTGTGGGTCTGGCTGAGGTTCTGGTTCAGGTTCTGGCTCAGAATGGTCTACAAGTGGTACCAGAGACTCCACAGGCTCTAATAACAAGTTTGAAGCGCACAGAGGATCCGTCTCAAAGGCCTCTGTCACAAGTGCCAACCCAGAGGCTAAAGTGAGAGGGGCCGGAGAAGAGGATAACTCCAGAGACAGACAAAGAGGCAGGGGAATACTTAGTTCAATGTCAGAAGGAACAGACATTTTTATTGATGTTTCAGACTTATTTATTTATTTATTTATTTTTCACATTTTTAGAGCGCACTGTTACCCGGAGGTGTCCTGGCGCTGACTGTCTGACCATAGTGCATGAGAGCTGAGAAATTAGTGCGTAAGGAGCCAGGTCTTTAAAGCTCTTCTGAAAGATAGAAGGTCAGACATCTGTCTGAGGTTTAGCGGCAGTCTGTTCCATGCTTTCGCAGCGCCCAAGGAAAAGCTCCTGCCCCCCCAACGCACTTTCCTAACTCTTGGGACTGTCACCAGCACCTGCTCAGCTGACCTTAGGGATCTTACCGGCTTGTACGAATGGAAGAGCAGCTTCATACATTGGGGGCCTAGGCCGTGCAGTGCCTTAAAGACCACGCAGAGTGCTTTGAAAACTATTCTTTTATGAACTGGTAGCCAGTGTAGCTTCACCAGATCCTGTGCTACTGAAGCAAACTTAGGGGTACCCGTGATCAGGCGAGCTGCTACATTCTGCAGGATCCGGAGTTTGTTTAGTAGTCCCTGTTGGGCATTCAGCAGGAGACTGTCGCAGTAATCTAATCGGAATAATACCAATCCTGTTACCACTGTTTTCCTATGTTCATCCGCCAGAAATGGCAGAACTTTACGGATGGTTTTTAGCACATAGTGCGTTGTTGAGGATAGTGCATTCATTTGTGGTTTGAAGGACAGCGATTCGTCCATAAGTACGCCCAGGTTTTTAACCTTTGCCACTGGGGAAAGGGGGGTCCCCATTTCTTTTGGCCACTAACGTGGAGACCAGAAGTTGTCCTTGGACCCGAAAAGAAACACTTCTGTCTTTGCTGAATTGAGCTTCAGACAGGTTTGTGCCATCCAGTTGCTGACCTCTCGCATATAGCTTCTGAACCTGTCTGCCGTGCTTTCTGTTTCACCCGGGAGCAGCGACACCACAATCTGCATGTCGTCTGCGTACGCTGTAAGATTAAAACCAAAGGAACAAATCACTGGCGCTAGGGTGGAAACATACACGTTAAAAAGAGAATGACTCAGGGAAGACCCCTGGGGAACTCCACATGGAAGCACAAATGGACGTGATTCAAAGTCCCCCAGGGTCACCTTCTGAGTCCTGCTGGAAAGGAAGGCCTGCAAGATCTTCAGTGACTTTCCTTGAATTCCGCAGGCCCCCAACCGGTCCACCAATAACTTATGATGGACCGTGTCGAAGGCCGCAGACAAGTCCAGCAGGATCAGAGCGGATCTGCCTCCTGCATCCATCACTCTTCTAATGTCTTCCGCAGACTTGATCAGTGCCGTTTCCGTGCTGTGCCCCGCCCGGAATCCGTGCTGAGAAGGATCTAGATGTTCTCCTATCCTCAAGAAGGTGCTCAGCTGCATGTTTAAAATACCCTCCATGATTTTAGCTGGGAGGGGTAATCTGGCAATAGGCCGATAGTTGTTCAGTTCGGTTATATCCAGATTAGATTTTTTAAGAAGGGGCAGGATGGATGCTTGCTTCAATCTTGAGGGGAATTCCCCGCTATCCAGCATGAGATTGAACAGGGGGGTGAGTCCCGCTGCAATGATAGAGGGTGTTAGTTTTACGATTGTGGCTGGGCAAGGGTCATGAGGGGAGCCTGACTTTATCCTTTTTAGTCGGATCGCTACTTCCTCTTCGCTAATTTGAGCGAATTTAAGGAGTTTTTCTGTTTTGCTATCAGTCTCTGGGTCTGCATTAGGGGCAAGAGTCCTGACTTGGTTGTCTAGAGAGAAGAAGATCTTTTCTACTTTTCCCAAGAAAAAATTGGCAAGATTTTCACATAGTTGGAGACGGGGGGTATCTCTATAGCCTTGGGGGCTGCTAGGGATGAGACCGTCAGAAATAGTTCCTTCTGGGAATTGCTGGCTTCTTTAATCCGTTTCGTGAAGAAAGCACGTTTGGCCAGTTGAATCATCTCTTTATAGACTCTCAACTCTGCATTGAGTAGTCTTTTGTCCGCCTCTCTGGAGTTTGTCCGCCAGGATCTTTCCAGTTTTTTACAGAGAATTTTGTGATCCCTGATCTGATCTGAGAACCAGGGGGCGGAGGGCTTTGAGCGCGTGGAGTGGAAAATTTTAGGGGGAGCCAGTTGCAGACATGCTGAATCGATCCAATTGGTGTAGGCTGTGGCAGCCTCCTCCACATTTCCTGAGGGGGGTGCCATGGATTTTCTCAGTAAGCCCTCCAGCACCTCACCATGAATATTATTCCATTTCCTAACCTTTCTTGGTGGAATTTTTGCTTTGCAAGGTCTCACAGGGGAAGCTAGAGTAATTTTAAAGTGGACTGCGGAATGGTCAGACCAGGAGACCGGTTGCACTGTCAGTACTTCTAGGTTGGGATGGTTGGAAAAAATACCATCTAGGGTGTGTCCTGCCTTATGTGTCGGGCCACAAACCCATTGCTTCAAGTCCAACTCCTCCGGTATCTCTTTACTTAACTCCCTCTGTTTCCCTACCTCCAGCACATGTGGAAGCACTTTAAAAAATGATCTTAACGAGGGAGTTATTTAAATTTTTGCGTCTGATAACGTACCTTTCTTCTCAGATTTTTTAATACCTATTCCCTTATACTTCCGGTATAAAGAACTCTGGCCCTTATCGCCCTTATCCTTCTTATTGTTTATAGATGGACTAATTCGGTCCTCCTGTATTTTGCTGGGGCACCCAGTGACTTCACTGCTCGGAGGTTGGGGGTCCTTTACACCAGAGTCTTTTCCTGCTCTTTTTTTCCTACCTCTTTTAGTCACTGTACTTTTCCCTATTTTTGAGGCCCCGCAAACTCTCACTGCTTCTTCCTTTCCAACCCCCTGTGAAATCAGGGAACGCTGGGTAGGTACAGGGGACACAGAACATGGCTTGGATACCAAAACCAATAGGTTTCCTGCTCCCGAGTCTCCTCTGGTACGTAGAGAATAAGGAAGAAAAGGCTTACCAGAGCTGCGAACCACCTGAGCCACTGTTACCTCTAAACCTACTTCTTTTACTACAATGACTGCATCCCCCTGCCGCCTCTCCACTTTCTTCCCCTGTCACTGCCACCGTTAGCCCCTCCAGGGTGAATTCCTCCTGTGCATCAACACCCGCTGCCAGCGCTGCTCCACCGTTGCTGTCTCTGCCTTGTTTCCTCCCAGAACCGCTCACTGCAAAACTGCAGCGGAAAAAACAGCGTGATGCAATGCTGGGCCCCGGGGGAAGCAAAGTCGCAGACTAGTCTTCCCCCGGGGTCATTCGCGTGGGATAGGACAGGAAGGGGAGGAGTTAGGGGGTGGGTATATAGGCGCAGGGGAGGAAGGGAACTTCCTCTTCCTGCGCCTGGTACCATCGGGAGGGAGAAAAGAAAGGGATAGTGGGATCAGGTTAGGGCCAGTTTTTAGAGTAGGCCGGGGGTGATTAATTCAAACCTGCTCACTTCGCGTGGCTGCCTGACGGTAGCGGGGACAGTGCTCACGCCGGTCGCGTGTGAAAAGGTGATGTCGGAGGTTACGACGGAGGAGGTGCGGGTGGCCCTGTTGCTGCTGGCGCGTGCGGGGAGAGAGGACCTCCTGCAGCCAGGTGTGCTGGGGCAGTCATGGGTTGGGTGCACCGGGACCCCGCGCGCGGCCTCGGCGGCGGTCATTGCGTGTCAGGAGGATGAGGTGGCAGAACAGGTGCCGGCGACTGTGCGAGGGGGGGCGGAGCCCCGAGGGACTCGGCGCGGGGCGGGAAACGCAAGAGCCTGCCCCCGCGAGTCTTCCTCCCGCTCCAGTTTTTGCCCTGTGCTTCTGGGAGGGCGACGGGGGGGGGGGCGGAGCCCCTTGTTCAGCTGTCTGACATGGCCCAAGAGCAGGTAGAGGTGGGGGAGGGGGCAGGGCCGGGCACCCGGTTTCCTGCTCTGGCTGGTGACCTTTCTGGGGCGGAGGGGGCGATTCAGGCCTGTGAGGAAGGGGATCAAGCGAAGGATCTGTCCTTGGGGTTGGCCCCGGCTGGGGGCACAGGGTCTAGGGTCGCGGGGCAATGGGATGATGCCCCCATCGACCTGTCCACGAGTTCCAGGGCACCCACCCCTCCCCCTTTGGGGCGGGAGTCGGCCGGGAGGCAGTTAGAGGAGGGAGTGTTCCGTGGGCCTGGTTTTCTGGGTGTTGGGGGGGCGGGTGGGTCCCGGGTCCTGCCCTAGGGGGTTGTTTCCCGCCCGGGGTGGGTTTTGTGGGCTACTGCCTGCCCCCCACCCCCGCACATCTGGGGCGCCATGTCCTGGGAAGACAGGAACAGGGAGCAGAGGATTCTGGATCATATACGGGACGTCAGGTGGGCCGAGGAGACCAGGGCCAGAGTGGGAGCAGTGTGGGGGTCCGAAATTGAGGGGCCTCCTACCCCAACCTCCGAGGAGGAACGGGAGGCCGAGCTCGAAGAGGCGCAGAGGAGGGTCAGGGCCAAGAAAGCAGTGGAGGGGTCTCCCAGGAGAGTTATGGCTGGCGTAGGGACGACCTGGACGGCTTTGAGGCCCGTTGGTGCTTGGGCCCACTCAGGCTGGAGCGACCTGAGGGGTGGGAGGGGATCCAAGCCGGCAGCTGTCGGCAGAGCCCGGGGGTGCCTGGCGGGGCGCATGACGGCTCCAAGACGCAGGACAGAAGCAGCAGGGCAGTCTGCGGCGGCTGTCCCTCCTCCGAGGGCTCGGGCTCCGGCGGCGCGTGTGGAGACTGGCATGCGTGCGCATGGGGGTGTGCAGAAAGGTGTGAAGAGAGCGGTGAAAGAGGTGGAGAATGCGCGGGTGGATCTGGAATTGGTGCTTGAATTGGATTACGGAGTGGAGAGTGATGAGCTTGAAGAAGGGGAGGTGCGGGATGACGCTGCAGGCTTAGGGGGCGCTGCAGACAACTGCGACATTGGTGTTTTGCAGGCCCCGACAGTGACGAAGACCAAGGCTGGGACGGCGGCGGTCCAGGTGGCGGTGCCCAGAGGACGGCCCAGGGAACGGAACACAGCACTCAAAGGTGAGGCATCCTGGTGGGCAGCCTGGGATGACGGTCCCGGGGGGGGGGGGGCGTAAGAGGACTTGCAGGTCAGTGGGAGTTGGCGATGGTTCGGTGCGGGAGGTGGAGAAGCCATCGGGCAGTCCACCTGAGGATGGTGAGAAGGTGGACTTTAAGTCGGTGACATTGGGGGTGCAGACAGACAAGGGGGAGGGTAAGGAGGAGAAAAGAGTGAAGGTGCAGAAGAAACTGCCGTATATGGGCCTGGCTATGCCATTGGGTTCGCATCTCTCAGAGAAACTAAGGGCACGGATTTGGAGGCATGAATTTGTGGATGTCTTTAAACTATTACACAGGGAGGTGCAGGCAAAGGAGGGGTCCAAGGAGGAGGAGTGGGAGCTGACGAGGCGCCCTAGGGTGCCAGTGACAATGGAAAACTGGACGTCAGCGTTCTTGATTTATGCCAGTATTTACTGCAAGAAGTATTTGGACAGGGCGATTGCGCTTTTCAAATACATGGACATCATTCGCAAGGCCCAGATGCAGTTCGGGGGTTTTCCCTGGCTGAGCTATGATGAGCAGTTTAGAGCTAGGGTCAGTGCGAATCCCGAAAAGAGTTGGGGGGAAGTTGATCAGGAACTCTGGGTGCAGTGGATGGCGTCACGCACTCCTCTGCGTCCACACACACGGCCAGCGGCTTGCCGGTTCTGTATCGGTCTTTTCTGCCACGTCCCACCCAAGGCGGGCGGGGGCTGGAACAGTACCCAACACCATCATTTCGGGTCAATAGTCCAAGCCAGGGAGATATGCCACAGGGGCCTGTTGGAGCTATAATAAGGGGTATTGTTCCAGATATCCCTGTAAGTTCAAGCATGAGTGCTCGAAATGCGGCGGGAAACATGCCCTTACTCAGTGCCGCACCCTCGCTGCACCCTCCGAACAGTGGAGGAACGCCAGAGGTCGGGGCCACCCTGGACAGAAGGGCACCTACACCGGTTAGGGTGGAGACGATGGCCCCCTGGCTCTCGTGCTACCCGGATCAGGAGGCAGCGGCGCGGCTGTTCTGGGGCTTCACAGAGGGTTTTAGAGTGGGCTACCAAGGTCCTAGGGAGTGCCGGTGGGCCGACAACTTGAGATCTGCTAAGGAATTGCCTAGTGTGGTGGCTGCGAAAGTGAAGAAGGAGGTTGAGGAAGGAAGGGTAGCTGGCCCGTTTACTGACAGGCCTTTGGCGGACCTGATCATCTCTCCATTGGGGGTGGTGCCAAAGAAAGAGGAGGGTGAGTTCAGGATGATACACCACCTTTCATGGCCGGAGGGCCAGTCTGTGAACGACTTTATTGCAGAGGAACCTGGAGGTCAGTTCCTGGAGGTCAACAATAAGCTAAAAAGTTCCCAGACGGGCTTCCGTCCAGGGCAGGGCACTGACATCGCCCTCCTGGCAGCGGTAGAGGAAGCCAGAGCACTATTGGACGGAGGAGGATCAGTGGCAGTGATCCTCCTCGACCTAAGTGCGGCATTCGATACCGTCAACCACCAACTGCTCATCAAAAGACTTAAGAGAATTGGTGTGGAAGGCTCGGCCCTATCCTGGCTCTCAGCCTTTCTAGCTCAACGGACCTGTCAGATCTGGGAGCAGAACGCCTGCTCCTCCGAAATTCCCCTCCAATGTGGTGTGCCTCAGGGCTCCTCCCTGAGCCCCACATTATTTAATATCTATATGTCCACATTGGAGGAGGTCATAACCCCATTCGGAGTGAGCGTCGTCAGCTATGCTGACGACACACAACTAGTGGTGTCTCTGTCTCATCCCAGACAACAATCAGCAGACCTACTTAACTGCCTTACACAGGTCCACTGTTGGATGAATAACTCAGCCCTAAAACTAAACGGGACGAAAACTGAAGTTCTGCTCCTCGGCCCGAAAGGGCTCACACTCTCCCCGAACATCTGGCCAGCTTGTCCGGGCCCTCCCCCTGATCCAAAAGAAGAGGTAAAAAGTCTGGGTGTGTGGCTTGACACTGACCTCTCATTCAAGGTGCAGGCAAAGAAAGTAGCCGGGACCTGCTTCGGGCTCCTGAAATCTCTAAGGAAAGTTCTGCCCCTCTTGCCCTTCAAATCACAAAAATTGCTAATTCAAGGCCTAATACTTTCGAGGCTTGATCACAGCAATGTGATCTATCTAGGCGCTCCTGAAGCGACCCTTAACAAGCTTCAGAGAATCCAGAATACTGCGGCCCGGATTATCACAAATACCCCTGCCAGAACCTCCGCTAAACCTGCTTTAAAACTCCTCCACTGGCTTCCCATAAGGGAGCGGGTCAAATTCAAGGCCTTGTGCCTAGCCCACAAACTACTACAAAATCAAGGCCCCCCTGTCCTCAGTAAACTCATCACACCCTATAAATCCACAAGATCCCTCCGTTCGGACACAGAAAATTTCATCACCACCCCCAGATTCAAGAAAGCCCGCTCAGGAGGAAGACGTTTCTCAGTCCAAACTGCACGCCTTTGGAACTCGCTCCCCCGCGACCTGCGACTCGAACCACAATACCTTCGCTTCAGGAAGCGGCTCAAGACTCATCTTTTTCCCCAATGATTCATGCTTACCCATAACACTGATCTTCTACCCCCACCACCCTTTCCCTTCGCCCTCGGCCCGCTGAACCGAAGAGATAGGGTTCCTAGCGCTGGGATACCTCAGGGTGACTACGCGCTCTACAAAAATAAATAATAATAGTAATAATAATAATAATAATAATAATAATAAGAGGAGGATTCTAGAGTGCTCTATGCGTCGGTGGACGATGCGACCCATCTGGTGAGGGTGTGTGGGGCGGGGGCTGAATTGGCGAAATGCGACATCAAGTCAGCCTTTCGTTTACTGCCTATTCATCCGGCGGATTTTTCGCTCTTAGGAAGGCAGTTTGGGGGCTCTTAGGAAGGCAGTTTGGCCCCCCCATTCTGCCTTCCTATGAGCGTGGAAAAAGTTTTGCCCATGGGGTGTGCCATCTCCTGCGCTCTTTTCGAGCTATTCAGGACTTTCCTGCAGTGGGTCATGGGGCGATTCAGTGGGTGCCGTGAGGTAACTCATTACTTGGATGATTTCCTCTTCCTGGGGAGGGCAGGTTCCGGGGATTGCGGCAGGGCCCTGCCGCGATTTCAGGAGATGGCCCTTCAGTTTGGTGTGCCTCTGGCACCGGGGAAGACGGCTGGTCCCAGCTGTTGCCTCACGTTCTTGGGGATCGAACTGGACTCGGTGCAGTGGCTGGCGCGCCTCCCTGCGGCCAAGGTGGCGGAGATACTGGCATGTCTGGACTGGGCGGTTGGGGAGAAGCGGATTCCTTTGCGTGCGGTTCAGAGACTTCTGGGTTTCCTTAACTTTGCGTGTCGGGTGGTGCGTGCAGGGCGGACGTTCTGTAGGCGGCTCGGCATGGCCAGGTCGGGGGCAGGGCTTCCACATCACAGAGTCAGGATTTCCATGGGTGTGAGGGCAGATTTGAGGACATGGATGACATTCTTGCAAGACTTTAACGGTGTGTCCCTGGACTTTGATGAGGAGAGGGCGGTCTGGCAATGCCAAATTTACTCTGACGCGGCTGGGTCAGCGGGGTTTGGTGTTTTCTGGGATGGCAGGTGGTGAGCGGAGAGCTGGCCGGCCTCCTGGCTCAAACAAGGGAGGAGCATTGCTTTCTTGGAATTCTTCCCTTTGTTGGTGGCACTGGAAGTGTGGGAGAAGGAATTTCGGAACAGGTCGGTGCTCTTCCATGTGGACAACATGACGGTGGTGGATCTGGTGAATCATCAGAGGGCAAGGGACCTGAGAGTGCTGCGGCTGTTGTGGAGGTTCATGCTGGCATGTTTGCGGTTGAATGTGGTGTTTCGAGCAAAGCATGTCCCTGGGGCGAATAATGACATTGCGGATGCTTTGTCTCGTTCGCAGTGGCAGCGGTTTCGGCACCTGGCACTGGGAGCAGATACTTGCAAGACCGAGCTGCCGGCCGGCATCTGGGCCTTTCGGGAATGAGGATGATTCGCCTGGTGGAGGGCTCTGTAGCAGACACCACGAGACGGACGTATCGTCTGGCATGGTCTGAATTCAGTGCTTTCATGGGTTGGAATCCGGATTGCGTCATGGTGGTTGAGTCTGAGGTTGAGCAAGGGCTGAGACGGTTTGTGCTGGACTGTATTGAAAGGGGTTTGACTGCGGCCACGATCTCTGGCAAATTGGCCGGGATATCCTTTTACTATGTCTTGTTTCTGGGTTTTGATCCGACTAAGGATGTGATCGTGAGCAGGATGTTGCAGGGTTGGGGCAGGGAATGCAGAAGTGGGGGGGAGGGAGGCTGCGGGAAGCGGTTACTTTTGAGTTGTTGGTCCGGCTGGTTGGGGTGTTGCCGGAATGTTGTTATGACCTGGTGGAGGTTGGCCTTTTTCGATTGTGTATGGTGTGGAGGTTTTTCGGGGCTTTCAGGGTGACTGAGTTGCTGGGTACAAGGAGTATGGCTGGTAGGTTGTTCGAGGAGATTCAAGTGGATGGTGGTTGTTTGGTATTTGGTTGCGGTGCTCGAAGACTGATCAGTTGGGCAGGGGTAAGTGGGTGTGGTTGAATGAGACGGAGGGTGGGGGAGTATGCCCGGTGGTGTAATGGCGGACTTTCCTGGGGACGATGAGTGTGGCGCGTGGGGAAATTTTCTGTCATGCATCGGGCGCGAGACTGACGGCGGGACAGTTGTTGGCGGTGTTGCGCAAGGCTTTGCGGCTGTTGGGGCTGGATGTGTCTGGTTTCGGGACTTACTCCTTCAGGATTGGGGCTGCGACAGCTGCGGCCAGGTTGGGGTGGTCCTGGGATAGGATTAGGAGGATTGGGCGGTGGAAGTCACGCTGTTGTGAGAGGTATGTGAGGAAATGAGATGGTCCCAGGTAGGCTGTTGGTTGATTCATGGTTGCTTTTCTTGTTTCTAACATCTTTTTCTTCGTAGGTTGCGTGGGTGGACCGGGCAGTAAGACGGTGACATGGATTGTTGGGCACTCCTTCGTGCATTGGGCATCCAAATATGCAGAGTAACAGGTTTACGGCCGTAACCTGGGACTTAAAGGACACTTGCACGAGGTACAATGGTGGGGCAAAGGTGGCATGCGATGGGGGGCACTACTGCCCTGGCTCGCGAAGATGATCCCACAGAGGGGATGCCCTGATTTGTTGATAATACATATGGGAGAAAATGACCTGGTGCAGCTGTCAGGTTTGGCGCTTTTACAGCTTATGCAACGGGACCTGGAGGTGTTGAAAGCTAGGCTTACAGGGACCTGCATTGCCTGGACAGAGTTGGTCCCCAGAAAAGTGTGGAGAGGGATTATGAAGCATGGGGCGATCGAAAAGGCATGAAGGAAGCTCAACAGGGCAATGAGACTTTGCTGTGGTGACAAGGACATCAAAGTGATTGCGCACGGAGGGATTCGACTCGAGGAACCTTTAGTTTTTAGGGACGACGGTGTACACTTGTCACAGCTGGGCAATGCGTATTACATGAAGGAAATGAGAGATGTGGTGAGCAAGTTATGGAATGAGGCTATCTGGTGTCGCAGGGAGTGAGTGCGAGTGTGCTTGGTGCGGGCTGACGGAACTGAGAGGGGGGGTGGGGCAGGGAACCGCCCTACAGGGGGTTCCCTGGTTGGCGGTATTTTGAAGGGACAGGGGGGTCAAGAGCGGGCACACCCATCCCTTGGGGGGGAGTTCGAATGGCGGATAGAGGCATGACCGGAAGGACGCAAGGAGTGGGCTGGATGACAAGTGATTGAGGGGCAGGAATAAAGTATGGTATGGAGCTTCTAAGGGTTTGTGATGAGGTGAAACGAGTGAAACGAATGAGAGGGGAGTGTGAGTGGGGGTTTGATGTTATTACCTGTTTATGTTTATTGTTATGTGCAGATTACGCAGCCTGGTCTAATAGAATGGCCTTTTACGCTGACACTGCGTGGTCTGTTTATTGCGTGATGCCGGGCCCCAGGGGAAGCAAAGTCGCAGACTAGTCTTCCCCCGGGGTCATTCGCGCGGGATAGGACAGGCAGGGGAAGGGAAGGAGTTAGGGGAAGGGGAGGAGTTAGGGGGTGGGTATATAGGCGCAGGGGAGGAAGGGAACTTCCTCTTCCTGCGCCTGGCACCATCGGGAGGGAGAAAAGAAAGGTCTCCCACCCACCCGGCAATTGGAGGTGTGGTTTTGGGTCGGTCTATAGCGTTGCCAATTTAGGCCAGAGCTGCTTTAGGCGGTATTTTGAAGGGACAGGGGGGTCAAGAGCGAGCACACCCATCCCTTGGGGGGGGGGAGTTCGAATGGCGGATAGAGGCATGACCGGAAGGACGCAAGGAGTGGGCTGGATGACAAGTGATTGAGTGGCAGGAATAAAGTATGGTATGGAGCTTCTAGGGGTTTGTGATGAGGTGAAACGAGTGAAACGAATGAGAGGGGAGTGTGAATGGGGGTTTGATGTTATTACCTGTTTATGTTTATTGTTATGTACAGATTACGCAGCCTGGTCTAATAAAATGGCCTTTTACGCTGACACTGCGTGGTCTGTTTATTGCGCGAAGCTCCAGCCCCTGCCTCAGCTCCGGGGCGGCACAAAGCAGCGCGGATAGTCGAGAGGAGAACCGAAATACATCTCAGAGATGCTTCCTTAATCCTTAATCTTTAGAATTAGTGCCATACGTCACTTTGTATGACAGTATTATTGTAATTAGAGTAGTGGGGTTTTGCCGCGGGCTCGCGACCGCTCAACTTGCGGCCGCCATGTTCTCCTAGGTAGTTGATGTCATATAAGCAGCCAGGTGTCCCTCAACAAAAACTGTATGCGCCTGTTATTGGGACAAATTTGTGGCTTGGTGCGGCACATGCCTGATGAATCCCCTTCTGTTCAAGTTAACTTGACGTTCTGTTACTGGCCCAGCAAAGCTCTGCTTTTGGCACAGTTAAGGGGCACCTTTCGGTTCTTTTGGCCTTTTTACAGTTGATGGACTAGCTCTCATTGTTTAAATCACCAGCTGGTATGCATTTTTTTTAAAGGTCTCCAACATTTGTTTACACCGATCTCATCCTATATGCCTTAAGTGGGACCTGAATTGGTCATCACATATTTAAAACACACTACATTTAAGCTGTTTCTCAGCTGTCCCTTGCGGCTCCTCAGCATTAGGACTGCGTTCCTCATCTCCATCACCTCAGCAAGTGAACAAACACCCGGCTCTGTGTTAACCTGTCATATACCACCCTCTTCCTATACAAGCTGTTTCTGCGAATGAGGCAGGTCAGGGAGTCCTGGAGGGGCGGGATTAAGTATCCTGTTCCCGCTCCTTTTTTTATTTTGTGTGCGTGCGCTTTTCGTCATTGTTGCCTCGTTCTCCTTGGTGGAAGGAGGCATTACACTGTTCTCTGAGCCCACTGTAGCATCCTCGCTAACAATCCCCGATAGCCGGCATTCTGGAATGTTGCTTTAGGTGATGACGTAAGCTTGGGTTTTGCAATGTCAAAGAATATTTGAACGTTTGCTGAAAGGTATGATCCCACCCTCATGAAACGAATCCCTCGATTCAAAATAGAAGCTACTTCAATCCCATAGGACATGTTAGCTGAAAATCCCATATTGTGGCTGAACATTATCAAGTGATTTCGCTGGCCGCTTTTTAACACGTTCTGAGCCTTGTTTTAACTCCTGTTATTTCGAAACACGAATCCTCCTAACCCCTGCCCCCGCACTTGCACATTTACTATGAAGGTAAAACTTCGATTACCAGCGTGTTGGGGAAATACAGGGCTGTATGCAGCCTTTACGCCTGGTACGGGGATGGCCCGGGGCTTCTGCTGCAGCTGGGCAAGCTGTCGGACGCACCATGAGGCCCCGGAGGCAGGTGGGTTCCCTGGCCGGACTCCAGGTCAGTGACACCGAGCACTGCCCACCTAACCTACACTGTGTACGCTGAATTATGCATCCAATGCCTGCTGCTCCTCCAGTCTTACCGCAGCTCAGAGGATGGGCTTTAGTCACATCAGGTCCACATAACCCCCCGCCCCCAAAATACCCAACATCCCGAAAATAACACACAGACACCAGTGTTAGATTGGGAAAAGTTGCTGCAGGTTTATTACATACAACGTTATGTAATCACGGTGGGTTATCTTATGGGCGATCCAAGGGCAGGCCGCATTCTCGCCCCCTGCCCGCCTGATGAGCCAAGCAGCACATTGGCAAACCACCCATCTGCTGCGCCATTATGGTAATCACTCTACTCACGCCCCTTGCGGGGCGTATCTAGACAAACCCCCGGTTGAACAGGCACACAACCGCCCGAAGGACTACTGGGGCGCCGACACGGGTTCCCGGACCTCCCATGAGGTTCGAGGTTAGGCTCTGGCACCCCTATGTGCCCGCTGAAGTACAGTGTTGCACCTCTCTGCTTCCAGGTCGCCCTGTAACTCCGCCTGCAACGAAAAAGAACACATTAAAGCTCCCACAGATGCCCCCCCCCCCCCTAGCTGACACTCAGGGTAAGAGGTAGGGAGTGAAAAGAGTGTCCCGAAACCTGACGCGCGACGTCCGGAGCGACAAAGAGGCAACTAAAATGCCGAGGGGAAGATATATACCCCCTCGCCTTGCCTGCCGCGCGTCACTGTCCCACCCACCCTCCTACCGGGCTCCACCTGCCCGGGGAGGAGTGGATGACCATAGGCAAGGGGCGGGGGAGGCCCTTTGAGACTAAGGGCCCGCCCTCCTGATGGCCACCGGGTGGCCTCGGGCAGCCGCATTCTAACTGCACCGCGCGGCCCGGGACAATCAGCACGCAGAGATGCAGGGGAAGCTAGCGCCGGAGGAGGCAGGCAGCATCCCCCAGCCTGCCGTGGATGTGCTGCAGGGGGAAGGGTGCTGGGAGGAGACAGCCGGATCGGTCCGAGTCCGGAGACCAGGCAGGTAGGACAGGGGAACGGGGCACTTTGTTATTCTATGAATTATTGTAGCCGTCCCAAGTGGCTAGGCTTCAGGGCACTTCTTCTGTTGCCGGATGACAGGTCCCCGAGTGTGTGGGTATTGTGTACAAAAAGGGATATCCTGTCTGTCTGTTCTCTTTACTGGGGCGCTGTAGCCAACTGTGTGAGTGCAGCCCCACACTGTGCGCATAAGCCATAGTTCCCTGGTGGCCACAATGCTATGTGTGACAGCTGCCACAGCCTTGGCTTTGTAGCCACAGCACTTTGCATGCTGGGATTTTTGAGCCCATGCTTATAGTGTTAGAAGCGAAACTACCTGTCCCGTAATGCACAGGTCTGCCGGCTTCAAAGCAAGGATAGCAGAAGTGTGTTTTCATGATATAAGTCTCCTTGACAGCTATGATATCTTACTCATGGAAACTGGGAGATTTATAGACTGAGCAATTTTTCAGAAAAAGCGCCAGGACTAAGGTAGAGTGGCTGTCTGTCGGGGGCCTGCTCCAGCTTGTTCTCCTTAGAGGTCGATACACCATTTAGGCCTGGGGTGTGATTCCAGACAAATTGGGTGGTCTGTGGTAGAGCCTGTCAAAAGCCAGATGCGACTGATTCAGTAGTTCATCCTATTGAGGTTGATGAAAGCTGTAATGTAGATTGACCACTAATCGAATTGAGAGATAGTCCACCCCGGCAGGGCATCAAGATTACTATTCCTGTAGTCGAATAAGTGTTGGGCGCACCCGGCATGTGACTGACTCTCCCTCAGCCCCCAGCCATTCAGAATTAACGCCTGTAGGCAAATCATATGTCGGCCCTTTAATAGCCTGTTGTGTCTCATCACTGTTCCTCGTGTTCACTTAGGGAATAGGGAAGATGTTAAGTTGCAGAACTTCTACTTAAATAACTTGCGTTAGAATATGTATTTGATCGCATTGTGTGATCTTGGGAAATTCACTTTAGCTTATTGTCTCTCGGGTGGAAAATCATGCAATGTGTGGTACACAAAAATTGAATTACTTCACTTGTTACACATAATTGTATGTTTGTGCTGACAGCCAGTAGCTTTACCCTGGCTAGTTCTCATTGCGGCATGGGGGCATTGCAAGTTACCGAAATTACAAGTACTCACACTACCTTCAAGTATACAGCATTGGCAAAGTCTTGACGAACAAATTAGGGAAGCGACGTAATTCTTTGACATAGACATAGAAGTGTATAAATGGAGAAAGTTTATAAATATCTTAGCTACTTGTAAAGTGCCTATTTAGCTCAAGGACCATTTGAAAGCGCTACAAATGTCATCAGCCTTGGGTTTGGGAGGACCGAAGCATGAACCTTTGATCTGCAGGGGATCGAATAAGGCACCTAGAGTTCTATTGTTAATGAGAATTAGAACATTGGAATGTTGGGAGCTCCATTGCAGACAATGGAGTGCTCCCTGCGTCTACGAGCCGGTAAAGGCCCGCAGAGCAACATTCCAATGTTCCACAAAGGCTTCTCGAAGCTCGAGGGGATTTATATCCCCTCGAGCTTCGAGAACCCTTTGTTTAATTTGTTAGAACATTCTGCCCTCTAGTGGCAGAATGTTCTAATAGCCTTATAGCCCTTCGTAGCAGGGCTATACCGGCTATTAAAGTCCCGCTGTCTCCTTAAAGTCCCTCGCCTTCGGCTCGGACCTTTAACGATTCAGCAGGCCTTTAATAGCCGGTATAGCCCGCTACGGCGGGCTATAAGGCTATAATAAACGTTGATAAAGGCTTGTTAGCAAATAGGGCTGCGAGATGGCTTCAGTCCTGAGCTTTCATGCGGCGACATGTTGCATTCTGGGAGTTGCAGTCTTGGCCCATTTCAATTAAACAAATGGGACGAAGGTACCAGTTTAAAGTGGTTTACAGAAAATGCACATGCTGGAATATAACATCCATTTGTCATAAAGGCAGCTCGTACCTCTAAAAATCTGGAAACCTTGCATGCCAATATGATGTTATGTTAAATGCATTTGAATAGCACATTCTCACCCTTTCAGAATCCGCGTGCCCTGTACGGCTCCAGCTCTCCCGTTCACTGACGTGAATGCTGTTGTGTGTAGAGATGTGTCCGTCAGGAAGGGCAGAATGATGGGTGCATTGCTTGGTGATGGGTTATAGCGGTACCCAGGTAGATCTTGGAATTGTGATGCTTGCGGCATTATTTTTAGTAATTATGGGTTTGCCAGAAGATGGCAGGAGCAGTCCTAGATTCCCCACCACCTCGAGCGCAGCAGTACAGGCGAGCAGGCGACTTTGTCCTATCACTAGTTTTACATGCAGCAAAGTCAGCTCCTATTTCGCTACTCCTGCCGCTCAGCAATGTGACCTTACTCTTTCTTCCCTCTGCCCCCTTCATTCTTTCTTCCACATCCTGCTTTATTTTAAATTTGATGTAGGGCTGCTCCTTTGTTAAAAAAAGAAGAAAATGTTTAGTGGTCCATTCTTTACAGTTATTGGTTTAATTTAGTCCTCTAATCTGGGTGTCTAAGCATCTTAAACTGGTAAATTAGCACATAAGGGACACCATCTCATGGTATATTTGTATGTATATATACTGAAACATGAACCCCTATGTGTCTGTCTTCACGTTGGTGCCAGCCACTTTCCTGAAGTTCGCAGGTTTCACATTCTATGCAGGTGCTTTTTCGACATGTATTTTTATTAAACGATAAGTAGTCCCTGTCACCTGCTACACATTCTATCTTGCATTTTAAAATCTTTGTTTGAATTTTCATTCATCCATTCGCACCCCTTTATTTTAACATAGCCATAAGTTTACTGTAGAGTTGCTAAAAAAGCTTATAATATGGTATATATAGTGTGCACTTTTTTTTTTAAATAATCACTCCACTGAAACAAAAAAATTGCCATTTACAATGCTAATAGCTCAAACTCCAACAAATGCGAGACCTATTGAATTGCACATGCTTTTTAATTATTGTTAATGCATTTTAGTATATATTCTAAATGTATATGTGTTAATTTGTGTATAATTATTGTTTATGTTTTTGAATATATTTGTTAAATTTTTGGTAGTTAATAAATTTAAATGAATTAATTTGTGTGAATTTTAGTGACTAACAGCCAGATTCATGAAGCCAAATTGCGATCGCAATAGCTGCGAATTAGCAATTGCGATCGCAAATCGTGTAAAAGGAATTCATGATAGAGCAAATAGCAAAATAGCGAAATCGCTAAATCAAAATTGCGAGTTCGCAAATAAAATTGCAGAATCCTGGAACAAGCCCATTTGCGATCTAGAAATAGCGAGAAACCATGGATTCTGCGAAATCATTTGCGAACTCGCTAAATATTCGCTATCGCCATTCAAGAAAAATCGCAGATTGCGAAAAACACGATAATCGCTATTTGCGACGCGCAATTTAAGGAGAACCCAAACCAGGTGGTAACCAGCAAAGAAATTTTTTTTTTCAAACTGTAGCCAACTACAAACAGGTGCAGGCCTGACCAAACACACTTAAGGACATGCAGCTGTAGCCTCAGGACTCTCACAATGCCAGGACTCTACATGGTGGTCAGGCGGCGTAGGCTACAGCGAGCAGCACGGAACAGAGGTAGGATCCAGGAGCGGATATTTCATCAGCGGGTCACCCTTCTGGGCCAAACCAAGGAGCAAATCTATGATAAGTACCGCCTAAATGGTCCAATGATCATTAAGCTGATCCATGACCTAGACCCCCTGATGCAGCATCCAACAAGGAGGACCAATGCCGTTCCCACCCATGTGCAGGTATTGTGCAGCCTGCACCTACTGGCCTCCGGAAGCTTCCAAGGGATAGTTGCTGTTGCAGGGGGGATATCCCAGCCCACCATGTCCCGCTGCCTAAGGAGTTTCCTGGATGCAATGCTGACCCGGCTACATCATTACATATCATTCCACACCACCCAACAGGACTTGAATGACACCAAGCTGAAATTCTACAACATTGCACATTTCCTGCATGTAATTGGATGCATTGACTGTACCCACATCCACATCTGCCCACCAGCACAAACGGAATACATGTACCACAACCGCAAGTCCTACCACCCCCTCAATATCCAGATGGAGTGCAAAGCCAAAAATTACATCACGGACATAGTGGCACAATATCCGGGCAGCACACATGACTCCTTCATCTTCCGGCACAGCGGCATTCACACACGACTGGCCAGGGGAGACTTTGGCGAAGGACACCTACTAGGTATGTACACATGCCCCCAAATAGTACACTGTGATCATGTATTTGTGCAGAACAGGCACTCACCCTGTGCTTCTTACCCTCAGGTGACAGCACCTACGGTCTACGTGAGTACCTCCTCACCCCATACCTCAACCCTGCCACACCACAGCAATGGCGTTACAATGCTGCACACATAAGAACAAGAAATTGCATTGAGAGGACATTTGGCCTATTGAAGAGCCGTTTCTGCATACTGCACAAGACTGGTGGGCCATCAAATACACACCGGAGGTCTGCTGCCGCATCGTGGCCGTGTGTGCAATACTCCACAACATTGCTACCAAGCGCAGGATACCAGTGGAGATATCTGGCAGTGAGTCAGAAGGGGACAACCGCCCGCCTCCACATGTGCGTCATGCACGCGGAGAAAATCCTGCCGAAGGACACAGGCGCCGCAACCACATCACTATAAACTGTTTCTAGTGCACCCATTCCCCTCACAAAACACTGCACTCATGCATGACAAATGTAATAATGACATGTGTGAATCAAGTCAGACCATTAATCTTTATTGTTCATGCACAATAAATTGGCCATTAATAATTCTGGTGTCTCATGAAGAGAGTATTACTCCATACCTCCCCATTCTGGGGTAGTGGGCTTGCAGGGGTGTACTGCATGGCCTCCCTGAGAGTGTCAGAGTCCTCACTGTCGGTTACGACAAGACACCCCAAGTCGTCTTGTCATATGGTTACTGCGTTTCTATATATTGTGTTAAGTTAGCATGAGTTTATTAAATGTTTAAACACCATATGTTCCTTCGGCTTCAGTTTGCACACGACACCTAATTGTTATTGTAGCTTTCAACCTAGACGAAAGATGTGATTTATTTGAGAATAATATGTTATTGCTCTGATATCAGTCGGCTTGGTACACTTGGTACAAATGTCTGCACACTGAGAACTGCACCCTCTAGGAATAACCTAACACAAGGTTGCTGAAGGCCTGATCCTCGCACCACATTAGACATAACACAAATAATGTTGCTGCCAACATTGGGCTCTACTCGGGTTTAAGATAGAGTTACAGGGAATGAATCAACACACTTGATGCTTCGCATGCAGAGAGCTGGTAGCTGTTGATGTGATCTGCTCCTACTGACCATTAGAGGTATGGGCCCGCCCTGCTAGAACCCAAATGAGACCTTCTTAGATATAATATAATATGCTAAATAGGGTGCGCGAAATATAGGTGATACAGATTTCTATAGATTTTGCATTATAATATGCTATCACCGTTCGCTTACTATGGACTAGTGACTATGCTGCTAACTTTGATTTTTATAATATGTATGTTGATATTATATAAGATACTGCGTTTGAGAACTTTGCATTGAAAAATAAACATTTCAAACTTGCACGTGTGTTCTTTGCCTCCCAGTTTCGATTTGTAATGATTATGTAACGAAAGAGTGTTCATGTGTTCCACGATACCTGAGGTACCCTAAGTTCATGTTCTGGATTGTCTAAGTCATTGGGAAGTTATTACTACCGATGAGACACTGTAGCTAGCTTGGTAAGGGGATTTCTGAAACTAAGGTGAGTTTTGGGTCACCCTAACTCACCCAGGTTCTAGATCTCTGTGCACAGTTCTGTGGGAGAACGGAAACCCTGCTACATGGCGCCCATACGTTGTTGGCCTTATATCATGACACTCGAGTAGTATATCGTTCAAACCTTAACCCCTTCATTCCCGTTTCCGGAAAACGGCAGCGTCGGAAAAACCTACCTATTTTTGAAATAGGTCTTTTTCAAGCTTGATTCTATCTAAAAACGGTTTCTTTGAATTACTACCCAGTTGTGCTACAAAGTAATCTTTGTTTTTTCACTTTCCTGTGCTGACATGGCACAAGCCGTGGACATCCCGCAGCATAGTCGCATTGCGGTGCGTGACCATTTGCGGGCTTATAATGAACTTGTGGAAGGCTTGGCTGTTGTTCTGGTGGTGAGTGCGGAACATGCTTACCCGTACGAACTGTTTTATTCGTGGGTGACATTTCCGGCGGTGAACGCTAATTCTGGTGTTTTCCACTCCTACACTGCTACGGCTGTACCGGCTGCGTATGCTCCGTACAGAGCACTGGTGGTTCCTATTGATGCTTGGCAGCATGGAGTTTGGTTTGGTGGCGCCCTACCACATGCTTTAACCGCTCCGAGGTTGGGTCCTTTGTACATTCCGGGCACACCTTGGCCCGCTTTGGCTGGATTCACTCCTCACCCTAATCGAGCCACTTGTGGCATAGCTGATCTGCGGCAATGTCATGAAGTCGCAGTGGCAGTGATTAGAGCGCTTGTTCATTACACTAGCTGTAATGTTCAAGACATAGCCCCTAGGGGTGCACAGCTTCGTGCAGAACAGGCTGGTTTGAAAATCAATCCTGTCATGGTGAATTCCGTGATGGGCAAAAAGCCCCAGGACAAGGATGATTTTTTCCGTTCTGGCTTGCAGAGAAATTCGGCCAGCTAGAGGCTGTGTTTCCTAACACGAATCCCGGTGATAAGCACCGGATTCTTACACTTAGTTTACCGAAAGATTTGGCACCTGAACTTGTTGACTGGGAGACCTGGGGTAAGACTTTTGCAGCGGTCTATTCGAGGTGCTATGGCACCCCGTCTGTGACCAATCTGGGTGCGGTCCTTAAACGTGTTCAGGACGAGCACGGACCGGAGTCGGCGGTTGAATTGGGTATGCGCCTGTGTGGCACCTTTGATGTAGTTTGCGATCTGATCCTTGCAAATGTCAAGGGAGATGCAGTGAACTTTCAGGTTGCTAACGCTTTAGCGTTGATTCCCGAGGCCGAGAGACCCCGTCAGTTGGCAAGGATTATTGTGGCTGCTTATAAAACGGTTGGCCGCAATGCAAAGGGACTTAAGGCTTTTCCTGATAAAGAGAAAAAGCAGCCCCAGGGTCAGTCTTCGGAAACTAGTGGTCAACCTAAGTCCAAGAAACAGAATTGGCCTAAAAAGCAGAATCAGGGTAAGCAACAACAACAGCAAAGACAGGTTTCTGCTCCTGCATCTCCATTGCCTGCGCAGTCGGATCGTGTTTATGATTTGCGCGACCGCTCGATGATTAAATCGCCTGAGAGGTTTCAGGCTTCTGACCAACGCTCTCCTCGTTCCTTTCAGGACTCATCGGCTCCGTCAACCGGTGGTGGAGGGGGCGGCAGGGGCCGGGGTGGCCAGCAAGGACGTGGTCAGCCCCGCCCACGTAACGGTGGAGAGCAGCAGGAAGGCGCTACGCCCAAGAGACCACAGTTTGCCACGAAGAAAGTCGCCGCCCTGACAGCGCATCGATATGCCCCAGATAATGAGAACGCGGCTTCGGAATCTGACGTGGGCTCTGACCTTGCTGGACAGCGCGGCAGAGATTTCCATAGTGAGAGAGGCTCTCCGTCCACTATTGAAGGTGACAGCGACTGACACTTAAGTTGTAATTGAAACTGCTGATACGCATGTTGCTCCCTCTGAACATCTTTTTGAAATTGTCCTGTTAATTGAAGGTGACATGCAGCGAACTGTAAAAGGGGTGTTTTGGGAAAATCTTTCGTCTACGTATGACATTTTGCTTTCAGATGCTGACTGGCCCCCACCTTTTGTTCTCGCAGCTCCGCGAGGGGAGGAGGTAATCCTCCCCAGTTTCGCGCACACTGTGTCGAGAGTGGAAGCGCAGCATTTTGCAGAAGAGTGGGCTCTGGCGCTTGCGCCGGCTGTGTACCGCAATCAGTGTGGCTGGGATAAATTGTCTCCAAGCCACGAGATTCCTTTACAGTCTCAGCCGCAGCCTCAACCTCAATATCCCATACGGCGTGAAGCAAAAGCTTCAGTCGCGGCTATCCTTGAACAATTGGAATATCAAGGTGTAATTGAAACGTGTGTGTCACCGATGAATAACCCCCTTTTTACTGTAAACAAGCCGGACGGCTCATATCGTTTGGTTTTGGATTATAGGCATTTAAACTCGCATTGCCGTAACTGCGCAGTACAGAATACTCATGGCTCTGCTTTAGTGAATAGTCTTGAGCGTAAACGGCTCAAAACCACGCTCGACATTTCCAATGGTTTTTATGCCCATAGATTAGACGGTCTAAGTTCCCAATGGACCAGTTTCACATGCGGCGGTGTGCAAAAAATGTTTCGGCGTCTCCCAATGGGCTATAAGAATAGTCCTGGAGTATTCTCCGCCCGCATTGTCTCTCTTTTAGAGGGCATCGACCCAGTTGCTTGTTCGTATGTGGATGACATTTATCTGACAGACGACGATCTTTGGGAGCATCTGTGTCGAGTGAATAGCATAATTTGTAACTTTGCTGACATAGGTTACAAGTTTAACTTTGCAAAGTCGCACATTGCAGAGTACACAGTGTTGTTTCTCGGCTACGAGCTTAACAACGAGGGAAAGGGGTTAGCACCTCACTTCCTGGAGAAATGCGCACAGTTGCGCTCTCCGACAACACTGAAAAAATTACAATCTTTGCTGAGTTCTTTGAATTTTGGGAGAACTTACATTCCGGAATATGCCCAGCGTATCAAGCCTTTGTATGCTTTGATACAACCATCTTTCTCCAAATCATGCTGGCTGCCTGAGCATTCAGCCATTCTGCAGTCTTTGCAGGCTGATTTGCTCGCTTCTGAATACTTACAGACTCGTGATAATCAGACCAACCTGGTGATAAGAATTATCCCTGGGGCGGTGTGTTTCACGTACCTGACTTTTAATGAGGGAGATACAGTACCTATTGCTTACAAGTCACACTTGTACACTTCGGCTGAATTGCGTTTTTCCACTGTGGAGAAAGTTTTAACTGCAGTACAGATGGCAATTCTTAAAGAACGTGCCCTGTCACAAGGAAAACGCATGTTGGTTGTTACCCCGTGTCCTGCCTTGGAGGCAGTTACGAAAGCCAGTGTACCTAATTCCAAAGCTTTGCACCCTAGGTGGATTCAGTGGGCTGCATCCTTGACATCCCAGGATGTCACGTTTATTTTTGACGCCACTTTGCGGTTGCAGGAGTTTTTACAGTATGAATTTGTTCATCCTGCTCCTTTAGCAATGCGGCCGTTGGAGGATTTCCATTGCATCGTTTACACTGATGGTTCGGCGCAGGTTGCGCATGGCTCTAAACATGCCTACGTTTCCGCTTGCGCCATTGTGGTCGGTGCCATGGTGAACGATGAGTTCAAGTCCAGTGTCGTGCACACGCAGACGCTTGGAGACTGCACCACACAATTAGCAGAGCTTCGTGCTCTGATGCTTTCATTGGAGTACGCAGATCCTAGTGTGACGACTTTGATCGTAAGTGATTCTTACTACTGTGTCCAGTCTTACAATGAAAACTTGTTCTTTTGGATTCAGAATGAGTTTCGTGATTCCAAAGGTAGCACAATAAAACATAAAATGATCTGGGTCCGAGTGGCGGAACTTAAAGAGAAGTTGCCACTCGTGTTTGTGATTCATACTCTCGGTCATCAGCGCGTGGGGGTCCACGCTGTTGGCAATTCGCTTGCTGATGAAGCAGCGAAGTCAGCGGTATCGAAATACTTAGTTGCAGCAGTCACGAGGTCCAAAAGCAAAATAGATGATGACATCTTGGCAGCTGTTGCTGCGACCGAGAAGGGAGGTAAATATCCTGCGGGGTTCCCTTCTAAGTACACATACTACTTAAGTCCCGATAAGGTTCCTTATGTGAAAATTCCTGATGTTGGCGAACGGCTAGTTCCCAACTCGGATCGCAGGGCTGCTTTGATTACAGCGGCTCATGAAGGTGTGGCGTCTGCGCATGCGGGCATCTCAGCCACTGTAACTCAGCTACAACAGAGGTTCTGGTGGCGGGGACTGTACAAACAGACGCGCGATTATGTCCTTCAATGTGACATTTGTCAGCAGATTAAACCTTCGACTGCTGCGCGTCCACCTCAGACACAGTTGTACATCTCTAATAAACTGCTTGGATGCGTTTATTTGGATCACTGCGGTCCATTTTCTTCTGATACTGCATACAAGTACATCTTGGTAGCAGTTGATTCATGCACACGCTTTGTGTGGGTATGGCCACATCGGAGTGCTGATTCACGGACTGTCATCAAGGATTTGCGAGTCTTTATAGGGATTTTTGCCTGTGGTACCTTCCATTCGGATCAGGGTCCGGCTTTCGCCTCTAAGGCGTATAAGGCTGCTATGGTTTCGTTGGGGGTCCAAGTCAAGTTTTCAAGTCCGTACAGACCCGAGGGTAACAGTGTAGTGGAACGAATGAACCGTGACTTAAAGCAATCTTTGACAGCCCGAGTTATAGGCACTGGCAGAAACTGGTTAGCCCACCTCAATGGCGTGCAGCGTGCGCTTAATAATCTCCCTAGAAGGTCTCTGGGTGGGCGGACCCCGTACGAAATGCTCTTTGGTATCAAGATGTACGTCCCTGACCTCGATGGTTTAGACTGCAAGGCCCAGGCCTCGGTCTTTGACGTAGATGAACATTGCAATGTTTTACAGGATCTACAAAAGACCAGAGACAGTCTAGCAAAGGAACATTTGCCCTCCACATCGGATGATGCGTTGCAGATCCCGGTAGTTGGCTGGCTACCCCAAGTTGGAGAACTGGTTCGAGAGAAGATCGATAACAAGAAAGAGTTTGGTCCCTCATATCGTGCACCGGTTCGAGTTCTTGGAGTGAAGGGCACAAGAACAGGCATTTTACCACCACTTCCAGGTCGTAAGGAAAACAGATTTATTTCTATTGACAATGTCAAGACACACAGGGTGGCCGATTCTTCATAGCATGACACCCGCTGTATCCTGTCCCTTCCATGGTGAGGCACTCTGTGCTGGCTATTACATCTGGTGCAGAACAGGAGGTGTCCCTCGAGATGCCTGCCATATCCAGTCCTTTATTAAATACTATTCCTGTTACTAACATTGATGAGCTGAACTACACCTATCCTGCTGATTTATGCCTGATTTGCAGACTCGTTTGGCCGACCAGTCCAGATACTCTTTTGACTCTGTTTCGGAACTTTCAAAGAAACCCTCAACTATTGCAAAATATGCCACGTTGTTTAAAAAACATTTTTTAATTCCCCCTTGGACATACGTTTGGTTGATCCTATTTTCATTTTACCTTTTTATGTCAATTGGTTTTGTGTTTTACTTTTTCCGCCTGATCGATGGTCACTACGTTAAAGAAAGAACAGGAATTCGGTACCTTAATGGAACATTGGCCCCTCTTTCCTCTTCACATTCAGCGCACAGACTGAAACGAAACTTAAATACAGTCAACATTACAGCTTGGCCTGTCCTTGATGGGATTGTGTGGGATGCGGTTAGATTTCAAATACATGGGCCCACTGAAGTGATTAATGTTCCGAATGTGCTTAGAGTAAACATGGGAGATGTGATTAAACAAAATATACGTTCTGATGATTGGGATATTCAGGCCGTAGAAGCATTATTTTCTGATTTGAAATACTATGCGGCTTTTGATGCTGAAGACTTATATTTAGATTCTATTAATTATGGTGATTTGTTTTGCTTCCAACATTATGGTAATCATTTTCTCCATAAGACGAATTCCAGGAGGGTTGCTATGAATTACACGCAGTGGGAGCACTGCCCAGCTCCTTTAATTGGAAGCTCCGGTACATTTCTGAAAAAATACAGTTATTTTACAGATCAAATCCCGAGTCCTTTTATTTCAGAATGACAGAAAAGTCCATGTCCAAAGTTAGACTTACCGATACAAAGTTGCTGTATTCGAATTCCTTTCTAGACAAATTGGCTTTAGATAGCTACGAGTTCTGGAAGGGAATTATTGACCTTAAATCGGTTTGGGGTACCAAAGATTGGCAGGTACAAGGCACTGAGGCTTTGCACCGTGCATGTCTCATCCCGAATCACATGTTGTTTCTAAATTCTACTATTTCCCAAACAACATGCTTTGGATTGGCTACTTCTAAAAAATTAAATACACCAATTATCCCCGAATTAGAAGAATATTCAGGTTGGGGTAATTTTTCTGAATTGTCTATTCATGAGATCCAATCTCTAATAAACAATTCGTCCTTTAATGTATCCAGCTTGGATCCAAAAGGTTGGCTGTTGTGGCAAAGAAGTTCTGATTCTTGCCAACGTCGATTTCTGGGGTTGGCTGAAGGGTTCACACAAGTGCGACCAGATCCCCGTTTTGAAACTGATTATGCTGTCACCACTTACTCTGTGGGGAAACTGTGTCAGAATTGGTTACAACATTCCACGTTGGCTGCAGTAAAACTACATTTGTCTCAGTTGACTGAAAATGTGGATTTGAATGATTTTATAAAAGGCCCAGCTAAGGGTAGATCTAAACGGTGGATTTATGCTGTTTACAATGAAATTTGGAAAGTGTCTCAAATTGAGTCTGCTAAGCGCCTAAGGGCAATTGACCAAGCAAATTTGGAAAAAGTACTTGCTGTGGTCGATAACAGTATTAACACGCTTTCTTCCCGAATTTACACATTAAACAATATTGTTTCTTCTGTTGTTGACATTGTGCATGATGAAGTGTCCGTATTATATCATGGTCAAAATCAATTGCGTTCTGTTATGCAGTTTGCTTGGACACTACAGACTCTGAAGGCTGGTTGAGTGCCTTGGAGTTATATGAACGTCTCATCACTATTTGCCCCATTTAATTTGACTGACAAGCAGCGCATGCTTTCCATGCGAGATGCATCATTTTCTATGTTACACATTGAGAAGTTAGAATCTTTGCCATTCTCTGTGGCTGAGGCGGCTGCTGCTACATGGCTTATCAATGGTATTATTACTTTACCATTTGCTCTGTATAAATTTACAAATTGTATGCGATATATTGCTATAGGGCGATACGAACCACTAGGCAGTGCTTTCCTGCATGAGACATGATCTTTACCATATACATACAGATGTCTGAAAGAAGGAAAGGAAGTGAATCTGAATGGTGAAGAATGCACACAGTCGCCTGACCGTTCACTGATATGCAGGCACATCCAGTTGCATGGTTCTTGTAATCAGGACAGGCCGAATTTAGCCTGTGTTTTAAAAGGCACACCGGTTCCTGCAATAGTTCCCACATTCACTTTATTGTCTAACGGTAGTTATTTACTTTTGAACAACGAACTGTGTTGTGGGTTAATGGTCGGTATTGCATATGTGGTTACTGTATCAGAACATGTGGTGTGTTGCAAGAACGTGTTATATCCACCCACGCATGGGAATTCAGATGTTTCCATTTGGCCAAGAATCCCAACCTTGAGAGCGGAGTTCAATGGTTTGAGCCAAATAAGAGCCCTATTGTCTCAAAAAGAAGTGGCCCTGAGCTTGGCCCGTGAAACTTATGTCCTTCACATAGCTAACACACGCACAGAGGTGCAGGCGCTTTTTAATACTGATTTGCCGTTTCATTTCTGCGAGCTGGTTTATCAAATCTTTAATGCCTCCTCCACGTCTGGCCTAGCACATTTTTTTAAATTGGTTAGCAGTGGTCTCGTGACTACGTTTGAAAAAGTATTTGGTATTATCCCTGCGTTTTTTCATTCTATATTCGCAAGCTTGTTTGGCGGATTCCCTGTTTTGCTGGCTTTGGCTGCAGGCGTTCTGGTGATATTTTGCTTTATAAAACATGGATGCCCTTCCTGCGCAAGAAAACGCTCAGCCCCTACTGCTGCTGTTTCGCAACCGGATGCTTGATTACTATGGCTCCTTGCCGCTTGCGACTTTAAGCACGGCTTTTGGATTATCGTTTCGATTTTCCTATTTCACATGTGTCCAGCCTGTGTTTCATTGCCTGAGCTGTGATTTCGACTGGGCCATTGATTTGTGTCTCTGCTTACCGACTTCTCCTGACGTCGATTTTGATCAGCTGATGAGCCCCGTAGTTGCTCACGAGTTGGTTTGTTCTGGTGAAAGGGTTATGGCCGTGGCAGCGATGCATGGACTAATGGGTCAGTGGGACATATCCGCAGCAGCGCATGACTTTCTGGCACATAGCGTTCTCGAGAACCCACTGAGTTGTCCTCTGATGTTGCTAGAGGATTCGGTGCTGGAGGAGCACGTATGTTCTTTCCCATTACTTAATTGGATGGCTGAACTGTTTTCGGATGATGACAGTGATTTCATGTTGGAAGCTGTGGCTACCTATTTTGCATATTCTATCCACCCATGTGTGGCTTTGGAGACTTTCACTATTATGGCACGTGACTTTTTAGTAATTCTGAATGGTGCCTTTTCTATTACGAACATTGGACTTTGATATATTCTGGGCCTATGATTTTATAAATGGCCTCAGGTTCAAGTTTTTTAATATTTTTGTGTGGCCACTGTAGGCATTCATACATATTTTGTATTATTGATTTTTATATACATTTACATACATTTAGCTTGGCTCAATATTGTTGAACTCTGCTTTCATGTTTTGCCTTTCTTATAGTATTGGCTTAATTTTTTCCTTTCTTGACCGTCCTCGGATTATTGGGGGGGTGTCATATGGTTACTGCGTTTCTATATATTGTGTTAAGTTAGCATGAGTTTATTAAATGTTTAAACACCATATTTTCCTTCGGCTTCAGTTTGCACACAACACCTAATTGTTATTGTAGCTTTCAACCTAGACGAAAGATGTGATTTATTTGAGAATAATATGTTATTCCCCTATTATCAGTTGTGCTTGGTACACTTGGTACAAATGTCTGCACACTGAGAACTGCACCCTCTAAGAATAACCTAACACAAGGTTGCTGAAGGCCTGATCCTCGCACCACATTAGACATAACACAAATAATGTTGCTGCCAACATTGGGCTCTACTCGGGTTTAAGATAGAGTTACAGGGAATGAATCAACACACTTGATGCTTCGCATGCAGAGAGCTGATAGCTGTTGATGTGATCTGCTCCTACTGACCATTAGAGGTATGGGCCCGCCCTGCTAGAACCCAAATGAGACCTTCTTAGATATAATATAATATGCTAAATAGGGTGCGCGAAATATAGGTGATACAGATTTCTATAGATTTTGCATTATAATTAGGGCTCCCGGTTTTCCGTTTTTACGGATTTTTACATATAAATACAGACGGAAAACAAGTTTTCCTTTATCTGTATTTATATATAAAAACGGGAAAATACTAGTATATTTTGCTGTGCTGCCGTCTGGTGTCTCACCTTCCTTAGAGGCTTAAGAGGTGACAGCTTCCCCAGCTTCCCGTGTGCACACAGAGCTGCCAGCTGCACCCAAGTACTTCACAGGTCTTTGAAAGACCATTTATTTGTTAATGAGGCTGCTTTGTTATTTCACCCCTTTTAGAGCCCCTGCCAGAGTCAGATTAGGACGGACTTCATAGCTGCCAAGGTTTCAGATTGCTATATAAATAAGAGTGACATTTCAACTACCATGAGTGATACTTTCACAAGCAAAATAAAGCAATGCCTAATAGGGAGACAGGATATAAGTATCATAATTTACATCCATTTAAGCAACTAGAAAAAGAAGATTTTAAAACTACAGCAGAGCACCAGAAATTGAAGGGCAATTCCCTTGTAACCTTACCGTACTGCTAAGGTCGGCGGGACGGCCGGGTTCCTCTAGAACACGGGTACTCATAGTACGGCCCGGCAAGCCTTCCCTGGCGGCCCGCAGACCTTCCAGTCATCGCACCCGTGTTTTAAAAAAAAAAATTTAAAGACTGACATATGAATATGGAGTTAACTGCATTTGGGATTGGTTAAAAGAGACTGTTCTATATTCAGCCATGCTTTGATTTCTCGAACAGAAGTTTTCAAATACATTTTCCACATTGCTTTGCAGAGACCTCTAACCTGTCCCCATAGCCATTGATCGACATCGCAGTTTCATAACGAGCCCACAAGAACTGTCTAACTGTGAAAACAGTTTATGAATTGCAACGTTTAGTCAACCATACACTGTCAGCTAAAATAATTCACCATCATCCTGTGCATAAGACAACCTTATGTCTACCTTTCTGTTTTAAAAATATTATGTTGTGATGTTCATTTTATTTATAAATCGCACATGTGCGGAAGCTTAAAGGCCCTGCAGCTGAACAGGCCGTAACAAACAACTTTTTTTGTTGCTTTTTCTTTAGTTTTGAGAAGTTTCCTGCTTTTCAGCAATGCAGGATCAGAGCGGTGGCAAAGGGATGAGTATTGTAGAGCTTGGATCCGATATTACGCATGTTAGTTATTTTACCCAGGTGACATTCATGGCTGGCCGCACAATGCAGCAAAGATAACACAACCTCATTGAGCTCTAAACAACGCCTCCAATAATCACACTAACACCTTACAAATAGGATCGGGTGTCACACAGAACATTTTGCCCTGTCAAAGGTTTTTAAGGGATTCTAACAATGTCAGGATGGAGCTGAACATTTTTTTAAACACTGTCTGCATACCAAGCTGGTGTCGTATTGGTATTACACGCCTGAGCGATTACATGAGATGGATCCCTCCCGCGCCGCGACCTGCTGGAGAGGCTGCGTAGGGACAGGCACACTAACACACCTTTTGTGGGACTGCACGCATGTTCAGGGATACTGGAAGGTAGTTCTGGATGAAATTGATGCACATTTTGACACAGAGATTCCGAAATTCCCAGCCTATGTCCTCTTGGGGCTTCCCAACGCCATCACTTTTCCCCTTAAAGCTAGAAGAGGGCGGCTGATCGCAATAGCACTGGACTCCGCCGTGCAGACTATTCTGGCCCTGTGGCGCACGGCACAAGTACCCACCTTACAGGGCTGGCTGGGCAGGCTCTGGTCAGTCTTGGGAATGGAAAAATTGTCCCTGGTGAAAGCGGGAGAGGGGGCCAAATATGCGGAATTATGGCAGCCTTTTTTGTCACTGTTGGCCACAGAGTTCAGGGAGGTGACTTGTCTCTGCTACCTAAGGCTGCTTCGGCTATCCCAGCTAAATGATGGAACTTCGATTGCGTGACAGGATGTGTGTGAGGAGTGAGGAACTGGACTTGGAACGAGGGCGGCGGGTGGGCAAGTTGGGAGGGGACGGGTTCCTGGGCGGGGTTGGGGAGGTTTGGGGGTTTGCTCTCTCTCTTGGCGATTGTACTTCAGCATCTTCTTCAGTTGCCTTTTGGTACAGCACAGACACTCATTTTGCCTTGTATGCTTTATGATATACCTACTTCGGATGTTTCTATATCATATTTAGCCCTTATTGCATATACCATGTGTGCTGTATGCTTCCTGCATTGCCTGAGAGAATTTTGTTTAATAAAAAGATTTAATACTAAAGACTGTCTGCAACCAGAGCGGAGTGCGACTCTGGGAGATTCTGCTGCTCTTTGGGGGCCTAAGAAGAGGTGAAATACAAAAGCCCCATTAACATGCAAATGGTCTTTTAAAGAACTGTGAATTGCCCGGGCGGCTGTGTGTGCGTGCCCGGGAAGCAGCCTGGGCTGACACACAGGCCGAGTGAGATGACAGAGGGAGGTAGAGGGAGGGAGACAGAGGGAAAGGGAGTGAGGGGAGGGGAGTGAGGGGAGGTGAGTGAGGGAAGGGGAGTGAGGGAAGGGGAGTGAGGGAGGGAGTGAGGGAAGGAGTGAGGCAAGGTGAGGGAGGGAGTGAGAGAAGGGGAGTGACGGAGGGAGTGAGGGAAGGGGAGTGAGGGAAGGGGAGTGAGGGGAGGGGAGTGAGGGGAGGGGAGGGAGAGAAGGGGAGTGAGGGAAGGGGAGGGAGGGAAGGGGAGTGAGCGAATGGGAGTAAGAGAAGCTTACAGAAGCTTGTACTTACTTGGGCCGGGGCCGGAAGCAGAGTCCTAACTTGGAGTGTGGCGAGGACGGCTCCATTAATTACTAAAGCAGCGTCTCTCTGCAAGGCAGTGACTGCAGGCTCATGAATTCAGCCGCGAGCCACCGCAGGCTACCATAATTCGGGGGTTTGTCAAGGCGTATCGGTGATAGGATCCCTCTAGGCTTGCGCCAGTCCAGTGAGTAGTCCCAGGCGCAGCACGTCGACCATTGACACAAAGACCCAGGGCTAATGAACGCGCGCTGGGTCCACATCAATCTCAACGGACGCTGTGGTTATTCACTGAACACAGCTCTGCACGTTTGTATCATGGGAATTCAAGCCAATAGGCTTAAATATTTTAAGCAGGAACAAAGAGTGGGGGTTAAGTTCTACCCAACAGCAATCTTCCTTTCTCCCCAAGCAGGAATCTAATGACCCAACATGCCCTGTGTCCTGCCTGCCTGCAGGCCTTCGACAGAGATCACAGATTGGGGCTTATTTACAATCTTCTTGCGTTGCATTGTCAATTTAAATAGATGTGGAAAAATACTAGCTGTAGCGTCATCTTTTGCTTGTGGCAAAAATAAATGTGGATAAATACAGAAAAAATGCCCGAAAAATAAATATGGATAAATACAGATGGAAATGGCAAAAAAATAAATACCATAAAACCGGGAGCCCTAATTATAATATGCTATCACCGTTCGCTTACTATGGACTAGTGACTATGCTGCGAACTCTGATTTTTATAATATGTATGTTGATATTATATAAGATACTGCGTTTGAGAACTTTGCATTGAAAAATAAACATTTCAAACTTGCACGTGTGTTCTTTGCCTCCCAGTTTCGGTTTGTAATGATTATATAACGAAAGAGTGTTCATGTGTTCCACGATACCTGAGGTACCCTAAGTTCATGTTCTGGATTGTCTAAGTCATTGGGAAGTTATTACTACCGATGAGACACTGTAGCTAGCTTGGTAAGGGGATTTCTGAAACTAAGGCGAGTTTTGGGTCACCCAGGTTCTAGATCTCTGTGCACAGTTCTGTGGGAGAACGGAAACCCTGCTACAGTCTATCCGTGTCCTGAGGGACGGTGTTGGCCCTAGTTGCTGCTGTTGACCTGCTGCTGCAGTGACGTACAGGCATCGGTGGCAAGGATGCATTGCTGTTAGTTGACCCTACCTCATTCACGTCGTCAGGCCCCTCTGCTTCTCCATGGGCAGTGGACTGGCTGCCGAGCACTGCTGCTGTAAGCAGATCTAGAGACCTGGCCACATCCTGGCAACACTGCATCATCTGGCCTTGCATGGCGAGTGACTTGCGTGCCAGCTGTGATGTTGCATTCCCAACTACATGGTTTGATCTTGTGTAGGCCGATAGGCGGGCCAGTAGTTGGCGGTGGCGTCGGCGGGTCATGTACTGCTGGGCTACCAGCAGCTGGCTGTTCTCTCGGACAGCAGCGGTCATCTGGGCAATGTTTTGGCCTGTCGCCTGCAGCTGGGTGTGAATAGCTGCCAGGTGACGTGACTGTGTACGGTGCACCGCCAGCTTGTGGCGTTCAATGGCCAGGCCAGGATCAGGTAGTAGGAGTGCCCTGCCCGTGCCTGCTGAGCCCTGATGCTGCTGGCGCCTCAGTGCGCTGGTGTGTGATCTGGCTCCAGCTGTGCGCCTCGTCTGCCTCCTTGGCGCTGGTGGTGGGGCCTGTTTGTTGGGGTGTTGGCTGCACAACAGTGGCTGCAGGGGTGGCCCTGTCCGCACGGGGTGGTGGTGGTGGAAGAACTGCTGGTGGCTGTGAGGGCCGGGTCGTTGGGTGGACTGGCCCTCACCCTTAGTGTCCTCCTGGGTCTCGGCGATGTGCAGGGCCTCGCTATCTGTGCTGGCTTGCTCAACTGCACCTGTAATGTGAAAGGCTGCATGATTAATGTTATGTATCTTGCACAAGCAATGTTGATACATGCATGCAGGCTTGCTTTCCCTGACTGGCTTTTGGATTAACTTGGAATTTACTGCTCTGGCTGTGTTATGCTAACTGGGGGTATATGATTTCACTACAACTACCACAATGCAATGGGGCTTTTCAGGTGTGCATGGGCTGCATTGTTGGGGATGTCCTATTGCTAGCTCAGGAGTCATGGGCATTGTTGGGGGACAGGGTCGCAGTCGCATGGCACTTACCTTCAGATTGTTGGCTGGGTCGAGACGAGTCCAGCTGCATGACCCCCACGCAGGCCTCTGGTGCTATGGTGTCCTCTATCAGGTCCTCCAATGGGGTGTTCAGTGTGGCTACAGGTTCCCCTCCACCAGTGGCCAGTCGCTCCCCAAGCCTCTCGGCTATACGCTCCTTAGAACGACCTCTCAGGTCGTACCAGCGCTTTTTAAGGTCATCAATTGACCGCTGGGTCACCCCAACCGAATTGACTTTAGCACGGATGCGCTGCCAGATCCTGCGCTTATCTGCCTCTGGCACCCTCCGGGAGTCTTTGCCAAAGAGCCGGGCATGGTCCTTGGAGACTCCCTCAATCAGATGCTCAAGTTCAAGTTCTGAAAACTTGATTTTTCGCTTTCTCTCCTGCCCACTGCTCCCTGCTGCATCCTGGGACATCTTGGTGAATTTTGTCCTGCTGGGGAGCTCTTAAGTATCTTGCTACCACTCTCTGGCTCTGTGTTCTGTTTGTGGGTGCGGTAAGCCTACTTCCTGGTTGTGATGTCATCAGTGGGCTCGAAATGCGACTTCCCGTTTTTGCGATCTCGCAGTTAGCGAGATCGCAAAATGCGATTTCGCTAATTCCGAGGTCGCAATTTCTATATGTAAAAATGCTGATTCTGCGATTTATATGCGATTGTGGCAAGATCGCAATTGGCAATTGCGATCGATTGCAAATCGCTTTTTTGCATCGCATTTCTACATGAATGCCATTCTGCGATTTTCAAATTGCGATTCGCTATTTTTCGCAATTTGCTAATCGCACAATGGCACCTTCATGAATCTGGCTGCTAGTGGTTTGTGGGTTAATAGGGGTTAAGGGTGGGAACTCTTTAATTATAAGACATAAATAACTATTTTTCAATTAATATTTATTTAACTGATAGTTATGTTAAGTGTGCTATTAATTCTTTTTAGTGTAAATGTTATGTGCCGATTGTGGGGGCTATAGGGGTACAGGGTGGGAAGTAATTTATTTTTAATTAACTAATAATTAGTTAATTAAGATTAATTAATTAATAAATATGTTAACTATGTAATGAATTTTTTAGGTGCAGGTTGTGGGGTTTATAGGGGTAAAGGGTGGGCAGTAAATGTATTTAAATTAATAATTAGTTGTTAAATAGTATTCATTTACTTGACAATTGTTTTGATTGTGTAATAAAATGTGTTAAAGTAAAATTTAAGGTGCAGGTTGTAAGATGTATTGTGGTAAAAGGTAGGAAGTTAATTAGTTTTAAGTAACTAATAGTTTTCAATTAATATTATTTATTTAATTGATAATTATTTTAACTGAGCAATTACATAGTTTATTTTAGATTTCAGATGTGGGTTTTGGGCTATATAGGGGCATGGGGTGGGAAGTAAAATATTTTTAAGTAATCATTTTTTAATTGATCATTATTAAATTTATAATTATGTTTATTGTAATTCATTTTCTATACAATTTTAGGAGTGTTTTGTGTGATTTGTGGAGGTATGTAATAGGGAGTAAATCGATTATAATTAATTATTATTATTTATTTAACGATAATGAGTATGTTGATAAATATTTATGTTAAAAGTGTAAATAATTTTCTTTTTTAATGTTAGGTTTTAGATGCAGGTTGTGAGTTTTGTGGGTGTATGGGGTAGTCAGTAACTACATTAAAATTATTTAACAAATTATTTTTGTTAAATAATTTCTAAATAAAAATATTTATTTGCGCGAAAAATATTTTTTTATTTTATTTATAATTGTAGTCATGTGTAGTATGCATTTATTATTGTGATATGTTTTTATGTTTTGATTTGTAATATTAAAAGTATTTGAATTTCTTTTCTATATATTTATATTTTTCTTTATTTACTTTGTTTTAGAAATTATTTTATTGTTTTGAAGATTTATTTTTTGTTTTTAATGTTGCACTGACTGGAGTGGGAATAGCCAACGCCTTCCCTACTGTTACAGTCTTTGGAGTGGGAATAGTAAATGTTATCCCTCCATAATCTAACTCTCTCCCTACTGTTCTGACTAGGGCAGTTGTGGAACATTTTACCCCTCCGCAATCCAACACTTCCCCTACTGTTTCACTGACTGGAGTGGAAATAGTGAATTTTAGCCCTTGGCAATCCATTACTTTCCCTACTTTTCCACTCACTGGAGTGGGAATAGCAAATGTTACCCTTCCACAATCCAACACTTTCCCCACTGTTGTCCTGACTGTAGTAGGAATAGTAGATTTTACCCCTCCACAATCCAGCACTTTCCCTACAGTTTCACTGACTGGAGTGGGAATAGTAAGTTTTACCCCTCTGCAATCCAACACTTTCCCTACTGTTTCACTTATTGGAGTGGGAACAGTACGTTTTACCCCTCCACAATCCAACACTTTCCCTACTGTTGGATTGATTGGAGTGGGAATATTACGTTTTACCCTTCCGCAATCCAACAATCCTAATTTTGACTTGAATGGTGTGAGAATTGTAAATTGTACAGTTTTATTACTTTTGCGTTGTGTGAAGTGAGAGTAGTACGTTTTTTACAAACTTACTATAATAATTTGCATACTCCTATATATAATGTAGTGGGAAAAGTATACATATTACATTTTGATATTTTAGGATTCATTTTATATTATAATTTATATTATTATGTTTTAGTTTATTTGTTATAATATTTTTAATTATTAATAGTTTTAATGTGTAAAATATATTAATTTAATTCTAAAAATTCTTGAAATGTTATGTTACTGGTATGTGTGTGTGCGTGTGTGTGTGTATATATATAGATATAGATTCAAACAAGAGTTGCTCACCATTGAGACACCATACCCTGCATGTATTTCTCTTATTTTATTGGCAGGTTACAGAGTTTGCTGCATCACTATTCCAGCTTGTACAAGTTCGCCACACGCGTTTTGGGCTCTCCTAAGCCCTTGCTCACTGGTGTAGTCGCTAGAAACCGTATCAAACTTATCACTGCACTTGCAGTCATTTATGTCCCGCCTCTGTGGGTGTATGCATTAGTGGCATTCCGGTCTTTAGAGTTCATACTATAATCCAAGTGGATGCTGTTGTTCCCCCAAGTGTCTTCACTTTCCACAGTGGGTCACTAAAATCAGGTAAGGCTGTACACTCTATCGAAGGTGGAGGCAGCACCAGGGATGGAGTCACAAATCAGCCAGTCTGTTTCTAGAGTTCTTCATTTTTCTTCATATAAAAACACAGGGCAATAGCCAACGCATTTCGTTCCTGTTATAGGAACTTCATCAGGGATGTAAGCAACACGAAACAACATATAAATAGCCACATACGGATTCAAAGGCACATACATATAAATTCACATAGACAATCATATACCATAACTAAATGGCACTAATGATTGAAAAAAACACAATGAACAGGACCAAAATGAAATTGCCACAATTATATTCAAAAACACACACACTAATATAATTATCTAAAAATATACATTAGATGAGACTTTGTAGGCATTTATAAGCTCAATGTTGATATTGATTCATATAACATAACCTAACAAGAGACACTTTTCTCACTGATTGAGGTATATGATAACCGGGATGGTAGGATGGGAAGGGGAAATAGACATGACAAGGAAGGGAATATAAAAGTAGAATAGATAAATGCAAGTGCAATAGGGCAACCCTCACCAAAAAAGAAGATTATTAAATAGACCACGTTCCATTCCGTGAGTCGGGATAATGTTAGGCCCGATCGGATACCTAGAGTGTAGTCCAGATTCTGTTTAGAGCAAAAAATAATAAAAAAATAATAAAAATACTATAAATATGGCAAATCAATGCGTAATTTCATAGGATCATCAAATCTTGTAGTCATCATTGTTTAAGAACCAATATCTGGCCCCAGAGCTTTCGGCCAGTATATACATAGAACTTTATAGTGACACATGAAACCCTCTTCTGCTTCAAATGTTAATTACGTCCCAAAACGGGAAAGGAAGAGGTAGGGAGGCCAACATTGTAACCCATACACACAATGTAATGTAGTGTCCCTATGGCCTCACCTCAAGAACGTCTGTAGAGGGTCGCAGCTGAGTTACCTCTTGTGCAAATAATCACTCCAGGTTTCTCAAACACAAACCCGTGTATGTATATTGTTATCCAATATATACGGAGTCCAAAAATGGAAAAACGGTTATATACCAAATCTACAATATGATAGAAAGATGTAAAGAGGTTATGTCCACAGCCTTGGTCAATTATATCAAAGCATCTATGCCAATAAAAAGTAATAACAATTACCTAAAAGTAGTAGTTCCGCTAGTATATACAGCAGAACTAGACTGAGGCCAAGCTCTAATATCAATGATGATTGAAATCAGTCAATTCAATAATGAGAACAATAAATATCCAAAGTCCAAACCATCTGGGGGTAGGTGTCATGGAATAAATTCAAATAAGATAAAAAGAGGTTTGTTACAAGGTCACGAGCACAGATACAATGTATATCCATATCAATGTAACATATACAGTATTGGTTCACAAAGAGATTCATAACCATAATTACCCAGGGGAAACCTACATGTCACATATCAATTAGTGTTTGGAAGGATCCAATTCAAATAGCCTGCAACCACATATCACATCATTAGTTTTTACAGATAGTACACTTCCGCTTGTGTATCCACAGAGGCTTAACGTCAGTCACGTATTGGAATATCCTTAAAGATCTTATATATATCATAGACTACTATAGTTCACATATTTTATTAATAACCTGACCTTTTAGTATCAAACCCAATAGATGAGAGGTATGTATATGACCCAGCACATGTAGCATTTCACATTAGACACCTGTAAGCCTTCAAAGGCAAGTGCCCTGTCTCACAATCCCAAGTTGTTACATGGAATGTGTATGTAGAGCTTAGCAAATCTAAACCTCACGCGTTATATTAAGCAAAGGTGCAAAACAAGATATTAAACACTTACACAGGTCATTCATATAGGAAGCCCACCCTCCAGTGTCCAAGGGGTTATAATAAACCACAAACGTAGAAATCTAAAAATAAAATAACGATAAAAAACACTTCTCTTGTACTAAAGCCATATAACTTACAAGCAAACAAATCTACGCTAACCACTTAATATGTGCTACCATATCAATCCCCATACCACATGTTAAGCCTGCATATACATTCAGGGGGTACAGCTGAGCCATTAGGTCCGAAGAAAACATAACACCAAATCTGCTCTTGCAGTCAATCCACCTTGATTCAATAAGTCATGTATTCTGCCCATTGCGCCCCAGGTTTCAAATCTAAAAAACTCTGCGCTCGCGGCTCACAGGTCACCATCATACCGATGGTCTAAAGCATGATAATCTCTAGCCACATGCTGTCCAGATACTTCAAAAAGAAGCATACCATACACTTACCTTGTCACCTTCAGAAAGGAACAGCGGAACACGCACCACGACCCACGATATGGGAAGCAAGCAACGAGTTTCACAAATTTCCATCCACTTTTGAAGCCCTCCATTATACACGGTGTAGTGTGCGTGTGACGGCAAACGGAACCACTGGTGACGCTCCATTCATGAAGTATACTCCACGCCATGCTTGAATATGTCAATAGTTATCAAAAACTCGGGCGCCCCTCACGGCTTGAACGTCACAATACTCTAAAAATCCTACAGCGTGCATATCGTTAAAACCAAACTCAATTTAAGAATAGTAACTCCAATCGCTGGTGTTGTTGTATATCTATCTAGGACCCTAATTCGATATTCCCGATTCATGCCCTTATGTGGTTATAACTAATAATATCCTTATAAAGGCATAAGAATCATATCCATATTTAGTAATAGCCCATGCAGTCCAAAACACGGCAAGGCTACTCCCATAGACTCCTTGAAAGCACAACGCATTCTTTAAACAAACCAAGCCTCCAGCAGCCCGGGCAAACCCCCTGCTTTTGTTTTGATTTGCACAAGAACTCCTAGAGTCCAGAAAGAACTGTTAGTTCTTAGTGACGTCTTATGTCCAACCTTACGTCAAACCCGGCACCTTTCAGGTATAAATATACCAACGTTGCCTTAAGCAAACACACGGTGGTCGGGAGCAGAGCGACGTTCTACTTGCCCGGGAGCCCAGCTGTTATGAGAGCCGATGGAAACCGCCCCTCCCCTTGACTCCCTGAGAGAGACGCTGTCTTTTTCTCCAGCGAAGAAAATCCAGCTCCGGTGTTCCCAAGTCACCCTCGCGGGTTGCTGGAAGATCGAGTCCTGAGAAGCGAGATACAAGACCTCCTTTATTCTATAACCAAGGCACGGAGCTGATTAAAACCTTAGAGAGAATTCTTGATTCCGATACTTGGCGAAACTTAACTTAACTTAAAAACTGCAAACTTACTTACTCCTTCCCACGTATTAGGCTCAGGTCAGGTACACTGGGGTAGGCGTATCTAGAAGCACCAGTTGAGTTCGTTAGTCAATGTTTTTATGTATGTATATATTTTATCCATTTTAAAGTATCATATGGCTAAGAAACCATATCAATGCTTTTACAGTATTATTTTATAATACTACTTTTACTGTACGCACTTTACTTTACAATAAGTATTGCAATTGTGGCAATTCATTTCTCTTGCATGAGAAAGAAGACTGCTCAATAAAATAACATATTTTATTGAAAACGCCCGTCTCTCTATTTCTCTGCAATCTGGTGGAACTAAGCCTGCACGACTGACTAAGTGAACTAGTTGTCTATTGTTTTCACACGACTCTGGAGATACACTCTTCATTCTGGGGGAGCAAAGTTGTCATGTTATATGGTTGTCAGAAGCTAATCCCTTCTTGTCCAAATCAGGATGGTTAACTCCTTCCTGAACATTCGAGAAAGTTTCTAGTGACCTCTGAGCTAGCTGGCAAAACTAATTAAGTCTAACATAGTCAGAAGAGACCTAGATGACCTCAGTCCTACGTCTACACTGCTGTTTATGTTATTCCAATGCGCAGAGCCTATTGGGAATATAGGAACTACACTACAGTGTCAGCAAGATATAGATGACATAACGTTTAAAACCAAGCCATGTACCCCTTTCGTGACTGTTCCCAATCCCAGAGCAAGGTCCCTATGAGTACCATTGGATTCTTGGAAGTATAGCTAAATGCCCCCATCCAAAATAAACGTGAGCGTCACCTGCAGGTGGATAACTAGCTGATAACAAATCATGATTCTTGGGCGCCATCTTGAGCTAGCTGGCTAATTAATTCGAACCTATCATAAGAATTGGCTTCAATGTAATAATACCTCAGTATTAAATGCACGTCGAACGTTGACCCAGCGTGTTTCAAAGTTACGTACAATATTGGAAGAACACGTCGGAATAAAGACTTGACCTTAGTAGGAAATGCATATAGATAGATGGAAATAACAAAAAGGGAAGATGTCAAAAGAGGTCCCACTTCACTCATACGGACATATAGTCAGACATTAAGAACCCTATATACTCGCAATATATTTACATATGAAATGAAATGAAATGAATGAAACTTATATAGCGCACGACCTTACCCTGGGGCATCTCAGCGCTTGCTTAGGGAACCCGTCCTGGTATTCCCCTGTGAGATACCCTGGCAGGGTATCCACAAGGTGAAAGCCAGGCATCCCACCGCGAGGGGCCGTTGTGGAGATTAAGCAAGCTATTGCCCAGAGTCGTAGAGTGTGAACCCGTGAGTCGAGAAGGCACCGGAGCGAGAATTAACGAGTCCGTGGAATTTTTGAGTCCAAGACCCGCCGAGGCGGGGATTTGAACCCTGGTCCCGGGCCTAACTCAAGCTCCAGGTCTGCCGCCTCTAACCCCTGAGCCACACTTCTCCACCCTGAGCCACACTTCTCCACATATGAGACATATTTGCTGTATGGTATGCATCCTTTCATATTTAAGGCAATAAAATAGCCAATTATAGAGTAGGTAGTTCATAAGGCAAGGAGTTTAGTTCAAAGTCAACTTTTAGGGTACAATGTGCACACTTACGTTTTAAGATTAAAAACAGTTGTTTGAAAAGGTAATGGTGAAGAATCCCAGCATCAAGTGATTGATATGTTCCTCAGTGTCATTCAGGCCAAATAGAGGGCAAGTACATATTAATTATAAGAAAGTGAAAATAAGTATTCATAAAAACCTATTACCATTGTTCCTGGTGGTATTGTATCACATTACATTTACACAATAAATTCTCTGGCCTGTATGTAAATCTATCTCATACAATAAGTAGACAACAGGAAAAAAGGCAAAACATATGGCCGGAGTGTTATGACAATTAGCAATGCAATCCTCTCACTTGTGTAGACCAGTTGTTATTAAAACCGGATTCCGGCCATTGTACCCAATCAGCATAATCTGTCATGCAGATCTATAGAGACGCAAGACGCAATTTCACTGTTTGTATAGTGCCCAATTATTTTCCATAATAGGCAACTTGTGCCAAATAGCCATGCTCTGCCATGCCAATCTATGCAAAATAGTGCATTTCACTGTCTGTATTGTGCACAAACTGTATTGATTGCAGACGACATATCCATTTTGCCTCCACTCTTCTAAGCAATAGCTCCCTGCTGCCCCCCCCCCCTTCTATCAAGCTGGACGTGTTCAATGGCATGGAACCAAAAGGTATTGTCTTCTGGGTGTATAGCGCTGTAATGTTCCGTGATTAGATATCTAGAATCCCTGCCCATGATCGCCCTGCGATGTTCCTGAATATGTAGTTTTAATGATCGTATGATGCTGCCCACGTAGATCTTTCCACATTGGCAGCCAAGAATATAGACAACATGTGTGTTGTTGCAATTACAGAACTGTTCAATGGTATATCTGTGCTCATTGTTATAGCAAAATGACATGATTTTATTTTTACCCATAGGACAGATATTACAAGTCCCGCATGTAAAGAAACCTTTGGGTTTCGGGGGAAGCCAAGTCCCACCATTAAACGGTGTTGTCACGTAGCTTAGACATAACTGATTGTGTAAGGACATTCCCTTCCTGTATGTAATTGAGGGTCGACTGTCTATATGTTCTTTCAGTCCCGGAAAAACCGTCAACAGTTGCCAATTTTTACGAAAGATATTAAAGATTTTGTCACTGTGCATAGTGTATTGCGTTATGAACCTTGCCTTTGTCCTGTTGCCACACAATTGTCTTCTAGTTAATTTGTCACATAAAGTAGCATCCCTGTCAGTCGTACAAATCCTAGCCTCAGCTTTGTCTAGGTTATTACTATTGTAATCTCGTTTCAGGAATCTTTGTTTTGTTTCAGTGACATTTGCACGGAAATGTCCTGATTCGCTGCAATTCCTCCTGACGCGAATCAGTTCCCCAAAGGGCATATTCTTAATAACCGAACTCGTGTGCGCACTGGATGCATGTAACACAGAGTTACAGGACTTCTCCTTTCGATATAGTTTACTATGAATAACGCCATGCTCGATGTAAAACGTTATGTCCAAAAAGTTGATACTCTGTTTATTATAGGACATAGTAAACTTGACATTAAACACGTTGCTATTTAGATAGGCAAAATATTGTTCAAGATGTTCAACTGACCCTGACCACAAGCATATGACATCATCGATGTACCTCCCCCAGTACACAATGTATTCTGTCCAAGGGGAGACACATCTGGCCCAGGCATGCTCCCTCTCATACCACCCCATAAAGAGGTAGGCATAAGAGGGAGCAAACCTGGAACCCATCGCAGTCCATTGATCTGTTGGAACCAGCGATTGTCAAACATGTTAAAATTGTTCAAGAATATCAGGTTAATCATGTGAACAATCATTTCATTGTGGGCATAGAGTTCTGCATCCTCTCTGTCGAGAAAAGAATGTACCGCCATGACACCATATACCCTGTCTATGCAGGTATAAATACTTTTCACATCCAATGTGACAAAAATAAGATCTTCCGACCATTCGAAATCTTTAGGTTTTCCCAGAATATCCTTACTATCCCTGATGTAAGATGGGTGCCCCAAGACATATTTTTGTAACTTCAAGTCGACGTATTCAGATAACTTTGTGTACTTTTGGCAAAATATATATACATGGGTAGGAAGAACAGTCCATCCGCAAATATCTGTATTCATCTTCTGAAATCAAACAGGAATCTTTCCATTCGCATAGATTTTTGTTGTAATGCCAGGTATTGGATTCTCCCTTATTTCCTAATAGCATTTGCTATCACTGAGTTGTCGGTTGATTTCCTTTAAGTAGTCATAGCGATTCATGATGACAACATTGCCGCCGTTGTCGGCCTCACGTATGACAATGTCAGGGTCATCCCTGAGTCGTTGCAATACCTGTCATTCCAAATAGGTGAGATTCATTTTAGTACAGGACCCATATTTTGTAGGATTCCCCAACCTATAAACATCTTCCGCTACTTTCATGTGAAAGGTATCAATATTAGGATGGTATCCACAGGTGATTACAAATTTAGATTTGGGGCATAAACCACTGTCATCTGCCGTCCCCTGGGTGAGGTCTAGTTCCCTTAATAGGGCAGGGATATCAGAACATTCCTCCTCACTAATAGATAGAAGGCACTGAACATTCCGTACATCAGCGATGGTATGTGTGCTCTCTCCCCTAGGAACTACCAGTCGTTCCTGCTCTGGTGGCATGTTGGTAAAAAAGTCTTTAAGCTTTAAAATTCTTGTGAACTTAAAAAGATCCACATGAACATTTGTAAAATCCCCACCTGGGTAGGACAGAAATTGAGACCTTTGCTGGGGAGTTTAGTTTCTTCAGTGTCAAGAGTTTTATTTGAAATATTGACAATTTTCAAATCAAAGGCATCATCACATTGGTTAGTACTACTGCATGTGATATACTGTAAGTTTTTTGGGGTCTAGTTGAGGCCTCCACCTTCCCCCATGCCTTTGTTGGCTCCTTTTCCTCCTCCTACCTCCCCTCCTGGTTGTAAACTTTGTTTCTTTTGAATCCTCACTAATAAGCCATGCCTTTCCTCCTGTGCCTTTGAAGTCATCAGCGCCCGACCCTCACTTCAGCAGTGGTGTGTCTCGCGACCCGAGCAAGCTGCTTAAACATCCAAACAAGAGTTGCTTACCATTGAGACGCCACACCCGGCTTGTATTTCTCTTATTTTATTGGCAAGTTACAGAGTTTGCTGCATCACTAGTCCAGCTTGTACAAGATATATATCTATATATGTATGTGTGTGAGGCACGTGCGTCGTCAAGGAGTACACTGTTTCTGTACACTGCCGGTACTAGGGCATAAACATGAATTCTCGAAAATGAATCATTATTGATTAGATCAAGGGCCTATTGTGGTGGCCCGCTTTCATTACAAAGCAATGACTTTTACTTAGCTGCTTGTTTTTATGCCCACAGCCGCGAGCTGATTGATGCGTGCGCGCAGCAGCACGAACAAGTTAAAGTGATTGCGCTGGAAGGGAGGCAGATGGTGGCTGCGTGCGTGAACGCAAGCGCTCGGACACCAGGCAGCACTTTAAAAACCCTGATACTAAATGTCACGGAGCAGCGCATGCGCTGGCTCAGCGAGACCTAAAAATTTATATGTACAATTTAGATGCCATGAGATATTAAAGAGTCTGTATAAAAATAAAGTGCCTAGGGAAAAAAAGTGCAATGTAGTGCTGTGCAAAAATATTGAATCACTAGCAGCAAGGTAAAATACCCTGAATCGTTTAAGCCTAAACAATCCCAAAGTGCAAGTGCAATATTTAGTAAAAAAATCACAGAACAAACCACATCTAAAAAGAGCATAAATACAGAATACTGATACAATGCAAAGAATGATCATCATAAAACATTGTGCAGATCTTCATTCATGTTAAGGCCATTAGGGACTCTTGTGTCGAGAGCTAAAATGAAATGAGATTCACGTTGTCTAAGTAGCTTATCTCGATTTCCTCCCCATCCGGGGTTAGGAACTGAGCCTATAACTGTATACTCCAGATCCTTCAGTTTGTTGTCATGAACTGATTTGAAGTGTCTGGCGACCGGGTAATTATGGTCAGAATTCATGATGGCCCTCACATGTTGGAGGATGCGTTTATGCACTGGGAGTTTGGTACTACCAATGCATTCCAGGTTACAGGTGCTTTTCAGTTAGTAAATATATATATATATATGAGTCGCCCATTGGAGGGCTCATATTTTTAAGTGGGAGGTGTTGCCTCTATGCCAAAATGACTGTCGCGCCGCTGAAGAGTGAATTAGCACGAAACGCGTCCGGCTTGAATCGACAGGCATGCTGTAAACTGGATCCGGCTTTTACCTCATGAAGGTTGCTGCAGTGGATATCAGAGTGCATCTCCAACAGGTGGGAACTTTGGAGCTTTGATTTATACGCGGCCTCCCACGGGGGAGATGCACCACCTGGAAATTTGGGGCCACGGAGCTCCGAATCACGGAGTCTGAATGTGGAGGCATCCATGGAGAATTATACATATATATATATATATATATATATATATATATATATATATATATATATATATATATATATGTGCCATATTTTTATGTTTCATTTTTTTAAATTATCATTTAAATAATTAGTAATTGTTTTTTAGGTAGATATATGTAAATGAATACATTATTAAATGTGTGTTTAACTTTTTGTAAAAATTAGTTTGTGTTATATTTGTTAAAATATATATTAGGTCTATTTTATTTTTTTCATTATTGTTACTATTTAGTATAGTTAATATTTTAATTTATATTTAAGAAACAATATTAATACAACAATATTTTTGACAGCAATAGTTTTTTTGTTTATATTTTTGTACTTACCATTATAAGTATAGGATGATGATATTTTTGACATCAATATTTTGGTCATGAAATTTTGGTATTGGGATATTTTGGGTGGCGATATTTTGTCAGTGAACCATCTGCCAGGTGGCTACATGGGTCTCGCTGCATATGTTCAGGAAGCACTACTGTCTGGACAGCCAAGTTCGACGAGAAGGGCTTTTTGCCCGCTCGTTCTTTTAGGACTTCTTGGTATGAACCAATTCACAGACTCACCTCCTAATTAGTACAGCTTTGGTATCTATTCAAAATATGAAGACTCTGCAGTTAGAAGTCCCTCTCAGAAGAACAAGTTATTTTTCTTAGGCAACGTTCTGTTTGGTAGAGTCTCTTTTTAACTGCAAATTCCTCATGATCCTTCACGTTCTGTGAATTGGGCTCTACTAATTAATAAGATTCTGAGTCAAGGGATCTGCATACTGCATAAAGCCAATTTTCTGTTGGGGCTCTGCACCTGGGCACGTCAGACTTAAAAGCAACTGACCTCAGTGAGCGGGAGTGGTGCCTATATACGCCTGCACATCATTCCCGGAGTGTCAGTGCTGAGCCACAATGCATAGCCTACTGGCGTACATAGTTACTGGTCTAAACTTTCAGAATCCAGCCTAACGCCTGGGAAATATTCAAAAAGTGAGGAATTTGTGGTTAGATAGTCTCAACCAGAAAGAGCATTACTGCAGGTAAGTAAAGAGTTCAACCGGTGCAACACTTACATTTTTAGAAGAGTCCAATTGGGTTCAAGAGCATCATGTTTAAAGTTTAGCTTGACTTCTTGTTAAAGAAGAGCTCATAATGTTCTGATTCACTGTTGATGGCAGAAATCCCCTGATACCACCAGGGCTCGTGGATTCTACTTGGATAGTATTCATGTGAGGCACTTGATTCTGGCTTCAGTCCTCCTCTGCCCCAACTGAGCTCTTCTTTGTTCATATGGCAGCAGTGGCATTGTCCTTGCCAATCGTCTTTCTCAAAGTGATGCATCCTCGCATGCTTGTTGTGATGAGTGGCTAGTCCGTACTGTATGCATTTATACATCCTAATCGCTTAGTTTGGTACAATAGAGCCCTGAGATACCCTGGTTGGTAAAGCTCTACTCCCTAGCTCTTCAGTGAATTATATTGAGTTATCTCAAGCAGCTCATGCCATCAGCAACCAGGTACACCGGGTACATATTTGTTTCAGACCACTCACATTTAATGTTACAGCCAAACAGACTAATGACTAGTTAGGGAATAATTAGTGCTGTGTTTGTAATTTTTGAAACTGTACGTGCGATTGCAAAAGCTGGGAAGATTGGCATCAGTCCCACTGTCATGCCTGAATAAAACACTCTTATTTGAGGTAAATGCCCAGTCTGGGATAGCCTATAGCACTGATAAATGACATAGGGTTACCTAAAATATAATGGTGGCAATAGTCTACTTTTTAAGGGCCTATATTACTCTGTGGTACTTGGTTCTCTTTTAGTGGCTAGCACGTAGGCCTATTTTGTTACATTAGTGATGCCAGAAGACCTAACACAACAGACTGACATTCACAAGGCATCTAGATGGGGTTGGAAGCTGTTAAGGTGTTGTGCTTTTAACCAAATAGTCAATTACGGTTAAAATGAACTGGAATTGCAGATTTGTTTGTGTAATAATGGGGATGTCTGATCTTTCACAGACAAAACGTATGCAGTGCCGCTCTGCCCCCCTTGACGTTAACCTTCAGTTTCTAGCTGGTTCTGTCAGGCAGGGGGCACAAGTGGCCTTCTTGTAACTTGCCAGTTGTGGTCAAGATTGTCAGGTGTCTCAGCTGCCTCTGTGTCAATACTGTGTATTCTAGGCAAGAACACAGGGCAGGTGACTTGAAAGAGGATATCATTATGAATATTTTGAGGTACCTTTTGTGATCTGTTTGACTGTTGCTTATGATGGATACTTCTATAGGCAGATGCCTAACCTGTAGACTAATCCAGATGCCAGACTGGATCCGTAAACTGCAAATCTCTTGTGTTACTTGTAAGGGTCACTAGCTTCGTGTCTATGCCGAACGGGGCATCACATGGTTTTACTGAAGCCGTAAAGCACTTGTTAGTAAAGGGAGTCTCTAGTTGAAAGAGGTATGTACCTTTGTCCAAGTAGGGATCCTTGCTTCTAATCATGGTAAGGGGGATACACACTCTAGATAACCACTGCTCACCCCCTTGGTAGCTTGGCACGAGCAGACTGTCTTATCTCAAAGGCAATGTGTAAAGTATTTGCACTCAAAACACACAGTTATATAGTGAAAAGACCACAAATGGACACCACAGTAGTTTAGAAAAATGAAGTGTCTTTATATAAAGTCAACAAGACCAAAATGATGAAAATCCAACATACATGGAGTCACATGAACCCCCAAACAACAGTACCTTGGAAAACGAAGTCTATGACTATGCACGGCATTGTGGAGGTGAGGCGTCGGTGCTGAGGTGGAGGCCGGCTCCCTGGCTGCCACGGGGGAGGCAAGGTGTCGTGTCTGCGAGGAAGTGATGCGTTGAATCCAGGACAGGGGAAGTCGGTTGCGTCGGCGGTGAGGTGTCTGTTTTGGTGAGGCGATTCGAAGTCGGTAAGCTTGTGGAGTCACCCCCGGGGGTTATCAGCGCCGCGATAACAAGATGCAGGCGCTAGCAATGACGGAGTCATTGCAAGCACTGGTGTCAGGAATGCCGATAACTGCGTTAGAGTTGCAGTGCAGGCCCGGTGGTACGTTGTGCAATTAACAAGCAGTGCCCCTTGACAGGGTCAGAGATTGCTTTTCTTGCGCCTCTTCAATTTGTTCCAGCTCCCAACAGCAGGAACAACCTCCAGAGGCCCAAAACTGGATTGTGCACCTCCTGGCAGGTCAGAACTCTCAGCAGTAGAGTCCGAGGGAGCTGGGATGAACTCTTTGACTCTGAGACTTCAGAGCATGAGGCCAGCACACACAAGCCCTTCTTCAAGCTAGTTTCTCAGAAAAGTTCCGGTCTTTGCCCTTTCCTTGGCAGAAGCAGTAACTGCAGGCAAATTCCAAACCAGTACTGTCCTCACTGGTACAGTTTGACCACAGGGGGTGGGGACATCATTGTGCAAGGGAGCTAGGCCCTATTCAGGTGCAAGGAAAACTCCTCCCACAACTCTATATGCAGCAAAAGTCTATTCAGCTCATCCAGGAAGGGCCAGACACACCTCAACCCCCCCACCCACCCACCAGTGGCTGTCTACAGTGAATGCACATCCCCAGCCCCTGTCGCTCTAAACCCAGACAGTCAATCCACAAATATGGCAGAGGCACAGGAGAATGGTTAAACAGGAAAATGCCAACTTTCTAAAAGTGTCATTTTCAAACCCTCAATTGAAAAAACATCTTTACTACAAGATGTGTTATTAAACCCCGAGTTCAGAGAGCCTAAACGTTAATCTATCTTGTCCCAATGGGAAATTACATTTGTAAGATGTTACAAAATACTTCCCATTCTATCCTATGGGACAGATAGCCTTTCAATAAAGAAAAACAAAATTGGCGGAATTTCACTACCAGGACATGCCACACACAGCAGTACATGTCCTACCTTTCACATACAATGCACCCTGCCCATTGGGGTGCCTTGAGCCTACCTGAGTGGTGCCTTACATGTAAGAAAAGGGAAGGTTAGGGCCTGGCAAGTGGGTGCACTTTCCAGGTCAACATGGCAGTTTAAAACTGCACACAGACATGCAGTGGCAGGTCTGGGCACCTATTCAGGGCTACTCATGTGGGTGGCACAATCAGTGCTGCAGACCAACTAGTAGTATTTGAATTACAGGCCCTGGCGCACTTAGTGCACTTTCTCAGTAAATGAAATATGCCTATCGTGGATAACCAATTATATTCACAATTTACACAGAGAGCATATGCACCATATCACTGATTAGCAGCGGTAAAGTGCCCAGAGTCCTAAAGCCAACAAAAACAGGTCGGAAAAAATAGGAGGAAGAAGCTAAATGTTTGATGATAACCCTGCAAAAGGGCCATTTCCAACATCACCCATTCTGGCAGGAAAACGTCAGTTCCCTTTATTTCTGCGTCTTCAACACGGTCTCTGTTAAGTTTTCCTCGCACACAGATTTTGATGCTGTATCAGGTTCACCCCAAGCAATCAGGGTTTAAACTTTGTGGGGACTGTAAGGGACACGTTTCAACAAAGAGGGGGGTTGCTGAACTGTTCCTAAAGAAGTTGGGACAGATTGGCTCGACCTAAGGTGTGTATGTTACACCTTTGGGCATCCATTATGTTGGACATGTTTGCCTCACACACCCAGAAGGGTGTCATGCTTCATCATCGGCGTTTGCTCCTCGTCGGGGAGGCGGTGCAATCCCCGACGGGCTCACCTCAGAGAGGGGCTCTTTGGCGGAGATCTTTTTGTCCAGTAGCCTGTTGGTGAAGTGCGGGTGTGTGGGCCAGGGCAATCAGTATCCTGGAGGAAAGGGTGAATTAAAATGTAGCAGTGGGTGCCGGAAACCACTTTATTCTGGGGGTCCCCCTACTGCAGTTAAAAAAGTGAAAACTAGCTCGTTGGGTTGCGGCAGGTTAGGTAGCTCGGCGGTGATGGGTAGGTGACTTCGTACGGACACAGGCTTTTGAGCCAGAACTAGAGGCAATCCCTGTTGTACCGACCCGCCGACTACTCAGGTGGCAATTAGTCCAAGACTTTTAGGCATAGGATTATCCCCTGAGGTAAATCGCACGAAACGCATGACACCAGCATGGTTTCCTTTTAATCCCCCCTTTTTTCTACAACTTCACTAGGTCCTGACGAATTGCGGGTATTTCCCATGCGAGAAACATGTTGACCGACCCTCACTTTTAGTCTCGCCTTGGGTTACGCTACCTAACCTGCCGCAACCCAACGAGCTAGTTTTCACTTTTTTAACTGCAGTAGGGGGACCCCCAGAATAAAGTGGTTTCTGGCACCCCCTGCTACATTTTAATTCACCCTTTCCTCCAGGATACTGATTGCCCTGGCCCACACACCCGCACTTCACCAACAGGCTACTGGACAAAAAGATCTCCACCAAAGAGCCCCTCTCTGAGGTGAGCCCGTCGGGGATTGCACCGCCTCCCCGACGAAGAGCAAACGCCGATGATGAAGTATGACACCCTTCTGGGTGTGTGAGGCAAACATGTCCAACATAATGGATGCCCAAAGGTGTAACATACACACCTTAGGTCGAGCCAATCTGTCCCAACTTCTTTAGGAACAGTTCAGCAACCCCCCTCTTTGTTGAAACGTGTAAATCACACGGGCACAAGCTGTTACTGGACCTTCCTCCCTCTTCCAGGGAGGTAATTAGTGCCCGGCTGATCGAGTGATCACTCTCCCTCCTTTTTGACGACGACTGTAAGGGACAAACACCCATAACAGATCCCCATTCCATCTACCTCTGGTTCCTCGAATCGGACCATAACTTCTGTGCCTCCTAATCATGCCAGAGCACTGGAAGGCCATCAAAGAACGGAAAGCAAAACTTTTTTATGATCAGGGAACTATAGGAACAGCATAGTCTGCTTAAGATCCCGTTCTAGGTTGCCTTTCTCACACTCTGCAAGGTGGGGGGTAAAGAAGTGCAAGAAACACAAAAAAGGTACATATGTAATTTTTTAAATTTTATTTTGATGATAAAGAATATTATCATAGTCCACAAATGACCATAAAATCAGAAAAACATCCATTAAATACAGTTAATTTCACAACCAATATATAAATATTACTGCATAAAATAGCAACAGTATTTACCGAGATTGCATAATTTGTGGTTAGGAATCAATATAACAACACAAAGTATTACATTACATTATTCTTCTGCTACCTCTTCCGTAGAAAAATCCCAAATTCCCTTGGCTTTCCTGAATGCACCTACCCTTTGGGCATACAGTTCTTCTAATTTCGCAACTCGGTCTATTTTCGCCCTGCAGTTTTCATATAGCGGTGGAGCTTCCACCTTCTTACCATTAGTGACTTAGCCACCATTGGCCCAGTAAAAAAGAACTGTTGTTGATGTATTCTTAATGACCTGAAGTTTATTGCCTAAAAAGGCTGTGATCTTGCTCTAAAAATCAAGTCATTTGGGGTGTAAAAAGACCACATGCACCCAGTCCTCTTTAGAATGCCCACATCTTAAGCACTTAACAGATGAGGATGAAAACATCTGGTGAAGGCGGTATGGGGGTACAGTATAGAGCCCATTTTCAATAAAATGCCATACGCTTATAATTGGTTCCAACCAACAAGTAATCCAGCAAAGAACAGGCGAAGCAGGAAGATCAGAAGAACTTTAACATCACCAGGGCAACAATCCAGGAAGGATCCTGGGAGAACATCAGGCGAGCAACAACTCAGCCCTGACAAAAGTATTACTAGATCAACATGGGAACAAAACCGGCTAAACATTCGCTCCTGGAACGTTCATGGGCTTGAGAATCTCCTACAGCATCAAGAGGCAACATAATTTCTCCAAAGGCACAACATAATTCTGATGCAGGAAACATGGTGCCTAGAGCAAGTACAAATTTCTGGATACGCAGGTCATCACGTATCGGCAGAGAAAACGTTGAAATTGAACATCCCAAAGGAGGAATAGCACTCTTCTGTTCAACAAGGTTCAAATGGCAAATAGAACATTTAGAAATCGGGACTCATTTTGTGCAGGCAATAAGAACAGTAAGAGAGAACGAGAGCATGGACCTGCCAGCCATCATAGTAATAAATGTCTACATCCACCCCAGAACAGATCTGAAAGAGGAGCAGATGAAAATTCTATAAGAAATATTCAAAACAATTCAGAGACAACACAAACACGCAATCTGCATAATGTCAGGCGCCTTTAACATTAACCTAAGTAAAAACACGAAGATAAAGAACCAGCACAAGAAAGAGCACACTTATAAAAACAAGTTGGAAATGCTGGGATTAAGGCTCCTGAACGGAAACACATAAGATGACACACTGGCTGCCATTACTTTTCTATGTGGGAATAAGAGCTCAACTATAGATCACACGCTAGTAAGTGCATATGTCACTTTCAAATTTGTCCCCGTATGGAGAATGATCATTTTCACAGATCACTGGAATAAAATATAAGACAGAGCTATACCACACATCTAAAGACCTACTCTCTGCCCCAGTAACATATAACCTAAATAGCTTAAATTGAGGGGTAAAGGGATAGAAAAGATACTGAAGGAGGTATATACGCATGCTGGTACACCGGACACAATAAAAAATAAACAAAACCGGGAGGGAAAGGAACAAACAAAAGAAGGTGATTTTAAAAAACAGCATGGGAACGATTAATAAGCACACTACTAGAAAGATTCACAATAAAAACGCAGACATATTGGATCAATCTGAAGAGAAAGCAAAATGAAGGAACACAAAAGCAAACATTGTACAGCAAAAAACTGTACAAAGAAAAAAAATCAAATTTTACAAGAAAGCAGAATTCTAATGAAACAGACTAAGCAAGGGAAAGGAAGTGATAAAAACAGACTCTGGGAACTGAGAACTCAGTACAAGAAAAACGTCTGGTAAGCAGAAACAAGGTATCAAATGGAACAAATTTGTGGAACAAATTGCTCTTGCAAGCCCACAATGGAACAGTAAACAATTCTGGCAATTGATAAACGGCCTGTTTTTAGGGGACGAATGACATCTAAACTCAGGTATGAACACAGCCATGTGAGAAAAACACGTGTGGGAAACATACGCCGAAACTGTGTCAAAAGGAACGCAAGACCACATGGTGAGTGACAGCAAAACGAGTACATGCCAAGCATCAACAAGCTCGGTAACATTATCAAACGATAAAAGGGACAAAAAGAATATAATAAACAGCTTTGAGAACCTCACACTGGTTGTGGAAATTGACCAACTGGAAAAAAATATAAAGAACCTAAAATCAGAGGGAGAAGCAGGGTCTAATGGTATACCCAATGCTCTTTTTAAAGGAAACCTGCCTTATTGGGCTGAATACTTTACCCTATTATTCAATGAGCTATACATCCCGAACTCCATTCCGGATTCCTGGAAAGGCAGCATTTTCCAGACCATATATAAAAGCGAAAACCCTTCAATACCAACAAGCTATAGACTCATAGCATCAACTGATGTAGAGCTATATGCAGCCAGTCTTCTACAGCGCCTCAAATCGTGGCTAGAAGTAAACAACATTTTACTCTGACTACAAACAGGATTTAGGGCATGAATGAGGACATTAACAAATCTAACAACCCTGACACTGTTAGCAGAAAAGGCCAAAACAAGAAAAACTCAGCTATTTGCCTGCTTTGTAGACCTCAAGTCTGTCTTTGATTGGACTTGTGGAAAAAATGGCTGCATTGGGTGTACTGAATAGCCTATTAAAGGCAATCAAAGAGTTATATACAGGAACTTCGGCAAAGGTCAAAATTGGAGACTGAAAAAGTGTAACAAACAAAGTCTACACAAACAAAGGATTAAAACAGGGGTGTGTATTAGCTCCATGCCTGTTCAATATAGATCAGCAGATCTAGCACAAACCGTACAGAACATCAACGCTCACCTGCCCACACTGGCTCAAGAAGAAACAGAATACCTACAGTATGCCGACGACATTGTCTTATCGAGCCAAACACCAATAGGACTTCAGCGAAGTATAGACGCCTTAAACACACACATGGACAAAAATGGGATAGAGCAAACCAAAGTGTTCTGTTGGTAGACTTGAAGAACGAGAACTACACCAGGTTCTTGGAAGGGAACAAAGTCAAGGAAGTTAAGTCATATGAATACTTAGGATTCATCGTGGAGCATCAAGTGAAAGGTAAACAACACAGAGAAACAATGCAGGAGTAAGCGCAATCTTTAAACTACGGCTTCTAAACTTTAAGAACGAAATTGAGCTGTCCTTCATTTGACCATCTTTTAACAGTGATGAGTGCTCAATTTTTGCCAACAGTGACTTACGGTATGGAAACACTGAAAGGACACGCAGGAGGCCTCTTAAACAAAATCCAAACAAGAGTATACAAATCTGTGTTCAGCATCACAAAAACTGCATCTCAGGTACAGGTGCGGTTAGAGTTTGGACTGCTGAACCAAAAATACCAATGTAAAGGAGCCTTTATAAAACTATGCTGGAGACTACTCGTGTCAGAAAGAGGGTCAATCAACCACAAGAGTTGGAAGGAAATAGAGGAGCAAACAGCAAAATAAAAAAGATTCATGGGGCTATATCTAAAGCCCCCTATCGAGGAACTTGGAATACAAGACGCCTGGAGTGCAAGTATTGGGAAACAAGCCTTTTATAAAGTAATAAAAGCCACAAACAAGCATTTTTTATACTTAACAGACAAGACAAGCCTTGCACTCAGACGTCACGCCAGGACAGTGATAAATTCCTATAAAAAAACAACCACAGCAGGATTTCCTTACAGCACACTTTTCACCGAAAATAAAACACCTGTTTATGCAGTACCATTTCGGAAAATGGGAAACAAAAGATCTAATGCCATCCTGGAAGGATCAGACCTTGAACAAAGAATGTCACTTATGCAAATATAAGGAAGAAACAGCCAGATTCATCAACCAAAATTGTGATCGCAATAGCTGCGAATTAGCTATTGCGATCGCAATTTAATGAACCGCAATTCATGAAAAGAAAACAGACCATATTGCGAAATCGCAAAATCGATTTTGCGAAATCGCAAATAAAATCTCAGAATCTAGGTGGAACCCCCTTAGCGAATTGGAATTTGCGAGAAACCAATGATTCTGCGAATAAAATTGCAAAATCGCTAAATAATCGCAAACCAAATTCATCAAAAATCGCAAATTGCGAAAAAGCCCAAAATCGCTATTTGCGAGGCTCAATTTAAGGAGAACCCAAAGCAGGTGGTAACCATGAAGTCAATAAAAAAATTAAAAAAATTCCTCCAAAGTAGCCACAGGTGCGGCCCTGACCAAACACACTTAAGGAGACATAGTAGGAGCATGAGGACATTCACAATGCCAGGACTCTACATGGTGGTTAAGCGGCGAAGGCTCCAGGCTGCAGCAAGGGACAGACGCAGGATCCAGGAGCGAATTTTCCGCCAGCGGATCACACTTCTGGGCCAAACGGAGGAGCAAATCTACTCAAAGTACCGGCTGAATGGGGCAATGATTACTAAGCTCATCCGGGACCTTGACCCCCTGATGCAGCACCCAACAAGGAGGACCAATGCCGTGCCCACCCATGTCCAGGTTTTGTGCAGCCTGCACCTCCTGGCCTCGGGAAGCGTCCAGGGGATAGTTGCCGTTGCAGCGGGGATCTCCCAGAGCACCATGTCCCGCTGCCTAAGGAGTTCCCTGGAGGCCATGCTGACCCGGCTACACCACTACATAACATTCCCAACCACCCAACAGGACTTGAATCAAACCAAGCAACAATTTTACAACATTGCGCAATTCCCCCATGTAATTGGATGCATTGACTGCACCCACATCCACATCTGCCCACCTGCAGAAACAGAATACATGTACCGGAACCGCAAGTGCTACCACTCACTGAATATCCAGATGGTGTGCAACGCTAAGACAATTATCACGGACATAGTGGCACAATACCCGGGAAGCACACATGACTCCTTCATATTCCGGCACAGCGGCATGCACACACGACTGGCCAGGGGAGACTTTGGCGAAGGACACCTTCTAGGTAAGTACACATGCCAACAAACAGTACATCGCGACCCTATAGCTGCGCATGACAGGCACTCACCCTCTGCTCCTTTCATTCAGGTGACAGCGCCTGCGGTCTCCGTGAGTACCTCCTCACCCCATACCTCAACCCTGCCACACCACAGCAACGGTGTTACAATGCTGCACACATCCGCACAAGAAATTGCATTGAGCGCACATTTGGGCTTTTGAAGAGCAGATTCGCATACTACACAAGACTGGTGGGGCCCTCAAATACCAGCTTGAGGTCTGCTGCCGCATCGTGGCCGTGTGTGCAATACTCCACAACATTGCTACCAAGCAGAGGATACCTGTAGAGATCTCTGGCAGTGAGTCGGAAGGGGACAACCGCCCACCTGCACATGTGCGTCATGCACGCGGGGAGAATCCTGCTGAAGGACACAGGCGCCGCAACCAAATCACAATGAACGGTTTCTAGTGCACCCACTCCCCTCACCGAACACTTCACTCATGCATGACAATTGAAATAATGACATGAGTCAGATTAACTTGTGCATAAGAAATCATATTGTTTTTTCACAATAATATAAAAAAAATCTATAAATTGCATGAGAGCTGTATTGACTCATACATCCCCATGTTTGTGGGGGGGGGGGGCATGCTTGTATCATCAGCATGGCCCTGCATGGAAAATAATAAATAGTCAGTGGTGCCTCCGGGCGGACGCTCCCAGTCGCCTTTCGACCTCCTCCACATCAGCATTAGCCCGTGAGGCTGCAGTGGGCCTGGTGCTGCGGCGGGGTACCGTCACCAGCGGCAATGACAGGCTGCTGTGGCTGGAATTGCCCTCACTGGCATCATCCCCCCCACCTGACTGGCCATGGCCAGTCGCCTGCAGACTCTGCACTGCAGTGGTGACTTGCTCCAGTGCCCTAGCGACATCCTGGCAGCATTGCACCATTTGTATTTGCATCGCTAGTGATCAACGCGATAGCTGGGAGGTGGCATTCCTGATTATGTGGTTTGAGCGTGGGTACGCTGACAGGCGGGTCAGCAGCTGGCCGTGGCAGCGGCGGTTGACATCCTGCTGGGACGACAGGACCTGGGTGTTTTGTTCGAGAGCAGCGGTCATTCTTTCCATGCTGACAGTGAGCTGTCCCACATTACGTGCAGTCTTGTGTAGCTGTAGGTGGATGGCTGCCATGTGACGTGCCTGCTTTTGATGTACACAGAGTATCCGACGCTCAATAGACTCGTGGTGTTGTGTCGCGCGGCTCCCTCACCAGTCCGCTGGACTGTGATCGAACAGTGGCTGTGCGCCTTGTCTGCTTCCGTTCTGCAGCTGTAGTTGTTGGTGCCACTGGCATGGGTGTAACTCGGGGTGGTTGTGGCGCGCCTGTTGTTGCAGGGGTGGCCCTGGCAACAGGGGCAGGTGGTGGTACTACTGCTGCTAGTGCTGGCTGTGATGGCCCTGGTTGAGGGGTATAATGGCCCTCACCCTCGGGGTTGTCGTCAATGTGAAGGGCCTCACTATCGGTGCTGGGTTGTTCTGCGCCACCTGTGATGTAAATGGGACAGTGATTAATGACATGTTTCTTGCACATGGGAAGTTGCTACATGCATGCCGGCTAGCATTCCCTGACTGGCTTTAGGAATTACTCTCACTGGACAGGTCTGGCTGTATGGGGCTATCTGGAAAATGTGGTCACACTACAAGTCCCACAATGCAATTGGGCTTTTCTGGTGTGCATGGCCTGCATGACTGGGGTTTCTAATGGGTAGCTCTGGAGTCATGGCCATTGTTTGGGGACAGGGTCGCAGTCGCATGGCACTTACCTTGGGATTCTTGGGTAGGTCGGGAGGAGTCCAGCCGGGTTACCCCCACGCATGCCTCGGGATTCAGGGTGTCCTCCACAAGGTCCACCAGTGGGGTGTTGGGTGGTACAGTGGGCTCTCCTCCTCCGGATCTGAGTCACCCCCCCAGCCTCTCTGCAAATATTTCCTTAGCACGCCCTCTTGAGGTCATACCACCTCTTTTACAGGTCGTCTACGGAGCGCAGGTCACTCCCACTGCGTTTACTTTAGCGCAGATGCGCAGCCAAATGCGCCTTTTGTCCGCCTCAGGCACCCTCCGTGAATCCTTCCCGGAAAAGCCAGTCATGATCTTTGGTTACTCCCTCAATTAAATATTCCAATTCTTGCTCGGAAAATTTGATTTTTCTTTTTCTTCCTGTGGCACTGCTCCCTGCAGCTTCCTGGGACATTTTCTGGGGTGGTTTGTCTCCTGATTTGCAGCTGAAGTTGGTCTGTAGTAGAGCTCTGGCCAGTGCCGCTTCCCCTTTCAGGCTCAGTGTGCTGAATGAGGGAGGGAACTGCCTGCTTCCTGGTTGTGATGTCATCACTGTGCTCGAAATGTGACTTCCCGAGATCGCAATTAGCGATTTCGCTAATTGCGAGATCGCAATTTCTCCACGGAATGAGGGCGATTTCTGCGAATTTGTTTGCGATTTAAGCAAAATCGCAAACAGCAATTGTGGCCAATTGCGATTTGCTTTTTTTAATTGCATTTCTTCATGAATCCCATTCTGCGAATTCTAAATTGCGATTTGGTAATTCTAGCAATTTAGAATTCGCAGAATGTGACTTTGATGAATCTGGGGGAAAGTCTTGCACAATCAATTTAGGGCACCAGCACCTCGACAAAGAACTACAACTAGGAAGCATAACCAGATAATGGTCACATCGCATCTGCACTTAAACCCATGGTTTACGTAACGTACAAAGAAAGAACGGTAATTACTCTGAGCAAAAGAACCGAAGGTCAATCAATGGAAATTAGTGTTATAGGAGCGATTAAACAAAAGAACAAAGACAGCGCACTTTAAACTCTGGGAAAACGTGAAAGAAGACATTCAAACTAAAATGTACCTCAGCGCAATAGCACTTTAAACATTAGCTCTTTCACTTCAAATAACAGGACCGTACAAAGACCTAAGGAAAATGGGCATGCTCCGAGTAGCACGTTTTTAAAGAACAATTATTTGAGTCAAGGCCTCACAAGAACTGCATTAAGTACATTTTTATATTCATTTTAATTTGGAGTTTATAGGTCCGCTTTAAAAGACATGTCAGAAACCCAAGCTTAAATCAAATGTTATGAAATGTAAGGGATGAATGGTTGTGCAATGGTTTTTATTGACTAAATACATAAATAAATAAATACTGAAATACGGATTCCGCACAATGCCTTATGGGTAACAGATTGAATTTGCCACAACTAGCATAATTCATACTGTTCTTTATATATTGTGAGCAAGAGGAATAAGCCAAAAAAGCTGTTGCATCGTGAAGATACAAATATAAAGTCTGATACCAGCTGCTTACCCTTATTCACTCTGTTAATGAAATGTGCTTTGCTAATGTGACCCTTAGTGGTACTGGAAGTCTGAGTATAGGACCGAAGATCATTGTGTATTTGACGATAGGAGAACATAAGATTGGGTATAATGTTGACTTTATCAGTCACTACCTGCTTCCAGGTTTTTAGGTGTCCTGCTAATAGAAATTTTCCAAGTGTGTGATACCCCGCCTTCTCCTATTTCTTTATAATACTATTTTGCAAAGATAGACCTACTAACCCACAATCTTTTACGGGTATTGAGGGATGAATTAAAGAGATCTGATATTCTTCTTGTAGTTGCATGAACCTTCTAGTTATTGCATGAAAAAAGCTATACTGGGAATCTTCAGAAAAGCTAGTAGTTGGACTCAATATTCAGCCAGCATTTTATATAGGTAATAACAAATAGAGAAACAGCTTCCTTAAGCTGCATGTCATGTGCCACACCTAAACCACTTCCGGGAAGCCGCTGCTGTAGCAGCAGGGTATGGCGTTTGAGCCTGCTCGTTGTGGAATTGGGACATTTTAACAATGGAGCAGCAGCAGGATGTGGCGTGTAGCTGTAAGCGAAGAGGAGAAGGAGTACTAGGGAGATGTCAGAAAGAATACAATGCCCAAAGTGGCAGCAGCCAGTAATGGGCAGCATAGCAGAGTGGAGGAGGGCGACTAAGTTTAACCCCTCCCATGCTCGTGACGGAACCGTTCCGTCACGAGCCTCGGGTGGGCTGTGCTGGTGACGGAACGGTTCCGTCACAGCCCGCTCGCCGCGCCTGCGTGGCGCGAATTCCGCGCCTGCGCTGGGCATTCTAAAGAGCGGGCGGGGCCGTGACGGAACCATTCCGTCACAAGCACAGCTCACCCGAGGCTCGTGACGGAGCGGTTCCGTCACGAGCACGGGAGAGCCGCGCTGCCCCGCCTCCCCCTTAGCGCTGCGGCGGAATAGCCGCCGCAGCGAAGGGGTTAAAACAGCAGCACCGGGGACAGGCACAACCAAATAAACCAGCACTGACAAGGAGGAAGCTGAATCCTCTTCAGCAGTAATGGCGGAATGTAGGTACCCTCTTTGTGTAGTGACCCCTTGCTGATCGCCGAGGTGGCCCTCCCAGGTGAGGGTGCGGCTTGGGATCACACTGCACTCCCACGCCTAGCTCTTCCTTGGATACCTCTGTGATTCATCATGTCTCTTCCAGACTTTTTTGGGCTGATGAGGGGGGAACGTCATACTGCCACTAAGAACTGAGTGGCAAAAATGGTTAAAGTTGTAACCTTTGAGCAGACTAAAACTTAAATACAAACACGGCTAGCAAGGAATTTTGGCTACATCATGAAGTGTTCAAAATGGTTAATGCAACATATAGACTAATGTTGACATTCTATTTAAATATGTTATGGATGGGATTTGGCATTAAGAATTTAATGTTTTACTTTGCATATTATTGAGTTGTGGTGGGGTTGAATAGAATGTATGATAAATGCCACAATTCTGTTTTGTTTGCAAGTGTATTTTTTTATTTTCAATTTGATCTTTTGCCTGGATATCATGTGTCACGTAAGGAACATGAGGTTGCTTTTTCTTTTAGAAATGCAGGTTTTACCGCGTGAATCCTTCTGGATTCACTATGCTGTGCATTATTCTGCCATCTAGTTCTTGGGTCGGGAATTGTAGTATTTCGTCTCTTTTTTTTTTTCGTGGCCCAGGTGGTCCTCCAGAAGCTCCCACCTTTAGTCGCCATCGTCAGATTCTTTTTTCCACTGTTGACTCTGGATCAACTGTGAAGGAGCTCCAAAACTTTGGAGAGAAGAATCGACGAAAAATTGAAAAACCATCGAAAATATCACCAGAGAAGACACCGGAGGACAAGTGATAACAGAAGTTGGCAAAAGAAGAGAGAACATCGAAGAATTCAGCGTTTTTTTATGGAGAATGTGCATACATTGGGCTTCCTGGGCGCGGTGAGGGACAAAACTCAGTTTAAATTCTGCGCAAACTGCCACCACAAGTACGTGCAAAAGGACCAACACCTGGTTTGCAATCTCTGCCTGCCGCTCGACCATCGAAGCGAGGACTTCAATGCTTGTGCAGCATTCCCCCCGAAGACCCTCAGAGTAAGGGGTAGGCAAAGAAGAGCAAACTACAACATGCAGGGGCAGGGGACACCTTCATCGCTCCGAGATTTGGGACTCTCTTGCGGAGAGATAGACAACATCGCCAAAGGACTGGAGGACGCCATAGTCATCGAGGTTGAAAAGAAAACGCCGAAGGCGGTAAGAGAGTCATCAAACCACAAACACTCCACTGATACTTGCAGAAGCGAGTCAAAGTCCTCGAAAGGAGCAGGGCCGTTGAAGCACTCGACGTCAACAACGTCATCCAAGGACAAGCAGCCCGTTGGTCCCTATGAAAAGGACTCCCAGACGGCAAAATCCCAAGACAAGGGAAAGACGCCAAAGAGCAGCCACGAAAAAAGAGGCCTCGACGTCGAAACATGAAGGTCCGAAAACGGTTTAGCCTTCGACACCGACAACCGCGAAGAGAAAAGCCGAAACCCACGAAGCCGAACACGCGGCGGGGATGGAAAAGAAAAAGACAAGGCTCGAGGCCAAAGTGGCAAGCATCTGACAATGCAAGAGAGACTTAGACGAAAAGATGAAATTCTCCAGCATTCCGTCGAAACACACGGCCGAAGCCGGAATGTGCGTCGAGGATTTTTAACCACCGACCACACCTGAACCTGGAGAGGAACAGGAAGAGGAAGAGCTGTACTACGGCGACGCAGAGGGGGGGAAGACGAGCAAACTTACAAGGGCTCGACGTCCTCGGAGGCTCAGGACTTGCAGTGGCAAGATCTCGACGCCGAATCCCCGGAAGAGGATGTAGAGTCCTATCCGTTGAGGCCTTCGCCGCTGGACGACATAGGGATCTACAATCAAGTCATCAAAAGAACTGCAGACACATATGTATTGCAGCGAGAGGAAGAAAAACCCCAGTCTTGCTTCTTCTTGAAGGCCTTGTTGCCATCTCAGACTAGAAGCCAGTTCCTGCCCATGCACCCAAGTGTACTGGACCAGGGGAAGGAAGCTTTCATGGAGCCTGCTAAGTGTAGAGCAGTAACTCCACGAGCAGAAAAGAAATACAAACATTCTTCAAAGGACCCCATGTACATTAGGTCATCAGTCCTAGCCGACTCGATCATGCATCCACAGCTAGGAAGAGAGCACATATACCCACTAACTCTGGCCCACCATCAGACAAACAGAGCAAGAAAATGGACCTAATGGGTAGGAAGACTCATCACCAATTCCAATGCGCTCATCAACAGGCACGCATATCAGCACTGGAAAGAAATGGGTGAACTCCTTAAGCACATACCAGAGCACTACCAGAGAATGGCAAGCCACCTGGTAGAAGAAGGGAAAAACATGGCAAATACATGTCTGAAGTCGGCCCTGGACGCAGCGGAGACATTAAGCAGGCAGATGATGCTGAGGATCACAGAAAGGAGGCATGCCTGGCTAAGGATATCAGGCTTCAAAAATTAAGTTCAGAACAACATCCTCAACAAACCCTTCAATGGGGAACAACTATTTGGCACACCAGTTGATGACAAACTGAACGAACTGAAAAAGGACAACGAAACAGCTAGGTCCATGGGGACGCTGCAGTTCAGAGGTATGAGAAGAGGGACACAATCAAGGAGGTCAACAGGTAGGGTGAACCACCAACCGGTGGCACAACCTCAGACCTTCCAACAAGGTTATCAAGGAGGTAACCAGGGATAGCAGCAGGGACAGCAGCTACAAAACTGGCAGTACCAGCCCCAAGGGCAATCCTTTTGAGGGCGTGGCCGAGGAAGTGGTAACAGGTAGAGGGGGAGTCAGCCACCCTCATCCAAGTGACTCATCAGTGGAACCAGCGCACACCTGGCCAAGATCTCAAGGGGTGCAGAAAGAGTCAACACAAAGACTAGCTACGAATCAAGATCTGCAACAGTTCCTCCAACATACAACACCAGTAGGAGGCAGAATAAAACACTTCCTACAGGAGTGGAGGGAAATATCAACAGACAAATGGATACTAAACCTCATACAATACGGGTACTGTATAGACCTGGAAAACCCACCTCCAAACAGAAAGCCAAGAGGCAGAGTACTCTCAGCAAAGGAGCGTACACATTTTCAGCAGGAAGCAAAAGAACTACTAAGGAAAGGAGCCATAGAAATAGTACCACAGAAAGAACAGAACAAGGGGTCTACTCCACCTACTTCCTCATACCTAAGGTAGACAGAACCTTATGTTCAATTCTAGACCTAAGATTCTTAAACAGGTTCATAAAAACTCAAAGGTTCAAGATGACATCACTCCAAGAGGTCGTACCACAGCTACAAGAAGGAGATTACATGGCAACCACCGACTTAAAGGACGCTTACTTGCACATCCCTATCAACAGCAAACACCTCCTCAGGTTTATGATCAACAAAACTCACTACCAGTTCACAGTGCTGGCATTCGGACTCAAATCTGCACCAAGGGTTTTTAGAAATTGCCTGGCAGCAGTAGCAGCACACTTAAGGAGGTAGGGAATACATGTATAACCGTACCTCGACGACTGGCTGATAAAAGCAAACTCATACAACAAGTGCAAGGGGCACATGGAAGTAGTGATACAGACACTAGCCCAACTGGGGTTTTCAATCCATTGGGCGAATTCATCAATAGAACCCGAACAGGTGAAAATATTCTTAGGGGCGGAGATCAACACCATACAGAGCAAGGTGATCCCAGGTGCAAAGAGTACTTTGGCAATATGCAAGGAGACACGTCTTTACCACAAGGGGCAAGCTCTGACAGTGAGGACAGTGAGCAAACTGATGGGAATGATGGCATCATGCATACATTTGGTTCCAAATATCCACCTACACATGAGATCATTCCAAGAATGGATCCAGCAGCAATGGTCACAAGCGACGGGGAGTTGGGAGGATCTAGTGGTTGTCACGCAAGCAGTGTAGCAAGAAATAGCGTGATGGAACAAACAGAACATAGCTCAAGGGAGACCATTCACACAACCAACTCCAACAATAACCATTACAACAGACGCCTTCCAGATGGGGTGGGGAGCGCACAAAAATGACCTCAAAGTAAGGGGATTGTGGTCACAGCAGGATGCAGTAAAGCACATCAACTACCTAGAACTAAAAACAGTATTCCTAGCCTTAAAAGCCTTTCATAAACAGCTATACGGACACAAGGTACTTATGCAAACAGACAATACAACTAACATGTTCTACATCAACAAGAAAGGAGGGACACAGTCAGCGACACTATCTCTGCTAGCACAGGAAATATGGAGATGGGTAATTCCAAAACAAATAGACCTGTTAGCGTTACATCTACCAGGGAAGGACAATGTGGAAGCAGACAGGCTCAGCCGACAGACATTCGCATCCCACGAATGGGAAATCAACCAACAAGAAATCCAGAAGATAGTCCACAAACGGAGGACTCCGCAAATAGACCTATTTTCAACACACCAAAATGAAAAATGCCAAAAGTTCGCATCCAGGGTACCGTGCAAACAGTCCCTTTGGAATGCGCTATGGATAAGCTAGTCAGGGACATTTGCCTACGCTTTTCCACCAATACCACTGCTACACAGGGTACTAAACAAATGCAGATCCAGCAACATGGCGCTAATACTGATAGCACCTCAGTGGGACAGACAAACCTGGTTCTCACAGATCATGGAGATGGCACAAACGCCCAAACACAGGTTCCCCGCCAGAAAGGACCTGTTAACAATGCAAAACAGAAGAGTACTACACCCAGAGCCAGAGAGCCTTAGCCTAGCAGCATCGCTCCTGAGGACCTAGGGGCACATGCATCATTGTAGGATTTTGCATTTCCTAAATAGCGAAAATTAAGGAATCGCTATTTAGGAATTGCAAAATCCTATGCATCAAGAAATCCTAAAATTTTTTAGGATTTCTTAAATTTCGGAATTTGCAATTCCTTAATTGCGAATCGCAATTAAGGAATGGCATTACATTGATTCCTATGGGCCTAGAGGCCCATAGGAATCAATGCCGTTTTGCATTTCTTTTTTTAGGAAATCGCAATTTGTTGATGCATTGCAAGGGTGCAGTTGGGGGTCCAAAGGACCCCCCCTGCACCCCTGAAATGTATTTTAAAGTGCATGTTTCACACACACATGCCCTAAGGACATGTGTGTCTGTAACATGACACTTTTCAAAATGCATTTTTGTGCTTTTTGAAACAATTTCGCAAATTAACACGAGGGTCAACCTCGTGTTAATTTGCACTTCCTATATCGAAATTCGCATTTTTTTAAAAAATGATGCATTGCATTTAAGGAATCGCACAAATGCGATAACTTAAATGCATTCGCATTTTTAGGAAATGCAAAAAAAAAAGAATTTTGAAAAAATGTTTCATGCATCCCAAAAACGTATTTAGGAAGTGCAAACGGCCGAATTTACCGATTCGCACCGTTTGCACTTCCTAAATAGGCTGATGCACGTGCCCCCTAGAGTTTGCACACCTCAAACTACCGGCAAGCACAATGGCAGTACTCAAAGAGGCAAGGACACCTACCACAAGAAAGTGCTACGTAGCAAAATGGAAAAGATTCTCCGAATGGTGCATTAGAGAGAAACTACAAAGGAAGATTACAAGGAAATTAACAGTACTAAAATACTTAACGCATCTACTACAGAATAAACTAAGCTACACATCCCTAAGGGTACACTTAGCTGCAATAGTGGCTTACACAAGAGGAGAAATGGGGAAAAGTTTCTTCATCTCCCAAGTGGTAAAAAGATTCCTAGAAGGAGCAAAAAGAATCGCACCTCTAAACAGAGTGCCAGCAACAGCATGGAACCTCACCGTAGTGCTAACGCAATTGATGAATCAGAAAAGGGGGTGGTGATGAACAGAGTGTCTGAATTAAGCAGACCACTCTTACCCAGTACAAAGATCAGGGCTTGATCCATCACCGTTTTTTAGCTCACTGCACCATCCCAGCTCAGAACTTGGCTATATGCAAATTAGTCTGACCCTGGCCCAGTGCATCATGGGAACAGGGCAGACCAAACTACCAAGCCAATTCTTATACTGGGAAGGAAACAAGCTACCGGGGACCGGTTTCTGGCATTTCAGCCGTCTTCGGCCCGGCTTGCTTGAATCCTGATGGTGCAATGAGCTAGGGACTCACATCTGAGTATACCCTTCCACGCTTATGGTGGACAAAAATGATTCAGAAAAGGGGGTGGTGATGAACAGAGTGTCTGAATTAAGCAGACCACTCTTACCCAGTACAAAGATCAGGGCTTGATCCATCACCGTTTTTTAGCTCACTGCACCATCCCAGCTCAGAACTTGGCTATATGCAAATTAGTCTGACCCTGGCCCAGTGCATCATGGGAACAGGGCAGACCAAACTACCAAGCCAATTCTTATACTGGGAAGGAAACAAGCTACCGGGGACCAGTTTCTGGCATTTCAGCCGTCTTCGGCCCGGCTTGCTTGAATCCTGATGGTGCAATGAGCTAGGGACTCACATCTGAGTATACCCTTCCACGCTAATGGTGGACAAGAGTGGTCTGCTTAATTCAGACACTCTGTTCATCATCACCCCCTTTTCTGAATCGTTTTTGGCCACTATAGGTGTGGCAGGGTATACTCAGACATGAGTCCCTTTCTCACTGCACCATCAGGATTCAAGCAAGCCGGGCCGAAGACGGCTGAAATGCCAGAAACCGGTCCCCGGTAGCTTGTCTCCTTTCTGGTGAAGAATTGGCTTGGTAGTTTAGTCTGCCCTGTTCCCATGATGCACTGGGCCAGGGACAGACTGATTTGCATATAGCCAGGTTCTGAGCTGGGATGGTGCAGTGAGATAAATAACGGTGATGGATCAAGCCCTGATCTTTGGACTGGGTAAGAGTGGTCTGCTTAATTCAGACACTCTGTTCATCACCACTCCCTTTTCTGAAACGCAATTGATGAAGGCACCATTTGAGCCTATTCACAAAGCTACGCTGCATATGCTCACGCTAAAAACAGCCTTCTTAGTAGCTATCACATTGCTACGAAGAGTGAGTTAATTACAAGCGCTAATACTTCAAGAACCTTACCTACAAATACACAGTGATAGGATTGTCATGAGAACGCTGCCACACCAGAGAATACTTCTTCCACCTCAAAACCAAGCCCTGGAACGCCCTCCCCCTACACCTCTAAGCATCACCCTCGCTGACAGACTTTAGGAGGTAGCACAAAACCTGACTCTTTTACTGAAACTTGCAGCCCAGTGCCTGGATACCCTCACAAGTGACAACCCACACTTGATAAGTACTGTTTAAATGCTCAATGACAGCAGCTCATTGCCCTCCAGTATTCATTGAGGAGAGCATGGGGTATGGAGTTGTTTCAATTGAAATGGAATTTTCCACTGCACTATGCATTCCTCTCCGTCCATGCCCTTCATTCTTTAGGTTCTGTGGAAGATACGCCAAAACCAGGCCCACCTCATTCTCATAGCCCTGCATTGGCCAAGGAGGTGTGATATACAGTCTTCCTGTGCTTTTCCATGTCCCCCAGTCAAGCTGTCATCCCACCAGACCTCCTCTCCTAGTCGAAGGGGATGGTTCTGCATCTCAATCTCTGAGACCGTCACCTTCATGCTTAGAGATCCAATGGGAACATATAAGCTCCTTTCAGCTGCCACCAGATGCAGTGGACGTCATCTGGTCAATGTGTCATCCCCTCCACCAAATTTGCTTGCTCTGGGAGATGGAGCAACTTTGTTGCATGGTGTGTGGACAAGAATGTAGTCCCCTTGTAGGCCAAATGTCTCAAATCCTGCAATATGCACTTTCTCTTGCCCGGAAAGGTTGCGGAATAGATACTGTCATGGGGTATTTGGCTGTGGTTCCAAAATTCGTGTTTGGCTATAGTGACAGCATTCCAGATCAGCCATCCCTTTTCAAATCCCTGTTGTTATGTGATGTTAAAAGGGTTGACTAATATGCATCCTCAAACCCTGTTTGCTGTGCCCGAATTTGGTTCTGACATTTTTTTATGGGGACTGTGCTTGAGCACCTGCAGGATTGTCCCTTCAGGATGTTAACATTCGAAACTGTTTTTGCTGGCTATCACTTCAAGCCAGGCGGGAGAACAAGTTACAAGTTCTTAGTTACTGTCCACACTTAACTTCTGTTTTCCCCCTGACAGGTTGGTGTTGTAAGCCAGAACTGCCTTCCTACCAAAAGTGGTGACTCCCTTGGTAAGTCATCATCCTCCCCTCTTTCCCCCTTCCCCATCTCACTAAGGAATAGGAATCGTTGCATAGGGTGGACTCTAGAAGGTGGTCTGCCACTGGCTAGATCCCACCAAGGACATAGTGGATGACCAGCTCTTCGTTGAGGACTATGTTGCCAAGAAGTGGAAGTCAGTGCAAAAGCGAACCCTTACACGATGGATCATTACAATGCCTTGGCCAAGAAGGATCCTCTGGAAGGTATGAGAACTCATTCTACCAGAGCCAAAGCCACAGCTTCTGCACTTGCGAGGGATGTTCCTATAGTAGAAATCCGCAAAGTAGCAATGTGCGTGTCCCAACATACCTTTGCCAAGCATTACTGTCTGGATTCTGAACTCTGTCGGGAAGGCCACTTTGCTACGTATTTTTTTTATTGCACAATTTCCTTGTCTAGCCATGCATCAACCCTCCTCCGGCGCAGGGTATTGCTATGGAATCTATTCCTCAGGTGATGAATCTGGAGGTAGAAGTTTCCAGCAGAATAAAAAGTTATGTACCTGTAGTAACAATCTTTGGATTCTCTACCTACAGATTCCTCACTGACCGACTCTACCTGCAGATTCCTCACTGACCTGCCCACCTCACTGTTTGATGGATGGATGTGTTATAGGGAATGTTAATTAGATCCCAAAATCTATTTTTGTAACCCACTACTCTTCGATTTCATTCGTTCATTTGCCTCGAAGGCTAGGAAAAATTGGATAGAAACAGATATTGTTGCGCCCTGGTGGGCGCTAAATGGCTTCTATAACCTCATACGGTGCCACTTCTGGTTAGGGTGACCAACCGTCCGTAAATTTCACAGACAGTCCGTAATTTGGACCTCACGTCCGTTGTCCGTGAGGTTCCCTTTTACGGACGTCTTTTGTCCTTAATTTTTGCCATCACAAGGAGCAGTATTACCCCCTTGTGAGAGGCCTCACCCCCCCTGATGGGGCTACCTCACACTCCTCCTGGAACACAAGAGCAGCCCCATCCCGCCCATTGTCATTCTGTTTGCGGGTAATTGCCACATACAGAATGACAATGGGGCAGTCTAGGCTGGTAAAGCATGTGGCGGCCTCCTCCTGCCTCAGTGTACAGCAGGGCATTAACAGTTTATATAAAGAAGCCTGTAAAATAACTTTTAAAAAACGGGTTATCGTTCTTTCACTGTCTCATCATTTTAGAACGGAAGTATTTTCAATGTTATATTCAACAAAGCCATGGTTACTGCTTTTTTATTTTAAGCAACTAACAACCATTGACAAAACCAATATTCCTGGCTTGTTGTTGGTATAATGATAGTTGCTGTATTATATATCTAGATGCAATGACAGAAACAACATAATACCAGTCGGGCGGAACACTATGCTAAGCGCCAACTTTAGCTTCGGTTTTTTTAAACCACACCCTTAATTACATCGAACACCCCCTTTGAAGAGACCCCCAGTTTTTATACACCACTTAAAGCCCTGGAAACAACACCATGTCACAGTTACCTCACATCCTGTCACTGTGCATCATGCATGACTCATGACTTCTACGTTTTCAGACTGCCTATGTGCAAGGGCATAGTGAACTTCCCCCCACCCCACACCTTGCTTTAGGAACTACAGCAAGGTGGAGTTCTTGATGGGCCTCTTCTGTCTGCAATTCTGCAGACAAAGGCTCAGCTCATAATGTGAAAAGGTGGGTGAGTAAGTAAGTGAAGGAATGTGTGAATGGCTGGATGGATTACTGAAAGGATGAATGGATGAATGAAAGGGTGAATGGATAGATAATGAAAGAAAGGATGGATAGATGAGTGAATGAGTGGAAGTATGGATGAGAGAAAAGGTAAATAGATGGATGTATGGGTGGAAGGGTAGATGGATGGGTAAAAGGGTGGATGGGTGTGTGAAAGGATGGATGGATGGATGGATGAGTGAAAGCTTAGCTAATGGGCGAGTGAATGGGTGGATGGATGAGTGAAAGGATGGATGGATTGAATTGATAAGTGAAAGGGTGAATGGATGGATGACTGAAAGGGAGTAGATGGACAAAAGGATGGATAGATGAGTGAAGAAGTGAAAGGGTGGATGGATGAGAGAACGGATAGATGGATGAGTGAAAGGATTAATAAGTAATAGGATCAATAGATGTAATTAATGAATGGATGAGTAGATTGATGGGTGGGTGGGAACAATGGATGTATAAGTGAAAGGGGGATGGAGTGAGAAAGGGAGGATGAATGACTGAAAGGGTGAATGGGTGAAAGGATAAGTGACTAGGTGGATGGATGAGTAAGTGAATGAATGGCTGGATGGGTGAAAGGGTAAATGGCTGGATGGATGAGTGAATAGATGGATGGGTGGAAGAGTGGATGGATGACTGTATGGATGGATGGGTAAAAGGGTGGGTAGATGAATAATGGATGGATGAGTGAAAGGGTGGATGGAGGGATGGATGAGTGAAATGATGGATGGAAGGATATATGGTGGATAGATTTGCAAATGGTTGAATATGTTTGGATATAAATGGGCACTTAGATGGAAGGACAGAATGAATGGTGAAAGACTGAATGATAGATAAAAGAATGATTACACGCTGTAGCACCCATTATCTTAAGTAACGTTTCCTATACATTGACTTTCACGTTAATATGAGTCATTGTCTCTATAAAATGTGTGTGATGTAGCGCACTCCGACACCCTGCCCTACATAATTGGGATGAGTAACACTATAAAAGAAATGAAATACACATGAAAGACGGTCTAAGTGAAGATGAGGGGCACCATTGGAGGGTGGTAAAAAGGCAGGACTGGCCGGACCAGGCATCAGGTGTTTCCCTGGGAGGCTGGAAAGGGGGGTGAGCGGTTTGGTTACTGGGGTCTGGCACTGCAAAGTTCCTTGTATATCCAGTAGTTTTCAATCAACAATAAAAGCGGCCTCACTTGTATTCAGGTGCGGTTCACCATTGTCTGGTGACTAATGTACCTGCTGGAGCGAGATGCGAATTTTGAGTCATCTAAGGTAGCAAGCTGCGGCCATACTGAAAAAACGTGAAGTGCACGATTGCCTCAACCTAATAAAAACTTATTTTGACGTGTACTTAGGTGGTTGTCTATTTACTTACTTATATACTATTGCGCAACCACCTCTGAAGTGTCTGTAAAACGTACCTTTTTCCCCAAAGTTTTGTCCTGAATTTTGACCTTTTGTCCTGAATGTTGTCCCTTTGTCCTGAATTTTTACACTCACTGTCCTGAATTTGCACCTATGCCAGTTGGTCACCCTACTTCTGGTGTCGATACCAAGCTAGCACCCCATACTGGCAACATGAGAGCTCTGAAGTCTGGATCCAGTCTGGTACCCTCTGGGGTTATTCAACAGGTGAGGAATCTGCAGGGAGATTGATTATCGCCAAAAAGATTGTTGCCGCAGGTAAGTAACTTTTCTGTCATGTCCTTTTTTCTTTTTCCTTAATGCCCGATCTCTGCTCATCACTTTGTCTGCTTCCTCTCTCAGAAAGGTCTCTGGGGACAAGAAAAAAACCTTGGTACCTTTCAGTGCTCAGGCGGGAGGTGGTAGCATCCAGCCGAAAACTGCATTATCCACAGTTGGAGAGGGCCAGCCTGCTCGGGTGACCGCTCATTTGATTTGTTTCGCTTGGATTCGATGACTTTGACGTGACCTTAGCGGAGAAGCAAAGGCTCTCCCGCTGTGCTTGCGGGTGAGAGGGCTGTTGCGGTCTCTAAGAATGGGGGCAGCGCGTTTGAGCTCAGCTGCCCATGTTACGGGCATTCCGTCCAGGGGCCTCATTTATGAGGCTGTGCATCACTTTTACGCCGCCGGTGCGTCACTTTTTGTGACGCACCAGTGGCGTAAAAAAAGTGCCTTGTTGCGCCATATTTACCAAGTGACGCATCTAGGTAGATGCGTCACTTTGTAAACTCCTGCGCCACATTATACCTGCGCCAGGTATAATGTATGCAAGGGGGGCGTATTGACGCAAGAAAGGGTCGTAGAAGTGACGCAGTGAAATCTATGAGATTTCACTGCGTCACTTTTAGGATACCGTTGCGTCAAAATCTTGTGCCTGCCTCACAGCAAGCGTAAGACTGACGCAGGCCCTTTCACACGGGGCTTGCCCCATGTGAAAGGACGCATTGCTGGAGTTGCGTCACTTTTGTGAAACACTCCAGCAATGCGTCACTTTTGCGCTTACAGATATGTCAGAAATACTGACGTATCTGTTACTCCTTGCGACATGATGCGTCATAATTAAATATGACGCATCAGGAATGTCGCAAGGAGCAAATCACTTAAGGGGACATGCATCAAACATTTTACCGGTTGCAAACCGGCTGATTCGCAGATACCGGTGAAATGCTATTTCCAATGCATCAAGCCTAAATGAATTTGCAATTAAGAAAATCACAATTTTTTGCTGTTTCCTTAATTGCAAATGCAGTTAAGGAATCGGAAATTGCGATGCCCTAAATGCGATGCATCATGCATTCGGGAATTGCGTTTTTGCAATTTGGAATTGCAAATTACCATCAACTTCAAGTTTATGGTAATTTGCAATTTCTAGAAAAATGCATAAAATTGCATTTTCTTGATGCCTTTTGGCCCCCGAGCACCCTTCAAATTGCATTTGCAATTTGCGAGTGCCTATTTGGTACTTGCAAATTGTGAATGACATCCCATTCATTCCTATGGGCCTCTAGGCATTCCTTAATAGCAATTTGCGAGTCGCTATAAAGGAATTTGTGGGAATCGCAGGTTTTTTTGCGATTCCTACATGCATAAGGAATTGCGATTCCTAAATAGTGAATCCCTAAAAATCGCTATTTGGAATCTCAATTCCATTCTTTGTTGCATGTGGCCTAAAATCTCCCTGTACCTACCAAAAAACATGAATGTGTCCTTGTGTAACGTAACTGGTGCTTATGCAAAGCGCTCCAATACCTTTGGGTCAAGTTTGCGCTATATAAATCTGCATAAAGAAATAAAATGCAATTTTTTGAAGAATTGTGCAGTCCGATATGTTTTTTAAGGTATACAGTCAAAATAATGAGTTTTTAATATCGATTTACATTAATATCGAATTAAAAATATAGAATGGACACAATATCGAATGGACAGAATATAGACTACAAAAATATCAAATAGATTAGCATTAATATCGAAAATATAGAATGGACAGAATATAGAAAACAAAAATATAGAATGGACAGAACATAAACAACAAAAATATAGAATGGACAGAATATAGACAACAAAAATATCGAATTTGAGGTAAGTTTATATTAATTTTTTATTAATATATCATTTTTTAAAGTATTTTTCATGTTAGTATATGTGTGAAAAGTGTATTTTTATTTTCTAATTTATTTTAATTAATTATTTTATGGTATTTTATTTTTGCGTAATACAATTCTGTAGCGGGTTGTGGGTTTATAGGGGAATAGGGTGGGAAGTAATTTAATTATAATTAATTAAATATGTTCATTTGTTTATTGGTATTTCTTTTGAATTAATTATTAATTAATTAAAATATAATTGGTAATTAATTTTAATTAATTGATTAATTGATAATTATGTAAATTTTATTATTGTATTTTCTGTAGCGGGTTGTGGGTTTATAGGGGAATAGGGTGGGAAGTAATTTAATTATAATTATTTAAATTTTTTAATTATTTATTGGCATTTATTTTGAATTAATTAATATTAAAATATTTAATTGGTAATTAAATAAAATATAATTGGTAATTTATTTAAATTAATTCATTAATTGATAATTATGTTAATTTTATTAATTTATTTTATGTTGCGGGTTGTGGGTTTGTAGGGGAATAGGGTGGGAAGTAATTTAATAGTAATTAATTAAATATTTTAATTTTTTTTTTTGTTCAAATTTTTAATTGTTTTTTTCATTGTTAATTAATTAATTGTTAATTAGTAAATAATTTGTATTAATAGGTAATACTTTTTAATAATTAATTTTTTGGGGTATTTTTAATTGATTTATTATATTATATAAAAAAAATATTACTTTTAATTAATTAGTAATTGGTATTAACATTTAATTTATTTTTATTTATATATGAAGTATTTACTTTCCCTACTGTTGCACTCTCTGGAGTTGGAATAGTAATTTTTGCCCCTACGCTATCCAACGCTTTCCCTACTGTTGCACGCTCTGGAGTGGGAAAAGTAATTTTTACCCCTATGCTATCCAACGCTTTCCCTACTGTTGCACTCTCTGGAGTGGGAATAGTACATTTTACCCTGCCGCTATCCAACGTTTTCCCTACTGTTGCACGCTCTGGAGTGGGAATAGTAATTTTTACCCCTACGCTATCCAACGCTTTCCCTACTGTTGCACTCTCTGGAGTGGGAATAGTAAATTTTACCCTGCCGCTATCCAATGTTTTCCCTACTGTTGCACTCTCAGGAGTTTGAATAGTAATTTTTACCCCTACGCTATCCAACGCTTTCCCTACTGTTGCACTCTCTGGAGTGGGAATAGTAATTTTTACCCCTACGCTATCCAACGCTTTCCCTACTGTTGCACTCTCTGGAGTGGGAACAGTCATTTTTACCTCTACTCTATCCAACGCTTTCCCTACTGCTGCACTCTCTGGAGTGGGAATAGTAAATTTTACACTGCCGCTATCCAACGCTTTCCCTACTGTTGCACTCTCTGGAGTGGGAATAGTAATTTTTACCTCTACTCTATCAAACGCTTTCCCTCCTGTTGCACTCTCTGGAGTGGCAATAGTAAATTTTACCCTGTCGCTATCCAACGTTTTCCTTACTGTTGCACTCTCTGGAGTTGGAATAGTAATTTTTACCCCTACGCTATCCAACGCTTTCCCTACTGTTGCACTCTCTGGAGTTGGAATAGTAATTTTTACCCCTACGCTATCCAACGCTTTCCTAGTAATTTTTACCCCTACGCTATCCAACACTTTCCCTACTGTGGCACTCTCTGGAGTTGGAATAGTAATTTTTACCCCTACGCTATCCAACGCTTTCCCTACTGTTGCACTCTCTGGAGTTGGAATAGTAATTTTAACCTTACGCTATCCAACGCTTTCCCTACTGTTGCACTCTCTGGGGTGGGAATAGTAATTTTTACCCCTACGCTATCCAACGTTTTCCCTACTGTTGCACTCTCTGGAGTTGGAATAGTAATTTTTACCCCTACGCTATCCAACGCTTTCCCTACTGTTGCACTCTCTGGAGTGGGAATAGTCATTTTTACCCCTACCTATCCAACGCTTTCCCTACTGTTGCACTCTCTGGAGTTGGAATAGTAATTTTTACCCCTACGCTATCCAACGCTTTCCCTCCTGTGGCACTCTCTTGAGTTGGAATAGTAATTTCTACCCCTACGCTATCCAACGCTTTCCCTACTGTTGCACTCTCTGGAGTTGGAATAGTAATTTTTACCCCTACGCTATCCAACGTTTTCCCTACTGTTGCACTCTCTGGAGTTGGAATAGTAATTTTTACCCCTACGCTATCCAACGCTTTCCCTACTGTTGCACTCTCTGGAGTTGGAATAGTAATTTTTACCCCTACGCTATCCAACTTTTTCCCTACAGTTGTACTCTCTGGATTTGGAATAGTAATTTTTACCCCTACGCTATCCAATGCTTTCCCTACTGTTGCACTCTCTGGAGTGGGAATAGTAATTTTTACACTTACGCTATCCAACGCTTTACCTACTTTTGCACTCACTGGAGTGGTAATAGTACATTTTACCCTTTCCGCTATCCTACGGTAAAAAAATTGTCATTTTTTAAATTAATATTATGTATATATATATATATATATATATATATATATATATATATATATATATATATATATATATATATATATATATTAACAAATAAATGTGTATTTTTTTTAACTTACATTAATTATTTATTATTTTTAAGGTTATTTAAGTATTTTAAGTATGTTTAAGTTAATTATATTTATTATTTCATTAATTTTTAAATAATTTAAAGCATCTTAAAAAATTCGATATTTTGACTAACTATAGGGGCATATTACCAAGCAATAGCGATAATTATCGCTATTGCTTGGTTAGAGACAGAAATGTACCGCTGCGGCGATTTTTACCACAAATAAACCTTGGTATTACCAAGGTTTATCGCAAATGCGATAAAAATCGCTGCAATGCATGAATATCGCTGAAAAGTCAGCGATATTCATGCATTACCGAGCTAATGCTCTTAGCCATGTTATCCACCTCCCACTGGATAACATGGCTGAGAACTGCTCAGGGCAGGTGTTAGCTTTTGGAGATATTCACGCTTAGCGCGAATATCTCCAAAAGTTGGTAATAGGAGATAGCGATGTTAGCGACTGTTTTCAGTCGCTAACATCTTGGCACGCCCACTTTGCATATCATTAGTGATAAATATCACTGACATGCAAAGTGGGGCCCAAGATGGTCGCTATCTCCTACTAGCTGTCGCTAACTGGTGTTAGCGACAGCTAGGTAATAGGGAGATAATTTTATCTCCGCTTTCTTGGCTTTTAAAGCCAAAAAAGCGGAGATAAACCCCTTGATAATATGCCCCTATATTTTTTACATCGATATTTTCTATTCGATATTTTTGTACTTACCTGTTTGGAGATAGGTGGTCGATATTTTGGTATTCTATATTTTTTCCTCGATATTTTTGTAATTCGATATTGTTGACATCGATAGTGTTTCAGTGATCCGTTTTTTAAGCATTGGAAAAATAAACTTTGGGGCAGATTATGGCTTTATGGAAGTTTTGGATCCTCGTTTGTTATGGGTTAATGGAATTTAAAACCCAGATATTTTTACATTGTATTTGTATCCATGCAAATTGTTGACATTTGAACAAATATTGCATGGAAGAACCCTTACCTAACCCAGTTACATTAGTGGAAGCCAGATCCCAGCTATCTCCGCTGTCCTGGGGAGCGGGATATGTTTTTTGGATGTGACTTGGGAATGCCTACCCATCATACAATTCTGGTCCCGGATAGAGTGTACTCTAGCGACAGTGGCGGGAAGGCTTAGCTGGCCTGGTTGGGACTGATGGAGGAGTAAAGTGGCCAAAGGCACTGGCAGTCGTTCCTAGGGAGGATGCTTGGTGGCCAAACAAGACACTGCCCGGATGCAGGGTTTCAGAGAAACCTGCAACCCTTGGGATGTGGAAGATGGGTAGGAGCTGCTGCGGCCTGCTGGAAATGGAGGTGTATAGAACCATGGAATGCCCTCCAAAATATGATAAGACGTGTGGCCTTTGGCCGGCCTGAAATAAGGAGGGGGCTTCACCGGCTGCATCAAGTGGGGGTATATAACTCATTTAGGCACGATGACACGGGAGGGGGGGATTTGATGTCATCCTGCTGGGATATGATCTACAGGTTCACTATAGGACTACCATGTACACCTGCAGAGTGTGTGATGAATGGCTGAGCCCACATGCTGTGCTGCCCTGACAGAATTAACACCATTGTACCCTCCCTCCAATGGTGTACTGTATATTGATATGATTCACTCTGTAAGCAAAAGGGAACTGCATCTTTTTTTCATTTATGACTTGATATGTTTCAAAAATTCAATGAAAGATCCTATAAAAAAAGTTCCATGTATGGACAGTGATCCATGGGTATCCCTGGAGTAGACCAACAGTACATTGGATACGCATTTCATTCAGTCTGAAGAACTCTTAATAAGTCAACTGTTCACAGGGCACAGGGTGCGTCTAATCCTCATAGTTCATAATAGAGTGTCTCAAGATCTATTTTCACACAAGGATACACCAGAAGTCTGTCTGGCCCGTTCTGAAACCTCGCCGTGTATATGGACCCGAAAAACAAAATTAAGCGCACCGCTGATGTGTCTTTGCCACCCGACTTTGGCTAGACAGACTTCTGATGTTTCATGGCAATAAAGCTTCATTGGCCAGGGTGTGAGGCGCTCCAAGTGTGTGTGTGTGTGTTTGGGGGTGGGAGGCTCCTGAGCCTCTCTGAGCGGGGGCCGCCTCGGCTGCATCAGGTGTGGTATAAAACGAGCTGCAGCCGGCGGCACGGGCAGGTGCGAGTGCTCGGCTCTACACGAGGCATTCCGTGTTCCTTCAGGAGTCACTCACCGACGCCCGCGCATCATCCGCGAGAAACTTCAGCCGACGCCCCTCACCCGCGGCACGACCCCCGTCCACCCTCAAGAACTAACATCACCCGAAACTCCCACCGACTGCCCCCCTCTGCCAGGCGAACCCCAACCACAAGACCGTCTCCCATCACCAGCACTGCCACTCATCACCGGCACAGACTCTCATCACCAGCGCTGACTCCCATCACCTGCACCGGCTCCTGTCATCACTCCTCCCGGCTCCGACTGCCGTCATGCGGGTGCTGCCGAGCCTGCTGTCGGCGCTGCTGCTGGCCTGGAGCGTGAGGGGCTCCGTCCTGCCCGGGGAGCAAAGGATGAGCCCAGGACCCGGTGAGGTGAGTACCGTACCGCGGAGGGATACAGGGCGGTGAGTACCACAGGTGAGTGGTACGTGGTAAGTGGGGTGTCTCTAGAATGACGAGCAGGGAACGCTTCACCTGACCGGAACACGGAGACGGGGAGAGCAAAATTCGAGAGACGCAGGGGCAGTGAGTTAAAAAACCTAAGAGGGACACAGGGGCAGTGAGCACCACTCCCGAGACAGGGGCAGTGAGCACCACTCCTGAGAGACAGGGGCAGTGAGTAACACTCCTGAGACACAGGGGCAGTGAGTAACACTCCTGAGACACAGGGGCAGTGAGTAACACTCCTGAGACAGGGGCAGTGAGCACCACTACTGAGAGACAGGGACAGTGAGTACCTCGCCTGAAAATGGGGCAGTGAGTACCACTCCTGAGACATGGGCAGCGAGTACCACTCCTGAGACACAGGGACAGTGAGTACCACTCCAGAGACAGGGACAGTGAGTACCACTCCTGAGACACAGGGACAGTGAGTACCACTCCAGAGACAGGGACACTGAGTACCACTCCTGAGACAGGGGCAGTGAGTACCACTCCCGAGACAGAGCAGTGAGTACCACTCCTGATACACTGGGACAGTGAGTACAACTCCCGAAACAGGGGCAGTGAGCATCACTCCTGAGACGGGGCAGTAAGTACCACTCCCGAGACAGGGGCAGTGAGCACCACTCCTGAGACAAAGGGACAGTGAGTACCACTCCTGAAACAGGGGCAGTGAGTACCACTTCTAAGACACAGGGACAGTGAGTACCACTCCTGAGACACAGGGACAGTGAGTACCACTCCAGAGACCGGGGCAGTGAGTACCACTCCCGAGACAGGGGCAGTGAGCACCACTCCCGAGACAGGGGCAGTGAGTACCACTCCCGAGACAGGGGCAGTGAGCACCACTCCTGAGACACAGGGACAGTGAGTACTACTCCTGAGACAGGGGCAGTGAGCACCACTCTTGAGACAGGGGCAGTGAGTACCACTTCTGGGAGGGGCACAGTGGCCACCAATCCTGAGAGAAATAGGCAGTGACTATCACTTCTGAGAGAGACAGGTGCAGTGAATGCCACTCAAAAGAGAGAGACAGGGCAGTGAGTACTACTCACGAGAAAGAGACAGGGCAGTGAGTACCACTCACGAGAGAGAGAGAGAGACAGGGCAGTGAGTACCACTCATGAGAGAGAGAGAAAGGGCAGTGAGTACCACTCACGAGAGAGAGACAGGGCAGTGAGTACCACTCATGATAGAGAGAGACAGGGCAGTGAGTACCACTCATGAGAGAGAGAGAGACAGGGCAGTGAGTACAACTCACGAGAGAGAGACAGGGGAGTGAGTACCACTCATGAGAGAGAGAGATAGGGCAGTGAGTACCACTCACGAGAGAGAGACAGGGCAGTGAGTACCACTCACGAGAGAGAGACAGGGCAGTGAGTACCACTCATGAGAGAGAGAGAGACAGGGCAGTGAGTACCACTCACGAGAGAGAGACAGGGCAGTGAGTACCACTCATGAGAGAGAGAGAGACAGGGCAGTGAGTACCACTCATGAGAGAGAGAGAGACAGGGCAGTGAGTACCACTCATGAGAGAGAGAGACAGGGCAGTGAGTACCACTCACGAGAGAGAGACAGGGCAGTGAGTACCACTCACGAGAGAGAGACAGGGCAGTGAGTACCACTCATGAGAGAGAGAGATAGGGCAGTGAGTACCACTCACGAGAGAGAGACAGGGTCAGTGAGTACCACCCCTGAAAGGGAAAAGGGAGCGGTGCGGAGCATACAAGAGAAGAGGGGGCGGGCAGAGAGTGTCACATCCGAAGAGAGGCAGCGGCGTAGACACCATACGAGAGGGAGACAGTGACAGTGAGCATCACACCAGTCAGGGCCACAGCAGAGTGCGTGCAACAACGGAGAGGGACACGGGAGCAGTGGGTTACAGCACACGGACAGTACCGCACATCAAAGGATTCAGAGGGGCAAAGTCCGCACCCGAGAGAGTCACAGGGGCAGGGAGCATCAACAGCCGAGGGAGATACGGGGGCACCGAGAGACAGAGCACCACACCTGGAAGGGGCAGAGAAGGGCGAGTAAGGCACCAGGGCTGGGCAGAGCATGGCTGGTACCAAGCCTGGAACTGAGAGAGCAGGGCGAGTACCACATCAAGCATTGATACAGGGCGTGACTTCCACAGGAGGAGGGACACGGAGTGGGGCTACCAGACCGGACAGGATACAAGTGGGGGGTACCACACCCGGGAGGCACAGAGAGGGGCCAGGTTGAGCATCACACCTGAGAAGGGAGTGGGACGAGTACTACATCTGGGAGACTGGCAGAGCAGGGAGCACAGCAAAGCCGCTGAACTAAACACCTCGCCCACTGTAAGAGTTGTCCAGAGCTGTGAGCCGGGGTGAAATGAGGGATTGAGCGGGCACGCGGGGAGGGAAGGAAACGAGGCTCGAGGGCAGCAATTCCGAATAAGCCAAGCGATAAAGGCGAGATAAAAGAAAAGAGGAATAACAGAGAGAGGCGGGAGTAAGGGGGGAAAGGGCGACAATAGGGAGGTGAAATAAAAAGCAGAAAGAAACAAAATGAAAGAGCCGCACGAGGAAGGGCAGCGAGGAGTACAGCACTGGAAGACAAATGCGTGCAAATAACAACAAAGATGCAATATGAGTAAAATAATTCTTTTAACAGAGAAACCAACTTTAATGCATAGGAATACTTAAGCCTTCAATATGAGTTGAGTGGCACTGGCATTACCATGGTTTTAGGCAGTGGTCGAAGTGAGGAAAAAAAAGTAGGGGAACTGTGGGTGGAGAATCAGGGGGCGGGAACAACCGAAGATTGAATCAGTGGGCGGAGTCAGGGGTGTGGCTAGAAATAGCAAAACATATCAATTTTTAGTACGTTTAGCATTTCACTGACCAGTTACAGCTTATAACGTTATTTAATTAAAACAATGGATAAACATGTTTGAGGTTTAATTCAGGAAAAAGCAAACACTCATAGGGAATACAGGTTTATGTAAAGCATGTGAAATATAAGCAGGAACAACATGTTACCTTAATGCTTTTACTCTCATTGTTCAGAAATCCATGATTATTTTTTGTCTCAAACATTGAGGTCATGAATGCAGGGCTCCTCCTATACACATGTGTTAAGCAGGGCTCAGAAGAGAAAGGGACTCTTCAGGAGAATCTAGACTCACAGAAACCCACAAAGGCTCCTTCATATTCATGTCAGCCAGCTGGCTGCTCAATCATAATATAGTAAAAAGAACAACTGGTGGACAGAATGCAGAGCAATATCATAATTCACCCCAGTGCAGAGAGATGGGCCTAAATCCATTGTTTATTTGCTCACATGCGATTTCGGTTTGGACCCAGCCATATGCAAATCAGTCTTGATCCTGTGCCCAATGAGAACAGTGTAGCCCGAACTGCCAGGCCAGGTCCTCCCTGGACTGGAAACAAGCATCCTAGGACCGGTTTCGGGCTTTCAGCCCTCATCAGCCAGGATAGCTTGATTCCATTGGCATGGAGAGCACAGGACTCATGTCTGAGCATACCTGTCCCACTCGGGGTGACAAATGCAAAAAGAACAATTGATGGACAGAATGCAGAACAAGGTCATACATTCACCCCAGTTCAGAGATCGGGGCTTAAATCCATCGTTTTTTGCTCACCATGCCATTCCAGTTTGGACCCAGCCATATGCAAATCAGTCTTGATCCTGCGCCCAATGTGAACAGTCCAGCCCGAACTGCCAGGCCATATGTATTCAAGTGTCCTTTTATTCGGGAAGTGAACACAAAGCAGTACCCACTGAACTATACACATAACATATTGCTCTTTGATATGCATGGTACATGTTCTTTGCAGCAGGCATATTACCCCTCTGCACTACCTTAGATGAGTAAAATAGCCACTAGACAAAACATGCTCCCATCTCCCTCCAGCAGGTACATTGATCACCAAAGTTATCTTGGCACTTGTATTGTTGACCGAAACCTGCTGAATATACAAATAACTTTGCAGTGTTTTTAAAACTCCTGCACTTGTACAAAACCGGTCCCCCCAAACTAAACTGGCCCCCTACCCTTCCAGTCGCCCTGGGAAACGCCTACTCCTGCCCTTTCACTGCTCCTGTCCAGTCAGTACTCCTGCTCGATCAACACTCCTGCTTCGTCAATTCCCCCGACCCCTCCCTTCTCCTGGCCCGTCACTTCTACTGGCCCGTCACTTCTCCTGCCCGTCACTGCTCCTGCCCTGTTCACCGCTCCTGCCCTGTTCACCGCTCCTGCCCCGCTCACCGCTCCTGCCCCGCTCACCGCTCCTGCCCCGCTCACCGCTCCTGCCCCGTTCACCGCTCCTGCCCCGTTCACCGCTCCTGCCCCGTTCACCGCTCCTGCCCAGTTCACCGCTCCTGCCCAGTTCACCGCTCCTGTCCTGTTCACTGCTCCTGTCCCGTTCACTGCTCCTGCCCCGTCACCTCTCCTGCCCCGTCACCTCTCCTGCCCCGTCACCTCTCCTGCCCATCACCTCACCTTCCCGTCACATCCCCTGCCTGTCATGTCACCTGCCTGTCACTTCTTGTGCCCGGTCACCTCTCCTGCCCTGTCGCCTCTCCTGCCCTGTCGCCTCTCCTGCCCCGTTCACTGCTCCTGCCCCGTTCACTGCTCCTGCCCCGTTCACTGCTCCTTCCCCGTTCACTGCTCCTGCCCCGTTCACCGCTCCTGCCCCGTTCACCGCTCCTGCCCCGTTCACCGCTCCTGCCCAGTTCACCGCTCCTGTCCTTTCACCGCTCCTGTCCTTTCACCGCTCCTGTCCTTTCACCGCTCCTGTCCTTTCACCGCTCACATCCGGTTACTGCTCTAGCTCATGCCCCGTCTCCTCTCCTGCCTCGTCACCTCTCCTGCCCCGTCACCTCACCTGCCCCGTCACCTCTCCTGCCCCGTCACCTCTCCTGCCCCGTCACCTCTCCTGTCTGTCATGTCACCTGCCTGTCATGTCACCTGCCTGTCATGTCACCTGCCTGTCATGTCACCTGCCCAGTCACCTCTCCTGCCCTGTTGCCTCTCCTTCCACGTCTCCTCTCCTGCCCTGTCGCCTATCCTGCCCCATCACTGCTCCTGCTCCGACACTGCTCCTGCCCCCTTCACTGCTCCTGCCCCATTTGCTGCTCCTGCCCCGTTCGCACCTCCTGCCTCGTTCGCTTCTCCTGCCTCGTTCACTGCTCCTGTCCTTTCATTGCTCCTGTCCTTTCTCCGCTCCTGTCTTTTCACCGCTCACACCTGGTTACTGCTCTAGCTCATGCCCCGTCACCTCTTCTGCCCCGTCACCTCTCCTGCCCCGTCACCTCTCCTGCCCCGTCACCTCTCCTGCCCCGTCACCTCTCCTGCCCCGTCACCTCACCTGCCTGTCATGTCACCTGCCTGTCACTTCTTGTGCGCAGTCACCTCTCCTGCCCTGTTGCCTCTCCTTCCCTGTCACTTCTCCTGCCAGGTCACTGCTCCTGCCCCATTCACTGCTCCTGCCCCGTTTACTGCTCCTGCCCCGTTTACTGCTCCTGCCCCGTTTACTGCTCCTGCCCCGTTCACTGCTCCTGCCCCGTTCACTGCTCCTGCCCCGTTCACTGCTCCTGCCCCGTTCATTTCTGCTGCCCCATTCACTGCTCCTGCCCCGTTCACTTCTCCTGTCCTTTCACCGCTGCTGTCCTTTCACCGCTCACACCCGGTTACTGCTCTAGCTCATGCCCTGTCACCTCTCCTGCCCTGTTCACTGCTCCTGCCCCCTACCCTTCCAGTCGCCCTGGGAAACGCCTACTCCTGCCCTTTCACTGCTCCTGTCCAGTCAGTACTCCTGCTCGATCAACACTCCTGCTTCGTCAATTCCCCCGACCCCTCCCTTCTCCTGGCCCGTCACTTCTACTGGCCCGTCACTTCTCCTGCCCGTCACTGCTCCTGCCCTGTTCACCGCTCCTGCCCTGTTCACCGCTCCTGCCCCGCTCACCGCTCCTGCCCCGCTCACCGCTCCTGCCCCGCTCACCGCTCCTGCCCCGTTCACCGCTCCTGCCCCGTTCACCGCTCCTGCCCAGTTCACCGCTCCTGCCCAGTTCACCGCTCCTGCCCAGTTCACCGCTCCTGTCCTGTTCACTGCTCCTGTCCCGTTCACTGCTCCTGCCCCGTCACCTCTCCTGCCCCGTCACCTCTCCTGCCCCGTCACCTCTCCTGCCCATCACCTCACCTTCCCGTCACATCCCCTGCCTGTCATGTCACCTGCCTGTCACTTCTTGTGCCCGGTCACCTCTCCTGCCCTGTCGCCTCTCCTGCCCTGTCGCCTCTCCTGCCCCGTTCACTGCTCCTGCCCCGTTCACTGCTCCTGCCCCGTTCACTGCTCCTTCCCCGTTCACTGCTCCTGCCCCGTTCACCGCTCCTGCCCCGTTCACCGCTCCTGCCCCGTTCACCGCTCCTGCCCAGTTCACCGCTCCTGTCCTTTCACCGCTCCTGTCCTTTCACCGCTCCTGTCCTTTCACCGCTCACATCCGGTTACTGCTCTAGCTCATGCCCCGTCTCCTCTCCTGCCTCGTCACCTCTCCTGCCCCGTCACCTCACCTGCCCCGTCACCTCTCCTGCCCCGTCACCTCTCCTGCCCCGTCACCTCTCCTGTCTGTCATGTCACCTGCCTGTCATGTCACCTGCCTGTCATGTCACCTGCCTGTCATGTCACCTGCCCAGTCACCTCTCCTGCCCTGTTGCCTCTCCTTCCACGTCTCCTCTCCTGCCCTGTCGCCTATCCTGCCCCATCACTGCTCCTGCTCCGACACTGCTCCTGCCCCCTTCACTGCTCCTGCCCCATTTGCTGCTCCTGCCCCGTTCGCACCTCCTGCCTCGTTCGCTGCTCCTGCCTCGTTCACTGCTCCTGTCCTTTCATTGCTCCTGTCCTTTCTCTGCTCCTGTCTTTTCACCGCTCACACCTGGTTACTGCTCTAGCTCATGCCCCGTCACCTCTTCTGCCCCGTCACCTCTCCTGCCCCGTCACCTCTCCTGCCCCGTCACCTCTCCTGCCCCGTCACCTCTCCTGCCCCGTCACCTCACCTGCCTGTCATGTCACCTGCCTGTCACTTCTTGTGCGCAGTCACCTCTCCTGCCCTGTTGCCTCTCCTTCCCTGTCACTTCTCCTGCCAGGTCACTGCTCCTGCCCCATTCACTGCTCCTGCCCCGTTCACTGCTCCTGCCCCGTTTACTGCTCCTGCCCCGTTTACTGCTCCTGCCCCGTTTACTGCTCCTGCCCCGTTTACTGCTCCTGCCCCGTTCACTGCTCCTGCCCCGTTCACTGCTCCTGCCCCGTTCACTGCTCCTGCCCCGTTCATTTCTGCTGCCCCATTCACTGCTCCTGCCCCGTTCACTTCTCCTGTCCTTTCACCGCTGCTGTCCTTTCACCGCTCACACCCGGTTACTGCTCTAGCTCATGCCCTGTCACCTCTCCTGCCCTGTTCACTGCTCCTGCCCCGCTCACCGCTCCTGCCCTGTTCACCGCTCCTGCCCCGCTCACCGCTCCTGCCCCGTTCACTGCTCCTGTCCTGTTCACTGCTCCTGTCCTGTTCACTGCTCCTGTCCTGTTCACTGCTCCTGCCCCGTCACCTCTCCTGCCCCGTCACCTCTCCTGGCCCGCCACCTCACCTGCCCGTCACCTCACCTGCCCGTCATGTCACCTGCCCGTCACTTCTTGTGCCCGGTCACCTCTCCTGCCCTGTTGCCTCTCCTTCCACGTCTCCTCTCCTGCCCTGTTGCTTCTCCTGCCCTGTCGCTGCTCCTGCCCCGTTCACTGCTCCTGCCCCGTTCACTGCTCCTGCCCCGTTCACTGCTCCTGCCCCGTTCATTTCTGCTGCCCCGTTCATTTCTGCTGCCCCGTTCATTTCTGATGCCCCGTTCACTGCTCCTGCCCCGTTCACTGCTCCTGCCCCGTTCACTTCTCCTGTCCTTTCACCGCTGCTGTCCTTTCACCGCTCACACCCGGTTACTGCTCTAGCTCATGCCCCGTCACCTCTCCTGCCCCGTCACCTCTCCTGCCCCCTCACCTCTCCTGCCCATCACCTCACCTGCCCGTCACCTCACCTGCCCGTCACATCACCTGCCTGTCATGTCACCTGCCCGTCACTTCTTGTGCCCGGTCACCTCTCCTGCCCTATTGCCTCTCCTTCCACGTCTCCTCTCCTGCCCTGTCGCCTCTCCTGCCCCATCACTGCTCCTGCCCCATCACTGCTCCTTCCCCATCACTGCTCCTGCCCTATCACTGCTCCTGTCCTTCATCATCCCCATAAGGTCACCAGTCATAGACTTCAAAACATTGGAATATTTTCTTAAATCACTAACAGACTCCTAAATACTGGGGTCAAACGCCGGGGCGGTCATTGCTTGAGTTGGAAAAGATTTGTCGGCACAGATGGCGTCATTATCAATGGGGCTTTGCAGGGGGGCGAATCTGTTAGTACATGCAATTATTAAATCTGCCAAATCATGTGCACATGGGTCAGGAGGTGGTGTAAATACTGCTTCCAAATATGAGCTTACTCGTTTGGTTATGGGTGCAAAACCACTCTTGCCCTTGGGTTTCTCAAACATCTTTGGAATGGTGTGTGTTACACCGGGGCCTGTATGTCAACAGAACTAGAAGTGGCGTGAGAACGGCCCGGTGCACCTCCGATTGCCGGGAAACAGTCTGGTAGGCATTGATGAACGTTGCTTCCGCAGGTAAACACTGTGAATATCACTGCCACAAAACCCAACTAATAGCAGCTTTAAATTGGCATGTAAACTTGCTGGCAGCGTCCTCACAAATGAGGTGTGATCACGGGCTCACAGCAGCCGCAGGGCCATCAGAGTAGCCGTTTTCGCACTATGCGACACTGATGACCCTTTCAGTCTCACTTTGCAGGCCCATTAGACCCAGCGGGGAAGGGGAGGAGGCCGGGCGCAGTGCAGAGGCCTTCTGAATATTCACGTTGCACCACTCATGCGTGAAAAAGAAAAAAAGGTGTACTTTAAAGTATGGCAATTTTACAGTCCCCGGTACGCTCTTTCAAAACTAAGAAGTAGGGGAACGGACTAACATAATTTTAAGAAGTAAGGGCACGCCGTGCCCTTCCGTCCCCGCCCACTTCTAACGCTGGTTTTAGGCAGCTATAACCCATGCAAGATCACAAGTGAAATTGGCATGGAACCTAGTTGCGGAATTACGAGGTGCACAAAGAGAGAACACCCTTAACAGGTTGCACAAGAACCTACACGAGACGGAGAATTACCACCAAACCACACCTTCAGGTCTGAGCAGAATGGTAGTGAAAAGGTTCGATTATATCACCACCTAAACGGTGTCTATATTGACCACTAATGACCCTCTAATTGCTCTTCTAAATCTGTAAGTATGACTTTAGGTATATATGAATATAGGTGTGTGCGCCACACACACCCACCTTTGCACCATAGGGTGAAGGTGTTTTACTGATGGATAGCATAGGCTTTGAACTGATAGGATACCCTTCGAGTACAAAATACTATGCTTGGACATACTTTAGAACATTTCCCACTCTACAGTTCAGCACACATGCAAGATGTGAAAAGTTAGGGGAAATGAAAAATGTCTTCTTTTTATCATCCAGTGGAGTAGTAAGGGGTTCGGTCTGCCCAGGCGGCACCAGTTTTGAGGGTGGCGGCGCCCCCCATCTCTTACCTGCGACCGCCACAAGGTGGCAGACTCTGGGATAGTCGTAACCACGCCCCCCTCCTCCCTCCCCCCTGATCTGACCTACGCCTGTCCATGGGCGGAAACCGCCAGAACGCCATGGGCGGCAAAAGCTCTAGCTACGCCACTGTTGCCATCTTGAGCCAGTGTTAGAAAATAGGGCTTTGCATTAAACACCACGGGTGATATTGGGGAACGCTTAACTACCACCCATGGGCAGTCCTCTTGAAGTAAAGTAACACAAAGTAGTGCAAAGTACTCTTTGCATTACTTTTAAGGTTACTTTCCAGCACAACAAAAGTTGATACATTTGCCCCTGAGGATTTGATTCCTCGAGAAAGTATTTTATACTTTAGAACAAACCTGGGCTGTTGCATTATGAGATATTAAACATCTGCCTTTGTACTTTGTGCATGAATTAATATTCACCATGATTTTCTAAATCAAAAGTCTGTTGCATTGAGACATAAATCATTACCTGCAAATGATTTGTCACTGGATACTATGTCTCTGTTTTGTAGACAAGGTAAGTCAATAAAGACAGGATTCAACAATAAGTGCTTCCAAATTCTGATTGATGAAAGGTCCTTGAATATGGTGCCGCCCAAACCAATATTAACCTATTTCTAACAGTATCAAATGATGAGATGTGACGCAAGTAGTATATATATATCCTTTCTTTATTCGGTTTTGCAAAATAGAAAACCATAAAAGCAGCATCACAGATACAAAACATATTTTACACACCATTAAAAAAACTTGTTACAATTCATTTTGAACGCAGTTATCCATAACATCATTGGGGATCCCTAACTATACTATCTAATACATAGACATTCTAAAAATCATCCATTTCACAGATAAAAGACTTATCACAAATTTGTTCTATGTTTAAAAATATATTTCAGAAAATTGACGATGTGGTTACAAGTACAAGTTACAAGTACATTCGGAATCTAAAAACTGCAATTGCAACATAGCTGGGCGACATTGTCTGATACCCCACGATTTTAGCAAAGGTATCAACCAAAGCTTACGATGGCCGTGATAAAACTTACAAAACAGGACGGTATGTATAGTTTTCTGCTCTGAAATATCATCGCAAGGGCAGGGTAAAAGAATTGAGTCCCAGCTATTTTTCACTGGGAAAGCAACTAGTCGATGAAAGATGTTTAGCCTGAATCTCGTCAAAAGAAGTAGCTCAAATACCTTAAGGTCGTGTGTTAGATATGGCTGGATTGACAGGATAGTCTGGACCGCAATTGAATGTTGAACAGAAGCCTTCGTTGCTTCATTGGCAATTCGTAATTCTTCTAAATGGCCCAGTGCCCTTACTTTCAAATCCTTCCTCGAGATTTCACGGATCATCTCAGGTGTAGTATAATAGGTCCCTAGCCCTAAGTCAACCAGAAAATTTCTCACATACAAGAGCCAACTATTTTTCAGTGAGTGGTCTAATGACATGCAATCTGCAATGATTTGCTTAGTTAGTAGATTTTTTTCAGATAACCAAATTCGTCGCCAAAGTAAGAGTGGTTGGATTTTTACCAAATACACCAAGTACGGAATCCCCAGTTCCGTATGGCATGCGAACGTGGAGGCGCATTTAAATGCCGCTAATAGGAATCTTAAAAATGTGTTCTCTGCCACTTGCAAGGCACTGATGTTAGCATGCCCCCACACTCCCGCCCCATACAGGGCTATTGCCTGACATTTAGCATTATAGATTTTTAGCAGTTCTACCGGAGACCTTTTGCCCAGCTTTTGGGAAAAATTTATGAGTGCTACAATAGCTCTCATAAAAAGATGTTTTCTTGCCTCAACTGCGGTTTTCCAGTTCAGTTTATCATCAATTATGATGCCTAAATAGGGATACTGAGCCGTAGTTTCGAGTTTTTGTTTGCTAAGGAATATGTCTTTAACCCCTTTTTCCCTGTGCCTGCTACCATTATGTAAGTCTTTTTTATATTTATATGTAAATCTAGGCTCCCCATAAAGTCTGCATACCTGTCCAGAGCCTTCTGTAATTCGCATGGGGTACGAGCCAGTATCACGGCGTCGTCCGCGTAGAGCAGAGCGGGAATCAGACGTTTTCTTACTTGCGGTAGATCCTGGCCCCCCCTCAACATTGCCACCTCCAGACAATTTGTATATAGTGAAAACAGAAAGGGGGCCAGGACACAACCTTGACGAACTCCACGCTCTACTCCAAACGACGCAGATAATTCGCCTTTTATGCCAAATCGTACTCTCGCAGAGGCTTTCGAGTATAACTCCCTTAAAAAATCTACAAGAGGAGCATCAACTCCCATTTGTGACAGAACAGACCAGAGCTTTACATGACAGACACAATCAAAAGCAGCAGACAAATCAACGTAAACCATGTATAACTTTCCCCGCTTTGCGTGAACATAGTTACCCAGCAACATTGATAGGTTCAGGGCTTGTTCTGTTGTACCAAAGCCCTCCCGAAACCCGAATTGAAGGTCGGAGAGGACCCCTCCATGGTCAGCCCACTGCTGGAGACACTCAAGCACAACTCTGCCCACTACCTTGCCCAGCGAATCCAGCAGTGAGATCGGGCGATAGCAGGAGACCTCCTGCCGGTCTCCTTTTTTAAATATTGGAACCATGATGGATTTGGTCCAGGAATCCAACAGATCCTTCTCCGTTACTGCCTTAAACACCCTGGACAACATTGAGGCCCACAGATCCGTATTATGTTTAAATAGATCTACGGGAACCCCGTCAGGTCCCGGGCCTTTCCCATCTTTACTAGCATTTAATGCCTAAAGCACCTCAGAAATGTCAAATTCTAGCGGGATAGGGTATAAAACCACAGGGGGGCTACTAGTGGAAGCTACATCAGTCACTGTTAATGTTGGGCCTTTCTGGAATATTTTGGAGAAATGGGCCACCCAGACTGATTCCTCAATAGCTACTTCTATTCTTGGGAGGTTTTTGTCTTCTATTAGAAAGGGGGATTTTACCACTCTCCAAAAAGCCTCACTATCTTTGTCTGTGGAGCATTTATGAAGTTGGTCCCACAGGGCTTGTTTTATTTCACCCTTCCTCTTCTTTCGTGCAATATTATAATCTTTTCTAAGCGTACTTATTGCCTGTTGGTCTCTGTTGGTTTTATTCAATGCTACTTTTAGTTTTGTGTGGGCTGCCGTACAGATATGGTTGCACCACCCTACTTTCCTGGGTCGATCTCTTTGGATCTTTACTGTCAGTAATTCATTTATTTTTACTAGAATTACCGCAAAATAACTTAAAACTTCCCCCTCTGAGGCTGCTAAGTCTAAGCATTTAAGAATAAATGGATAGGGTGCTTTTGACTTTTGGTTATTTCCCCGGGATCTACCTTCTCCCATCTCAGGGAGTATCCATTGGTCCGGTCTAGATGGAAAGTGTTCTGAACTAGCGCACTTAGTATGGTCTGTGAGGAAGGCTGAGAGTGTGTTAAATGAAGTTCTAAGCTGAGGGCAGAATTATCGCTTAGTGTGTTGACTAACAAATCAAAACTCATGACTCTATTGGCCAGAACATTCGATAGTAAAACATAGTCAACTGTTGTTTCATGCCCCCGCCCCAAGAATATTGGTTCGAGCTGATATGAAGTCGGATCCACTTTATTAGCTATTATGAGACCTAACGCTGAGAGGACTTCATTCAGGTACGACCCCATGCTAGAATGTTTAAAATGGACGATGGGGCCGTCATATTCATCCATCAACCCACAAATGTTACTACTACTGCGTGAACAAGGATGCAGATTAAAATCCCCCCCCCCATACAATGCTACACTTACTCTGTCTCCAAGATCCTGTGTCAGCTGAGAGAGTTTATCTCGCAGGTTAAGCAAGACCTTCAAGACCTGTCCTTCCGAAAGGTTGTTATAGAAATTAAGCAGAAGGATAATCTCTTTGTTGCTAAAAGAGAGGTAGAGAAGCTGGTAATTTACATCCAGCTGCACTACGGTTATTTTCAGTCCTTGTATTGTGTTGGCTATAAAAATAGTCAGTCCTCCTTTGGGCCTGCCCATGATTCCTGCTAATGCTGAGGTGAAATACGTTTTATATCCTATCAGATGAAGTTCGGTCATAGACCATGTCTCCTGGAGGCAGATTACGTTATGCTTCTGCAGAAAATTCAGGGCGCTTCCATCTTCAACCTTGGGGCGAAGGACCGCGATATTCCAAAAAATGACTTTTAGCGATTGCGAGTCATTAGCTAAAGGGCTGGCCGCTGGGGGGGTGGGGTCAACTCCCGACAGCCAATCGAAAGTCCCTTTGTCGGTGATGGTCAATCAACCATCTCCAGGCAGCTGTACATATTTATAGTCGGGATTCCTCTCCAACTATCCCTGTAGGCTGCCTCCCTGGTAGGGTTTTTAGTAAGATTGCCTCCCCACTCCTCCCAGTCTCCTCCCAGGTCTCGATGGCCCACTCTATGCCAATTCCCTTCATAGATTGGGCCAGTACGATTCCTAGGGGGATAAAAAAAAAAGAGAGTCGTTTTAGTTTCTCTACCTTCATCTTTACCTGGGGTTCCCCATGAGCAAATATGATCCACCGTACGTGGATCCTCGAAATTAACCAGAACGCAGTCACCCTGAATTGATTTCCTTCCATGCCCCACCCAGGGAGCCCTACGTACCATTAGGATCTTACTCGACCAATAAGGTGGGAACGGTCGGTTCGTATTGAGCCAATGTTGGACCTTATTCTTTAATGACCAGCTAGGTTCCTCTGTGGGGTCTACCAACTCCGGGATGCCAGTCATCACCACCACGAAAGGGCTAGCCTCAGGGGGCAGGTTAACAGCAAATCTACCATCAGAAGCTCCCCTATTCCAGTCTCTATTAGAATTTGGAGCGGGGGCCTTAGGAGTGTTATTTTCCTGCCTGGTCTGCGCAGTGGATTCTTTGGGCTTTTCTACACTTTTCTTCTCTATTACTGTAGGTGTTTTCGATTTTACATTTACCCCTGCAGCAGCTGGTTTTTTTTGCTTGTAAACCTACTGGTTTGGTAATGATCGGTTTGTTTCCCCCAATCTTTGGTAGCCCATGATTTGGTGGATTTTTTGAAAGGGCAGTCAGTTCAACTAACTGTGTTTCAATGTGCAGTAGTCTAGTTTCTATTGGGGAAAGATAGAATTTAAATAGCTCTCCCATTTTTATAAGAAATTGGCTATCAACCTCGTTATCATTGCTTCCCCCTGCCGAGTTGACCAATGCCTCTATACTTCGATGTCCCAAGATCTCATTTGACATGAGGTTTGGAGGCTCCGTATGCCTGATTTTTTGCCCTCTCTGTGTAGTTTGGTCTGACTTCTCCCCCTGGTTTTTGGGTAACTCACGTATCTCATTGACCTTTGTTATTTTTGGTTTTTCCCTTTTTTTCTGTACGGCCCCCTCCCTCCTTCCCCTCAGCTGTCTTTTTTCCTCTGGTGTGGTGATCATAGCTAGTTCTGGGGTCTTTTCCAGTTCCGAACTTAATTGAGAATCAGATAGCAGTTGTGATGCTGATAAATCCACCACATTTGGTAGGCTATGCATATCAGCACGAACTTCTATCGGGCCGGACTCCCTAACCTGCTCAGGTGTTCTAGTGGTCGCAAAATGGCCCATGGAAGATCTTTTTGCCAGAGCTAAGTCTTGGGATACTCTGCGTTCCATAAGGGAGATACCTTGATCTATGAAGGAGTTTGCCCTAATAATGAAATTATCTAAGGGGCCTATTAGCTGAGCCCCTCCTGCAGCTGTTTTGCTCCTGCTTCCTCGTGTTGTCATGATACTAGCGTAAGCACGATGTACAATCCCAATTCAAAGCTTTTTTTTAAATATATTTAAAGTCTATAAAAAGAGAAATGGAGCATACATACAGTTCATGAACAGTTCATATAGTAGGAGGAGTTAGAGGAGGGGCCCGGTCCGGTCTCACACGGTCTGTAACGGGCTAGAACGGGCCCGCCCTTGGCCCGGGCTTAGCCCGGCTGGTCCTGCGCGCGTCCCGCGATGAGCGTCTGAGAGCATGATTATAACCGAGGAGTGGGTAGAGGTGGGGGCGGGAAGAGTTCACAGGTGCGGCAGGTATCAGCCCGCAAAGGATCCTGGAGCTCGCAGTGCCGCCAGTCAGCACACCGCAGAAGTCCCGCTGCCCGGCACGGCGTAGAAGTCTTAGCAAAGTCCCGGCAACACAATAGGGGCAAATCAAAGGTCCGCAGCCCACACACTACGACTACGAGCGGCACCCGTGAAGCGGGGGCCGCGAGTCATTTATGTGCTCGGAGCGGGTGGAGGTGGGGGCGGGAAGAGTTCACAGGTGCGGCAGGTATCAGCCCGCAAAGGATCCTGGAGCTCGCAGCCCCGCCAGTCAGCACACCGCAGAAGTCCCGCTACCCAGCACGGCGTAGAAGTCTCAGCAAAGTCCCGGCAACACAATCAGGGCAAATCAAAGGTCCGCAGCCCACACACTACGACTACGAGTGGCAAGTAGTAACAAAAAGAAACTGCTAAGGAAAAAAATACATGAGTGCACTATTGATGTATGAACTGGCAATGCCAACCAAATAGCTGAAGAGGAGGGAAGGGGGTGTTGATGGGCACACGGACATGCCTGCGTACGTGAATCTAAACCAATAGGTTATGTCGGATTGCCCAGATGCTTCGAGAAACAGGGTGTGTCTTAGCCTGAATGCTGCGTATTGACGTGGCCAGGTAGAATTGGTTTTACTATGTATGTGGACAGATTCAGTTAAAGCACTTTCATGCACATCTTCTTGTAATGTCTGTCCGTCACCCAAATGTTACTGCTCACACCTGTACATCAATCATCATGTGCACGAGCCTGCAGCCAAGCAGACACCTGGAGAAGTGATGCCATAGAGTTGCCTCTTGACCACTGAAGAGACATAGCCAGCGACCTTCCCACACTCACTGTGAAGATTTGTCACATGTGCCAGACGAGCAGTGTTAGATCAGACTCCTCTACTGCACGCACCCCAGCAGGCGAGGGAGATGAGGTCAACCAGGACTCAAGTGGCAATGAGGACAGGGTATCTGAATGCCAATGCTGCAGGCGTCAGGGGAGAATGTACACACAGTTTCCACTGAAAACAGGAGCAGCACAGCAAAACATGTGGAAAAAGTTTCACAGTATTTATTAGAATATACTCCAACAGCACCTGGCTGCAGGATCCTTCTTTCCACCCAACCCTCAACCATCCCTCTTCTGTGGCAGCACTATCCTAAACCCCCTGCTCCCCAACCAATGCAGCTCTAACACCAAAGTACTATACTCACAGTACCCCTACTCCTAGATGCCCTATCCTAACTGCCACCCTTCCCCGACATATCTCTACACTCCATCAGCACAATCCCACCCCACACCCACCCTCAACTAACCCACCACTCACACATAATGCTCACACTACACTAGCCCTACTCCTAGCTGTCCTATCCTACCTACCACCCGAACCCACCTGCCCCTACTCCCCAGCAGTACCATCCTAATCCCCACCCCATCCTCAACTAACACACCGCTCACACTTAAGTTTACACTGCACCATCCTTACTCCTAGCTGCCCTATCCTACCGACCACCCTAACCCTATATATCCCTGCTCTCCATCAACACAATTCCAGCCCCACCCTACCTTCAACTAACCCACCACTCACACATAATGCTCATACTATACTAGCCCTACTCCTAGCTACCCTGTTCTACCTACCACACGGATCCACCTATACCTACTCTCCAGAAGCACAATCCCACCCCACCCTACCCTCAACTAGCCCACCACTCACAAATAATGTGCATGCTACACGAGCCCTACTCCTAGCTGCCCTATTTTACCTACCACACTAACTACACCTATCCCTACTTTCGAGCAGCGCAATCCCACCTGCCCTCAACTAACACACCACTCACACTTAAGCTTACACTATACCCTACTTACTCCTATCTGGCCTATCCTAATTGCCACCCTAGCCTCACCTATCCCTATGTGCGAACAGCACAATCCCACCCCCACTCTACCCCCAACTAACCCACCACTCACACTTTATACTAACACTACTCCCGCCCCGAGAAACTATGGAATGTATGCTCAATCCCTACTTCTAAACTAAGGTATGCAAGGGGGGTCTAGTGTGCCTTCTTCTTCCCAGGGAAGTGGCTTGCTGAAGAGGCGAGCTGCACAGCCTGAGCTCCTGCGAGGATCACAGTGAGACCTGTAAGGGTGAGGTGGGTGGGCGGGGAGAATGCCTGTTTTATTGACATCCTTGGCCGGGGCTTTAGGTGTTTGGCAGATATCCGCTCCCTTTGAGCTCTCTAAATCATATTTTTCAAGTCCTAGAGTTCGAACATTTGTCCCAGGGCCAGTTAGAACGCCATGTTGTTGAAAGCACTGCTTAGCCTCCATTGTCACCGGTGCTGTACCTGTGCAGACTCCAGTCTCACCACTGGATGGCGTTGTGCTACCCTGGTCCCCCAAGGCTGCTGGGTGAGATGCCCACACCAGAGGTCATCCCCTGCCTTTACACAATCTGCGGTTTCCTTGGGGAGTCCTTTATTCCTAATAGGGATGTGATGTTTTCATGACTTGGGCGCAGCACTGCTGCTTTGGCAGCTTCCATGCAAAAAGAATAATTGATGGACAGAATGCAGAACAATGTCATACATTCACCCCAGTACCGAGATCTGGGCCTAAATCCATAGTTTTTTTGCTCACCATGCCATTCCAGTTTGGACCCAGTCATATGCAAATCATTCTTTACTCTGCACTCAATGGGAACAGTCCAGCCCGAACTGCCAGGCCAGGTCCTTCCTGGACTGGAAACAAGCATCCCGGGAATAGTTTTGGACTTTCAGCCCTCATTAGCCAGGATAGCTTGACTCCAGTGGCATGGAGACCACAGGACCCACGTCTTCGAAATGATCTATGTGAGACCACTCCTGTCTCTTCCTGTGTGAGATTTCTTCATGTTCTGCAAGGTCAGCCAGTCTGTTGCAGGTGATCGCGAAGTGCCCATCAACTGCACAAGTAACAGCAGACTCTTATTTCCTCCCGCTTGAACACCCAAGCCACCCATCAGTGTTGAGGTGCTCCCGGTGTGCTCAAATGTCCACAGTCTTTTTGTTAGCACACGCACACCATTGAGAATGAGGGTTGCTTCCCTCTGGATTTAAGAATCTTCCCACCAAAATGCCCTATGTTTCCCTCCCCTATCAGCCCTGCGACCTTCCCCGCCAGCATCAGTTCCGGATTACCAAATAGGCAAAGTAGGCACCAGCCTATGGGCCCCACTCCTTTTATGGGCCCTGTGACAATGGATCAAAATACAACTTAAATCACATAAACCAGAGACATCAGATTCACATAATATTTTGTCTTTTAAAAGATCGTCTTCTGGCAGCTGCCAGTTTGTAAAAATATCCTGTGCATTTGATATTAGGAGAAAATATGCGAGGGGGGCCCAACATTTTGACTGCCTTGGAGCCTCCACAGGGTTTAAACTGGCAATAATAAAAAAGTTTTCCTAACTATAGCTAATCTTTTAACCTTTTTGTTCCCTATATATATGTGTATAGCTAGCTAGCTCTCTTCAGCCACCTCTGGGACAGTGTCATTGTCACCTCCAATAGTGGATTTTTGTGCTAAATTATCAGAAATGATTACAAAATATGATAAAATAGTGGACACTTTATTTAGTTTCCTAGAAATTATTTTCTTTCGTTAATACACTAAACTCATAGCAAAAAAGACTGAAAAATTGTGAGATCGTTCGCCATGTATGATGGAAAACAAAAATTAAGAGAGTAAAGTCTACCTTTTGACACTTGTAATTTTCCAAACACATTAAACTTGCCAGATCAGTTCAGAACTCACTGCTTTGTATAACTTCTTACGGCTAAATGGATTGGTCTTAAAGGCCTAGAAGTAAGCAACTGTTAAACGGGTTTTTTAGCAAAATTGGTGTTGATCCTCTTTGACTACACCATTTACCGCCCATTTCATTCATTCATAAAACTTTATTCGATCTTTTTACAAAAGGTCATATAAGTACATAACAATACATAAAACCACAATATAAAATCACATAAAAACAAACTTCAGATCAAGTAAGGCCACCCTAATCAGGTTCTGGCCCCAAGTACTACGTGGTTAAAATCGTGCAAAATACATTGAATTAAAAATTGATAAAAGAGCTAGGAAACTCTGAGGGAAAAAGGGGTCCCAAACATTGTCCCTAAGTTACACGGTTCCTCTTCCATATGCACGCCCACAGACAGGATGCCACAGCAAAACATACCAATGGGTTAGGTAATGATTTTAAGTAATACAGAGCTACCCGACATTGCCGAAAATGGTTCCTCTGCAAAATAGGGATGATACATTTCTTTCTTTCCTGGGTGTACACACTATAAAAGAGTACCAGATGTGGAGCTTTTTGTGGTGACATAGAATCGCAGGGGCAAATCCGAGTGTATGAATCTTCAGGCCGGATACCCCAACATCAAAGGAATCAGATTCAACAAGCATTTACAATGCAATGGTCTCGGCATCATTAAAGGTAGAGCTATTAGCATTGCTCATGACATTTCTTTTTTTTTTTAAATAATCAATGGCATTGTCATTTACATTGCCAATAGCTTAATCGTTATATAAATGGCATTGTCATTGACAATGCCAATAGCTACACCCTACACAGAGCCACCCTCACACAGACACACTCAACAGCACTCTGCAGTCTGCACTCAACCGCACACTGCACTCAACAGCACACTGCACTCCACAGCACTCCACAGCACTCCACAGCACTCTACTCTGTATTTACCTCTGTGCATTTTGGATAGCACAACAGAGGGTTTTTAGCCGCTTCGCATTACACAAAGTTACACCCATTTGTTTCTTAGCCATGGGAAGATTTCGTGAATAGCTGAGACGCTCACGAGATAAAGAGCTGATGGGGAAACTCCGACCCGGCTCCCCAGGTCTAATGTCAGCAGCTCTGGCTGTAAGGCCACATTCTGAATAGATTGAAGGTGGCAGTCAGAAGTCGCCTGAAAGCTCTTCTCATTATGGGATCAAGTCTTCAACAGGACCATGAGCTGGGCGTTGAGCAGAGCATTGTCGAGGCAGAAGTACATGGTATGGGGAGGCGCTGAGAAAGCGTGACGCGTTCATTCTGGAATTGATCTTCTCTGCCATGTCCGAGGGCAGCCCTGTGACACCAGAGGCGCGCGCCCGGCTGGGCTCAGCAGGAGCAGCAGAAGCAAGTCCCTGCTGCCAGGGGTCAGTTACCGCCACGGGGTCGGGTTCCTCTTTCGGACCACTGCACTCCTCCTCCTTCCTCGCCGCCTGCAGCAGGACGTGCCTCGAGCGCCCAGGGCCTCGGTTCCCGTCAGCTAGGGGTGTTTCTCGTTGGTCTGTTTTTACTGCGACCTGACGGCACACGACTGTCCCCGTGCCGTGCTTTATATGTTGGCGTCAGCTAAACAGAGCGGCACACAGCAACTGGCACTGTAAACACTTGGTTCGCGGTGCCAGTGAGCAGGGAGCAATAAACCGGAAGTGGGAAGCGCCGCGTGCATTTAACCTTCCTGTCCGAAGAGGCACTTAGCTCTCTTTTCTGCCCATGAGCTACATCTGGCATGCAGAACGCCCCCAGTGCGTGGTCACTGTAGCCTCACCCTTAAAACACATTTTTTTTTGCCCAGGCATACAACGCTATGCAAGCCAGCATAGGTACTTTATTCATTTACACGAGGCACACTGCAAAAGCAATCGCCCTTCCACGCCTAAAAGCCCAAATAATTGCATCAATAAATAGTCTATGTGGACTCTCGATAGCCACTAGCTCCCAAACGCTCATTAAAAAAAAAGTGCGGCCTGGAAAAAACCCAATTTGATATTTAATAGTTTAAAGAAGTCCTGATTCACAGTAGAGATACTCTTCACACCAGTAATAGAGTATTCGAACATCCGTTGGCTAAACAAACAGGCCTGGTCTTTTTGACCTACTGGCTTTGGTAATGTTTTACGCGCCACTGCCGGACACCATCAGCAAAAATATATATTTTAAAAAAGCAGATTTTTCTTAAAAACGCTGCCGTGCGCAAGTAAGCATGCATCATTCCGCTATAGTTAACTAGTTCGAACATGTACATGTACCAACATACATGCATGCACAAATGACATGACACTGCCTCCATTTTTATATCTCTATATATTTTTTTAATTTCAGTTATAGTGCAAATAACATTTGAATTTGGAGTTGTAAATAAAACGAGCGCTGCACCAATCAGTGCGCAGCTCTCAGGCAAGCCCCGGTGACGTCATCGATGGTTCCCAGGACTAGAAATCAACTTGTATTATAATAGTATGTGTCCTAAATATTACAACATCTGATATTTTAGAAATACATGTCCTTAGAATATCTTGTATCATTTAGTAGAGGGACTGTATGTAGGGATTTCTATTTGCCAGTCTCACTTCTGGTTGTGGTTCCTTATATTCATGTCTTTGCTATGCTAAAAAGCATGACGTGAAATGCTGTGCTACAAAATACATCACACCTTCAACAGTTACTCACAGAAAAGTATGGGCATCCTCAACCTGTGCTCTGGATGGGGCTCTTCCAGTCTTCCCTTGCATTTGAACTTCCAGCATACCAAACTAAAAGGTAGCAAACCCCTTTTCGGGAGTGAGCATGCAACAGGGATGCAATGCAGTTGATGCACTGCATTTAAATGGCAGCCTTTTGAAAGATTGTATAACTATTACAGCCAGGTTTGCAGCAGATAGCCCTGTTCAGCGGAGTCAAGCACTTTAATTGGAGACACTCCCGATGGAAGCACCACTTCAAAGCCTTGGAATGCACCCAAGGTCAGCTTTAACTCGGTATCCGCGAGAAATCAGCTCCCAGCATGAAGGGATGCGGTGTATTTGCTTTAGGAAGTGGAGTTCGAAAAAGGAAACCTTCACGTACCTTGCCAGCAGTCCACCCAGAGTCAGGACATGCTATTGGATCGACTGTTTTGTAGCGAACCCATATGTGGTTAGGGCAAGCCTCTGAACAACCTAAGTGCTTCTTAAGCACTCTTAATTTTTCTTTACAAAAAATAATCATTTGTAAGTAGATATCTTAAAAAAGGGTCTATGAGACTTATTTATCAAATTAAACGTTGTTAATACATACGCAAATAGGGAAAACCTTTTAAGTAGTGTAATTCTGAACGAATTGTGTGCGGCATTTACTATGTAATCTTAATCAGGTTTCGACTTTTGACCACAAAATGAATGGGTGCTACGGAGGCGGGGCCTAGCAGTACAGACTGGATGAGTCCCTTTGTGTGTGGGGGGGTTTACTTGCTATCGGCTGACGTCCTTTGGTAAATATACTGATACACTAAAACATGCTGATTTACACTCTAAATTCCAGATAATTCAATGTCATGGGACAGAACATTTATAGTTCCTTGCTTTCCTTCTCGAAGGTGTTCTTTTCAAGTGTATTCACTCACAATTCTAATTCGAACGGAATTAAGAATAAAACTCTTGACTGCACTAATTTTGTTAAAAGACCTTTCAGGACTGGGAACGAGGTGCTTCGAGGTGCTCCCCAGCGTGACAAAGGTGTTTTACTGGCAGCTGGGATGGAGCTGTGTGACTCGGCTGCCATCGAAAACAAGACGAGGAAGAGGAAAAGAACGACGCTCGAGCTGCGGGCGGAGGGAGGGGGTGGGAGAGGGACCGGGACGAAGAAGGGTACATCTGAGCGTGCTGTGCCTCTGGAGTCAGATACAGAGGTGGGCTAGTGAGAGGGTCTGTTGGATTTGCTGGGGGAGGGGGAGGGGAGAGCGGGACCGGGACGAAGGAGAGCTGCGGGCGGGCGGAGGAAGGGGGAGGGGGGGGGGCCGGGACGAAGGAGAGCTGCGGAGGGAGGGGGGACGAGCAAAGCAGCTCTGTAAATCACCCTGCACTGCAAGAATGCAGCGGCTCACGTGAGGGGAAGAGTCCATCAGATTTCTTGTAAAGCGCCACTCCTCACCCGTACGGGGCTCAAGGCGCCGGAGACCCTTACGGTTGGTTGCAAGAACAGTCTTCTCTCGGGCAGGATGGGTGTGGTGGAGGGTGACCCCTCTGAGGGCTACAGGGAGGGGGGAGCAACCGTATCAGAGCGGCAAGTGCCCACCTCCGAGATGGGGGCCAAGTCAAGGGCCGCTCGAGCAGACTGGAAACAAAGGCAGAGATGTAAAGCGCCTCAAAGGCGTGAGTGTGCACTTTAGTGCGCAACAGTGTGCATGCTGGGAGTTGAGGTTTCACACTCTCCGAAAGAAGTAGAGGCGCTAGTATCCTCGGAACACGAGCTCTAGCCGCTTTGGAGTGGGAGCTGGGCCATCCCCCGGTAGGCTGCCAGGGGTGGGTTTGTTGCTGGGTGGGGCGGGGGCCGATTTTTTGTACAGTCAGTACATTAGTCACTAGCACTTGCTCACTAGTGAGCTGTCCTGTTCCTTCTCACTGTCTCCTTGCTCCGTGCGTGGGGGGAATCAATGCTTGCTAAATAATGTAGAAGCAGGAGCACGCTCAGCCTCTCACTTTAGGAGGGGGGGGCGGGCGAGGCCTGCTCAGCCTCTCACCTTAGGGCGGTGGGGTGGGCGTGCGCGACCAGCTCAGCCTCTCACCTTAGGGCGGTGGGGTGGGCGTGCGCGACCAGCTCAGCCTCTCACCTTAGGCCGGTGGGGGTGGGCGTGCACGACCTGCTCAGGGCGGTGGGCGTTTACTTGCTATCGGCTGACGTCCTCTGGTAAATATACTGATACACTAAAACATGCTGATTTACACTCTAAATTCATGATAACTCAATGTCATGGGACAGAACATTTATAGTTCCTTGCTTTCCTTCTCGACGGTGTTCTTTTCAAGTGTATTCACTCACAATTCTAATTCGAACGGAATTAAGAATAAAACTCTTGGCTGCACTAATTTTGTTAAATGACCTTTCAGGACTGGGAACGAGGTGCTTCGAAGAGTTGTCCTAAACTCCCCAGCGTGACAAAGGTGTTTTACTGGCAGCTGGGATGGAGCTGTGTGACTCGGCTGCCATCGAAAACAAGACGAGGAAGAGGAAAAGAACGACGCTCGAGCTGCGGGCGGAGGGAGGGGGTGGGAGAAGGACCGGGACGAAGAAGGGTACATCTGAGCGTGCTTTGCCTCTGGAGTCAGATACAGAGGTGGGCTAGTGAGAGGGTCTGTTGGATTTGCTGGGGGTGGGGGGAGGGGGGAGCGGGACGAGCAGAGCAGCTCTGTAAATCACCACCGTCTTTCTCCGAGGCAAAGCAGAAATGCCTCGGAGAAAGCATGGTCATTTTCGCATTTGGGGGCGTGTGTTTTGCTGTTCTGAGTGACGGGCGACGTCACTGTCTAAAGAACAGCAAAATTTACGCCCCCAAATCCGAAAAAGACGGGGCTACATCGGAGTGATGGATCTCTCCTCCAATGGCTGGCCTCCATTTAGGAAGCCAGCCAATGAAGGAGAGAGGACGAGGGAGGCGGGTTTAAGCTGCCACACTAAGAGACAATAATTCTCGGACATCCGGTCTGCGACCGGATATTACCGAGACCTAAAAAGGAATTGCATCAGAATGAACTGATGGGCTGAGAACGAGACCTCTGCTAGATAAGAGAACTCGTTCTCTACCAGTGGCGCGGTCAGTTGTTACATCTGTACCAAATGTGCTCGGTAATTCTTCTCTCTTGTCTATCATGTTGGTCCCTCAATTTAATAACCTCAACCAATCTGTGCCTAGGAAATTTCTTGCACGAATCAGGGTCATTATCAGACTTAAGGCACTGAGTTCCTGCTCAACATCATTTAGCCATCTATTCTTAGTGTGGTTCTCAAATTTTTGCAAATAACTAATAATTTTTTTATTAAGGGGGACTGAATCCCTACGTCAAATTGAGAGCCACAACAAAACCGGGGCCATACAAATTGAGTCAGCGATATATGGGAGACCCAGTTCCACGTGAGTAACGTAATTTAAATATGATCTCAGTGACTTAAAACATTTATTTTCAACTAGCAGCCCGTCCCGACATTGTCCGGGTATGAATTGCTGCCGGCCAGTATTATTTTGTAGGATTTCGTTTAGATAGCATTTCTTATCTGGGACAGGCCTGTGAAACGCTCCGATTCACAGTGCACTGCTGATGCACTTAAGAGTGCGCGTTCAGTAGTGTGTGAACTCGAGTTTCCCTACTTTATTTTTCCTTGCAATACTATGTAGCGCAAACTCGACAACATGGCATGAGCACAATTTACATTACAGAAGAACATATTCCTTTGTGGTAGGCACGGGGAGATAAAGCGATTTCCCTGGAATCACAGGATGTTGAGCTGATGCCGAGATTCGAACGTAGCTCCCCAGCTCTAAAGTTCGCAATTCTAGAACTTGTGGCGGGAGGTATGTCTAAAAGTGTATGTCGGTGCTAGCCATCAATGAGAGAGACCAGTGCATTTTTCAAATCGGTGGTGAAAAGATATGACTATGTTGCTGGAGATGTGGGCCGCCGTGCCACCAATGTACTTACCGGGGAGGGTAAACACCCATTATTCCGCCACTTTCTTTCCGCATACCATCACTCCGCATACTTTCATTACGAAAGTACCATGACTCCGCAATGCCATTATAGCGCATGGCATTACATTTTATATGCTTTTACCACGCATACATTTACAGCGAAATTCGTTGTAAATGCATGAATGCATGAATGGTAAAAGCATGTTTTTTTTAATGTTTGGATAAGGTAAGTATGGGTATAGGGGTATATGTTTTGGGGTACTGAGGTATATGTTTTTGGGTGTTTTTGGGTGTTTGGGTATTTTAAGGGTTCAGATATAGTTTTGAGTTATTGGGTACAGGGGTAGTTAAATGGTTTAGGGATAGGTATGGGGTTTGGGGTACAGGGGTATTTTTAGGGTTCAGGGCTAGGTTTGTGTTTTAGGGTATAGGGGTATTTTTAGGGTTCAGGGGTACTTTTGGGTTTTGGGGTACAGGGGTATTTTAAGGGTTCAGGGCTAGGTTTGGGTTTTGGGGTACAGGGGTATTTTTATGGTTCAGGGCTAGGTTTGGGTTTTGGGGTACAGGGGTATTTTTAGGGTTCAGGGGTAGGTTTGGGTTTTGAGGTACAGGGGTATTAGGTTCAGGGCTATGTTTGGGTTTTGGGGTACAGGGGTATTTGTAGGGTTTAGGGATAGGTTTGGGTTGGGGTACAGGGTATATTTATAGGGTTAAGATGGGTTAGTGTTTAAGGGTGTTGGGGTATTTTAAGGAGTAAGGGTGGGTTATGAGTGGGTTATGATTATGGGGTGCAGGGGTAGTTAAAGGGAGCAGGGTGGACACCCGGAGCTGGAATGTACAGAACCTAGGAAAAAAAACAATGAAATATTGGGCACAACGCTAGCTTTTTTTCCCCCATAATCCCGCGCCCCGCACACACCCACGCCCCCAACACATGCCCACAGCACACGATATGATACATGGCATGAAGGGCGGAACGTACCACACGCCCCCAGCGTTTGTCACGCCTCCAGCACAACGCAGACACGCCCACAAGGGACTACTTTGCTGGCACGGTTCTTTTACCTTTTAAATGTATATGGTGGGCGTCTGCATAGCCTATGTCCTTCTGCTGCAACTGCCCTTTCCAACGCTGTATTGGGTGTTGTGACTGGTGCTGTGGTTCCTGAGGTTACCCGCCTCAAAGGTTTGGGCTCTCTCTTTATTATATTAGTGTAGATTGACTGGAGGGTGTCCACGGGGACCATCCCCCAGACCCCAGCCCCATACGTCACAGCTGATATTGTCTTTGTGTGATAAATCTTTTTTATGGGGTCAAGAGGTCGGGAGCCTAGTTTCACGTAGAATGCTTTGAGTGCTGCCAAACTCCTATCCGTAAGCAAACCCCTACCATCCACCAGATCAAAAAGAACTCCCAAGTAGGGGAACGTGTTTACCGCCTCGATTTTTGAGGGACCCATGCAGAAAGAAGGTTTATTTTCCTTTTTCCATGCCCCTGCAATTAAAATGAAGAACTTAGCCTGATTGACTTTCAAGTCTAAGGTGTTCATGAAGGCCGCGTATGCTGTGATGAGGCGTTGAAGGCCCAAACCTGTTCTGGAAAGCAGTACGGCATCGTCAGCATACCCCAGCATGGGAATGCGTTGGGAGTCAATAATGGGGACATCCAGATTTTCCCTCATCAGCGCTTCCTCCACACTGTTTGTATAAATTGAAAATAAAAACGGTGCGAGGACGCAACCTTGCCTTACCCCCCTTGAGATGTTTAAGAGGCGGGTTCGCTCCCCATTCCTCCCATACCGAACTGTTGCAGAGGCGTTAGACTATAATTGGTGCATAAAATCAATTTAGGGCTGTTCTATTTTCATTTCCGCCATGATATTCCAGAGCTTTGGTTGGGACAGGAGTCAAAGGCTCATTTCATTGCTGCCTTTTGCTTCAAAAGTAATAGAAAGTTTTGTAAACAAATAATTAATGGATCGCATAGAAGGATCCTCCCTCTGGAGGTTTCAGGTCTAGACATGGTACTGAGTCAGCACTGACACCTTCACTTGATAACTTGCAGATGACGCTCAATGGAAGAAGATCATCAATTTGGTTTATATTTGCTCTGTCCGCAACTTCTGACACTGTATTTCACCCTATCCTGTTATATCGTCAGGCAGAGATGGGGTAGGAGGGCAGTGCCCTAGACCGGTTTAAGACACTGCAGATCATCACCTAAACAGATGACCAAAAAAGCGCTTTGACGCCTCGTCAGGGGTAGTAAGCGCTATATAAATGAAATTACAATACGATATATACATGTGGGCCTTATTTACAAAGGGCTGTGTGGGTGCTCAGCAAGGCTGCGACCACAAGATTTTTTAACGAAAGTAAACTGAAAGAGTGCCTCGCATCACTTTGCACCACAAGAGCACCCCCCACAATTTTTATAAATAACTTTTGTGTTGTCGCTAAGGGCTCCCTCGTCAGTCTTTACAATATTTAGATTAGAACTCTAAAGACATTTATGCTTTCATTTGGCTTTCTGTCTTATGCCCCCGCTGAAGATATACAACTAATTGACTGCATGGAGGATAATGTGGAAAGTGTCCAACAGTGGCTCGAGGAATGTTTGGTGTCAGCAGATGGTTGTGTGATTGACATTGAGCTGCTAGTAACCATGGATAGTATAGAAGTTATAGTAATAAAGAACCAGAGAGAGGTGGGGTCTGATTGGTGGAGACCACCAACCCCCCTCAGGAACTATGTGAAATCTAGGCTTCCTTTCTGATCAAAATCTGAATCTTAAACCTTACACTAATAATCTCTCCTCAATTAAATTTTGCACAGGTAGAATCCTTATAAAAACTGTATTTTGCGTGTAAAACCAAACTGCAAGCAGCTATTTAGTCCCGCTTGGACTACGACAACCGATTGCATGTAGGTTTAACCCATATGTGCACAGAAAGTTGCAGGTTATTCGAAACACTGCACAAGAATGATTCTTGGATAAAGTAGGAAGGATTCAACATGTCATCTAGCTATTGACAGCCCATAGCAAAGCAAAACTGGTTTAAATGCTTTAGCATTGCCAATAAGGCATTCTTTAATCGAGACCCTATACTACTTCAACAGCACTTCTTCAAGCACATTCTTAGGTCTCTGTAACGAGTACCCTGGAATTACCATTACAGGGCCCATCGGAATGAACAAGCCACTGATAACCACGAAACCTTAATGGGATGTTAAGATCTCCTTATGCCAACTTTTTGATGGTGCAACCAATGCATGGAATTAGTTGCCTCAATGTCTCAGAAGCATGGCAATCCTGCAAAGTTTAGGAAGATGTAAAAAACGGTGCTTTTCATGAATAATTCTTGGCTATACATTTTTCCTTATGGCTGTAGTTCTGCCTCTTTCGTCTTCATAGTACCAGGACAACCTTTAGGGCCGCTTTGCTCATCATTATTATTTTTTATTAAGTAAATATAGCTCCTGAAGTGGGATTTTCACCATTGCCAGAGAATATGAGTAGCTTTTATGAAAGGACAAGGTGTTTGACAAACCATCGAGAGATGGCAGAATTGGTGGGCATATTATCAAGTCAGGCGAAAAAATTATTGCCCCTTTGGCGGCAGAAAACTGCCGCTAAAACGGCGATAATGGGCTTGATAATATGCTCTATGGAATTCCAATTGAAGCCCATATTAGATATGAAGGACAGCTAACCTGAGCTTCAATTGGAATACCATAGAGCATATTATCAAGCCCATTATCGCCGTTTTATCTGCGATAATTTGTATCGCCTGTCTTGATAATATGCCCCTCGGTTTTTTGGAATGTCGTGAATCTTTTTTCACAGAATCCCATGTTTTTTCAGGAATGTCAAGGGGTGCCACACAATCCAATGGAATGCCATGTACTCTTGGAACGCTTTAGAATCTCGTGTATTTGCATGGAATGACACAGTCTGTAGTAGAATGCCACGGGTCTTGAGTGCCTCCATATGATCGTTGTGTGCAAAGGTTGAAGCTCCCTCTGTCCTAATGCTGGTGTGTTTTCTGGCAGGTCCTCTCCCGGGTGCAGAAGGATGTCCTCCTGAAGGTGCTGTCGGGCTTGTTGGATGGCAGGGAGAACAACCTCATTGGCGGAGACTCTTCTCTTTCTGCCGACTCCGAAGAGCCCAAAGAAGACCAGACGAGACTGGAATATGGGAAGTCTTTGCAGCTACCACCCCGGGATCGCAAAGCTCGCTGCCAGCACTTCTTCTGGAAAACCTTCACCCCATGCTGATGGCCCAGCATTCCCTCCTTGTGAGCCCTGGACCCAGGCCGCAATGATCTTCAAGCCTACAAACCCCTGAACCTAGCTGTAAATAAACCGGCATCCCATGGGTTTCCCACATTAAAGACTGGATGGCGTCTGTGAATTTATTGCTGTACACTGAAGAATAAAGCATGCATAAGAGGCGCCCAAGCTGTGTCTGCCTGTCACTGACTCTAAAACACCCAGGGCACCATTGGCGAGTTGAACATTCTCAGTTCACGCTGAGCCTCCACTGGCAAGTCTGACACTTACATTCATCCAAAGTCTTCACCGTGGAGTCCAACATTCACGGTTCACCAATAGACTCAGCTGTTGAGTATAACACTAACATTCATCCAGGGTGGTCACTATTGAATCCAATATTCTAAATTAACCTACAGCCTCTGCTGGAGAGTCTGCCACTAGCATTCACCCAGAGTCTTCACTGTGAAATCTAACATTTTCAATTCAAGCACAGCCTCCGCTGGTGAGTCAAACACGAACATTCACCCACAATCTTCACTGTCGAGTCCAACATTCACAGTTCACCAAACAGCGTCTGCTGTTGATTCGGATACTAAACATTCACCCAGAGTCTTCACTGTGGAGTCTAACATTTGCAATACACCCACAGCCTCTACTGGTGAATCTAACATTCATAGTCTCCAGCTGCCTCCACTGGTGAGCCCAATACTTACATTCACCCAGAGTCTTCACTGTGGAGTCTAACTTTCTCAATGCACCCACTGCCTCTGCTGTTGAATCCAACATTCACCCAGAGTCTTTAGCACTGAGTCCAGCAGTCGGAATTCACCCACAGCCTCCACTGCTGAGTCTAACATTCACAATCACCCACAGCGTCCATTGGGCGAGACTGACACTAAATTTTACCTAGAGTCTTCCCTGCTGAGTCCAACATTCTCCATTCACCCACAGCCTCCACTGGTGAGCCTCATACTAACATTTACTTGAAGTCTTCACTGTGGAGTCCAACGCTCTCAATAAACCTTCAGCCCCTGTTGGTGAGTCAAACATTAACATTAACCCTGAGTCTTCATGAGGGAGTCCAGCATTCTCAACACACCCACAGCTTCCTCCAGTGAGTCTAACCTACACATTCACCCGCAGCCTCCACTGATTAATCTAATCTTCATATTCACATGCAGCCTCCACTTGAGTCGAACATTCACTCACAACCTCCACTGCTGATTCTAACATCCGCATTCACCCAGAGCCTCTACTGCTGAGTCTAACATCCTTATTCAACCAGAAAATCCAATTGGGAGTCATTCACATCTGCTGGAGCCTCCAATGGTGAGGCACACTTTCATGTTCACCCAAAGCCTGCACTCTTGGTTCTAATATTCATAATTTACCCACAAACTCCGCTGGTGAGTCTAATATTCACAGTTCATACACAGCCTCCACTGGTTTGTCCAACCTCCCTATACACACACAGCCCCTGCTTGTGAGTCTATCTTTCATCCACATCCTCCACTGGTGAGTCTAACACTGACATTCACCCACAATGTCCACTTCTGAGTCTAACATCCGCATTCACCCAAAGCCTACACTTGGAAATTGTTCCCATTAGCCACAGCCTCTGGAGGTGAGCAACATATTTATAGTCACCTACAGCCTTCACCGGTGAATCTAACATTTACACTTGTTCACAACATCCCTTGGTTAGCCCAACATTTCACATTTCACACATTTCTTTTGGATAATCTTTACATTCAAATTCAGCTATGGCCTCCATTGCTGAGCCTCACAGCCACATACAATGACCATCTCTCACATTCACACTCACCCTTAGCCTCCACCACCTAGAGTCACAGTCCGACACATTGAGTGCCTCCATCACGGAGTATATTATTCACATTCGCTCTTTGCGCCATTGAGGAGTCTGACTACTCATTACCTAGGACCAGTGTAACATACAGGTTCCCCCTTTAGGCTTCATCACTGAGTCTAATATTCACATTCATTCTGCCCAGTGTGACTTTTACATGTATCTAAGACCCTCCCCTATTGTCTTTAACATTCTTCCATAGACCAAAATCTCACAATAGGATCTCAATTATGTCCCGGACACACATAAACAAACTTTATTCTTGAAAATCCAATAGAGAACTGTGAATTTAGCACATGGTTACCTTCACATCTCAGTCTTATCTATCTGTGAGCAGGAGCATCTCATATCTAAACCTAAGGGAATCAACAACGGCATTCGGATTTCTCACTCATTAGAGGGTTCCATGCTCACACCTAGATCTGCCTCCTACCAAGAGCTGAAACTCCAACATCCGCATCTGTAACCCAGTAACGGTTCCACGCACACTTTGGCAATGCCATGGAGTAAGGGGGTTCTACTCTCACATCTGCATATGCCAAATATTAAGAAGATATACCCAGGGGCATAGCTTGGTCAGTAAGATTGGCGGGTGTGAGTTTCAGATCTTCTGACAATCAGGCCGGTATATAGGGGCAGAGTTACTATTTTTTCACGTAGCGCACTGCAGCAGCCGCAAATGCTGCTCTATGTACAAAGGAGAGAGGATGAGAGCGGTCTATTTACTAAAATAAGGCACTCTCATCCCCTCTCACTAGCGCCAGCACTGAAATCAGCTGCTGTGCGTCACTGAGACACCTTTGCGCCATGGTGCAAGCGTGTCTCCGTGAGTCCAGCATAGGTTTTGTACTGGAAGGAACCCTTCCAGTACAAAATACTATGCACAGACTCACTTTAACCATTTTGCCACTTTGCATGTGTGCTGCACAGTGCCAAGTCGAAAAAGGAAGGAGAAATGAAAGCATTCCTCCTTACTTGCGCCTACTTGAAAAGGGCGTCGTTTTCACGCTAAACCCAATCTACTTTATTTAGTAAATTGGGTTTAGCGTGAGAAACCTTGGGTGGTTGCAAGGGAACGCCCATGCTCCCCCCTTGGTACGCCCCATGGCACAAAGTAATGCAAAGCAGATCTACGCGCTGCTTTGCATTACTTTTCTCTTATTTTCAGGACTAAGCAAGTTAGCACTGGAAAGTAAATTGGGAAAAAAAGATTATGCGCCGATTTGTGGCACTTTTGTGACACAAACACAGCACAAAATCTTAGTAAATATCCCCCATAATGTTTAAATATTTTCTATGACCAGCCAGAATTGCAGGGTACAATTGAAATTTCAACTCGCAAAGGCACATATTTGCAAATCCGAACAAATCGAAAGGCAAAGGGGATGGTCCCCTTTTCATTGCAACTCGCAATACCATGTGCCACGTGCTGGCAAATCATTGAATAGGTACCAACTGGTCCTTGTCCATCAGTAACTAACGAGTTCAGTTAAACTTTGGCCGTGACTCCCATACCCAGGAGCGCCTGCCATGTTTAGAGATCACCACCCCCGACCTGGGAAGGAGGGACCTCTGTGCCTTCGGTGAACGAGCTGCGTGTACACTGAAAGAAGAGAAGTTTGCCAAGTCTTTTGCCAAGTTTTTTGGCCGGTTAGGCAAACTTTTTATTTTACTGAACCAAAATCCCTAAGTAGTTTTTGGTATCCCTGCCCACTACTCTGACTCTGGGCATGGGTATCTGTTGACAGTCACCATACACTAAATAGGGCGGGACACCACGAGATTGACAGGCCCGAAGCAAACTGTAAATTAGTTCCTATGTTTAAAATTTCGGAACTAATTGTCCAGGAGGCTCAACGTATCTCACGGTGGTGCACCATCCACTTCCATTTCCTTCCCCTCTCAAAAGTGACTCACTAGAGGTCCCTGTGTGTCGACAGCTGACACTGGTAAGTCTCTCCTTGCCCGCTCCTACAAACCTATCTGAAGATCAAGCGCAGCTGGTGTCTCATGTGCTTGACTGGGCATCACCACAGGGTTGGACTGATGGAGACTGACATCTCCCTAACTGCATGTCTTTACACCCCTCTGAAGTGTCTGATTCCCACTTCACACCTCCAGCCATTCCGAGCTCTCAGAAATGAAATGTCCTAACTCCAAATCATTTGGGTACCGAGGCTGGTAGCCATGGCAACCGTTGTTTCCCAATGTCTGCCAGTCACCTATTCAATCAAAGCACTTAATATTTTACGAATATAGCTATGTTATGCGGCTCTTGGATAAGTCAATGCCTTTCATTTTCAGGGCCGCTTGGAGCTCTCATCTGTCTCCACCGATCAGAATAACAGCTGCTAGCTGCTGGATTCCCTATGGTGCTGAGGAATTGAAATCAGTGGATTGCCTGTTTTGCAGTTATATATTTGAGTGCCAGAAGTCGGTGCTTTATTTGTGCCAGTGGTTTCAGGTGATGCACACCGCCATTCGTTTTTGGGGACCAAGATTTATTTGTCATCATCAGATTTCGACCTAGATCAGGAGAGAGAAAGGCTGCAAAGGGTGCAGGTAGGAGCAAGACAAAGAAACATTTTAGTGAATAGAGAAAGCTGGGAATGAATAGAACCTGACAAGAGTGAGATAAAGAGACAGGAATTGTACGGTGGTGGAAGGAAAAACAAATTGATGGAATTAAAACTAGTCAACCTTGACATTCAGCAACCCTGACGGTTGTATGCTGGAATAACAGGTTCCTCAACAACGAATCCATAAACCACTCGGTCTGTACTATGACCCGGTCTCAACAACAATTTCTTTACCACGCATTCTTTTAACACAAATTTTCGTGATAAAGGAATGCATGATTAACCAACCCCTAAAATCTATATCAACCCCCTCCCTATTCTTAAAATCTACCTCGTACCCCCTAAAAACTTACACTAATTCCTCCCACCCCTTAAAAACTAACTCTCACCCCTTCCGCCTCCTAAAATCTAACTCGAACCCCTACCACCCCCTAAACAACTATCAGGAACACCCCCTAAAAACGAATACACCCCCACTCCATTAAAACTAACTCCAATCCCTCCCACCCCTTAAAAACTTACACAAACCCCTCCCACCCCTAAAAAACCAGGGCCGGTCCTAGGATTTTCGGGGCCCTGGGCAAAAGGGTATGTGCGAGGCCCCTGAAATTTACATAAGTGACACCTACTGATCTCGGGAAGCTGCTTTGTGCAGACTCCAACTGGGCCTCAGCTCCTCCTCCAAGCCACCCCAAACACCTCTTGTACAGCCCATTTCAGACTGAAGGTGTGACAATTGCTTGGGGGCTGAGTTAAACCTATATGGGTTAAAGTGCTGACAATGGGCACCCTGCGGAGTCTCTGAATGGGCAGCCCGATAGGTGTCTCCCTCCCGTAGGCCTTCCCACGCCATCCCTTAGAGGCTCCAGGAGGGGGGCACCCTTCCATGAGCCCAATTGTAAAGAGACGTATTTCTTTCACTTTGATTGGCAGGGGTACACAAGGACTGGTGGGGTGTTGCCATTGTGTGGGGCCCCATCCTGGTAGGCAGAGTGCGAGTTACATCCTGAGTTGGAAGTGACGATGATCCTGAATTTGTGACAGCCAGTTATTCATTCATGCCATTCAGCAACACTAGGGCTATTTAATGGCTGTCATGCTATTCCCGCTGCCCGCAACTGTGGGGCCGGCGGTTGGGCCCCCCTGAGCACGAGGCCCTGGGCAGCTGCCCATACCGCCCATGGCTAGGACCGGCCCTGTAAAAAACGACCACAAATTCCCCCAACCCGTAAAAACTAATACGAACCCCCAACCCCTAAAAACTAACACGAATCCCACCCCTTAAATTCTACATTGAACCCCTTCCATCCCCTAAAAACGAATCCATCAGAGAATCTCAATGCTTGTTACTGGCATAATTGAAGTTGTAGAACAGTTCCAGAGGTACTCGGAGTAACCACAGCCGTTGTGAGGCATATTCGAGCGACCTCCGCATCACGGTTGCACTTGAGTAAGTGTACCTGGTCATTTGGCTCGACTGTTACCTGGGATCAGCATCTGTCCCATTGCACCTGCAGCATGCCTGCAACCCTGAACAGCGTGACCGCAGGACTGCTAAGTCTGTGCCTTGTGTCCTGGCAGCCCAGTGAAGACTACAAAGCCTGTGCCCAGGGTACCAGGGCTTTAAGTGGGATGAAAAAACTGGGGGGTGGGGAACTGGGTTGGGGTGGGGCTGGTGGTCTCTCAAATCGGCGTGGTCAATGTAATTAAGGACGTGGCTTAAAAACACGTAAGCTAAAAATCTGTGCTTCGCATAGTGTGCCACCCAACTTGTATTTTGCTGTTCCTGTCATTGCGTCCAGATATATGCTACAACAAGTCACATCATACCTACAAGTCAGGACTGTTGGCTTTGTCATTGGTTACTAGTTGCATAAGATAAATAAGCAGCAACTATGGCTTGTTTATAATACTGAAAAAACGTCCACATAAAGCCCTGGTGACACCACGACAATGTTGCTGCTCCTGAGTTTCAAAAAGAGAAGGGAAATCCAGAGAGAAAATGACTCTCTAAAGGATTTCACTTCCTCTGCAACGCTCACACCGAGGTACCTGCTGTCACTGCAGTCCGGAAAAAAAACGGACCGCCGGTGCCAGGGGACAAAACAGAGCCCAATAGAGACCCGTTTCGAGGCCCTCTTAAAAAAACTGCTGGTGTTCAGACCTGGTGAGACCCGGGTCACTTAAAGCCCTGCAGGGTATCACAGAGTGAGTGCTAGCCCTGCACTGACCCCAAGGCTGCAGAGTGCACTATGCTGCTCTGAAGAATGAGGTCATTGCCTCGAGGCACTGCTTGTTGAATCAGCCCCTGGCAACTGAGGCATTGAAGATCCTAGAACCAGATGGTACTGCTGCCATCGCCGCCCAAACAGTGGCTAGAAGTACGCCATGATTAGGACTCTGTCGCTGCCGAAGCCATGCTTCTGGAGAAAAGGACTATCAAGCCGCCTTCATGCAGGAAGGCCCCATTGTGACTGTGCACTTACCTGAGGATTCAAGCCAACTGAGCACGCAAGGTCCATCTGCGCTGGGAAACCACTGTAGCCCGCATGAGGGCTACCGCCAGAAGCCACTACTGCCCTCCGAAGAGTCAAAACATGACCTGCAGCCACCCTACTTGAGTGGGACTGCAATGTACCATATGCTTGGCCCTACGCAAAACCGATTAATCCACCCCAAGAAGGAGTACTGAGGTCCGACGCCGCCAGAAAAGGAATAGGTGAGAGACCATATGAGCTCCTTAGACCCAAGAAGTGACTGTTTGCTAAGAGAAGAGGGAAGTTCTGCACCTCATCTAGAGACTACTCCATAAGAACTGAGCCCTAGAATGGAGAGACGCGTAGAGGGGTAGACAGCCTAGCAGAACCCACCTTGAAGCACATAAAACTCGCACCCGAGCATCAAGTATCTAATTGTAGTATTGAGCTTGTTGGTAAAATAAAGTGCATGTCTTTTTTCAAAAGAGAAGCACTGGGCATCTTAGGTAGGCAAAAGAAAATATATTAATATTAAAAAAAAACCAGAGATGGCATTACATTGGATAATTCTTTGGACCAATAGGTATGAAACAGAAATATATATATTGTGGAGCAATGCTGAATATTAAATACTCTGGTTTATATAACCCTTCCCACATGCAGCGTTGCTGGGTACAACATGTGGAAAGGAAGTCGTCCCATAATACATATTGTGGGCTCGATAGTGTTAAGATCCTCGAAGGAGGTAATATGGTGCCAGGAAAAAGAGGCTGTGTACAAGAAGTGGTAGAAAGGCTGAGGGAAACCCACCAGATAAGAGGGGCTGCAGCAAAGCCCATAGAGCCCGCACCAGTTGTGGCGCAGTAAGTTAAGTGAAAAAAACCATATACTGTGTTTGTTGATTAACAGTAGTGTGACAATCTCAGGCTAAATCTCTTAGTGCACTCTCCATATCCAGTCCACTGCACAAAGCCATTTCCATTGCTCCTTTAACCATTTTGGTTGCCCGCTCCACTTAACCATTAGCTTTGATATTATAGCGAGAAGTCCTAACATGCTTGACAGCACACCCCTCTGAAAACTCTATAATTTCTCTTGAGGTAAGTTCACTGCTGGCATCAGTAACCATATGCAATCTATAAAATATATCTTTGAGAGTCTTGAGAGTGCTATCCGTGGTTACGGAGAGCAAGCTCAGCCTAGGGCAATGGGCAAAGCATTTATGTAGAACCAAAGCAGTAATAAAGTCGAAATACAAAACTATAGAAATGCTAAACATAATTACAAAACTGGAGTAAAATCTAAGAAACAAAACGACACCGAAATGATAACAATCCAATTAAGAGAACTGGAGATATGAATATTTTAAGTTTTAAGTAGTAGTAGTGCCAAGAAGCACAAAGTACCAATGGTAATCAATACTCGCAGTATACCAGGAACAAGGCGCAATTTGAGTCTAACCATGATGGAGCGCGGATCTGATACACCAACCAGGTTCATCGTGGTCAAAAATATTGCCTTCTGACTTAGAAGTCGATATATATTTGAAAGGTCAGCTTGTCCTCCTCCAGGGTGATGGAGTAAATTGCTCTATTGTCCTGGTGGAGGTGCCGACCAGCAAATTTTGAAGTGTCTGTCGGCCCGGCAGACATTTCAAGGATTGACAGTAACTGCCGTCAAGGTGAATCCTGTGACTGCATAGTAACTTTGCTGGATGGCTCGGTCAAACACGACGGAGCAGTACAGCAAAATAAAACAAATATATATTTTCAACAAAAAAAATACCAAAGCGTTTTTTCTGAAAATAAAAAAACAACGCCCCACCCCCTTAACATGACAGCTTTCTCTAAGTCAATAACACATAAGGTACGCCTAGCTGACTGCGGAAGGAAAGGGAGGAGGATGAGAAAAGAAAGTGATGTAATGTCAGCGAAAGCTGGAGGGAGCAATCCTTTCAGGATGAGAATCCTCACTCACCGTTAGGTGACACGCTTCATCATATGGGTTCCCTCCTCACACCGAGGTGTGGGCTACAAATACTCGAGGGGAGGAGCTGATGTATTTTCTCTAGACGAGCGATGGAAAGCAGATGTGTGAGGGGCTGGTTATGACTGGGCATCTCTCATAGCCTTTGAGCACCTGGGTTAAGAAGGTTGGTTATTGGGCCTTGTCCCGGCTTCCTTGTAAGCGTACATTGGCTGCTACCTGCATTATTAATGTTAGGAATATGGGCTTTTAGTTTCTCTGAGTCCTGCCATGTGCCTCAGTGAGTGCATGGTGGGTGGGGATGTATGAACTGTGTGGGGATGTATGGGATATATGTGTATGGGTGGCTGAGAGCCTGTGTAGTATGTACTTGTGGCACAAGACAAGCATTTTCTTTAAGTGGGAGAAATTTAAAGTGCAGAACATTTTGTGCAGAAATGTTCCTAACAAGGAACACTTTTCTGCACTGGATGGAACATTTTTCTGCACCTTACATTTCTCCCATTAGAAAATAAATGTTGCATTTTTTAGTTATAAATAGGGCAGCGTGTCTATGAGCCAGTAGGAGCAAGATGCCTGCTGTGTGTAAATGCAACACTTTGAACTGGGAGAAAATACAACTGAAGAGTTAACTTTATGTTTATACTAGCAGCCCGTCCCGACGTTGTACGGGTATGAATTGCTGCCGGCCAGTAGTATATTGTTTTGTAGGATTTCGTTTTGATAGCATTTCTTATCTGTAACAGGCCTGTGAAACGCTGCGATTCACAGTTCACTGCTGATGCACTTAAGAGTGCGCGTTCAATAGTGTGTGAACTCGAGTTTCTCTACTTTATTTTTCCTTGCAAATTTATATAGCGCAAACTCGACAACATGGCATGAGCACAATTTACATTACAGAAGAACACATTAATTTGTGGTAGGCACGGGGAGACAAAGCTATTTGCCTGGAATCACAGGATGTTGAGCTGATGCCGAGATTCAAACGTAGCTCCCCAGCTCTAAAGTTCGCAATTCTAGAACTTGTGGAGGGAGATGTGTCTAAAACTGTATGTCGGTGCTGGCCATCAATGAGAGAGACCTGTGCATTTTTCAAATCGGTGGTGAAAAAATATGAGTATGTTGCTGGAGATGTGGGCCGCCGTGCCACCAATGTACTTACCGGGGGAGGGTAAACACCCATTATTCCGCAACTTTCTTTCCGCATGCCATGACTCCGCATACTTTCATTACGAAAGTACCATGACTCCGCAATGTCATTATAATGCATGGCATTACATTTTATATGCTTTTACCACGCATACATTTACAACAAAATTCGTTGTATATGCATGAATGGTAAAAGCATGTTTTTTTTAATGTTTGGATAAGGTAAGTATGGGTATAGGGGTATATATTTTTGGGGTACTGAGGTATATGTTTTGGGGTGTTTGGGTATTTTAAGGGTTCAGATATAGTTTTGGGTTATGGGGTACAGGGGTAGTTTTAGGGTTTAGGGGTAGGTATGGGTTTTGGGGTACAGGGGTATTTTTAGGATTCAGGGCTAGGTTTGGGTTTTGGGGTATAGGGGTATTTTTAGGGTTCAGGGGTAGGTTTGGGTTTTGGGGTACAGGGGTATTTTAAGGGTTCAGGGCTAGGTTTGGGTTTTGGGGTATAGGGGTATTTTTAGGGTTCAGGGCTAGGTTTGGGTTTTGGGGTACAGGGGTATTTTTACGTTTCAGGTGTAGGTTTGGGTTTTGGGGTACAGGGTTATTTTTATGGTTCAGGGCTAGGTTTGGGTTTTGGGGTATAGGGGTATTTTTAGGGTTCAGGGCTAGGTTTGGGTTTTGGGGTACAGGGGTATTTTAAGGGTTCAGGGCTAGGTTTGGTTTATGGGGTACAGGGGTATTTTAGGGTTATGGGGTAGGTTTGGGTTTTGGGGTACAGGGGTATTAGAGTTCAGGGCTAGGTTAGGGTTTTGGGGTACATGGGTATTTTTAGGGTTCAGGGGTAGGTTTGGGTTTTGAGGTACAGGGGTATTTATAGGGTTCAGGGCTAAGTTTGGGTTTGGGGGTACAGGGGTATTTTTAGGGTTTAGGGATAGGTTTGGGTTTTGGGGTACAGGGTATATTTATAGGGTTAAGATGGGTTAGTGTTTAAGAGTGTTGGGGTACTTTAAGGAGTAAGGGTGGGTTATGATTATTGGGTGCAGGGGTATTTAAAGGGAGCAGGGTGGACACCCGGAGATGGAATGTACAGAAACTGGGAAGAAAAAACAATGAAATATTGGGCACAACGCTCGCTTTTTTTTCCCGTAATCCAGCACCCGGCACACGCCCACGACCCCAGCACACGATATGAGACATGGCATGAAGGGCGGAACGTACCACACGCCCCCATCATTTGTCATGCCCCCAGCACACGCCCACAGCACAACGCAGACACGCCCACAAGGGACTACTTTGCTGAAATGGTTCTTTTAACTTTTAAATGTATATGGTGGGCGTCTGCATAGCCTATGTCCTTCTGCTGCAACTGCCCTTTCCAACACTGTATTGGGTGTTGTGATTGGTGCTGTGGTTCCTGAGATTACCCGCCTCAAAGGTTTGGGCTCTCTCTTTATTATATTAGTATAGATGCATTATATAACGCTCATCAGTTTAATTTTCTCTCATGTCAAAGTGTCTTTATAAACAGAAACCATAACACTCCAAGTAGCCAGTAGCCATGGTGCCATATTTATAACAGAAAAATAAAGCAATTTGTTTAAATGTGAGGAATTTAAAGTGAAGAAACTTGCTTCATAAACATTAGGACTTAATTGGCTTAATTTAAAGTATTAATATTTGAAAATATTAAGACAATGTTTCATAGAAACATTTTCCTTCACCTTAAATTTCTTCCATTTAATAGAAAATAACTGTATTTTTAGCTATTAAATATGACACTGTCTGTACCAGTCACTGGGAGCAAGATGCCTGCTGTTTGGAAAACATTGAAACAAAGAGTTAACTTTTAAACAATTTTAATTTCTATACAAATAAATCAGTGGTTAACATATTGATTGAATTCTCCCTGGGCATTTTATTGTGTACCCAGAGTATTACTCTCCTTTAGGTACGCTTAGGGACCCTTGTTCCTTACGGTCTTCTTACTGATGTCAAAAGTAGTTAAAATCCTAGCTTCATCTATTGCTCTTTTGATGGTGTCAAAAGATTTTTGCTGAACTACTGCCCATGAGAATGGAACACTCTTTCTAAGCAACACACAAAAATCTTCAGTTTACTATGCAAAGTCTTCTACAAACTTTGTGTTGTATTTTATCAATACCATGAAGGACCTGAGCTGGGTCTTTTGGTAACAGCGGTTGCCATTGAGAAAGGAACACTCTTTCTAAGCAACACGCGCAAATCTTCAGTTTACTATGCAAAGTCTTCTACAAACTTTGTGTTGTATTTGATCAATTCCATGAAGGACCTGAGCTGATTTTTTTATTTATTTATTTATTTATTTTTTTAAAAACCTTTATTGACAGTTATAACAATACAGTAGGAAGCATACAACTCCCAGGGCCGGCTGTCTTCAATATAGACAAATGCATAGGATAATTCAATTACACAGCACTTCAGCCGGCAACCCGGGGGTCCGGTGGCGATTAAGCTTACATGTCATATCTATGCATATTGAGATATAGGAGAAATAAGGTTTTTCTTTTTTGTGTTTTATAAAAGGGAAAACCAACAAAATAAATAAGAAAGAAAAAAATTATATATAACTGACAAGGCAAGACAGGAATTGTATACATGTGTAATCCCTTCGGAATGGGGAGAACCGCACCTAAAAAAATCTTATGTGTCAACAGATGAAGCTATAAGCAGTTAAAAAGGGGGAGAAGGGGAGAGCAAGCAAATAGTGTATCAACTAAAATCAAGACCACAGAAGGAACATCAGGCTAAGGGGATTGCAGCACCTCCGGTGGATTTACAAAAGGGGGAGTACAGATCTCTCCGCGGTACTGATTCCACTGGTTCCATATTCTCCCCCACTTCTTGGGTCTACCCCATGCGACATACACCGTTTTTTCTCGAAACATGCACCAATCCATGTTCTTTGACCAAGCGGATAGACTGGGTGCCCTCGAGGACCCCCACATCTGTGCAATGTCTCATTTGGCGATCATATTCCCCAAAGTGGCCCATTGTGTCTGAGCCACGTTGTAATCGTTGGGTTCCCACACATTCAGCAAACACCTACGGGACTCAGGCAATATTGAAACTCCCGTCACCTCATTCAAGACATCATGCACACAGTTCCAAAAGGATAATACCTCGGGGCATTCCCAGAGAATATGGAAGAAGGTACCCATCATTCCACACCCACGCTTGCACAGTCCATCCACAGAGTATCCCATACATAACAATCGGGGGCCTGTCACATAGACGCGGCGTAAAATTTTAAGTTGCACCAGTCGGAGACGGGCCGGGATAGCCACCTCCTTAGGAGAGGATATCGCTGCCTGCCAATCCTCATCATCTAGCTCCAGTCCATCGCTGGTCCAGGCCTCCCGCAGCTGTAGAAGAAGGTCTGTCCGGTCGTTTATCAGTTTTTTATATATGAGAGAGATGGTACTGTCCGGGACGTGACTGTCGAGCACTCTGTCTTCCAAGGGTGAGGATTCCGGGATGAGGGTACCGGTCTAGAAGACCGAGCCAATCGCATGTCGGACCTGCAGGTACCGGAAGTATTCCCTATCGCTGAGCCCATATTCAGTTTTTAATTCATCGAAGGTCTTTATCCTATCTTTAATCCAGAGATCCCCCACCTTGCTAATCCCGATGAGGTCCCATTTCTCAAAGCCCTTGGTGGTCCATAAATTGCCTAGCTTTTCAGTAACATATAGTGGAGCCGCTCGAGTAACAATGTCCGACCAGCCCATAGCTGCGTTCGCACTAAACCAAATCCGCACCACCACCTTGGTGGGTCCCGTTAATGTCCTGCCTGACTGCTTAGAATATAGTGCCCTGTGATAGTTCCCGCCCGGGAGCAACCATTTGTCCATGGCGAAGGCCGGATTGGATACCGGGCCATACATAGCGTGATTGACCGCGTTTAGTTGGGAGGCCCAGTAGTAACGTCTGATGTCAGGCAACGCAATGCCTCCATCATACCAAGGCAGTGTTAGCTTAGCCAAGGCAATACGGGGTCGTCCGATCCACAGTAACTTTTTTTGAAGGCTTTCGATCTCATGGAAGTAGCTGGTGGGCACAAGGTCAAGAGTGTTTTGGAGTGCATACAAAAATCTAGGCATGGACATCATTTTGAATAGGGCTGCCCTGCCCACAAGCGACAGCGGCAGCCTACACCAAGCTTTCACATCGGCTTTCAACCGGAGAAGGGGAGGGAGCAAATTACGCTGGTACCTAATTGCGGGGTCAAGCGAGATATATATTCCCAAGTACTTGAAGCCGGAGTGTGAAATTTGTATCGGGCAGTTACGCGGCACGAGTGGAGTATCATCAGTAAGCGAGTAGACACAGGACTTACTCCAGTTGATCACCAGACCAGAGTTCTTACCAAAGGAGCTGAGGACATCAAACAGTACCCCCAGCGACTTCCGAGGGGAAGTAAGGTAAAGGAGAATGTCGTCCGCGTATAATAATATGCGATCTTCAAAGTCGGGGTCCACCAGATACCCTTAGAGCTGATTCTTGTCAACAGCGGTTGCCATACTGAATAAATCTACCGTAGGCTTCACCTCTGCTGCAAAGATATAATATTCTAAATATTCCACCCCCTCTTCTAAAACCCAGCACTTACCTCTGCATTACATCATTCCCACACTGGCCAATGTTTGTTCGAACCCCTATTCAACAGCATAATATGTTCATCAATCATGCAGCAAACAAATACGTCTTATTGGAAAAAGGCAACTTCTCCTGCTCACCCAGCACCCATATCATTATACACTGGAAGAAACTAGCAATAGTGGCCAGTCCAAACAGCAAACAAGTGAATTGAAATACCTTATGTGAGGTTGATAAATGCTATGAGTTCTTTGGAATCAAGATGAATACGGATCTGATGGTAAACATTTCTCAATTCTAACATTCAGAAGTACGAGCAATACTTGAGTAATAACATCATCTCATTGATGCTTGGAAAGGGAAAATAATGGATCACAATATTTGGGGTTAGCCACCGTCGGTATAGACAAACCCATAAGCCTTCATCAGCCTTCTTAGTGATCATAACAGGAGACAACCACTGCAGTGCTTTAACCAACCGGTTAAGATAACATTTAGTTGAGCATTGTTTTCACCTCCTGTCTCACCATCAAATGCACCTTTATTTTTTATGTCTAACAGGAGTAGCATCTTTCTTAAGAATAATCTTGTGCATGTAACTTCAATTGTTCCCAACTTGGATACAAACACTCCTTGAGTTTCAGACACAATTTCCTCCACACTTGTGTCACTGATTACCATGACTTAGTCAATGCCTTTTAGATAAAAAAATGATATATATGTGATCATATTGACGCCTCCAACCTAAGATAGGCAGGGCAGACTTGACCATATAGGCTTTTCCCTTGATAACTTGATTCAAGAACTTGATGTCTGTTCAAATAAAACTTCTCACATCTATGCTGCTGCATGCTATACTTTTGAGTTATTACCTTTGGGATACAACTTAACATCAGGTCAAGTAACATCAAATATTTATTTGGGAACTACAGTGTGCAATGTACCGGAGTCCACCATGAGAGCTACTTCATGTCTAAATCATCCTCTACACTTTTTACACTCAAGATCTTTTGTGAGAGTTCTTCATCTCCCTTGAACATAGCATCTTTTACTTTGTAACTATCACAACAGACATGATCAAATTGCCCTTTTTCCACCCTACCTTGCTAAAGGGAAAAACAGTATTTCATTCAGGACCATGGTAAAAGCTGCACACATGGGACAATTGTTCTGCCCTACGTGTGTGATACTATTGGAGTGAGTTCTTCCTTCTCTGATTTTTATGGCAGAATTTCTACTCTGAGGAAGTGTTTCATCTTGCTCATGTGTACATCTGTAGAACCTTCTCTCAAGTCTGCCTCTTCCCGATTTTATGAGCCCTTCCATCCACCACATCTCCTTCATTCATGTTTCCAATTCGTCTACAATCTAGGCAATTGTAATAGCTTCCTTTAAGGTGTGATTATGTGCCACCGACGGACATTCTTTCACCCTTTTTTGCTAACAAATTGGAAGTTTAACTGATTGTTAATCAAATTGTTGTACATAGGACCAAATTTACATTTTATCACAAACTCTCGTTGTCTGGCTTCAAATTCATCATTACTTTCCCTCTGTCTTTTTGGGGAAGTGTAGAGCTTGTGCCGAGTCATTGCAATCTTAACTGATTTTGCATATCTTATATTTAGCCTCATCTTGTCTTCCTTATAGACATCAGGAAAATCCACACATTGAGCTCCCATAACAATTGGCAAGTACTTGAAGATGTGTTGACCATCCCTGCCAAAAGCGCTAAGTAACAATGACTTCTTCCAGGCAGGTGGAAAGTTAATTCTACCAAGTGCTTCTAGATAGTTTTCAAACCCTTCAAATCAATTCTTCCCATTCTTGTCGCCAAATTGTTGTAGAATGATTTAGCCAGGGTGATGAAGCTGGATGATTTATTCCAATGTAAACCCTGTGGTGTGTCCAGGAGGCTAGCTTAGATCTAACTGACAGTCCTTGAATGTCACCACAGAGAAAACAGAGCAATCTTGAAGTCACAACACTGTCCCTGTCTCAGTGTCAGAGTGACATTATCATGTAGTTATCATGTCCTTAGTCCAATAGCAGTGTGCCCTGTCTCAGTGGCACAGTGTTTCTGACCTAGTGTCTATATCTATGACTTTTGATTCAATGTCAGTTTGTCCTTGTCATAGTATTAGTGTAAGCCTGTCTCAGTGTCAATGTTTAATTTTCCAGAGCTAGTGACCTCCTGCAGCCCTGCAAAGTACCACGCATCAGGCATTATACTAACGCATTTCAGTGTTGTGGGCGGCATCACCTCACTGAAATGCCAAGTTACGTATATTAGGGCCTGTGGGCCTCAGCTGTCATGTGCTGCGGTCAAGCGCTTGCCTGTATAATTACTAATGGGGTGGCACATCCCGGCGCGGCAGGTTTCTGGACCAGGGTCAGCGGACTCGATAATTCTCTCGCCTCGGTGCCCACTCTGATCAGCGATCACACTCGGCAACTCTGGGCATTAGCTTGCCTCATCTTCACTAACGACCCCACCAGACCGCCGGGGATGCCTGGACTCACCCTGGAGATACCCATTAAGGGACCATCTCTCAGGGAAGCCAGGAAGGGTTTCGCAGCGGTCGAAGCACCTTGGGACCCTCCGGGTAAGTAGTGCGCTATATAAATGCCTATACATTTACATTTACATTTACATGCAGCGCGCTGTGCACGCAGCTCGGCAGACTTAGAGGCTGGCCTGGGTAAGATCACTAGTAGGCACAAATCATGCAACACTGCTTGAGTGTTAAAACAAGAGTCCTGGAAACCTGACAATGGGCCTCACCAGCAATGCTGGGACTTCCCTTGACATTGTGGGACCCCACGGAAATTGTGAAGAGGAAATCGGAAAAGAAGGCCAATGATAAATTATACATGAACAAATAGAATCCATTTAAAAACAGTAAAGAAGGATAAGTAGTAGGTGAAGCCAAAGACAAATCACATATTAGAGGGACCAAAGAAAGCTGCTCTTAAACTTGGAGTAGATGATTGACATGTTGAATTAATAAAAGAAATCTCAGAGACAGGAATATTACCCTATGCAGGATGGATTTGAGCAATAGGCAATGATATTCAATCTAGAGCTGATACAATTCTTGTAAAATATCCCAGAAAATCCAGATACCAAACCTCCCTCAAACATACATATACAAACATAAACATGCACAAACCACTAACGTCCCTACGTTCTAACCTATACACGTGCACCTACACATATAACATCCTAAAATGCAACCAACACAAAAAACATGCACACATATATGCTCACGAATTTGCTGCACATGCAAGCTCAATGCGTAGGCATTTGATCATTGACTCATCTCTGTCCCACCTTAACTTGAAGACAGCCTGGGAGCAAGGTTTGACCCTCATGGTTTAAAAAACATATTGGATCGGTTTCAAACGCAAATATTATGGCCTAATTTGAGAATAGCAGTGTGGCTTTATCTAGCTGCAGAAGTTCTCAGCCACAGAAATACCAATAATAACCTGCATCGCCCATTAGCGCTATATATTTCCAAGCGCACAATTCATTATTGTTTTAACAGCCCAGACCGCAAGCTAAAAAGGAGGTGTGCAAAAAATTATGAACGTTTTAATGACCCAATATAAATTATTTGCACGAGAAATAATGTCAAAACCTAGGGCAGATATGTCACTTTTATCTATTTTAACCTATTCTTTTCTATGTATTTATATGGTTTTAATTAATTAGCACTACATTTTCACTACACACACGTGTACCAATACCAACCCATGAAAACAGTCTTAGACAAACTGCATGAAGGACATCGGAAAGCAGTGAAAAGCATGGACCATGAAAAATCTCAGAGGGCCTCTTCTCACACATACAGTTCGGGGTTAAGAAGGCTTTATGTAACAAAGCAAAGCGAAGAAAGATTCTTCATATAGAAACAATAATCTTCAACCAAATCCCGATTGCGCAAAGCATGTGTCAGCGTTATATTTCAATCAACCAATCATAGTTCCATCAGCTTCAAGTTAAGACAGTCTTACTCTTTTGGCCTCATCTAAGCACAAGTTGTGCCTCTGTAGGCTTCTCTTGATCCACACATTGCACAGCTGTCATGTCCTTTTAGGAGTCCTACAGAAACTACAAATAAAGTTACTCTGGTCAACAACAAAGCGGCAAACCGGCCTGCCCCAGAGAAAATGGTGTTGTAGACGAATCTAGGGCTCGAGTGTAATTTTCCCGATTCATGCCCTTATATATGTATAACTTATCATATCCTTATATAGGTATCAGAATCATAACCATATTTAGACACAGCCAATGTATGCAAAAAAGGCATGGCTACTTCCACAGATTCTTAGAAATCACAACGAGTTCTTGGAGAGACCAAACTTCCAGCAGTCCGGGACTTTCCCCTGCTCTGTATTGATTTGTCCTAGAACTCCTGGAGTCCTAAAAGAACTGCGAGTTCTTAGTGATGTATTATGTCCAACCTTACGTCAAACTCAGCACATTCCAGGTATAAATATACTAGCATCTGCCCTAGCAAAACACACAGTGGTTTGGAGCAGATCGACGAACTACTTGCCCGACGCCCTGCTGTAGCGAGTGCCGAAGGAAGCCGACCCTCCAGCTGACGCACTGAGAGAGACACTGTCTTTTCTCTTGCCGAGAAATCCAGCTCCGGTGTTTCCCGGCTACCCTTGCGGGTTACTGGGTGATTGAGTCCTGAGAGAGAGATACAAGCCCTCCGACATTCTATAAACAAGGTACGGAGCTGATTAGACCCTTAGAGAATTCTTGGATAGATTCTTGGCAGAAACTATTTAAACTCAAGCTACATCTCACTTACTCCTTCCCATGTACTAGGCTTAGGTTAGGTACACCGGGGTAGGCGTATCTTAGAAGCACCAGTTGAGTACGTTTAGTCATCTTTTATCATTGTATGTATTTTATCCATTTTAAGTATCTTATGGCTTAGAAGCCATATAAATGCTTTCACAGTATTATTTCATAATACTCTTTTTACTGTACGCACTTTACTTTATGACAAGTATTGCGATTGTAGCAATTCACTTCTCTTGCATGAGAAAGAAGACTGCTCAATAAATAACCTTTTTATTGAAATTGCCCGTCTCTCTATTTCTCTGCACTTCTGGTGAAACTAAGCATGCACGATTGACTGAGTGAAATAGCCATCTATTGTTTCCACGACTCTGGAGATATATTCCTTATTCTTGGGGAACAAAGTTGTCATGTTATATGGTTGTCAGAAACGAATCCCTTCTTGTGTATTCGAGAAAGTTTCTAATGACCTCTGAGCTAGCTGGCATTCACAAATTAAGTCTAACATATTCAATAGAGACCTAGTCGACTTCAGTCATACGTCTAAACTATCGTTGATGTTATTCCAATGCGCAGAGCCTATTGGGAATATAGGAACTACACTACATGGCGCCCAACGTTTGGTAAGGCGATAATTTAACGCTAGATACTAGAGTAACTCAGTCGTGCTTTTCACACAGACCCCTTTCCTGTAAAAACTCCAATAGACGTCTGGACGTTCCTCAAGTCTAATTGATCTTGTGGTTCCTCGCACTAAAACTGTCTCATGGGGTGACAGAAGATTTCTGGTGTCAGCTCCAAAGCTGTGGAACACTCTGCCCCACTTGATCAAAGCCAGCCCTTCTCTCTGGTCTTTTCGTAAGCAACTTAAGACCTGGCTTTTTAATCATAGATCCCGCTCCCTCCTCTCAGGTTAAATACTACAGATACTCAGCGCCGAGACACCCACGGGCCTTTGTTTGCGCTTTAGAAATATAAAAAATAAATAAATAAATCCGCCAAAACTTAGTTGGAGGAACTAGTTTTTGGTTTGCTCAACGTTGAAGGATACAGTGTTCCAAAATATTGTGCACCTAATCTTTGTTTCCTTGAAACTTGCTCTGCAAACTTTCGGTCAATAAAATGCCGGAGAGTGACGACGAAAGGGATAGAGCTAGAATAGCAGCTCAAGCGGTCCTAATGACACAGCACTCCAGCAAAATGAGCCGGATGCTATATTCATCCCGGCAAATATAAGGAAAACCATAACTATAAGACTTATAGAGAATGGGGTATCATCGAGAGGTGGTAAAGTTATATTTGTAATAAAGGCACATGAACATCGGCAGACAGAGGTATTCTATTCATGGATATCTTTTCCAGCAGCAAATGCTGTGACACACGAGTTACACTACTACAAAACAGAGGAACCTCCAACGGAATACGTTCCTTTCGAGGACGTTGAAATTCCACTTACTTACCAGGAGCATCAGCTCTGGTTGAATGGCACCCTAAAACATCAAGATCACATTACCAGGCTCGGTCCACTAGGTAGACCAGAAGCTACATGGCCAGTTATAGCCAGCTATACACCACATCCTGACATTGAAGAAATGCCAGACAAAGAACTGTTAGTTCAGCTAAAACAATTAATCAAAATACATAGACAATTGGTCCAATATGTCATGCGGACTTTAACACTCCAATCTACTATAAAAATTCCACAGCACACCCCTCACCAGGGGAATACAAACAAAATTACACCACAGACTATACAATCTGTCATTGGTAAATTACCCACAAAACGGGAACAAATTCCGTTCTGGTTGGCTCAAAAAATTACTCAAATAGAGGCAGTATTCCCCGATAGTACACCTCATAAAAAACACAGAATTCTGACTATCTGTTTACCAATGGGATCGCACCACATGTGGAAGACTGTGACACTTCGGGAACAGTCTTTGCTTCAATCTACACAAAAACACATGGTGTTCCGTCTATGGTGGTTATACCAGACGTACTAAGACAGATTCAAAATGAATACGGCCCAGAGCCTGCTTTAAATCTAGGTATGAAATTACTTAAAGACTTTAAGCAAGTCTCTGCTATATTACTAACCAACATAAAAGGAGAAGCAGCATCTGTGGCGATCAGCCCAAAATTAAAAGTAACAGAAATAACAGACCAGCCTTTTGAACTTGCCAGAATAATTGAAAAGTGCTATGAAGAATTAGGTAGAGATATTTGGGTGGGAAACCACTAAAACCACAACTAACAGAAAATCCTGAAAAAACATTTATGAAGAATAATCTTACTACTCCAAAAAAGAAGTGGGAGAGTAATAAACAAACTCTTACTAGAGAAAAATATTCTCAACCCAGAGGAAGATCTCCTCAACAGAGAGACAAGTCTCCCCGAAGGGAGCCCTCTGAAAAGACTAAACGAGTCCTTTTCAGGAGGACTTATTTACCCCCCCCCCCCCCCCCAGGCACTGCAACGAGATTTCTAGAAACTCTTAGTGACGCTCTAGGTCAGCTCCTAACCCGATACCCACACTTCACTCTCCTGGGCGATTTTAATCTGCACCTCGACTCCAAAGCTGACGTTCAGGCACTAAATTTCCATCAAACCCTGGAAATTTTTAACCTTCAGCAAAGGGTTAAGCAACACACTCACCTAGCCGGACATACACTAGACGGGGTTTGCACTAACTTTCCCCTTCTAGAAACCCAAACTCCTGTTCCACAAATCTGGATAGACCATAACCTGATCCCGTTCTTCATTAGAACCCCGCGCCCTCAGAACTTAACCAAACCCAGTTCACTTCCAGAGAACTACGTCAACTGGAAAACGGTAGAGGAAACTTTCAAACTCAAGCCTATCATTGAGACTCAGATCCCTAGTCTGACGGGTGACGTAGAACACGACTCTAAACTCTTCCATAAATGGATGCAGCATGAGATCAAAGTACGCACCCCACCCAAACGCGCCCGGAAAACAGATAAAAGAGGCAAGATAAATGCCCCCTGGTTCACGCCAGAATTAGCCAAGGCCCATCTACTGTGCAAAAAAGGAGAAAGTAATTGGCGTAAAACTTACGACATTACGGATAGAAACTCTTATATCCAGCTAAGGAAGAGTTACCACTCCAGTATAAAAACCGCCAAGAAAGAATTCTACATCAAAGCCATCAAGGAGGCTAAACAAAAACAAAAAACATTGTTCTCAATAGTTAAGACTTTTACTCACCCCAAAGCGCTACAGCCCGAAATACCTCCCTCCCAAGAATTCTGCAATCAAATAGCGGACTTCTTTGAAGAGAAAATCAACCTAATTCAGAAAGACTTTCCCCCATACCAAGTCTCTCAGACCTCCACCCTCTCGGAACAAGCAGAAAAAACAACTGGAAATTTAAAAACGTTCTCACAGGTCAGTCTATCCCAAACCCGTGAAGTAATTCTAGCGTGCAAATCAGGAGCTCCTTCTGACTCCTGTCCCCCTTGAATTCTCCACCAGCTAATTGAAGTCCTGGGAAAAATTACGGAACAGATGGTCTACAGAGAACTAAAAAACCATTTAGAAACTTATAACATCCTCCATCCCCAACAATCAGGTTTCCGTCCTCAGCACTCAACGGAAACAGCTTTGATTGAACTGACTGACTCCATTAAACTACTACAGGACCAAAGAAAGAACGCCGTGCTGATTTTATTGGACCTCACAGCAGCGTTCGACACAATCTCGCACTCTATACTACTGGACAGACTAAAGGATATTGGTATCTCCGACGTGGCTCTGGAGTGGATAACATCCTACCTAACAGACAGATCACAATCCATCGCACTAGGACCTTTCAGCTCAGAAGAGAGAAAGATTCGCTCTGGAGTACCACAAGGCTCCATTTTAAGCCCCCTGCTTTTTAACGTTTACTTAATCCCTCTCATTTCCCTGATCGAATCATTCGGCATACCTGTTACATCGTATGCCGATGATACCCAACTCATAGTCCCGTTAGATGAAAACTCAACGAATGCCGAACAAAATCTTAAAAATTGCCTGAAGGACGTTTTCCACTGGATGGAAAAAAACCACCTCAAATGCAACGCCAACAAGACAGAAATCCTCCCTATGGGGAAAAATGTCAATTTCTGTCCTAGCCTATGGTGGCCAGAGGACTCCACCGCTCCTCCCCAGACCGTTACAACAGCAAGAAACCTTGGAGTCATATTCAATACTGACCTATCTTTTGACCAACACGTCAGGAATGTGGCAGGAAGCTGCTTCGGGATTATAAAATCTCTTAAAAAATTCTTTGATTTCCTACCAACTGACGCAAGAAAGGCAGTAGCAGTCGCACTAATCCTCGCCCGCCTAGATTACTGCAATGGTCTAATGGCAGGAGTGAAAAAAATGACACTAAAAAAACTGCAGAGCGTCCAACATTCAGCCGCCAGACTGGTACTAAAACTCCCCAGGAGGTCCTCAGCATCAACCGCTCTGAGAACCCTCCATTGGCTGCCTCTGCACAAAAGGATATTTTTTAAGATCCTAATCATCGCATTCCGGGCATTCAACCGCACAGGCCCCAACTAACCAAACGTTACCCCCACTACAACCCCCTGAGGACCCTACGATCCTCCAACAATAACCTGCTAAAACTTGCCAAATTCAACTTAAAAACCAAAGGTGGGAAAACCCTGACCCATCTGTCCTCTAGAGCATGGAATTCCATGCCCCACAACCTCAGGTCACAGACTAAAGAAATCCATTTCAGGAAGCAACTAAAAACATGGATCTTCAGTCTCCCAGACGAATATGTAATGGCCGCCGTCTAACCCCGCCTCTGTAACTGTATGCAAACTATCTAACCAGTGCCAGGATGCTCCTTCCGGAGCGATAGTTGCGCTCTATAAATACCAAAATACAAATACAAATACAAATACAAAAGAGATGTAACCTCAGAAGTAGGGATAATTTGAGAAAACCTGACAGATATCAAGATAATGATACACGTCCCTCTCGATCTTTTCAGACTTCTTCACAGAAATTGGAAAAAAGAGGTTGGTTAGAACATAAAGAAGAGGGCATCAAGTCGAAAGACAAGGAACCTGCTCATCAAAGTAAAAAATCACAAATTTCTAAAAAGAAGGTAGCAGGCATAAAGATAAAACATGCCGAGGATTCTGAGGACACAACTCAAGAACGGAGAATGGGCCAAGACAATGCTAGACAGTGCAGCAGAAGTGACCATAGCTCGCAAGATCCTAATGAATCTTCTGGAGACAGTGGACACGAATGAGTACATTCAGGTGGAAACTGCAGACACCAGAGTTAGTGTACCCCATAAATTATATGAAATAACATTACGTATAAAAGGGGACAAAATTAGGAAAATAAGAGGTCTCTTTTGAGAGAAACTATCTAAAGTCTATGATATCCTTCTAGCTTAGAAAGACTGGCCACCAGAATTTGTTAGGGAGTGCCTACATGCCGAAGAAATGATTATGCCTGCCTTCTCAAATCACATTCCAATTCGTACAAAATACACATATGCTGGAAAATGGGCAGTGGCCCAAGCCCCTGCATTATATAAAAATCCTGTAGGATGGGATGAGGAATCCCCTCACCATAAAATCCAGTTAAAAAATCAATCTACTGCACTAAGGCAGTATCCTGTTAAGCAAGAAGCTAAAAAACAAGTCAGGGAGATCTTAGATCAACTTGAATACCAGGGGGTGATTGAAACATGCACCTCACAAATGAACAATCCTTTGTTTCCTGTCTCCAAACCAGACAATTCATATCGTCTAGTATTGGACTACAGACACTTAAACACTTGTTGCAAAACATTTGCAGAACAAAATTCACACAGTGCAGCACTAATGAATAACGGAAGGGGGCCCAGATGCAATTTTGCCGTCTCCCCCAGGGATTCAAGAATAGCCCAGGGTTATTTTCAGCGAGAGTAACCGAGTTACTACAAATATATGAGGATGAGGCATTATCTTATATCGATGACATCTATCTAACAGACGATGATTTGAACAGGCACTTGGAAAGAGTGAACACCATTGTACTTGGGTTCGCTTCAGAAGGGTACAAATTCAACTATAAAAAATCGCGAATTGCCCACCTCACCTCACTGTACTATTTCTAGGATATGAGTTATCAAGTGAAGGCAAAAGCCTGGCAGCCATTTTTTTAGAGAAATGTGCGCTGCTCTAAGCTAAAAAACGCTTAAAAACTTACAATCAATTCTAGGTTTCTTGAATTTTGGAAGAACTTAAGTTCTGAATTACGCAGAGAGGGTTAAACCTCTCTACGAATTAATTAAACCTGATTTCAAACCAACTAATTGGACACAGAAACACAGAGAAATTTTACGTTCAATACAAACAGACATGTTAGCTAAAACAAAGCTGCAAACACGTGTAAACGTACGCAACCTTGTAATCCGAGTCATCCCAGGAAGATGCGGATTCACGTACCTGACCTATAATGAAGGGGAAACAGTACCAATAGCTTACAAATCACACTTGTACACACAAGCTGAAATAAAATTCACTTCTACTAAGAAAATTCTGACAGCGGTTCAAACTGCTGTAGCAAAAGAAAGAGCCCTCGCACAAGGTAAACGTATAATAATCGTTACAACTGTACCTGCCCTAGAAGCAGTGACAAGAGCAAGCATTCCAAATGCTAAAGCTTTACATCCGAGATGGATACAATGGGTGAATTCTCTTGCTGCATCAGATATAATTTACGAATTTGATCCTAACTTGAAAACACAAGAATTTCTCCAATACGAGTATGAATGTCCTCTGCCGACCGAAATTCTGCCTCTCGAACATTACGGCTGTATAATATATACAGATGGATCAGCACAGCCCACAGTTGGGGGTAAACAAGCCTATAGTGCTGCTTGCGCGATTGTTAAAGGTCGCTGCCGCGAAGGCAAATTTAGACCAATGGTCACTAAAACGCAATCACTCAGAGACTGTACAGCTCAGCGAACTGAACTACAGGCTTTCAAGATGGCGCTTGAGAATACCGATCGCGAATTCCCCAAACTCATAGTGTGCAATTCGTATTACTGCGTCCAGTCTTACAATGAATACTTGGAGAACTGGGTTGAAAACGGATTCAAAGACGCTAAAGGTGGCACAATAAAGCATAAAATGCTATGGGAATAAGTAGTTATTTTGCAGAAAGAACTACAAAAGACCCATGTGATCCATACACTGAGTCATCAACGTGATGGCATTCACGTTGCAGGGAATTCATTGGCTGATGAAGCCGCGAAGGCAGCTGTGCAAACGGCTTCCGTAGCTGCTATCACACGGTCAAAAACGGAAATAGACAGTGAGATAATGCAATGAAGGGCTCGCCTCTGCACATGCAGGTGTTTCCGCCACAGTATCGTTACTAAAACAGAGATATTGGTGGCCGCGCATGAGGAAGCAGACTAGAAACTATGGCCCAGATGTAGGTGTCCCAATACCGGTCGGTAACGGCCGAAATTCGGTAATTTCGGCCATTACCAACCGGTATTGGGCATTCGGGATGTAGGGGACCAAAAAGTAGCTGAATCGGTAAATTTACAGAAACGGTAAAGTTACCGAATCGGAAACTTCACCGATTCTGTATATTTACCGATTCGGTATATTTACCGATTCGGTAAAGTTTCCGAATCGGTAAAGTTACCGAATCGGTAAATTTACCGATTCGGTAAATAAGAAATGGTAAAAATGAATTTAAAGATGTAGTTTCCCTTTTAAATACCGAATTTGCTTGAAATTCGGTATTTAAGAGTCGTATTTACCATGGATTGAAATCAGGTGGTAACCAGGAGCAGGCTATAAAAAAGGCCCCAAAATGCACCACTTTCACCAGAATGGCGGCATTCTATGTCATTGCGAGGCCGCCACGGCTCCAGGCAGAAGGAGAGAGGGTCTGGAGGAGGGAGGAGCAGGTATACAGGCAGAAGATCACACTATTCCAGCTAACTGAGCCTGAGATCCTACAGAGGTACAGGTTGGCCCCACAAACAATCCTGGACCTCATCAGGGACCTCCACCCACTTTTGGACCATCCAACCCCAAGGGCGCACGCCATCCCACCCCATGTGCAGGTGCTGTGCAGCCTACACCTGCTTGCCTCTGGGAGTTACCAGAGTGTGGTTGCTGCGGTAGGTGGGGTGTCCCAGAGCGGTCTGTCCCTTTTCTTTAAAAAATTCCTTGATGCCATGCTGCAGAGAATGCATCATTACATCAGCTTCCCTGCATCGCATGCAGAACTGCTAAGGACAAAGACAGACTTTTATCAGATGGCGCAGTTCCCTAACATCATTGGCTGTATTGATGGTACCCACATACCAATATGCCCACCTGCTGCCACAGAGTACATTTATCGGAACCGTAAATCCACCCACACCATAAATGTACAGGTGATCTGTGATTCAAAGTACGTGATCACTGACATAGTAGCCAAATTCCCGGGGGGGGGGGGGGGTACCCACGACTCCTACATCTTCCAAAACAGTGGGATCTATGCACGCCTGACTGCAGGGGAATTCGGCGAAGGATACTTGCTAGGTGACACACTGTGTGAAACTCCCTTGATACGTATTTCTGGTGGATGTGTGTGTGTGTGCATGTGAGTAATGTTTTTTTCTTCTTACTATTAGGGGACAGTGCATATGCCCTCCGGTCCTTCATCCTCACACCCTACCTCAACCCTACAACACCAAGTCAGAGGAGATACAGCAGGGCACACAAAACAACCAGAAACATTGTGGAGTGCACCTTTGGCATGTGGAAGAGCAGGTTTCGCTGCCTCCATAAGAGTGGAGGGGCCCGCCAGTACACACCAATCACCTGCTGCAAGATGATTTAAGCCTGTGCAATGCTGCACAACCTGGCGGTCAAGAAGGGCACAGAAGTGGAGATCTCAGATTATGAGGACAATGATGACGAGGAAGCAGTGCTTGAACCACACACATCTGGAGTTGCAACACCAACTGATGGCAAACACAGACGGGAAGAGGTCACACACAACTTCTTTTAAGTAAGTAAGGAGACACAAACAGGTGGAGTATGCACCAAAAGTAGTTTAATTTTGTAATGACATAGGTTTTTAAAGCACAAATGTGCAACAAAAGTTTTTAACTGCAATGATGTCAGTCCTGGTTCACTTCACCATGAACTGTGAAAGTTATTTCCTTGCTTGCTTCCCAGTAACACTGTAGGTTGCTCACCCTTCTCACTGTCTTGCTGGCCTGTGGCCTCAGCATGGCGCCCGCTCCTCCTAGTTCCTGGGACAAGGGTGCTTCCAATGCTGTTCCTGCTTGTGCTCTCCTCACTTACAGGCACATCCAGAGCAGCTGTGTGTGCAGTTTGGGCATTCAAAAGCGCCTCAAGAGCACTGGTCATCCTGCCCATGCCCCTAGTGACCTCATTGGCGTTTTGGGTCATGGCCTCCTGCATGTTACTGCTCCTCCTGCATAACAGGGATATGGCAGTGGCCAGGCGGTTGATGGCTTTACTTTGGCCAAGAGCACGCTGCCTTTCCTTGTGCCTTGTAGCAAAATCATTGTCTAGTTTTGTGGTATTGGGTTCTCCAGGCCAACATATTCCACAAAACCCGCTACACCGTAAAAAGATGTTGGCACGGAAACTGAAAAATGCAAAAGACAAGTTTATTAAGACCCCATGGGGTGGTGGTACGTTCCTACAGCACCCTTCGGCAATGCAAGAAGTATCACACCGAACATCGGTGCGAGACCTCTTTTATTCAGTTTTACAGTAATAAAAATGTAGGCGGAACACATTTACAGAGTTTAGGTACATATATGGTCATTTTTGGAACACAGCCAACTCATGGGAGGAGTTACAACATCACTGGTCAGTTTGGAGGGACATTCCTAAGTGATGACTAAGCATGGGCGGATTTTGCGGATTGGCAATCCGCGAATTAGCGGATTTGCGAATTTGCGGATTGCGAAAATCCACAAAATCCGCAAAATCCGCGAATCCTCGCGGATTTTTTTTTTTAATGTTCGCATGGGTTTCTGCAAGTTCGCGAGGGTTTTGTACAATTTTGCAAATTGCGAAATTGTACAAAACGCTCGCGACCTTGCAGAAACCCGTGCGAACACAATGTGCCCAGTAGGGTATGTGCCTCTTGTGTGTATAAAAGGTCAGAGAAAGATCAGTTCAGCAGATGAAGAGAAAGAAGCTCCTGGTCACAGGAACAGCACGGGTATTGCGCTCGTGAAAGTCAAGGATGCAAAGCCTATCCAGCATCACAGCTGATTTTCCAAGGTAGATTTGGGAAGAAGGCACACCTGTCCAGCCTCGACGACGCTCACTATTGTTTTTGGGCTAATGAATGAGTCACTGAATTTGAGCATCCACTAGTTCGAGCGACCATGTGTGTGTTACTATGCAATCGCCCCGAAGGGCGCAGGGGTCCTTTGAGTGAGCTGTGAGCTGTAACTATTTTACAATGGCGCCAGCAAGCTGCCAGCGCCGTTGTAAAATAGTTACAAAGTTAGCTTGCACAGGAAGCACTTAGATAAAATAAAGCAGCACCTGCTTCGTTTTATCTAGTGGTTCCTGTGCAAGCTAACTTTGTAACTATTTTACAATGGCGCTGGCAGCTTGCTGGCGCCATTGTAAAATAGTTCCATGAGTGGGGGTTCAACTTTTGAACCCGTTACGTCCGCGGATTTTTTTTGCGGATTTTGCGGGAAATCCGCACAATTCGCTGATTGCGGATTTCCCAAAAATCCGCAAAATCCGCGGGCGTAACGGATTTCCCGCTCACCCTTAGTGATGACTGTCCACTAGTACAAAGGGTTTAACTGCGCATGTGCGAGCTTGACCAGTACTAAAAATAGCCTGTTGCTGGGCAAATTCGAGTGGTCAGTGGTACAGAAAAAGGACAAAAGGGCATGCTAGCCACGAGGCGACGCATTCATATAAAATGGCCGCCAGTGCGTTCAAAATGGCTTCCGACCACCATAGTCAAGATAAGGGGAAATTCGTGTAGCAAAGCTTAACGCTAACTCGATCATTGTCAAATGACGACAGTTTGGTGCATAGCAGCTGCACCGAGTTGTTAATTCCTCGCATCCCTGCTGCCATCTCTTTATTGACTTGTACCAGCTCACTGATGCCCTTTCCTATTTCTCCAATGTTATTGTTCAGGGACCTCATCTGTCGTTGGCATGCCTGGATGGCTCTTCCCTGCATCCTCTGTATCCTCACCATGCTCCCCTCCAGACCACGGAACACACTTGGACCCTCAACTGGGGCATCTGCTGGCCTTTCTTGGACTCTGCGGCGTCTTGCACCACTATGGCCCACCCCTGCACTGGAGTGCGTTGTACCAGAGCTAACATCTACCGGCAAGTTGTGTGGTCCGTCACCCTCCATGTCAGCTGCTACTGACTCCAATTCTGGGAGTGTGGCCACGACATGCCTCCTGCTTGGTTGTGATGCAGGTGTCATATCATGCTGTGATGCTGGCATTTCTGGGGATGACAGCAGGAGAGGGGATTGAGATATGCAAGGGGACGCCCGCAACTCTTGTGCCATTTCTGAGTCTTGGGCAGGAGGATGGCTACTTGATGCACCTTTGTCCTGTGGTACGTTGGGGGTAGTTGGACTTGCCTTCTGACTCTCCTCCCTCTCAGGTGGTGTGCCTTCAGTCTCCTGCGAACGCCTGCGAGACGTTTCGCCTGTGGACATATGAGCGTACATTAGCTAACCTCTACTGTCTCACAGTCACTACAACTAAATAGTTATCACATTGGCCATATTCTGCATGCAGTCATTTCCTTAACTAGTTGGTTGGTGTGCTGTATGACAGGTCCTTACATTTCCTGACAACATATCGCATCATGCATTGGCCCTGTATAGTGCTAGCAGTACTGGACTTGGGTTCACTTGCCCACTAAGGGTACAGGTAAGGATGATGGTATTGGGGGGAATGCAGTGCATTTGTCTTACCTTTTTTGTTTGCAGCTCTGTCTGAGCTGTCTATCTCTCTCAGTCCGCAGACACTGTCTGGTTCAATGGTTGAGGCCACCATCTCCTCCAGGTCCGTCAGGGGGTGTGCTGGGTTCTTGCCTCCGCCAGTTTTTGATGCCTGCTTGTGATGTTCAGCCAATTTCTTTTTGGTTTGGCTCCTGAGGTCATAAAATCATTTTTTCAGGACCTCTGTGTTCCTGGTGGTCACCCCAACTGCATTTACTTTGTCCAAAATGTCCAGCCAGATGTTTCTTTTGGCTGATTCAGCCACAGTGAGGGACTGCCTGCCAAACAATTTGTGGTGCACCTCCACAAGGACCTGCAACTCCATACTGCTGAATTTCAGTTTCCTCCTCCTCTCAGGCTGCTCTTTTTCATGGGTGCTTGACATATTTCACTTTTAAAAGTGCACAAAACCCTTTCTGCTGCTCCTGCACTCAGCTCAGCTCCAACTGCCTTCCCAGAAGCTTCTAATTAGTTGCAGCTGCCTGTGTAGCCACTTCCTGGTGGGGAGGGGGAGGGTGGTTGCACCTAATTGGCTGCCTACTTGAGTTTCACTTTTGTTTGCTTTCCAATTCGGTATTTACAGAATCCGTATTTACCAAATAGATATTTCCTATTCATTCCTATGGGCCAAAAGGCCCATAGGAATGAATGGGGAATACCGATTTGGTAAATTCCGATTGTCCGATTCCGAATTTTACCGAATCTGTATTTTTTACTGATTTTTTACCTACATACCATTTTCTGATTCTAAAAAACCGATTCCGTAAAATTCGGTATTTTAGAATCGGTAACATCGGATTACCTACATATGGCCCTATGTTCTAGACTGTGAAATATGCCAAAAAATGAAGGTATCAACAGTGAAACGACCTGCGCAGACGCCCCTTCTAATCTCAGATAAACAATTAGCATGTGTTTACCTGACCACTGTGGTCCCTTACAAAGGGATGGCAACTATAAATATATCATGGTTGCAGTGGATACCTGCACGAGATTCATTTGGATGTGGCCCCAGCGCTCTGCTGACGCCAGAACTGTTATAAAAGATTTGCGAGTCTTTATCGGCACATACGCAATTGGCACGCTACATTCTGACCAGGGTCCTGCGTTTAGCTCTAGGGCTTACAAGGAGGCCATCGTCAGCTTGGGCATTGCATTGAGGTACTCTAGTCCTTTCCATCCTGAGGGTAATGCGGTAGTGGAGAGAAAAAACCGTGACATAAAACAATCTATAACAGCGTATTAGGATCGGGTGATGGGTGGGTCAAACATCTAATAAGTATCCAACGTAGTCTTAATAATCTGCCAAGACATTCTCTGGGTGGAATCACTCCGTATGAATTTTTGTTTGGTACTAAAATTTTGATCGAAGACCTCGATCATCAGACTTCAGTGGTGGAACAAAAAACCTTTGATATCAAAGATCGTTTGGCTGTTTTACGGGACTTAAATGAAACAAGAAGAAGTCTAAGTAATACAAAGCAAACGCCAACGGCCACTGAAGAAAAACCACCTGTCCCAGCAAGACCTGTCTGGATTCCAAAGATTGGGGATCTGGTCAGAGAAAAGATTGTGGTGAAGAAGGAATTTGGGCCTTCTTACAGAAAAACAGTACCTGTCTTAGCAATCCACAGAACAAGATCAGTAGTACTACCGCCCCTTGCTGGTAAAAAGGAGAACAGAGTTGTATCAATCAACCTGGTAAAACCACAACCATGTGGCCAATAATAAGTAGTAGGCCCAGTGGACTCCCAAGATGTAGCAGAAGACCAAACCTTGCTACAATTCAAGAGGTTCAAACTGAGAGACTAATCACATTTGATAAACCTGCATTGAAAAAGGACTATGCAACAAAGCCATGGAACTAGTGCCTCTTGAAACCCAAATTGCAACAGTTCGTCAAGAAACACCTGTCTACAATGATGTAGCCTCTGACTATACTAATATGACAAAAATAAGAAGCAACTACAAAGATTAATAAGAATCATGATGCAATTCCAACAATTGACAGAACTGCCTCTGGCTATTTCATCAATTTCGATGACTTTTCTGAGGATCCTAGTGAACATGAAGAAAAGTCAGCAAACAAAACTTTTAAAGAAAAAATAACAGAACTCTTTCATCAACTTGGAGAAACATATCTGATTTCACCATGGATTGAATTGTGGATTGTGTTAGGTGTACTTTTCCTCCTGCTCTGGCTCATTTTAGTTTTAAGCTTGGGAAGAATGATTGATGGAAAATACAGTACAATGGACACAGCAAGTCAGAAAATCAACTTGGTTCTAAAGCCTCACAAATCTTCTCACATTGAAAAAAGAGAACTGTCATCAGTAAACATCACAGCCATTCCTATACCTGGTGGTGTAGCATGGGACGCTACTGATTACGACATCTATGGCCAGGTTGAACTCTTGAAGTATCCACACCAGTTCAAGGTTTCTTTAAGGGACTTTGTCTCACCGAGCACTTTTTCTGATGATTGGGACTTTAAACTAATAATAACATGATGTCAGATTTAGAAATGTCAGCAAAATTTACAGAACATGATTATTTAGAAGGTTCATCAGATTATGAAGAAATGTATTGCTTTAATCATTATGGGCCTCACTATTTGCATAAATCTATGAATCCTAGAAATGCTTTTACTTATAATCAATGGGAACATTGTACGACATCTCCAAAAGGCAGCTCGAAAACATTTTATGAGAAATTCCCATATTTCTCAGGGTTTAATACCACAGATCCAGAAACGTTTTATTTCAAAATTATGAATAAGATAGGAATGAAAAACATGTTGACAAATACTAAAATAATTTATTCGGCAAAATTTTATGCACAATAGTCTACATTTGGTTTTGAATTTTGGAAAGACAACATTGAGACAAAAGCGGTCTGGGGTACAAAAGACTGGCAGGTACAAGGTTTAGAATCATTATTCAGAGCCTGCAGGATCCCAGAACAAATAATGTTCCTGAATGACACCATTCAAAAAACACCTGCCTTGGCCTAGCCAAGATAAAGGACGTAAACAAGCTGTCTATACCAAAGCCCATACCTGACAGTAATAGCACTACAGATGAGGAGATAGACATATCCCATATCTTACACCAAAACAGAACTAATCCTGATTGGAGAAAATGGTTGATCTGGCCCACAGACACTAATAACTGTCAAGATAGATTCCTGAACTAAACATAGGGGTTCACACAGAACAGGCCAGACCCAAGATATTCCCAGATACAACATCCAGGGATAATAACAACATACAGTGTAGGGAAACTATGCCTCGAATGGTTACAGAAATCCACACTACCTGAAATTAAGCAACACTTGACCTTACTTAAAGAAGGCGTTGACTTGCGAGATTTCTTATTGGGACCTCGCAATCAGCGTCAAAAACGTTTCATATACGCCGGTATATATGCTGCTTACAACAAAGCTTGGAAAGTAACGCAAATTGAAACTGCTGATCTCCCATTATTTTCTATCTTTAACCTTACCGATAAACAAATCTCTTTGGCACAAAGAGGAGCAGACTATAGGGTGCTGAGCATTGAAAAACTAGACAGATTACCATTGACAGTTTCCGAAAAGCGTGTCATTGAATGGATAATACATGGCACCATTACAATACCAATAACGACATTTCAGTTTCAATATTGCCTAAAGCACATACCAGCGGGCCTGTATGAAAAGTTGGGTAAAGGGTACATCAAGTCAACCTGGAATTTACCTTACACACATATATGTTGGAGTGGGGGGGGGAAGAGTTATTTCTTAGTGGTAACAATTGTAAAAACTCACTAAGTGGTACACTTCTGTGTCAAGGAATCAACTTGCATGGAGCCTGCGCGGGTTCATCAAATGACCTTTCATGCCACCTGCACGGCACCCCAGCAAACACAAATAGAGCCTTTTTTCCAACGGCAGTTACGTTATGTTAAGTGACCACAACTGTTGTGGCATGTTGCCAGGAACGGCCTATCTCGTTAGTGTTACATCCAGGGTCACTTGCTGTAAGCAAGTATTGTATCCAAACAGCAAACCAGACAAGGAGGCAACGGTATGGCCTTCATTGAATATCTTTTCTATTCGAATTGATACTTTAAGCAGAATGAAAGCCATTCTTTTACAAAAAACTGTGCCTTTGACCTCATCCAAAGAGACGTATGATCCGCAAGTCGCAAGGACGTCAGTAGAGATACATGCATTATTATCAACAAATTGCCCCATGCATTTCGTAGAAATGTTAAGTCAAATCTTAATCATGTCTGATACCAGTGGCATCGCACATGTATTTAAGACAATTTTTTCGGGACTATTATCATCCTTTGAAGTAGTCCTGAGCATCTTCCCGAATTTCGTGCACTCTGTGTTTGGCGGCCTGCCTCTCATCTTGAGACTCGTAGCAGGAATTTTATTTTTGTTCCTTATGCTCCGATATGGCAAGTTCAGTCACAAGCAATACCCAGGGTACCATAGAACAAACAATCCTGGCAATGCGGTACAGAGATAGGATTACCAAAGTCCTCAGCTTGGCTCGGCTAAGAGATCTGAATACCACATGGTTTCTTTCATTCAGACCAATCTGGCAAGATTGCATCCTAACAGTCTACGATGCATGCTCTGCGGAGAAGAATGCGTGTTAGACGTCTGTTGATACTTTGCTTGGTTTGGTAATGGCTCATGCAACGTGTTGTCCCCAGCGGATACCAATTCTGATGACGGCATTCGTTGAGACCTCACAGCAACATGCTGGCAGTGAGGTACGAGATGAAAGCGGCACACAGGTACAACATTCTGTGACAATTGCTGATCTAGACAACGATGACGGCAATGCATCTCACATATGCACTATTTCTACTTTTTCTAACATGGTCCAACTTTCACCTACTGTTGTAGACAAATTCTTTGCCAGCATATCTGAGTTAATGTTGTCTCCTAACAACGAGAATAACTTTTGAAAACACGAGCACACAGCGTTTCATGAACTTTGAATTCGGCCTTCAGTTTTGATAAACAGAACTTCTAAAACTTTGGAACTATTTTTTCCTGACACAAAATTATTTTTTTTCTCATTCCCAAAATATTTACTTTTTTTTGGGCACAGAGTAATCTGCTTGAAGTAGAACTATTCTTAGAGAACAAGATTTCTATTTTTAAGGAAGAATCTAGAGACAATATTTGAACTCAGCCTCTAGCACATGTACAGTCTTGTATAAATATGTGATGAAATTGTCTCGACCTTCTCTTCTGTATTAAGAGCCATTTCATGAATGGACACTTTTCTTGATTCATTCAGTCAGCATTTCAAATGTAAACTATATGCATTGTTTGAATGATACCACTGCTTAGAAAACGTACAGTACAAGACTCATTTTTCGCGTACAAACCATTTCAAATGCATCTTATGTATTTTTTGGGTGGGATTGTAAACACATGCTTAGATATGTTATACTTGCTTTAGTACTTTGTAAAGATGGACATTCTACGTGGAGTGGGTGTTTTAGACATATCTAGGGCTCTAGTGTAATTTTCCCGATTCATGCCCTTATATAGGCAGACCCTCCAGGATATCGCGATTTTGCGATTTGCAAAAAAATTGCGAAATCGGCCGAACGCCGCAAATCCCGCGATATTTGCCCAAACACCCGCGAAATCTGCCGTTTTGCCAGCCATTAGTACTTCAGAGATGAGATCTAAATATATGAAAGTCTTATTTAAGGCCCCCGAACGCTTTGAGACGGCGCTTCGGAAAGGCTGTAATGTGCCCGTCCTTTCCGAGTTTGCGCTATATAAATCTGCGAAAAAATAAATAAAACAGGAGGGGACGAGTGCTGTGGTAGGTCGACAAGACTGCTCAGTGTTGCTCCGAAGGCAGGTAGGCTATACTGCCTGGTATTGCCCTTACCCATAATGCAACCCGGCTTCACTTCTAGCAGAAACACCAGCTGCACCTCTCCCCCTGGTTCAGGTCTGACGCCATTGGTAAAGTTTTAATGCTGCGCCTCGGCCTGGAAATCGAGGTCACGTTCTCAATGGCCGCCATATTGTTCATGTGACAGAATGTTGTTTCTTCCTTAAATAGAGTGATGCGAGTCAAACAAAGACCTGGCTGACACGTCCTTCCCCAGGAACGGAAATAGTGTTTCTTCCTCTCCAATGTCACCACCTGTAAATAATACTCCCTTTTAGCGGGGACATGCTGGCTTCAGTGCGACGCTCGCTTGTGAATGGCTGCATCAGGACAAGTTGTTCGCTCTCCTAGCATCGATGGGGTTAAGAGAGGGTCATCTTGCGGGATACATTCTGCCATCCCATGTGATACAACATAGCTCACCGCCGTTGATCAGTTACGTAGAGACTCGTATTCCATGCGGCTGACTCAGCCTTTCATCCTTCTTGAGCCAGGACCATAGATAAGGTTATTAATAGCGGCTGCTATAGACAAGCGTTGCAATGCTCCTTCTGGGATGCCCCGAAGATTTTACATGAACTTTTTGTAGAGTTCTGCATTTAAGTGCTTGAGGAGAACTACTGAGACAGAGACAGAGAGCGCTATCGCCAAGGTGTGGAAAAGGAAAGAGGGTTTAACTGAGATTAGGATGACGAACGGCGGCCATGGGGCCGGCTGGATAGCTGCACACCTATCAGAGAGAAGGAGGGAGGGAGAGGGAGAGGGGGAGAGAGAGAGAGGGATCGAGGGAGAGGGACATCGAGAGGGAGGGACATAGAGAGGGACGGACATAGAGAGGGAGGGACATCGAGAGAGAATGAGGGACATCGAGAGAGAGTGAGGGACATCGAGAGAGAGGGAGGGACATCAAGAGAGAGGGAGGGACATAGAGAGAGAGGGAGGGACACCGAGAGAGAGGGACACAGAGGGCGAGACAGAGGGAGGGAGATGGAGGGAGGGGGAGGGAGGGAGAGTGAGGGAGAGGGAGACAGAGGGAGGGAGAGGGGGACAGAGGGGGACAGAGAGAGGGACAGACACGGAGGGATGGAGAGAGGGACAGACTGAGGGATGGAGAGAGGGACAGAGACTGAGGGACGGAGAGAGGGACAGAGAGCGAGAGGGACGGCGTGAGAGATGGTGAGAGAGAGAGGGACGGCGTGAGAGATGGTGAGAGAGAGGGACAGCGTGAGAGACGGTGAGAGAGGAACGGTGAGAGAGAGAGGGACGGCGTGATTTTTTTGCTCTCCTTGTGTTTTCTGTGTGGATGTTCACAATGTGCTTACTTTTTTGAGTACATCTGTATGTTTCAATGACAAGAACGTAAGCTACTTGGAATATCTGAAATCCGAGGGTTCCCTAGTAAGGATATAAAATGGGCTAATACATGACCCCATGAAGTCTTGTTGCATAAAAGAGTTTGAAGGCGCTGCCAGCCTCCGGGGACAGGAGATGTACATGCGTATGGTAAGCACATCTCCTGTCCGTACGCGTGCACATCTCCTGTACGCTCGTGCCTTCTCTTGTCTCCCTTCGGGACAGAAAGCAGCAGCAATAGAGTCTCATAGCTTCATGTTGCTAAATAACTCAAAAATAAAGATATCTGTGTTTGTTGTAGGAAAAATGGCCCAAAAAAATGCTGCAAAATTGCCGCTAAATTTCTATATTTGTGCCGCTAAATTTCCTTATTTGTGCCGCTAAATTTGCTAATCCATGCCGCTATATCCTGGGGGGTCTGTATAGGTATAACTCATCATATCCTTATATAGGCATCAGAATCATAACCATATTTAGACACAGCCAATGTAGTCCAAATACGGCATGGCTACTTCCACAGATTCCTTCCACAACGAGTTCTTGGAGAGACCAAACCTCCAGCAGTCCGGGACTTTCCCCTGCTTCTGTATTGATTTGTTCTAGAACTCCTGGAGTCCTAAAAGAACTGCGAGTTCTTAGTGACATATTATGTCCAACCTTACGTCAAACTCGGCACCTTCCAGGTATAAATATACCAGCATCTGCCCTAGCAAAACACACGGTGGTTTGGAGCAGATCGACTAACTACTTGCCCTGCTGTAGTGAGTGCTGAAGGAAGCCGACCCTCCAGCTGACGCACTGAGAGAGACGCTGTCTTTTCTCGTGCCGAGAAATCCAGCTCCGGTGTTTCCTGGCTACCCTTGCGGGTTACCGGGAGATCGAGTCCTGAGAGAGAGATACAAGACCTCCAACATTCTATAAACAAGGTACGGAGCTGATTAGACCCGTAGAGAATTCTTGGATAGATTCTTGGCAGAAACTATTTTAACTCATGTTACATCTCACTTCCTCCTTCCCATGTACTAGGGTTAGGTTAGGTACACTGGAGTAGGCGTATCTTAGAAGCACCGGTTGAGTACGTTTGTCATCTTTTATCATTGTATGTATTTTATCCATTTTAAGTATCTTATGGCTTAGAAACGATATAAATGCTTTTACAGTATTATTTCATAATACTATTTTTACTGTACGCACTTTACTTTATGACAAGTATTGCGATTGTAGCAATTCACTTCTCTTGCATGAGAAAGAAGACTGCTCAATAAATAACCTTTTTATTGAAAACGCCCGTCTCTCTATTTCTCTGCACTTCTGGTGAAACTAAGCATGCACGATTGACTGAGTGAAATAGCCATCTATTGTTTCCACGACTCTGGAGATATATTCCTTATTCTTGGGGGACAAAGTTGTCATGTTATATGGTTGTCAGAAACTAATCCCTTCTTGTGTATTCGAGAAAGTTTCTAGTGACCTCTGAGCTAGCTGGCATTCACAAATTAAGTCTAACATATTCAATAGAGACCTAGTCGACTTCAGTCCTACGTCTAAACTATCGTTTATGTTATTCCAATGCGCGGAGCCTATTGGGAATATTGGAACTACACTACAATGGTACCCGGAGAAAGTGACTTAAAAGCTTATAACTGACTCCTCGTGGACCCCAGACAGACACTTTAAACACCTTTCCACTGTCTAGAAATCATTCATAAGCGCAGCTCTACTTTACCTCCAGAAACAGACCCCACAACATAATTAACAAGCATTTGCAATGCAATAGGTCTCGCATTAGGAAAGTTTGAGCTATTGGCATTGTAAATGACACATTTTTTATTTATGTTTTGTTTTTGAAAATAGCTAAATTAATAGCGTTGTCATTTACAATGCCAATAGTTATAACTTTCGCAAATGTGACACCTATAGCATTTGTAATGCAATATGTGTTGTATTTACATGACTTACATGTATTGATATTACAAATAACAATGGCTTTTAATTTTTTTTCAATACTTAATACTTAAATAAAGGTTATTGTAATTCATAATGACAATAGCTTAAAGTTTTGTAAATAACTTTTGTGAAGATTATGTTCAGTGTATTTTATTGTGACGAAAATCCAAGAACAGAAGTGAAATATTAACATCTTTTTGTTACATTTGTAATAAATCTTGATACATTGAGAAAACATTTTTTTTATAAACATTTTTATTTGCGTTTTATCATGGTACAACATTACACTCATATCACCGTCGGTCACCACTCCCTTCCCCTCAACCCCCCACCTACCCAGTTTCTCAGCAGAAATTCCATCCAGTTCAAGCCCCCCATAAATTGTCCAGTTAGATCCTTGGTGGTTTGCTTGTCTCATTTCCCGATCCTCCTCAATTGAGATCAGTGTTCCCTTGTATCCCTATCCACCTTAAATCCCATCTTACAACCCCCCATCCAGCCCATGGTATCTTCTCCATTTCCCCCATACTCTGCTAAATTTCTTGGGGCAGCCTCTCGCCTTATATGTGACCCTTTTTCGCTGCCGTATAGACATCCAGCCCTCGTCTCCACTCCCCCAGTTGTGGCGGTGTGTCTGTTCCCCAGTACATAGCTACATCCTTTTTTGCTATCACCAGGACTAAGATCAGAAAGATCAGCAGGGGGCGGGCAAGGTCGACATCATTTGTCATTCCCAGAAGGACCATTTTAGGATCCGGTCGTAATGGGGCCTCAAGAACCTCACCCAACTCCTTCAACACTTCTTGCCAATATTTCTGTATCGTAGGGCATGACCAAATGATGTGGTAGAAGTTCCCCACAGCACATGCTATGTTTTGCTATCCTATGCTTTGATTTGTTATGCTATGTTATACTGTATTTTGTTATGCTACGCTATGTTTTGTTATGCTATGCAATGCTTTGTTATGCTATGCTATGTTTTGTTATGCTATGCTACATTTTGTTGTGTTTTATTATGCTTTGTTTTGCTATGCTATGTGTTGCTATGCTATGCTATGTTTTGTTGTGTTTGGTATGCTATGTTTTGCTATGCTATTATATGTTTTGTTTTGCTATGCTATGTTTTGTTGTGTTTTGCTATGTTTTGTTATGCTATGTGTTGTGTTTTGTTATGCTATATTTTGTTATGTTATGCTATGTTATGCTATGCTATGTTTTGTTTTGCTATCATATGCTTTGTTTTGTTATGCTATGCTATGCTTAGTTTTGCTATCCTATGCTTTGTTTTGTTATGCTATGCTATGTTTTGTTATGCTATGCTATGTTGTGTTGTGTTTTGCCATGCTATGCTTTGTTATGCTATGCTATGTTTTGTTATGCTATGCTATGTTTTGTTGTGTTTTATTATGCTATGCTTTGTTTTTGCTATGCTATGTTTTGTTATGCTATGCTATGCTATGCGTTGTTATGCTATGTTATGTTATGCTATGCTATGCTAAGCTTTGTTTTGTTATGCTATGCTATGTTTTGTTGTGTTTTGCTATGTTTTGTTATGCTATGTTTTGTTATGCTATGCTTTGTTTTGTTATGTTATGCTATGTTTTGTTATGTTATGCTATGTTTTGTTCTGCTATATTTTGCTGTGCTTTGTTATGCTATGCTATGTTTCGTTATACTATGATTTGTTATGCTATGCTGTTTTGTTGTGTTTTGTTATGCTATGCTTTGTTCTGTTATGCTATGCTTTGTTTTGTTATGCTATGTTTTGCTATGCTATGCTATACTGTTTTGTTGTGTTTTGTTATGCTATGCTATGCTTTGTTGTGTTTTGCTATGCTATGTTTTGTTTTGTTATGCTATGTTTTGTTATGTTATGCTGTGTTTTGGTATGCTATGCTTATGCTATGTTTTGTTATGCTATGCTGGTGAGGGGGTGTGAGGGTGAGGGGGTGTGAGAGTGAGAGGGTTGTGAGTGTGAGGGGTGTGAGGGTGAGGGGGTGTGGGGGTGAGGGTGAGTGAGGGTGTGTGAGGGTGAGGGGTGTGAGGGTGAGGGGGTGTGAGGGTGTGAGGGTGAGGGGGTGTGAGGGTGAGGGGGTGTGAAGGTGAGGGGTGTGAGGGTGAGGGGGTGTGAGGGTGAGTGAGGGTGTGTGAGGGTGAGAGGGTGAGGGGGTGTGAGGGGGTGTGAGGGGGTGTGAGGGTAGAGGGTGAGTGAGGGTGAGAGGGTATGTGAGGGTGAGAGGGTATGTGAGGGTGTGGGGTTGTGAGGGTGTGGGGTTGTGATGGTGAGGGGGTGTGAGGGTGAGTTAGGGTGTGTGTGGGTGAGTGAGGGTGTGTGACTGTGTGTGAGGGTGGGTGAGGGTGTGTGGTCAGGACTGTAGCAGGAGCCAGGATAACAGTTGAAGATTAGCATAAACAAAATGAATCAACACTACATACATCTTTGTGTGTGCCCTCATAGATGTCCATGAGTGCATGGAAGTGGGTATGTCAGTGTGCCCACTTGGCTCAAATGGGTGGTAATCCATGGCCTATTCTGAAATAATCCTTTCCTCTGCTTCAAGGTAGTAACACCGGGCATAATGTTGCAGTCAATAGGTTTGAGGTAACGTGGCACTTGTGTAAATAAGTTTTGAATACACTTAATGGTAAGCATACTCCGAAAAGCCAGAAACATGCGAATAAACACAGGTAACATGCACACCATTGTACATGCTCAGCCAACTCTCTTTCAAAATGCCAGGACAGATATTGCTTTGTTAATGCGTGTTATGGAGAGAGGGACAGATAAAACTAAACCTAAACCTAATGTGCGTGCAAGTGCTTGTTGCCGAGAGTTGTGCTGGCATGAGTTATGATGGAGTCAAACTGCTAGAAATATATCCATATTAAGTAAACCACCAACTAATCAGCCTTACAATACAGTGCAGACTTTACAAACACGCATTTGCCGCGCGGCCGGGCCGCAAAGGAATAATTAATAAAAAAAACAAGCATGGGGTGAATAAAAACGCGGTAGTGAGGATTGGAGGTGAGTGTGACAAAACTCTGCAACTTGTTTCGCCTCGGTGAGGTATATGGGCACTGAAACGGCAACTGGCTCAGCCCTACTGGGGAATTGGTGTTGGGCGGCGGTATCACTCTGAAGAGACTGCGTGGTGACTGCGTTGGTCAGTTTCAGAATCAGGAGGGGCAGAGTCAGCACAGTCTGCGAGGGATCAACGTGTCTAGAGGCAAAGCATAGCGGATGTAGCATTGCAGCTAGCAAGTCGAGTGTTTTCAAGCTGAGTGTCCCTAGAGAGATGGCAACACAGCAACATCATTTGAGGAGCAAGGCTACTGTAAACAAGCACGGTCGGCTTTCACTTTTGTCCAGAAAAAAAACGAGAAAGGTGCAGAGAACGCCGAACAATTCACGGCTTCCCCGCGAAATGTATGCAAAAAAAAACCAAGCTCTCGGCATTGCTGTGGCGGGGGGCGGGGGAGTGGGAGCGCATTCCTTTGAAGTCTGATGGGGGTGCGGGGGAGCATTGTAGCTAGCAGGTCGAATGTTTTCAAGCTGAGTGTCCCTAGAGAGATGGCAACACAGCAACAGCATTTGAGGAGCAAGGCTACTGTAAACAAGCACAGTAGGCTTTCACTTTTGTCCAGAAAAAAAACCGAGAAAGATGCAGAGAACGCCGAACAAAACACGGCTTCCCCGCGAAATGGATGCAAAAAAAACCCAAGCTCTCGGCATTGCTGTGGCGGGGGGGACTTCAAAGGAGCGGGAGCGCATTCCTTTGAAGTCTGATGAGGGGGCGGGGGCCTAACGGGATAGAATAGGCAAGACCTAAAAACATAAAATAAGACCTGTGATTGCTGATGGGAAGCACCTCAGTTAAAAAACAATCTTCGTGCCCCAGATATAAGGATCCGGGAACTATCTCATTCATGGGCAGAAGAGTTTTCAGTTATCACTCTGGGATCTACTTTGGACTCAATATTGTTAGATGTGCTTCAATAGATACAAAAATGTTTTTGAACTGTAACTAGGAAACATGCACTGTTGTCAAAGAAGGTATAGTGAGTAGAATGGATTATTTATGCTGTTTTTAACAGTGTTATTAATGCATCGCCTGTAATGTAAACTGATCACATGTGGAGCCAAATTTACCATTTTCTCTTGCAATACAGCAGAGCCAAAGTTGCTATGCTGAGTTATGCTAAAGGGTGAGAGCAGGACAGTCCCATATCTACTAAAATATGGCACTGCTGCCGTCATCCCATGTGCGAGTGAAGTCTCTTTCTGCCTGGAGCCACTCACGTGCAATGGTGTGTACTTGATGTTTAGCATAGGGTTCGTACTGGAAGTATACTCATACAGAACAAAATACAATTCTAAGACATAGGTTAAAACTTATCCCATTTTGTATGTGTGCTGGAAAGTGCAACTTTTCTTCAATCTTGCGCCTGCCTTGAAGATGTATACACTTTGTTCTTTTGGATGTCTAAAATATAAGAAGATAGGGTATGTGTTAAAAACGATGGGTGGGTGCATAGGAATGCCTATGTACCACTCATGGGGGCATATTATCATAAGCAAAATCGCCGCTGCAATTTTTACAACTCACAATTTACAAGGACTCGCGATCACGCTTTGCGTGAGTTTCCTTGAGTCAAGTGTCTTTTTAACCCTACTTTGCATGTCAGCGATATACATCGCTAATGACATGCAAAGTAGACGTTCCCAACCCAATCCACATGGATTCCGTCAACAACACAACATCGCCCTATTATAGAGGCGGGTCAGGCGATCACAAAAGCGGCGCTAGAATCAACAAGGATTGCGCCATTGGTGAGTTTATATCGCTGGATTTCCAGCGATATTCAATCATGTTGCCGCTATCGCTGGATTTTAAATTTCCAATGCGCAAAGCGTTGTTAATACAGCGCTGTCATGGCGATAAAATCCAGCGATAGCAAAAAAAATGCGCTAAGTGCGTTTAGCGATGATTATCGCTACATGTTGATAATATGCCCCTGTTTTGCCACCTTGACGCAAAGTAGGACAAAGAGCTACTTTGCGTTACTCATGACATTTTTGAGAGCATAGTTCACCTCACCTCGATTCATCTTAAAGTTACCTGCATACCACTTTGCTGGATTTACTGTCCTTGTTCTTTCTGCAGAAAATGGTGTATTTATCAAACCAGTGAATGCCGGAAAATTGCTGCAGAGAATACAAAGATGAAGCAGCTAGTGCAGCACACTCATATACCCAGCATGAGCACAGCATCCCCTGTACAGCTTTCAGTTAAACCCAGCCATTAAGCCTGGTAAAAATCAATGTTTAACACCCCTCACTTAACAATAGCCTATAGGCGAGGCCCAAGAATATTATATAAATAAACAAGGATAGGGAAAAAGAAGCTTCAAGAAAGTACAAAGACCTTGGGGGTCTTTCTATGTTTAGTTGACTTCCCTCCTATCTTATGCTAGTTGACTTCATTCAGTGTGATATAAAAAGTAAAATGGCCAAATTTGTCTTCTAGGTCATAAAGCTCAAACAGGAGCATAGTTCGTTACCAAATGTTGTATAGCCAATATTATACATATTGATGTGCCTTCATGAACTGGGTCAGTAGGAAAAAAACTCAGAGAGTAGAAATCTGGGGGCAGGAAGTATGGTGGGGAAATAGGCTTAGCCAGGGGCGATTGAAGTGACTAAATAATTATTAATAACTAATGATTGTTGGTAAAATGTTGACAGGTAACAAGAGGATGTGAATTTTCAATGTGTTTAGGGATGCTAGCCTTGTATTTTCTTTAACACAAGTTATTTTTTATATGAGATCCACAGTTTGAGAGGTGATCACAGGATGGGAGGACGGGTCGCAGAGGGGGGAGGGGGAGGGGGAGAGGACAATCCAGACGCTGTAACACAGGCTTAGTATTGAGCCTGACTGCCACAAAAAAGGGGGGTAGGGTTGGGGGAGGTGCGAGCACACAGGCATACTGTCGGGAAAGAACCCATAGTCAGGTCAAAACAAAGATGGCACAGCAAGTGGCTCACCTATTTAGGGGAGGAAAATGGTATGGGAATGGTATGGGATGGCAAGATTTAGGATGGGTCGGATCCAAAATTCTGAATGGCTAAGCTAAGAGTTTTATCTATCAATATTTGTGGTCTCCACGACCCGAAAAAAAGACAGAGAGTGGCAATAGGTCTTAGATCAACAGGGGCTAATATTATATGCCCGAGAAATGCAATTCCCTTGAACAGGACTGAACAGTGTTTAGAAAATACAATTAAAACCCAAATCACAAAAGATCATATATATCATGACACGCTGAGTAAAAAGGGAAATGACAATTTATTATGTATACATACAGTTAAAATTCAACTAAATTACAATAAATTCTTAAACTGAACACATAAGGAATTTAAATAAAAACAAATTAATACAACATAAAAATAACATAACATTCAATTATGACCCGCATAATCGGTAAAAGAAAGACAGAAACAGCAAGACATAAAGTTGTACAATGCTCCTAGTATATTCGTACTCCTAGTTTCTCACATCCATGTCGTATGTACAGTACATCAGTTTATCTACAACGATGGAGGAGTCTTGAATTATACAACATAAAAAAGCGTTGACGCGTTTCGGTGGATTTTCTTGCTTTGTGCCACCTTTTTCAAGACTAAAGTGATATCTGTCGTAACCAGGGAGTAATATGGTTTCCCTGTAAATAGATATACAACATATTATAAAAGATTGACATAGACTAATTGATAAGTCACATTCAATACATGATCAACAAAGGAAATACATGTAACAGTCTCCTACACATAGTTTAAACCTGCTGGTTAACATTTTCAGTTTGTAAGAGAGATTAACTACCCTCCATTTGCTAAATGAATGGACTCCTGGATCGTTTGTCAATTTGGAACAAGTATCCTAGTTGGGACCGAATCGGCCTGTTTATTATTACTGCTTTCATCTATAAGCGAAATACATATAAACCTGTGGTGGGTCGATGTAAAGGGATTCTTTTATCATTCATGGGAAAAATTGACTAAAAGACTGGGTCAATTTTTATAGTATTAAGGGTGAAATCTCCACCTTCCTATCTGAAATTCTTAATGCAAGAATTGAAATCTCAACGGGAGAAATAATGTTAGGAGTAGATGGAGACATTCGACCGAAAGGGATGCAAGGACTCATATTTATTTCTAAGGCCGTCTTTAAAATATGTCTGGCCTCGGCTTGGCTGGACCCAAACCCACTGGCCTTCCAACAATGGCGGGCGCAACTTTTGGCCACATAGAACCTAGAGATAGCTATCTATAGTAGGAAGGGACAGAAAAAGAAGAAGAAGGGGCTGGAAATCTGGGACCCCCTTTTACAATGGATGCAATGTCTCTTGCCTTAATTGTAATTTGGGAATGTCTGATTAATATGCCTAACTGTTATGTAACATGTATGACGCTATTGATATGCCTGACTATGTATAAACTGTAAGTAACAACATGCCTGGGGGGGAAGGGGGGAGGAGGGTGGAGGGACAGTAGGTGGAGGTTGCCTGTAAACAGGGAAAATGCTTTAATGAAGGTTTGTTAAAAAAAAAAAAAAGAGAGAGACAAAGAACAGGGCTACATTGTACTTACAATGATGGAATACATACTACCCCCCAATATGTACCTTTTGTCTAGGTTTTCAGTGCTTATTTTATGGGATTCCAATGGGTATTTAACCGTATTTTCCCAAATTTTGAATATCAGTGGTTATCAGTGTTTACTTTTTGAAGCCACAAAAGTCGATTGAGACTGTGCTTTTATTTATTAATTCTTTTTATACGTTGGATGAAAGGCAACTGGAAGTATCCAATTTTGTGACTTTAGTTTGTTTTCCGAATAATTAATGATTTGCAACACTTGCCTAATAATCCATAATCTGCTGCATAACATACAGATTTTAGGCAAAAAAAATGTATAGCTCAAATGGATGAAAACTTACTAAAATGTTACTATATCGGTTTCCACGCAGTAGCAGGCTATTTACTTAGGTTAACTGGTCACATTTATAGATTTTTATTGGAGAATTGTAAAAAGGAGAAAGTAAAAAAAAAAATCACATGAGTTTGTGATAGTTTCATTGTTCTTTTCTAAGCACCCTGTTGGTTTAAAAAAGCTAGATTAACTGAAAATGAAAGAGAGCTCAATCCTTTGAGACTGTGTTTGATTTTAGACTGGGCATTTAGTGCCCTGGGCTGGTTTTCCCAGCTGAAGTTGGAACTCTACTGTAATCTAAACAAAAATGACAGCATTTTTAGGTTTCAACTGAAAATGCAGTTTTTTTGCCTACCAAATTTTTTAATGGTGATAATCGATTGAAACTGAAAACCGAACACCCTACTAATTCCCTAAGTAGTAAATATTCTCTAGCTCATTCAGTCAATCATTATCATTTGACTAAAGAAAACAACAAGATATATGCCAGCCGTTAATCTGTTGAAATCAATTCTTAATTAGGTGGAAACATATCTTCGATCATGCAGTTCTTAGACAAGTGGTGGGACTGCCTTGTTCAAACAGGAATTTGAGTGCTGGAAAACAAGACTGGCAGAGAGGTGAGAGAACTACTGAAGCTATATGAAACAGCAAATTGAAGGAAAGGATGGAATAAAAGGCTGAGGAGCAGGAAAATGGGAAGGAAGATTCAACAACAGAAATTAATGTGGGAAGGAAGGAATTATAAGCAGAAGTACTAGAAACTCAATACCCCATGAAATTTCATGACACAAAAATGTAAACATTGATAACACTAATTTCCAAGAGATTTGAAAACTAGAAAAAGTAATGAAAAATAGAATTTTAAAACAGGAAAGTCTATTATGAGTAATTTAACCATAAGAAGGATGCAAGTTAATGCAAATGGATGACAGTCTCAATGGGTGTTGCCATGAAAAAGGGGAATGTCAGAGGAGTATTGTGTTGTAGGCGTCCCTTCCAAATACTGAATAGGTATGCTACATATCAATGTTTTGCAACCAAAATCTGGTCACAAAACTGATATTTTACTGACACCTCAAAGGACATGATTACCCATTCACAAAAGAGATTGTGTTAAGAGGAGGCAGTGGTCATATGGGCCACCTCTTAAAAACATGAAAAAGAAAGCTTTTCTTTTTTAAATGCCGCCCCATTTCGTTTCAGGAAAACAGCTGCATTAAAAAAATGTGCTTTATAAAAAGCAATCACAGACATAGTGGTCTGCTGACCCCAGCAGGCCACCAACCATGTGATGGCAGCAAATGATAGTGGGTTGCAATTTGTGACCTACCTCAATATTATTTATAAGATAGGCCGAATTGCGATCCACTGTGATTCCTTTTTTTGTGAACTGACCTATTAATACAGAGGTCAGTTTGGGAAATACTACACTTGTCACAAAACTACTGGCTGCAAATTATGACACTATTTCAGCCATTGTTTAGTACATCTGACCCTTAATCCATAAATACCAGTACCTTTCCATCCTCGCTAGATGCGCTGAATTGAAGAAAAAAAACACAAATGGACAATGTGACAAATTATGACCAATGGACATAAACTTTGTTTTAATTCATATCAGTATGATTTAATGTTGTGTATTCTCTATTAAATTGTCTATTCCTGTGTTGAAATGCACTGAAAATGTTTTTGAGTATCGATACCCTGCACATAAGTAGAGTTTGCATAATTAAGGTGCACATGAACATGATCATAGAAACAGACGTAGCTCAGCACCTTTGTGATAGGCAAATACATTCCCTGTGATTAACTGTGCAATGCATAAATTATGCAAGCTTATATTATGGGCTAGTTGAAAAGCTTGTGAATTAGGACCAAGGGACCTTTTAGACCCCCTTTCGGGGGGCTTAGGTCAGACAGGGTCTTCTGGGCCACTGCCGCTGAGTCTGTAGTTCTTTGCCTTCCGTGTTCGGGAGTTCATCCTACTATGGCTCTGAAAACTAGGCCAAATACATCCTTTCCACACTTGACTCCCATAATAGCAAGGAGGAGCAGTAAAAGGTTTCTCAGGCGAGAAGCGTTGGTGCCAAAAGCTCAGAACTCACCTTCCAAATGGCACAATAATGTAACGTCCAATCCAATGCTTATTTTTAGTTACAAAGAAAGTATTTTAATATGACTGCAAAACAAAATACTGCACAGTTCAAAAGAGGTTTATTTACTGGGATGTGATCTCATCTCTGATCCCCAGCATGGCACTACTCCTTCTGCAGCACCCTCTTCCCTCTATAGGACTTCTAATGTCTATGACCCCTAGTATGTCGTATGAGCAGAGGCAATAATCAAGGACAGGTACAGTTTGGTACACGCCTCGACTATACATTGGCCTCCCGGAGAACCTTACGTCGAGACTCCAGGTGGTTATGAATGACGCCGCTAGGCTCATTTTCAAAGCTCCTAGGCGTACACATGCATCGCCCCTCCTTAAGCAGCTGCATTGGCTCCCTGTCAGACAGAGAGCTAAATTCAAGGGCCTCTGTATTGCACACAAAACCCTCTACGGCCGAGCACCTAACTACATCAAGGACCGCCTTACCAAATATACACCCAGTAGGGCACTCCGGTCCTCGGATGCTAGCCTCCTGATCTGCCCTAGATTTAACCTGTCCACGAAAGGCGGCAGAGCATTCTCTTCATCTATCCCCCCCATCTGGAACAACTTGCCGGAGAGCCTTCGGAAGGAACACGATCTCCTTCCATTTTGGGAAAAAATTAAAAACAGTCCTTTTTACAGAAGCCTGGATATAATCCACTCCCCGACTAAGTCGAGACCTCTCTGACAGCGCTTAGAGACCTGTAGGTGATAATGCGCTTAATAAATACTAAATAACATAACATAACATAAAATTTGTTCTGGATTGCTCCGCTAAGGGGTAGATTCGTTTAATGGCTTTTGCCAAAAGGGATCATGAAGGCAAATAGTTTATTGCTCACTCAGCAGATTTCGGTGGAGTGGTAGCTCTAGTGGTACTGGGGAAAGCACTCAGTGAACCAATTCCTGTAGTAGTGAATTCAGTGGAGTGGTGCTGTGGTAGCAACATCACTAAGATCACAGACCACTGGTCGGGATTAACGTTTCAGTAGCGGTCTCCCAAGCTGGGTGCAGAAGGGAACTCAGCCACTGCAGTTTCCACCTCCGTGCAGGTTCTCACACAGGTGGTCTTTTTTTGCAGTTGGTGCCTCGTAGGCCCACTACAGATAGGGACTCTGTCACAGGAGTTGTTATGTATAGGCCAGGTCTTCTGCATGTGGTTATCATTCCTGAAGCATTATTCAGGGGCAGACAAAAGCACACACCCTATGCAGAAACTTTTTCACGTTGAACAATTGAAACTGCTGTCTAACCCCTCACCCCTACCATCCACTAAATGAAAGAGGCCAGGAAGTACTAATCATGAGCTTTTAGCTAACAAGGACCTTGTGAAATATCTGTGGGTAGACCTAACTCCATTTCATCCTTCACTCTAGAACCTTGGTTGCCAGCCTCCAGTCCCAGGAATGCAGTCAACATTCTCCCACTGTTTGGGGAAGCTGTACTTGCCCTCCATCTTCTGCCATGCTAAATCAGGAGCTATTCAAAATGAGTCCTACTGGTTTCAGTACTCAGACTCTAACCTTACGCAGATACCTACCATCACACACACATGTTACACATCCGCTGTGCATAAATGCATTCCATACACATCTGAAATGCCAGCACAAGGGTCTGAGGTGGAAATTTACACAAGTTGGGTCAGTAGACCAAATTTCAGTCTACAACAGAAATAAAGGTATCATCAACTGATGATTCACAAAACTCAGGGGCATATTTACAAGGGCTTATGGCTATAAACCCTTTGCCTCATTTACAAGGAGGCATAACACCACTTAACGTGTCTTACTGCCACCCTGTAAAGGGGTTTCCCACAAGTTGAGTACCCTGAACGGTGGAAGCAGCACATACAAAATGTGTCTTTATAGCAATAATAGAATGTACAAATCAAACAAGTCAGAACAGCTATTCTAGCACATTCCACTATGCAAAATGGCACATCAAAGAGCTGTTTTAAATAGTGTCAGAATTATATAACTTCCAAAGTCTCCATGGAACTGTTCTCAACTCTCAGGATTTTTCTAATGAACTGGCTACTCATTACACAGCTGAAGCAGACATGTTGAAATCATACTTAAAACACAAAAAATAAGGATCACCCCAACCCCCTTCTCTGCTATCTTTCCCAAAACTGTCAATGACCAATTTCTAGGAACTAATGAAAGCCAGCACACCAACAGGCTGTGCTTCCAACACTGGCCCCCCACATTTTCAAAAATACCCTTTTATCAACATCAGCAGTCACCCCAATCAGAAACCAGATCAACACTTCCCGGTCTGTCAAAAGGAACTTTACCACAAAACGATTTAAAAAAAATAAGCCCACTACTATAGAAAAGTGATTTGGATTCTCAGGATCCCAACAATTATAGATTAATAACAAATGGACCATTCCCTGGCAAACTCAAGGAAAAAAGCTGCTTTCAACCAGATCTCAAATCTCATACAAGATAATTTCCTACTGTCTATCGTCCAAGCTGGATTCCACTCTGGAAGAGATATAAAAGCAGCCTGAATCATTATCAGGGATGATCTAAAAATACTCTAGACAAAACAGTCGTTCATGCATTATTAGTCTTGGATCTTTTGACAGCATTTCATACTGTTGGCTTTGATATAACCTAATCCTTTTCTCAAAGAAATTGGTATTGAGGGTGCAACTCTCACTGGGATCTCTTCCTACCTACACAATATGACTGCGCCAACGATACACACATACTTCTAAAATTGGAAAACTCCAAGTACTTTGGAATCTCAAATATTTTTAATTGCCTTATTGCCATTGATCACTGGATGACAATGAGTCACCTCAAATTAAATACTTCACAACTACATCTACTTACCTTGGGTGACTGTGGTGCCTTTTGAATATATTCATCCGACTGAAACACTGTCAAGATGGGGAAACTGGCACATTGGAGGGCAGGAAATATGCTCTGCTATGCTCATAAAAGGTGTATACATCCGACCCAAGCTTGCTTGGGGCCTGTAGAGATAATCACAAGGAGACTGAGGTGGATGGTCTACCATGCAAAACTGAAAACTCAGGCTGCATTTGGGTAAAGAGGTACATAATCTTAAATTCAAACTCTTCTTGCTCCCTTCTGAGATGTCTAAGCAGAAATCACAGAATGCAGCAAGAAGAGTTAGAAGTTAAGTCACAAAGGGAAGAATATAAACTTTTATTGGTACAAAAATGTGTGCTTTGATTGGTCCTCGAGAGAAGGAATTCACAAGTCAAACATAGAAATGGCAAAAAAGGATGAAGAGACTTGACTCATCAAAAGCAACCTCATGTCCTGCCTTTAAGTGTTGAGTAGCGAATGAAAGGCTGATCTAAGTGAAGAACCTGAGGACTTAAAAAGCAGACTAATGAAATCAAGTGATGCAAACAACTTTGCGGGAGTTGGACATGGAGGACACCATGACGGAACTCTCCAAGACAAAAAGCTCAGATAAGAGAGTTAGCTCCCTCACTACAGAGAAGGCAGCATTGTATACAAGTATAAGTACTTTAAAATGAACCTGCCATTGTATATATATGCCTCATCATGCACTGATTGTTACAATCTAAGTTTAAAGTTGTTTTTGTATTAATCTGGAGTGCACATTAACCTTAATACGGCTGCAAACCCTCATGTATTTCTGAGGCTAGAAGTCATTTTATTCAGTATTGTACAATTGCACATTCTGTGCACTGTGTGCCAAGTATAACCTGGTTATGACGTTTGGCAGTAAGAAGCATACATTTAAGGAAGTAATGAACTCCTCATTTGTTTATATAGTTATATCTCTCCTTCAAAGTCTTCTCACATTCTCTCTCTTGGCAGAATCCTGCCTCCTGCTTATTGGTTTTGTTGGAGTAACAGTTCTATCATGTGTGCCCATTTCCATCGAATTGTACTGAGAGAAAATTGTATAAAAAGGTGTGAAAATTTATTTATTTTAGCATTATAGCTGCAACTGGGTTTTTAAACAGATTCTCTGGTCCGTTGAAGCAAAAATAGTTGTCTACTATTTTGCTTGTCTTTTTTTGCATTAAATGCGCGTTAGACATTTAGGGCCCATTTCAGAAAGGTAAACTGAGACGAAAGTCTATCTTTACTACTTTCGGTATTCACAAAGGGCATTTACGAGTACTAAAATTAGACTTTTGTCTCAGTTTAACTTAGATTTTGGTCTTAAGTTTAACTGAGACCAAAACTGAGACAAAAGTCTAACTTTACTACTCGTAAATGCCCTTTGTAAATATCGAAAGTTGTAAAGTTAGACTTTTGTCTCAGTTTTAGTAGTTAAGTTAGACTTTTGTCTCGGTTTTGGTCTCAGATAAACATAAGAACGAAACTTACGTTTACCTGAGACAAAAGTCTAACTTTACTACTCGCAAATGCCTTTTTGAATACAGAAAGTCGTAAAGTTAGACTTTCGTCTCAGATTACCATTGTGAATAGTGCCCTTTGGCTTCTCGAGGTGTTGTATTTTACTTTACACTTCCCAGTAGAAGTTCTACAACTGAAGTGTAAGAACTTTTAGAATAGTGCATGGAGAGATAACATAAGAATTTGAAATGTAAATGAGGAAGCAGACGGTTCAAACATGTCCAGTCATTGGACAGATGCTCTGGCATAAGGAGGGGGAGGAAACTTGAGCTGAAAGAGCATACAGGGTGGACCAGTACACAGCGTCCCAGGGCTATTGTGCCAATACTGTCTTCATATTTGAAGAGCTGATTTCGATTTATTAAACATGTCTCCTTAACATTATGAACATTTCTGCACTAAAACAAAAACACGGCATCTTTGAAATGCAGTATTTTCCTGTACTTGACAAGTAGGCCTGAACTAGGCCTCAACTCCATTTTGCTTCTAAAACGTGGTCATGATGTGTGTTTTCATTTTCCACTATGACACACAAAATGTGCATTGATGCTCTGTACTGAAATTCTGTTTTCCAAGAACTATGAAGGAAACCTGTGGTAAAATGTAAGGCCCTTGCTGTCTGTATATTTGCTTCTGTGACTTCCACTGTCTTTTGTAACTAGATTTGTACTGGCACATCCGATGATGTTAGGCCAGACAAGAACAGATTCTTTTTAATTTAGGATATAGTGCTGGGGTGACAGCAATAAGTGACGTTTTATAATTTTGTTTAGCCATGGTCACTTATGCTGACTGTGCAATTTTCATTGGCTTCTACTGTGAATATGTCTGTAAAAACGAAGGACCTGATACACAAGGGTAATCTTAGACCAGAAGTCTAAGTTTAGACCTGAAGTCAAAGTTTAGACCTTAAGTCTAAGTCATAGCTGTAAAGTTGCTCATGACAGAATATCTGTAACATCAAATATATGCAATGCCCATGTTTTATACATGAGCTTATTTGCCTAAACATGGTGATGAACTTTATGGTGCTAACGTAGTAATGTTGCTTAACACCAATGGCATTCTTGATGAAGGTTATTAAACATCAGAGTCTGATCTGGCTTTTCTTGTATTTTTCTTGTAGACCTCTGAAGAAGGGTCGATGTGAGACCCGAAATGCATTGAGGTTTGTAAAAAGCATTGAGTTCTGCTAAAAATGATGGAATTATGAACTAATGAATTATAATTGAACAGATGAATGAATACATTCACGGAGTGATTGAAATTGAACAAGTATTTGAATTTTTGTTTGAGAATAATGGAATCGAGTTAAAAGGAGCACACATCTAAGGGACTGGTTCGCCGGACCCATGTAGTTTTGGATGCTCTACGATGGCAGGAAAGGATGATGGCGTTCAAATCCTAATAAAGAGAAAATATCCTAAAGCTGCTTTTGCTCACTGTGCTGCACATAAACTTAATTTGGTTGTTAATGACTTGAATGCTGTTCTTGATAAACAAAATCCTATTGGCACAGTGAAAGCCATCATCAAGTTCCTCTGTGAGACTCCAAAACAATCTCTTATTCCCCTTGTGCCATTGCTGAGTGAAACATGATGGACAGAAAAATATAAGAGCATTAGAATTTTTAGCTCAAATTTTGAAGAGATTTTTAAGCAGTCAAGCTTACTGGTTACTACAGCCTGAGGGAAAACACGTTAGGATGCATATCAATTGCAATGTTCCTCTAGCACAGTGACCTTTCTCTTTTGCTTATCCATAATTTCAGATTACTCATCAAGATTGTAATCAGTAAACCAGGCTCTCTAAGCTGTTCAGCTTGATAGCCTCAATGAATGTAATCACATGCAAGACCTTCTGACTCTGTTCCGTGATCACAGACAAAAAGCAGAATAGCAATCTAAGGAAATGTTTTCAAATGTTGAAACAATGGCAGACAAATGGAACATAGAGCTTTGTGTTTCCAGACAGTGTGGCAGGCATGTATTTTGTTTTAGTTTTGGTTCCTGTTCTGTGGAAGAATACTATTGCCAGTCTATGTATGTGCCACACATGGACTCTATCATCGCATCATTAGAAAGCCAATTTGGCAATATAAACGAGAACATTTTGAGTCTGTTCTCATTTTACCCAAAACACAATGCAAAAATGACACTTGAGCAATACAAATGCCATATTGTAAACATCAGAGAAAATTACGACATTAAAAACCTGGAAGCCGAAGCAGTCACATGGTTTGAGATCTGGTCAACGAAGGTTGAGTAGTTTGACAATGGATTTCTGGATTTGCTAAACCACACAGATCTATTTCTATAAGTCCAGCAAGAAATTCTCATTGCTCTCACATTACCAGTGACCACTTGCACAGTGGAAAGGTCTTTCAGCACAATGAGAAGGGTGAAAACCTGATTGAGGTCGACAATGGCAGATGATCACTTATCGGGTTTGTGCATGATTGGCATACATCAAGCAAAAATGTATGAAAAAAAAACAGCAGATGATTGAAAAAGTAATTGATAAATTTGCATAAGACTACAGACGTTATGTTCCATTTTTAAGATTACTAACCAGTAAACAAAAACTGTATAAAACTACTCATTGAAAAATGTGATTGCTAAATTTCAGCAAGAGTGTAGATATGTGCATTTCCTGACCTGCAACAGTTATCCAGGTAAAGTTTATATGTTGTATTTCCCAATTTGGATGAGAACAGTTGTTATTTTATTTAATTTAATATATTTAATTTTATTTATTTTTATATATTTAAGTTTATACAATTCCAAAATAAATACATTTGTCATATATTTTAATTGTCATTCGTTTTTGCACATTAACTCAAAATGCAGTTATAGTTACTTGATCATGTGTGTATGAATAATGTGGTGCATTCAATAGTGGTGACATAAAAACAGATTCGAAATTGCTAATCAAACAATGGCAACTTGATCTTTCTATTAAGTTTTTGCTTCAGGTTTCTCAACCCTTTGCATGTCTGTGCCTTTTTTGCCATCGGCCAGGAGCCGCTCCTTCCTGCAGCTCTGCTATTTTCTTTGCCAACTGTTAGAAGGTGTGATATCTTCCATGGGTCACAAAAGGAAGTGAGTACTGTGGCACAACAGACCTATTGTGTAAGGGAACATATGTGGTCTGCTTCCTGCGCCCCGGTGTTTCTTGTGAACCACCTGGCACACATCATTGTTGGATGATGGCTGACGTTAACATTTTGCCTCCCTCTCCCCTCGGAAACATTTCTGTGGACACCCATGTATGTACAACAAATGTGAAGCCTCTTGACTACTGAAAGCTCTTTATGGCTCCTAAGTGATAGGAACGCACTATAAAGAATGCCAATAAAATCATAAAAAAGGACATCCGTGAAAACAGTAGAATGAACTAAATCCTGCACAGATTTGACTACCATTGAATCCCGGATAACAATGAGTTTCCTAAAACTTAAGGTTACAAAACAAAACTGCAATGACTCAAAATGAAATGCACAGTTGAAACTCTTCTGCTAACTGACCCACCCATGCAGCTAACTCTTCCTTTCTGCTATTATTACCCCCAGCACCAGAGTCAAAATTGCATAATCCTCCATGACTTCATAATGATACCTAGAATCTAGATCTGCTCAGCGCTGGAGTCAGCTTCAAGGCGCTCAGCCAAACCATCACACTTATTTGTGTTTATTCATTATTTTGAGTTTTTTCTATAGAGGAGACTTGACCCACAGGGCCTCAGTGTTTTACAATTACAGTTTCAAATAGCATATCATTATAAGCCACAGAACATGTTCTTTTTTACAGGTATTCGTCTGAAGAACAGGGGGGAAAGATGTACAAATGAGGCAAGTACTACTCTGATAGAAGTGATTTTTATTTATTTGTTTGGGTTTCTTTAGCAAGAGCAAGGTCTGAAGATGTAAGAGTGTGTCACTAAAGATGAGATAGTAATATTTTACAAACTACAGCTTCATGAACAAAAACAAATAGAAACTCTACATGCATGCATTGAAGAGAGGGCATTATAACAGTGAAGAGGTTAATGACGAGCTCACAAGAAGTATTTTTGAAAGAGGAGAGGTGTCAGGTCAAATGTAAAGGTATCCAAAAAAGTAGTGGTCTGTAGGTCTTGCCGAAGAGAATTACAAATTCTAGATGCCCTCCCAGTGAAGAATTGTACCATCGTACACTCCATATTAAAAATTGGAGGGCTTAAAAGTAGTGCTTCTGAGCTCCGTAAAGATCTGGACCAACCAGACCTTCTAAGTTTCATTGTAAGGTTACTCAGGCAGGTGGTATGTACAATCTTGTTAGCAGCACTGGTGTGATAAAATCTAAGATCTTAGTTACAGAGACAAAACGTTCTTCGCATTAGGCACAGTCTTCAGGGGGTGAGGTGTATTATGCGAAGTCCTGTCAGGTGAGAGTTATCATAATAGATCTTTGACAGGATGAAGGACTGGACCGGAGTCTTAAGATCAAATTGAGGAATTAACTAATGAGTACCAACTGGAAAACCGCACACTGAGTGGTAGTATTAATTTCCATTTGTAAGTTAAGTCTATGTTCAAGCGAATTGGCATTATCAGTGATAAACAGATTGAGGTCAAGGATCCAAGATTTGAAGGATAAGCTTGACTGAGTGAGAGGAAAATAACTTCTGTATGAAAGGTATTAAAGTTTAAAATGAGGTGTAAAAGAAACCACAACACTTGAGATAGCACATAGAAATCTAACGTGAGTTTAATGCAAAACAGCCAGCAAGCATTCAAAAATTAAGCAAGGCAATTGCAGTTTCAACAGATCAAAGCTTTGCAATTGATTAGTTGGAGCTTGTAATGCTAAAATCCATACATTTTTCTGGCATATTTATACAATTTGTCTCAATCAGGTAAATGGAAGTGGGAACACATGACACAAGTGACACTATTAGTTAGTAACTAATGAACAGCTGAAAGAATCTTCTCATGGGCAATCCTTTGGAGAGAGATAAAGGTAACCCTAACACAAACTGACTCTACTCCTTTCTGAGGCTTGGCTTTTCTTTTACCGGTTAGCAGAAATGTGCAGTACACAACATGGAGTAACCGAATAATAATAATTTAAAACGTGTGTAAATATTCAACATTATTAAGACTTTAATGGTCTTGAAGCTGCTACAAAAACAAAATACAATTGATAAATAATATGTGACTGCGCATGGTAATGCACACATGAGCATTTAGCATTTTCTTAGTAAGTATATAAGTGATAAGGTACACATATGGTTAAATTCACTTTCTCAGGGGTCATCCAGCCCTGAACTGCTGGCAGTATTTGGGCTAGGAATCAAACATAATTGAGGGAATAGATCTTGAGACCGATTTGAGTATCATCAACATACAGATGATATTCGATTCTTGAGTTTTTCAGTAGGAGTCCAAGGGTTCGAAATAAAGGTTAAAGGGAGTAGGAATCAAAATGGGTCAACTTGCTTTAGCACAATTGGACTAAACCGGCAATTGACAATTTTGCTGCGTTCGATTTGAAAAATAGGAGCCATACCGTTTCATAACTCTATTGATCCCAATACATTTGTGGAGGATCCTTATAAACAATTCATGATTAATGGTATTAAATGCAGCGGTTGAGTCAGTATGTATGAGAAGACAAGAATTGTCAGGGTCCTGGATGCGAAGTACATTATCAACAGCCTGTAGATGGGCAGTTTCTCTTCGTGAACTGGTCTGACGTCTGATTAGTGCTCATAAAAATGATCATTATCAGATATGCATGGCGTAAGCTGCGCTGCAACAAAGATTTGGATCACCTTTGCAGGGAGGGGTGGGCAGAAAAAGGGTGAAACTTTTGGGATCTCCTACATCCACTGAGGGTTTCCTCAGAAGATGAGTGACATGGCTGATTTATGGCTGCCTGGGAACCCTATTTTACTAGCTCTGTCAAATGAAGAGCAGTTCCTTGGAAATGTTTCCTGGGATCGGAAGAGTGAAGTGGTTTGAAGGTTTAACCTTAAAGATGATTTTTCGAACTTCACTCTCGGGGCTTCATCAAAGAGGAGCCAGTTGTTTTGGATTTACAATTGAAAGGCAGGTGCATCTGGGAGTCTGAGAAGTGGGGCAACAATTGTTTAATAGATTGAACTTCATGGTTAAAGAATGTAGGAAACTCTTCAGACTTCACAAGGGTTAAAAAAAAACTGAGGAGACGAATCTGTAATTCTGTCTACTTCAGATAGTATGTTTCGAATGAATTTTGCCATAATAGACATCTATTTCTGATAAGATCTTCAAGCCATATTAAGGAGATCCAGATGGAAGGAAGAGGGCGAAGATATGAAAGGAGAATATTATGATATGATGAAAGATTTAGACGAGGATGCCTTAAAAAGAGAGAAGAGTACTGAGTTTTAAATAAATTAGGAGGGCACTCTGTATTGTAGGTATTTTATGATGGCTCCTGAAAGCCATCAGAGGGGGGATTGATGGAGCAGGGTTTTAAAAAAAAACCTGCTAAAATTAACACCCCCATAATACGTACTAACAGTAAGTAGTAATAGAAACTAATGTGCACCTTACACAAACACGAGGGAAACAGCTTTGCCCATGTATGCACTAATATTAAATAATATATGAAGTAACTAAAACGTATTTGCAGTATGCTTTGAAAGAAACGAGAAATAATGCATGACTAGGCCGCATGAGCATTCCATAATTTGCATGTTGTATTTTGCTTTTAATGAATAAATAATGCAGCTTTTTGCTTAAAGCTTATGCTAGGTAACGTTAATAAGGAATATTAAAAGGCGGGTGGTAAACAGTAAAAAGTGCATTCTCATATAACTAAAAAAATTCTGTATTCCCTTTTGCTGTATAGAGCTGGATAAAACACAATTTTCCTTAAATTAGCCACATAAGGGACAGGTCAGAAAGAGGAGTGAAAATGTCATGACAGTGCAGTCAGAAGTCAGGACTTTCCTTGTCCGAGACTTGAAAGGGCTTCTGAGAAAGGCAAAAGCGGGTGGCTCCCTGTTTCATATAGAGGCTCTGTTTAACCCTGAGAAACAGGTCACAGAGAATTATACCACCTTCAGAGAGCATTTAACTAGGAAACTTGACCAGCTTGCTCCACTGAAAGTCATTAGGAAAAGAGTAAGTCCGTCAGCACCATGGTACACAGAGAAATTGGGGAATCTCAAGCTCTCGTGTAAAATGGCTGAAAGACAGGGGAGGAGGGAATATCTGGAAAAAGATAGAATAAGCTGGAGGTTCTCAATAATAAAATACAAAAAAAAGTAATCACTGCCAGCACTGAGCACTTTGCATCTACCATATTAAAAAGTTCCAATAAGTCTAGGGACATCTTCAGGATAGTGAGAGGCATGACCCATCCTGATTGCACTAACAGTAAAATCAAACCTTCACAGGAGTTATGTGATGGATTGGTGCTCTTCTTCCAAGATAAAATAAATAAAATAGTGGAAAGTATGGAAGATATACCTCCACCCACCCAGCCAGATCAGAAAAAGGGGCAAGAAGTTTAAACGAAGAGAGTGCTGCCGAGTTGGCCGTACCTGGGGTTTCTCTGGATAATTTTCCGCTTCCCTCGGTAGAGGAGTTTGTTCGAGTGGCCCTAGGAATCTCCTCTGGTTCACCATTGGATCCTCTGCCCCACAAGCTAATGAAGGAACTTGGGTCAGAGATCTTTCCCATCCTACGACAGCTATGCTGTCAGTCCCTTAACACAGGTACTGTGCCGTCTAATTGGAAGCAGGCTGTTATTACGCCACTCCAGAAAAAAACCACCCTTGATCCATGTTGTCACAAGAACTACCGACCAATTTCCCTCCTGCCCTATCCGATCAAGATTGTGGAACGTCTTGTCAGTAGGACCCTGTCCCTCTTTTTGGAAACAAACAACATACTGGAGGAGGAACAGTTTGGTTTTAGTCCGGGTCATGGGCCAGAATCTCTTGGTGGTGGTGCTGGACAGCCTTCGAATGCGGGCGGACAGGGGTCAGTCTGCAATTTTAATCTTGCTAGACCTGTCCGCCGCTTTCGATACTGTGAACCATGACATTCTGCTTTCAAAGCTGGAAACCTTTGGGGTGAAAGCGGTAGCGCTTAGCTGGCTGAAATCCTATCTGTCTGATAGATGGCAGGCGGTGGCACTCCCTCCGTACGAATCAGATTTGTGAACGTCTTACATGGGATACCGCAGGGATCGTCCATCAGTCCAATTTTGTTTAATGCTTATATGCAACCCTTGCTGGGAATCATCAAAGCTCATAACATCAGCGTGATTAACTATGCTGACGACACGCAGCTTTTGATATCCCTGAATGATGCTCAGGCGGATCCACTGGATAGCTTTCATGCTTGTATGTGTGAAATGGAGAAATGGTTGAAGGAAAATTCGCTTCAGTTTAACAGTGGGAAAACGGAGATCCTACAGTACAAGGTGGGGTGGGGGGGTCACCCGAAGTCTGCCAGCAGACTTCTGGCCTCTAACATCAGATGGCACGTTGACACCAGTGAACACGGTGCACAATCTGGGGATCAGTTTTAATGAAAATCTAAATCTGGAGACCCATGTTAATAAACTGGTGGGAAGTTGCTTTACTTTAATTTGAGGTCTTCCGAAGGTGCTGCCTCTGCTACCACTACAGGCAAGAACAACGGTAGTCAAGAGTATCATCCTTAGCCGCCTACTGTAATGCCCTGCTTCTGGAATCTCCAGGTTACCTGGTTGCCAGATTGCAGAGTATCCAGGCAGCAGTACCTAAGTTAGCACTCCCCCGAACTAGTCGGTCATGAACAACACAAGCACTGGCGGAGCTACACTGGCTCCCAGTAGCTCACAGGGCCCTAAGCCGCTCCAAGGCAAGTTTCAGTGGTACGAGCCTACCCGGACTCTTCGCTCCTCTTCCACCAACCTTGTCAGAAACCCCAGGGTAAAGAAAGTGACCCTGGGAGGAAGAGCCTTTAGAGCAGCAGCAGCCCGCTTTTGGAATGGCCTCCCCCTAGAAATCAGGAGAATACAAAGTCTGCTGCTGTTCTGCAAAAAAATCAAGACCTGGCTCTTTCCTAGGGTATAATCTCCAGGGTTATCAGTGAACTTCTCTTGATAGTATGCCTTTTTCGTCTCACAGCGGACAGTCTCTTTTTCGGTTTATCTCTTAGCGCCAGGATGCCCGCAGGGTTACAGTGCGCTCTTCAAATATCTAATAATAATAATAATAAGTGCTGAGTGCTGCAAAGAAATGAACACAAGTTGAAGGCCAATGTGATGATCATTTGCCGAGAGACCTGCCTGGCCGTGGGACAAGAAGTACTCTTCCGCGGGCACTGTTTAAAGTCATGTTTATTTGAAACATGTAATAAAATGTGTGAACTGAACTATTATAATTCTTGGGAACGTTGTAGAAAAATGAATGTGCCTAAAGTTTTAATGAAATCACTATGGTGTGACAACACCACCCCCCAAACCCACCAATCCCCTGTCAAGTTACGAGAAATGTTGCAAAACATGTGGGATGGACATGTAGGTTTTAGGGTATAACTGGGTTGCCTTTAGGGGTGTGATTTATGCTTAAGCTGGCAGGAGAGAGAGAAGGGAGATGCGTCGATGTCCATCGGTTTGCAGAGAAGCCTAGCTGTTCCTGACCTGTCCTGTTCCTGTCCTTTTAATCTTTGTTCCCTGATTCTATTTCGGGGAACCTCCACCATCTCCTAGGCAGAGGGGGCATTAGGTTTGCATTAGTCTGACTTGTTCTTGCAAAAATTACTTGCAAATGTATTTTGTCTCTGAAAATATTGTCTCTTCACCTATCCACTCCATCACAAGTATATATTGATACATATTATTTTAGATGAAAATATTGTCTCTTCATCTATCCCCTCCATTAGGTGTATTTTGTTTCACATTTGATTTTGCTGAAACGTTTGTCTCTTAATCTATCCACTCCTTCATTACACAAATTTCATTGCCTGTGTGATGAGTTTGTATTCATTTGAAGTTGTTGATATTTTCTCTCCCTTTGTTAATTTCATTATTTGCACTTTGTGACTGTATGCATTGAGCATTTGCCCTAATTTTGAGATAAAGTCTAATAACATTAATGATAGTCTGTGATTATTTAGCTGACTGAATAGTTAGTCAGATAGTATTATCATTACCATCAACTATTCAACTATTTGGTTCATCGACCAAGTAGAGGAAAAGGTGATGTATAAGTTAGATATGTATTTTGTAATATCACAATATAAATCTATGAAAGAAAAAAAATTGAACGTCTTTATAAATTGACCCCAGTGCATCAGGGATTGTGGGTGAATGTGTATGGGCCATTGTAGTGTGATGAAATTAAGTATCAATCCGTGGTTAGGTATTAGCCACGCGCTGGATCATAAGGAAGAGGGTGATGGTCTCTAATAGTTCCCCAGTGCTCTGAGAGATTTCCTTTCCTCAAAGAGATCTTTGATGAACCAAGGAGCAGAAGGTTTAGGGCCCTGAGTTAGAGTTTGGTGAATGGAGTACTCCATTGTAGATGCAAACTCATGCATGTGGTCTGCTATACTGTCTTACTAAGGAATATTATTTTTCTGGAAATTATGCATGCCCTAAACAGGCTATTAGTATCTTAAGCAGTACTTACTTTGTAAAATATGTATGAGCCAGGGCTCTCGTAAGGAGGCCATTGCAGCTTGCACCACACACTGCTACTGCCAGTGCTACCAACTATAGAAACAACACAACTATTAACCATCACACTATTACAAGTGTACCAACTCACACTATTTCAGACCTCCTCAGCTATAGGAATGGATTGGGCGACAGGTAATAGTCATTTTTAATATCTATTGAATTAATAAATCCCTGTTTTTGTGGTCATCTCGAAATTAACCAGACAGTGCCACCTTGTGGCATACTGCCACAAGCACCGTTGATGGTAATTAACTGTGGGTGCCAAGCATTGGAAACCACTGGCTCACATTAATCACTGGTCTTTAGTTTTCCAAAATGTAGTCTTCCAAACACTTTTAGTTTATATTTTTCTTCCAATATGCATAACCTTGTTCTGAAAATGAACCAATAAACTGTGTGCAATAATTAATTCTGTGAATCATGATCAGGATCTTTTTCAATTATTCTGGTTATTGAGAAAAAAGCACGTGGATCATGCCGGTTATCACAATTAAAATCGGGAAGTCTTCTTTTGAAGTTATAAGGACTATTTATTGGCCAGGTCCTGCAATGTTCCCACTTTGTGTAAGTATATATTTCTCTAGGGCTGTTAGGTGAATGAATATAGTGGTGTCCATAATGATGAAAACAAAGCAGCTCCTGAGTTTTGCATTCAAATAGGGATCCTCATTATTCAATGAAGCATAAGAATTCAAATCATTCAGTAATTGTTTAACTGCATTTACATCCCAGGATTTTGCAAAAGGGCCAGAAATACAATGCCTGCCAGGGAGATTTGATTCAACTCTGTCATACTCTTAATTTGGTAAAGAACCCTAGTCCAACCAATACCTTTGGGCACAGAATATGCAATGACATTCATAGCATGATGAACCCTTTTTAGGTCTCGCCTGTCGATGCGCATGCGCATCGAGCAAGGCGAGAGTATTGGCACTTATCCGCTCTTTATCCACACTGCAAGGAATCGTGGCGATTCCTTGCAGTGCACGAGAAATTTAAGCTCAATGCGCATGCGCATTGAGCTTAAATGCGCGTGCACATGCCCCCAGCCGCCTGCCTTGCCTACTCTCTCCCACAGCCTCCCCCAGCTCCGCCCCCTCACTACTTGATTGCACGGCCGCTAGGCCGTGCCTCCCCTACTCTCCTCCCCCCTCCTCCTCTCCTCCCCTGCCTGCCTGCCGCTAGCCTTGCCTACTCTCTCTCACAGCCTCCCCCAGCTCCGCCCCCTCACTACTTGATTGCACGGCCGCTAGGCCGTGCCTCCCCTACTCTCCTCCCCCCTCCTCCTCTCCTCCCCTGCCTGCCTGCCGCTAGGCCGTGCCTCCCCTACTCTCCTCCCCCCTCCTCCTCCTACTCTCCTCCCCTGCCTGCCTGCCTGCCGTGTCGCACCTCTCCCCTCTCCGCCCCCTCCCCTGCCCGCCGTGTTACGGTGAAAGGCTTGTTTTTCCTTAGTATTGATCGAAGTTCTGAAGCAGGTATGTGCGGCGTCCGGCTGTTTATTCATTCGCTTTTGTGGTAAATGATCAGGCAGGAAGCCTAGAACAATTGATGTTTTTATCTCTCTGAATCCTTGTCAGTCTGTGTTGTTAACATGTAAAATGCGCAGACACGGTCTGGTCCTGCTATCGATTACAAATCATTGTCTTGGATGGGAGGCGTTGCGATAATCAAGTGAGGGTTGCTGGTATATTGTTGGCAGCAGTAATTTAGATCTAGGCTGACAAGATGCTGGCTGTCTTTTGTTAATGTGGGTCGATGAGGCTGAATGAAGGGCAGTAGTTACTGGAGGGACTATCGGTTTCTATTGTAGTTATTCTTGCAAGCAGTAATCGAGAGCAGGGCAGCTATACAAGCGGTGCAGGAATACAGAATAAAAATGTTGAACCATAATATTACAATGTATACTTTGATTTGGCTTTTACTGAGTTTGAAATGTTTGTGCTGGAATTGGTGCCGAGAAAGACCTAAACCTTCTGTAACCCACTTTTCCTACATCAACCTCTGGTGTAAAGTCGGGAGGAGGCGTCGGCGACTGTTCTTCCTGCGGCTGCAGGCAGCCAACCTCCACTGTGCATATTGCAGCTCTCCCCTCCCCCTCATAGTAGACACAAATGCCACTCCTAGAAACTCTCGGGCAAGCATCACACCGCAGCACTCTTCCTGGCCCCCTCCCCTTCCCGCTGTGTCGCATTTCTCCTCCCCCCTCCCCTCTCTTCCCTCCGGCTTCTTTTTTTGTTTATTTTAGCCGTGTCGCCGTGTCTCCGATCCTTTCGCTTGTTTTTTTTAGATTGTGTTGTCCGTGTTGGAAAAAAGAGGCACATTTGGGTTGCCTGGCTAGTTTTTGACTTGCGGTAGTTCTTCAGGAGATTCTTTCAGTGCTGTCATTCTTGATTTACTTGCTTAAGCTTTCTGCCACTGTAGTAAGCTGGAATTGGTGCCGAGAAAGACCTAAACCTTCTGCAACCCACTTTTCCTACATCAACCTCTGGTGTAAAGTCGGGAGGAGGCGTCGGCGACTGTTCTTCCTGCGGCTGCAGGCAGCCAACCTCCACTGTGCATATTGCAGCTCTCCCCTCCCCCTCATAGTAGACACAAATGCCACTCCTAGAAACTCTCGGGCAAGCATCACACCGCGGCACTCTTCCTGTAATGCCATAGTGAGGGTTTCTGTTCGGCTCCCTCAGCAAACAGCAGGGGCTCACAGGCAGCAGGTCAGTGTACCATCAAAGCTGCACATATACGGTGTGTACAATACATGGTTAAAGAGCCAAGTTTTCAAACCTGGTGAACAGGGTACTTTACAGCACTCTCACTATTGAGCCTGAGGCAGGAAGACAGCACCCCCCACGTTGACAGTCAACTTTGATGAGTCTCAACAGGCGGCGTAATCTGACGGCAAACTTTTCCTACTACATCGAATTTGATGTGTTGGACCGCACTTGCATAGGAACAGCGGTCCCCTCGACCCCTCCCCCTCAATCCCTCACCCTCACTCACCCTCACTCACCCTCAACCCCTCACTCACCCTCAACCCCTCACCCTCAACCCCTCACTCACCCTCACTCTCACTCATCCTCACTCACCCTCAACCCCTCACCCTCACCCTCACTCACCCTCAACCCCTCACCCTCACTCACTCACCCTCAACCCCTCACCCTCAACCCCTCACCCTCAACCCCTCACCCCCTCACCCTCAACCCCTCACCCACCCACCCTCAACCCCTCACCCACTCACCCTCAACCCCTCACCCTCAACCCCTCACCCTCACTCACCCTCAACCCCTCACCCTCACTCACCCTCAACCCCTCACCCTCACTCACCCTCAACCCCTCACCCTCAACCCCTCACCCTCAACCCCTCACCCTCAACCCCTCACCCTCAACCCCTCACCCTCAACCCCTCACCCTCAACCCCTCACCCTCTCACCCTCACTCACCCACCCTCAACCCCTCACCCTCACTCACTCACCCTCAACCCCTCACTCTCACTCACTCACCCTCAACCCCTCCCCCTCGACCCCTCCCCCTCAACCCCTCACTCACCCTCAACCCCTCACTCACCCTCAACCCCTCAACCCCTCACCCACCCTCAACCCCTCACCCTCACTCACCCTCAACCCCTCACCCTCACTCACCCTCAACCCCTCACCCTCACTCACCCTCAACCCCTCACCCTCAACCCCTCACCCTCAACCCCTCACCCTCAACCCCTCACCCTCAACCCCTCACCCTCAACCCCTCACCCTCAACCTCAACCCCTCACCCTCAACCTCAACCCCTCACCCTCAACCTCAACCCCTCACCCTCAACCCCTCACTCACCCTCACTCATCCTCACTCATCCTCACTCACCCTCACCCACCCTCAACCCCTCACCCTCACTCTCACTCACCCTCACTCACCCTCACTCTCACTCACCCTCACTCTCACTCACCCTCACTCACCCTCACTCACCCTCACTCTCACCCTCACTCACCCTCACTCTCACTCACCCTCACTCTCACTCACCCTCACTCACCCTCACCCTCACTCACCCTCAACCCCTCACTCACCCTCAACCCCTCACTCACCCTCACTCACCCTCACTCACCCTCACCCACCCTCACCCTCACTCACCCTCACCCACCCTCACCCTCACTCACCCTCAACCCCTCACCCTCACACAGTGCAATAGGTCTCGGAGCATTTGAGTTAGAGCTTTTAGAATTGTTTATGGCTTTTTTTATTTGAAATTCTTTAGCATTGGCTACAGGAAACAAAAATGCTAAAGATTTACAAAAAAAACCCATAAACAATTCTAAAAGCACTAACTCTAATGCTGCGAGACCTATTGCATTTCCAATGCTTGTTACTCCGTGAAATAGAATGCTGTTGCAATTCCTAAATGATAGGAAACAGCATTGTTTTATCAGGAATGTAATTTCCATTTACCAAAAACAAAAAAATAATCAACTTTATAGTCCACATTAGAATGGATAGACTTTAGTAGCAATCTAGACATATGACTATGATGGAAAAAATAACTGTCACAGAAACAACAAGAACCTATCTCTAGCACCGACTGATTGGAGGAATGGTGATTTCTCTTGCTACAAAACCTGAATTTGCGTCCTTTTCATATAGCATAATTTCTGGCAGCAGTACCATTTCAATTAATGTGGCACTGTTGGTGATTATGCTTGTTCATATTACAGCATCACGTTCACTTGTTGAACCTGGGACTTGTATAGAATCATTTGATTCATCCTTTGATGTAGGTGGTGTGAAGCTGGAGACACAGTAATCTCATCAATCCTTGAAATGGGGTTTGAGCATTTCCAGTACGCTGTACTCTTATTGGGGTAATTCCTTCAGAAATGGGAGAGGGTGTCTTGATTTACTCTGGAGGCACCTTAGTGAACAGAAATGGACACGCAATGCCTGCTGATGTGTTTGATCAACACTTTCCTTTTTTTTATTGCACCTGGTAGTGATGGCAAGATTATTATCCAAGTGCCTTCTAACTCAAAAACTAGAGTAGGTGGTTTGTACAGTGGTCCAAATATTTGTTTTTCATATATTTTTTCTTGAAATAGCCTGCCCACTTAAGGGAGCCATCCACCATCAGCTTTAGTAACTCTATCTTCATCTGTGGCAGAGTCATAGTTCTTCATATTTGACAAGTTAGTTCTTATGTAGTGAACTCTCTGTGATAGATTGAACCATGAAAGGTGTTTAGATTACATGGTTTTTGACTCCACCACCCTCCTGGGAAATCAAGCTCAGGCACTTTCATTATTTCTTCAAAGAGTCATTTGTATGAGGTATGACCATCTAATACTTCTATAGACACATTATTTAGTGCTCTCAGAACCCTATACAAGATATAACAATGCTGCGTCCAAAAGCCGAGCTGTCAAGGTTTCTTTGAAAGTACTGTTGGCTCATTCTACAATGCTAATCAATTACAGGTGCAACTGTTATGAATATAGCAAGTGCCACTGGAAATATGCGATTCTGTGGCTGCAGTCTTTTTGCATAATTATGTATTTGGTGCATTTGCCACATAATCCATCATCTGCTGCATAATCTGCAGATTTGAACAAAGAAGTGTGTTTCTAGTTAAAATGGATTCAAAGTAAGGCTCCCGGTTTTCCATTTTTATGGATTTTTACAGATAATTACAGACAGAAAACAAAATATTTCCTCCCTGTATTTATTTTTAAAAGTGGAAAAATTGAGAAAAGTGTGCTTTTTGTGGTTGACACTCCATGCCGTTTTTCGTCATTTATATGACAACAGCTGAGCAGATAGGCAGCATGGAAAGTAAAAAATAGATTGAGATTTCCATAAATGCAGGTATATGGTAACATATATTTGTATTATAATGCTCATATTTACCTGAAGGGGTAGTGTTTTGCTATATTTGGCTGCTTAACGTGCTAAAACGCGACAAGCAGCAAAGTATGAGTGCATGTTTATAAGTTAAATAAATGTAGCATTATACCATTTTATGACTCCATATATTTACAAAACACAAAATAAATATGGATAGTAAAAAATAGATTGAGATTTCCATAAATGCAGGTATATGGTAACATATATTTGTATTATAATGCTCATATTTACCTGAAGGGGTAGTGTTTTGCTATATTTGGCTGCTTAACGTGCTAAAACGCGACAAGCAGCAAAGTATGAGTGCATGTTTATAAGTTAAATAAATGTAGCATTATACCATTTTATGACTCCATATATTTACAAAACACAAAATAAATATGGATAAATGCCAATAAGATGGGCAAAAAAGAAATAGTTATACATACAGACAGATATGTTAAAAAAAGAAATACCATAAAACCAGGAGCCCTGAGAAGACTGGAGGGATGCGCTCTGTGGGTGAGGTGTGTGGCTTTGCCTTAGCACTGTCTCCTATGATATGCCTTCTTAACATCTGGAACGCTACCGATTTTAGCCGCATGAACCAACTGTTTGCAGCTAATTGGTTTTTACTTGCGAAACCCAACATCGTCTGTAAATGGGGTGTCCCAGACTTACTAACAATAGTGTAATGGTAGTGGGATGTCGATTGGTGTATGTTGGCGGAACGAGCAGTCTACACGAATAGGTGTTCTTCAAGAAGTGGGATAAGATTTGGGGGAAATGGAATGCGTACCGAGGCAATATCTGCACTTCCCGATCAGTACGAAGATATGAACCGGCTGGGTTACAAATATGATGTATTTCTGGTGGCGGGAGGGGAATGGAATGGGATTGTTATCTGGGATAATCAGTATGGAACGTAAGCTCCTGTTTCTGATCAGATGTGATGCACATGGTTGTATTGTTATCTTATCACTATGTTCAACCCGGGAGCCCTAATTGAAAGTTACTAAACTTGTGACAATGTATTTTCACACAGTGAAAGGCCATTTTTCAAAGGTTAACATGTTATCTTTCAGTTGCTTATTTCTGCATTTGGTTGTTAAACTGGTACTAATGAGGAGGTGAAATCTTTGTCGAGACAGTATTACCATGTGTACAAAACAATGAAGTAATACTACAGGAAATATGCGCTGCATTTTGCACCATATTTTGGCTTTTCTTGCCACATAATGTAGTCAATCATGGTGCATACTTTGGTTCTTTACCAGTGCATAATTCCAGTGGTCCTGTATATAGCTGTCGAACTCCCAGAGCAGGCATAACATTCATAAACGCCTTAGCGGCAAATGCAGGACCCTTGTCTAAATGACAGGTATGAACTGCTCCCATTGCTATTAGGCACTTCAAGTCTTTTATGATCTCTTGAGCAGTGGCAGTGTTTTTGTGGCAAAACTCAAAGGAATGTACAGCACAAATCAACCAATACATACTTATTTTTATTGACATTTGGTGGTGGACCAACATGGTTGGGGAACATTACCCCAAATACTTTTCTCAGTGATATTAAGTGGAGTAGGTGCTGGTATTACGACAGTTGAAAGTTTTACTTGTTAACAAATGTTACATAGTTGTAAACTTTTTGTAAGCTTTGGCAAGTATGGCCACCAGAGCCATTGCTGTAGGATTGATACAGTAGCAATGATATTGTCATGTGAGGAAGTTATGCCTTGATGAGCAACACTGACTAAATCTAATCTATCTTGCTCACTAGGAATATGCCTGTCCCCATTTTCAGGTATAAAAGCCATAGGAACATTATCTTTAGTAGGATTGTAGGAATATTTGGAGAGAAAACCGTCAAGAGTCTTATCTCCTTTAACTGTTGCTTGTGTTGCCACTAAAATGTTTGCATCGATCTTAGTTCGAGATTGAGTTACAACAGCTACCATAAGGTTTGCACTGCTGTCTTTGTAGCCAAACCTGTTGCTCACTTTCCTCTAATGTGAATTCCTTAATTTGTATGGGCTATGGTGTGTTTTACATGGACCAAAGTAAGCTTATCCTGTAAAATAGCTACCTTTCTACAAAGTTGGTTACTTATTTGTGATTTCTCCTTTGAATTTCTGAATCTGCTAATGCTCCAGTGCGATAAATCCATATTATAGCCCTGTACAAAAATGTTGAGTCCCAAACAATAAGTGTAGGAACTGATAGGTCAGTCTTCTGAAGGCAAGTAGTAGGGCTTGTGTTTCTGCTAGTTGTGCAGTGGAGGCACGTAAAACAATAGTGTAGTGTTTGTTCATAGCACCTTGAATTTGCCATTTTCAAAAACACCCTTACAGCGCATACCATTGAATATTTCTGTTAAATCTGACAGCAGGCTGTGCACAGTCATCCATGTAGAATATGCTCATGTATGAGTAGTATATTAGGAGTTTGTGGTGCATTTTGTGCATATTGCAAACATTCCTGAGTCCAAGCTGTTGCATCACATTCAAATTTTACATCATTTCCATTTCAAGACGCGGCCCACTGTATCCAGGTAAGGTGTAGAGCTCATGCATTAGGAAATCTAGTTTTTGTTGATGCTTCTAGTGTAGGTATGGGAGAAACCTTAATGGTTTGTATACCATGTGCAAGAGGCTGTTTGTACTGCAGTGAGACTATTCTCAGTAGTAGTACATTGTTCTTCTGCAGAGGAATAAAAGTGTGAGTTATTTGCAGATGGTGTGGTCTGTTCCTTCGTTTTAAACTACGTATGTATAGCCTGCAGTGCTAAGGATCCCCCAATTACTCGTCTTTCTTTTTGTCCCATGTGTATAAATATTTATTGTTGAGTGTCTGCCTGCAGTCCACATAATATAGCTCTGAGTTTTTGGCCACTTCTTTTCATAAAATGTGGGAGTAATTAATTCATACATGAGCTTGCCCTGCTCAGCATAACATGGTAAGTAATCTCTTCCAAACTGAAGAAACGCATTAGAGCATGTAACTTCCTTAACCCTTTCGCTGCGGCGGCTATTCTGCCGCAGCGCTAACAGGGTGGGGCGGCCATGCGGCGGCCACATGCTGGTGACAGAACCGCTCCGTCACCAGCCGTGGTTGAGCTGTGCTCGTGACGGAGCGGTTCCGTCATGGCCCGCCCCGCTCGATAGAACGCGCCGCGCAGGCGCGGCGGCCGGGCCATGACGGAACCGCTCCGTCATCAGCACAGCCCAACCGCAAATGATGACGGAGCGGTTCCGTCATCAGCATCGAACGTGTTAATGTATTTGAAGGTTGTAAAGTAGTCAGGTGCCAATCCTTTAACCTTACTGCATACTTCATACACAAGGAAAATCAGATTAATATATGCAATTTTGGATTTTTAAAATTTGATTTCGTACCCAAGTAGGTCTAAGAGTGTCACTATCCAGGCTAGCCTATTCAGTCAAGTTATAATATGTAATGTAGATCTCATTAATATGTGATATTGCCTCAGGATCTTCTTGTCGGAGCTCTATAATCCTTGTTCCAAAGAGTCCAAGGATGTTCTCATAACTCATAGGCAATCTATTAGGGCCAAGTGTACTGAAACCTGCTGATAGAAAAAGTGGTTAGATAATGGAATTGTGGCTAAAACTGCTGTTATTCCAGTGCTGTGCGCATTTTGTACAACATGGGTGTGTGTATGTGCATTTACATTTCTATAATCTAAAACTATTCTATATGAATTGTTAGGTTTTAATGTCTGAAAAAGATGAGTGTTCAGGTGGAATTACAAGCCACTCTTATATCTTGATATTGTAGTTGATCTAAAATAGCTTTTATATCAGACTTAGCTTGTAGCTTAAGACTATATTGAGCCTTACCTTGGGGCTCACTCCTTAAGGGAATCACATGTGGAACAGATTCTTTGTTCCACCCTGCTTGGTTTCTATACAATGTGGGAGTCTGATTTAAGGCTCATTTGCATGTATATGTTTTCCTCAGCTCTTCAGGTACCAAAAGGAAATGCTTGCCTTATTACCTCCTCAACTCAAGGTGCAGCCCTTTAAAAAAGGACAGCCGTCCTCTGCATCTGAAATCAGAGTATACCTTTGGTTTTGTACAACATAAGGTGCTATTCCTGATTGCCTAGAATCGGGTCAAGTGACCCAGATTTTAAAGAAACCATCCGCGGATCCCACGGACCTTCATAACTTTCACCCAAACTCTAACATCCCCACCTTGGCAAAGCTCCTGGAGAAATGCGTGCTCGCCCAACTCTGTTACCATATTGAACATTTTCAACTCCTAGACCAATGCTAATCTGGTTTCCGACTGGGCCATCCTTTCTGTGCTAATCAATCTGTCCACCCCATTGTATCCTCCTTCTGTCCCAGGAGTCCTGCAAAGAACGAGGAGAATACTGGTACTGATCCAGCTTACTAATGTTATCACGGTCCTTCAAATGAACAGAGAACCCTGTAGACTGCAACCACCTCACTGCACTTCTGCACTGGAGGAGATTCAGTTTTGACTTTCTGTTTTGCTTTCGGTTTTCTATTAGCTTTCTGTACAACTTTCTCTTCATTGGAGCTTTCATTGTTGTTTTTTCTCTTTGAATTGCAGCTTTTTGGCTTGAGAACAGAAAGTATCACGGCCCATAGAAGTGTAAACTTCTGAAACAATTCTAAGAAGCTCCCATTCATGATCATGAAGAGGGATTTCTGTCAATGACTGATGCACTGCCAAACCTGTGACTTTTCCTCAAATGTTACTGAGAACTATCGACAAAACTGTTAAAACTTTCCTATTAATTACATTTCTAAACCAAGAGCCGGTGCTTTTCCATGCTCATGCTATATTTGTTTTAACACCTCTGGCCAGATCACTAAGGAGGGGGATGGGTGCCATGCATAGTAGTATAGATATTTGTAAAGATTGTTCATCATGTTGTACACTCTTCTACAGGTGGTGCCATATCAAGTGGAACACTCATAGTTAGTATCCTAAGTTTGTCCTGGGGTGTTGTGTGAGGATAGGCCGCTTCTAGCTGTTTAGTTTTAAGAGCAATACAAAATGGAATTTCCTTTCACTTTGCCTATGATAGTATTAATTGTCTGTGGACTAATTGCCTGCATTGAGGGTCACACTGTCAAAGTTGCATTTAGATGGCCACTAAACAATTTAGTAAGTGGCCTTCTTCTGGAGTTTTCAGATTTATTCTGTTAAAATCTGATTTTCATCCAACTAAAACGAGACAGGTAGCCTCTTCATTACTCAAGGAAGTCCTTAAACTATTCTGAACTACATGAGGTAGTTGGCCATCAAACCATGGTTGATTCCTTGATATCCTAAAAGGACTTCAAAGTCATGATAAGGTCCATAATTCTCTGTATGTATCGACATTTCTCAAAGTGGCATCTATAGAACCAAGTTCCACTCATGAGTGAACTATTTCAGAGGTGTATGCAGTGTGTGGATTTACAGCAAATGTTAACCCAACTCCTTTGTTAAGAAAACTCCTAGCCAAGAAATGTTGTATAATTGGTACTTTAAATTTTACTCCTACTGAAATAAGTTTCTGCACATTTACAAAACAGATTCAAATCATTATATTCAAACCTGAAGTAAATGAAATGGGGAATAACATTTTATTAGTCAAGTCCCTGACAAAGCCACAGCAGAGAGGTAGCGCCTATCTTAACTAAAACCAATATTACAATGCATATCTATGCTTTAGTAATAATTGGCAATATCTTGAGTTTGTTGCCCAAGATTATTCAATGATCAGCCCCAAATTGGGTGCCAAATGATACTTTTACTGGACTTCCTTTCAGACCTTAGCCTGGAATCGTCTTTTCTAGACCTGCTGGCATCAAAGACGTATTCAATATACCAACATGAGACAGAGAACCCTGTGGACTGTAACCACCCCCCAAACCAATGAGCATTACTGGAGGAGGAGCGTTTTACGGAATGATCAGTTGTAATATTTCACAGGGATTGTTAGGGAAACCCAAACCCTCTTTAATTAAGAGTAGGCACACTCAAGAACACTAGGAGTTTAGGAATATACATTTAAGATTTATTAAAATGAAATCTATCCAAGTACACTCAATATGAATTGCAACTATTATAAATAAAAACAAGATAGGGGCAATAGTACTTGACAGAAGGCAGAATAGGAAATATTGTACCATGATGATATTGTTTGGCTCACTCGCATCAATATCCCCAAACCCTCCTTTTTCAATGCTAATTAAGCTAACTTAGCACCAAAACTGGGTTTATTCAAGTTTTTGTTGTGAGTCTGCAGACAAGCCAAGTAAAGGACTGGATGTACCTTGTCATAACCTTCAGAAAGGAAAGGCAATTAAAGCTTCCGTATGACTGTCAATTTCGAAATTATGTTACAAAATGACTATCTAATAATGTTTTGTTCCAGTTTATATTTTCTGTCTAAACATTGTTGAACATTTTCAAAATCAAAAAATAATAGTAAAACCCCTCTAACCTTTCCCTTACTTTTATGCTGTGAAACCTTGTTCACTATTGAGAAACAATACCTGGAAAAGAAATTCAAACTCTGCCGAAAATAAAATGAACATATTCAAGCAAGCGGAGTTATCATGTTGCAATGAATAATGAAATTCATAATTGTGCATTTATATTTGAGACGTATACCTAAATATATATACCAACATATATATTTTGAAAGGGGAATGCCTAGAAGAGAAAATGTATGAAAGTCATAACAGCTCAGCTTTGGGCTGTGATGATTGGGAGTCTCAGGGAGCCCTGATCATATTCTGCAAGGCGGCCTCATCATTTTGCGTTATGCCACTGCTCCGTATGTTTCCATTGTGTGTACACGTAGAGGAGAAAGACGAGTCATTGCTTACGTTGGTGATAAGCAAATTATCTAACCTCAGTTTCCGCTGGTTGGAAGGAGGTAAATCGCGAGGCTTCCCAGTATGGCTGCTTCCGATGACGACGTCCCTGCACAACCAAGCGTGGTACATGGTAGAAAACATGGAATATTAACATTGCAAAGAAAAAACCCAGGCAACCTTCATCTTTTTAAATCACACTCACTGGTAGTCGTTTAAAGAAATGGATGGCCCGTAGTGGAAATAATTACTTTACATTTGTATTTTTATTAACAATTTCATTATACATATTTTATTTATACTGTCTTAGCTGTGCATAGATGTTGTCCTATAGATCGTGATTGTATGCCATAAAATCCGATAATATCACTCATTTAAACTCCTCATTCTGTTTCATAAAATCATTCATACTTCTTGCAAACTCTCCTCATATATATAAAACCAATTCATACATTTCAAAATGTATATCTAGATAGGTCTTGGATGTTGTAATATCACATATGTATACTTATACATCTTTTCATGGAAATTAGATACAATATTGTGTTGCTCTGGTGTTTGCAGTTAATCTCTCAATTTATCTACCTTTGTTGTACATCTACAATCTCAGTATTTTTACACAATTGTCAATCCAAATATTCTGTATTTTAGTGATACTGTGGCTACTGTTTTTTAATTTCTCTCAATGCGCATTTTTGCCTGAAACGCCTTCTTCAGAAATGTTCCAGACCCTTGTGTTAGTTCAAGTGGCCAGTGCTAAAGATGGAGATACCCAAATTTCGAAATATTGAACCCCGGACCAGATAATGAATGTTCCACACGACCTCTAGAAATGATGACATTGAGTTACAGCCTTTTCTGATAAATTCAGTGTCTTGAAAGTGGCCTGACCAGTTTTCAATTTTATGGATCTTTAATGGCTGTGTATAGTTGAGCGCTTTTGTGCTTCTATCCACAGGACGAATGACAGCGGGTGCGACAGGCACCAACTTCACTTAGTGTATCCTTAATGGTGGCACTAGCTTTTTCCCTGCCCTTGGAATTGTACTAAAGTAGGGGTTCTCTTCCTTTTGAGGAAACATAAAATATGCTCAATATCAATAGGGAATGGATCACTTGACCCGAGTAACCAGGGTTTGCAACGTGTTGATTAAAAAACCCTCATTCACGTCTGTAGGTCATAGGCGGTATAGCTTGGTTCTCCGCCAAGTTAAAAACGTGGCAGCATCCTCATTGGGCTTATTTTTGTATGCTTACCTCCATCCGGAGGAACCACTGGTTATTGCAGTAGTGATCAGAAAAAAGGTGAATTCTAGTGCTCTAGTGAAGTGGATTAAAAATGCAGTGACCTCGTATGTCCTAGACAATATTTTAATTTGTTTGGAATCAAGGTGAATAAAAACAGTGTGGTGCGTGGGAAGACGGGTAATCAGTGTAATGCACTCTTAGTGTCCAAAAAGTAGGTCGCCATTTAGCTATTAACCCCTTCGAAGCTAATGACGAGCTGGGCTCATCATGGCGCTTACCTGCCGTGCGCGGATGACAAGGCCAGCTCGTCATGATTAATGATCATTTTGTTTTTTCAGCGCAGGACGGGAAAACGCCTAGCAGCCATTTGGTTAAATAACAAATGGTTATATGTTAGCCATTGTTGAGTTTTTTGAAGCGCTCCATTAAGAGTTTTAATGTCATCTGGAGAAGAGATCTTAAAATACAGTTGAGTGTCATCCGCGTACATATGATACTGAATGTTTGAGTCCTTATTGATTTGAATTTTCCATGAACCATCAGACAAGAGTGTGGTCATGCTGCGGCCTAAACTGGCCTTTTGCCTCGAGTGACCGGGTTGAGCTCTTATAAATAATTTTCAGGTGAGGACAACCACCAAATATGACTCGGAGCAGTGCAATAGGGATGGTTCTCAAACCATTTCCAAGTTTGCTTTTAGCTCCCAGTGTAGAGCTAATGGTAACAGCTTCAAATTGCAGCCTTGGTTCTATAAATACAAATTCAACATTGTGATCACAACTCTGTCATGCGCCTTTGGCTCTGATTATGTGGTGACAGTATTAGCTCCAGTCCCTATTGCTTGCCCTCTAGTCATAATTTTGGCTGCAGTGACAGCTGCAGTGCTGCAGTCCCAACCAAGGCCAGCAATGGCAGCTTTGGTTTTGTCCAGGTTTCTGGTCACAGCTTTGGGTTTGTGACCTTGGGTCCTTGTCAGTGGTCACAGCTTCTGCTCTGCAGTTATAGTTTTAAGTCTATGGTCAAAGTTTAGCTCTGTAGTGACAGCCTTAGTCCTGTGGGACATCCTCAGCTCTGTAATCACATCTTCAGGTTTGCTGTCATAATTGTGGCCCACTGTCAAATTACTAGCCTGGGGTTGCCGCTTTGGTTTGGCACTCATAGCTCATTTCTTAGGACACTACTTTCATCCAGTGGTCACAGGTTCGGTTCTATGGGCATAACTTTCTTTCTGCTATCAAAACTTTGACCATGAGGTCAAAACTGTGTTTTGAAAGCTGCAGCCTGTGGTCAAATGTATTGTTCTGTGGTTTTTGCTAATTTTCTGATAGCTTTGGAACTGTGTCGCACTACAAGCTCTGTGGTCAAGGTACTGGATTTGTGGTCCCTGCTCCATGTCTGTTGTTACAGCTTGGCTCCAGGGTTGGACTGGCTATTAGGGAAATTAGGCAGTACCCAATGGGCTGGTCTGACAGATCAGTGTGTGGGCCAGTTTTTGGAATCAAATCTTTTTTATTGGAAAACCATAAAGCAAGTCACATGCACAGCAAGCCGCCTACAACCCATTACGGGCCAGCAGCGTCAAGTTAGTAACCGCAGAGAGGGTGCAGCAGGTAGGGGAGATCAGCCGTCACCCACTAGAAGTCGTACTGGGAAAGTAGAATTTGCTCTGTGCCTGGGTTTATGGTGAAGTTTAGTATTTGTGATTTTAGCGAGTTTACTTTGAAGCCCAAAACGGTTCAGAATGCTCTAAACTCCAACAGAAAGGCTGGAAGCAAGGACAGGTGTCGGACGATAGAGAATATGATATCGTCTGCGTAGAGACTAATCAAATGATGATCTGCCCTAAATAGAAATGCCCAAAAGCCCTGGGGTCATCTCTCAGCCTCTGTGCAAAGGGCTCCATATATAAGGCATAGAGGAGAGGGGGGAGCAGGCAACCCTGCCTCGTGCCTCTCCTCACCAAGAATTTGCTGGAGCTCACGCAATTGACTCGCACCACCACACCAGAAGTACTGTATATGCTTTTAATCCACCTCTCGATTGCTCCCCCACCCCGAAGCGCCTAAGAGTTGCAAGCAAATAGGGCAAGTGTACTCAATCAAACGCCTTCTCGGCGTTAATAGCCAGTAAAAGGGCCTCTTCCTGTTAGTGCTGGACTTTATCAATAAGGTAACACACGCTGGGTATTATTCCCACATTGACGTGAGGGAATAAAACCAGCCTGGTCTGGGTCTACAAGGATGGGCAGGGGGTTAAGGCCATGTGCCAGGATGCCAGCAAACAACTTTTCATCAACACTGAGCAAGGAAATCGGGCGGTACAATCTGCATAGCTTGGGGTCTTTTCCAGGCTTTCGGATCACTGAAATAGAAGCCTGCAGAATTGTATCTGTTAACGTGCCCGTGTCAGCGAAGGTATTGAAAAGCAAGTCAGAAGGGGAGCCAGTTCCCTACAAAAATTCCTTAAAAAGATGGTGCTGAGCCCATCCGTTCATGGTGATTTCATTGGCTTCAGCCTTGCAATTGCCAAGATCACTTTGTTTATTCGAATAGGTTGGTCGAGTAGCTCTGATTCAGCGGGTGGGAGAGGTGTGATCGTTGCAAACTGTACGTAGGCCTGGGGTCCGATACTATCAAGGAGTCCCCCGCATATAGGTTAGCATAGAATGCCTGGAATTTGGCTGCAATAGCTGAGGCTTCAGACACCGCTGAGTCCGTTTGTATAGTCTTGACTGTATTCGCGTGTTGCTTGCTGCACAGGCAGTGTACCAGCATCCGCCCACTTTGTTGGTCCCTATATAGAATTTATGTTTAAGGCGAAGCATCGCGTATTCGGCCGTGTCTAAGTCAAGGTATTTAAGTTGCACTCTCTCCTGTTCTAGTTTGCGCCAGACTCTGGGAGACCCAGTGCACTTGTGTCTGGACTCCAGTTCCAATACTAACTTCTCCAGCTACTTCTTTTTATCCCTCCAGATTTTGTTGTCTTGTGCTGCTTTTGCTATGAAAGCTCCCCGGGCTACCAGTCTGAGTACTTCCCAAACCGAGGAGAGGGAGACCTCACCTGTGTCATAATGGGCCAGATTGTCAGTAATTGTCTGCCTGATTGAGGAAACCAATTCAGGGGGGTGCAACAGCATTTCACGTAGGCGCCATGGCGGGGGCCGGGTGGGGGGGCGAGTTGGCTGTTAAGGTGAATGTGATAGCAGCATGGTCAGATAGTGAGCAGGGGATGAAGTTGTTATCCAGTCCCAGGCTGCGGGGAAGGGTAAAAAATGGTCTAGGCTAGAGTAGGTTTTAATCTCAGCTGAGTAAAAAGTATAGTCCCGCTCATTGGGGTGTTGCAAACGCCAAACATCGCGTAACCCACAATCAGCTAACCAGGCCAGAACTTCCAGGGAAAAGGCCCCGGCATGCCCAGTTCTTTGCCCAGAGCGATCCTGTATCGCATCCATTACTATGTTGAGATCTTCTCCCACCAAAATTGCCTGGTCAGGGGACTGAAGGACCTTAACTAGTGCATCAATTATAAAGACCTCCTGTTGTTCATTTGGAGAGTAGAGTGAGGCTATTGTGAAAGGAAATGTACCTAATTGCACCTATATGGCCAGCAGACGGCCCTTGATCTCAAAACATGCACCTAAGACCACCTTATTGAAGTGTTTGGAGAAAAGGATTGCCAACCCTCCTTCCCCTTCCCCTTTCCCGATGACCAGAATTGTTGGGGGAATCTCCTGGTGTTCATTCTATGTGTGCCTTGAGCGAGCACATGTGCTTCTTGAAGCAGGCATATATCATCCTTGTGAGTGTTCTAAAATGGAAAGTATCGCTGACCTCTTAGTGGAGTCCTTAATGACTTGGAAGTCCGAATCTGTGGGGTCTGTGAGGGTGCATTGAACCAACAAGGAACAGTAGGATTTGGCACACCAGTCCCCACCCCGAGGTTAACCTCCCTTCTACAGATGCACAGTACCTCATATGGATCGGCATAAGGTTTGCTTTTGCCAGAGAGGGAACGTAGTACCTCTGACCTTTCTTTAGCCATGGTGGCCGATCTGGGCAGAGAATCTCCAGGTGCAAACCTCGTCTGGTTCCACGATTGTTCCTGCCCTGGACCTTCTTGAGGGTTAGTGGGCGATGGGAATCTTGATCAGGAAGCTTGAGAATCTTACAGGCATCCGTCAGAGAGCGCAGTTGGTGGGTTTTAACATTCACTCAAAAAATGAGGCAAAATGGGTGGCCCTTGGAGTAGGCGATTCCCTGGGAGGGAAGATGGCTGATGACTGGCCAAAACTCTTTCCTTTTCTGTAGGGTGGAGGCCGCTAGGTCCTAGAATAATTGGAGTGTATGGCCTCAGAAATGCACTTTCTGATCGGATCTGGCAGCCCTGAGGAGCAACTCTTTTCCCGTACAATTGTGCAGACAGACCAATATGTCAGCTGGTGGACAATGAGGTGCAGAGGCGGGGCCGATTCTATTGCATCGGTCTATCTTGGTGCTGCTCGGCGCATTGTCCCCAAGAATGCTGCTTAATAGGGCCTGGAGATAGCCCTCAAGGTCCGTACCTTCTGCGCCAGTGGGGACCCCCGAATGCGTACGTTAATCCTTCTCGACCTATTTTCCAGTCTTCAGCGTGGGTCTGGAGATCAAGTTGCTGATCCTGCAGTCGAATGAACTCCTGTTGAAGGGCTTCAATTTCTGCATCTCTGGTCAGGGAGCTTTTATCAAGGGGCACCACTCTCTCACCCAGCTCATCGATTTCGCGAGGCACTTCCCTGAGCTCCATCATGAGGTCTTTTTTAACCACCTGCAGATTTTCCCGCAGGGACGCGAATAGAACCTCTAAGAATTCATGAGTCACTGAACTCTCCACGCCATCTCCGCCCCCCCATGTGCTTAGGGTACTCCGTCAATTGCTTCTCCTACTGCGCTTCTACCGTTCCTTTAAGCAGGATGTCTTTGACAGATCTGTTTTTCTTCTCTTTCGCTGTGGCCATAGCTCCCCAATTCCAAACCCAGGGGGTGCAGGTCACGGTGTGACCCAGTCAGATCTAAGCCCGAACACGTTCAGGGGCAGAAATCGGGGCTCGTCAGAGCAAGTTTAGTCAGGGTGGGCTTGCAGTCGCAAATCCTCTGTGTCATTGCTCAGTTGCTGGGGCCCACAACGGCGTGCTTGGCTCTGTGTTTGCCATCACTAGAGCTCTTAGTTTGGGTCGACTCCAGTGACAGATATGGGAAGGCCACAGGAGAATGAAGGCTGGGGAACACTCAGCCTCCTGTTTGCGGAGGCCGCAAGGTACTAAGCAGAGATCTGGTGGGCCAGAGGGAGCACAGATCGAGGGCAGATCAGGGAAGCTGCAGCCGCCACCCGAGTGAGGATGGTGACGTCCTCATGATTTCTTCTGTGGTTGGCCCGCTTTAGAAGGAGCACTTTGGGGCTGATAGGGGAAGCAGAGCTTCAGTGCACCGTCCGAATCCCTGCCTGTAATTCGGGGCACCAGGCCTCAACCAAATACAGGTGGCATGGGCCAAAGTGGCGCTGTGTGCCTCTTAGTATTGCTCCCAGTAGGCTGTGGCCTGCGCTGTTTGTAGGTGGCAGGCCCTACGCCGTATCTGACCCAACTGGCCTCACCTCCATTCTAGGCCTCAGATGGCGGCTCCTGCCTGTCGACGGACTCCGTGATGGGAGAGGCATTGGTTCAATGGTGTCACAGCCTACAGCACCTTATAACTTAATTCAGTGGCCTACGCCCTCCCTACCCTGGGCTTCAATAACGCAGCTGGCTGAGGAGGCTGCACCAGGAGGAGCGGGCCATAGCACTAAGGCACAACGCGCGTGTGGTTCACTCACCGCAGGAGGTCCCAGGTGTCCAAGTCAGGCCTCCCGCTGGATGCGGGCCCTCGTGTGTTCAGCTGCGCCGCAAGAGACCTCCGGAGGTCCAGGCCGTAATCGCGGGAGCCTGCACACATGTGCAGATTCAGGCCTCCTCCTATTTCCCCTTCTCTTATAAGCCTCCGGGCCGGCCCCTCTGCTCCGCTTCTGCCGACAACTGGATGCGTCACAGTGCGCCCACGATGCAGGCCGATGTTCGCTCTGTGAGACCTCCATCTGGGCTTGGTCAGGACCCCAGATGATCTCTGTTTGCCCCGATGTTCTGCGATCATCCCTGCTTGGGCAGGGACAGAGTGCCAGCAAAGCACGTACGCTCACTCCGCCATCTTGGCCACGCCCCCTTGGGCCCGTTTTTAAGCAGTTAGTGGGCCTGTTTTATTGCCAGGTGGGATGGGTGTTACTGTTGAGTTCCTTGATTTTACTACACATGTTGCCTGTATCAAAGACTAATGCATCAAATTACCCATACTTTGCAAAATACCCATTACACTGTGTCCTTTCCAAGCTCAAAACTGTCCTGATTTTCTAATGTGGGCCACTTTTAAGGTCTCACCTATGCAGCGAATATGCCGCTTGGCGCTATCTGAAGAGACATGTTGTATCTAGATATGGACTACAAAAAACGCCCATCTTTTTAATTGGTTCCTCTTGCTGTCCTTTAGAAATGCTGGCTTTTCATTGGTGAATACACTTAATAGTCCCTCTTTTTGTTCCACCCAGGAGACTATCCGTGCTCATGAATCCATTCACTATGGGTCATATGCTTTCCTTCAGTGAACTGCTTCGATCCCTATCATCTGCTGCAGCTGCCTCCTCCTCCTCATCTCTAAGCCCTCCCCCATTAATAACGTAAGTAGGAATCTGGGAAATAAATTTTAATCAAATACTGACTTGTGGTAGGTGTTACAGTAGTTCATGCTTGCTGGGTGATTATTTCAGTATTTTGTGGTGACCTTTGGCCCTGCCTGCAGGGCCGGTCGCTCCACACACCACGCAGCTCCCTCCGTGACTGCCGGGACCCTTGACCCCGCCGCTGCTGCCTCGCACAGCTGTGTGCCTGCATTGCCGTTCTGCCAGCTCTCTGCCAGTTTGTGCCCCGATTTTGTATTCTATTGTGCCTTCCTGTGCCCCTGATATTGTAATTTGTTGTGCCTTTCTGTGCCTGTGCCCCTGATATTGTATTTTGTTGTGCCACTGTGCCCTTGTTTCTCGCCGCCCCAGTGTCCGTTTCGGACGCTTTTTCCCCGTCCCCGCTCCCCGCCGCTGCTCCCCTGCGGCCCGCCCCCTTTTTCCGTTGTAACCCGCCCATTGGCCACCCAGCTGCTCCTCCCTCCCACTTCGCCATTTATGGAGGTCGCCGCGCTGGAGCGCAGAGGGTGCGCCGATTGTGTGCCGAAGGCGCGCCAAAGGCAAGCCCGTCTGCGCCCGTCCGCGCCTGGCCCGCGCCCAGCGCCAGGACCCCTGGCTCCCGACAATTCAAGGCCACCCGCCGGACCTACGATGCAGCAACCATCTACGCACTCAACACCGGCCGTACCCCCGGCTGCCACTGAGCCACCCCAGGACGCACCCACGGACCCTTCACCTGCCAATCCTGCAAGTTCTCCTGCATCCGGACCTGCACGGCATCCGCCAAGATGAGCACCAGCAGCAACCACCTGAAGTGCATCCTGCTCAACACCCGCTCCGTCCACAGACACGCCGTGGAACTCTGGAACCTCCTCGACACCACATCACCAGACGTCGCCTTCCTCACGGAAACCTGGATGAACGCCTCCTCAGCGCCCGACATCGCCATCGCCATCCCGGATGGATACAAGATCACCCGGAGGGACCGCGTCAACCAGACAGGAGGAGGCATCGCCATCGTTCACAAGAACACCATCCGCATCACGACCAGCTCCGACGACACCCTCACAGCCGCCAAACACCTGCACTTCCAGATACACACCGACCCCAAGACCACCCTCAGAGGCACCCTCATCTACAGACCCCCGGGACCACGCACACAATTCAGCGAAGACATCGCCGATTTCATCAGCCCGCACGCCCTCCCCTCCACTGACTACATCCTCCTCGGGGACCTCAACTTCCACCTGGAGAACAACAACGACCGCAACACCACCACCCTGCTGGACAACCTCGCCAACCTCGGACTCAAGCAACTGGTGACCACCCCCACCCACTACGCCGGCCATACGCTTGACCCCATCTTCTCTTCCAGCAAGGACATCGCTTTCAGCCACGCCACCGGACTCCACTGGACGGACCACAGCTGCGTCCACTTCAGCTTCAAAAGGACCACGATCCACCACCGCCAACAACAGGTCCCCCGCAGATGCTGGAACAAGATCACAGCCGACCAGCTCGTCACATCCCTGAGCCAGGACCCCCCCCGCCAGCTCAACGAACCCCAACCAAGCCGCCAACAACCTCACGAGGTGGATCAACAACAGCGCAGACGACCTCGCCCCACTGAAGACCCCCCCCCGCCAGACCCGGCACCAAGAAAGCATCATGGTTTAACGACGAACTCAAGAGCTCCAAGAAGGACTGCCGAGCCCACGAGAAAGCCTGGCACAGAGACCCTACTACAGACAACATGACCACCCTCAAGCTCGCCACTCGAAAACACCACCAGCTGATCCACACCACCAAGAAAACCGCATTCAAAGAACGACTTGACAACAACGCCCACAACAGCAAGGAACTCTTCAACATCGTCAGAGAGCTTTCGAACCCTAGCGCCGGAGACAACAACATCACCCCATCGCAAGAACTCTGCAACTCGCTCGCCTCGTTCTTCCACAACAAGATCGCAGACATGCACAACAGTTTCAGCACACAGCCGACGCACCCTACGACCGCACCAACGCCACCCACCACCACCATCCGCGCCTGGACCACGGTCGACACCGAAGACACCATCCGCACGATGAACTCCATCCACTCCGGATCTCCAACCGACCCCTGCCCTCACCACGTCTTCAACAAGGCCGACTCCGTCATCGCACCTCACCTGCGGGACATCATCAACGTCTCCTTCGACACGCCACCTTCCCAGAGAGCTGGAAGCACGCCGAACTCAGCGCCCTACTGAAGAAACCATCAGCGGATCTCACCGAACTCAAAAACTACCGACCCATCTCGCTCCTTCCTTTTCCTGCCAAAGTCATTGAGAAGACCGTCAACAGACAGCTGGCCGCCTTCCACGAGACGAATGGATCCCTCGACCCCTCACAGTCTGGCTTCCGGGCCAACCACAGCACCGAGACCGCCCTCATCGCAGCCACCGACGACATCAGATCCCTGCTCGACAACGGAGAAATAGCGGCCCTCATCCTCCTGGACCTCTCCGCGGCGTTCGACACGGTCTGCCACCGCACCCTAGTACAACGCCTCAGCAACATCGGGATCCAAGAGAAGGCACTGGAGTGGATCATCTCCTTCCTCGCCGGAAGAACCCAGAGAGTCTGCCTCCCCCCGTTCAGATCCGAGGCCACTGAAGTCATCTGCGGCGTACCCCAAGGATCATCTCTCAGCCCCACTCTGTTCAACATCTACATGAGCCCCCTTGCGGCCATCGCACGCCAACACAACCTCAACATCATCTCCTACGCCGACGACACCCAGCTGATCCTCTCCCTCACCAACGACCCCGCCACCGCCAGAACCAACCTACACGAAGGGATGAAAGACATAGCCGAGTGGATGATGAACAGCGCCTGAAACTGAACTCAGATAAGACGGAAGTCCTCATCCTGGGATCTTCGCCCTCCGCCTGGGAGGACTCCTGGTGGCCCCCTGCCCTGGGCAGCGCACCCAAACCGACAGACCACGCACGCAACCTGGGCTTCATCCTGGACTCCTCCCTCTCCATGACCAGACAAGTCAATGCCGTCTCCTCGTCATGCTTCAACATCCTCTGCATGCTACGTAAGATCTTTCGGTGGATCCCCACCGAAACCAGGAAGACGGTCACCCAGGCCCTCGTCACCAGCCGTCTGGACTACGGCAACTCCCTCTATGCCGGAACCACAGCCAAACTTCAGAAGAGACTCCAACGCATCCAGAACGCCTTGGCACGCCTCATCCTGGACATCCCCCGACACAGCCACATCTCCGAACCCCTGAGAAACCTGCACTGGCTCCCCGTCAACAAGAGAATCACGTTCCGACTCCTCACCCACGCACACAAAGCTCTCCACAACCAAGGTCCAAGATACCTCAACGACCGCCTGACCTTCTACACTCCCACCCGCCAGCTACGATCGACCAGCCACGCCCTCGCCACCATCCCCCGCATCCGAAGAGTCACAACGGGACGAAGATCCTTCTCCTACCTGGCTGCCAAGACGTGGATCTCCCTCCCCATCCACCTCCACCTGACCCAAGACCACCTCTCCTTCAGGAAGCAACTCAAGACCTGGCTGTTCGAGCAGCAGCGGACCCCCTTCCCTCAGCGCCTTGAGACCCTACGGGTGAGTAGCGCGCTTTTCAAATGCTTTGATTGATTGATTGATTGTGTCATATCGAAACCGTAAGTATTACGGAGGCTTCAGTTTTATTTAAGAATCGCTTTTGTTGCTGAGACAAGGTCCCCAGAATCCAGCTCCCAACTTCCAAGACTGGTGCTAGAAGTTACTTTCCTGGTAACTTGCATAAAAAATCTGATGGTTTCTGTTGACTGTGCGTTCTGTTGTAATGTACAGGGCTTAACTTGCCCTAGAATTGTTTCTGTTGGCATTTTCGTTGCGGCACGAAATACTAAAGGGCAGTTGATGGGAGTGGGGGACTTAAAATACCTCTTCCCCCTCGTTAGCCTCTGTGGGGTGGGCTGAACTAGGATGCAAGTATTGTTGCATGCATGACACCGTTCTCCTCTAAGACCGTCTGTAATTAATCAAGCCTTCACTGTGAAAGTGGCATTGTTTGGTTTTCCTTGTTGCGTGTTCCATTTGAAACAGAAACACGCAACAAAGTCCTGTCCTCTGCTTCCCTGTATGTGTGGTTTTAGCTGCCTCGTTTGCAAGAGAATAAACTTGCTGAACACTCCAGATTTAACGTATAGTATATTTTGTTACATTCTGTTTAGTTGATACATTTGTGCTGCTTAGCATTTTTATTCCTGAGGAAGAGTTAATATGTGTTTGAAGTTTTAATGATAATATACTTTTCGAAGAGATGCTTATTGCAACATATGTACAAAATATAACCAGACGCTTTATTACCAATTAAAAAGGGTACTTAAAACAAAAAAATATACGTGGATTGTGATCTAAATATGAAACATTTGAACCTCATCTGGACATTAATGCATCCTTAAAAAGCATTTGTTGTTCTTTTATGGCAGCGCCCCATTAGTCAATATGTAGCAGCAAGGTGCGCGGAACCAAGAACTTTGAAAGCTTTAATTCTTCTTCAAAGCTATGGTGCTTATCTTTGGTGTGTATTTAGTTACGCTAGAAAGGGACTGTGAATCCTGCTGCTTTAAGCATTCCACAAAGTGCTCTTGTTTTTGTTAATACTCTCTCTGTCTTTGTTTATACTCTATGGGGCATATTATCAAGGGAAACATCGCCGCCTTTTCGGCACATAGTGCCGAAAAAGCGGTGATTTTTTTATCACCCTATTCACAAGGACATGCTAACAAGAGTTAGCGCGTTTCCTTGCGACTTTGCATGTCAGTGAGCAATATCGCTAATGCCATGCACAGTAGGTGTTCCTGAGCACAACAACATGGGAATCCTCGCTAGCACGGCTTCGCAATATTTACAAATTATGCGGCAGCCCGCGAAAGGATAAATATAACCGCACTAACCGTGGTTATCGCAGGAATGTAACGCCTGCTTTTAAATTGACTTAGGCCTACTGATAATGGGAGGTGGATTGCCAGGTTAGGTCCACACTCTCCTATTAGCAAGCTTCTCCTTAGCGCTGTGAAATCATCGCTGGATTTCACGCGCTAATCCTGATAATCGGCCTCTATCTCTGGAATTATATTGCCTGTTAGCAAAACGTTGATAATACGTTGCTAACACAGCGATGTAATCCAGCAATAAAGTAAATCGCGCAAAGCAGGATTTGCGATAATGATCTCATCTCCTTGATAATATGCTCCTATCTGTCTTTCATCCCCTCAATCACCTCCCAATACACCCCAGCCAGATCGCACTCATATACAAATATGCTTAATTTAATCACTGTACAGAGTGAATCTTTTCGCTCCCCTCCTAAAAAACCTGCAGGCACTTCTCCTTTCATTCCTTTTTATTTTTTGTATTTTTAAATAGCGCAAATAAAGGTATCAAATCCCTTTCAAGATTCGTCATCAATGTTGGATCAGCACTCCTTCTTCGTTGGAGGAACTCCTTATAATATGTACACTGCAAAATGTATTGTTCTAAAAATAGAGCAATGAAGCACTCTATTTATGACTACCTCGAATTCTCTGAATAAGCAGTGTGTTTTATTTGGATCGTTTACTTGTAAAGGACACAGTGGGTCTTGCACTTGACACATTTGGCTTTAATATCAAATGTAAAGGTGCTTAATTTACACACAAAAAATAAAACAAATAAATAAAAGTGGTGCATGCCTAAATACTTATAGCTTATAGGTATACTTATAGCTTCTGCTCTGGTCTCATCAGTAATTTCTCATTCCAAATCCAAAAGACAGTGCTGCAGCTGCATCTTTGGTCCTGTCAGTAATTCCTCATTCTAAGTCTTCAACACAGTGCTGCTACCTGCTTCCCTGGTCTCGTCTGTAATTCCTCATTCTAAGTCCTGTAGAGAGTGCTGCGATGGCTTCTCTGGTCCCAGTGGTAATTCCTCATTCTAAGTCCTCTAGGCAGTGCTGCAGCTGCGTCTCCGTTCATTCATCTACCACACTCCAAACCAAAACACATAGGTAAAAGACGTTGTCATTTACACCAATAGCTCTAACTCTAAATAATACGAGACCTATTGCATTGCAAATGCTTCTTTATCCATCTGTTTTGCTAATGAGGGCCACTTTTATTTTGGTGCCAGACTCCAGTGCCTATTTTTGTCCCAGTCCAACCGTGCTTAGGTCCTGCAGTGACTACTTTCATTTGTGAGAACAGCCGAGCCTCTGCAGTCAGAGGTCTATATGTGTGGTCTTCTTTGTAGACGCTATTGGGTATTGTGGCCTTTCTATAATGCGTTCCTACCGAGGCCTCGGTGTGCTTTTCGGACCAAAGGCGTGTAGTTACATTTCTGAGGTTGGTTCGATGTTATAGGGTTTTCAGGTGAAGTGGTATCTGTTAGTGTTGAGTTTTGTTGTTGTGTGTGTGTGTGTCATGGCTCAAGCCTGCAGCGGCTCTTCAGTCACCTGTACTGCTGCTACATTGTTGCAGCTCGTTTCTGTAGTCACCTTACCTGTTCTTGGGTCACAGCATCGTTCCTCTGCTCACGGCTGACCGTGGTCATAGCTTTGTACTTGTGGCAACAACAGGCTCGGAGAGAGCAGACGTCTGCCACCTTACCCCTTTCCGCGCCCACGCTGGAACTAAGTTTGCCAAAACCGGTGGAAGCAATTACAGCTAAGAGGCGCCCTATTCTCTTCGTCTGCTTTCGAAATTAACAACAAATATACGTTTTCAAAGAGAAAATTGAAAAACCTGCGCACCTCATCGGTGTTCCATTATTGCGACGGACAGGACATCTATTATGATTAGGGGACACCCCAGCTGTCGAGGTTCTGACTGGCCCAGGCCGGGCGGGGAGGACACCGCGACGCGTAGAAACCCCTAATGGTCAATAAGAGACAGCACGTCTCCTAATTGGGAGAGTGATGACCCAGCGAGTCCGGGGACTGCAGCCAGACAGGCTCTCGGCTCCAACCCATCAGCGCCAATTTACTGCTGATCACGAGGCGGCCTCGCGCGCTGACGGGCAGGTGAGAGGGATTAAACCACAGCAGGTGCGGAGGTTTACAATGACTACCGCGTCCCCGGAAGCCCTGCCGGCACGAGACCAGGCGCTGCTGCTCTTCACAAGGGCGCCTCGCGAGCCAGCGGGCGCGCTAGGAAGATTAAACTGGCTTCAGCATATCTGCGCATCCTCTCCAAGATATGCACGGGCGCAGGAATCGCGCATTAGCATCTCCAGAACACCACAAGCAGGGCCCCAAATGGGATGAAAAATCCGGGGTGGGGGTGTCTGTCAAAAGGGCGTGGCAGTTGTAATTAAGGGCGTGGCTTAAAACACATAAGCTACAAATCTGTGCATAGCAGTGTCACATGCCAGGACTATTGGCTTTGTCAGTGGTTGTGAGTTGCATAAGATAAATAAGTAATACCTATGGCTTTGTTGTACATAATATTGAGAACACTTCAGTTCTAAAATGATGAGACTTTGAAAGAACTAAAACAGGTCTCTTTGAAGTTAGAGCAAAAGCTTTGAGCATTGGTACTGCTGCAGAGTTAAGATGTTGAGGGTGAGGGCAAAAATAGAGAGCCCGATAGGGACCCGTCTCAGCACCTGCTTTTTAGAACTGCTGGTACTGGGCACTGGTAGGACCTGACCCACTTAAAGCCCTGACCACATATATAACCTGTGTAATGCCTACATACTTTTATATACTGATATACCACCACATAGCTGGAGGTGTCTCTATCATGTGTGACACCCGCAGCCAGGTCTGGCTCGACACTTCCCATTTCAGATTCCGCAGCAACCAAAGCACCAGGATCACCCTCCTAGCTGCCACAGACAACATCCAAACTCTTCTGGACCATAGCCACACGGTGGCTCTCATCCTACTAGACCTCTCAGCAGCCTTTGACACCGTCTCCCACTGCACACTTACCGCCAGGCTCCACGACCTCGGCATACAAGGAACCACTCTAGACTTGATCCGCTCCTTCCTCATCAGCCGAAACCAAAGAATCAGACTCCCGCCCTTCCTCTCCGAACCCACAGAGATCTGTGCAGAGTACCCCAAGGATCCTCACTCAGCCCCACACTCTTCAACATCTACATGGCCCCCTTGCCACCATCATCAGAAAACACGGACTCAGCATAGTATCCTACGCCGATGACACACAGATCATCCTCTCCCTCACTAAGGAACCCAACATCACCAGACACAGCTTCCAGGAAAAAATGAAAGATGTCACATCCTGGATGAGCAGCAGCTGCCTGAAGCCCAGCTCAGAAAAAATGTAAGTCCTTGTCCTCGGATCCACCCCCTCCACATGGAACAACACCTGGTGGCTCACCGCCCTCAGCATCCCTTCAACAACCACGGACCACACCCGCAACCTTGGCATAATACTCAACTCCTTTCTCACCATGAACTGACAGATCAGCGCCGTTTCATCCACGTTATTCAATACACTTTGCACCCTCCGCAAGACCTTTGTAAGAAAGTGCCTCTGTATATACTGCACCAAAGTAAGGTACAGTGTGCACAGAGCCCACAGTCCCCAAAGGTTTGGCAGAGGTTAAAGTCAGATCTGACCTTACTCTCTAAAATGGTAGCTTGGTCGAGCAGTAAGGCAGTATCAGAGGACAGTGTAAAGCATTTGATGTACATACTCAGTCAGCAAATGGTCTCACACACTCAAGAACTGAACTCTAGGCCAATTGTTTTGTATACAAAAATATATTGTTGTTTTATTTTAGAACCACAGGTTGGTATAAACATACTTTCTCAGAATGAGATGCTACAGTTGAATACTTTCAATGAGCAATAGACTTTTGAATGCAATAGATATAGTGGTTGCAATATGCAACACAAACTTAACACAATTATAACATTGAGCTCAATAGGAATTCTAAGCAAACTGCAATATAATTTACTTTACAAATGTTTTTCTAACTCAGGGCTGGATACTGGATTCAGCCATGGTGCATCTCCTGAAAACAGTTGAAGGAAATCGTTTTTGTTATACTGGCGAATTTTGAGGAATATTTGTATGTTGCAAAAATCGACAGAAGAATTTCTGGCAAAAAACAACCCATGTTATCCTATGGAGGAAAATCAAGCTATTGGAAAATCACAGTTGTAATTACTTTTTCTGGTCAGTGCTGGGTACCTAGATCCAGCACTGGGATCTCTCCTGGTAACAGGTGAGTAATTTTGTTTTTGTTGATCGGATGATTTTTAGTGAATATTTCAAAGTTTCAAAACTCAACACTTAAAAGAATTTCCAAGTGAAAACCAGTCAATGAAACCCTATGGCAAACATGCAAGTTATCGGCTTTCAGGTAAGTACTTGACTGGCAGAGTTATGGTTCTGGGGTAAGACTCAGGGGTCTCCCAGGTTCAGGTTGCTGCAATAGGTACACCCTCAGCAGCACAGGGGCAGCCAGGTGCAGAGAGTAGGCCCAATGTTAGCCTATAGCTGGTAGGGGTCCTTTGGTTGGTGGCTGCTAGCAGGCAAGCCACGCGGCTGTGGGAGCAAAGCTCCTGGTCACTTACTCAGGGCAAGTGGGGAAGTTGAACAGAACAGTTGGTGCACATCCAGTGGCACTGGGGCAGCTGGGTGCATGGCACTTTTGGGCCGACGGCCGCCCAATGGATTTCAATGGGAAAGCTGCGAGACAAACAAAGGCTGCAAGCTTGGGGAAGGAGATTCTTCAGGTGCGACCACCACTTCGAGGGGTAATTTGGGAAGCTGTAGGTTGGGTAGACACCCAGGAGTTGGGCACAGGGGGCCGTGGGGCGCCGGGTGCAGGAGTGCCTTTAGGCGTTGGGAAATCTTACTCTCTGCTGGTCGCGGTTGGGGGTCCCTGGAGTTGAGGCTGCAGGAGTCTTCGAGGGGAGTCCGTGGGTGCTGGATTCTTGGTCACAGTCGCTGGGTGGACGTTCTTGTGGTCTTTGTTCACTCGGGCACTGTCCGGGCTCGGTAGGGTGCAGAGTGTGCTGGATTCGCGGTTCCTGGTTGGCACCAGGAGCTGTAGATGTTTGAGCAGAACCACTGCTCGTGGGAGTCCCAGTCTTTAGTTGAGAAAGGCAGTCAGGTCCTCCGGGGTTTTTGAGGTTGCTGACCACAGGAGACGCCAGGGTTTAGCCGGAGCAGGTTTGAGGGTCGACAGGCCGGTAGGGCTGGTCCAAGTCAGTTGGTGTCGTCCTCTTGTTAGCAGCTGCACGGGCAGGTCTTCTTTCTTTTTGTTCTTCTTGTAGTTTCGGAATCGTGATCTGAGGAAGGAAGGTTCAGGGCACCCCATAATATTACATTTAGGGGCGTTACAGGTAGGTAAAAGTTTGGGACCAATTGGTCCCTTCCTTGGGGGGGTACACCCCCTATCCTGCCACTCTCCAGTGGGAGGGGGGCAGGAGCCTAGTCCTGATTGGGTAGGACTCCCCATCCTCAAGATGGCGTGAGCCTGGAGTTGTGCTTCACCTCGCCTCCCCCACCTGAGGCGTGGGGTTGGCAGAGGCTGGCACACCTCCTTTCGTCACTTTGGTTTTCCCGTCGATCTTCCTGCCAGAGTGGGGGTCCGAACCGGTGGGGGCCAGTTGCTGAGTACAGCAAGTGGTCTGGAGAAGCTCACAAAGGCGGCATGCCTTTGAAGCTTCCCCTGCCCATCCTGGGGGAGGAGGCCTAGCACCTCGCCCCAGGATGTGCATTGTTGCAGGCCCACAAGAGTGAATGTCTCTCGACTCAGGGGTACAGCAACATGTCTGCTGTCTGGCAGCCTAGGCAGCCTTTCAATCAGGACGCTGGTTGGTGGTTAGTTTCAGGGGGAAAATCTAAGTTGACCTCTGTCGTGCACCTTACATTAAATCCCACACTGGCATCAGTGTGGGTTTAATGTGCTGAGAAGTTTGATACCAAACTTCTCAGTCGTCAGTGTAGCCATCATGGTGCTGTGGAGTTTGTGATGATAACCTCCCAGCACAATATACTCTTACACTGCACTTACAATGCCCAGGAATGGACCTGGGTACTGTAGGGGTACATGGGCCATGTACCTGTACCCACACCACTGGCATAGGGCACCCAGCTAGAGGGGTGACTGAGGTATGCCTGGGGAGTGTGTTTTGGGCATGTCACACTGGGATGTGTGCCATTTTGACTCTTTGTTTTGTTCTGCACCAAGACACGCAGCCTGCAAAGGCAGTGTGTGTGTGTGTGTGTGTGTGTGTGTGTATCAGGGCAAAGGGCCTCTAAGGGTGGCGCAATAAGTGCTGCAGCCCTTAGGGGCCTTCTCTGGTCACAGGGCCCTGGGTACCTATGGTACCATTTACCAGGGACTGACATGTGGCCAGAGATGCCAATTGGGTTTAGGCTTCAATGCAGTTTTAGGGAAGGAACACAGGCCATGGGTACCTGATCGGCAGGAGCCCAGGGCACACTCAGTCAAAGCACATCAGCAATTCAGCAAAAAGTGTGGGCATACCATGCAAGAAAGAGGGCACTTTCTCCCAACCTTCACATGGATCCCCCCTGAATCCAGAAAGGCGGTCAGCTACACACTCATAACCAGCAGACTGGACTACAGGAACGCCCTCTATGCTGGGCTCAACAAATCTCTACTCCACAATCTCCAGACCATCCAGAAAAATGCAGCCAGAATTGTCCTCCGCATCCCACGACAAGACCACATTACCCAACACCTGCAAGACCTCCATTGGGTTCCAGTTAAAAAGAGAGTGAACTTCAAGCTGCCCACCCACACCTACAAATCCCTTCACAACACCGGATCCCAATACCTCAATAAAAGAATCTCCTTCTACGCACCCAAGAGAAACCACTGCTCTGCCGACCTTGCCCTGGCCGAAATCCCACGTATCCGCAGAGCCAGAACAGGAGGGAGAGCCATCTCTTACATCACGGCCAAGACCGGGAACAAACTCCCCCTCAGCATTAGATGATTCGCCACTCTGCAAGCCTTCAGGAAGAGCCTCAAGACCTGGCTCTTTGGATGAAACTGAGCTGCACGAACCCTCCTCCCCAGTGCCTTGAAACCCTCACAGGTGAGTAGCTCGCTTCACAAATCCCTGATTGATTGATTAGTTAACAAAGTATTGCATTCGGGACCTACTTTTGCTGTGAGGATAAAGCGCACAGGAAAGTGAAGGACTGCTCTTGTTAATCTCAGCCACTGGTGATCGCTCACTACTCCTTTCCAGTCCATCTTTTTTCAGTCACTGAGCCACTCTAACCCAGCAATATGCAAATTCGTTTGGGTTATATTCAGGCCCACTGGAATTATGCCATTGTGCAGTCGTGGCGCTTTTCGCATGATCATGGATCTGCCATTTGCCACCTAAGGCATCATCTGCTGCTTAATCTGCAGATTTTAGCAAAAATGGCTCAAAAGTTACAAAAAACGCAGCAACACATCTGGTCGGGCAGCGCAAGGCCCTTTGCAAATGTTAACTGGTCACCTTTCTGTAGCTTATTGCAATGTTTGAGTATTAAACTAGTACTACATTTGAGGAACCTATACCCAAATAGTGTAAATAAGTGTAAAAATGTCAAAATAATGGAGTGATACTGTCAGAAAATATGCCGCATTATGCTGCATAATTTGGCCTTTCTTGCTGCATAATTTAGTCAATCCTGCTGCATAATTTAAGTGTCCAGGATATGTTCTCATAAAAACAGTGTAAACAGAACTGTGAGGCTAGGTACTCTCTCCACAGGACTATAAGAAACCCCATACTGTTTTTGCATATTCACTGCATTTAGGGTGAGAAGAAACACAAGCAGCCACAGCTTGTTTTTGTCAAACAAAAAACAAATGGCCCTCACACCTTGGGAGTTTTTTTCCCAGGGTTCTGGGGTCGTTATTTTTTGTTCTTTTCAGGATCATCATGCTTTTACTGGAAGCCCCGAAGATGATAACAAAAGCATACATCAGACCATCTGCCCTAAATACTGCAGAGGGCAGACTGCCTGATGTACTTACATCAACTGCCTCATGTCTATCTTGCCATTGGTGTAATGTTACCACCAGCAGAGCCAGGGCCCTTGAATCATTACATTTCTACCATCACCACCTTTATCATTACACATATTAATGACTGTAATGTGTTTTTTTTCTTGGTACAAATACTAAAAGTCTTAGCAAATTTCAGTACATTTAGAATGCAGCTACTAAGGCAATTTTTGATTTCTGCAAATTTGAACATGTTTTAGCAAACCTTTGTTCTGTTGTTTGACTTACCGTAAAGAAGGGGATTACTGTTCAAGACCTCTGCTTGGTCCACAGAGTAATAAATCTTGGTCTTCTAGGCTGCTTACCCCTAAATGTCATCCTCTACAGGCTCATTCACTCTTCTGGCTCCACCTCCCAAAGAGGCCTAATTGTCCCTAGGTTTAACCATACTTCTTTATCGGGTACAACTTTTACAGTGCTAGGCACTTCTCTGCCCTTTAAACTACCCCAGGGGCTCACAGATTACAAGAATTAAAAATTTATGACGTTGCTGAAAACGTGACTTTTTGACCCTGCCATGAACAGTCTTATTACAAATGGACTTTTCCTGGGGAAACTGATTGAAAGATAAGCATTCACCCAGATGTAACAATTAATTGAAGATAACTCCATTCTTTTTGACATCCAAACAGGATTACACCCAGGAAGATGCACAGAATCTGCCCTCATCACCACCTGAGATGACCTTAAAAATATAGTGAACTGGAACAGGGTTGCTGCACTACTCCTCTTGGACCTCTCAGCTCCCTTTGACACAGTTGACCATGATACCCTAATACAAAGACTCTACAAAGCAGGCATAAAGGGGACCACTCTCGACTGGATCACCACCTACCTTCAAAACTGAACAAATGTCATCTATTCTTCTGCTTTCTCATCCAAACCATACTGCACAAAAGCAAGGGTCCCTCAAGGCTCTATCATCCTATCCATGCTTTTTTTCAACATCTACATGAAGTCATTACCGGCAATGATCAATGAATTTAAGCTCATATTGTATAACTATACGTATGCCACGCAAATACTCATTAAACTGAAAAGCCCCAGCAACATTGGAAACTCACATATGTTGAAAGGTGGATATCTGACTATATGGTTACCCCCACTTTTTGCCTGGTGTTTTGCTGGTTTTAAACTTAGTTGGACTGGGACCCTGCTTTCTCTATAAAATGGACTCCATGTACTTTAGGTACATACAAGATTGGTTACTGGGTCACCCCTGTGAGACCCTGTATATGGTACCTTAGGTACCCAGGGCATAGGTGCACCTTGGGCCTACCAGGGGCTGCAGCATGTATTGTGACACCCCTGGTTAGCCTTCCAAACTGACACCACAGGTCTGCCCTTGCAGCCTGGGTAAGGTGGTGTAATCACCCCTTACTTAGATATAGTACACCTATATATCTATATATAGACACCTATTAACCTATAAGTCACTCCTATGGCAGGTCTTGACAATCCTGGAGGCGGACTGCTTGGTTTTATGTGTGAGGGTGCCCTAGCATGAACTGAGCCCCTCTGCAGCTTTCAGAACCAACTCCTTATAGCTGTTCTATGATATAGCCATACCATACACTCTTAAGTGCATTATATTCCTCGCGGTTAATGCTAACTTTGGTTTGGCTTTATAAAAACATGTTGTGTAAGGTGTCAAACACTTTGGAATACTACCCCCCCGCCAGTCCTGGTGGCAGGGGTAGCATTCCAAACAGCTAGCACCTCCCCAGACAGGCTTCAGTGTATTGAGACAGGTTGGGTTTCATTCAGTGAATGCTTTTCAGACACTGCCTGGGACACCCAAGGTGCTCCATGGATTTCCCAGTTCAAACCGGTTGCTGGGGCGCTCAAGCCCAGCTCTGGCACGAAACTAGACAAAGGGGAAGGGGTGTAACTACCCCCTCCCCAGGTCCACCCATAGGAGGGACCTTAGAGTTAGTCCAACCCCTAAACTTACTATAAGTATAGAACCCCAGTCCCTAGGACTTTAGATTACCCTAGATGAAACTCTGCAACATATATCTTGGACCTTCGAAATTCCATATCGACTGGAAGACAGAAGAAATCTCCCTTGTGGTCAAGAAGTGACCACCCTGTTCAAATAGGCCCCAACTGCATCTTTGCCAGTCTGCATTTTTGAGGCTCACGCTGGATCCTGAAGAATCTGTGACACAGGACAAAAACTTCCAGACATCTCTGACGCTGACCTGCGCTCCCAGCAAAGCTGAGACCTGTAGCAGACACGAGAGACGTGGGACCAGAACTCCTGGACATCCTGCATTTTGCAAGCTGCACCTACTTCCCGAGGTATTCCCGAAGTTGTGCATTGGGGTGCTTAAAGCCCCAGCCCCGAGCACCTTTTGCACTGAAGCTCAGAGGCCCACACTCCATGAGTGTCCCGTGGGCCCGCTTTGTGCATTTCAGCTCAATGTGTCTTTGCGGTTCCTAGTCCATTGGCTAGTGAGCCCCCAAGAAGACCAATCCTTGATTTACTTTGTTTTCCTGGTTGATCCAAGCTTGCTCCAACTTCTTCCCAAAAGAGAAGTTCCTCAGACCTTGCTGGTCTACACCAAAGCCAATCTTGACATCTTATGTGGATTGCTTTTGCCAAGGCTTGTTGGGTCTAATCTGGATACCGACACCGCAGTCAACTAGATCCTTTGTGGGACAGCTCGAACCAAGCTTCTGGTTGTCATTGATGCCTCCTGCACTTTGTGGCTGAAGAGACAAACTTCACCTTTTCATCTGAAATCACCCGACATTTGTTGGCAGCTTCCCTTTGCCATCGTGGTCACTGGCTGGTGACCCAGACTCTGTCCCTTCTGCTTTTTCAGGGTCTACACATCTCTGATCCCCCTTGGATCTACCCGGACACTTTTCCTCTGGTCGCCTGCAGCACTTCTTCGCAGCTCTCCATTTGAATCGACAACACGAAAAGACACCTATGCACCCGGCTTCCCTGGGTGAGGTAACACCAGTACTCCGGTGCTCCCGTGGGTATTGACTCCCCAAGTGTCCTAGTCTAAATGGGTTCTATCGCAGTTCACCTCCTTGTTCCCCTAATCTTTAAAATTGTAACTTGTTTGTTCTTCATAGAAAGTCAATGGTAACCCGCGGCTGTATTTAGACACTGAATGCGTCTCCCGCGGGCCCCCGACATCCTAACCTTTGGTTGTTCCTAGAAGCCCCACGGATTCCCCAGGCCCTAGGCCTGCTTTCTATTCCAGACGTGGACTTTAATATATGGTTTGTGAAGCCCCTAGGACATAACATATACTGTGCAACTTATCGTATGCTAATTAAGTTCCTTGTATTGTACTTTTACCTCTAACCTCATAAAGAGTGCAGAGAGGCTGTGTTTAGAATAAATACATATATATTCAATATATACCTTGTGTGGTGTGCTTTCATTTGGTACTCAAGAGATTATAAATGGTAAAACAACTTGCTTAAATTGTCTCCAAGTCTTAGCCTGAAGGCTGCTTTCCACAGCTACCACTAGGATAACTTTCTATAAGGTTTACTTTATAACCTACCCTCAATATGGGTCGTTTGGACTGGTGCAAGGTGCCCACTAGAATAGTGGACATCATATACCAGGCCAACTTCTCACAACATATATTAAGCTGCCTCAGAGCCATTGATCAGCAGATGACATGGAGCCTTCAAATTGAATGCTTCCAAAACATAAATACTCACATGAAAAAATGATAACCCAATCGCCGCCTAGCCTGACAATCTGGGACAACCTCCATAAGTATATAAGGAATTAAGAAACCTTGGACTTACCATGGACTCCAAGCTATCAATGAATGCTTAAGCGGACTAACTAGCAAGATCAAGATTTATTATTATAAAAACTCTGTGACGCATCTTCCCCCACCTGGAATTTTCACACAAGGTCGAGGCTACCATCTCTCTTGTACTCTCTAAACTTGATTAGGCCAATGGCCTCTAATACGGATCATCTTTATCAAAACTATGAAAAAACTACAATGGATTCAGAACTCTGCTGCCAGACTACTGCTACATGGAAAGCCACAAGCCCACATCTCCCCTGCTTTGAGGGCCCTACATTGGTTACCGGTTGCCAGAAGATCCACATTCAAGCAGCGTTGTATCACCCACAAAGTAATACATGGAACAGGGCCACTTTTCATGAGGAGTACAATCACCAAATACATTCAAGAAATGAACCTCTGCTCCAGATTGGCACCTCGCATCAAAATCCCACCATGGAAATAAAAAAACATAGGTGGCACATCATTCTCCATTCAAGCAGCCAAACTATGTAAATCATTACCCCCAAACATAAGAGCCACAGATAACTATCTCATCTTCAGAAGACTACTCAAGAGTTGGCTTTTCCCTACATAACCACCATACTCAACCACAAATGTACAGCATATCCCTGTGTATATAAGCATTTAATTTGATTATATATATGTATCTGGATATGTGTATTTATTTGTATAAATATGCATAATAAGTATGTTTATACATATATAGATATTCTTTAGTCTGCTTAACAAATGTGCATGTTACTTATGGTTTTATTATTCGATCCTTAACATGTATATAGGTCACTGCATTGTTTTCATATAAGATATTTGATTAGATGCTTATTTTTCTCCATTTATTTATCTATAACAATAGGTAAATTTTATCATAACTGCTTACTGACAATTGCTTCACTATTGAATTATTGAAAAAAAACACAAATAAATTAGCTTAAAGTACAGCACCACTTGAAAGTCTGAGTTTATTAGTTCAGTTCAGTTCTTTAGCTTTATTCGATTTTTGTTTAAAATCATAAAAGCATACATTTAAAAACACTCATGACAAAAGTTACATCCAAAAGTACAAAAATGGCAAAAAAAATAAAACATTTGTCCGTGCTGCATGAATAAGTTCCTTTGTTTCATAGTAGAATTCATGATTTTCCATATCCATGGCCAATGTACATTGCTACGGGGTGATTGAAGGCGGAAAAGCCATGGCCACACAGTACACGGGTGTTTTGCCCTTCGAGTGAGCTGACTCTGCCCTTAGTTTTGGTCGAGGGGTATATACCATGCTTGGATAAAAGTCGTGAAGGTCCCAGATGGACATAGGGCCATCACCTTCACGGGGGTACAAAGTTCGCAGGTAGGGGACGACTGAACTGCTTCTAAATTTTATTAGAACAAGGTCACCTTCAATATCTTTTTGTAGGGGGCCTAGCCAGCCCACCCTTCTAACAGACATGATGGTACCGTCAAAACCTAGGGGCAGGGGCCTGTTTTTAGTTAACCAATACGTGACTTTGTTAAGTAAGTCTTGTTCCCGCTCAGTTTTCCCATGTTTGAGTGCTGGGACTCCCGCAAGAACACACACAAAGGGTGCAGCCCCCGGGGGTAGCTGTATGTGAGTTGTATTATTAGGCTCTACTCTTGTAGCAGTATATTGTAAAGGTCCGGGTTTGGGGTTAGCTTCAGGGGCATTGGGGGGTGGAAGGAAAGGGACTAGGGGGTGAGTTTGATTGTTACTGTTTGTACCAGGTGGGTTGGAACAGATTGATGTTACAGATTTTTCAGTGCAAGTTTGGTTGGCCTTAATCATTTCTCTATTCCCAGCAGCCTATCCTCTAGGGTGGTAATTTTGACAATCAGTGGAGAAATGAGTGAGCTAACCATTTGTTCAATCTGAGACAAAAAGTTCGAATTGAAGGAGGTTACCAATTGGTCTATTTTTTCTTCCAATTTTAGAAGGGGGTTAGTTGCAGTTAGTGGGGAGCTAAAACACAGTTTTTGTTGTTTTGGTTTATTCCCTGTGGGATTGACCCCATCCCACTTCCTTTTGCTAGATGAGGACTGGGGAAGGACTGTGTTTGGTGGATTGACATTTTTGGGTTGGGGAAGTTGTACCAGGGGGCTGGCGATTGGGGTTGACATACTGGTTCGTTTAGCGGGGCAAGGGGAGGAACTTTTGATTTAATTTCTGGCTTCCACAGTGGCATACCTTGTTTTGCAAAGGGAATTTAGCACGTCCAGCAGCGAGAGGTGTTGCGCTATACCGTTCATTGGGTCGGGCAGTTGGTTGGTGGATATGCTAGTCTTGGCAGGTTCATTCGTAATGGCGGTGGGCGGGGATGGCCTACAAAGAACTTGTGACCCTGAGTGCAAGCCGCTCTAGCTAATAGATTTATTGGTCACCCCCTTGTGAGTCATCGTGGGGTGTGCAAATATTAGGCTATAACAGGGATCCAAGGAATTCTGAGGGTATTAGAGAATTATCAACTAAAGTCCAGTGGATAATCCCTTTGTCAGGAAGGTCAAAGAGTTGTTACCTTAGCAGTGTGATGGAGTCATGGGGGGTGGCCCTGTCTCGTCCTCCTCGTGCCTCTGAGGGTCACAGAGGACCCGCCCTTTGCCCGGGCTTAGCCCAGCGCGGTCCCGCGCACGTCCCCGACGTGGAGGGAGCCTCCTCTTTTACAGTGCCTCCGGGCGCGCAGAACCAGGAAGTGTCCAGCTCGGCCTGCTGGGAGCTGTAGTTCACCTCCCCGGCGGCCGTGCCGGTGGATGACAACAGCGGCGGGGGGAACAAGCAGCGTGTGGGCCCCAGCAGCGGCTTATGGCGTGTGGCAGGTAGGACTGTCCGCTATGATAACTTAACTCTTGATATATTACCTTCCTTATACATGTATGTCTTCGATGTAGTTATGTATCTATATATTTATTACTTTACTCCTATTGTACAAAAAAACTTTGATTCTCTCTAATGTGCTACCCCATGTTTCAGCCTCTACCTCCACTCTTTGACTCATCCCAAACCTTATTCTACTACTATGATCGCCAAATAGCCCTTTCTAGATTCTTCCCTCCTCTCGCCCTTATTGCACCACCCCAACCCTCATTTTACTACTAAGATCTCCCAAACAACCCTTTCTAAATTTTTCCTTTATGTATCCCTCCTTAAACTCATCCAAGACCTCTTTTTACTACTATGATCTTCCCAATCCATTCCTAGAGACTCTTCCCTCCTCCATCTCTCCTTTACTCATCCCAAACCTCCTCATACCACTATGATCTCCCAATAAGCGCGTTCAAGACCCTTCGCTCTTCGATACCTCCATTATCCTTTTCAATCAAACTAACAGACTCACATGTCCACCACTAAAATTAATTCAAATATCCCTATACTAATTCACTACTAATCCTTTCAGGGTTCCAGAGTATCGTGCTATTTGCCGAAAAGCACTTTGATGCCTCCTCAGGGGTAGTAAGCACTATATAAATACATTTGCAATCATAATCCGCCCTAGTTCCTAGTCTTTCTATCATGCTGTTGGTTCCACCGGCCTACTTGTGGCCATTATGCCACCCGCACACTTGATGAATATGATAGCAGAATTCCCTTCCCAAACGTCTGTCCTGTGCCTGGAAACATTCCTAGTTATTGACTGGGCAGTAAGGATATGTTTTTCGTGCACTTCTCTCACCCCCATTATGGGAGATGTTGCATCAGGGTGCTTCTCTTTCCTGAGAGTACACCTCATTGCAGTCGCTATCTCGGGCGTGTCTTTGCATAAAAGGCAATTCCACACCCTAGGTCTCTGCCATTTCTTGAGTTTCTTGGAGGGAAAGGTCTTCATCTGCATCCTGCCTGTACTCAGCCTGAACATGCTTTAATGTTGGTTCCATTCTTACCTTTGGCAGCTCCAGTTTTTGATGGGCCTTCTCTCCTTTACAGAGCTCCTCCTTTCAGCAGATCATCGCAACCACTCCTCCCCACTGTAGTTCACAGACTAGGACCAGGTCCAGATTCCAGAACTAGAAAAGACAAAGAACAACAGGCAACTCTTAGTGCATTTGTGCCTTTTTTTGCATTCTTCTGGAAGCCAAGGTAGTGCACTCACATGGGAACGAGCTTCAGGAGCCCTTCTATTCCGAAGAGTGTCTATGAAGTCCCGAAAAGAAAAGGAAGGGTTCAAGATTAAATCAAACCCCTAAAAGACAGTTCTCAAAAGCAAGAATAGATTTCGGTCAACAGTGCATTTTGAAGACGTTTTTCAGTGGAGACCTTAAGAAATGTTTGAGTAATTGTAGATCGGGTTGAGAGGCAAGTTAATGTTAGAAAACTCAGTGCTGTTCATCAGTGTTCTTCTACAGATACACCCAGGGATTCCAGTACAGAAAACTGTTAATTTCGTTATTCACAATAAAAAGATACAAAAAAAAATGACTACCTCATTTCATTATGTTTAGTTACATTGAGTTAATCTTTTTCGAATGATACTTTGTTACCATCCAGGTCCCTAAGGCTCTTAAAACAAATCAGTAGGCTCCCCGATACCAAAGGTATCAAATTGCATCAAAGAAGGTATTTAGAAATGTTAGTTTGGTAAAAGTGCAACAAACTTTCCAGGGGCAAGTTAATCAAGTCATTCGTGATTGTGTTGTTTTTTCTTTGAAACTCTGCCATGTTGTCTCAAAATCAGTGAAGAAATAGTGAGCATCGCAGTCCCAGAGAGACCATGTCTGAAGCAATTGAAGATATGTCATCAGTGATCGGTGTCTTTTTCTCTCAGTCCCCACCCCCTTTTTTCTGGTTGACTATCTGAACCTCTGTACTAGTTCCGGATTTTCCAAGGGTGAGTGGAGGCAAGGGAGGATGTGCATTGCGCCCGCCAAGACCAGAAAGCATGAAAGTTAGCGCATGTGTGTTTGTCCTCGTAGAAAAACTGGCACAGGCTTTCAACCTGGCTTGAGCAATGGACTCAACAACACTTTCCGACTTGCCTAAGATGCTAGTAACCCTGCAGAAGGATAACCAAGCACTCAGACAGATTTCATGGTGGTACATGGGCAGACAGTGACCCTATCTCAAAAGATAGAAAGACTTATTGCAAGGTTATCAGTAGTGTCACCTGAACCAGGTCACCCAACACACTTTTGTCAGACTGCAACCTCTAAATCTTGATCCTTACCACCTCACATTGAAGCTAGACCTACACTGATTCTGCAACCAATGATATTCTGTGCACTCCCAGTCTTTTATATGGCCTAGAGTAGACAATGAACTTCCATACCTTCACCAGTACGGTTAGTAGAAACACAACTGGCGGTTCCAACACCCTGAATGTTACTGAGCCTGCTCTCCTGCCCAAAGCTCCTCCTAAAATGATCCATGGCAATCCTAATAAATACTAAGGGCCTGATTTAGATCTTGGCGAACAGGTAAATCCTTCACAACAGTGACGGATATCCTGTGTGCTGAAATATAAAAATCTATAGGATATAATGAGATTTCTATTTCAGTGGATGGGATATCCATCAAATTTGTGACTGAGTAACCCGTCCGCCATGCTCTAATTCAGGCCTTTTATTTTCATGAATGAATGTAAATGTCATGTCATTCTACATCCTTTCTTGGAGAACAGTCTAAAGGAGTATTTTTTTTATGTCAAGCTTGGGAGGAATTTCTGTAGATGGGTTTATTCTGTTAGTGGAAAGAGGATGACCCTATATTATATCACTTCCCAGCTTTCTGTGAAAAGTGAGGCCATTTTTTGCAAAACACTCTTTCATCTAGTCTTTACTAAATTTACAGCTAGGAATTCAGGCCCTAATTTAGTGTTTGTAGGAAGGGTGACTCCATCCCAAACGTGGCGGATATATATCCTGTCTGCTTCACTACAAGTGTATTGTATCCTATGGTATGTGTAATAAAGTGGACAGGATATCTGCACGTTTGTGATGAACTAACCCAGTAACCAAACTCTAAATCAGGTCCCTAGTTTCTTCTATAATGTTAATGACATTAATAAATTCATGGTGGAATGGCCTGAAGACAAAAGAGTGTACCTGTTCCACTGTGGGCTGCGGGACACTTCGAGAGACATGTCGGCACAAATAGTAGATCCACGGAAGCAATGTTCTGGTTTGATCGATTTGGTTATTAAGTTAAATCATTATCTGAATGAAAGATAAGGCCAAAAAGGCAAAGAAGACTCTAAAGCAGTTGTCATCAAGGAAAAGAGAGGTGATCCGGCGAAACCTTCAGAGTCCAGCAGTGACCCAATGCAAATCAGAGGCATTTAGGGGCCTTTATTGAAATATGAAAAAGAAAAGAGATTAAATCAGAAGGTATGTTTGGACTGCGATAAAGCCGGGCATTTTGTGAATGTGTGACCTGTAAAGCCAAAAACCAAGTCTCCTAATAAACCTCTAATCCAAGGACAAGCGGAGGAAGAAGCGGCAAACTGACAGGCTTGTAGATGAAGAAGCTCACACCTTCAAGCATCGTCAAATTCAATTCAATCATTGTAGAAATCATTATCCCCCCTCACTGGTTTATTCTGCCAAGCCTTAAAGTGACAGTCAAAAGATTTGAGGACATTTGGCTGCCCTTCAATATGAATGTTGCATGTACAAAGAGAAGAACAAGAGATCTCTTTCTCTTCACTCATTCCTTTTTAGAAAGTAGCTATGGTTTTAAATGTAATCTTCCTGAAATAACTAGGATTTCCAAATTTAATTAGAATCTCTGGATACCCAGTCTAAAAAGAAATCTAAAAAGCTTCTCGTCACAGAGCACTTTGTGAAAGTACCATTTCCCCAGCACTGCCCAGTCTCCACCCTAGGAGTTCTCAGACTCCTCTTAATAGCAGGAGTTTTCAATACTTTTTTTTCTTCAAATGTGTCTATTGGCATCTCAGAAAGAAACAACATCAACAAGGTAAAATCCACATGAAGGGGGTGGGGAGGGACTGTTCACATGCGTTACACATCTAATCGTATTTTCTCGTACGGGAGAAGAGGGCAAAGATGCACCATGCAGGATGGGCAGGGCCGGCTACAGCGCTGGTGGCACCCAGTGCGACAATCACTTCCGGCGCCCCCACCCCATGACCACCTCCTCCGATTCTCTCACTACCACCGGGCAAAAGTGCCCCGTATCTCCCCAATCATAAGTTATTGCTAAGCACAGCGCCCTCCTGAGGTCGGTGTCCCCCCCTTACAGGTCAGCGCCCTGAGCGGCCGCACCTGTCTGACTGCCCTAAAGCCGGCCCCGAGGATGGGACAGCCTAATCAAACAGCATTGCAGAGATCAGGGTCATACAGCACTTAGATCGGGTGAATGAATATAGGGTGGGGCAAGCCAACTGTTCAGAAGGGGCCCATCATTGGACGGAGGGGTAGTCTTAGGGTGACCAACTGGCATGGGTGCAAATTCAGGACAGTGAGTCTAAAAATTCAGGACAAAGGGTCAAAATTCAGGACAGAAGGTCAGAATTCAGGACAAAAATTTGGGACAAAAGGTACATTTTACCGACACATCAGAGGATGTCGCGCAATATTACATAAGTAAACAGAGAACCAACACAAGTACAAGTCAAAATAAGGTTACAGCGACCAAGTTGTTACCACGCGTGCCTCTGCATGGCAAGAGTTTTCAACGACTTGCGCTAGGTGGCCCGCTGGACTCAGGAATAGTATTAATTACTATTCCTACTCCAGTTAGCGCATTTACATTTGCATTTACAAACACATTTACATTTACCTGCGTGGTATTGACAGTGTTGTAAATGCTGTTTCCCATTCATTATAGAACGTGGTGAGTTCATCCAACCCCAGCGTTTTGTGCCCAGGCATGTTCTGTATCACCTGAGTTCTCTTCTACCTTGAAGGGGGAATCGAGGTACAGACGGTGAGCGTAAAAAAGCCACAGTAGTTGGATCGTGTTGAGACAGGCTGTCAGAGATGTCACGTCAGGTGAAACAGAGGCGTAGTATAGCTGGAAGTAGAACAATGTTGGAAGTAAGTCATCTGGTTGTGTATGACTCATGTGCTGGTCATCAACAAGCTCCATGACATAGGTTTTGGTTTATGGCTTAAGGAGTCGATAAGCCAGTGTCTTGCCGGAGCAGTCACCCTCACCATAGCTCATTGAGGCTGCTTCCCGTGGAGGTAGCGGGTTTCCTGCTGACCTTCCTCGTCATAAGCCTGTAGTTTCTCTCTGAGGGCAGCAAGGGTTTGCATATTGGTTATTGGGTGCCTTGTCAAACTCAGGTTCAAGGGTATCGACCTCCCCGTCTAGTGTGTCTACTTGCATGAGTATTGCCCTGAGTATCCTCTATTGTTTCACTAAACAGGTGCAGCGACTTACCACCTAGAAGGCTTCCCACAGTATGGATGGGGAGGCTACTGATCCCTTGTTGTAGGCAAAGTAATCCAGGATCACTGTCTGGATTTCGTCTCAAGAGAATTGCTGAGAGTATTGGGGGCTAGCCACCATGTAAAAGCTTGAAAAGAGGCCAGCGGGGAGAATATCTCTTGGAGAATGGGGGCGTGGTCAGATAGAGTATGGGGAAATTGGTGTTGTTTGTGGCCCAGGTTAGGACATTGTGTGTGAGCAGCCAAGTAGTTGATTCTGGACCATGTGCCATGAGTAGATGTGATGCAAGTGCCCTCAAAGCTGTCAGTGTGTGTTAGTCACCAGATGTCCGATAAGCAATTATCGCACATCAGCATGTGGAGCTGGGCTGCGGCATTAGGGTGGAGTTGTCTGGAGGTGCTGTAATAATCTATGTTGTGGCAAGGATGACATTAAAGTCTCTGCCCCAGAGAATTGCACCATGGCACATGGCGACAATAAAGCACTAGACTTCCACAAAACATTCTGGGCTGTCTGTGTTGGAGACATAGACAGAGACTGGAATGAGTGAGCAGGGTTCCAGCAACAATTACATATCTCCCATCTTTATCGCAAAGTGCGTGATGTGTATGCCAAGGCAGGCCCTTACGGATGCGTATGGCAGTGCCCAAGCATAACTGGAAAACAGGGACGCATGAGTTTGGCGATTCACCCAGTCCATAGGTCCTTATTGTCAGTACTAACTACATCTCTATTGTGAAGGCTAGGGATTGGACACAGTTGAGTTTCCGTAACATTCAATGTCTGACGTCACGCGATCAAGCCCGCAAAGCCTCCGGACGGGTGCTGCAGAGGACGACCCTCAAGCTAACCAACCCGACCCAACCCGACCTGACCAGACCCCCTGCATATTCCAGCGATACCTAAGAACACAATGCCGGGGGATTGCAGGCAACTGGTGGCAGGTGGAGACTGGCAATCGGAGGCCGGCGACCAGAGGTTGATGATCTGGGTTTTATTTATTTATTTATGTATTTAATGCATTCTAATAAAGCGCAGACTTTACCCGAAGGTATCAGAGCACTGTACAATAGAACCAGTTACGTTACATGAGAGAACTGTTACAGGAATGGAACAAATAAAAATAGCATGCCATAGAATCAAAGTGACGCACGCATAAGACACACATTCTCAAGCACAGCAAGCACAGACTGTACAAGCAAAAATATGAATATCAATGACAATTTTACAATGACTAAAGAACTTCCTGGCAAAAAATAGCAGGCCATAGAATGAAAACAACGCAGGCAAACGGGAGACAAAATCAAACGCAGCAAGCATAGGATGTAAAAACAAAAATATAAATATATGTGACAAATTTATACTGACTGAAGAACTTCCTGGCGGGGTCTGAGGAGGGAATTAGTTCTGAAAGTGTCTTTGGAATAAAAGAGATTTGAGGTCCGCTTTGAAGATCTGGATGGAGGTGATGGCACGGAGCGAGGGAGGAAGCGAGTTCCAGATTCTTACTGCATTACCTGAGAACGATTGTGCCATCAATTTTTCCCTTTTGAAGGAGGGGGGCTCAAGAAGGAACTTTTCCGCATTTCGAGACGGTCTTGAGCCTCCAGACAATTTTAGTTTATTCGCCAGATAGCGAGGGGAGGAAGAGTGCACAGCTTTGTGGGTGATGCACGCCGTTTTGTGGATAGTTCTAGCCTCTATGGGAAGCCATCGGAGAGAAGACAGGATAGGAGTGATGTGGTCACTTCGTTTGGACCCTGAGATGAAGTGAGCTGCTGAATGGAGGATGGATTTGAGGGGAGAGAGGTGTGATTTGGGAAGGCTAATCAGAAGAGAATTACAATAGTCCAGTTTAGAGAGAACTAGCAACTGGACCAAGGTTTTTAGGTCATTCTCCGGGAAGAAACGACGAAGCCCCCATAAAAGGCGCAACTGATAACGTGCGCTCTTGGCCATGGAATTGATGTGAGAGATTAGGTTGAGTCTTTTGTCGAGTATGACACCTAAGGATTTAGCGCAGTCCACAATGATGGGTTTACTGTTGAGTAGATTCAACTGATCCAACCAGGATTGAACAGGAGACGGGGAGAGAGAGCTAGATAAGAGGAGGAATTCCGTTTTGGAGGGATTGAGAATGAGTTGGTGCACTAACATCCAGTTGTGAATAGCGTTGAGAGTAGAGCTGAGTAGTGAGAGATCATGAGGGGAAGACACCTTGAGGTATATTTGGGTGTCATCCGCATAGAGATGGTAGAGGATTATAGATTTACTTAGGAGGTTCCCTAAGGGTTCCAGATAAAGATTAAACAGAGTGGGAGCCGGGATAGAACCTTGAGGGACGCCTTGACCAACCACCAGTGGAGACGAGAGACTGTTCGCAATCTTAATCATTTGGGATCTGTCCGAGAGGAAAGAGGCAAACCATTTGAGTACTGTGCCTTCCATGCCCATTCTCTGATGAATAATGTTCAGGAGGGTGTTGTGATTAACCTCTTCTCCACTCTAATGAGGGGTGAACTCCCCAGGACCAACAGTGACAGCAGCGTAATTGTGGTAGCTGTAGTCTGTTGCCACAGAAAGCGAGCACCTATCGGCTGCAGAGGCTGCCCGCACAGTACCGGATGCAGCCTGTGGCTCTACCGGAGAAGCCCCACTTGCCACAGTCACAATCAACACCTCTGCCCAGACCTTGCTTCCCTAGCTACCACAGCTGATTTTCACCCAACGCCATTTCTGCTCATAGCGCCCCAGCCAAAGAACAGAAGGGTCCATGGAACTGCAGAGTTAAAACCGGGAAGGAGGGCCAAGGAGGCGCCCCTCCTCTGTAGGCACCTACCAGGCCAATAACCAAGGGAAAGAGTGGGGCACTAGCACTGGTCTAGTCCTAGGCCAATGGAAGCAGCGCTCAGTGGACGTAGACCACAGTTATCTAAAGAGGTCAGGGAGGAAGAGAGTGGCCATCCCGCCAAGGCCAGGCTGGAAAAAAAGGTAAGAAACAAAAGCATGTCTCACCACTCAAGAGAGCCCCCAAACTTCATTAATCGCAACAGAGCCAGAATCAAAGGACAGGGTGACACCAAGCAATGAGGGGGGTGGTGTGAAACAGCTAGCTCATACAACTCAATCAAAAATCTACACGAAATTTAGCTTTCTAAAGATGTAGGTTCTGTTCTCTACTCAAGCAATGAGGCCCTCTAAAGTTGGCAGACCCCCTGCAACCCCTACAGTTACCCCTCACCCTGCCACAAGAGGAGGTTACTCAACCCATGCAAGACCTGGCCCGTCTACTTTTACACAGTCACCCAACAGCAAAGACTTCCGTTTCAACTTCTTGCACAATGGCTCAACCCACACATCCTCCTCTCCGCCTCAAACAATCTTTGGCAACACACGCCATGTCCATTATAACAGATCAAAATCCGCCTCCAAACAGGCAATCAGGAACCGCGACACCAGTCAAACATCAAGTAGCACAAGCAGCACAAGAACAAAACGAGGCCCAACCTCAACATCCCCAGTACTTGCAAAGGCATCACCCTTGCCTAAAGAGGTGGGGCTTGCACAGCTCACACAGCTAGCAACCAATTCCAAGGCAGTCGGCCCATGGAGGCACACACAAGAGGTAACCGACAACAATCAAACCTTCACAGGATCCTCATTCAGTGAGAGGAGCATGCAGATTCACCAGCCAGAACCCTGACTGGAAGCTATTTTAACTCAATCACCAAATAACAGCAATGCCACTTCGGACTCGTTGTCACGGTCTCCAAAGCCAATGCATCAACTCCAGTAGTGTCCTGGCTGCCCATCTCCACCGGCCCACTTCCCGCAGGAATGGGAGGACATGCTAGCAGCTTACTCGCTAGATCGCCAATATGGGGCGCTCTCAGCCAAGGTGCCCCAGGTTAGCACAGCCGGTCACTGTCATGCCCCTAGGGAGGGGACCAAGGAGGATTTCAAGGGGGACGCAAGCACCAAAGAACAAGCTAGCAGTGAATGGGCCTCCAACCTAAATACCATGCAATTGTGTGTGGAATCGCTCCAATACCAGTCCAATAAAATGGACATCCAGCTGCCCTGATTGAACACCCTGGATCTGTTCATTGCGGGTATTGATGAGAAATTGTGGGATCTCAACGGTTTAATAAAGAAAGCCCAATCTGAGGTGCAACTCATCTGTAGCCATATATTCTGGACAAACTATCCACTCCCTCCTCAATGCTAGACACCGTGCTCAAGGACCTGAGGAATGTGTCAACAGCCTCCACATGTGTGCCCCCCACAGGCATGAACACTGAATCTAGTCCAGAGCGAGGAAGGCACGTCAACAAAAATAGCTTAGGACTGCTCCAAAATCATCAGCCGGAAGGTTCAGGTACACAAAAAAGTAATGGGTCCATAGAAACCTATTAAGAATCACCTGTTTCGGTTCAAGCAGGAACTCACACTTCAAAGCTCAATGCTAAGCAACACTGACAGCAGAAAAGGAAAGGCCAAAACCAGAAATCCTTCCCAAATTAAGCAGCCTTTTCCCCTATTTTCTGCCAACAACCGGCCAAAACAGATATCACGCCCTGTGATTCAAGCAATCAAAATAGGGATTCGCAATCATCTAATAACCAAACCAGCCCAGGAGGCACGTCTCCCCCACAAAAAGTCAGATGGTCATTCACCCAAGAATACAGAGCCACGTCATCGTGGAAGACCGCTTTTTACAGAAATCAACTTTATTCAGATCAATGTGCAGAACACACCCCAGGGCCCCCAACATACCTACCTCCCCAGCTCGGCCTCACCAAACCTTAGTAAGGGAGGAGTACCAAAAAGGATCAGTGTCAGTAGCCACTGGGGGGACTGAGACAGCTAAGGATTCAAGTAATGAGTCTGTACAAGAACATGCAGTCAATAGAGATCGGCCAAGCAAGAGTGCAAGGCACACTGCTCAAAACTCGGCCTCACCCAATATCGCAGGGCATGCCTGGCAGACCTCAGCCCATGCACAACTGTGCATTCCATACTCTCCCAAGCAGCCATTAACTGGGCTACTACAATCAATACAAAGGCTGAGAATGTAAGACACAGATCACCAAGAGAGTGGGAGCAACTCCAACTCAAGGAGGAATCCCATATCAACTGCCAACGCGTAACTGCGCAGCCCGACAGACAGCTACCTCAGGCAACACAAACTCCCAGTATCACGCAGCCTGCCATAAACTCCATATGGTTCAAGCCTGAGTACACCTCAAAAGGGAACCATGACATCTTGTACAGGGGGAATATCGGGTTATTACGGGTTACCCCAAACCTTGTGGACCTAAACTCAACTGACTTGCTCTCAATAGAGTTCATCCATCCCGCAAACCCCTCGATGCCTGAGGCCACCAAGGCTACGTGGAAAATGACTACAATCGCCCAGAGAGCACTAGCTGAGCACAGCACCTTCAAAGCCTGGGGAATAAACATCGTCCCTCACCAAAATCCAGGATATCGATCGCCTCTGCCAGCCTCCAGTCAAGGTCTGTAGCAACCAACCCTACCAGGCGCATCCACTCAGTGCTCGGGGGTGGGCCTTGGGGCAATCACCTCAACAGAGGGCAACCCCGATGGTAAACCAACAAGTCAGCCCTTGGGCAGCATCAGCAACCCTGAAGCAGACACCTAGATCTTGGGACGATCACTAGCACTATAACCACCCTTCTGGACAACCAATGCCAATACACACAGAAGGAAGCAGGCACTAGGGATAAGAAATGCATACTTCCTCTCTGCTCATAGCATGTTTATGGGCTGGCAACAAAAATCTAGGACCAGGAATTCCTGCAGTATCTCAATTCGTTTTACATGATTCCGCTGCAGGAAACATGGTTCGCAGACCCGTTCCATCTACATGGTTTCATGTGCTTCGCAACACCGGCCGTAAAGGGCAGGAAATTTGAACACTCCTTAGGAGGGCTGGAAACCTATTTATCCACGCCTTGCATAATGTGAGCAGTGACAGTCGCCCCTGCTTCTTCAGCCACTTCAACAGTCAAACTCATCCTTTCTCTTTTAGGAACACAAGATGAGGCAGTGATAGTCAACTCATACATCCCCAAAACATAAAGAAAAAGACTCGGAACACCTAATCGGCCAATTAACAAGCTACATAAGCAAACAGAAACCTCAAAATGTATCCTCTTGGGGGACTTGAACCAGTACCTCCTAGGCATGTCGGGGGGTTATGAAGTGCGCTTCCAATCCCTACTCTGTAACATACTGACTCAATGTGGATCCTCACACAGGAAGAAGAATAGTAAAAACAGACGCCTCCTGAGGATCTAGAACATCTCAATTTCAGGTCTCTAACTCGAAGATTCCCTGGAGACTTTCCACCTGTGGCTACCCACTACTCTCCTTCAACATGCTCAATGTAAGATTACATGTTTGTCAGTCTCTCGCTGTTTCCCTGCACACTTGGGTTCAGAATGGGGGACAAGGGGGACAGTGACCACCGACCACAAGAAACCCTCTTACCAGCAACTGGGCCTCCTTGTATCCACTTAGAAGCGGCCTTGGGCTACATTTACGCGACAAACTACAAGACACTCAAATTTGTTGCTGCAAATATTAAGTCCCTGTCAGCAACAGCAATTGATCTCCTATGTTCACAATCAATAGCAACAAAGAGCTATATAACCAACTGGGAATGCTCTACTGCTACACTATCAGAACTTCATGCCTCGTCAACCAAAACGAAACTCTGCCAGGACCCCAGGCGGGGAAGTAGGGTGACGAAAATGCTAAGGGATCAAATAAAGGACTTCAAAAAATCTATAAACAGCATATTAAGATCTCTGCCACACCATCCAGGGAATCCAAGTCTCCTTATTCTCCTGTGACAACAAAGAACATCGCTCAAAAAGTTAAAATGGTAAGCTAATAAAGATTGTGAAGAAAAGACCTGGGCAAAGCCCCTCCACAACATAAATCATAATGACAGTGCTCGCTTTTGGAAGACATTAAACACGATAATACACCCAGAGCACTGGGGAATTGCTTCTCATATCTCAGAGGAGACCTGGGCAAGCTTTCTAAGCGAGCACTTTAACCATCAATCTGTGGGAGACCGGATAATTCAGACAACCAGTGCAACACCAGAGGAATGCTCCACAGGTGCCCTATCAAAGGAGGCGATCACACTAAAAACGCCAGGTACAGATTACACTCCTGAGCATGAGTCCAGCGCCTCAAGAACACTCTTAATAAGGCAACAGATCACAAAAGGGAGAAGGGAAGGGGCCCCTGGCTCGACCGGCATCCCACCAGCACTGTTCAAGCAGAAGGCAGCAGAATGGGCAGGCTCCCTACAACCCCTGTTTCCTGAAGTCAGATCACTTGATAGGATTCCAAAATCATGGAAAGGCTCTACGATTGCACCGATCTACAAAAGCGGAGATAAGGCCTTACCGGGGGATTACCGTCTAGTGGCACTGATCGACAATGAGGCTAAATATGTTGTGGGCACTGTGCTAGAGGAACTTACAGCTTGGGCAAACGCAAAAGAGATAATACCATTAAACCAGACTGGATTTTGCAAAATGTCAGGCACAACATCAAACATCCTGGCAATTTCTCTACTCATTGATGCAGCAAAGACGGCAAACCTTCCATTCCCCCTCTGCTTTATTGAGTTCAGCACTGCTTTCAACAGTGTTGACAGGGCAAGACTGTGGGGGAAGCTGCCCAATGGGGCATTCCACAAGCTCTTCTAAATATGTTGACACTTCTCCATACAGAACCTTGGGTGCATGTGAAATTGGGAGCGGAGACTCATCTCTCCAGATGAGTACTAACAACCAAAGGCCTGAAGTAGGGCTGATTGCTTACGCCCACCCTGTTTAATCTATTCATGGCAGACTTGCCGCAAGAACTTAACACCTGTAACTTCCATGCACCCTGGCTGGGAGGTAAAACACTGCCCAGTCTCCTGTACGCCGACGATGTATTCCTGCAATGTCACACCCAGTTTGGCCTACAATATCTCCTCAACAAAATGCAGACCTACTCTACAGAGAACAACATAAAAATCAACTTCAGGAAAACAAGGACAATGACCATCAACAACAAGAGGAAAAGGCAGAGGCGCTGGCTTTTGTCCAGCACACAAATAGAACCAGCAGCGGACTACAAGTATCTAGGCATCAGCATCAATAAAGAGGGATCCTTCACTCGACAGAAAGAAGAATTTAGAAGGAAATAACTGGCATTGGCAATAACATAGAAAAACCTCACATCAAAACTGACTGGGCCCACACATAGACCTCTCCTGAAGGTAGGACTGGCCAAAATTCTCCCTACAATAACCTGCAGCAGCGAATCAATGCGCTGCAGACATGCTAAACTATTGGACAGCATCTTAGTTAAAGCGTACAGAATCATGTTCAGTCTCCCAAACTATACCTCACCAGCTCAAATTAGGCTGGAGCTCAGCCTATTAAAACAATCCTTGGCTAGGCATGGCGTCTACATCATCTGCTGGAACAAGATCAGACCCTCCACCCCAAACACCTTAAACCAACTCTTATCCCAAGAACTCCAGCAGAGGGACATAGCTCCTGCAAGAAGCTATCTTTAGGAATCTTTGACAACCACCAGGCTCTCTGATCTCTGGAACACACAGACCCACCTTTCAAAGTTTAAGAAATTGGTTTGGAAACCTCTAAAACAACTCTTACTGGTGGAAGACAAAACAGCCTTCTCAGTCAGAGCTCACGCCTGGATGACTGAATAATTATGAAGCGTTGCACCCCAAAAATACTTCAATCAAAGCTATCCAAAATCAGTAAAAACGCAATTCTGCTGCAGGAAAGGAGACTGTTGCTAAAGGCCCCCTTCAATCAGAGGGGAATTCACTACCTGCTTTGGTCCAGGTGACCCAGAACAGAACTGCTAGCTGAAAATAAATGCCACTATCCTCCTACCGGGGATGAAGCCAGGTCACTAGGTTGCTGGGAGATTAGAAACTGAACCTACTCAAGCACTGAATCCAAATCCCAATAGCAGCCACACAAACTTGAGAACTTAGCATCCACTACCCAATAAGTACGAAGATGCCGCAACCATCATTTCAACCATGGAACTTTGCAGCCTTTGTATCCTCTGATAATTTGAAAGGGCTTGCTCTTATTCCGCTGGGTTCATTAATAATGTAATAAACCTAACTCACTAAACTTACTTACTGGGCAGCTGACAGTTCAGAGGATGGCAGCTCCAATCATCTTAACCGCCTTGACTAACATCACCAAGGCAGAGTTGGGAAGGTAACCTGAGCTTAACACTTTAAATTCCCCTGAAGCACTTTTTGTACAGTGTGTACCTTGCAACCGACCTGCTGGCACTAGCCCCATCACGAAAACTCTGGCTTTTAACTGACAATGCTCTTTTCAATTACATTTAAGCAACTATTAAATGTATTTACGATGATTTCTGCAAGGTGCTACTTCCACACAGGCACCTGTAGCACTGTATTTTATTGTGTGTTCTTACGGTTTAATATGATGTTTTATTGTATTGTAATGGTTTTCAGTAACTATCCAAATGAAAACAAACTTAAACTTAAACAGCCACAGGGGGAAGGCAGTTGCTGGGGTTAAATGGAGTTCTTATAGGAAGCATATGTCCATATAATGTCTATTGGTGTAGGCATGTACAAGACGGGTTTTCTGCCGCTCATTGAGCCTGCGAATATTCCAAGTTAAGCAATGTATGGGGTTCATCCCATGCAAATCGTGGCAGGAGTAAGTGGGGCGCTGAGCGTGCACCTGGGATCACAGGTGATCATCTTCTTCCAGGTGGAATTGATGGGCAATCTAGGCATTATCGCAGAGGTGGGCTTCTTCATTTGATGTGGGTCCCGCTCAAACGGCAGTCTTGGAGCTTGACGGCTGGCCAGTAAATGTCATTGTTGCTTTAGAGTCAGTGAAATAATGTGGTCTTCCATTGTGCTGGATCCGTAGCTTCGCTGGGTACAATAAGGAGTAGATGACCTCTGCTTTTTGGAGCAAACACTTAACAAGTAAGAATTCCCAGCGGGCAGCCTTCACCGTAAGAGTAAAGTCTGGTTAAAACAAAATGTAATTACCTCGATACTGGATAGTGCAGCATTCTCTTGCAAGTCGTAGGACTGTGTCGCGGTCTCTATAATTGAGGAGTCGAGTGACTATAGTTCGTGCTGGTGAATGGGGGTAGGGGGGATATGGGCCCAGTTGCAGTGAGCTCACTCCACAGTGAAGATCACAGAGGGAGCGTCTTCTAACAGCGATTGCAGCATGCGCGCTCAACATGGTCTTCCATTTTATCGATGGCTGCAGATTCAGGTACTCTGATGATGCCAAAGGTATTGTGCCTGGAGTGCGCGTTTAAGTCTTTGTTTTTCAGCTTGATATCTGTAGCATCCAGCTACGGAATAATTAAAGACAATGCTCAGTCTTCTACTAGAGCTTTATTCAGTACATCTCATGTCGACCCTGTCCCTACTCTAACTGACCCTCATCTTGTCCTGACCCCTCCTCTTCCCCTCAGCCCACCTAGCTCCGCCCACCCCAGCTACTAGACTGTAAACTGTATTACATCTCCCCCTTTCTTAATAAAACAAAACAGACAAACCAGACCTCAGTCCATCTCTACAATGAGTCTCTTTGGTGGCTGAATGTCACGACGTGGTCGCAAAGACATGGTCCCAGTAGACGCGCTTGGTGAGGGCTCATTCTGCTGACCTTTGTTTTCCATGTGATCATGGTCAGATTCTACAAGTGCAGGAGTGCTGGTTGTGCTCGTCACCGGCTCCTTCATGTCTTGAGGACACCTCTTGAAGTGAGAAACATTTCTGGTAATTAGACGGTGTTCAGATTCCGCAGTCAGCATGGTGCCCTTCTGTTGAGTAACCAGCAGTGGCTCATCACGAAAACGACAATCAGTCTTTTTCTGTTGCTCCTGTTTGACGAGGACATGATCTCCCTCATGCAGGGATGGCGACCTCGCTCTCCTTTTGGCGTCGGCGTATGCCTTCATTCTGTCTTTGTTGTGTCTGTCGATCACGGCCATTTCTTGGTGATTGTGACTTGGCAATACCTCTTGCAGGGCTCCTTCCCATGTCGGGATGCGATTTCTCATTGTCCGCCCTAGCATGAGGGTCGCAGGGCATTGCCCGGTAGTTGAGTGAGGAGTCGTCCTGTAGGCCCTAAGAACTTCATTCAGGGTGGCCTGCAGCTTCCTCTTCTCAGCTGTCGCTTGCTGGAAGGTCCTTTTGATGGTAGCCATGAACCTTTCAACTGTGCCATTGGCTTGTGGCCAGTGTGGTGTAACTCTTCTGTGCTTGAAGTCCATGTGTTTTGCAAATGCACTAAATTCGTGTCCATTAAATGGGGGCCCATTGTCCGCTTTAACCTCTCTGGGAACACCCCAGGTTGCAAATACCTCGTCAAGCACCTTGAGTGTGCAGGAGGCGCTGGTGGACGGTACTATTTGGGCGATAGGAAATCTGGAGTACTCGTCGATTATAGCAACCACATACTTCCCCGATTGAAGCGGTCCATAAAAGTCCATGGCAACTTCTTGCCACACTCCGCTGGGCAGGGTGGTCATTTGCAGTGGTGCCGGAGGATTGCTTTTGCTGGTCAACTGACAGAGATGACAGTCTTTCAGTGTATCTTCTACCAATTGGTCAAGAGAAGGAAACCAGACACGTTCTCTAAACGCGCGCTTGGTGGATACTACTCCTCTGTGGCCTTCATGGGCCAGATTGACAACTCCCTGCCTTAATTGACTAGGAATGATGAGTCTATGATCTCTTAGAATGACTCCGTCAGTGGTGACTGACAGTTCATCGCAGACGTGCCGGAATGCTTGTATCTCTTTCCGGATTGTGGGGTCGGTGTCCTCTTCCTGCGGGTTATATCTCCATCTGTTGGTTTGGATCCGGTGAAGTACCATTTGCAGGATGGTGTCTTGTGCAGTGACCTCCCGGATGACATCCATGGGGATGGCAGGTGGCAATGCCTGGTCAGCCACGAAGTGGATATATTCCTCAGCGATCGATGGTTTGGATTCCGAAGATGGCTGAGGGTGGTGGGACATGTAATCAGCCGGGTTCTCCGCCTTCCCCGGTTTGTGAACAATCGTGAAAGTGTACTCCTGAAGCCTGAGACCCCATCTCTCAATTCTCGGGGGCATCTTGGATTTCGGGTTGCCATAAATGGTGACCAGCGCCTGATGATCCGTGATCAGGGTAAAATGTTTGCCATAAATGAAAACATGAAAGTGTTTGCATGCCCACACCACGGCAAGACTCTCCTTCTCTGGCTGTGAGTACTTCTTCTCAGGATCAGAGAGGCTGCGGCTGGCATAGGCAACAATCCGCCTTTGGTCAGAGTTGTGATCATATTGAGCCAAGATGGGCCCTAAGCCAACGGGGCTGGCGTCGACCGTGATCTCAGTCTTCCGTTGGGGGTTGAAGTACGAGAGGCTGTCAGCTGATTCCACAGCACGCTTGATGTCCTTGAATGCCCGCTCGCACTCAGGGGTCCAGTCGAATGGTTGGCCCTGTTTAGTGAAAGCCCGAAGGGGGTGACTGATGGTCGCATAGTCACGGATGTAGTGGGCACAGTAGCTGGCCATCCCCAAGAAGGATCTCAAGTCATTGACATCTTGCGGGCTCTTGGTGTTGTTCAGAGTCACAATTTTGTCCGGATCCGGCTTCATGCCCTCATCTGAGAAGATGTGGCCAAAGAATATCAGGGTAGCTTGGTGAAATTCACATTTCTCCTTATTCAACGTCAGGTTTGCCTCCAACAGGGCATGACAGACACGGTCGAGAGCGATGTCGTGCTCGCGAACATCGGATCCATAGACCAGGATGTCGTCACTATAGTTCAAGGTGTTGGGGATATGTTGGATGATTTGCCGGATCGCCTCCTGAAAGATCTCAGCGGCAGAAGAGACACCAAAACTCAGCCGTTTGTACCTGTAAAGTCCTAGGTGAGTTGCAAACGTGGTGATATAGCGAGAGTTGGTGTCTAACTCAAGTTGGTGATAGCCCTTGTTCAAGTCCAACTTTGAGAATACTTTAGCGCCATTCAGCGCAGCAATCATGTCGCTTAGATGCGGTCCAGGGTGACGCTCCCTTTCAATCGCAGTATTCGGCAGGCGCATGTCAACGCATAGTCTCACTTTGTTGGGAGTTCCTTTCTTAGGTACAATGATCACCGGGGACACCCAGGGAGGCGGGCCATCTGTCCGCTTTATGATGTCCGCGGACAAAAGATCATGCAGTTCGTCTTCAACGGCACTTTGCAGATGAAATGGAACACGTCGTGGGTGCTGCGCAACAGGTTTGATCCGTTCGTTGATGTGCAGATGGATTTGACACCCTTTTAGCTTGCCTAGGCCTTGGAATAGCTTGGGAAATTTGCTGATGCAGTCTGGATTATCACTGACTTTGAACAAGATTTCCACTAGACACAGACACTCTGCAGTGGGGAGACTGAGTAGGCAGTCAGCTTCAGGGCCCTTGATGACGTGTATTACTGCCGGTATGGAAATGTTGTCATGTGTGAGTGTCGTGTGGAATTTACCCAGACAAGGAAGTGGTTTTTTGGACATCCACGTGAAGACACGGACTGGTGCCAAAGTTAGTGGAGGCTTCGGATTCATGTTCTCGTGTTCTGTGACTGGAATGTAGTTCAGCGAAGCCCCGCTGTCCATTACAAATTTGGTGTCATGATTCCCCACTTTCATGTGTAGGCGTGGATATCTTTTGAGTTGATCGGGATCAGCAATCATGTTTACATACTCCACGTTGTAAGCCGAATCCCTGGAGGATGATGATCTTGACTCTCGAGATGGAGATCTGCGTTCCCATCGTGACCTGCGTGACTCTCGGCTGGAATGCGATGAGCTTGGGGACCGCACGGGCTCTCCTTGGACGGCCCGGATGTGATACTTTCTTGTGTTTGAGCGAGGCGATGTCGTTGCTCCACTTCGCCTTTCTTTGTGATAGTCCCCGCACATGGCCTCGAAGGGATTCGATCGCCCACATTTCCTGCAGCGCTGGCCCATGGCTGGACAGGAGTCTATATGAGGGTAATCATATCCACATCGGTACCATCGTCGAGTCCTTTCTGGCTTCCGGTCTCTTCGCCCTGGTTCTTTTCTTCTATATTCTGGGCGTCGTTGGTGCGATGATTGTCTTGGCCTCCATTGCTTCTCTTGTGAATACTTTTTTCCGCTCCGGCGTTGTTCTTGAATGCGGTGTGCTTGCTCATGACTCACACTGTGTCCCGTTTCAATGATGGCAGCATGTTCTTCCGCTTGGTCGTATAGGCGAGTCATCTCCTCAATCTCTTCTAGCTCATGGGGTTTTCTTAGCAACCGCCTTCTGAGTGTTTCTGAGTGACAGCCAGTTATGATCTGCGATTTGATGGCAGCATCAGGCGAGAAGGTTTCGAACTCACAATGTCTCGACAGCTGTCGTAGTCGGGTGATGAATGCACTCATTGCTTCCTCCTTTCCCTGACGTGCCTGATGGAACGTGTGGCGTTCATAGTCCACGTTTCTTTTATGAAGAAACTTCTTATTTAATGCCTCACGTACCTTGTCATACGTATCAGCATCAGAAGTGCGACTCTAGGTGATCCAAGCAGCCGTCATATTTATCCTCTTTTTCTTGTATGTGGTCCATGCAGCTAGTTAGGAGATCAGTGTTGGTCTCGATAGTGTGGAGGCTGTTCTTAACGTCAACCAACATATCTTTATGTCCAGGTCTTGTATGTCGGCGGCTCAGTGGGGCGGGGTCTGCACGGGGCATTTGTCATTTCCCCTCAAATGCCAGTTTAGACTGTCGGGCCTCCTATTTCCCCATGTTGTGTGGATGGAAGAGAGAATAGTGCACTGGGTCCCATCACACCTCTCCTCCCACACACTGGGGATCCGGGGTGCACAAGCAGATGCAGTCACAAGGGCCCACTCAGAGGGCAGTCAGTAATTGGGACAGAGAGAGCCCCCAGGGCATAGGACAGGTTTCCCGCAAGCAGATGCAGCGTTCAAGTCTGATATGCCGGAGGAGAGGGGAAGCTCCATAAATGTCTAATGCTCTTGAGGCACCGCTTCACCCCAAGCACCGCAGGATTAAGTTGGGGGGCACAAGCAGGTCTGGCTCCCCGGACAGGGCAGCATAGCCTGTCGCCAGTCACATGCGAGGGCGGTGCCACTGCTATCAGCAAGGCACCACACAAGGACCCCAACACTCAATGGGACTTGAGTGGGGCCCGACGTCTGCCCAGCTAGGCGCAGTGTAACCATGCCACACTCACTGCCACAGGCAGGCCCCCGCCGCCTCCACTCACTTAGCTCCCAACGGATGGTTGTAGTTAGGCCTCCGCCCGAAGTCAGGGCCATAGAGCTGCTTCAGGGCATCTGCTCCTCATGCCCCCGATGTTATGTTATGTTATGTTATTTTTGTCTTGTATAGCGCACGGCTACTCAAAAGAGTGTCCCGGCACTTTATTACAAACCTGTATCACAACACAACAGAAGAAAAAAAGGCAGACAAGAAAGGGGGATCCCTAGCTAATAATGAAACCTTAACACTGCAAAGTAAAAAGCCAAGTTTTGAGGCCCTTCCTGAACGCCAGTAGATTTGAGGTGCTCCGCAGTGTCACTGGCAGAGTGTTCCAAAGCTGCGGAGCCAGCAGTCTGAATGACCGACCTCCTATACGTGCCCTTTTTATACGAGGGACCACAGCTAGAAGCAAAGACCCCGATCTCAGGGACCTGGCAGGATAATAAAAAGCTAACCTTTTTTGCAGATATTTTGCTCCTGAAGCATGTAAGGCTTTATGAGCCATGGTCAGGGCCTTAAAAATTATCCGCTTCTTAGAGCCAGGTACTAATGTCCCGGAGTCGGCTCCGTTGGAGGACCGACTACTTACAGACTACATGGAAGCTAGAGCTACCTCCCTCACTTACCGTAAATTGATAAACAACCTACCCGACCCGTTACAGAAACTGAAAGAGACGTGGGAGGACGAGCAGGGGCGTAGCTAGAGCTTGTGGCGCCCGGGGCTATCCCTCAGATTGCCGCCCCTTGGTGGGGGGGGGGGGGGGGGGGGGGGAGGGGTGCTGGGGAAAAAGAACGGTGAGCACTTGAAATAAATCCCACCGCACAGCCCAATAGCCCGTTAACTGTCAAAAGCAAAACCTTTTATTCACATCTTTTTGGTATAGTCAATCAAATAATTTGCATCCGCTTTTAGCTTGTTTACTGCTGCAACAAGTTCGCAAATAAATCTCATAATCACCCCCCACCTGTCTCAGCTGCTTAATAGCCCTTCTTCAGCCTCTGTGGTGGTATTCCTACCTCAGAATGTATTCATTTCTGCAGTTTTCCCAACGTTGCCTTTAGACAGTGGCATAATTTCTAACTGACAATCAATTAATTAGATAATTATGATGAATGGGAAAACTTAATAAATGCATGTAAGTTTATTGATATGCATACTCTGGCGAGTCCTAGCTTCCTTGGATCACTTGTCTAGGATTATGGAGCAGGTCATGCCTTAAGCACTAGTATGCCACAGTTGTCGACAGTCAATAGAACTCAGTTATGAAAAAAGTCAGTGAACAAGATTGTACAGCCAGAGACATTCTTTGTAAAGGAAATAGCTTTTTAAACGAGCGTCAAGCCTAAAATGCGCGAGCAATAAATGGATTGAAGAAAGCGCAGCATTTCAAGCTCTGAATGCATCACCTGAAACAGGTGGAATAAAGCTGGTGACCCTGCAATACAGGAAATAATGAGAACGGTGTCATTCTCTGTGTGCAATGTTCTCCAATGGCAGTTTCGCAGAGGGAACAGTGAATGGGGTGTTCTGATTGTTACAGTGCTGGGCAGGACAGCACCAAGGTGTGCACTGACAATATGCATTCTTAGAGGAAGCAACTTTGGTAATTGAGACTGCAACCGAGAGCTCCCTAAACAGCGCAGAGAAGACCTTGAAGCACTTTAAGGCGACCCCACACAGCTGTGGGCTGCACATGGACAGCGTCGAGAACCCCTGCACACTGGTTTCAGCACCCTGCATTAACAGCATAACCTGGGGGCGAACATACAGGGGCCTCACAACCCTTGAGTGGGGTCCCTATTCAACCCCAGGCCAATGAACGAATATCTGTGAGCTACAGGAGAATATGGGCCCCTCCTGACATTCTGCATGGGGTGGTCAGCTGCGTCACACCGCCGCTCCTATTTTTATTTATTTATGCATTTTTATATAGCGCACACTTTACCCGAAGGCGTCAGACCGCTTCACAATAGGAACAGTAATGATACATGAGGAGAAAATTACAAGTGAACAAATTACAAAAGCAAACATTAAATTACATGAGGTAAAAGTGACAATTGTGAGCAAACAAAATACAAGAGGTAGAAAACGGTGCATTACAGGAGGACAAAGTGACAAGAGTGCAGGTTACAAGAGAAAACAAAGTACAATTAGAGGTATAATACTTCAATATATGTCAGACACTCAGGCACAAGAACAAACGTTACGTAGGCAGTGGTGGCACTTGTGCAAGTATCAAAAGCCAACAAAATGTGAGAGGTAGCAAACAGTGTGTTACAAGAGAAAAGTGGCGTGTGCATGTTACAAAATTGTCTTTTCAAGCAGGTATAATGACACTAATAGGAACTGAGAAAATCTACCAAGCTCCAGTTCCCTCACTGCCCACATTGTATTCCACTGTCCTGCCACTCACAGCTTGTTTAATGCTAGGCAGACATTGTCCAAAGCAGGAGGCCCTCTCAAGGCTAGGCCCCGCTCCACATCTCTTGCCCACCAGTATCAGGATGTACAGTCCTTGCTCCCCAATTATTCATATCTGCCCTCCTCAAGACGTCTTTGCTAGGGTGCCCAATGAAGGCCGAAGGAAAAATGGCACATTCCCTGTTTACTCCTGTTGCGACTGGACAAGGGAGCTAGTCATTCTACATAATATTTTTTATTCCAAAATGATATAGTGCCTCGGATGTTATGAGTGCTTTACCAGATACTTCAATCATGCTATATGAGGGTTCCTATTCAAAGTCTCGACAAACCACAGTATGTACCATGCTATTTATTTTTGAGTGTGCTGCCTGTTCTAAGCTAACAACCTGCTCATTTGCTACACACTCCGATAACCTACCTACAATACCACTACTTAGTATTACATAATGCTTTCAAAATTATGTTATTACCAATATTATTAATTCTCCAGATACACCTTGAATATCTAACACTGAAGATCTATTTGAACATTCTCTCCATCCACTGGCGCATGATCTCCCTCTACCTCGCTTATTCTCTACTTTAAATTGCCTCTTGCACATTAGACACAATTCTATTGCACTAAAGCAATAATTCAGTGGTACTTAAAATGCGCTAATGAAACAGCCTGATTTTGAGCCACCCCGGCATCTCTTCTACCCACAGGACAATGTGTTTAACGTTACTACCAGACACTTGTTCAACTTGTCTAGACATAATACCCCCCTTTTCTCCCATGGTTGTTCTTTTTAAACTTTATTTCTCATTTTATACACATATTATACGTAGGCGATGGTGGCACTTGTGCAAGTATCAAAGCCAACAAAATGTGAGAGGTAGCAAACAGTGTTTTACAAGAGAAAAGAGACTTTGTGCCATGCAAAGTATTTGAGCTATGAAGAACTAGTGAAATTATTTTTTAAGTAATTAGCTTTATCATCCAGATGACCAAAGCCCAGTAGGAAACTATGTGCACAGTAGTAGTTTACTTATCTTTTTTAATAGATCAGTTCCAGAAAACAACAATTTCTAGAAAGATTTAGAATATTGTTAACATTTTCAAACTATGATAAAATTAGTGGCTCTCGTTGCAGAAGTAATCTTTTCGCCTCCTTACTGCCCTACCTGATATTCAGATACAACTGGTTTTAAATGCAATATTTTTTTTAATATATTTTGCATCTTTTCTTTATTTACCAACATTCCAAGTTGTATACCTGGAAACCTGCCCCAGGCATACTCCTGAAAAGATTAGGTGGCTTTTCCCAGCACTCTCTTATTCCTCTCGTGCAGAACTTCCCTTAGCAGAGAAGTCGACCAGGTAAAAGAGGATTCCCAGAGCAAATGCATTTTCTTTTTTCCTACAGCAATAATATTTATTTCCACGAAGAACGCATTTCCTGTACTCTCCCACAAATTATTTAATGATTTGTTCCCCTTTCCATCCTGGAATGAGAGTTACTACAGGCATGTGCTAGACTAAATGGAAAGGGTCTGGTGAGGAGTTTCGAAATGGACACAAATGTAAATATTTGCCGTGGAAGTTTGGAAATGCCTACAAAAGTAAGTTTGGAACGACCTTTTCTCACCCCTTGAGTGGCATTTACTAGTTTGTAAGTATGTGCGCTCATGTAAGCCCTTCTTACATCTGCCAAGAATCACTTAGTGAATTTCAGCAAGATTAACATAAGTTTTACATCTGAATTTACATTTTTTAATAGGGACAATATTTCTACTGCTCTGAGACATAGATTTCAGCCTCACCTTGTTGTACTGGATGTCGGGCACCGGGATGGCCCTGCAGCCGAGAAACTGCGGACCGGTTGGGGCAGACGGGAGGCCCTGGAACAGTCCCATGAGCTGCGCATTACTGACGCCCTCCCCCTCTGGAGGACTCTGAGCAAGCCTGGGCGGGACGGGGGGGGTGAGGGGGGCAACAACCACAACGGTCGGAGGATGTCATTAACGCGCCGGCGGGACTTAGACCGCGCCCGCGCTGCAGCCTGCACACTCCTGACCTGCTTGTAAGTTTTTTTTTTTAAACTGCAGCAGTCAGGCACAGTGAGTGCAAACAAACGCGGGCGGCGGCCGCGGCTCTGGAGGCCCGTTGCGGCCGAGGCCGCCTTAATAATTTATCTGGGACACTGTGCGCCTTGTCGTTCCCCCAAGAATCCCAAATAAATTATAAAGGCGGCCGCGGCCGCAACGGGCCTTCAGTGCCGCGCGACCGCGGCCGCCTCAAAAATGGTGCCGCCTGGGGCGGACCGCCCCCCCCGCCCCCCCCAGCTACGCGGCTGAGGACGAGATAGGGGAGTTAGATGAGACAAACTGGAATGCAGCTCTGGCGTCACCCAAAGAAGCCGGTATCTCGGCGAGATTTAGGCTAGTTCAATTTAAAATACTACACCAAGTTTACTATACTCGCACTACTCTACACAAAATCCACAAAGCAGATCACCCATACTGCCTGAGACACTGTGGGGAGGAGGGCACATTGTTCCATACCCTATGGTCTTGCCCCAGCGTGGTGGATTACTGGTGGCGAGTAACACGCACGGTCGCCCAGACTTTACAAATCCCAATCACACCTGACCCCAGGGTTTGTTTGTTGAATGTGTGGGGCCCAAACAACTTGACACCACATGGAAGACAATGGGTGGTCATCGGAATGATGTTGGCAAAGCGAGACACAGCGCAAAAATGGGGGGCATCTGAAACACCGACCCTAGCTCAGTGGTGCAGGAACATGGACATGCTTATGATGGTGGAGAGGGCGGTTTATCAACAAAGAGCCAACCCACGTAAATGGAACAAAATATGGTCACCTTGGAACACATATAGGGGGGATCTGTGCGAGCCACTGCCAGAGGAGGAGGACGTAGACAGCTCAGGGGAGGACGATGATATGGAGTAGGGGTGGGATGAGAGGTGGAAAAGAGCGGCGGCAGGGGAGGCCCCAAGGATTCCCGTGCTCTCATGGCTGAGATAATAGATATGTGTACTGTGGAATAGAATGCTTTAACCGCTATGCTATTCCTACTCTTCACAACAATGTTCTGATTGACCTGTGCCAAATATCCACTCAATGACCTTTACAGTTGAGAGTTATATAATTAAAATTGAAAAGTTGCGCTAATGGTTGGCTGTAGCTGAATGTTGACGCTGCACCGACGAATGTATACTCCTGTGATTATGACTATATGACTGCAACAATAAAAACTAATTAAAAAAATATATATATCCGCTTCCGGATAGGGAGCCAGTGGAGTGACTGCAGGAGGCCCGAGGTTCTAACACGGCCAGGTAGTCCAAAAATGGCCCGTGCTGCCGAATTCTGGACCACCTGCAGTCATTGCAGCAGATACTCCGGTAGGCCGAGATAGAGAATATTCGCGTAGTCCAATCTCGACCCGATTATGGCCTGAAACGTAATCTTCCTGTGCTCCTCCGATAGTATAGGAAGAAACTTGCGAAGCATCCGGAGCAGACCAAAACAAGTACCGGTAAGACCCAGAATCTGGGATCGCAATGTCAAGCCATTATCGATCTTCACCCCCAAGTTCTTGGCCAACTGGGAGGAGTCTGCAGGAGGAAACATATTCGCAGGCCACCATTCCTGCCAGTCTGGATCCGAGCTGCCACCGAAGAAGAGTACCTCCGATTTATCTGAGTTGCACTTGAGGCTGTTAAGTTGGAACCAGTTGAAAACAGCCCCAAGGCAACCCCGGATACGCTACCCATCAAAGTCCGATCCTTTCCCGCAAGTAAAAAGGAGCTGGGTATCATCGGCATAGGAAACGATCTGAGCCCTGAAAGACTTCGCCAGTGCCGCCAAAGGGGTCATAAAGATGTTAAAAAGAGTCGGGCTCAACACTGAGCCCTGAGGGACTCCGACACCCAGTGGCGGCATCTCGGCGGAACACTCAGAGGTCCAGACAGTTTGTCGGCGGCCAGCCAAGAAAGATTGAAACCAGCTGAGCACCGTCCCCCTCAGACCGATCTCATGAAGTCTGGCGAGGAGACCCTCGTGGGGGACGGTGTCAAAGGCCGCCGACAGATCGAACATCACAAGCATCGCTTTGCCTCCCGAATCCAGCACCTCCTTAATAGCTTCCGAAACTTCCAGGAGCGCTGTTTCGGTGCTTAGGTTAGTGCGGAAGCCGGATTGAGTGGAGTGCAGAAGATCATGCGATTCCAGATAGTCGGAGAGCACCTTATGCACGTGCTTCTCGATGATCTTGGCAAAAGCGGGCAGAAGCGAAATAGGCCTATAATTGGCCAATACCTCCATGTCCAGACCAGGCTTTTTAAGCAGGGGGATAATCATCGCCTGCTTCCAGATCTGAGGGACTACACCCTCCCTAAGAGAGCGATTCAAAAGAGGATTAACAATGGGGTTGACAACTTCAGCCATTTTCACCAAAAATTTGGCCGGACATACGTCACGAGGTGATCCTGATTTGAGGCAGGCCATCAGGTCCAAGGACGAGGAAGCAGAAAGTGGTGGAAAGTCTGCCAGAATCGGGTCTGCACTAGCTAAAAAAGCAGGAACATCCTCTGAGCAGTCGGAAACTTCAGGCCCCTTCAAAGGAAAGGAATCCTGGATCAGCTTGATCTTGGATGTAAAAAAATTGGCTAGGGCACTCACCCACGCCTCCGTGGGGGGTGCCAGAGCCGAAGAAGCACGAGGAGCCATGAATTCTCTAACAATGGCAAATACCTCCTTACATGAATTGGATGCCGTCTCGATTTTTCTAGCAAAGTACCCTCTTTTCTCAGAGAGAATGTCGCGGTGGTATGCTTTAACAGAGGCTCTATAGGCGAGTTTTGCCACCGGATCGTATTGAGCACGCCACGCTCTTTCTGCCACCTTGCACTGCCGTCGCGCTGCCACCAGTGCTTCGGTAAACCAGGGGGCAGACGCCCGTTTAGCAATATTGCGAGGAGGTCTCACCGGGGCAAGATCATCCAGCCTCTCCGTGAGCCACAATTGCAGCAGCTCTGAATCTCTTTCTAAATCCCCTGTCAAAATGCAAGGATGAGCCAGACATGCCTGTGCCAGCAGTTCTGGAGTCACCCGATGGAGCGCCCTCGATCCTTGGCCGAGCTGCCGGACGGGCACGCTAGGTGGTTAACTTGCCTTCGACACATAGTACTTGACCAGCCTGTGATCCGACCATAGCACCTGTATGGGTACTAACATCTCTATAAAGGTCGTCAAGAAGACCAGATCCAGGGTGTGGCCCTTTTCATGCGTCGGTCCGCAGTGGAACGGTAAGAGGCCAAGAGGAGCCGTTACATCCATCATTTTCATTGTGTCTGCATCCGCTTCATCATCCATATGAATATTAAAATCCCCTGCCAATATACAATGCTCGGATCTAAGTGCCAATGTCGAAATTATCGACTGGAGCTCTTCAAAAAAGGTACCTGTCGGCCTAGGGGGTCTGTAGACAAGAAGACCTTTAAAGCATTGGTGTGGCGATAGTACTATGGAGAAAGCAAGGAATTCACAGCCCCTGATGGGCTCCACAGAAACAGTGGTGCAAGTAGCTCGTTTGTTCACCACAAGTGCCACACCCCCCCACGCCCTTTCAGCCTATCTTGCCTAAGAATATTGTAATCAGGAGGGATAGCCGCGGCGATATCAGGGTTAGAGAGCTCCCCAAGCCAAGTCTCAGTCAGCATCAGGCACAAAGGCCTTTCTGTTACCAAAAGATCATAAATATCCAGAGCATGTCGACTGAGAGATCTAGTATTTAAAAGTAGACAAAGATGCTTGACACTATCTATCTCCTTCTCTAACATGGGAGCCCGATTTTTCTGTGGCTGCCAACCACAGTCAGGGCACCGACTCTTGCCCTTATAGCGCGCCGGAAATACCTTACAACAGGCACCCCTCACCCTCTGTAGAGAGCGAAGCTCCTGCGCCGAGTATTGGAGCATGATGGTGAGGTGAAATAAGAAGGCCGCCAGAGACCAGACCAGCCCAGCGCACCCAGCGCCACCGGGACGCTGACGGGCAAAGACGGGCTGGACTCTGGCGTGACTCCGGCGTCACTACGGCGAGAACGCTGCGCGAGAACGCTGCGCGTAAGGAGATCGCTTTATATGCAGGCCAGCGTGTCCTTGCGACAGCTGGTCTGCTAGCAGAAACAAATCCTACCCCCAATATGGCGCCCAAAGCTGCAGAGACCAGGGAAACCAGGGACCCGCCAAGTGCGGTGAATGTCCAATTATGATGCAAGTGAGGGAGAGGCGCTCTGGCTAAAAGCAAGGTACAAGAAACAAAAATTAAATAAAATGGTAAAACGGGTAAATTTTAAAAGACGATGTCCAGCGGGGCTGTGAGTCCCGTGCCCACAGAGGCTGGAGAGCAGCCGCAGCGACAATCATGGGCCCTGACGCTGTCCTTATGCACAGCGCAGGCCTTGGCACACCAGGCGTGGGCAGTTCTCTGAGATCAGACCAGCTAGATGCGGCAAGCGCAGGCCGTAGTCCGTGCCACTGGCAGTTTCTTCTACTGTGCCTTCCTTATCCTGGCAGAAAGTCATAGGAGATGCCCCAATCGGTCTCTGGGGCTGCGAGGTCCCTAAAGCCCTAACGCCTCTTGCCTTAGTGCCAGGGGAGCTGGCAACCCCATGAGCCCAGCGGTCCGCGAGCCATGTCACCAGAGGAGTCAGGCCGTGGAGCAGCCTCTGAGTGCGGTGCAAGCCTCAGTGGGCCAAAAAGCAATCCGGTGCCCCCAAGCCTCCAAACTTTCAAAATAATGGCTCCAATCATGGCACCACTGGCTAGGACGTAGCCACAAGCCTGTTTAGTGGTGATTAATGCCACCATGGATTGTTGGCGGATAAATTATTCAGACGGCAGAGTCTCGCTATGCGGCAGCCATCTTGCTACTGTGCTACTGTGCTTTCTAGTGGTCCAGAGTTTTCAATACTTGATAGGCCCTTTTCACCTCTTGTAACCTCATACAGAGCAAGACATGGAAGCATCAAGCTTCTTAAAAAATCTTGCCAGAAAATAAAGGGGTCCTGTGCCGAAAAGAGAAAGATATTTTTGAGGAAGAAATGGAACATATGCTTGCCACCTTCCCTGCTCTAGTGATTGTATTCCTTTTACACCATATAGTTGCAAAAGTTGGACATTGAAGAAACATACCTTTGAATTGTGGTGTTGGAGGAGATTTATAATCATACCACGAACAGGTCTGAAAAGAAAAGGAAATATCCTTGATCAAAGTAAGCCAGAACATCCACTCAAAGCACAGAGAACCAGACTGACGGTTGCATGCTTTGGGCATATATTGCAAAGACCCAGTTCTCTGGCTAAACCCAGTTTTCTGGCTAAGTCTGTGAAGCTTGGAAAAGTCAGGAGAAAAAGAGGAAGACGGTGGCTATTAGCGACACTGATGGGCTCACCCATGACGAACACTCTATTGAGACCCATGAAAACCCAAATGAACAACAGGGCATTCTAGAAACACTGTGTTAATATGGTCTCTTGGGTGGGAGGGGCATTTTTCAACACAAAGTAAGTGCTGTAACCAGTCTCTCTCGCATGTAGCCCAAAAAAAGGGTATTAGTTCATAGTCTTGATTGATGTTTCAACTCAGAAACTTGTATTCATTGCCTTCATGGTCTCATGACTTTCATAAAAACATGCTTTAGTCAATATATCCTCAGGGTCACATAATGTTTATAAAAAAAAACAATGCTTTTTGATCCTCTTCATCAAACTTCTTCAGGGCTTATTTAAAACAAAGTGTACGCTACAATGAATACACAATAAGATCGTGTTCAATGTGATATGAACTCCATTTTTCTAGTAGAATAGCAAAGAAAAAAGCGCCATGACTGTATTTTACGGTCTACCATAAATTATTATCAGAAACACACCACTTACAAATTGAGATGATACTACTGATCTGTAATGTGAAAATAATGGAGAAAATAATTCATAATCTGCATTAAAGTGTATTGCCGATCTGAATTTACATCTAATTAAAGCTCGTATAACAAATCTATCCAGAGGGTCGCAAGCAAAAAACATTATTGGACTTGGCTTTGGCAAAGATTTGAACTAACCCGTTTACTTACATATGTGAGTGAACTCACAATGTCCTCCACGTTAATGTATTACATTTATCAATTGCAATAATGAAGAGAAAGGAGATGCCTACCTAAATAGAACAATGTCTCCTTTGCAAACAACAGCAATGTAAACATTGTGACTGTAACCGGGGAACAGTTTCGATCACCTGTAAAAAAAACTTTTCCCCGCCCACTACCTGTTAGACTTGACACCATTGAGTGGTACGTAGTCCCCCAAACATTTTGCCTTCACCCTGCCTGTTTAGCTACATTTGTTTTTGTTGATTTTAGGACTCTGCGTACTTTACCACTGCTAATCAGTGCTAAGGTGCTTGTGCTCTCTCCTTTAAATATGATAACATTGGCTTACACCCAACTCAGACATGTAATATTCTTATAAGTCCTTACTAAAGTGGTACTACATGTACCCATGACCTGTAAATTAAATTGAATCTGTGGGCCTGCAGCACTCATTGTGCACCCACCAAAGTAGCCTTTTAAAACAGGTCTCAGGCCTGCCACTGCTTTTTGGAGTGCACATTTAAACTGCCATTTTGAACTGGCAAAATAAACCTTTTGCCAGCCATAGACATTCCTTTTTAATACACATAACTCACATATAATGTAGGCCCTAAAGGCACTTAGGACAGGGTGCATTGTATTTAAAAAGTAGAACATGTGGGTTTCAGATTTTACATATCCTGGTAGTGAAAAAACTCCTAAAGTCGTTTTTCACTATTGCAAGGCCTATCTCTTCCCTAGGAGAACATCGGATTACATTATTACTATTAGTGGGTAGGAATGACATACATTATCATTTAAACCATTCTTTAATGATAAAGTCAGATTTTAAATCACAATTGTGAAAATGCCATTATTAGAGAGTTGGCATTTTCTTGTAACCACTTGGTGCATGCAGTTTGTAGCCATGGTCACATGATTGGGTGTAGTTGGCAGATGGACGTTGTGGATTCCTACCAGACACTGAGGAAAGGTGTTGACAGGATGGGATGGATGGAGCTAACCCTGTTCCAATTACCGTATTTTCCGGCGTATAAGACAACCTTTTAACCCCTTAAAATTTTCTGGAAAGTCGGGGGTCGTCTTATACGCCGGGTACAAAATGTTATGGTATGTTTTCATGCGCTTTTTCATAGCGAGGACTTCACTCGAAGGTGTCAGACCGCTTCACAATAGGAAATAACAAGAAACAACACACCTTATGTTAAAAAATACAGCCACCGGCACTGGCAACGTCCACACCCAGCCCCCGCGCCATGAATTGTGCAAGTATCGAAAGCGAGCGTTTTTTTTTCATAGCGAGGACTTCACTCGAAGGTGTCAGACCGATTCACAATAGGAAATACCGTATGTAACAAGAAACAACACACCTTATGTTAAAAAATACAGTCACCGGCCCTGGCAACGTCCACACCCAGGCCCCGCGCCATGAAGTATCGAAAGCGAGCGTTTTTTTCATAGCAAGGACTTCACTCGAAGGTGTCAAACCGCTTCACAAGCGAGCAAATGGCGCCATGAGTCTTACCTCGACTGCCGCTGCCGCTGTACACGCGCCTCCAACCACTTGCACATCCCCAGGCAGATGAGGCAGCAGGACGAGGCAGCAGGACGTCCGAAATACGGTATATGGTAACGGGCAGCCAGCGCCGAAGATGGCAGCGCCCGGTGTGTTGACACGTTTGGCACGTTTGGCACATTTTGGCACGCGCCCCTCTCTCCTTGACATGGGCGTGGGCATAGAAAGGGGACTGTAGAATGTTCCCGAATGTTACCGAAGGCAGTAGAGCACTTGCCGTGATTGGCTGGTTGTTGCGAAGAGGAAAGGCAGTCTGGTGAGCAGATACCGTATTTGCCGTACCGTACGTGTGGTGTTGAAGACAGTCTCTGCACCTGTTCATACTGTACAGCACCAGTACATCCAGTGCAAATGGCTGACAGTCAAGAACCCGGCAAGGCTCCAGCAGCACATCCAGTGCAAATGGCTGACAGTGAAGAACCCGGCAAGGCTCCAGCAGCACATCCAGTGCAAATGGCTGGCAGTCAAGAACTCAGCAAGGCTCCAGGAGTGGCAAGAAGAAGGAAATATGAAGCCAGTTACAAACTTAAAGTTGTGGATTTTGCCATGGAACATAATAACTGTGCTGCTGCAAGACAATATGGAGTGACAGAAAAGATGGTCCGGGCCTGGAGAGCAAATGAGAAAGCATTACGGAGTATGCCAAGGGGCAAGTGTGCATTAAGAAGAGGCACCCCACATTGGCAAGAACTCGAAAAGCATGTAGCAGACATGGTGGCCGAGCATCGGCAAAGCGGGTATGTTGTGACCCGAAATAAAATCCGATTGGTTGCACTTCAGTGGGCCAATTCTAATCCAGATCTCAGCCACAGATTTAAGGCCACTGTATCCTGGTGTACCAGATTCATGGGAAGGCATAATCTGGTATTGCGGCAAAAGACAAAAATTGCCCAGAAATTACCTGCGGATCTTGATGCCAAAATGCATAGCTTCCATCGCTACGTTATTAGGCTGCGCAATGAACATGGCTATGCGCTAAGTAGCATCGGAAATATGGATGAAACTCCAATGAATTTCGATATGATTGCCAACAAAACTGTCCATCAAAAAGGCGAAAAGACAATTTTAATAAAAACAACAGGACATGAGAAGTCCAGTTTCACAGTGGTACTAGCATGCACAGCTGATGGCGCAAAGCTGAGACCAATGGTTATTTTCAAAAGAAAAACAATGCCGAAACTCAAGTTCCCTGTTGGTTGTTTTGTGCATGTGAATGAGAAAGGATGGATGGATGAAGAAGGGGTAAAGCTATGGCTTGATAATATATGGAGCAGGCGACCACGTGGACTTCTACAAAGACGTAGTCTACTGGTGTGGGATATGTTCAGGGCTCATTTAACTCCAAGCACCAAGCAAAGGCTGGCAAGAATAAAAACAGATGCTGCAGTTATACCTGGAGGATTGACATCGTTGGTGCAGCCACTGGATGTGTGCCTAAACAAGCCATTTAAAGATCGCATCCGAGAACAGTGGAATGAGTGGATGGTTAGCGGTGAAAAAACATTCACAAAAGGAGGAAACATGCGTGCTCCACAGTTGGATGTTTTGTGCACCTTTGTTATAAAGGCCTGGAACGACATTGATGCAGAAACTGTAATAAAGTCTTTCAAGAAGTGTGGCATATCAAATTCATTAGATGGTATGGAGGACGACTATTTGTGGGAAGGTGAAGAGGATGCCGAAGAAGAGACCACATCATCTGATACGGAATTGGTACCAGATCCATACGATGACTGCCTTACAGATGTACCACAAGATCTCATTGACTTACTTATGAGATCAGATGACGAAGAGGAGGATTTTGAAGGCTTTTAAAGGGAACGTTGTAAATCCTGTAGAAATCCCTTGGATTTATGGAAAGTTATGGGAAGTTTAATCCACTTGCACTGTTTCATGCACTAATTTATGTTTACCGTACCATACCGGTATATTCAGAAGTGACAGTTTTTCATATGGTTCTAAATAAAAATATTGCGAGTAAAGCAAGATTGTTTATACAACCAATTTGTTTGAGTTCAGTCTTTGAGTTTGTAAAATAAACGCTTAGGTAACACTGTCCACTGATAAAGCCTTACTGCTCACCCACAGGGAGGAGGACTAGACTAATACGGTAAGTTCAAAATACCGGTACATTCTCGGAATGGCTATGCAGGACTGCGTTGGACTGCGCTGGAAGTGGGGGTCGTCTTATACGGCGAGTATAGCACAAAACCTAAAATTTTTCAGGCAAAGTAGGGGGTCGTCTTATACGCCGGGTCGTCTTATACGCCGGAAAATACGGTACATTTAATAGGGGCTACCTCCACACACACACAAAGGAAAATGATACCAGCGTATTGTCACCCCAGACCACTTGGGGCCTGGGCAGGGGAAGGAATGAAAGTTCCAAAACCAGATGTGGGTGTTGTCTAGGAGTGTATGGAACCAGGTATAAATATTGGACCTCTTGAACCACTCTTCAGATCACTGCTGGACTTGTGGAAGACTCAGAAGACGGACTGCCTGCTCCCCAGCTGCTGGAAAGACTGTCCTGATGCCTGAGGAAGGAAGCCTTGACCTTCTCCTTGAAGTCAGGACCACCAGAGCTACTCCAAGGGCTAGCTGACTGGCTTCCTGTTCTGAGCTTCAGGGACACAACAAGCTCCCTGTTACTGCCCAACTGACCTGCTGCAATTGTACTTGCAAGGATCTGCAACTGAGCCGGCCTGAGCCCTGCTGGCCTCTGCTAGAGCGAGTCCCTCATTCCCAAGAGCAGCCCTCCCCTCCAGGTCCTGGAATCTTTATTGGCATCAGAGTGCACTCGTTGCCCAAAAAATGGACAAATCTTTGAGTTTTTGGCTGTTCGTGACCACGAACGGGCCAGTTTGCACCAAGACTGCAGCCAACACAAAGCTCTGGTGAACCTGACTCTTCGCGCTACAGCAATTGTCAGCGATGAACAGCAATGTGAGATCTGCACTTTGCGCTTCAGCAACCACAGACCACGGTGACAGCCGACGCGAAGCTCCAGGTGCTATACTTACCTAAAATGTGTAAATTGCATATCTCTGGTTCTACTAATTAGAGTTTTGTTGTTCTGGTGTCATTTCATCTATTAAAATGTACTCTATGCTTCTAAATTGGTGTGGGATTTTTCTTCTGTGGTGTTTTCACTTTATTACAGTTTGTGTGCTGCATAAATACTTTACAAATGTCTCCTAAGTTTAGCCTGATTGCTTTTGTGCCAAGCTACCAGAGGCCAGGGCCAGACTGGGAATCAAAACCCGCCCTGACAAAGTGCTTGGCCCGCCCCCCGGGGTGTTGGGGGTGTGACCGCGCTCTTAGCCAGGGCCAGTTATGCTGCAAAAACGGCCCTGTAACAAAAACAGCACTCCCGGGGCCCAAAACAGGCCCCCACCTGTGCGGCGCACGGGGGGATCACCCTTTGCCCGCAACGGCCAGTCCGGGCCTGCCAGAAGCTTAAACACAGGGTAATTGAGAGACTTTTGTGGTTCACCCTGATAGGGATTGTGGTTGTTGCTTGGGAAGGGTCTTTACCCCCTCAACCAAAAACCCAATTTCCTACACTATCATTGTACTGTATTGGTCACATCAAAGAGATGATCTTACCACGTACCTGTTAAATTTATGCAAGTGCAAAATTCGGAGAAACACAATTGAAGTCTGTACTATCTCTCCTCTTTACAGTGTATTGACATTTAACGTGCATTGTCTACGTGTAGAGACTCTGCTAAAGTAATACAAAAAAAAGGTAGAAAAGCGAACCCAAAGTCAATAAAAAAACATCAGTCAGTCAGTCTAAGACATGTCTATAACTAAAACTTAACTGCACCTAGGGCTTTAAGTGTGCCACGTGTCACCGGTGCTGAGCACTAGCAGTTTTTAGGTTTCGCCTCGTCGAAAGCTGCGCACCGCGCAGCTTTTCGGCGCAGGCGAAATCTAATGCTAGAAACAGTGTGGCCTTCGTTCTGCCTCTCTCTTCCATTGGCTAGCTCCATAAATGGAGGCTAGCAATTGGAAGAGAGAACTGTCCGTCGTTTCCCGAGGCGACTGGTGGGCATTCCGCCGATTCTTTCCCTCTCTGCAACGTCATGAAGACGTGGCCACTGTGGGCGTGTACTTTTTTTTTTTTTTACTTGATGTTTGTGTTCATTGTTCGTCTTGTTCCCTGTCCCGCTGCCTGTTTCCTGACCACCCTCCCGCTGTCCGTGTGCCTGTCCGCCCCCCCTTCCGCTGTCCATGTGCCTGCCCGCCCCCCTCCCGCTGTCCGTGTGCCTGTAGTACAGAATGCGGTAGATTTATCTGCGGGGCTCCTAAGTTCACAAAAAGCGGGTCAAGCTTGAAACTATGCGAATCAGTCAACTTTATACAATCTTCAATGTTCAGGGGCTCGGAGATAACGCGCTGCTCTACTCGGAGACAGAAGAGTTTTGTACAGTTAACTAGAATAAGGACTAATTTGGAATTATAGAAACCTTCCTATAAAATACCCGCACAGGGGATTATTTAAAAGGTAAATTAACTGTTTTAACAGAATTCTGCCAGTCTCGAGGGAAGCCGAGTAGGTTTTCCAACTAGAAAGAGTCTCGAAACAAGTGTTTACGTGGACTCCATATCCTTTCCCGCGATTGACCATGAGGCCCAGTATAGCCTTATAAAAACATACGCCATTGAATTGCAGATAAATTGTATGTATAATTTTATACTAAAATAGGCATACTTTTCACCTTTTTGGAGTGGCACTCACAGGGCGGGACCCTGTGACGTCCTGAAGAAGAGCTGAGGGGTACAACTCGAAACTAGTTGACTTTTTTACTAGGGTCCTGTTTTTTCATAATAGAACCAGCCCACCTAGTAAACCACCCCACTTTTAATGTATCCGCTAGGCGCATGAATAAAGTTTGTTTAGCTCACTAGTAGGATATTTTTAACCCACACCACTCCACTCACTTCCCCTTTTTCACATGACACGACACATAGTCTACAATTAAAAGTGCTCCTACGCAATACCGTTAGTCGTAGCACGCCTCAACCCGCAGCGGGTTGGGAAGCCCCTATGATGAAGCATGTCACCGTGAGGAAACTCCGGTGAGTGAGGGGACTAAAGAAAAAAAGTTTTTTTCCCCTTGCCCAACTTGTCTTCCTTGAGACATATCCCATTCTGGAAGTGTCTCATTTGCCAGCTAGGTTCTCTTGATCTGATTCTTTCAGATTGTTTTTTACGTTAACAGAATTCTGCCCGTCTGCCGCCGCTGATGGGGCGGGGTTGCAAACAAGCAGGCTGGCCCAGCTTCCACGGGCCCGCCGTAGCTACGACTTCCGCTACGAGTCAACATTTAAACAAATTGCTTGACCATTTCCGCCTTGAGCTCTAGGTAAACCCCAGTTTTAATTCTGAATTCCGCGTCATGACCGGTTTCCCTTAAAAAAAAAAAAAAGTGTGATTTTTTGTAATTAGGCACATTTGGTTAAGCTACTAATTCACAGGACTGCGGATGCGGTAACGTGAGTCCGCATCACAAAATCACATCCAAAATGCTGCACTGGCTGTGTTTAGTATTAAACAGTCTGTGTATATTCACAGCACCACAGTGTGCCACGAGCGCCCGAGCCTGTATTCAGAATTTCTAACCATCTCAATAACATTGTAATGAGATGCACACTTCGACTACAATATTATAACCGCCTACGGCTACTCTCAGTCAAGTTAAAGGAAGCACAAATGTAGCTTTTGTATACTGAAAAGATGTTTCCGAGTGTGAACGGGAGGGGTGGCTTGAAATGGTCATCGAGTAGTTAGTTCCTCCTACGGCACTAAAGTTCCTCTAGCCATGTCATAAAAAAGGCATTTATGTGAGAGCCGGGTCAAATTTGAAAGTAGCCCATTAGCCATCGGAGCGTTCAGCGTTGGGTTGCAGTGTAACGGGACTTGCTAGGGTAACCCGCCCCGAGGTAGTGGAATTGTCTAAAATGCCTTTAAAAACTAAACCACTTATTCAAAGTCAACAGCTGGGGATAATTGCACTCATTTGAGGTTGAAGGGGCTCCGCGGGAAAGACACGACCCAAAGCCACCTCACCCTCGTAAGTCAAGTAAACTAGCTGCGCCCTGTAGCGGGGCGTGCTGCCGGCTTCAGCCCTCGAGGGAGACACCCCCCCCTCCCGCGCTGAGGGGGCTAATGTTAAGTGACTGCACTGGGGCAGGACGTCCATATGCGAATGTTACTCACAGCCTCGTATTTACATTTCTACAACTAGCCCTACTTGAACCACGATTCGTGGCTGCGAAGCAGCACTGGAGCAGGGCCCAATGTCCTGCAGCAGGGACAGCATTGTGTTTGTCAGCTGCAACCGCAGCCAGCACATCACAGAGCAGCAAGGCAGGAACGGGGTAAGAGAGGAAAGCGAGGCGCTGCCCGCCAGGCCCGTCTGCAACAACACGTGTCAAAAATGTTACTGGTGGAAAAGAGGCCGGAGGTCAAAGAAACGAAAAATAACACACAAAACCACAGAAAAGTAACTGTGAAGGTAAAAACACCACATTGTATCCATCTCTCTTCGTCTTCTTAGGAGCACGAACTGACTAGCTCGAGACCTCATCAAAAGACGAAAGTGCATTGGCTGGAGGCTCCGAGGACTGATGCATCAGGGCCGGCCTTAGGCATGTGCAAGCTGTGCACCTGCACAGGGCCACCAAACCCCAGGGGCCACCACACCAATATATTTCCTTAATATAATAATCCTCTGAGGATGGATACATATTTGCGTGGCGGCCCCTGGCGGGGATTTGGCAGCCTCCGGCTCTGTTCCACTTACAAACACCCTGACCCCCCCCTCATCAATGGCCTCCGCGCTCCACCCTGCCCGGACCCCCTCTTCCAGGGCCCCCTACCTACGCTCCCTGCCCAGGGACACCATTAGCCTAGAGCCCCCCCTGGATGCATCCACCGGAGGGGTGTGTGTTTGACCCATGGCCACAGGTTCAAACCCTAGAGGGGACAGTCCGTTTTCCTTTCTTCAGGGGTCCACGAAATGAGGATAGTTAACAATAAACACCCAGGCGCCGTACACTCTGATGATACACCTGTTATCATATGAAGAGCTTACTTCAGGAAAGGCCATCAGAGGCTCTATGTGAGCCTGTTAATTGTGGGTAATATCACAGATAACCCGAAGCTAGGTGAAGGAGGATGAAAGGTTGTCAAGAAGCTCTGTCTGGAGCTAAACAGCTCAGAAACAACAGTCAGGGAACAGGGAGGACTGCACTACCACAAAGGGTTTGTAAAGTATGGTTTCAGAAAAGATAAGGTATGTCTTAATGAACAAGTAACTTTAGCCCCGAGCATGCAGGTCTTTATGATTTGAGATAGTACAAAGCCTCTAATTTAGCAAGATTTTTGGTACCAATGCTTGAAGGTCTCTTTCCCATTTCTGCATTCCTAATCACCCACTGAAGAGGTGCAGCAAAATTGTTTGTGGAACCTTCACAAACTTGGCCTATTGTCCTCTCATACGTCGACCCTAGATTTCAGTCATTTAAAGCCCGATGTGAAGCTTAGTCCTCAAAACCATGACTACCTCTTTAAAGGGGGCGGATGTTTCCATTTCTCCTCCCTTCAGCTTCATGCATGTCAGTAATGCACTGTCTGAGAAAACAACCTCACCTCCATCCTGTGCACAAAGGGGGTGGGGGGAAGAATATCCAAAATGGATTGCACAGGTCTCCGTTGCTCTGGTTCACTCATACACACAGTGTATGTACCATGCAGACCACATTCTCAGACACACAGCATGCCCGTGGGATGTTAACACTAGGTGACCTTTCGTATCTGTGGTTACTCTGCTGTGCAGCAGAAAGAGATTAGGTAACATGAAGTACAAATCTGACTACTTGCTGACGCGCTGCTCTTAGCCAGTGCCAAATAACTTGTTTTTAGGTTTCGCCTCGTCGAAAGCTGCGCACCGCGCAGCTTTTCGTCGCAGGCGAAATCTAATGTTAGAACAGTGTGGCCTTCGTTCCGCCTCTCTCTTCCATTGGCTAGCTCCATAAATGGAGGCTAGCCATTGGAAGAGAGAACTGTCCGTCATTTCCCGAGGCGATTGGTGGGCGTTCTGCCAATTCTTTCCCTCTCCGCAATGTCATGAAGACGTGGCCACTGTGGGCGTGTACTTTTTTTTACTTGATGTTTGTGTTCATTGTTCGTCTTGTTCCCTGTCCCGCTGGCTGTTTCCACACCACCCTCCCGCTGTCCGTGTGCCTGCCCGCCCCCCTCCTGCTGTCCGTGTGCCTGCCCGCCCCGTCCCGCTGTCCGTGTGCCTCCCGCTGTCCGTGTGCCTGCCCGCCCCACTCCCGCTATCCGTGTGCCTGCCCGCCCCCCTCCCGCTGTCCGTGTGCCTGCCCGCCCCCTCCCACTGTCCGTGTGCTTATCATCTCTTATTCTTGCTGTTTCAGTTGTATTTCGTGTATGCGTCTCTATGGACTTCCTCTGCTACTGGACCATGTTTATTCTTTGCATTCTGTAAAGCTGTTTAGCACAAAAGTAACCATTCCGTCTTCATTAACTGTTGATGAAGGATGATTTGGAAAAAAGCCAAATGATTTATTGCTAAACTACTGCCTTCTGTGGCGAATTCGGTGTTGTGGGGGGAACGGAAAGGGGGAGGGCTGGGGTGGGCTGGGCTGTGGTAGTGAATTCTTTGCTGTATTTATCCAAGTATGCATATTTTATTACTCAGGGGTCACAGGTCACTGAGGGAGTGAGAGCAAAGACCGTAATATGTGCGGCTTAAACATGAAGTTGCATTTTACGTTGAAAAAATATGGCGGGCGCTGTGCAATCCGAGGCATCACTGCCTTCTTTGTGAATAAGCAGCAGCCGAGCTATGCTGCTTCAAAGGCAACTTTGTGCTTCTTATTGACACCGGGCAAACGTGTGCACGAGCCTAGGCTTCCAAGTAAGGCACACAGTCATGTCAAGTCAATACTAACAGCAACATGTTACTTCCTGCATGCTAGGATGGCTGGGGCCACGCAGGAATCCCCCAGGGTCAGTATCACCAGACCTAAAGAACCAAAACCGCCCTGTTCGCCAAGTATTCACAGACAGATTATACAGTTAGCACGTACTCTACTTTAGGAACATTACAGCTTTTTGGAAACGTTTCAATTTTGTCTCTCCGGTGGTTTCAAAGGTTTGACTGTTCTGCTGTTAGAGCTATATATAACTGCTCTCAACTCTGCAAATCGTTAACACTTTACATTAAGACAGCAGGGTTATACAATCTCGTCAAAAGGTATTCAGAGAAGGCAGAAGATTAAAATCGAAACGGAAATAGATCAGTGCTTCCAAGATATAAAATCATGCACGAAGTTTGGGGCCATTAATGTTTTGTCAAAGTTACATAATTGCAAAGCAGACCAGGAATCTCTCTGTACTTCGCCCACATCCTCCAAGAATCTGCCAAAAAGTAAACACGCTGTATTTACTATAAAAGGCAGCTTGGCAATCTTCAGCCTCTATGCGATTCCGCAAGTTTTTTTATTTTACAGTTTTATATAGCACGAACGTGCCCCAAAGGCTTCAGAGCGCCCTTCATGAGCACCGAATTATACATTACACAAGATCTGTATTTTTAAGAAACAAGGGGAGATTAAGTAATTTGCACAGAAAAATGTTCAAACCAAACCGGAACTTCACCTGGTTCACCATTCAAACTCAAGCCGTTAGGCCACAAAAAAAATCTCCAATAAATGAAAAAGATTTTAATGTAAATGCCACAGTGCCCCCCCCCTTTTGAATTAAAGCAAGCCCAAAGCAATTCCCAACTTCATTTAAATTTGTCTTGCAGAGGATTCTTTGCACAGCTACTGTTAAAGACTCGACAAATGTACACATGCTGAAGTACCCTGTTGTAAACTCTTTCCTCCCAGTCAGTCCCTGCCGCACCCTAGTGTGCTGTACTCTAACACTATTTGCACACGTGCATTAATTGCACCGAGTGGTGAACACAAAAAAACACTACTTACTGAGCGCCCCAAGTACTCCATCCTACTGTGGAGTAGAGAAAATACAAGAAAAAACCCGCAAATTCCATTTGGCACCCAAATAGGAAAAGACCCCCTATTTTCAGCCACTTCATACAATTTATTTATTGTCAACCTTAAGTTCGACGAATACAAAATGGCAAAGAGAGAGATCGTTGGTAAAGTCAGGGGAATACATCTTTGAGGTACTTTTGCTGCAACACATTTACATGTTAGTTCTTTGTAAGTAGGGCGCCTTGAAGGTAGGGTGATTCAATCTAGCAGCCACTAGTAGTGATCGTACAATTACTGTAAAATTCTTTCAGATACAGTAGCATCTGCTTTAGTTGCAACCTGGCTCTCGAACACCAGGACGAAACACCAAGTGGCTGAGAATGGTAGTCAGTTCCTTCTAGAACCTGTGGTTGTCCTGTTGTTGCCTGGTTAGGATAGCTAGCCTCACTTCAGTTACCAGGATAGTTTACAGGCCCTCCTTCCTCATGGAATATGATCTCAAGAGGCATCTTGTGTGATGTCGGACCAGTGAGAATGTTATTACAGGGGCAAATGGCATTTCATACCTCTGTTTGGACACAGTGGATTTAGGGTCTTCAGTTTTTCAGCCAGTTCACTCACTGTACGTTTCCTGCCTGCGTGACTCCACCCCCTGTACAGGCAGACCCGCCCAAAGTTTCTTTCAGGCAGCCCCGTCTTCCAGTATTTGACCCAAGACCCTCCTGGCACAGCCTTCCGCACAGCGTTCTCCAGCGCCATGGCACGCCCAGAACGTCCCACCAGCACAGTCCGTCCTTACTTTACAGCCACCATCACGCGGACGTGACCTCAGAGCACCCCCAGCACAGCCCTTGAGGCCCTGGAACGACTTCACACCCCAGCACAAACATCCCAACAGAACTGCTAGCCTACCACCAGACACCCCTTGCGCAGCGATCCCCTCGACATTGCCACCGTCCCCTCAAAAGCACACTCCCTTCTTCAGACATTCCCACAACAAAACCCCAGTTGTTTTTACATGTCTTAAATGCACACATGCCGAGGCAAAGACCCAAAACGTTTCTGATTCACAAAGAGTTGTGTTGCTTCGAAAACAGCAGAAGTGTGTGACACGAAAGACTCCTGGGTCCTTATTAAGATTATAAACAGACGGAAAACATGACAGTAGCCCTCTAAATACATAACATGCGACCACACGAGGCAACCCCCCCACCACCAAAGCACGACCACCGGAGTGTAGCCAGCGTCTCTCCCCGAGGCTCCCCCAGAGAGAGGAGGCCCCCAGCGAGAGGCCGGCGAAGGAAGCACCCCGGCAGCCAGAGAGTCCCGCATGCCGGCAGCAGAGTGACCCGATCGGAGCGGGACCAGAGCAAGGAGAGAGGCTCAAGGGGCATAATTCAGTGAGAGCCTGAGAGGCTCCCCGGGGCATTTCTGATTTAAAGCCCACAAGGGCTCCACCTGGGCATGGTTGGTACCGAGTCCCCTAAGGAGGGACTCCCTCATCTTAGCACAGTTGCTTTAGAGCCTGCGGGCTCAAACACAAGTAAGGCCCACCTGCACCCTAAGCCAATGAAGACTTTTACACTGAAGGGCATCCTGAGGTTCTTTACTCCTCCCTTCGATATATAGGTGATGATGATGTTTTTACAGTCATTAACCAGTGACTGGGTGATGGTAACTTTAATTGCGACATGGAATATTTTATTTTTAGTATTTTACTTTTAGTTCCCTGCCCCCACGCTGTGCTTGCTTCCCTGCCCCCTTGCTGTGCTTGCTCTGCTGAGTGTGTGTGTGGCTCTGGGTGGGTGTGTGTTGCTCTGGGTGGGTGTGTGTGTGGCTCTGGGTGTGTGTGGCTCTGGGTGTGTGTGGCTCTGCGTGTGTGTGTGTGTGTGTGGCTCTGGGTGTGTGTGTGGCTCTGGGTGTGTGTGGCTCTGGGTGTGTGTGTGTGTTTGTGTGCTTCTGGGTGTGTGTGTGTGGCTCTGGGTGTGTGTGGCTCTGGGGGTGTGTATGTGGCTCTGGGTGTGTGTGTGGCTCTGGGTGTGCGTGTGTGTGTGTGGCTCTGGGTGTGTGTGTGTGGCTGGCTCTGGGTGTGTGTGGCTGGCTCTGGGTGTGTGTGTGTGTGGTAGTAATTGCTGTCTGCTGAGCTCGTCCGTAGGGTACAATAGGTCTCACATTTGCGAGAGATTAAGCTAATGGCAATGTAAATGACAATGCCATTTATTTATCTGTTTTCAAAACCAACACATAAATACAAATTTTGGCATTTACAATGCCAATAGCTCTAACTTTTCCAAAGGCGAAACCATTGCATTGTAAATGCTTGTTTAAAGGTGTCCCCAAAACGGATCTCTATCTGGCTCTGTTTTGTGCCCTGGCACAGGCAGTCCCTTGTTTTCCTGACTGCAGTGACAGCAGGCACATCGATGTGCGCGTGCTCACACTGCTCACTTCTCCCTAGTGGAGAAGTTACGGCATGACGTCATGCCCGGTGAGTTCTAGGGGAAGGGAAATCCTCTAAAGAGAGTCATTTTCTCTCTGGATTTCCCTTTTGTTTTTGAAACTCAGGAACAGCAACATTGTTGTGGTGTCACCAGGGCATTAAGTGGAAGCTTTTTCAATATTATATACAAGCCATAGTTGCTGCTTATTTATCATATGCAACTAACAACCATTGACAAAGCCAATATTCCTGACTTTTTGTAGGTGTGATGTTATTATATATAAAATATCTGGACACAATGACAGAAACAGCAAAATACAAGTCCGGAGGCACACTATGCTAAGCACAGATTTTCAGTTTAAGTGTTTTAAACCACGCCTTACATTGGCCACGCCCCTTTGACAGACCCCCCAGTGTTTTCATCCCACTTAAAGCCCTGACTGCACTAGACAGTGGACAAGGGTTATTGTGGGTTCTTTCCTGTAGGTAGGATATTGTACACAATTTCTAATAAGTTGCATTAATAATACCTACTTTTTCACTCCTTATTTAACTTTCTATTCTGTATGATCTGATTGCTCTCGCTATTTCGTCTCAGCTGATTAAAAAGGTGGCTTGAATTGTACAGCTATCTGTGTTCCTGCCTTTTCCTCTTTGCTCGTCAGGTCACCAGTAAACCGGTGTTTCATAATGTCAATACCCACGCATGCCATAAAGAAGTGAAAGTGCATATTTTGAGTTGTAGCTTAACCTTTGTGGGTGGGTGAGTTTAACCCCTCCCCTTAGATGTTCAGACCACGCCCACACACTTGCTGGTCTAGCTCTGCCTTGCCAGGAAACCCCTCGGTGTGTCCGATTTTACAAATTCCCAGGTATTCCAATTCCCCCCTCCCTTGCCTCCCTCCCCCTCCTCTACACGCCCTCCACTAGCCATATCAGCGGGTGGAGGGGTTGGCCGGGATGTGTTCGTCATTTCCCAAAGTACAGGTCCTGCCTTCCTTAGCTCAGGGCCGGGGGCCAAGCTCCAGGCTCTGGATAAATCAACAGAGCAAAGGTGAAAGCACAGCAAAGAGACAAGAGCAGTATGGGGTGAGTGGGGGGTACAGCCGGGGTGGTGGGAAAACGTGTGGCATGGGGGCAAGGGCAAAGGTGTAATTAGAGCAAAGAGACGGGAGCGGCATGGGGTGAATGGGGGAAAACCGGGGTGGCTGGCAAAGGTATGGCATGGGGTGAGACACATGCACGTCGTGGTTAAAGCAAAGAAAACATTGGAGACGTGTGGGGCGAGTAGGGGGAACACAGTGCACCGGAGGCATCCAGGTTAAAAAAAATCGAATCGCTGCATACAATTCCATGTGATTATTTTAAAAGCGTTTTGAAGAGACCTCCGGATTGAATGTGCCCTTTACTAAAACAGACAATGTCATCATCACGCATAGAAACGTGAAACAATATTGTTTTAGTTTACTTTTTGTAAACCACTTTTTTATATTAAAAAAAGTTTTTAAAAAACGGATAATTTATTGGAGAAGCTACTCAGTGACAGCGTGTTAAAATAATTCTAAAGCATTGGTGCATTTACTAACTGCCTGGCGTATGTTTTTATGGAGTTATTAGTTTGGTGTGACTCTGTTTGTTTCTACTGATGTTCTTTACCCTGCGTTAAAATATAAAGTGCTTCAAATGTACACATCTTTAAGAGAAGAGAGAGCCCATGGCGGGCAGATCTATCCTTTGTTTCGATGTCCATAGGTAATCCCCCCGTTGGCCACTTTGGAAGATAAAGAGGATTCTGCCCTAGGGGTGTTGTGACGGAATCTCCCCTGCATGGCAAATGGGCGCGTACCCCTACCTGAAGTGTCTAATTGTGAGTGAAACTAGTATTCTAGCTTTTATTTTAGCCCTGGTGTCACGCTAGTTTAGCATATGCACAGATGCCTGGACCTGTCCATGATATTGTGAGAACCTGTCCTAGGACCTGAAGGGGCGCACTAAGAATGCCCTCATAGAGACAGTGGAATTCTGTCCCTGTCCTGGGTGTATTACGGCAGATGGTGGCAGATGGCGCTGGCAGCACACTGGGGGATATTCTCAAGAACGTGCGATAATCATCGCCAAAATATGTTTTCTGGATAAAGTTCTGCCGTTTTGTGAATCCCAGAATTTTTCGCTGGCATCCCATTTGAATGTCGAGAGTGTGTGTATAGTGAGCGTGAGATATTAGCAGGGCTTTAAGAGGGATGAAAAACTGGGGGGGGGATCTCTCCAAGGGGCATGGCCATTGTAATTAAGGGCGTGCCTTACAACACCTAAGCTAAAATCTGTACTTGACATAGTGTGCCGCCCAACTGGTATTGTGCTGCTTCTGTCATTTCATCCATATACATATTACAAGTAACATTACACTAACAACTAGCCAGGATTATTGTCTTTGTCAATGATTGTTAGTTGCATAAGATAAAGTAGCAACTATGGCTTCCTTGTATATAATGCTGAAAATGCTTCAGTTCTAAAATGGAGACTGCGAAAGAACTAAAACGAGTATCTTTGAAGTTACATCAAAGGCTGTGAAGAGTGGCACTGCTGCAGAGTTAAGATTTTCTTTTTCCACCCAGGGTGAGGGCAAAAATGGAGAGCCCAATAGTGACCCGTCTCAGCACCTGCTTTATAGAACTGCAGGTGCTGAGCACCGCAGTACCCAGCCCACCTAAAGCCCTATATTTTAGCATAATATTAAGACTCTACAAGTCTGTTTGTTTGAGTCTCAGTGCAGAATACATCTGGGATATCCCTTGTTTGTTATTGCAACACATGGAGGATGAAGACAGCTTTTAGGGTATTACCTGCGTTCCTGTGGTTGGAGGGTGGAGATGCAGTCACTAAAGTGAGGAAGACGGAGATAGGAATACTTTTAGAAATTCCATGATGACTTTGTTAACAATGTCCTGCTGATTAGTGCTTCCTCAGCAATACCATTTGGTTGATGGTTGGGGGGAGACTGCAGTTTCTGTTGTTCGAGGTGAGGACGTTTCTAAGGTAGGAATCTCTGTCCCTACTTACTTCTTCAGGAAGATTGATGACAGCCTGGCGCAGAGACGCTTCATTGTGCCCATGTTTTTGGTACTCTTTGCTTGGAGCCTGTCTTCTTGCTATCTGATTTGAGAAGCATCACTTTACACAAGGGCACAATGACATTTGAACGGGAACCAACCCAAACTGCAGGGGCAGCTCCTCCGTTAAGGCAGAGGAGCGCCGCCCCACTTCTGGAACCAGCAAAAATATGTAAAATAAAATGATAAAGCATTTATCAAACTGCTTTATTATCATTTTATTTTATTCCCACAGCCAAGTCTTGAGGACGGGGCCATCAGGAGTAGGAGGAGTGGTGGGCTCAGGGCACATCCAGTGCGCATTTCGGTTTGGCCGGCCGTTCACAGCCGGCCAAACTCACATGCGACTTGGTTATCTCCAGGCTACTGCTTGGAGATACCTGAAGGCTCAGAAGCACAGGCTCACAGTCCCTGCTGGAGCGTGGAAGCAGTCAGCTCCGCCCAATCCATATGTTTCTCTCATGCTGGGTAATACCAACATGAGAGTAGCGTCTGGATTGGTGCAGGGGAATCTGGGAGCCTGTGTGAGCATTGGAGTTGAAGAGGCAGCGAGGCTGCGAACGTCAGGCAGCAGGTAAGGTATGTTTTAACTTTTTATACAGCCCCAGCGCTGCCCCACTGATTTCCCCTGCCTCCGGCCGCTGCTGCCAAACTGATTCTGAAGCATTAGACAGTGGATCCATATCCCCTTTCTGGAAATTTTGTATAATGTTGGGATCAACCACTCCACTTTGCTCTAGTTCCAAGCTCTTTTTGTGACAAAAGAAGGGCATGCTCCACAGGGTATTAACAAACAGCTGTGTGACCAGAGCTGGTGTCTACCTGATAGCCAGTTTCCAAGAGGGGAAGGGACAGCACTAGAAGACTGTTCATTTTGCTGGAGGAGCTGAGGTCCTGCCTAGTGCCGGGAATCTTGCCTGCCTGCTGAGAGAGGGAAGGAGAGACTGTTAATAAGAAGGAGGCCAGTGTACTGCTCACATGAGGAACACCCCTAGAAAGCTGGTTACTTGAGAGAAGAGAGCTAGGAGTAACCCTGCGAGGAGCAACCCATGCTGTGAATAGGTCTGCTCGCATCTATCCACAGTCCCTGCTGAGAATTGCCTAAGAAAGTCATCAACAGGTTCAAAAACCATTGCGTCTGCCTGGTAGCCACTGTGGGCTGCCATGACGGAAGACTTTATAACTGTTGAGTGGGAGTCGCATCTACATTGAGACATGACCTGCCTGCATTTAGCCAGATAAGGGCTGCAACTGCTAAAGATGCTGTGACCACTACAACAGGTTCTGCTGTGCGGCTTTCATAGGGTGAATCCTATTCCAAAGGGAAGCCGCTGCACATACCAAAGCCATGGCCTGCTCCTGACCTTCACTCCCACAACTGTTGCAGAACCAACATGCAGGTAATGTGTATCTTGATTGGCTTTTGAGTTATTAGCTTCCAACACTTTTTCCCTGAGAAAAGTGTGACTGCTTACCCTCACTACTTAAGACTCAAGTGCAGAAAGAGTTATGTGTGGCCCAGTTTGCAGAGCCATAGCAGTGGAGACACCAGTGGCAAACACCCCCAGACAGACTGATTTGCATACGGCCATGTCTCAACTGGGGTGGCAGAGTGGGCTAAAGAACGGTGATGGATTAAACCCAGATCTGTTGACTGGGTGTGAGTGTTTGATTGGTTCAGATGCTCCGCCCATCACCACCCCCTTTCGTACCGCTTTAAACACCCCCAACCTCCATAATTTGGGCCCAATTGCCTCTGTATGTCCTATGGCCTGAACAGGATTTGACAAGGGGTCACAATGCCAGTGTATGAGATGGCATACAATGCTTGCGAATAGGAGCTGTAGCATTGGTGGAGTCACAGCCTTGTTTGGCATTGGATTAAGGATTATAAGGACAGATGTACTAAGCATTATAACAGTTGCAAGTGGTCTAATTCGGCACGTGTGACAATTAAGATGCGTTTTCCTATGTACTAATACCATTTTATGAGATGGAAAACTTTCCAGACTCGTAAAATGGGATCACAAATGGATATCAATTCGGTATCTGGTGCGGGCGCCTGTAGGCGTCTCTCCCAAATACCCAATCAGCACCTTATGCATCAGTTACCGACCCCTAGAAGGAGATGGTAATGTTTTCACAAAAGTGAAGGGGTCCCTTGGGACCCTTGCCCTTTTGCAACTGTAAAAAAAAGGTTTATTGAAGAGTAGGTATTGATACAGGGGACCACTGCCAATCCTTAAACAAATATAGAACAGTAAATGTTTGTTTTTAAACACAGTCTAGTTTCCTTTTCTGAACAAGCATTGGCAATGCCAATAGGTCTTGCCTTTGGGACTCATTAGCTTTGTCAGTGTTTTTTAGCTATGCTATACAGCATCCCCGGGACTTTGCAGTGTGGCTAAATTAAAAAAAAAAGCCTATTGTGTGAAACTCGGATTGTGTGAAATGTTTTTTGGAGGGGTTGGGGGGAAGTAACAAGGGCCGGAGGTTTAGTAGCATGAAGGACAAAACAGGTGGGGTGGCAGAGGAGGGGAGGATGCGGGGGTTGAAGCAACACTGGGCTATGAACCAACATGGAGGGTGCGCGTAGGGGGAAGCAACATGGAGGTGTGGGCGAGGAGAAGAGCAATGTGTAGCGTGGGTGGAGGGGGAGGAAAGCAAACGGATGAGGGAGTGAGATCAATATGGAGCTGGGAAGATGAGAAGCATACAGGCAAGAAAGCAATGTAGTGAGGCAGCACAGGATGGTGAGCGCATCTTGGAGGGAAAGCACATGAGTCAGAGAGAGCAGTGTGTAGAGAGGGGATTGGATGCACACTAGGGAGACAGCTGGAAAACACAGGCATTCTCATAGAGTGATTAAAAAAAGAAAAGACTAGTGTCTGAAAATGCCAGCAGTGGTAGGACACAGTAATGCCTATATGCTCCAGAGAAGCGATAAATGCAAGAAGAGTAAGGGAAACCCATGCATGCCAATGAACAAAAACCAAGCAAATGAGAGTGGCAATCAAGTCAACCAATGGGAAGTAATGGCCAGACTCCTAAGCTGACTTAAAATTAACAATACACCTTGTAACAGGCTGCACCTTTTACTGTCTAGTAGGCAAGACTAGAAAATAGCTTAATTAAAAAAAGTTTGCTTTATTCTAGGCATTCACAAACATGGTGGTTGGTTGACCACTGCAGGCCAAAATCCCTGTGATGGCCTCCAATTGTAGTGATTCGCAATTTGTGATTCATTTCATTAACATTCATGAGGTAGGTCAAATTCTGACCCATTGTGATTCAGAATTATAGATACTGATGTGTTAGTTCTTAAATTCTTTAGTGGTCTCAAATTGTGACCACCATTTTGCGACCAGTAAAGAGTAAATCTGATGCTTAGTCTAGGTCGGGAAAGTCCCCTGCATAGTGAAGGACGTACACCCCTTCCCTGAGTGCCCCATCTGCAATGATAGCTGGATCCCAGGTACTGAATGATGGTCAAGGGTGAACATCGATCATGGATGGTGTGTACCATGACCTAGGCCTGTCTCACAGTAATGCAGTGTGTTTAGACTGTGAGGTGTGCACCAAATACTGCCCTTCTGAAGGTTGTTGGCTAATGCTCTTACCTTAATTTTTTTAATTTTTACTTTATTCGTTTTTAAAAAAAAGAACAAAAAGCAGTTACATGTAGAAATTAAAATTAACATTATCATGATTCAAATAAATGCAATGTGGTACTTCACTTACATATCTGGGGAAGTTACCATGGTAACGCATATTACTCATGATTTATGAGTTTTAGAGAAAGTGATTGTAGGTCAGCTTATATGTGGTTCAGAAGCCACCAAGAAAGGGGGCATTAGTTATTCGCATCAACGCAGGTTTTGAGTCTTACCGAATTCCCATTAGAATCAGTTGCCAAATCATTAAAAGTTTGTTCGATGAGGTACATTTGTAGTGGGGCCCAGATATCTTTTGGCTTTGACCTTGTGAGAAATCGGGACACTGGTTGATGGAGGTAAAACCCTACTCAAGCAGAAACACAATTCTTGTCTGCGTGAAACACAACCAAATCCCAAATGAACTGGTGCTTAATCCTCTGGCAGCTTGGCACAAAAGCAGTTAGGCCTTACTTAGACAAAAAGAACAATTTATGGACGGAATGCTGAACAAGTCTAGCATGCCCCTCCAGTACAAAGATCGGGGCCTAAATCCATGGTTGTTTTGCTCAACAAGCCATTGCAGTTTGCACCCATAAGAAAGGCAATTCAGTCTTGACTCTGCCCGCAATGGAACAGTCCATCCCGGCCAGGTCCTCCCTGGACCAAAAAGAAGCATCCTGGGACCGGTTTCGGTGTATCTCCCCTCATCAGCCAGGCTAGCTTGACTCCAGTAGCATGGCAAGCACGGGACTCACGTCTGGGCATACCCATTCCACTTGTGACAAATGCAAAAAGAACAATTGATGGAGGGAATGCTGAACAATGTCAAACATTCACCCCCAGTGCGGGAATCTGGGCCTAAACCCATTATTTCTTTGTCCACATCCCCATTCCAGTTTGGACCCAGGCATATGCAACTCAGTCTTGACTCTGCTCTCTATGGGAACAGTGCAGCCCGAACTGCCAGGCCAGGTGCTATCTGAACCAGAAAAAGAACAATTGATGGATTTAGATCCAAATCTCTGTACTGGGGGTGAATGTTTGACATTGTTCAGCATTTTGACCATAAATTGTTTTTTTTGCATTTGTCACCCCAAGTGGGACGGGTATGCCGAGAAGTGGGTCCTGTGCTCGCCATGCCACTGGAGTCAAGCTAGCCTGGCTGATGAGGAATGATACCCCAAAACTGGTCCCAGGATGCTTGTCCCCTGCCTAAGAAGGCCCTGGCCTGACTATTTGGGCTGGACTAGTCCCATGGTGAGCAGGGTCAAGATTGATTTGCATATGGATGGGTCCAAAGTGGAACGGTGTGGAGAGCAAAAAACACAATGGATTTAGGCCTAGATCTCTGCACTGATGGAAATGCTTGATATTGTTCAGCATTCCGTCCATCAATTGTTCTTTAGGCTGACCTTAAAGGCAATATGTAAAGTATTTATGCAGCACACAAACATTAATAAAGTAAAAAGACAACACAAGAAAAATTCCACACCAATTTAGTAAAATGTAATACATTATTTGACACCAGAAAGACAAAAATCCAATCAGTAAAACCGGAGATATGTAATTTGAAATGTTTTGAAGAAATCAAGAGTTAAGAAGCAAAAAGTTCCAACCCTGGTTATCTGCTCCTGGTGAACTTGGTCAAAGTCACAAATTCAGGCTGACCACTATGGAGCGCGGGCCGGATACAGGACTGAGTTCAGTCCGCTAACAAAGTATCTTGTGGCCTGGCAAAGTCCTAGTGTCAAGATTTGTGGGCCAACATTGAGGAGTCTCACAAGGAGCAGTGATGCGAGGACCGATGTTGAAATGCGTCATGCAGCAGCGGAGTTGATGAAGCCGTCGATGGGAGCTTGTGATGCAAGTCCCTGCGTCATCGTCGAAGAAGCCACCGATGGGAGCATGCTAGGACTGGCTCTGTGCTGGTCAGCTCTAAGGACAAGATTTGCTGTCCTGGGCTGATGCCGGCGTGCAGCTGCATTGTCGTCGAAGAAGCTGCCTGGGCTTGCGAAGACTTGAGCTTTGATGTGTCAGCTCTGAGGACGAGATGCGTTTCACTGGGCCATTGGTGAGGTGCATCGAGATGCAAGTTATTACGTTGATGTCAATAAGCCTGTTATGTCCCTCTGGCTTTGAACAGGGGGCCAACTGACTGCCCCTTGGATATTTCCTGGTGTTCTGGGACCACACAAGCAGGCTAGATTCAGCCAGCCGGCTGACCCTTGAAGATTTTAGGCGGTCTGGGTCTACACAGGCAGGGTGGATTCAGCAGGGCAGCTCACAGCAGCAGAAGAGTCCTGGTGCAGCAACAGTAGGCCTTGGGTAGCAAAGTAGACTTTGAGCAGCAAGACAACATTTACAGCTGGCCAGTCCTCCTTCCTGGCTACAGACCCAGAAGTGGTCTGAAGAGTTGTGTTTGAGGGCCCACAATTTATACCTGGTGCACACTTTGAAGTGGGAGATGCTTCTAGAGTCCTTCTCATACAGAGGTGTCTGAAATTTCCTGCGTCCCTGCCCTGGCTCCAGCTTGTCTGGGGGCACAAAACACTTGCGCGAAACCCGTTGCAAGTGTGCTCAGGCAGAGTCTTTGTGATCTGCAAGTGTGGTAGGTGACAGTTCCTCCCCTCATCCTTACAGAGATGGCCCACCCAGACAACACATATTCTCCCTTTTTCTCACTGTTTGGGAATATTATACAAAGACCAGCTGCCAGCTACACCTAGTCATGTAACTCAGGATGCAGGCACCAAATGGCTAGAACAAGAAAATGCCAACTTTCTAAAAGTGGCATTTTTAGAATTGTGACTTAAAATCCAACTTTAACATTCAAGAGGTTTTTAAATCCTTTAGAGACAAAACTCAAGTTTCCTACCTGCTCCAAATTCAAGGTTATCACTTATTAAATGTAATAAGGTAACCCAATGTTATCCTATGTGAGAGGCAGGCCATGCAGTAGTGTAAAACAAATATAAGAGTTTTTCACAGCCAAGACATGTCCAACATTTTAAATACACTGCACCCTGCCTATTGGCAGTATTTAACCTATCCTTGGGATGACTTAGATGGAAAGTTTAGGCCTGGCAAAAGGTTTATTTTGCCAGATTGAAATGTCTGTTTACAACTGCACCCACAGGCTGCAATGCCAGGCCTGAGATATGTTTATAGGGTTACTTAAGTGGGTGACACAGCGAGTGTTGCAGGACCACTAGTAGCAGTTAATTTGCAGGCCATGGCTACATGTAGTATTACATTCCTAGGGATGTGCAAGTAAATTAAATGTGTCAATTGGGTGTAAGCCAACGTTACCATGTTTAAAGGAGAGAGCACAAGCACTTTAGCACTAGTTAGCAGTGGTAAAGTACGCAGAGTCCTAAGGCCAACCAAAACAAATTCAGCAAAAACAGGAGGAGTAAGGTAAAACGTTTAAGGGAAGATCACCCTAAGGCATGACAGGTCTAATAGACCTCCTAAGCATTAACCTAGTAACGTTTTCTGTCTTAGTATTGCAATATATTCAATCTTATATCCAAGCATAGTTGACAAAGGGACTCCTGGGGCAGAACTCCATTTCAAAGCCTACAAACATTATATTTTATGTGTGGGACTAGTGGAGGTAATTAGGTTTGTTAGTGGTGTAAATGATGTAGGTTCTGTGTAAAAGTCTGCAAGCAAATAGCGGTGGGCATGGTGGATCCTATGCTAAAGCAATACATCTAATGGCCCTGATCTCGGGTTTGTTCGAGTGATTTGAGATCCTTTCCAGAAAATAAACTGTCAAGCTTTGTGATCTGTAGTCTCTTTAATTGAGCATCTGTCCCTCATTCTAGACGTATTGTCAGCCATGCCGAGCAGCTGATCTGGAGTTCAGAATCATATAACTGTGAGCCAACAGTATGCTTCAGTATCCGGTGACATGCATAGGCTGTCGTCCCTACCGGGTCTATTCAGCTACATTTTCTTACGTAGTTGCTGAACAATTTCTCTGCTAGAGTAGAACGGTGTGCCGCATCCTTCTCCAGCCATAAGTACAGGAGGGTGAGTGAAATTATATATCCAATGGTAAGCAAACCAGGACTATTCAACATGGTGGTATAGCTCAAAGTCAGGGGCTGACAGGCCCCTCTGAATATAGGGAAGGATCAGCATGGTCAATCCACTTCCCAGCTGTTTACCTGCCCATGCCAGTTTTATCATAAGCTGCTGTAAATGTTGGAAGAATTCTCGGGTACGGGCTACTGGAATATTCAGAAAAAAGTACAACTGTTTTGGGAGTATCACCCCTTTCATATTAGAGATTCGACACGCTATCCTGCAGGCGGATATTTGGTTAAATCTGCTGGTTAATTTGCACATATATTTTTAAGGTTAGGAGAATTAAGAGAAACTATTAAAATTTTCTACCTCTACTCAATTTCTACCTAATTTTAATACACTTCACGTTATTCACATTTATGCACTGCAAAACAGTTACCCAAATATATTACAAAATATTGTTTTGGTCCCACCCATCACAAAACTCATTAATTTTATTAAGTTTATTTGTCACGATAACATCCAGTGACAGATAAAATAATTTTTCTCCTGGGTAAGGAGAGCCCAGATGATGACTAGGGCGGCACCGATTGGGAACTGATGGGCACTTTTTCCCAATTTCGGAATTGTGTGCTCTTTGTTGTCCTTATTGCACTCTTTGCTTACTTGGTGTAATTGTACCAGAAACACACCAGAATCCCACCTTTTTGACCCACAGACATTTCTTTTGTTATTATAGTGTGTAGAAACCACAATTCTTCAGCATGTTTGGCTATTCCAATGTCCCCAACATATGCCTTAAAGGACTCCCTCAGTTTGGTAGTTCTCAACAGTGCCCAGGTTAAGAAAAAAAATATTCCTTTATGACTAAGCCTAATTTCGATCTAAATAATATGGGGCAGATGTACAAGAAAGTGACGCATCTGTAAAGATGCGTCACTTTCCCTGTGCCACCCTGAGAAACCCTTGTGCCACCATGGATGCACCGTATTTACAATACGGCGCACCATGGCGCAAGGATTGACAGATGCGCCAGAACTTCTGACGCATCTGTTGGAGCAAAAGTCACGAATTGCTGGAGTCGTGTGGCAAGCACGACACAACTCCAGCAATACATTATGAGGCCTATTCCCACTACACTGCCTCCAGCCGTGGTCCGTGCAGGTAACAGCGGTGGGACCGTGTAAGGGGGGATTTCGAGTGATGATGCCAAGGGAAAATTAAATAAATAAATAATTTTCCCTTGGCATCGTCCCTCGAAATCCCTCCTTGCACGGCCTCACTGCCCACCGCTGTTACCAGCACGGACCGCGGCTGACTGCGTCACTCCTTACGCCTGCTTCAAGCAGGCGTACGGTTTTGATGCAGTAGTGTCCTAGAAGTGGCGCATGTGTCATCTTTTACGAGGCTTGGTAACGCACACCCTGCTTACATTATACCTGATGCAGGTGTAATGTGAATCAGGGCTTTACAACATGATACATCTCCCTAGATGCGTCAGATTGTAAATTGGCAGCATTTTTTATGCCCAAAAGTGTCGCATGGGGCTTGTAAATCTCTCCCTATATCTCCAGCCAAAGCACCTAAGGCGTCTATCTGGTATGCACAACTTTGTCAAAATGCAAGAATGGTAGAAGTATGTGCGGGGAAGGTGAGTGCAAGACTGTCCATGAGACTACATCCCTGGACATCAGGTTACAATCTATGCAAGTGTGCATGTTTTGTACTGCAGAGTGCGTACATACTTAAAGAGTTGGATTTCTGTGTCTTCAAATATCGATTTCCTAGTCCTAGACAATAATACTGTTTAATTGCCGGGCAGCCAACAAAAGTCTTCTAGGGGGACCAGTCGACCTGGGCAATGCAAAATTGGAATACAGTTAAAATCGCCCTCCCCATATTAGTGTATTACATTGAAAATTGGAGTTAACCTTCTGCAAATTGTCAAAGAACTGAGAGTTACCATAGTTAGGCCGTATTTGGGGACAAGGTTTATTATATGACCTTCAAAGACTCAGGTTTTTCAAACAAGTGCTGTTTCTAAAGCACACCAAACATTATGTGCACTCATGAACGTTGTTACTGGCCCTGATGACAACCATTGGCCTCATTTGGCAGATTACCAGCCCCTGTAATTTCTTCGCCATAATGTCCATGCTGAAAACGGGGGAGCAGATTTACGTTTCCTGGCGCATCCCTGCAATTCAGCAGGGATGCGCAAGGAAAGATGCGTGAAGCAAGTTTACCCTTGCATCACCACAGATGCGCCGCATCATGGCTCAAGGATAAACAGATGTGTGTCGCATCTGCCAGCGTAAGGTTGGCGCAGTACTGGAGTTGTGTTGTGGGCGCAATGCAACTCCAGCACTGTTCCAACCTGGCCTGTCCTCAACATGGTGCATCACGCCTTATGCCTGCTTCAAGCAGGCGCAAGGTTTGGACGCAGCGGCGTTGGAAAAGTGACTGAGTGAAATCTTGTAGATTTCACTCAGGAACTTTTCCGAGGCGTTCCTGCGCCAGAACGCCCACATGAAACCTGACGCAGGTTTCATATGGCGCAGGGCTTTACAACGTGACACATCTCCCTAGATGCATCACGTTGTATATAGGGCGCAACGTGGCGCATGGTTTACGCCGCCCATGCGTCATAGAAGTGACGCAACGGCGGCGCAAATGTGGCGCACGGGGCTCTTAAATCTGCCGCGGGATGCTCAGTACTCCATTGCACAATAGCGGCATTCGCTTTCCCACCACTGCACGCTAACATGTCTTATGGAAAGGAAAAGTCACGTGTTTGTAATTTAAACAGGTTCCACTTTACCCTACATCCTGTCGCATATTGCGTGAATGCCTGAAAGTGCTGGTTGTAATGACCTGTGCTCCTCATGTAGTCCTAATCTGACACGTGTCAGCAGGCACACCATTCATGCTTTACTTGCAGTGGGTGGGCAGTAATTCAATACCATGAACAAATGTAATGCCATGGATGCCACTATTCTTGCCAACCTCACGAAGGACGGGGGCTCTTAAATGTGTAGGTTGGCAGCATGTATATATCCAAGCATCGGACCCTCCACACCGGAACCGACCACGAGCACAACTGCGGGTTTGTGGAAATTCGTATTTAATTGCAACCGCATGATGTGTTTCGGCCTGAAATGCCTTTATCAAATACTCGTGACCCAGTCAGATTCCTCCATGTCGATGTTTAAAAAGCTCTTGCCTCCTTTTCATTGGAGGATGCATTTAAGCCAGTGAGAAAAGAATCCCATTTTTAAAACAAGTGCTGTATCTGCGTGTACACACAAACACACACACTTACTCACTCACTCACTCTTAGCACCATTAAAGACTGTGGTGTGTACATAGAGGACTACCAGTGATTTATTTTGTTTAAATCTGTTTATTACTTTTTGTATGATCACAATCCCAGATATGTCAGAAACTCAGTATACAGGAGTGATGCCAGTTAACAAGTATACATTATGTCTTGGCAAAAACAACATTGACCGGACAGGTTGTATTTCGAGCCATTTAGAGTAGGAACTGAAAGCATCACGCTGAGCGCCTGTAGAGTCAGTTGGAAGCAAACAGACAGTAGGCATAAATATGATACATAAGAAAGGGCCCTGCAATACAGCTGCGTAATAACAGCATATGAGGGCATGCGCTGTTCTCAATATGCAATAATACGCAATGTCAGGAATCAACAGTTAAGGATCTCAACCAGAAACAATGGAAGCACATGAAAAAGAAGAACCTTAGTAGTAACCGTCGTGCTAGCCCTAATTCTGTGACCCACCCCACCAACAAGCAACCACGCCCATTTAGTTGCAAGTTAGATTGTTTGTGTCTGCCACCATAGATCAGGTCGGTGGGCCCGGAACCAGGCGGAGGCACGTGCCCACTGCAGTAGGCTTGGCAGCGGAAGTAACCATAGGGGGCATCGCATCCCGCATCTCACCTCCCGTATCGTCATCGAGGGGCAGATGGGCACTGATGGGGGAGCGTCATGTATGCTACTGTCTAGGTCAACAATGACGGCATTCCAGCTATTGGCCTTTGAGTGTTTACGAAGCCCCATGGCATCCTCTCTACGTAGGGCAACGCTCTCTGCCTGCACCCAGTTGGTGAAAGACTGCATCCAGACCGTGAGGTGTGGGGGATAGGGTGATTTCCATTTGTGCATGATCAGCCTATTGGCTGCTATTAGGCCCAGATCTATGAAGCGGGAAGTGACTTTGTGCTGGATGATACAGTCCAAGTACGCGCACCACCCATGTGTTTGAGAGAGCTCTATCAGTACAATACACTAAGATGAGCAGTCAAAGTCAACATGTCTAACACCAAGACTACATCTAAGAAAGCCTATGACTCAGCACAAAGGAGGGTCATTGGCACAATTAATCAATGTTTTAGCATGCTCAAACCCAGGGTTAGATGGTAAATCCTTTCTGGTAGTCGACAGCTTTGCAGCCCAAAGATTGTATATGACATGATTGTAGTGTCTGTATACTTTCAAACTAAATTCAAGTAATACAGACTAAACAGAACACTGAACTCCAGGCTTGCACCACTTATTATCATACCACCTTAAAAGAAGTATTCCGTAGGAGGCACTGCTTTCTCAGTACACACCGCCAAGCTCTAGAACTGAACTTACTACCAGGCAACATTAGAAGCACCCAGGGGCATGTACTGTTCTGAAGACAGACGTAACATTTTCTATTTCATAGATAACTGCATCGCCCACACCCTGGCAGCAGAGCATAGAAAAGTCACACCCTTAAGCTCAATCCTCAGCTTGTTACCTGCGCATTGCAAACAACTCAACCAGCAAACTGCTTTCGATATTATAGGCGAGCTAAGAAAGCCTGAAGTATGGGTTACTGTGGCATTAAATAGTTATGTACTTGCACATACAATAGTTATGGCCCACAAAAATACTAAAACCATAATACGTAGTGGTCAAAATTATAATTTATATCTTTACAATTCACATAACACATATCTGCTATGAGGTTTGTCCATCAGCAGACCTGTACAGCCAAAACAATAGCCATCACCAAATGGACAGGCATGGAATAACTGAGGAGACCTGTCACGCATTGCTGGACAATTTGTAAGACTTTAATATTGTTCACCACTGCAGGTCCCAAATACCTATGTAATCTGACCATTTCTGTATATCTCACAAAAACACTCAGATATGGGATGATAATAAAAAAAATCCCATCCTGACAGATCTCTCCACTTATTTCTTCCTCCAAACACACCAGCTCAGGACCCCAACTATACACAAAATCTCAGATCGGACAACCCAAGGAAGTTACCAGCTCAGCAGACTACATCATATGAAATACCATAAAGAGACCTGCAGAGCAGTTTAAAGCTACCAGCATACTGAAAACAAAAAACAGCTTGTATGTGTCTCACACTGCTATGCATTGCATCCCATAACACAATAACCGCAACTTGGTGGTTGTCAAGCACGACATAGAAACACTTCACATACAGGTTCAAAACAAAGACAACATCCTTCCAGCCACACACCCTACATGGTGTAGTGTGTTACCCATGTAGGCAAGCGCTTCATCACCCCAAATAGGGGTAAAAAGTTCTATATAAGTGCTGCAATACAACACAATACAAAGTAATAAAATACAATGTACTATTTACAGCCAGTTCCAAAGGCAGGAATTATAGTACGCAATCATGCACTTAAAGGGCTAATTACATGGAATTTGCATTGTCAAATTCACTGTTGTGTTGCTCTACGTGATTGCATCTTGTTGATTTGTGATAGGGCTGTTATTGATTCATAGCACAAAAGTGTATTCATGCACAGACAGGCATGTTGCTGCATGGTACATTACACTGACATGTGCAGGAATTGCATTTGTGTCAGACATAAATGTGACAGTATGTCCTATTTCTACAGGCGTGGAGCATACAGGCATGAACATGGTGGACATTTTAATGTTCAATGGCCAAATACTGATGCAATAATGCATGTCTCCAGTCCTGCAATCACTCCACTGGCTACCTATAGCTATAAGGGCAATGTTTAAGGTACTCTGTATTGTCCACAGTGCCTCCCGAGGAAAAGTAGTGCTATACCTACAAGTTAAATTCAAGCAATACAAGTGAAATAGAACACTGCGCTCCAGGTTTGCACCACTTATCACACACTTCACATGCCTATATTATAGGCATTGTGTATAGAGTGTGTGGCAACTCCCCTATTCCGGGATTTAACTGCAAAACGGAAACATGATAACTGTGTTGTGGGTGAATCCTAGATTTGGAAGACGTGTTCAGCTTGTGTGAAGGTGTGCAATTGTTTAACCTCTTCGCCGCTAATGACAAGGGTAACTCGTCATGGAGTTTCCATTGATTTCAATGGAAATTACATTGCTGTGCAGGAACCACCCTTAGCATCCAAGTGGTTAAGTGCAGGAAGTATACTAAACACTTGTCTTTGTGAAGGATACTAGATGTGGTAATACATTGGTGACCTGGAGTTGACAGATCTTCTAGGTTGCAGTGACGTGGCCTTTCAACCTAGAGTATGGATTGAGGGTTGTACTGCGCACTCGGTTTTATTAGATGTAATCCCTGGTTTCAACAGTTTTTAATCTTTTCTCAATGTGCGTGCTAGGTTGGGAGGAGGGCGCTAACCTCCTGGGGATTAAGTATATTTTTGTAAGTGATAAGTTATCACTGACCCTTCCTGCACTGCGGGTGCTAACCTTTAAGGTTGGCTACTGTTTTTGTATTATTTTTGTGTGTTAATGCTTTCAAATAGTACACTTAAAATTAGCTTTTTTTAGCAATGTCATGAATATTTTCTTCATTTATTTGCAATACACATATCTATGCATTCTTTTCACATACGAACATTCTTAATATCCTTTGATATTTAACAATTTTTTTTTTCATTTTTATACAATGATTTATTTTATGCTGTCGTTAATCCCAATGCATTTCGAGATCATAAGATCTCTTCTTCAGGGGAACTGCAATGTGAAAAAATATATACTTGTCAACTTCATCAAACAAATAGGATCAATACAGATTTTTTGAAAAAAGACTAATAATTCAATTTCATCACATACATACAAAAACAGTAGCCGACCTTAAAGGTTAGCACCCGCAGTGCAGGAAGTGTCAGTGATAACTTATCACTTACCAAATATACTTTCAACCTAGAGACCAATTCCGATGCAATCATAGCAACCACTTGATCCGCTGAGGTTGGGAGCTGTTCTATTCTCTTAGGATAACCATCTTTTGCTTGTACTGCCCTGCTTTCATCACAAGTTTTTACTTGGTGTACTGCTTCAAGTTGTGCCACCATCTTTTCAACAGCTGTTTTCCAAACAATGGCTCTTGAGCTATGTTCACAAGCTACACAACTAAATAAACATTGGATTAAATCAGAAGGAAACAAGAAGGGGAAAAAAGACTTTATGTAAACATAATATCACAAATACCCATCTACATAAGTGAATAAATAAATTTAATGAAAGACAAAGGGCGCTCAAACAATTACACTCATACTATACACTAAAAAACATTTGACATGTGGAAAATTCAAAAACAGTGGCAGAGGAAAATATACATACAACAATTGACATAGTACACAATCAAACAATAATGTCCTCTTGACTTTAGGCCATGTTAGATGCGTCAACGGCGTTTCAACCCAAAGTTGTTTTCAGGGTCATCATCAGGACAATGAACTTCAAGAGCGAGAAGCGAGCACTTATTAAAGTTTCTTAAATTCTTCCTGTGCAAAATACTCCTCCTTTTATCCGACCCCAATTTATTTTTTGTTTAAAGAGGTTTTGTTGAAGGGGAGTCCTGTTAGTGTAAGAGTTACACACTAAATGTAAACTCATCAGTAAAAAGGTCAACTAAAGATGCCGGTTGAGCAGTGTACAGCCAGGATATATAAATCTTTGCAACATCCGAGCGCTTAGGTAATTCATTTATTGAAAAACCCTTGTGTGCAGTGTCCCGTCCTCCAGCAAACGGCAGGCAGAAATGAACGGCTCCACCAAACTGCAAGTAGGTGCCTCTGCTTTCAGTGTGTCCCAGATTGCTTTCCACAATGCAGCTTTCTTCAAAAGGTAGCTTGAAGTACATAAACAATACATCCTGGTACTTGGTGACCCCTTTATTACCACTCCACTTCTTCCTCCATGAATTTTCATTTGCGGTCTTCCCCGTCTGTGCAGCATGGTGTCTTCTGGCTCCCTGAGGTCTCCTCCTGCCCCAATATGCCAGAACCACCCCTTTCAGGGTTCTGCACAAGCGCAATTAGATAGTCTGCACCTTGAAATCTCTTTCAGGCTATCCAATGGCATTTTGCCCTATCATGTGGAGCGTTACTTACTGTTAGCATGATGGAAATGCTGATAAATATTTAACATCTGCTTGATTGTTTTAGTCATCACTGCATGACAGGTAGTTTTTTTAACTTTGCACACCATAGTGCTGCTGATTTTCACATTTAAAATGTGCCCTCCTTTAGTGAATGATACAATAGCACTAGGTCAATCCAAGATACCTAACCTGGGGTTGTCGAATAGGCCTACCACATCCAGTGTGGCTGCTACAGTATCGCCCACCTCTGCTAGGGAGTGTTTCTTCAACCCACCATGTCTGCCAGAGACTGTTAGACCTCTGTTAAGAAAAGTCCAGTGTATCCACATTTTCTGCTCGGGTCTGCTTAGTTAATTCATTACTTTTGTTGGTTCCTCCACATAGACGCATCACCTGTTTTTGTGCTGTGTGCTCCACATCAACAGAGATCTAGCAAATGAGCTAGGGACTGTTCCAAAGATACATCTCCTCTGCTTATTGATCACCGCTACTGGGGACAGTACATGCATCAACACCTCTGCTAGGGGGTGTAACCAGTACCGCTCAACTGGCTAGGGCAGTTACTTGGACCACTTCCTGTATTGGGAGATGATTATCCATTATCATCTCTGTTGGAGGTTTCTTCCACGCAGTATCCAGCTTTGCTTAAAGTTGTTTCCTAGTTCATTCACATTTTAAAGGTTTTACTCTTCACTCTTAAACTCTAGAGCTACTGACTGATATTTACATGACACCTTCACCATTCTTCTACATGGAATTTAGATTTAGGTCTTTCTGGATCCATTGATAATGTAGCCCCTGAACAACTTCATTCATACGTCTCTTGTGTTTCATCTGCACAGGAGATATTCTCACCACATTAAGAAACAGCACCCTGGAGGAGCTCTCTACAAAAAAAGAGTGCAGCATCTTCTCAGTTTGCCTTTTCTCGTCACTTGAGGTATTCAGATATCATCACAGAGACACGTATTTACTATGTGGTGATATAAGTACTTGTCAACTTGGTCATGTACATATGTTATTACAACCCATATACACGATGATGAGCTTCATCTTTGAGCCCCTCTTTAGCCCAGTTACATGGTTATCTTGTCTGATTGTCCACTCCTTCAGGGGGATTGAGCAGATTCTGGTGTCATCTGCCAACAGATTGCCTCTTTGTCTCCTCCAGGCAATTTATATGATGAAACAGGGTAGCAGTGTTGAATTAAGAGCTAAAAGCAGACCTGACCTGTAATATGTTTTAGTATCAGGCCAACAATTTGGAGAGTGAGTATAACTTGCAATCTTAACCATCTCTGGGTATTAATTCTGAGTAGTGAAGGAGGGCTTAAGGGGCTTTGTGTGAGGGCAGTGTTTGTTTTTATTTGTTCTTGACACCAGACTCCACTACGACGCCAGCAGCCTCCACGCACTCAACGCCAGACAAAATCACACCTGCTTCCAGGCCACCCCAAAACAGACCCCCGGACCGTTCACTTGCCGCACCTGCAGCTTCACCTGCGACAGACCCACCAAACCTCCAAGGACTGGACCCAACCACCTCCGCTGCATACTCCTCAACACCCGCTCCGCAGGCAAACACGCCGTCGAGCTCTGGGACCTGCTCGACACCTCTGCCCCAGACGTGGCCTTCCTGACCGAGACCTGGTGGAACGACTCCTCGGTGCCCGACATCGCCATAGCCATCCCAGACAGCTACAAGATCACCCACAGGGATCGTGCCAACTGAACCGGAGGAGGAATAGCCATTGTCCACAAGTCCCCCCTCAAGGTTGTCACCCACGCAGACGACACCCTCAACACTGCCAAACACCTGCCCTTCCGGATCCGCACCGACCCCAACACCACCCTCAGAGGAACACTCATCTACAGACCCCCCGGACCCTGGGCTCAGTTCAGCAACTCCATCGCCGACCTTGCCAGCACCCACGCACTCGCCTCCACGGACTACATCCTCCTCGGGGACCTGAACTTGCACCTCGAGAACAACAACGACGCCAACTCCGTCACCATGATTGACAACCTCGGCCTCAAACAACTCGTCACCTTGCCCACCCACGCTGCTGGCCACACGCTGGCCACCGTCTTCTCCGCAGGCACTCACGTCGCCTTCGACCACACCGCCGAACTCCACTGGACCGACCACCGCTGCATTCATTTCACTTTCAAGAAACCAACCACGCACCCAAGAGCTGCCTCGCCGCTGCTGGAGCAAAGTCACCGAAGACCGGCTGATCACCACCCTCGCCCAGAACCCACCCACCGACCCCACCAATCCAGATGCCGCAGCCCGCAACCTCAGACAGTGGATAGACGACTGCGCCAACACCCTCGCCCGCTCAAGAAACCCTCCAACAGCCACGCCAGCAAGAGAGCCTCCTGGTTCACCGATGAGCTCCAGACCTCCAAACGCGCATGCCGGAAACTGGAGAAAATATGGCTCCACGAACGCACACCGGACAGCCAAACAGCCCACAAGGACGCCACCCGCAGACATCACCACCTCATCAGATTAGCCAAGGGATCCCCCTTCAAAGACCGCTTGGACAACAACGCACACAACAGCAAAGAGCTCTTCAGCATCGTAAAAGAACTCTCCAACCCCAGCGCCAAACGCAAACGACATCCCGCCCTCACAAGAACTGTGCGACTCACTAGCCATCTTCTTCCACCACAAGATCGCTGACATCCACGACAGCTTCAACACCACAACCGCCCGACTATGCCAGACTCCTCCTCCCCTGTGAATACCACCAGCGCCATCCGCCTGACCTCCTGGTCCAACGTCAACCACGACGAGACACGCAAGGTCATGAACTCCATCCACTCAGGATCTCCGTCCGACCCTTGCCCACACCACGTATTCAACAAAGCAGACGCAGCCATCGCACCCCAACTCCGGAAGGTCATCAACATCTCCTTCGAAACAGCGACATTCCCGGAAGGCTGGAAGCATGCCGAAATCAACGCCGTCCTCAAGAAGCCCAAGGCGGACCCCAAGTACCTCAAGAACCTCCGGCCCATCTTCCTGCTCCCGTTTCCGGTAAAGGCCATCAAAAAATTTGTCAACAGGCAATTGGCCGCCACCTGGAAGACAACAACATCTTAGACCTGTCCCTGTCCGGATTCAGACGAAACCACAGCACCGAGACAGCCCTCATCGCCGCCACAGACGACATCAGACGCCAACTAGACAACGGCGAAACATCGGCCCTCATCCTCCTGAACCTGTCGGCTGCCTTCGACACGGTCTGCCATCGCACTCTAAAAACATGCCTCCTAGAAGCCGGAATCCAAGAGAAGGCCCTTGACTGGACGACGTTCTTCCTCTCCGGCAGAACCAAGAGCGTCAGCCTCCCACCCTTCCGATCCAAAGCCACAGACATCATCTGCGGCGTCCCCCAGGGCTTATCCCTCAGCCCGACGCTGTTCAACATCTACATGGCCCCCCTTGCACAAGTGGCCCACCAGCACGACCTCAACATCATCTCCTACGCCGACGACACCCAGCTCATCCTCTCCCTCACCAAGGACCCACACTCCACCAAAACCAACCTCCACGAGGGAATGAAAGCCGTCGCTGACTGGATGAGGAGCAACCATCTGAAGCTGAACTCGGACAAGACAAAGGTACTCATCCTCGGACCCACCACCTCAGAATGGGACGACTCCTGGTGGCCGACCACACTGGGAACAGTACCAACACCCACCGACCATGCACGCAACCTAGGATTCATCCTTGACTCCTCCCTCTGCATGGCCTAGCAGGTCAAATCCGTCTCCTCCTCCTGCTACAACACCCTCCGCATGCTCCGCAGGATCTACGGGTGGATCCCGACCGAAACAAGAAGAACGGTGACACAGGCCCTCGTCAGCAGCAGACTGGTCTACGGCAACGCACTCTACGCAGGAATCCCAGCCAAACATCTACGATGACTACAACGCATCCAAAACGTCTCCGCCCGACTAATCGTCAACATCCCCCGCCGCAGCAACATCACCCCCCACCTAAGAGACCTAGATTGGCTCCCCGTCGATAGGAGGATCACCTTCAAGCTCCTCACAAACGCACACAAAGCACTCCAAAACGCCGGACCAGCCCACCTTAACAGCAGACTCAGCTTCTACACCCCACCCGCCAGCTCCGCTCCGCCAGCCTCGCCCTCCCCGCTGTCCCCCGCATCCAACGAACAACCTCTGGTGGCAGATCCTTTTCCAACCTCGCCGCCAAGACCTGGAACACCCTCCCTACCCACATACGGCAGACCCAAGACCTAATCGCCTTCAGAAGACTCCTCAAGACCTGGCTCTTCGAGCAGTAGCAGCACCTCCCTCCCCCCTCCCCTCAGCGCCTTGAGACCCTCAGGGGTAAGTAGCGCGCTCTACAAGTACATTGATTGATTGATTCAATTGAGATCAAACTGTTATTTTTGTTATTATTTTCCAAACCAAATTCATGAAATATTTCAAAATCTCATGGTCTAGTAACCCAAATATTATTTATTCACAAGATAAAATGGACTATATGCTTAAACAAAATAATGTGTTGCTTCTACAAGCCTGATTTTTAAAGCAGGAATGGGCTAAGGATGATCCCATTCATACATCGCTTGTAGTCTGCTCGAAGTCGCTCTGTCCTATAGCTCAACTGAGAATTTCCTATAGCCCACCTGAGAATTTCCTGTTTACTAATGGCAGGTGCAGCCTGACATGGTTGCACTACTGAATATCAACCCATAGAAGATTGGGGTACAAGAATATCGAGCACAGAATATCGAGGTACACATTTTTGAAAAGTAAGTGCAAACAGAGAAGTATACGTTTACCCTTCTTAACTCCACATATACATACCTTAAAGATATATAGATCGGCAAGGTACATCTGAAGTTAGGTATAGATAATCTAGACTTTTTATTATTTTGTCCTCAATATTGTATCCCATCAATATCCAGGTGTCGATTTTCAAGATGCTCCCCCCGACAGTAAATAAAGCCAGTTGTAATATTGATTGTCATGAGACTTTCTGTTCGCAGACCCTTTGACCAAAGAACTCTCTTGGCATTGGCGAACGCAGCTTGAGTACAACACATTTCTTTTCATGATCCACATCAAAAAGATCACCTGAGCATGCAGTTGCAACAATTAATAAAACTGCTAATACCTCACCAAAGCATTGTTCCATCCATGCTTCTCAGCAACAATGCATAAGACCCTTCCACAGCCAATTTAAAGTTCACTGCTTAACTTCCACATATTAGAAAGGAATTAAAAAAAGATCTTTTCAAGAAACAGTGAATCACTCATTGATGAGGACTGCCCACTTTCTAGTCCATAAGGCCTATAATATAGAAATGTATCCTCCTTTTTCTGGGCAATGTGAGAGTGGATAGCTAAACCGAGGAACTCTCCTAGTGCATCTTTTCTATTTTCTGCATCTTTGCTTTTGGTCGTGCTCACAATCAGCTCCTCAGTTCCCTCTCTATATATATTACTAGCAGCCCTCCCCAGCGTTGCCTGGGGCAGAAGGGGGCTGGAGCAGCATTTCAGGCTTGCGTGCACCCCGCCCTGCCTGCCACGACATTGTCTGTGTCCCGGACAATGTTGTGGCGGGCTTGGTCCGGGGCGGGAGTGCACGCAAGCCTGAAATGCTGCCCCCAGAAGCTGAGCCTTACCGCAGTTGTTCCGGGCCAACCTCCCGCACCGGCTCCCTCCCGTCCCGTGTCCCAGAGCCTTACCTGAGCCGTCGCTGCTCCCCGAGCTCCTCACTTCACCGCCGCTCCTCCTCGTCATCACGTACGTTGCGGCCAGCGCTACGTCGTGGCCGTCACGTCGCGGCCGGCGCTACTTTCAGGGCACTACTTTTTTTTTAAAGTTAGATTTTTAAATTTACGTTTTTTTTTTATTTTCTGTAGCCTATGTCCATCTGCACACCCTGAGGATTACAACAATGTATTGGGTGTGTTGATTGGCCCTGTGGTTCCCGAGTTTACCTTACCAAAAGGTTTGTGTTCTCTCTATATAATAGTAGTATAGATGTCACACTCGTGTTTTGCAGTTGCCATTGTATCATGCTTTCAATGCCCTCTATTTGTGCTAGTTCCTGGTGGAAACTCCATGCGAACCTTATATCCTGCCTCCCTTTCCCACACGGTCTGCCCTTGATCATGCCATTGTCTCCTCTATGTCACAGTGTCTTCTCTTCCTTCTTTCTGGTGTAGACTCTGCTGTTTTTCTTTCATCGTGTCATGTTTCTTGTTCCCTTTCTGCCCTAGGACCTTATCTGTGTCCTTCCCTTCAATTCATGTCTTCATTTCTTAAACTACAGTTGTATAACCAACAGTGCCTCATACTGACCCGTGAACCATGCCTGCCATTCCTCTCTCTATGCCGTTTTTCCACCACAGGTATCTCTTGGTGACCTCATTATGTGCACCTATCTCTCTATCTCTAAATTAGACTCCCTGATGTCTCAGCCATCATATCATGTTTCAACCCCCCCCCCCTCCCTCACTGTCCTAGCTCTGCCTGTGTCTCCACCAATATCCAATGTTTCTCATAGTGCTTCCTCTTGGCTTTACATCAATGTCTCCTGTTTTCTCCCTCTATGCACTAGGCCGCAGCTGAGACTACTCGCGGCTATCATATGTTCTGCAGGAGCCTTGGTTGCTCCGAATGTGATGTTCGGTAGGATTGTCTCACCGGGCTTCCCCGACACTTATCCTAACCATGTGCTGAGGAACTGGACCCTCTCTGTGCCTCCAGGATACGTCATTCAGCTCTACTTCACACACTTCGACCTGGAGCTCTCCTACTTGTGCGAATATGATTACGTCAAGGTGAGTCGTACATAGAACATGTGGACGGGAAGCGGCAGAGCGTGAGGGAAGGCTGGTGGTGCAGATGACCTGGAAGGGTGCCGGACACAAAGGAGGTTGAGGTTGCTGGAGACAAGGGGATGGAAAGCTACTAATACTAAGGGTTACAGAGATGACAGACTGGAAACTGCTGATGAAAGGATAGAAGGACTCCTGTTATATCGGGCAGTTTTCCTGATAGCTATGTGGCAGGTGGGGCAGAGGAATAAGTAGACAAGACACATTTTAAAGTTCCACAGCTCAAAAGGCACTGACAGTGTTAATTTACGAATCTGAAACAAGAAGTTGGTTTCCAGTTTCTCCTGAAGGTACATTTTTGCTTCATCTCTCAATGGCACAGGGTCTTATGCATTTGTCTAGTCTCCAGGTGTTCATTGACTAGGTGAAGTCCTGCTATGCTGGTTCTTCTGTACTTGTTTCGGGTTCCTAGTTCCACAGCGTGAGGTACTCCTTCCCTTCCTGCTCATGGAACTGTCGTCGCCTTTCCTGCATCTGACAGTATCAGCCTCTTCTCTCAGTTATGGTTGAGTCTTCTCCTTGCAGTACAGTGATCCACAGAGCTTCACACTGGTCTCCTTTCTCTTTTGAGTCACTTCCCTCTAAGAACGCAGGTCCTCCAGAATCTGCAAGAGGCTCCTCAGCTGTTACTGTTTCCTCCACAAGTGCTTCCAGGCAGTTTCTCAGCTCTTACTGACAGCGCCTCCTGCAAGCTCCCTAACTCCCTCTGGCAGCTTCTGAGCCCCCCCCCCTCCCCCGTGAAATTGTTTTTTGTTAACTCTTCTCCCACATTGAGCTTCTCAGCTCTTCCTGCTACCCTTTCTGCTCCAGAGACCTGAACTCTACCAAACAGTCAGTTCCCTCCAATCAGCTTCTTTCATGCAAACCACTGCTCTGCTACATACATCCTGTTTCTCCTTTGTACTCTGCTATTGCTTTCCATGGCTCCCAGATGGTTTCCAACATAAAGTGAGTAACTTGTTGATTGTTGTCATATTTGTGGATGGGAAGGCCTCCTGCTAAACTCTGAATCAGGTTTTGTTGATTTCTTTTCCGAAGTGTTCTACAGTTGGAGAGCATTAACATTGTCAATGTAAAAAGGACAGCCACATTGCAATTGGGAGCTTCTGGGCCTTGGCAAGATGGGGTTGGAGGCCCCTGGAACTCGTGGTGTGCAGGCTGCAGCTATCTCAACGCCAGGGAAAGAGAGGATGCTAGTGTCTGGAAGCAAGGATGAATGAAGGCTGATGATTTGAGAATCAGTAATGGGAGGCTACTTGGTAAAGGGACAGAGGACAGGTCTTTGGCAAAGGCGACTGTGCCCAGCTCGGTGTTTAGATTATGTGCCAGTCTAGCTCATCATTTGTATCTTGTGCTTTATAGATGATTTCTGGTGGAAAAGAGGTGGCCTGGCTTTGCGGCAGTGAGAGTACAGACACAGAGGAAGCTCCTGGCAACAAGCGGTATTACTCCATTGATAACTCGATGACCATCACCTTCCGATCGGATTATTCCAACGAGAAGAGAGTCACTGGGTTTGAAGCCTTCTACGCAGCACGAGGTATGAGCATGGCCTTCCCTTGGGTGGATCAACATCAAGCAGAGCAGCCACCACCAGGGCAGCGTGGTTCTTTTGGTGCATTAGTGGCTTTTGCCAACAGATATTCCCATTGAACATTGTGGTTTGCTTTTTTTTATGATTATTTTTTTCCATGTCAAAGTTAGTCACACATGTGGTTTGCATTCTGACACAATGTTTATCTATTGAGAAAAGCAGTCTTCTTTAAGTCATTTTGCCTACTCTAAAGGTCAGCACCTTTCAACTGTGTGCTAAAAAGGAAGACCAGATAAATGGGGAAGTAGGAGAAAGGGTCCAGGCGGAGTTTATATGGTCCCAGTGTTGTGTATAACACGGGCCTGTTCTTCTGATAACCATAGATCTACACATTTCCATTGTTATTTCTCCATTATATGTGTAATGTTCCAAACACTGAAGCAAGTTTGCAGCTGATCATAGAGAACCCTCCCTCCCCAGGTGTTATATGATGTCAAAAGACAGTCAATAGTACATATGCCAGAAGTTAGGCTATTCCACTGTGATTGCTTTGTTGGCAAACGATGTAACGCTCCTCTAGCTCCCTTGAAATTGGCCAGTCGGAAAAGTCTACTCATACTGTCATAGTTCCTGTGACAGGATATATGGTAAAGGGCTACCCTAAGATATGGGACTGGCAACGGTGGTTATAGATAGTGATTTCAGAGTGTACCTTCACCGTTGACATTGAAAGACTATGAATACAGGAAAAGTATGCTGCCAACTGGAAGAATGTTTTATAATGAGTGTTAAATCGGGTTGCACACCTGTCATCTCGAGTGTAATTTAGACCAAAAGTGTAAAGTCTTGCTTGGTCTGAGTCATTGCACTATGAACAGCATCAGATGCACATCCAGAAATTCAGCAGTTTGTTAATGAATGGGTCCAGAAATATGGTTGCTAGAGTATCTCCCGTCACTTATTTTCTGCATAGGTGAACTTTACAGCTTGTTCATTTAACATTCAGCCCTAACATCCATCTGACACATGTTTCGCCCTTTTGATATTACAATTTTTTCAAGGCTTATTTTTGGGAAGGGCCAAAAGGTGTGAAAAGAATGTCGTAAACAGCACACTGCTTAGTATGTGCGCAGCATGTAGTAGTGTCATTTTCAATCCTTAACAGTAAGAGATGTGACAGACCTATTCGTCACGGTGTTTAAGGATGATGCAAACCACTTCTTAGGGAGTGGTAGTCCCAAGGCAAGTGCTGTGACATGCAGTAGGATTGTTCGGTAACTGCTTTGTATGCAGAGAGACTTGTGTAATTACAACAGTCAACCTCTGTTCCCATGAAAGTTTAGTAGAGAGCAAGGTCAGGTTTTGTGGTCAGTGGTCAGTGGATATAAGTTAGATTTAACTGTAGTAAGCAAATTAATCTGCTGTTAGCCTACTGCTGCGTAAAAAAAGAGGAATGAAAGTTTAATTGAAGTATTGTAAACTTAGGAATGGGTAGGACATAAATATCTGAGAAAAGTCACTGAGATTTAAATTCTTGGTTTATGATCACATTAGTGCTCGCAGCTAAGGGATAGGAGCACCGTTTTGTTGTAACTGCTCTTGACCTCTAAATGTTACTAAAGGTGTTATTGTGAATAAGTACGTTTCACAGACCACCATTGACTGGTTAAGCACAGAATGTAAACTTTGACCAATGGAGCTAATGCAGTAACCCCACCTATAACTATTAATGGAGTCAGCAATTACCAAACAAATGGAAGACAAGATTCCTCAACTCTTTGGGCACCACCACCTTGATGGGACAAAAAAGGATAAATGCAGAGCATCCATAATTAAAACGTTTGCGCCACCTGAACATCACTTTTTTTGATGTTCTGGTGGCGCAATGTGCCGTAGCATATTTACAAGGCCACGTACAGCCACTTTACGTGGCTTTTCATGGCCTTGTAACCATGTGCCCCTTTCACTGTGTGAAAGAGGCGTTCCATGGCTGTTACTGTGGGTGCTCCCACGCAACACCCATGAAATTTGAAGCATTCCTAGATTTACGTGAGATCGTAAACCTGGGAATACATCAGAATCTAGCGCCACCCCAGGGGTGGTGTTAGGGAGGATCAACGAGGAAAAATGTTTTCATTTCTCCTCGTTTTTTTCCATAGAAAGAGGAAATCGCCTGAAGTGATTGATTTTGTGCAGGAAGGCGTTTCTTCCTGTGCAAAATCAATCAGCCCCGCAATGCAGGCATCCTTGCAACATGGTGCAAGGGTTGGGTTGGCCCATTGTGCGCCAGCGCCAGGCATAAGGGCAGGAAAGCGCCATATCTTGTAGATATGGCGCATTCCTGTCCTTTTCTTTTGACGCAGGGCAGTGCAGCAAGATTCCTTGTGGTACTGCCCTGCGCCAAAACCTCATAAATGAGGCCCCAAGTATTATTGGATATTCAAGAAGACCATTTCTGTCTCACAAGCTCAACATCAGACTGACAGGTGCCAAAAAGATGGTACTTTGCAACGTCCTTAGAAGAAAGGCAATATTGTAAGTGGGCTGATAGTGGCTCTATTGAAGGATGTGTTGACAAATAACAGAGGAACACAGGGCTTCATTGTGCTGAGGCAAAATGTCAACTCCTCTTATTTGGCCTCTGTTTTAGACCCTCAATTTCACCTGAAGAACTTCAAGGCAGAATAACTAGTCTCTTAGAAGGAGGCCAAGGGAAAAGATACGCTTGCAATGGAATGAATCTGAAAGAGACAATAGTTGTGTCAGTCGCATGGAGATACTGGAATGCATTTAGTAACTTTTGGCGAAGAAGAAGCATAGATCATGTAACACCGGTCCTTGGAGGTGACTATATATAATGAAGCAGTCAAAGGGTGCTCAAGGCCTAGCAAGATCTTCACTACTTTCTCCGTGTAGGTGTTTGCTGATGAGATTTAAGACAAGTGAATAAGTGTTGTGCTTCATTTTTATTATTCGGATATGTGGAGCTTCCAATGCCTTTTAGGTGTAAGTTCAGTCTCGGAGATGTCCTGGTTGGCCCAGAATTTTTGGGAGGATCTCAAGTCGGGTGTTTTTTATGCATTCGATTTTTATTTAGTTCTGAAAGTAGGGAAAGAAAGCAGTGGTATCTTGCTGGTCGCCATTTGAAGGGTTGTGTGAACAGTCTTCCCAAACAAGAACGAAGTAAATTTGAGAAGACCTCACCTATGGGTTACAGGAGGACAGGGGAATTGTAGGTATATACCCCTAGATAAAAGAATCATAAAGCGCTTTCATCATATGGTGCTTACTTTTCACTGCCTTATGCCAGATTATGGAACAGGAGTGTGGAAACATCTCAATGATGTTAAATGTGATGAAAAAACAAAATAACCTATCAATAGCTTACGCTAGAATTGTTCTTCTGCTACCACCTGTATGTGGCAGTAGTCACTCAATGTATAGCCTTTTATGACAGTAGTACCCAGAATATGAAATTATAGAGTAAGAAGATTCTGGCAATGGCTGTAGATTCGTGTGTCACTGTGGACACCGTACCGCAGTGTGAAGTCCCTGAGAATACTGATTTTGTTTGCTGCTGGGGAATAGAACAAAACCACTTCGGAAGTAGCTGGTCTTGACTTTGGGTGGTTGAAATATAATTATAAACGAGACTGTGACTGACAGGATAGGGATATGTTTTGTGCCAAGACCTGAAATGTGGGGTTGGCAATTAATTTTCTTGGAGGACTTCTAAATTTTAAACAATTAGCTTTCCCGCACACCTGTGGGCATATTGTTTCAAGGTGACGAAATTTGGAGGCAATGCAAGTGATTCCCAGAGCAATGACTGTCATTTTAGCAATTTGCTGTAACAGTGATGGTGGTTATGTGAAGGTGGGACATAATCTGGCATTGATGCGAGCCATACCCAAGTATGGGCCTCTGTTTGCTGATTACATAAAGATTGTCAGTGATGTACAGCAAGATAGCGAGCCTCTGCAGGACTATTACAAGGGTAGGACAGAGCTGCTTTCAGGGCCCTGTTCTCCTGTTATACGATTTACTTGTAGTGTAGGCCTGGTCTGTTCGAGCATGATGAGGTGTCATGGCATCTGCATCACTGAATAGTATCAAAGGTAAGAGCTGCCTTGCACTTTCATCAGAAAACATGATGTACTTTCTCCTTGTATGTAATCCAGAGTGGGGCTCTGCATAAAGTTTTTGAAGTAGTTCTCCTCAACATCTTCTGACAGGCCTGGTTCCATAGCTCAGTATGGTCCCATCATTGAAGAGAGTAAAAAGATTGCTCTTGGTCTATTCACAGCATGAGAGTTTATGAGCCGAGCAGGAGTGTCAAGAAAAGGCATCAAGGTGGTGTATCCAATCAATACCCTCCTAAACTGAGTAACACATTCAAGGGCGGTGTAGTGACCTGGATGGTCTTATTTACAACTGAAAATAAAAGGAGCCAGGATAAGAGCATGCGTTTTCTTCTCCTGCCATCTTTCCTTCTGACCTCCCTGTCTGCCTTACTTCCTTCTCTCTGACCACTTACTTCCTTTCCCTCCTACTTTCATTTCTACTGTCTCCTCCATATTCCTTTTTATTTTCCCTTTTGAGTTCCCTTCTTACCTCTTCCATCCTCTTTAATTTCGTCCTCTTTCTTGCCCTACGTTCCTTATTGCCTTTCCATTCCCCTTTCTCTTGCCTAGTACCACTTTCCTCTACTTCTATCTCAGGACATTAACATTCGTTTTTAATCCTTCAGATGTTAACGAGTGTGACCATCAGTTGATCGATGAGCCCATCTGTGATCACCACTGTCACAATCACCTGGGGGGCTTCTACTGCAGCTGCAGGCCGGGCTTCTCGCTCCACAGTGATAAGAGGACGTGCACAGGTGAGTGACTTTTGGCAGCCACTACAAGATGAACGCTTTTGTCGCAGTCATCCAAGAGCACACACGTCAACCACTATCGCTGAACAAGGTTCTCTTACCCAGGACAAAAAAAAATCCACATTAGAACTCAACACAGTAAACAAGATAAAATCCAGCCCGGTGTACAACACGCGCTCAACAAGGCATCTTAGAAGCACTCAGTAAGACTCCCAGGACCACTCAACACAGAAAACCAGAAACAACCAACAAGGCACCCCACAAGCACTCAAGAACTCTTTCTCACCACACTTTATAAACAAGCCTTAATAAATGCAGAGTACAACAGGTCACCCCATACTATGTACTCTCACTCATGTGCCCTCCTCAACCCCACTAATAACACTCCGTGAGCTGGACAATACGGGTTGGTGCTCCGTATTCACCGCTGGAAGAGCAGGCACCAGCCAACCCTAAGCAGACAGGACATTGTAGACAATCAACGCTGAACATGTACATCTATTTAGATTCTGAGGTGTACAATGGCTTGGGAGAGATGGGGAAGATATTATCAGCGGGGACAGGTGTGTTACCAGCTTGGAATGGTAGGATGTTATTACTAAGGGGGGAAATGGTAGGAATTGCCAGTGAGGAACGTTGGTACAACATTACTAGTCAGTTGAGTAGGTGTTCAAGTGGGGGCTGTAGGGGTATTAAAAGCTAGAGAGCAAGGGTGTGCAGAAAACTGCTATGCTAAAATAGAGATAGCTGTTTTTAAAATACAGGACACAAAGCCTTTTTCTAGAGCAGCAGCTTATTCTAGCTTGTGCATGGACTATTGTATTGTCAACTTCTCTAGACATGTCCATGTGCTGGTTGTGGGACTTGCACCCATTCTCTGTGCAGGACTGTTCAATATCTATATGTGCCTGAAGGGTTGTGGTAAGAGCCTCAGGTGCCAGGTTTCATATTTAAGCAAATTACATTGCGCTGTAAGGTAGTCTTTCTGAATATGGCTTAGACCAATTAAAGAAAATCTCACAGACTCGAAAAATCAGTTAAGACGGGATGAACGATGGCATACTGGGTCTCAGAGCTACTGAAACAAAATACATAAGACCAAGGCCTTCCAGAATGGTCGACACTCAAGGATCTTCATGTTCAAAATCTTTCCAGTTCATCCCAAGATCTTCAAAGCAGAGAGTTGATAAAGCACGGGGGAAAACCCCTTTTCCCACAACTGTAATTTTCTACACAATATTGATTCCGAATTCGCAACTTCTAACTTCACATTGAAATGCGTCAGCATTGGAGACATTCTCTCCAAATTTGATATTGCCTTCATCAAATAGAATACTAGTCACCCTAAAATTAGACTATTGCAACTGGGGTAAAAACATGTAGCATCCCACACATCAAGAAGTTTCAAGTCTCTTAAAACATGACTGAAGTGCTTTTCTCAAAGTTCTGCTGTGGAACTCTGAGGCCTGGTGGCTCACTGGACTAATGCAAAAAGAACAATTGATGGACAGAATAAAAAACAATGTCAGACATCCAACCCAGTTCAGAGATCTGGGCCTAAATCCATCGGGTTCTTGCTCGCCATTCCAGTTTGGACCCAGCCATATGCAAATCAGTCTTGGCCCTGCACCCAATGGGGACAGTCCAGCCTGAACTTCCTGGCCAGGTCCTCCCTGGACTGGAAACAAGCATCCTAGGACCAGTTTCGGGCTTTCAGCCCTCATCAGCTACAATAGCTTGACTCCAGTGGCATGGAGAGCACAGGACCCACATCTGGATACCAGTCCCACTCGGGTTGACAAATGCAAAAAGAACAATTGATGGACAGAATGTAGAACAATGTCATACATTCACCCCAATACAGAGATATGGGCCTAAATCCATCATTTTTTTGCTCACCAAGAATAATGCATCACCTCAGAGATCTGTGTTTGACCACATGGTAGCAGGTTTGATTCCCAGTGGTCTCACTCCTTCAGAGGGTGATAAAAATGAGTTCTATTGAGTTGGGTAATAGTAAACATCAGTTATGCAGTGCCAAGATGCCCATGGTCAAACGTGTTTTACAAACAAAAGTTGTGGTTAGATCATATAAACACCTCAATAAAAGAGAGATTCTCACTCTAATTCAGAAAGTCCAGCATTAGTTGTCCTCCAATATCTTTGCATGTCCTGACTGCTTCCTATTCAACTCGCAGACTTCTTTGCTCTACCAACAAAAATGTGATCAACTGTCCTACTTTCAAGGCCTAATACATACATTTTCAGGATAGAACACCGTTCTGCCACTCTACCCCAAAACTTCTGGACATCCATGAATTGTTTGAATCTTTTAATTAAACTACTAAAATCATGGCCGTCAAAAGGACTTGGAGAGTGGAAGCAATCCTTCTGCTTGATATTGATTGCCTTTAAGGATTGCACTGTCAGGTACTTTTCATTGAATAGTAGTCTCTGGTGCTTGTCATGCAAGTCTGAAGGACCAGCCAGGAACTGGAGGAGTCCTAGGGGCATATGTACAAGCCCCTATCTCCAGCAGTAAACAAAGGGGAAACCTCTAAAATGACCTATATTACTTTATACTAGAGCAATAAAGTTACTTCTAAATTACAATCATGATGCTCCAAGAAACAAGAGTACATTCACGTAAACTTGATTTTGATATTTTATTTCTTTCAGTTATTTTCTATCATTTTCAAAACAATTAAGTTTTTTCTCATTTTTTTGTGATTATTTTATCAAAAATTACAATACAGTGACATGGAAACATATGTTCTAATCAATTAAAATACAAGAATCAATCATGCCTAAACAAAAAACCCCTGCACTTTCTATATACAATTATTTTCACTCATACCAACATTCATACATATTCAAACTTTCATCCTAGTGGTGCTAACATACCTGACACAATACACAACAATGAAAGAAAATGGAAAACATGTAAAGATGTCCTGTGGTGGACTCCTCAGGAAGTCATTAAGACCAATTATTTTTGGATCATACTTTTTTTGTATATGCGTTGTTAGTCTTTTTTGATCCTTTCATTTGTTCCTCCAAAGTTTGAATTGGTTTATGCGTGTGGGTCTCTGGTGCGTACGGCCTACGTACGTTTCGGTGATAAAGTTATTTTACTCCACCTTCTTCAGGGCCAACAAAAGACTGGACAAAAAACAGATGCATTCATACTGTTAAAACCAAGGGGTTCTCTTTGTCTGTAATGGGAACATATGTATCATTATTAGTTTCAGAGCATCATTAAGACAGCGCATAGTCCAACAAATTATATCTAATTTTAACGTGCTTGTGGCTCTCCTGTGCCGCATTTTAGAGAATATAGTCGGGTAGGGGAAGTGCAGTAAGAAGCTAGATACCTTATTGCCCAGAGTCATGCAGAGGCTTGTGAAAGAATACATAGAGCGTAGTGCTCCCCAGGGTGTTTGGACAATTGTCAGAAAGAAAAAAAGGATATAAGTCCTTATTTACTTGTTGCCATGTGTAACCATGCAGGATATGCTAGGTGGTATAATGTGAAAAATAGAAAGTAATGGCAAGTTATAGGTACCTGTATCTATATCAGAATTTTATAGACACGTAAAAGAAAGGGTGGTATCACTGGGCGCTAGTATTCTGGTCCTATGAACAATTGTGCAGACCTGCAATAAAAGCGCGAAGGGACCTAATTAGTTATTTTGCTCAAAGGTAATATGTATTGGCGTATGTGCTATTTAAGGTAGATGTATACCTAGGGGTTGTAGATCCACTGTATGTGGTCAGTTTTTTAATTATATAACTGTAGTGCTTTTTATGGCTCCATATAGGTACCTTCCAATGACTGGGGGACCTGTAATAAAAAAAATATATATATTTTTTGACAACATGTCAAGATGTATCTTGTATGCCTGATGATCATACTATGTTCAGTTATTCTCAATTCGCAAGGCGACGCTGAACGTGTCAGGATCTAACTGTCCTCAGAGATGGTAATAGATATAGTTTAAAGGATGTTAAATATTCTGAAATATGAGTGTCCTAACTAGCCAGAAGTGTTTCTATAGTTATGTCAATCTCACATATATTGGGCGTATATGCGTGTGTCTACACTATATATCAGGAGAGTTCTTTGTGATGAGCTGTGTTTAAAAAGGACAAAAATAAGGTGTCAGGCTGGCATATGGTAGACTCTAAATGTTACACAAGTCCTGCAGGGCAAGATGTTCTCAAGGTGACCGGGCTCTTGTTAAAACGCTAATGTATCTCCCAGCTGTCTAAGTTGTTCTTTATGGTACCGCGATCAGTTATGGGCTTACAGATAATCAAATTGGATATCTATATGTGCTCAGGGCGGCGCTAGCGGAGTCCACGCTTTCCGTGCATATAGCCAACAAACTACGCTAGGCTGCTCGTGGCAGATAAAGACTATACCATTCTAGTATGCCTACGAGTGCATATAAAGCTGGAAGGAGAAAGATCTCTTAACGCAGTATCTTACCTTTCACTATGGCGATATTCCGGTCTACAAGGGGGCGCCTCCGGCCGATGTCACTGCCACTGACAACTGGCAGTCTGGCTGAGCGTTTTTTATATGGTGTGGGTCTCGTCTGATTGCTTGCAGCTGAGACCAGTACCGGAGGCTTGATTGCCGCGTCCCGACCGATAACATAGAGGTGGGACTGTGTGAGATCTAAAAGGGTAAACACTGAGAAAGGACTCTTCAGTGTGTGTTATGAGGCCACTCCAATATGGCGCCCACTGCCCATAGTGTCGACTACGTCTTGCTGTTTGAATGTTCCTATATTTACGCCACAAGATGTTTACATAGAGACAAAGTGATAGCGGGGAGACACTGGTGTCCTGGTGTGCTCTGTAATAAAGACATGTACTGCAATGTAATGTTAATTGTTGAAATGGGGAGTCTGACAGATAATGATCACTGGCGTACGAGATAAAGATTAAAAGTTATTTGAACAGTGCAATTTTCATTAGTTGGTCTGACAGAGGTAGTTAAGAATAATAAGGGGGTTTGGATCCACATTGTGCAGCGTGTGAACGTAATGCATGTTAATGCATGCTAAAATTATAAGAAATTGATTATGCATAGGCTCTCTTAATGGGGAGGTGATACTATCTTATAATATACGATTGAGTAAGTAACCAGGACTTTCAAGGTGCTAGCAGAGTAGCTGATCCTGTAATGAAAAAAAATAGTGAATGGGGACCTGTGTTAAAGTGAATGACACAGAGCTGTGCGTTGGTACCGACCTATTATCAGTCAGGAGGCCCTATAAGTTATACTGAGTTACAGAGTACTGGACAGAGATATGATGGTTAATCTTTGATAATCCAACATATTTCTTCATTATGCCCATGACACACCGTGTCTAAATGGTAAATCCAAAAGGTTTCCCGTTGTTTCCTGTATTTGGTCATGTCTTTGCCAGGGATACTCTGTACTCGTTCTAGGATGTGCCAACGCATATCCTTTTCTGTGTGACCATATTGGATGTAGTGTGTTACCATGGGAGCATTGTTTTTTTTGGTTCTGACCGCTGATTTGTGTTCAGAAAACCTCACTTGAAATTCTCTGGCTGTCTCCCCTATGTACTCTAGGCTGCAGGGGCATAAAATAAGGTAAATTACATTGGAGGTTTTGCAATTTGTCATTTCTTTAAACTGTCCGCTTTTATTTCTGTAGGTCCAAAGATTACCCGAAATGACTTGATCACAGCCATGGCAGGTGCCACATTTGTGGTTCCCTTTTGGTAAGGTTCTTCCATCCATGGTACGTTGAAGCGATTTGTCTTTTTGTTTCGCCCTACTGTGGACTAATTTGTCTCTAAGATTAGAGTTTCTCCTGAATGCAATAAGAGGCTTTCCTAATTCTCTCTCATGATCGTTGGTGTTTAAGATTTTCCAATTTTTGTTTATAATTTGTCTGATTTTATTGTTTAAGGTGGTATGGTTCAAGACGCAGACTAGATTTTGATTTGAGACTTTTTTTGTCTGGTTAAGAAGGGCATCCCTGTTGTAATATTTTGCTCTTTTGAGCGATTGGCGAACTAATCTCTTGGGGTAGCCTCGTTCCAATAGGCGAGCTTGTAGTTTGTTGGCATGTGTCATAAAATCATTGATGTCAGTACAATGTCTCTTTATTCTTTGAAATTCCCCAAAGGGGATAGTCTTTTTGACACGGCGGATGATAACTGCCGTGCTCTAAGATGGTGTTCTTTGCAGTGGGCTTAGGGTATAGGCTTACCGTGATTTCTCCTTCTATATTTTGGATCCAAATGTCCAAGAATTCAACCTGTTTGGCTGAGAAATTACAGGTGAATTTCAAATGCGGATCTGCAAGGTTTAGCCACTCCATAAATTCTTTTAACATTTCTTCTCTACCCGTCCATATAAAGAAAATGTCATCTATAAAACGATGCCATCTTGTGATATTTTCATAGAACGTGGCTAATTCGTTGAAGATGTTTTTTAATTCGAATTCGCCCATGTATATATTTGCGATGCTGGGGGCACAAGATGCCCCCATGCTGACTCTTTTGATTTGCTGGTATAAGTTTTCTCTGAATTCAAAGAAGTTGTTGTGGAGAACTATTTCCAAACATTGCAAGATGAATGTATCTGGTCTCTGTCCCGGTGTCCTAGCAAGGAGCGCTGCCACTGCTTCCATTGCTAGGTCCTGGGGAATGTTGGTATAGAGAGATTCTATATCACATGTGACCAAGAATTGTGTGTTCTCATTGAAGGTGACAAAACTTCTCAGAGACAAATTCCTCAGAATCAGACCCAGATGCACTAGAGGCAGAAGATCTGGACTATGGCTACTATGATAGTAACCAAAGAGGACAACAAACGGGGAGATTCAATAGAGGTCCTAGGCGGTCCTCTGTTTTAGGGAGAGGCCGGGGTCTGCACATACCCCGTTACCCAGGAACGAATATGAACCAATACCAGCAGCCGAACCCTCCACATCCTCAGCCCTATGTACAGACAAGGAGGCAACGATATTGGAAACAATAAATTCAAACAACACACCAGCTATTCCTATATTTAACCTATCTAAACACAAATTATCATCAGAAGAAATACGAGTCCTTAGCAAGGGACTCTCTTTTGTTCCAAGCTCATTTGCAAATCGGTATGAAATCAACCAAGACATGTTCTCGTTTTTCCGTAAGGTGAGGCTCAAAAAATACTTTGATGGGATAACAGAACAAGAAGAAGAAGCCAACCTATCAGGTTGTAAGCCTTCTTCCACCTTCACGCCCACACTTGAAATGCTAGGTCCAGAAGTTAGCATTTTTGAAAAGAATGTGCTAAAAGAGTTAGATAAGATACTAAAATACATTCCTAAGCCACCACAAAATCTGAACAATTCTGAAAGAGCAGCTCTTAAGAAGCTACAAGAGAATGCAGACATTACAATCAAACCGAGCGATAAAGCAGGAGGGATAGTAATCATGGATACAGATAATTATACCAACAAAATCCAAGAAATGATCGAAGTAGAAGAACACTATAAGAAAACCAACAGACGAGCTCTATCCGAGCTTACTAGACAAATAGAATTGACAGTTAACAAAGCATTCGAAGAAGGTTTTATCTGCCAAAAAGAGATGGACTTTCTGATCAAAATCAGTGCAGTTACACCAGCAATCTATGGGGTCCCTAAGACCCATAAAAACATCCTAGACCCATCACTTAGACCCATAGTGGCTTCCATTAACTCCAATACAGAACCCCTCTCAAAATATTTAGATACTTTTCTATGCCCCCTTACCACTACTTATGACTCTTATGTCAAAGATACTGGTCATATCATCACCATCCTAGAACATATCACCTTCAATGAGAACACACAATTCTTGGTCACATGTGATATAGAATCTCTCTATACCAACATTCCCCAGGACCTAGCAATGGAAGCAGTGGCAGCGCTCCTTGCTAGGACACCGGGACAGAGACCAGATACATTCATCTTGCAATGTTTGGAAATAGTTCTCCACAACAACTTCTTTCAATTCAGAGAAAACTTATACCAGCAAATCAAAGGAGTCAGCATGGGGGCATCTTGTGCCCCCAGCATCGTAAATATATACATGGGCGAATTCGAATTAAAAAACATCTTCAACGAATTAGCCCCGTTCTATGAAAATATCACAAGATGGCATCGTTTTATAGATGGCATTTTCTTTATATGGACGGGGAGAGAAGAAATGTTAAAAGAATTTATGGAGTGGCTAAACCTTGCAGATCCGCATTTGAAATTCACCTGTAATTTCTCAGCCAAACAGGTTGAATTCTTGGACATTTGGATCCAAAATACAGAAGGATAAATCACGGTAAGCCTATACCGTAAGCCCACTGCAAAGAACACCATCTTAGAGCACAGCAGTTATCATCCGCCGTGCCAAAAAGACTCTATCCCCTTTGGGGAATTTCTAAGAATAAAGAGAAATTGTACTGACATCAATGATTTTATGACACATGCCAACAAACTACAAGCTCGCCTATTGGAACGAGGCTACCCCAAGAGATTAGTTCACCAATCGCTCAAAAGAGCCAAATATTACAACGGGATGCCCTTCTTAACCAGACAAAAAAAGTCTCAAATCAAAATCTAGTCTGCGTCTTGAACCATACCACCTTAAACAATAAAATCAGACAAATTATAAACAAAAATTGGAAAATCTTAAACACCAACGATCATGAGAGAGAATTAGGAAAGCCTCTTATTGCATTCAGGAGAAACTCTAATCTTAGAGACACATTAGTCCACAGTAGGGCGAAACAAAAAGACAAATCGCTTCAATGTACCATGGTTGGAAGACCCTTACCAAAAGGGAACCACAAATGTGGCACCTGCCATGCCTGTGATCAAGTCATTTCGGGTATTCTTTGGAGCTACAGAAATAAAAGCGGACAGTTTAAAGAAATGACAAATTGCAAAACCTCCAATGTAATTTACCTTATTTTATGCCCCTGCAGCCTAGGGTACATAGGGGAGACAGCCAGAGAATTTCGAGTAAGGTTTTCTGAACACAAATCAGCGGTCAGAACCAAAAAAAACAATGCTCCCATGGTAACACACTACATCCAATATGGTCACACAGAAAAGGATATGCGTTGGCACATCCTAGAACGAGTACAGAGTATCCCTGGCAAAGACATGACCAAATACAGGAAACAACGGGAAACCTGTTGGATTTACCATTTAGACACGGTGCGTCATGGGCATAATGAAGAAATATGTTGGATTATCAAAGATTAACCACCATATCTCTGTCCAGTACTCTGTAACTCAGTATAACTTATAGGGCCTCCTGACTGATAATAGGTCGGTACCAACGCACAGCTCTGTGTCAATCACTTTAACACAGGTCCCCATTCACTATTTTTTATCATTACAGGATCAGCTACTCTGTTAGCACCTTGAAAGTCCTGGTTACTTCCTCAATCGTATATTATAAGATAGTATCACCTCCCCATTAAGAGAGCCTATGCATAATCAATTTCTTTTAACTATAGCATGCATTAACATGCATTACGTTCACACGCTGCACAATGTGGATCCAAACCCCCTTATTATTCTTCATTACCTCTGTCAGACCAACTAATGAAAATTGCACTGTTCAAATAACTTTTAATCTTTATCTCGTACGCCAGTGTTCATTATCTGTCAGACTCCCAATTTCAACAATTAACATTACATTGCAGTACATGTCTTTATTACAGAGCACACCAGGACACCAGTGTCTCCCCGCTATCACTTTGTCTCTATGTAAACATCTTGTGGCGTAAATATAGGAACATTCAAACAGCAAGACGTAGTCGACACTATGGGCAGTGGGCGCCATATTGGAGTGGCCTCATAACACACACTGAAGAGTCCTTTCTCATTGTTTACCCTTTTAGATCTCACACAGTCCCACCTCTGTTATCGGTCCGGACGCGGCAATCAAAGCGTCCGGTACTGGTCTCAGCTGCAAGCAATCAGACGAGACCCACACCACATAAAAAACGCTCAGCCAGACTGCCAGTTGTCAGTGGCAGTGACATCGGCCGGAGGCGCCCCCTTGTAGACCGGAATATCGCCATAGTGAAAGGTAAGATACTGCGTTAAGAGATCTTTCTCCTTCCAGCTTTAAATGCACTCGTAGGCATACTAGAATGGTATAGTCTTTATCTGCCACGAGCAGCCTAGCGTAGTTTGTTGGCCATATGCACGGAAAGCGTGGACTCCGCTAGCGCCGCCCTGTGCACATATAGATATCCAATTTGATTATCTGTAAGCCCATAACTGATCGCGGTACCATAAAGAACAACTTAGACAGCTGGGAGATACATCAGCGTTTTAACAAGAGCCCGGTCCCCTTGAGAACATCTTGCCCTGCAGGACTTGTGTAACATTTAGAGTCTACCATATGCCAGCCTGACACCTTATTTTTGTCCTTTTCAAACACAGCTCCTCACAAAGAACTCTCCTGATATATAGTGTAGACACACGCATATACGCCCAATATATGTGAGATTGACATAACTATAGAAACACTGCTGGCTAGTTAGGACACTCATATTTCAGAATATTTAACATCCTTTAAACTATATCTATTACCATCTCTTAGGACAGTTAAGAGCCTGACACGTTCAGCGTCGCCTTGCGAATTGAGAATAACTGAACATAGTATGATCATCAGGCATACAAGATACATCTTGGCATGTTGTCAAAAAATATATATATATTTTTTTTATTACAGGTCCCACAGTCATTGGAAGGTACCTATATGGATCCATAAAAAGCACTACAGTTATATAATTAAAAAACTGACCACATACAGTGGATCTACAACCCCTAGGTATACATCTACCTTAAATAGCACATACGCCAATACATATTACCTTTGAGCAAAATAACTAATTAGGTCCCTTCGCGCTTTTATTGCAGGTCTGCACAATTGTTCATAGGACCAGAATACTAGCGCCCAGTGATACCACCCTTTCTTTTACGTGTCTATAAAATTCTGATATAGATACAGGTACCTATAACTTGCCATTACTTTCTATTTTTCACATTATACCACCTAGCATATCCTGCATGGTTACACATGGCAACAAGTAAATAAGGACTTATATCCTTTTTTTCTTTCTGACAATTGTCCAAACACCCTGGGGAGCACTACGCTCTATGTATTCTTTCACAAGCCTCTGCATGACTCTGGGCAATAAGGTATCTAGCTTCTTACTGCACTTCCCCTACCCGACTATATTCTCTAAACTGCGGCACAGGAGAGCCACAAGCACGTTAAAATTAGATATAATTTGTTGGACTATGCGATGTTTTAATGATGCTCTGAAACTAATAATGATACATATGTTCCCATTACAGACAAAGAGAACCCCTTGGTTTTAACAGTATGAATGCATCTGTTTTTTGTCCAGTCTTTTGTTGGCCCTGAAGAAGGTGAAGTAAAATAACTTTATCACCGAAACGTACGTAGGCCGTACGCACCAGAGACCCACACGCATAAACCAATTCAAACTTTGGAGAAACAAATGAAAGGATCAAAAAAGACTAACAACGCATATACAAAAAAGTATGATCCAAAAATAATTGGTCTTAATGACTTCCTGAGGAGTCCACCACAGGACATCGTTACATGTTTTCCATTTTCTTTTATTGTTGTGTATTGTGTCAGGTATGTTAGCACCACTAGGATGAAAGTTTGAATATGTATGAATGTTGGTATGAGTGAAAATAATTGTATATACAAAGTGCAGGGGGTTTTTGTTTAGGCATGATTGATTCTTGTATTTTAATTGATTAGAACATATGTTTCCATGTCACTGTATTGTAATTTTTGATAAAATAATCACAAAAAATGAGAAAAACTTAATTGTTTTGAAAATTATAGAAAATAACTGAAAGAAATAAAATATCAAAATCAAGTTTACGTGAATGTACTCTTGTTTCTTGGAGCATCATGATTGTAATTTAGAAGTAACTTTATTGCTCTAGTATAAAGTAATATAGGTCATTTTAGAGGTTTCCCCTTTGTTTACTGCTGGTTTGCTACTCCTTCCTCTAGACCTACATAATTTTAGGGAGTACCCCTTTTTTTCCCAAGCCCCTATCTCCACCACAATGTCACTTTAATGTTATGTTAACAATTTCTTGAGCGCGCATACACCCTTGGGTTTCTTGGCGCTATAGAATCAAGACAATCAACACAACTCTTAAGCGTAAGCCTTTTGGAACAGCCACGTTTTTAAAGATTTTCGAAATGTCAATAAGTCATTGCTCTGTCTAATAAAGAGGGGAAGAGCATTCCAAAAGGAGGCAGCCAAATGGTAGAAACAGCTACCACCCTGGCGTTTTTTCTTGAATGAGGAGACATTTGCGAGAGTGAGATGTTTGGAGCGTAGGTTGCACGAAGGCGTATAGTTGGTGATGGATTGCCTGATGAATCTAGGGCCATTATCATGAAGCGCCCTGAAGGTAATGCATCCTGTTTTGAAGGCAATGCGCTGGGCCACTCGCAACCAGTGAAGTTTTTCCAACCCAGCTCTAATTGATTGCCACTTTGGTTGCTTCCAAATCAGCCTTGCCGCCTGGTTTTGGACCATCTGGAGGCGTTTTAATAGGCCCATCGGAAGACCCAGGTAGAGGCTATTCAAAAAATCTAGCCGGGAGAGAACTAGGGCAATCACCACTTGAATGAGTGCAGAGTGTGTTAGAAGATGGGCGATTTTCCTAATCTTCCTAAGTTGAAAAAAGCTAGAGGAAACCACCATTCCCACCTGTCCTTTGAGGGATAGATTGTCATTAAGTGTTATCCCCAAGCTTTTAACCAATTGGGTATTTGTAGGAGGGATTCCCATGTCAGTTGGCCAGCACAGTCGCCCCCAGCTCAGTCCACTTTCCCCAGGCAAGATCAATTCTGTCTTGCCTGGGTTGAGTTTAAGATGGTTTAAAGTCATCCAGTTCTGAATATGTGACATTACAGCTGAGCATTCAGCGGCTGAGTTCGGGGAATTTAAGGGAATGATTAGCTGAAGGTCATCAGCATAATTATATAGGGTTATGTTGTAATTTTTTAAAGAATAAATCAGTGGACGAAGATAAAGGTTAAATAATAAAGGGGAAAGTGACGAACCTTGGGGAACACCACAAGTAGATGACATCTTGGGGGCTGTAAAAGATCCTAAATGCACTGACTGCGTGCGATTTGTGATAAAGGAAGCAATCCAATTCAGAGCAGGGCCCCTGAGGCCAGCCTGCTCGACACGGTTGATCAAGATGTTATAGTCAACCGTGTCGAACGCGGCCGACAAATCAAGGAGCACCAAGGCCTGATGGATGCCTTTGTCAGCATTAGATCTTAGTGTGTCTTGAACGGCCAGAATGACAGTTTCCGTTGAATGAGATGGACGGAAACCCGCTTGGTTTGGTTCCAAGTAATCAGAGCTTTCAATAAAATTAGATATACATCTGGAAACATATGCCTTCAGAAGTTTAGAAAAAAAAAGAAGGAGGGAGATGGGTCTGTAATTGGCCAAAATTAGGGGATCGGCTCCTGGTTTTTTCAGTAGTGGAATCACGGTGGCATTTTTAAACCCATCAGGGACCTTGCCCTGACCAAGTGATTCATTCAAAAGAGGAAGAATTACCAATGGAATAGCTAGGCACACCTCCTTTAGAATGTGGGGGAGACAACTGTCAAAAGGCGAGCCTGATTTGACACGCGAAAGAAGTTCTGAAAGGGTCCTCTCATCGATAGGAGGTAGAGTATCTAGAGTGACTGAATTAAGATAGATGTCTTCAATAGGTTCCCCACCCGGGAGGCTTTGAATATTCTTTTTTATAGTGGCGATTTTCTCTATGAAGAAATCGTTAAGGGAGTCGCAGAGCTCCTGCGAGGTCAGTAAAGGGAGCGCAGTTCTTTCGATATTGCACAAGTCATTTATTATGTTAAAAGTGTCTTTAGTTTTATTCTGGGAATTTAAAATTTTGCCAGAAAAGTAATTAATTTTGCTTTGTAAAGTGAGCTTCAAGTACTTTCTACGAGCCGTAGTATATTCCTCCTTGTCTTGGGGCTTATATTTAGTTCTCCATTTCCTCTCTTTTTGGCGTACCTCGAGTTTAAAATTTTTAAGATCCGAGGTAAACCACTTGTGTGCATCTCTAGTGCGTGCACGTGTGAATGGACATTGTAGTGGCGGTGGGGGCTGCGCCTTCTATACAAGGCAGCGTTAAGCCACTAAATGTGGCTTAACGCTGCCTTGTAAATAAGGCCCCCTTTCACGCTATGGTTAGCGTGAAAGGAGTGGGCAGTGGGTGTTGAGGTCGGCATTCCACCGCAACACCCATTGATTTTTAACACTGCCCCCTATGTACAGAGGAGGCAGCGCCAAAATTAAGACAAAGTAAAACCTGGTCTTAAGTTGGCGAAACAAGGAGAAATGCAGTATTTCTCCTCGGTTTTGCTCTTTCCATGTGTGCCGTCTTGTGCAGCACACATGGAAGAAGCAAAATGTCATGGATTGTTTATGTACAGGAAGGTGTCTGCGTGCAGGGGAGGATTGTTTATGTGTAGGAAGGTGTCCCTTCCTGTACATAAACAATCCTTTAAAAAAAATGCCATTTTGCGACTTTCGTGTGTGCTGCATGAAGCAGCACACATGACAGCGACAGAGTGGCATTTTAGGATTGTTTATGTGCAGGAAGGGACACCTTCCTATACATAAACAATCCTCCCCTGCATACAGACACCCTTGCACTATGGCGCAAGGGTGCCTGCGTTGGCACTTAGCGCCATCGCAGGGGGAAACTCAAGGCTGCACCACATCCTTGTAAATATGGTGAAGCCTTGTGTTTCAGTGCAGCCTTGCGTTTCAGATGTGGTGGAGAGAGGCGTTAAGCCAGGAAGGCTAACGCTTCTCTTCACCATTTCCTAGTACATATCCCCCCCAGTATTCCATAGAGGTCAGACACTGTTAAAACATGATCACCAAGAACATTCCACCAATAGAAAACATTTAATAGAGATTGTGACATCAGGGTATTGGAGTAAGAGTAGATGGGATCAGTAGAAAAGAGGCTAAGACACACATGCACAATCATCAGGCCTCGGTTTTTATGATCAGGTTTGCATTCTGTTCAAACCTACAAGTAGTGCTAGGAATATGAACGAGCAAGACGAAAAAAAAGCGAGGAGCACATAAACTAGCATGAACAAAACCAAACTACAGCAATCACATGCGTTCTATGAAGCTATGGTACCAGAATATCACTGCCTAAATATTTTTCTGAATAAATTATCTTTTTCTAAATATCGTTTAAAAAATGTCTTCCCTTTGGAGTTTGTAAAGAAAGATATGCGCCCAATGGAATGATATTTTTCTGAAGGATACTTAGGTCATGATATCTAGGTTAGGCAATATTTTTGACATTCACCCATGGGGGTGGGGAAACAATGAAAAAGGACAGACGCAGCTTTATTTATAAATAAGTCTCTGGACGGGTAATGGTGATATTCGAGGGAGTCAAGGGTTGGGAAGGTCATTGAATCAATGGTTTGAAAAGGGCAGCAGATGCAAGCTTAAACCCAATGTTAGACCCTTTGAGGTACATCCCATTCTCTGGTGTGATCGGATTTACTAAATGGGCACCTGCCTATGAACGGGGTAAAAAAAAATTGTTTTTCACTCTGATCACTTATCCTAGCTCTGGGCAATCTCTCACAGGCCTCTATTAAATGCAGGGTCCTCTATTAAATGCAGGGTTGCCACTGCTCCTGGACAGCCCACACCAACAAGTTTTCTTCTGTTGCACCCAGCAGCACAAATGCTGAAGTTTGTTCTCTCGCTAGTTGTTTCCCCTTTCCCCTCCGAGCTTCCTGCTTCCTCTCTCTCAGCGCCCAATAGTTGTCAGGAATGAAAAGGAGGCGGGGGAGCACTGGGAAGGGAGTTCAGTTTTCTCATGAATGAAAGAAAAGCTGTCTCGGTGAATTATAACCTTGGGCCTTTCTGTCTACTAGTTCAAGCAAAAGTAGTCTCTCCTGCCTGTAATTAGGAAGAACACATTTTGATGAGGAATTAGTCAATCTTGATACATTGTGGTGTTTATTGCAAATTAAGCATCCAGATAAACTGACACCTAACCTACCATAACCTGCCATAACCTTGGAATGCACCTGACCTAAGAGAACATTTATCCAAAATATTTTGCATGAATAGTAGCAGACCAGTCACGATCATGCTATTTTGCACTTGTGTGTTTCTCTTCCATGCTCTTCGTGGCCACAAGCTATGAATTAAACAAGATTATGCAGTTCCTTGTGGAAGTGGAGTTGAAATGGTTATTGCTACAAAAGGATATAATGGTCCTGAGGAATTGTCTCATGATCACTTTTGACAACAACAGGCTTGAAACATATCGGCCAATTAAACAAAACCCATTGAGCTATATAGGACCATTATATCCTTTGGTAAAAATCACCATTTTAACTAGGCAACTGAACTAATTCATTACAATTTCTTGTTTATGAGCATCATTTAACCTATTTTAACACACTTTTTTTGCTTTTACATTTATCTTACCAATCTACACTAACAGCCCACGCACCCTCACTTCATCAAATGGCTGTTTCTATGAAAAGATCTCCGGCATAGTGCCACTTGCGGGTGCCTGTTGGGCATTGCAGCGCCGGCCTGACGAGGAGCAAGCCCAATGATGAAGCATGACCCCATCTGGGTGGGTGAGGGCCCTTGCTCCTATTCAAGCATATCCCTCTTCTGAGAAACCTTCCTAGGCACTCCATCCCCTCCACTTCCACAAGGAACTGCAAACTCTTGTTTATTCTCTAGATGTTCATATCCTGGACCTACACCGCTCCTGGTACCCCTCGTTTTTCTTATAGTCACCAGCTATGAATGAGTGGCCCAGAGTCATACATAAACAGGTCAGTCTACCACACACCAGGAATATCTCACCCATTGGCACCCACACTCACTGGTGTTCCCTCTCCTCTTCTTTTCCAGTGCAAGTTTAACACATCAGTCCGCTGGGATGAAAAGCAGGCAGTTGGACTAGAAAGAATTTCAACCTCCTCGCCCTGTAGCTATGTTTCTGGCCTCAAACCTGCTCAAAATGTGCCGTGTGACTCACTCTAGTGCCTGACTTGGGCCAGCTCTGCATCTTGCTCCTGCACTCTGCATGAACAATGATTCTGGCAACAATAAAGACCTTTGTAAACCAACTTTATTGTTTGTTCTCATAGAAATAAAAGCAATTAATTAAACAAAACTGTATAGAGCAAAATAAAAATGTGAAAAGTCCAATTTGATCTCAGGGTCTGTTGACCTACTAAAAAAATACATTGGAAGGGTGACTAGATGCTCGAGGAATACACCGAAAACCGTTTCCTGTACCCAGTGTTAGGGTACAAACTTACATTTGCAGGGGTGATTGCAAGCTGGTTTACCTTGGACAGTTATCGATTCTTTAATTGTAGGTTTCTTGGTTCAGTACATTGTTGTGTATTTCCCCCATGAGAGGTATTTCTATATATTATAAACATATACTACAAAAACATGATACACATGCTCAGCTAAAATATGTACATAGTTAGAAGTTTATTATTTTTTACATATTTCACAAATTAGAGTGCTCTTCAGCCTCTCTGATTTGACCGACTATACTTTTAGGATTTTTTTAGCCGACGATTCCAGTCCAGCCACCAGTAGATATTTTTTTATGTAGGGCTCTTTTAATTTAAAAAGTATTAGACCAGTCTATGTGCGGACAATGTGGTGCATGGGAATGTCGGCCTGGTCCAGAACACTGTGAAGTATGGACCTAAGAGCCTATATATCTAAAAATCTGGGGAAATTGAAATCCTTTTTTATAAAAATTATTTCCGGAGTTGGACAAGATCCCAAGCTGGGACAACACAAAGCATGACATTTTCGGTAAAATACATTAGAGAGCTGGTCAAGGCAAGGATACAGACAATTGTAGGGGTAGGTGGTTTCTAGGGGAAAGATTTACAAAAAATTCACGCAGCGCAGCCCTCCGCTACGCTGCACTGCGCTGCGTGGCAGGGTGGGAGCAGGAGAGCGCCATATCTTTCGAGATATTGCTCTCTCCTCCCCTTTCCCTTGCACTGATTTCAGCAGCTGTGCACCATGCACACACCTTAGCGTCATAGCGCTAGAGTGTGTGCATGAGTTTAGAATAGGTTTTGTACAGGATCGGTACCCTTCTAGTACAAAACACCATGCCTAGACATGATGGAAAACTTTTCCCACTTTGTATGTGTGCTGCACAGTGCAGCACGCATGCAAAGTCGGAAAAGCACAGAGAATTGAAAGTTTTTCTCCTGATAGCGCCTCCTTTGAAGGGGCGTTAACTTTTGGGGCACAACCTGGGGGCATATTACCAACAACTAGCGATAATTAACGCTATGTTGGCTTAGCGGCAATGTTTTTATCGCCGAGCTGCGGCGATTTTTATCGCTTAGGAACCTTGCTATTATCAAGTTTTATCTCCTAATCGATAAAAATCGGCCGAAATGCATGAATATCGCTGAAAAGTCAGCGATATTCATGCATTACCGAGCTAATGCTCTTAGCCATGTTATCCACCTACCATTGGATAACATGGCTAAGAACTGCTCAGGGGCAGGTGTTAGCTTTTGGAGATATTCGCGCTTAGCGCGAATATCTCCAAAAGTTGGTAATAGGAGATAGCGATGTTAGCGACTGTTTCCAGGCGCTAACATCTTGGCACGCCCACTTTGCATGTCATTAGTGATAAATATCACTGACATGCAAAGCGGGGCCCAAGATGGTCGCTATCTCCTACTAGCTGTCGCTAACTGGTGATAGCGACAGCTAGGTAATAGGGAGATAATTTTATCTCCGCTTTCTTGGCTTTTAAAGCCAAAAAAGTGGAGATAAACCCCCTTGATAATGGTATACAACGGTTAGCACGCATTTTTTACAACGCGTGCTGTTACCACGCTACTTTTACCACGCAAGTCGTTAGAACGACTTGCGCTGGGGGGCGCTCCAGGATAGTAAATAGTTTAATTTACTATCCAACTCCTTCCCTAGAGTCCACGGGGACTGGAGTTGGAATAGTAAATTAAAAAATTTACTATCCAGCGCCCCTCCACACAAGTCGTTGTAACGACTTGCGTGGTAAAAGTAGCGTTGTAACGGTACGCGTTGTAAAAGTACGCGTGGTACCGTCATACATCCCTCTTGATAATATGCCCCACAGTTTTTGAGTTGTCCACATAAAAAGGCACTCCAACCCTCAATAGAATATATTAATGGGTGGCAGAAAAATACAGAGAAGGAGAAGCGAAGAGGACCAGAAAGACAGATCCTTGGAAGACACCAAAGTGAAAACGATGAGGAGCAGACAAAGAGCCCGTCCAAGATACAGAGAATGAGCAATCAAATGAAAATGAAACCAGTCTTGTATAGAAACACTATTACACAGGAAAGAAAGAGTTCAGAACAGTAGGATGATCCACCACATCAAAGGCTGCCGAAAGGGCTAAAACAAAAAGAGTAGAAGAGATGTTGTTGTGGTGTGCCTACCAATATTGCCCCCATGTCTCCAATCTTTGTAAATATGGTTTTGCGTCAAAAGGCATGGGTGGTTGCATGGGAACGCCCATGTAACGCCCCCTCAGTGCTATGTAATGCAAAGCAGTGCTTAACGCTACTTTGATGGTGCTTCCCAGCACAAAACAAATTTTGCACTGGAAAATAAATATCACTTTTGTGATGCTAAATTAGCACAAAATGTTTGTAAATCTCCCACCTAAGAGCGTAAGTGAACTATTGCTGCCTTGTGATTTGATCATCCTAAAGTTCTTTCCTACATCTCAGCTTTTCTTCATTGGTGTTGGGTTGGGGTGTTCCTGATGGACAGATACAGTGATCAGGTTCCTGATACTGAGGGCATACATTGAGAAGGCCCGGCATGGGAACAGTCTGCAATGCCTAGCTGCCTTTTGAGCACAGAGACACTCTTGGAGAGAACTTCTCGAGTTTCAAGCAGGACCATCCATGCCTAAGTGAATCTTGATCTACGCGGCTTATTGGAAATCAGCAGCGAACAGAAGCAATTCATCATAAGGTGCACTCGGATGAAGCTGCTAGTGAACTTAATAGGAGAGAGCAAAAAGGAAACGAGCTGGGTCATTTTTTCCACTTTAGAGTGATTATAGTTTGATTTGTTCATGATGGAATCAATACATACTCTCTTGAAAGTGCATTAACCTCAGCCAAAGGTCTGGCATCAGGGTTCTGATCCGTGCCTGGTGCCGCAGCGATGGCATCTGTCTCCTGTGACCAGAGTGTACATGTAGGATGGATAAAAAGCAGTTTTAAACTGAACATAAGAAACTTGTGTGAGTGAGGCGATCACAATAACTGGCTAACCTATCCACCACTCAAATTACTTTCATATTTCACTAAACTAATTCAACACTAATCCTTTATGGGTTCCGAAGTAGCGTGCTACTCGCCGAAAAAGCACTTTGAGACCTTGTCAGTGGTAGGAAGCCCTATATAAATGCAATTACAATACAATCCAAAACATAATTAGTGCAAACCAACTCACCTCTGTGCGTTCTGAAGGTTGGGTAGAAAACACGAGGCCTTACAGAAATGGAAAGAAGGGCGTGGAGGGATTTTTCTCCTGTTTGCTAAAAGTGGAGTGCGCTGTTGCATCAGTAAGGAGGGTGAAAGAGAGTTGGGTTGCTTAAAGTTGCCGTGTTATGAGTTAGACCTCTCTCCAAGCCATCCCGTTGAAATGCCGGGAGAACTTGTGATGAAAACGCATGCCACATGGCGTTCTGCTGGGCATTTATTCTTATTTTTCAGATGCAAACTACCAGAAGCATTATACTTTCTATATGAAGCAGAGTCATTTGTCATCAAAAAGCCTTTCCTAACTAGGGAGGACCTTCTGACGCTCACTTGTGGTCCTTTGATGAATGGGCTGCTGGACACCGGCCTCCAATGGTGGAACATTCTAATACTCTGCCATCAGAAACCTAGCGGGCCCACCATGTCTAAATGAGGCAAGCGCACCTTTCAGACACGCGCGGCCCATAGGTGGCTTGGCTGCTGGTCAAGGAGGAGTGGAAACTCCACTGATTTAAGTCCGTTCTTTGTTCTGCCAAACCCTAAGCGACCAAAAGGCCCCCCTCTTATGGCTGCACAGTGCGCTACCTCGCCTAGGGAGATAAGCACATTATCCTTATCCATTGGTGAAGTTTTGGGCCCGCGTGAAGGATAGCGCTCTGAAGGTCACATGGCCCTTTACGATGAGCCAGCATAGCTTGTGCACACCTGCTGAGATGGATTCCCATTGGTCTCTCACGGATCCCAGGCATAGCTGCTGCACTTTGAGCGGCCTGTAGATGTAGTGCCTGAGATCCGGGAAACTCAAGTTAGAGGGAACATAGCCCAACAAGTATCAACAGTTTCACATCTGCTGGGCCTCTTTCACAAGGATTAAGGGAAAGAGTCTTTGTAGAAGTCCTGGAGGATGATATTAGAAGATTTTTCTGTGCATAGTTGTGCTGCGAGGGTCCTATGGTGTTCAGGGCTTGTCTGAGGATGTACAGACTTAAGGCTGACCGACTTCAGAATTTGTGTGTTGCTGAATAAATGTGTCTGTGTGTTTTTGCATGTGCGTTAGTCTGGCAGTGCGCATGCACCTTGTGAGAATAAGGCATGCATCTGTAGGTGTGCACAGCTTACCTGAAGACATGTCTGCAGTCTCACAGCTCTATTGTGGCCTTCTTACTGTAGAAATGGATTTTATCATCACTGGGGCCAGGAGAGCATTGTCTGCTAGCCATAGGATCTTCCTTTTTGGGCATGCAGAAGGCACAGGTGCATCAGGTGCTGTATGAGGCAGCATGATTTTGGGAGTAGTAAACTCTTTACCAAGGTACAAGAGGTTTGTGTGCTCTGCTTGAGTCAACTCTTGAATCAGCCTACTTCTGTGGCGCCCCAGTGGCTCTGAGGAGGAAGAGGCCTCAAAGTAAGCACGAGAAGCAGGGAAGGGTATCAGTACTTCCTGGCCTACTCTTACTGTGTCACCCGCGAGTGTATCCTGGCGATGAGAAGGTGTGTGTGCCTTACCCTGCCTAGGGTAGGTTAGTTAATTGAAAAGTCAGGTCTTCAGCTTCTTGCAGAATTCAAGAAGAGAGGCGGGGGCTCTGATGTGGAGTGGGAGGCCGGTCCACGCTTACGAGCGATGTAAGAAAACGCCCATCCTGATCTGGGCTGCAGATTTACATGTAAAGAGGCAGCATGGACGTCATTTAGGGGTCACCATGGGTCGCGGCTGTAACGCCTTGCTTGCCCGTTGCTACCCCTGGCACTGCTTTTCAAACCCCTGGCCTCAGAGGTGGCAAAATCAGTGCCTGAAACACAGGGCAGCCCTTCCTAATGGACACTGGTTGGAGCTCCACTTGCCTGGTTTCTGTCAATTATTTAATTATACAAATATTGAATAATATTATTCACTATTAGCATAATAAAAAATTAAGTACATTAGCTGGAATATGACCAAATCGGAAAGCTAATATAAGTTAAAAATGCTGTTAAATGTATTCTGTATGCATGCTTGCGGGTGAGACTGTGTTTATGTGCACAAGTGTGTGTGAATGTGTTAGTATGTGTAAACGTGTGTGAGAGTCAGAGTAAAGCTGAAATTACATGCAAAGTCATTTCCGCTACCCCTAGTGTTTTGGTGAATTGACATCTATGGGAGGCGAGCAACGGATCGTGGGCACCACTGTTGGGCTCACAGGTACACTACTTTGACCTTGCTTGACATAGACCAGGGAACAGTCTATAGTGCGTTTATCTGCCACAAATATGCAGGAACAAAGAAACCGGATGAGAATTTACCAAGTACGCCATAGATAATGTGGGGGAGGGGGGGCAAGGAGCGATAAATGAATGCTTGTAATGGCCTCTGATGTCACTGATGACTTGACCCAAGGCTTTAATATCATCTGAGGAATTCTCCTCCTTCTTTGCGGACAAAGTTACAACCTTAGAAGATGAACTTAGTGCCGCCACATACTCCCTATCCCTTCCTGGCCTACCTCCCCTTCCTCCTACGATGCCCCCACATTCTATTCCTAAAAATCAAGCACTCTGGACTGACTTCAATCTCTATGACGAAGGCTCCGTTTCTAAAATCTTATCGTCCCTAAACCCGAATAACCATTTCAACGACCCGCTCCCCTCCAACTGCCTAGCGGCTGTCACCCAGTCCATTATCCCTAGCTGGACCGCACTAATTAACGCCTCGCTCCAGCAGGGTTCCATTCCTGACTCCCTGAAAGCCGGCCAAGTCCTCCCCATTTTGAAAAAAACATTGCTTGATACAGTTTCCCCGAAAACTTCAGACCTATCTGTAGAAAGCTGGTTAAAGACACTCTTCAGACTCGTAATAGTTTCTCTAATAGATTTATTATGCACAGTTCAAGGGATAAAATGACCCCAGCCACAGCTGTCGCCCAGAACGCTCGCTGCTTCACACACAGGGCGCTCCGCTCGGAACGTTCACCGCTGTGGCATTCCAAGTGATGTCACAGCGGTGTCAACTATGAGTGAACCTGGAGGAGAGGAGTGAGTGATGCGCAAACGGTGCCCCCTGAGTCAGAAGATACCACACATCGCCCTCCTTTACACAACTAAGAACAACCTTGTACAGAAAGTAAAAGGGAAAAAACAGTAATCACTAGGTTACATAGTCCCCCAGATATCCTGGGCGTCTGATCTCTCTGTGACTAGACCTGCGAGAAGTGATGGCCCCTCCTGAACTCCCCGGGTCTGGCATTTCCCAACCACCCTGAGCTTCTCCTTCACTCCTGGATCTGTTGTCACTGTCCACAGGGGGGGCGACGTATTTCACCACCCTCCCCACGTTCCAAATCTTCCCCTCTTGGGTTTTGATGGCATTCCTAAAGACTTTCACTATTTTGGTAGGTCTAGGGAACTCAGACCAAATTGCTTTACCCGTGGGTGCTATAATTCTGACCACATCTCCCACATGGAATTTCACCTCTTTGACAGAGTGCATCCTATCAAACCTGGCTTTCCTGTCATTCAAAGATTTGCATTCTCCGTTCCGCCACTGTGACTCTCTGGGTTGGTCCGTCCAACCTTTGTACCACACCATCCACCCTGGTACTAATCTCGTGTTGGGTTTCCTTGCTCTAAGAAGTTCAAAAGGTGTGATGCCCGTGGTTTGATGAGGGGTAAGTCTGTAAGCCTCCACGTGTTTCACCACTTCATCCCTCCAACTCAGTTCATTGGCCCGTGCAAGTTGAATCCCTTCCTTGATGGTTTTATTGAATCGTTCCACCATTCCATTGGTCTCTGGATGGTACAGCGCACACCTCTTGTGTGCAATACCACTGTTTCCTTGGAACTCTTGCATTTCTTTGGAACATAGTTGCACACCATTGTCCGTCAATAAGCTACTAGGCATCCCTTCTCTGAGGAACACTTCTTGCAGAAAATCTACGACGACCTTGGTCGTGATCTCAGACACAAACTTCACCTCCAGCCACCTGGAATACAAGTCCATGAGTACCAGGATGTAGGGTGTCCGATGTTCGCTGGTTAATGGGCCCACAATATCCAATGCCACCTCCATCCATGGCCCAACCGGGAGTGGCCTGCGTAGCATGGAAGGGGTGTGCTGTTTCAGCACCTTGTCGCTGTTTGAGCACGGTACACATTCTCTTATCTCCCTCTCGATTTCGATGTCCATACTGGGCCACCAATAGTCTGCCCGCAGTCTTTGCTTCGTTTTGGGGATCCCTAAGTGCCCTTCATGGGCCAGGTTGACCAGACGGTTTCTTAAGCTCACTGGTGGGATCAGCCTCGTGCCTCTAAACAGGCATCCTTCCGAGAACGATATTTCATTTCTGACCATCCAAAATTGTTTCAGCACTTCCTTCAGTTGATCTCTGTCCTTCCACCCCTCTTGGGTCTTTTCACAGACTTCTTTTAGGAGTTCATAATTCCTTAGAGTCTCTTTCCAACTTCCTTCTTCAATGGCGCCTTGGGTAACGATGCACACATTCTCTAATGGTGTCTCTTCCTCATCCTCTACTACCTCCTCTGTTTCAACCGAGACCTCTTTCGTTTCCCTCACCAGGCGTGAAAGACAATCAGCCGCCAGATTCCTTACTCCTGGCACGTACTCAATACCAAACGTGTACTCCTGAAGATTCACGACCCATCTCCGTATTCTGCTTGAAATGGCGTCTAGCCCCTTCTTACTGAAAACTTCCACCAGTGGCTTGAGATCTGTCCTCACATGAAACTTCACTCCCCACACAAAGTCTCGGAATTTGCTTATAGCCCAATGCACCGCCAGTGCTTCTTTCTTGATCTCCGAGTAATTCAACTCTGCTTTTTGGAGCGACCTCGAAGCAAATGCTATTGTTTCTTCCCCTCTTTCGCCCATCTCCGTGAGGACCGCTCCCAATCCTTTCGAACTCGCATCTGCGGTCAGTACTGTCTGCCCCCATTCCAGTCGAACTCTACTCCTTTTTTAAGTAGGTTGCGAATAGTATAGGTTCGTCTAGCAAAGTTTTGTACAAACTTGCTATAGAACTCTATCATCCCCATGAATGATTTTACTTCATCTTTGCTCTTGGGTGGGGCGAGGTTGATGATAGTATTTTGTAGGTCTGGCTTGGGGCGTATTCCCTCTGCCGTCACCTTGTGCCCCAGGAATTCTATTTCAGCACAGCCAATCTTACACTTTTCCCTCTTCATGGTGAGTCCCTGTTCTCTGAATTTCTCTAGAACTCGTCTCAGCCTGGTTCCATGTTGCTCGCTATTTTGCGCAAAAATCAGCACATCGTCCTGGTAGCACATGACCCCGGGAATGCCTCTGAGCAGGTTGCACATTATCCTTTGGAAAACTGCCGCGGCAGAGACTAACCCGAATGGCATCTGTTTGAATTTATATGCCCCCATTGGCATTATGAATTCTGTAAGCTCCTGCGAGTCAGGATGGAGCCTGACTTGGTAATACGCTGAAGTCAGGTCTAGAGTGGTAAAGATCTTGGCTCCCTCCAGCGTGCTCATCATTTGCGAGATGTTCGGGAGTGGGAATTTGTCAACGACTACTTCTTTGTTCAATGCCCTGAGATCAATGCATAAAACTCAGTTGATGGACAGAATGTAGAACAATGTCATACATTCACCCCAGTACAAGGATCTGGGCCTAAATACATCGTTTTTTTGCACTCCACACCACCCTGGGTTAGACACTGGCTATATGCAAATCAGCTCTGACCCTGTGCCTCATGGGAACAGTCCAGTCCGAACTACCAAGCCATGTCTTTCCCAGACCGGAATCAAGCATCCAAGGACCGGTTTCTGGCTATCAACCTTCATCAGCCTGGATAGCTAGACTCCAGTGGTGTGGAGAGCCTGGGACTCACATCTGAGCATCCCCAGCACACTCGGGGTGAAAATTGCAAAAAACACAGTTGATGGACAGAATGTAGAACAATGTCATACATTCACCCCAGTACAAGGATCTGGGCCTAAATCCATTGTTTTTTTGCACTCCACACCACCCTGGGTTAGACACTGGCTATATGCAAATCAGCTCTGACCCTGTGCCTCATGGGAACGGTCTGGGAAAGACATGGCTTGGTAGTTCGGACTGGACTGTTCCCATGAGGCACAGGGTCAGAGCTGATTTGCATATAGCCAGTGTCTAACCCAGGGTGGTGTGGAGTGCAAAAATACAATGGATTTAGGCCCAGATCCTTGTACTGGGGTGAATGTATGACATTGTTCTACATTCTGTCCATCAACTGTGTTTTTTGCAATTTTCACCCGAGTGTGCTGGGTATACTCAGACGTGAGTCCCAGGCTCTCCACACCACTGGAGTCAAGCTATCCAGGCTGATGAAGGCTGATAGCCAGAAACCGGTCCTTGGATGCTTCATTCCGGTCTGGGAAAGACATGGCTTGGTAGTTTGGACTGGACTGTACCCATGAGGCACAGGGTCAGAGCTGATTTGCATATAGCCAGTGTCTAACCCAGGGTGGTGTGGAGTGCAAAAAACGATGGATTTAGGCCCAGATCCTTGTACTGGGGTGAATGTATGACATTGTTCTACATTCTGTCCATCAACTGTGTTTTTTGCAATTTTCACCCTGAGATCAATGCATAGCTGAACCGAGCCATCCGACTTCTTGACTGCGACTATTGGTGCCAGCCACTCTGTTGCCTCTATCGGTTCAATCACCCCCAATCTGCACAATTTGTCTAGCTCCTCCTTAACTGCCTCTTGTATCGCGATGGGAAGGTTCCTTGCTTTGGCCGAAACTGGCTTGGAATTCACTTTGATCTTTATCCTATGTGAATAATTTCTGAGGCACCCCAACTCTTCAGCAAAGACTTCTTTGAACTCCTCTTCTATTCCCCTTAAGGCTTTTCCCACCTCCTGCACTAGTATCTGAGGATTCTTATTGGGATTAAGGTATATGCCCAGTTCTTTCTGCGCTTGCTACCCTAGGATGTTGTCACCCTTTCTAGACACATAGATTTTAGTTGCTGTCACTCTGTCTTTGTACCCCACGGTGCCCCAACAATATCCTTTCATGCATATGGGCTGCCCACCATAGCCTCCTGGCCTTATATCCATCTTCTTAAGCTTGAGTTTACTGTGCGACACACCTTCATACTCTTTTGCAGATATGATCGTAATTTTCAAACATGAGTCAAACATAGCTTCTACGTTTGTCCATTCTACCATTATTACAAACTTTTGGATTGCTCACCAAGCCCCCCTGCACCTGTAGCACAATTTCATCACAAACCCGGGTGGAATTGTCCCTGCCGTGTCTCTTGTAATTGTTAACACTTATGCAACACTATTTGTAGTGTCCCTTCTTTCCGCACTTACTACATGTTGACTTCAGGGCTGGGCAATCCCGGTCACTCGCCATGTGTCCTTGTTTGCCACACCGGTAACAGTTTCCTCTGAAACTCCCACTCCCTCTTGTCTCCCTTTGTTCTTTTTTCTGTTCCTTGATTGTGAGTACATTCTCACGTTCCACAGACACCTCATTCACCTTGACTTTGTTCTCACCATCCTGCTTTACTTCATTCACACATTGCCTCATGTGTTCCATTTGTTTGGCTACTATGAGCACCTCTCCCAGGGGCGGATCATCTTTCAACCATAGCTCCACTCTTATGCGCTCTATCTTACATGTCAACACCAAGTGGTCTCGGATTCTCTCTTCGCATGCCCCTCCGAACTTACATGTTGCAGCTAGTTTACGCAACTGAGAAATAAACTCTTCTATAGTTTTTCCTTCCTTCTGCCCCCTTTTCCCAAAATGGTAACGCTCCATAATGGTGCTTATCCTTGGTAAATAGTGTATGTCTAGTTTTTTCAGGTTCAATCCATACTCAATCAGCCTTCTCGCATCATTCGCGCTCAATTCTGGAAGGTGTTCCAACACCTCCTGACCTTCTGCACCAAAGTAATGCATTAATAAAGCGACCTTCCTTTCTAGCCCCAAATTCAGTCCACACACCACAGCATAGTTTTGGAACACTTTTTTCCATTTGTTCCACTTGAGCGTTGGCTCCCCAGGGTTAGGCAGAAAGAACGGGGGAGGTGTTACGTTTTGCATGGCAGTGGTAATGGTGCTAATGAATAAAACAGAAACTTGCCTTGGATGGCTAGAATACGGCAGGCAGGTGCATGCACCCCTCTGGCTACTCTACACAAATGGCCAAAGACCTCTTCACCTAGATGCGATCTATTGCACCGGACTAAATAGAAGTACTACAGGGGTGGTAAAAAGATATGAAAAGGGAACTATAGCTGTAAAGATGCTTCACACAGTCATTCACTAGAGTGGTGCAGTTGCACTTCACCTTGTACCAGTTCTGGAGCAGGGTTTCGCTCTTGCTTTGTCTGTGCCTTTTACCTTTAGGGTATTTAACTTTTTTTCCCTTATACAGTCAGAGGGTGTGAGCTACGTAGTGTAGGTGCGACTTGCACAGTCAGTTCTGGCCCTGCGTGATCTCCACCATATGCCCCACAACTGGTTGCTGTCCATGAACCGCTAGGCTCCTACACACCTCACACCTGCGCTGGCACCATTTCCGTTATGTTCCTAAGTACCAACTCGCCGCTGCACTTCCTTTACTTCAACACAGCACGTCCCTGTATCCCTGTAAGGGTCTCCGGTACCTTTGTCTTCTTGGTCCGCCACCCGTCCTTCCTGCGCCACTGATGTTACACACCTGGCACTGCCGATACCTTGGTGCTCATCCGTGTCGCTCAGGTCTCCCTCCCCACAGTGCACAGCCAACCTTGATTAGTGCGGCCGCTACGGTGGATGCACATGCACTCCCCTTGTGGAGGCGCCCGATCCGGCTGTATAACCGCTATCACCAGGTAACTCCCAAAGCGTTCCACTCATCCAGGTTGTTCCTAGCTTGCACAGACACCATGAGAGGTGATACTCTTCCGACGTCGCTTTTCCCTGTCTCAGCTGCAACCACACACTGGGCGTCGCTAACCACTCTCTCTCCTCATACAGCTCCTGTCACCAGCGGCCGGCTAACTTTCACTAATTTGGCTTCGCAGGACTATGCCATTAAGAGCATGGGTGCCCGTGCTCCTTACCCGGTCCTCTCACAATCCGTCTTTATCACCTTTGGTTTTCCTTCGTCACCACGCTTCTCGCCACCATTCTTGAGGTTGCTACGGTAATTACTTGCTCGAAGCCGTCCAACTCCTTTCACTCCTCTGCTTAAACCAGCGTGTTGGGGTCTCCGTAGTATTCTCCTAGGTTTCCGTCTCCCACCCTCGTCGCCAGTGTAGAAAGCTGGTAAAAGACACTCCGCTGACTCGTAATGGTTTCTCTAATAGATTTATTATGCACAGTTCAAGGGAGAAAATGACCCCAGCCACAGCTGTCGCCCAGAACGCTGGCTGCTTCACACACAGGGCACTCCGTTCAGAACGTTCCCCGCTGTGGCATTCCAAGTGATGTCACAGCGGTGTCAACTATGAGTGAACCTGGAGGAGGGGGGTGAGTGATGCGCAAACGGTGCCCCCTGAGTCAGAAGATACCACACTATCCATTCAATAATAATCAAAAGGGTAGGGAGGAGGAATGAATGTCCATTTATTTCCCCTGGGTAAGTATGGAGGTAATCATAGTGCAAGAAAATGGACACTAGTTACAATTCTAAACCATTGGATAGAATAATTATGGTACCCTCAAAAACTCAATGTTCGATGGTAATGCGGTATATATCTTTCATCCGCCCCTACATTGTAGTTGTGGCAGTTATCATTGGGTACCATAAAATGTGCTGGGTGCCTGCCTCATCCAGAGGCTCCTCTGGTCTAGATTGCAGTGTCCAGAGATGAAAAATATGCCCCCGTAAGGTAAGGGTGTGTGAGAAAATAATGAGTAAAAATTAGATCAACACCTGAAAATTTTATTAAGTGGTGAGGACCTAGTGGTTAAAACAAAAACAGTACTTGTACTAGATCGTGTTACTAGATCTAGAAGTATAACTTTGAGAATTGTGTCAACATGTTTCAGCCCCCTCTGGCTCAACGGAGTCTATGGGGCTTTCGTCAGGACTCACAGACATACATACATAGAATCTTTACTTACACCATTCGTGTAGTTTGAATAGGTAGCTTACTTATTGAGTATTCAGTGGCCACTTATTCTCTTTGACCTGAAAAAGAGAAACAGACAGGTATGCAATACACATGGATAACGTATCATAGTGTACTAGGGGGCTCCACGGTTAACACTAGTTTAATCCTCTGGGTCTCTGTATTACAGACTGTATACTGGTATTGTGGAGGAGGAAGGACCGTGTTGGGCAGAGGAATGAGGAATGAGTGAGAGCAACTTGTAATGAGACTGGCCCTGTAGAGTGTGAAGGGGCCAGTATTAAGCATTGGAATATATAATTATACTCACTCTATTCTGAGTGTAAGCATGTATCACAGTTAGGAACTAGGTTCACATAGGTATTTGATTGCATGTAGTAATGGGCGGAACGTTACCGCTAAATGTCTTAGATGTGAATTTTCAAGGGATATAACGTGGTCTACGTGACAAGGGTAGGAGTATGAAGACCACTGTGACTACGGGTCTGGCATTACGTATCTGCGTATAGCGGTAAACGTAGTTACTTAAATCTAAACGCTCCCAGAGGTCTGCATGTGGTTGTTCAGGCGCCTACATAGTCAGTAAAGGCGTGCGACAAGGGAGAAATGTATCTAGCTGTTAAATACTGATGTTAAATCTCAGCTCGTTACGATAGCGGGTTCACTTAGCGTAGTCTTACCCATTGACTCAATATCAAAGACTTCGTCAGGGGACCACAGAGCTGGAGGAGGGAAGAAGAAGCGGAAAGAGATTACGAGGGAATCTTACCGTTGTTTAGACAAGTAAACTACAAACAGTTCGTCCGTCGCCATTACCCGCGTGTAAGAGCAATTTCTCCGCTTGTGCTGACTCTGCCCCTGGACTCGGAGCAGACGTCAGGCACACGTTTTTGTAGGGAATCACGTGGTCGGCTTCATTTGAAAAGCACAACTTTATTGAGATGTAGGGCACTCATCATGGGAGTGTAATTTAAAGGCGAGTTATGTAAGTTATGGTGTCAGTCAGTGTGGACGAAGTACAGAAAATGTGTACACAAATAGGGCAATGCCTAATGTCGATTATATTAATGAGACTAGAAATGTTCTCATATAGACATAAATGATGTGACATTAACAGAGTAGAAGACAGTGTAGAAAGGTAACTCATGTAGGAATTAAAGCGGTTACTGTAGTAGCGATTGATATATCGCTATGAAGTTGGATTTTTAGGAATGTAATGTAATGTAATGTATAGGCATTTATACAGCGCACTACTTACCCGGAGGGTCCCAAGGCGCTTCGACCGCTGCGAAACCCTTCCTGGGTTCCCTGAGAGATGGTCCCTTAATGGGTATCTCCAGGGTGAGACCAGGCATCCCCGGCGGTCTGGTGGGGCCGTTAGTGAGGATGAGGCAAGCTAATGCCCAGAGTTGCCGAGTGTGATCGCTGATCAGAGTGGGCACCGAGGCAAGAGAATTATCGAGTCCGCTGACCCTGGTCCAGAAACCTGCCGCGCCGGGAATCGAACCCTGGTCCCGGGCCGTCCTCTGCTCTCGGGTCTGCCGCCTCTAACCAGTGAGCCAATGAATATAGGACATCCTAATGGTATTGGTGTTATATGGGATAGTAGCTATCAATGTGTGACATGCTGTAAAGGAGTGCATCATCCTAAAAAAATGTCATTTGCATACTCCACCATGTTGTCCTTGTTGTGTACTTAAGGTGGGGTAGATAGACTATAAACAGCAGTTCAATGGGTATATCTCGTAGTTGTAGCCATTCCGTGGTGACTTAAGATTAATGTACTGCAAATTGGTGCCAGGGTACATTGTCATTAAGTCCCCAAATATGGGTTTTCAAGCGATTCACCCATCTTTGCTCTTTTTCGTAGAGTTTTTTTTCGGCATTTTGGGTCTTATCTGTGAGCATTTCTATCACTGTCCATCGTATGTCTTCACAGGAGTGTCCGACCTCTATGAAGTGGGCACAGAGTTTTGTGGTTGTCTTCTTCAGCCTGATATTGCTTCTATGTTCTCCTATTCTCGTCTTAACCTTTCTGCAGGTCATCCCTATATAGATTTTTTGACAGGGACAACTCACCATGTATATGACGAGGGTGAAGTTACAATTAGTATGTTGTCTTTGAGTCCATAGAAGTGTCTCTGTGAGTTGTAACTGTTTGGAAGTAGTGGTATATTTGCAGGCTATACAATTTCCACAAGGATAATGGCCAGTTACAGGTGTCATAGTGATATCTCTTGTTACTTCCTGATGTTGTATGTTTCTGGGACGGGTATGTGCCAGAGTGTCTCGCAAGTTTTTAGTTCTTCTGATTGCGAACCGGGGTTTAGGCCAATCGAATTTCCCGGTGTGAAGGATTTTCCAGTTCTTATTCACCAGTTTTTGGACTTCATATGTCGTGGGAAATAAAGTTGTCACACATGTAACCAGGTCTGGTGTAGGGTCTTTGGGGTGAATCTGTAAGAGACATTCCCTGGGTTGGTTGTTAGCACGTTTCATGCATTTACGAATTGTGACTGGTGTATAGTCTCTCAGTTTGAGTTTCTTGCTGAGTTCCAATGCTTGTATCTTGTAATCCTCAGTTTTTGTACAATTTCTTTTAATCCTTAAGAACTGACTGTATGGTAAGTTGTCTCTCAAAGGTTTAGGGTGATAACTCTTATAAGAAAGTAAGCTGTTTTTAGCAGTAGGTTTTGTGTGCGTCCTTGTTTGTAGACTATTGTTTTCAACAAAGATGGTAAGATCCAGGAAGTCTATGGTCGAATTATTGGCCGTATATGTAAATTTAAGCCAAGGGTCACATTCATTTAACCAATTGATGAACAGTTTCAGGTCGTGTTTGATATCCCATATGAGAAGAATATCATCAATGTATCTCTTCCAGTATAAAATACTGGAAGAGTACGGATTGGATTCATTGAGTACATGCTGGTCCTCAAAGTGGACCTAAGAAAGCATAGGCGGGTGCCGGGTGCGGAGTCGCGCTGATCACCAGTATATTTTATCCGCACCTCCAGAGGCAAACATAATTTTCTCATGCCTCTGTTGCTCCGCGAGCACACTTTGCCGATATATGTGTCTCCATTACATCAGGGAGATGGGCAGTAGTCTGGAGAGTGAGCCTGCGCCCCGTCTGTTCGGCATGACAATTACTGCCGTTTACTCTGCTAACCATACTCCTAGAATAGCAAAATGTTTTATGGTCTGGAGTTGTTGCTGTAAGATCGTGACACTCTGGGTACTTCCAGTTCCCCTTCTCATTTAAGTTTTTTTCGCTACTTTTCAGAGCGGTGCCCTGTTTTACCTGCGCTGTTTGCCAGGTGAGGTGGGATTTTCTCTCCTGCCCAAATTGGTGAGTGAGTAACTATGAGTCCATTACCATGTTTTGTCAGGTCTAGTATGAACATTGTTGGTTCTCCCCTGATTTGTGACAGTGTTTTGTGTCAGACACACATGTTTAGTAACACAGCATTGTGTCTTTAATAATTTCTTTCTTTGTTTCTCCCTTGTTGTGTGCCTCTTATTCAACCTGTCTTGGCATGTCACATCAAAGCCAGGAGAAGGATAGATTTCATGGAATCCAGGTGATATCTGTTTTCTTCCTTTTTTGATATATTATGTTGTATGTTTAAAGCAGTAGCGTTCTTGGTCCTGAGGAAGCAGCTGGATACATCTTTGGTCTTGTAAGTCTGCAGAAACATGTCGACCTTTCACCATCAGTGGTTATTTGTTCAAACCACTAACGCACTCATGGTTTTATCTTAGGAGTGAGGTGATTCTTCAATAAATAATCTTTTTCACTTCCCTACCTAATTTTATATTGCACTCTTCACTTTTGCACACAGCACTTCACTAGTTCTAGCACTGCTTTTAGTCACCACACAACTCTTTTTGAGTTTTTTTCCCCCTCACCATAGTACTATGCAGGTGTGATTAGGTCATTAACAACCGACCGGTCCACTGTGAGTACCTCTTGTTTCTGAGAGTGACAGTTCCCAGATGATGAAGGGCGGAATCGGATGGTGACTGATGGGAATTTTTCTTTTGAAGATCTGAGTGGTCCCATTGTTGTTTTTCCATACACCAGTAATTTATGTTGGTTGTTCTTTTGAGGCACACAATAGGTTGATACTTAGTTCATTTTGACTCTCTGCTACTCTTTTGTTGGTATTGTTCTCAGGGACTGTAGCACGTTGGGGTCATTAAACTGTCCCTTTAGACCCTCCCCCCGTGTTTTTTTGACGGTCCTCAAAGTGGCTCACGTACAACCCAGCCACCGAAGGGGCAAATGCACTGCCCATGGATGTACCATTATTTTGTAGGTATAGAACTCCATCATATTCAAAAAAGTTTTCTTTGAGGGCTAGTTGACAGCACTGTAAGATAAAGTGTCTTGGAGTGTGATAGTCCCAATTTTCATTAAAAAGGACATCTTCGAGCATCTGGAGGGTGTCATCTTGTGGGAGGCTCGTGTAAAGTGACTCCACGTCTAGTCCCACTAGGAGCATGGTGTTCTGGTCAAATGATTTGTCTGAGATTTGTACCAATAAATCTCTCGTATCCTTAAGATAGGTGGGCGTCTTTTGGACAAGAGATTTAAGGTATTCATCTGCAAATTTTGAAAGGGGTTCTAGTAATGATCCTATTCCTGCCACTATTGGTCGTCCAGGAGGTGGTGACTTGTTTTTGTGTGTCTTGGGTAAAGAGTAGAAATAGGGGGTCTTTGGTTCTTTAGCGATTAAGTAGTATGCCTCTTTACCTGTTATCCACCCGTTAGTTTCAGCCTCGTGGATCATCATAGAGATGGTGTTCTTGAGTCTCTCAGTGGGATCTTCAGTAATCTTCCTGTAGAATTTGGTATCTGATAAGAGGGTAAGGCATTGTGAATTATAACCTCTTTACTTAGGATAACAATCCCTCCCCCCTTATCAGCGGGTTTGATTACTATGTCCTCGTTGGACTCCAGGGTCTTGAGTGCTTGACGTTCCTTGTTACTGAGATTTTGGAAAGGAATCTTCCGCTTTTGTTCCATGGCATCTACACCTTTCAATAGTGCTTGTTCGAAAGTATGAATCTCAGGAGGAATGCTTCCTGTTGGAGGATTGAAGGTAGATTTTCTTTTTAAATTGGTGTCTCCTTCTGGTGCTAAAGTGGGTGTATCAGCAAAAAATGCTTTTAGTTTCAGGACGCGGCAGAATTCTGCCAATTCACACTTAAGTTTGAAGTTATCCGCTGGGGGCGTAGGGACGAATCCTAGTCCTCTGTTCAGAACTTTATTCTGGTCTTCCGTCAGTTCGACGTTGGCAAGGTTAACTATTAATGAGTGTTGTTCTTGCTCGTACTCGGTTGGGCAGATGACATGCTCCTTGTCAGTACGTTTCTTTGTTGATCTTGCCAAGCAAGGGATTTTTTCTTTCCTCTGGGTTGGTTTCGGCCCCTGGCTAAAAAAGGCGGTTGTTGTTGCTGTTCGATTTGTTGTCCAAGTTGTTGTTCATTTCCCATTGGCGGCATCTGTTGCATACCGTAGTTATAGGGTGTCATCCAGCCATATTGTGGCATGTATGGTTGATAGTGGGGCATATTCATATTAGGGTAATATGGTCTTTGCCATCTATTGCCCCTTCTTGGTCTTTGGTATCGATTGCTGTTCCCGCCCCTTTTGGGGGGGTAGTCTTCGGAGCTACTTACTGAAGTGTTCGAAGAAGTTCTTCCCAAGGATTCATTGTCTGAGCCTGGATCGTTGATGTTATAATCTTCTTTGGTATAGGGATGCATCTTTTCTTGGCTGAATTTTTTAAGATCTTTCCCAAGTTTCTGTAGCTTACTTTGCATTATGAATTCTTTAGTTTCTTCCATTTCCTTAGACAATTCTTCCAGTTTCTTTTTATGAGTTAACGGATTGATACCTTTTTTGAGTTCATTTTCTAGGGCTTGGATCTCCAATAGTAACGCTTCAGACAGTCTCTTCGCAGTTTTGATAATAAGTACCAAATAGTCCAGGGTACACTTCCATGAGATGGAAGACCAGTCTCTACGGAATGCCAGGTCATGTAAGAAAATTATTGGAGCATTGTTTACCCAAAGGCCCCTCGGGGCTGTTTTATGTCGGAGGTATTCAGTCATGATGATACCATGAATGGCCGTACGTATTTGTTCTCTTTTCTTTTCAGAGAGTGAATCCCAATTGTCTGTTTGGGCCAGTGCTTCAGTGAGGTCCGAATTTTGAAGAAGTGGCTGTGCTGCCAATATTTCGTCGATATCGCTCTCACCAAAACTCAATCCAACATTGCCTTCCATGGCCTCTCTCCACCAGATCCAGAGATATAGAAAAATGTATATCTTAGTTCAGAAAGAACTCCCGCAGCTGCACGCTGCTTAATGTATTCCATAATCAAAAGGGTAGGGAGGAGGAATGAATGTCCATTTATTTCCCCTGGGTAAGTTACTTGCTCGAAGCCGTCCAACTCCTTTCACTCCTCTGCTTAAACCAGCGTGTTGGGGTCTCCGTAGTATTCTCCTAGGTTTCCGTCTCCCACCCTCGTCGCCAGTGTAGAAAGCTGGTAAAAGACACTCCGCTGACTCGTAATGGTTTCTCTAATAGATTTATTATGCACAGTTCAAGGGAGAAAATGACCCCAGCCACAGCTGTCGCCCAGAACACTCGCTGCTTCACACACAGGGCACTCCGTTCAGAACGTTCCCCGCTGTGGCATTCCAAGTGATGTCACAGCGGTGTCAACTATGAGTGAACCTGGAGGAGGGGGGTGAGTGATGCGCAAACGGTGCCCCCTGAGTCAGAAGATACCACACTATCTCCAACATCCCCCTCCTAGGCAAAGTGTTAGAGAAGTGTGTACAACACCAACTAAGTCAGCACATCAACAGCTTCCACCTTCTCGATGATTTCCAATCCGGGTTCCGACCTGGGCACAGCACTGAAACGACCATCCTCCACATCGTTGGTGATGCCATCCAAGCCCTGGACAAAGGGGAAACTTGCCTGTTAATCCTCCTAGATCTATCCTCGGCCTTCAACACGGTCAACCAAGAAAAATTAATCGAATGCCTCAAACTGAGGATGGGTTTGGATGGCTCTGTCCTAGAATTGTTTAAATCCTTCCTCCAAAACCGATCGCAGCGATTCCTAATTAACGCAAAACTATCTGCTCCCTCGCCAGACAAGGTCGGAGTCCCTCAAGGATCAACCCTGTCACCTACCCTCTTCAACATTTATCGTGAACCACTCACCAAAGTTCTACGCACAGCGAATATCTCCTACCATATGTATGCTGATGACACTCAGCTCTACATCAAAGCCTCCTCTCTTGAGGACATTCTCTCCCTGAACGAGGCCCTGAAATCACCCGTCCACTGGCTCACCTCCAATCAACTTAAACTTAACGCCAAGAAAACAGAATTCCTCCTAATCTCACCTTCAAAAACGATCCCGAGATGCAATTATGGGTCAAGGCTATCACAGCCTTAGATTGTCCACCGACCATTGTGGACTCAGCAAAATCTTTGGGAATAAATATTGACTGTAATTTGAACATGCGAGACCACATCAACTCAATGGCCAAATCAGCCAGATTCCACCTGAGCTACCTCTGGAAACTGAAACCCTTCCTTGACACTACTGACCTAAAAAGCGCAGTCCAAGCGCTAGTAATCTCTAGACTGGAATATGGTTGTTCCACTCTCTCAGGTTTACCCAAGATCCCCCTGGCACCCCTAAAAGCCTGCCTTAATGCCGCCGCCAGACTTCTTACAAGCTCAAAAAAATGTGACCATATCTCTCCACACCTAAAAGCTTTGAACTGGCTCCCGCTCGAGGCCAGAATGCAACTCAAACTGGCTTGCATCACACACAAAGCTTTATACTCCAACTCCCCTGCCTACCTTGCACAGAGACTTGTGGTATCCGGCCGAAGCAGAAACTCCCGTTCCGCCAGAGATCTTTTACTCCAACCTGCACGGTTCAAGAAAAAAAAAACGTGTAACCGGGCTTTCTCCGGATCCGCTCCAAGAATATGGAACTCTCTCCCGCCCCTTATCAGAAGAATCCCTTCTCTGGCACGCTTCAAAAAGGAGGCCAAAACCTTCCTTATGGGTAAATGCTGCCTCCTGCCGATTCTCAGTCCTTGACCAATGACTTGACCGTGACCTAATACGGACTAGCGCCTCCCTTCGGAATACTGTCCTACCTTTTCAAGAAATCGGGGGCCTTATCTGGAGTTAATTATATGTAAACTGTTTCATACGTGTCCACTTAACTATTGTGATTCCTTCCCTATTGTACACTGCTAGGTTTCCCTTGTAAAGCGCTCTGATACCCTAGGGTCAAGTTTGCGCTCTATAAAACAATAAAATAAATAAATGAGCATTTCCTATGGCAGGGCCACTAAAATAATGCTACAGGTGAGGAGCAAATTAAGTGGCAAGGTGGGCTAAATTATTTGACAAGAAAAGGCAAAATATGTGGTGTGATGAGGCAGATTGTGAACAGTATTACTTCACAATTTACCCATATTTCTGTGTGATAAAAGGCCTTCCACTGCACAGCAATGTGTTGGAGCAGTTCACTAACTTTAGATTTGTTTGAGCTAGTAACAATTTGTGTTCAAATCATGCAGATTTTGGATTATTAGGCAAGTGCAGCACATCCAAATTTATCCGGGAAACAGCTGCAGAATCACATCATTCCAATGGCCATGCCCTAGGGATGGGGCTCTAATGGATGTATTGTTGTGTAGTTCCTATAAACCTATAAAGGATCTGCACTTGCACGTTTAGACAACATATACTGTAGGATTGGGGTCAGACTGATTCTGGAAACCCCTACTGGGTATGTCAGCCTGTATGCCAGCTAGCTCTCAGTGCCACTAAAAAACCCTCTTACCAAGGAGAGAATAGTTCTTGGCAACTATCGAACATGACAACCGTGATCCCTCCAAATAGTGTAAACAGTGTACTACTTTTCGCTCAGTCACTCGTGCTCACATCGTCTTAGAGAGATACACAGAATAAACGGTGGAGACATTTTTCAATAAGCATTTATTGAACCAGCGTCATTTTAATGTAAAATAGGTGTGCTGAAACAACCATTGCACAATAACAGATTTAAATGATTATAAGCACTAACAGAGTAAAAGGAGGGTAGATTTCTACCATTGTGCTAAAACAATGAATACAGGCAAGTATATAAAATACATGACAATAGAATGCGTACTCCTACGATGCGTCCCTAACTAGATGGACCTGAAAGTACCTAGCATGTATGTGGGTGTAAAGCCAAGAATACCTCTAGGATAAAGTCGACCCCATTACCTGAAGTGAGAGACTGTGGGACCTGTCTTGGTCTCTAGATGGACATCCCGCAAGGGATGTCAGACTATTGCGAGCTGGAGTGTCTGTGTGCAGAAGCCTCAGCATCTCGTGTCAGTGTGTCGGCATGGAAGTCCTTTTCTCCTCTGATTATATCAAGCAAGAGATGATGTATATATACCCAAAGTGGTACCCCCTGGGGAATAAACCTATCTGTGTCATGTCGGACTGGGATGACAGAAGGAATGACCCTTGTACATAGTTACTATGCAGGAGATGGTAGGCCTGCTGCCCAGCTGTGATTCCAAGAATCCTCATGCATAATGAATGAGGCTTAAGCTTTTCGGGGAAAACCCAAATGTCATATATGGACTTTACTGTAACTAGGTAAAAGGTCAGTACTAAGAAATGTTAAGTAGTGTAATGGTAGGGAGAATATAGGTGAAAGGTTAGGTGACTACCTGAGATATATTAGGGTACCTATATGGAACCTAACAGTATCTCCTGGGAAAGAATTTAGGTTGTTACGTTTTGTTGGGCCACCATGTTTGATGTATTCTGTGCTTCAAATATAAACAGATATTTTCTGATGCACAAATTGAGTTTTTGATGTAGAGATGATCAATATATCCTGGTACTTTCGGAAATACTGAAGTAATGGCAAGGAACTCATGGAGGGGAACAAGAGTGAAATGAATGAATGAATAAATGAATGATACGGGATGCTTTTAAAGCCTGTCCACCAGATGTTTTCTAGGTACTAGGACTGCATTATCTCACAGACATCTATAGTGCCTTTTTAAAAGCATTTTAACTCCCAACAGACCAGAGTGGGAGAGTTAAGCCATTTGACAACCGAGGGGCCAAAATTGAGAAAGTCCTCTCGCCTAAGTGAGCTCTCCAATGGCGAAGAACTGCAAACATAAGTGGAGGCCTTGCATGTAAAGAGCCAGCAAGAACATTAGAGGAGATCTATGGCCCCTGGAAATCATAAGAGCAGGGTAAAGACCCCATCTGCTCTGGCTAGAAGGCAGGGCCCAATCATGATCAGATCATAATTATGGGTCTGCTGACACTGAGATTCAGCAGATTGTTGCTCATCCAGGTCTGCAAAGCAAGTTCGGAGGCAATGCTGGAGTCCCAAGGGTAAGGTTAACTGCGTATCCTCTGCATATGAGACCGAATCAAGGCCAAAAGATAACTGACTAGAAAGTCATAAACTCTTGGGAGACAGCGCAAATCCCTGGGGACTACGCATGTTACTATGACATGAAGTAGAAGGGCCAAAGGATCAACGATTACCTCCAACCTGTTAGGACTGATGAAAAAACCAGGACACAGGAACTCTCCAAAGGCCATCTGCCACCAGACGGTAGAGCAGCAATATTTGTCCGCTATATCAATTGCTGCAGAAAAAAATAATAAAGTGAAGCCAATAGGTTGAACTACTTCCAGACCAGTGCTCGAGTCGGGGGACCGCACGGGTGGACGACGTCCCCCCACTTATTTTGCCAGGGGGACGCCGTGCCCCTGCCAAACAACTGAACTTCACTCTTTGGCCACTCTGCGACGAGGAGCTCGGCACCTTTTGTGACGTCACTCCCTGCCGTGACGTCACTTCCGGTGACGGCGTCCCCCCACTTCTTTTTTTAGGACTTGTGCCCTGCTCCAGACCCATTCTAATATCATGCAAGGCCAATACCAAAGCATGTTCTGTTTGCATCCTGGTGTGAAACCTACCTGTGGAAAGTCAAACAGGTGGTATGCCTCAAAGATGGCCCGCAAGAGAGCAGCTGAGATAGGTTTCGCCCAGCAACGGTTGTGAGGCGGTGCTTAATTTGAGCCTTCGTCTGCAGGTGGGGCGTACCGACGCAAATTTTTGGGGACTGCATTTAATTTTTCCCAAAAGACTGTGATCCAGAGCAAGAGAAAGAAAAACACAAAATGAGGAAAGAAGGAGGAAGACAAAAACAAAAAAACAGTGACAACGGTATATAGCAGGAACTTGGAAGAGTGAGTGAAAGGGGCAGCGAGGGTCTGGGAGTCGATTAAAGGCATGAGGTGGACTATCCGGATTTGTTCTTCAGAGCACTGACCTTTAACAACGCCACCATGGGTTTCTGAGCAAAACTTTCTGCCCTGGCACTTCTTCTTTTACAAATTAAGCACTGGAACTAGGCCAATAACTGGAATCAGATTTGCTATCCAAACTCTGATTTATTAGTAACTGCTTCATGACTCCATGTTTCTAGCCACTATCTCTAAAGTGAGACAGGACAGAAAGGAGAGTGCAGGGACATAATACACCACTGATGCAGATGATTTTTGTTTTGTGTTTTAAATAAACAGGTGCAGAATTCCCAGAAAAAAAGTTACTCCTTAGTTTTCATGAGCTCTGCACCCTCAGAAGACCTAACAAAAATAGAATCTATGAAGTTCACAAATAAGTCTGTAATCCGTCCAAAAATCTCGAAAGCTGCCAAAAACCATGGGGCCAATATAGAAAACCAAGTATGAGCGTTAGTACTACTGTGGTCCGACTTCAAATACTCATTTGTGTAATTCACAAAGGTATGGGTGGAGATGTCTGCCTGCGCCATCTCTCGTGCGGAGTTCTCTGTAATGAGACCGGAAATCTGCACACATAATCCTAGGTTCTAGGGATAAATCTAGAAGGAGCATGCAGGAGTGGCTTGGAAATGGGGAATGTCCACTATAAAGTGGGAGGTGGAAAGGGAAAATTAACGATTGGCACAGGGAAAGACATGCAAATGCAACAACATACGGACAGATGGTTAAGTCAGTTACAGTTTAGTAAAGTCACACCCCTTCTACTCTAGTGGCACTACAGCCTAAACAGGCTCAAATCTATTGCAGCCAAGCCTTGGAAAAAAGACCACTCCGCACATGGCCACGCACAGGTTCTGCATAGGGCCCAATTCATTATAAAAAAGTAGGAAAAGTAAGGGCAAGATCTCCGCCTCTTTCTCAGCCTTTTCCTTCTCTTTCATATCCACCAATATTCCCAGGATTATGCCTGAAAAGGTACGTATGCACAAGTTTCTAGATGTATTCCTGGGAAAGTCAGGTGGCTCTTCTGGTAGGATACTTTTCTTTGCTCATGGGAAGAATATTGTTTCCCCTGGAGAAAGCTCTTCACCTTTCCATATCCCCAACCCAAATCTTGGAATGATCAATTCCCTGTTCCACCCTCGAAGAGTAGTTACCCCAGCCCTTTGCTGGATTAAATGTATCCTCCCACTACAAAGGAAGTAAAAGGAAGGGGATTTTGGAAATGCACAAAAACCCACAATCATGTTTGCGCCAAAACTTCCAAGGCAAACCACGCTTTAGAATGCCCACTTCCTACCCCACTGGTGGGATTCATGGCTGAAGAGATGTCTGCTGTTGTGATGGAGATCTCCATCTCCCCCTAAATATGTTTACACATGCCAGGAATATATTTATGAATTCCTTGCAGGTGCAAAAAAAGGTGCATTTGGTTGTAAATGTATGCTCAGGAAAGTCCCCATAGAAATCAGAGGAGGCAGAGAATAAAAAATGTACTAGTCGATTCTATTAAGGACCCGGTGGTGAGGATTATGTTTTCTTTCTCCGTTTATTTTTGCGCCAGCAGCTTTACCAAAGATATGATAACAACAAGAAAACTACATTTCCCATGATGCGAGGGGACAATGTGAGAAAAAAAAATTCAACAGTCATAAGCCAATCCTGCGCCAGGAACATCAACAACTTCCTTCGTGGGACGCTCTGTACTCCTCTTTCTTCCTGCGACCACATTAAGCCTTTTCCCGTTTATTCTTGTTTGGTGGCGTCTGATCCTAAATTAAAGAAGGATAGTTGTAAATATGAGAAATATAAACCCTATGTACAATCTCAAAAGAAAAAGATTGGTAATCAGCGTACAGAAAAGATCACCCAACCACCCAGGATATATAGGGTCATTTAAAATGAAAACACTTTACTCACCACCGATACGCAGGTGTTCTGGGAGGGCGTTAATGCAAGGGTGGGCTAATCCTCACCTCCATATGCTTAATAGAATCAAAAACTTCCTTTACCATAGCTAGGAAATTTTGTATTCTATGGCAGGACCGGAAGCTTCAGATTAGGCTAGTTTAAAGCTTATCCACAACCAAAGAGGCCAGGGAAACCACAGGCTTAAAATAAAATATTTTGAAGGTAGAGTTTGAGGACCAATCGCAGCATTAAGGGTGTCCTCCAGCCGCTTCGCCCCGCACACATTCCAGATGGCAGACACCACTTTCCGATACCTCGGGATACACATTTACAGGGATGCCGAAGTGATGATAGATGGCATTCTTGGGAGGGCCATAAGAGCACTGAAATCGCAAATCCAATTCTGGCTGTCGCTGCCCCTTTCGATAGCCGGCAGAGTGGCCATCTCCAAAATGGTAATGCTTCCCCGCCTCATTTACTACTTCACCAATTTGCTATTCCTGATCCCTGCAGCGACCTTTAAAACTCTAGACACACTGCTCACGGAACTTGTGTGGGGGCCGGGGCGCAGGCGCATAGGCCTAACTAAACTACAGCTCCCCTCTGGATCCGAAGGCATGGGAATACCGGACTTCAGGGCTTACAACTAAGCGTGCCAACTACAATGGCTGGCCTACTGGATAGCGGGTCGCAACCTCCACGAGATTAACATGACGGAGGATGATCATGCTAAAGGGGGAATCCATACACTGCTCTTACCCCGCTCGGACCTGCCGAGAGATGCCCCACCGCTCCTCCGACTAGCTGTATCATACTGGCGGAAGGCAATAAAATACACGTCCCTGATGACGTCCTATGCCCCCACGATTCCGCTTTTGGGAATCCCACTAGAGTCGGGACCGCTCACAACGAACAAGCTTATATCCTGGCACGATGCTGGGGTGATACATGTAGGTGACCTGTTTACTGAGGGACATCTACTGTTCTTTGAAGACTTCAGGGCCACGCATGGTGTTCCTGGAGGCTCGTTCCTCCTGCATGCTGGCCTTCGCCATTATGTAACGCATAGGTGGGCACCTGAGGGGCGAGAACCACTTCCAAACCCCTTGACAACGATGCAATACCTCATGGGGACGGGTGGCCACCTAACTAAGTGGCTCACCGCTAGCATCAGAACAGGGAGGGCGATCCCTCTGTCGCCTCTCAGGGCGAAATGGGAAGGAGATATAGGGAGGCCACTGAGGGACAAGGAATGGGAACGTGTCCTCCAGTTTCCCAAGAAGGTAGCTAGGAACCCCAAGTTCAAGTTTATTCAGCTGATGTTGCTACATAGAGCCTACTTGACCCCACACCGCATACACATGATGTTCCCTGATGCAGTTGGCGTATGCCCCCGATGCGACACGGATGACGCATCACTAATACACATACTGTGGCAATGCCCCAAACTGGGTTACTACTGGACTGCTATTAGTGACATGCTTGAGGGAGGAGGTTCCCTGCCCCAACCACTCACCCTAGAATATGCACTCCCGGGGCTGGGACCATCGGCACGCACAAGAAGCGTAGCAACATGTTTTACTGATATGGCCCTATTACTAGCGAAACGAGCAATCACGATGAGGTGGAAGTCATCTAGGCCGCCTGATCCTGATTTATGGAAAGCGGAGGTGACGCGATGGGGTAGGGCGGAAGGTGTAGCACTGCAGCAAGAGGAACGCAGAGGCCTCAGGAAAACACCAATTTCGCTGGATTGGTTTGCCATTGTGGGATTGTTTGAAGCGGGGGATGATGGGGACTCTATTGACTCGTTGCACATGTAATACATACGTCCTGCCATTCTTGAGATTCCATGTACCGTCACGAACTGTGGTGCACTTGGAGATAGTACGGGAAATCCTGTACTGCTATTGACTCTACCCCTGCCTGACTGTGTCGATAGACTTTACCGCAATACACAGTAAAATGGGTGTGGCCGATGTACATTCTATGTTTATGCGCATGCAAAAAGAGTGTCGGGAGGGATTCCTGAGGGTGGAGGGAGGGTTTATTTTGAACCGTATGGGTTTGTTATGTTCAATCGATAAAGAAAAAAATCAAAATCGAAATGTACTATGTACCTGCAAATACTGTGCAAGCGGAAACATGTTACACCCTGATTTATTACTGCGATCATACCTTATGTTTTTGCTCTGATCACTATGCTAATAAACAGATTTTCAAAAAAAAAGGGTGTCCTCCAGCCGGGCCCTAGGGGAAAAGCTTTAGATGCCATCGCACCACGCACGGAGTGAGCTCCAAAACGGGAAGTATCTATGCCTGCATCGCCCAACTAACCTATCTCGCAATCGTAGGGGATGAAACCGCCTGTGTGGTTTAGTGAGGGCTATAAACAGTTGATTGATGCCCTGTGGACGTATATCAATTGTAGCCACTTCGTAGGCCTTAAGTGCCCTGACCACACATAGTTTTGGGACATCAGGAAAGGCAGGATAGTACACTAACCTTGAATTAGTCTTGGTTCGTCTAGAAGTATGAAAAGTGACTCTGTCCGGAGTAAAGACTCTGCCCGTAAGATCCAGGGCTCGTACATCCGAAACCCTGCGGCATGATATTAGGCACAAAAGAGTTGCCAGTTTTGCCAAAATTTGCTTCCTAGATAAATACTTATTAGATTGCCAAGATTTGAACAAGTCGAGAACCTTTTAACATCTCAGAGGACCGAGTAAGGAGGTTCGGGGGGAACCGATAGCCGTATACCTCTTAAGGCTTGCACACCAAAGGGTGTTCACCAAGAGGGTGGCCATCCACTAGATTGTGGCCTGCCGAGATTGCCGAACGAAGGGTATTAATTGACCAATAGGCCAAACCTCCTTCGCCAAGGATGCTAAGAAATTAAGGATGTAGGCAACAGGAGCCCTCATCGGATCCATCTGTTGTCAAAAGCACCAACTCCCCCAACGGTACCAAGCAGAGCGATATCGCTTACTGGTGCTCTCTGCCTAGGATTTTGCAAGAAGTGAGGCAGCATCTGCCGAAAGGCCTGGCAACTGCCAGCGTTGCCGGAAACCCGCCAAGCCATCAGGTGAAGACCGCCTATAGCAAGGAGGGGATGGGGATTCCCCCTGAGGATCTCTGAGGAGAGCAGGACCTCGGGGTAGACTGATTGGAAAATCCCAGGAAAGTTCCATCAGAACTGGAAACCAGGCTTGCGATCTCTAGATCGGGGTGATCACCACCAGATCCGCCAGCTGTCTCCTCACCTGGGTTGTTAATCGCATTATCATCATGAACGGGGGGAAAGCGTACCCCTGCTCTTTGCTTCAATCCTGAAGGTAGGCATCCACTGCCAGAGCGTCCGGATCCGGGCGCCAACTGTAGATCCTCACCAACTGGCCATCCAGTCTGGCGGCAAAGAGGTCTATCGAAAAGGGGCCCCAATGAGACTGGAGTTCCAGGAAGACTGAGGAATGAAGTTTCCATCGACTGGTGTCTTTCCAATAGCAGGAGCACAAACCCGCCACTTGGTTGGATGTGTATTGGTCTTGGCCCTTCTGGCAGGTTCACCCCTAAACTTTTTGCTTTGTGAATGTGAATTGGTGGTAGTGATTTTTGGTTTCTGCGCACTTTCACTGTGTCCCAGTGGAAAGTGCGTGCGCACTCTGAGTGCGTGGAGTAAGGTTGGCCTGCCCTCCCATAGGAATGAATGGGGATTGTCTGTGTCCCTGGTAGTTTCTGATGCGTGAGGTGTGCAGGTGCGAGTTTGGTATGTGCGGACTCGTGTGATTGAATGCTTCGCAATGATGTATGTGGCATGATTGTGTCTTGTGCGAAAGTGCCACTTCTAGGAGTTGGCATATTAGTGTAAAATGTGTCTGGCGTGTGATTGGCTGGGGCTGGCTGGGATACCAGGCTCCATGAGTCATGATGGGTCTGCCCGGTGGTGAGTGTGAGATTAGCATGCTGATGGCTGGGGAGGAGTGCACCTGGTTCCTGAATAGGGCTGGCTTTCACCACACAATGCTGGCTCCGCCCCCTGTGGTGCGTCTAACGACCCTAGCCCTGCCAGTGAATAGAGAGAGGGGCTGAGCACATCAAGAGTGCTCACCAACCAGCTGCGACTGGTTTTTCCCCTCACCCTGAACTAAGACAAAGGAATAACCTGTATAAAAATGGGTCTGTGTCCACACAGAAAGGGTTCTCTGCCAGGATCCTGCCTGAGGGGGCTGCTGCTGTTGCTGGGGCCTGGAGGACCGCCACTTGGATTATCTCCCTGCCTGGAGACCCAGTGAGCTGGCTCTGGGCCTAGCCTTGCCCCCCTGCCCACCTGAAGAACTTTGCTGGAGTTTTATTTCTGCCCTAGCGCTGAGGAGCGCTTTACTTTATGCTTTGCTGAAGCCTCCAACGCCTGGAAGCTCTGGTTGTTCTGCTTAGCGCTTGGGAGCGCTTTGTTTGGCCCCACAGCGCTTAATAGCGCTTTGCTCTGCTAATAGCGCCTAGGAGAGCTTTGTTGATCTTTGGAGCCGGTGCCCACCTGGCATTGCCAGCGAAATTGAGTGTTTCTTTGCTAGCGCTTTGTTGATAATTAGAGCCGGTGCCCACCCGGCATTCGGCATTGCCCCGTGTTTTCATCGCCGCCGGCCCGGAGAGAGATTAAGAGGCGCTGTCCCGCCTCCCTACCCCAGGGCCACGCTGCGAATGGCCGCAGCCCCGACCCGGAAGTCAGGCAGGCCGGGGGTGGGACTTCGGGACAACAGTAAGAGTCCGGGAACACACCCCGCCTCCTCTGGAAGCTGCCGAGGAGTCCGGGCAGCCCACGCCTGAGGAGCCGAGCCGGAGGAAGAGACCGGGTGGAGCCGTCCTGGGACCGGCAGGGAGAGCCCTGCACAGAGGAGAAGAGCAGCGCCAGCAGAGAAGCCGGTGAGTGACCGGGAGGGAGCACGCTGAGAGGCAGAGCCCTCGAGGGCTCCAAGGCACTTTTCCTCCTTGAGTTCCCCGGAGGGAGGGGGCTCCACCCACGCCGCAGTTGCTGCCAGAACCTGTCGAGGCTCCATGATCCAAGGCGGCATATGTTTGTTGGAGCCACGAGTCTCCGGGGGCAGTTTCCTTTCCCTGTTTTGCGGCCCCAGTTGGCTGAGGGCCGCTCCAGCGACTCCGGGGGCAGTGGTTTCTCTCGAGTCCCAGAGGGGGACTCCACCAGAGGATCACGACGCCCCAAGTGTTCCTGTCTCCCCCGTGAGGGACCCCACCGCCCAGTGAGGCTGCAATTTGTTCTTGAGCCCTGAGAGAAGGCTCGTGGCTGCATTCATTTGTTTTAGGAGCCAGAGAGGCTCAGTGGCCACCCACATTGTTTTGGCCAGAGCCTGCGAGGCTCCAACGTTGTCCCCACCATTGTCACACAGCTGCCCAGCACTTCGTGGGCAGCTGCTACGTTTAGGCCCTGACATTGGGACACAGGGCGTCCTAGCCCCCACAAGGCCATTTGGCCTATGGACAGTCACAGGTGGTGACTTATGTGAGTTTGGCGATATTGTTCTTTTGCTGCACCTCTGAATGTGTTTTTATGCGTCATGTGCCTTGTTCTTACACCTCTGAATGTGTTGTTGATGCATCATGTTTTTTCCTTCCCTACCCCTCTGAATGTATGTTATGCATCATGTGTTATGTGCTTATACCCCTTCAGGTATTGTGATACTTATGTGGTTGTTTTCTCCTAGTACAGGTGTTGCTAGTGAGGTCCTGGTTCCCTGCGTGACCTTTTCCTAAGGTGGTTAGGGTTGCGTAGGTGGTACTTACCTGTTACCAGTGATTACTGGTTGTGTGCTTTATGTTCTATTTTTTGCTACAGTGATTTATATTCTATGTTCTACGTGCTAATTCTACCCAGTGCTAAGTTCTAAAAGTGCCTATTCCTGACAGTGGTCCATGTGGCCCTGTCTTGTACATATTCCCTGTAAATTCTGCCCGTGCCTGTTGGCACGTTGTAAAGTGTGTGTTTTTATCTAATGTGTTTTGGTATAATACAAAGGCTATTTTTATATATAACGTTGTGTGGAGTTTCCTTTGTGGTGGGCCTTGGGTGTTTTTGCTGGGTGCGCGCGCAAACACTTAACCTACATAGCCTCCAAGTTTAGCCTTGCTGCTCGCGCCACGTTACCTAGAGGGTGAGCAGGGGTTATCTTGGCGTGTAACTCCCTTGCCCTGACTTAGGAGTGGTGGTCTCTAACTGACTTTGGCGCAAGCCCTGGTCAGCCAGGGATCCCATTTCCAACAATGAACCTGGGAGATGTTCCACCGACAGAGATATCTGGTTGGACAGGCAGTATTCCCAGAGATCCTGAGCAAGGTCTTATAGCGCTCTGGACCGTATGCCCCCTAGATGGTTGATGTAGCGTATTGCTGCCAGGTTGTCTATCTTGAGTAAGACGCAGCATTGAACCTTGTCATTGGTCCAACATTTCACAGCGAAAGAACCAGCCATTAATTCTAGGCAATTGAAGTGAATATCTTGCTCGGAGGAGGACCACTTTCCGCCGGTAGAGACTTCCCCGCAGCGGGCACTCCAACCGGAGCCGCTGGCGTCTGATTCGATCACCAGGTCATGTTGAGATCCGAAAATGGTCCAGCCCTCTATGTGAGAGATCCACCACTGAAGTTCGGTTATGGCTTCCTCTGAGAGGGGTACAAACTGTGAGTAGGTGAGTCCCTGGTGAAAATGAAATGTCTTTAGGCGTTGGAGTGCCCTGTAGTGAAGGGGGCCTGGGAAGATGGCCTGTATCGATGATTATAGAAGTCCCACCACCCTGGCTAGGTGTCGTAAGGATATTGTGGGCTTCGCCAATGTTTGTCTCAATTTGTGTAGAATCTTGGAAAGTTTGCAAGATGGAAGGGATAAAGTGGCTGTGACCGAGTCTATCATGAAACCCAAGAACTGCATCTTTTGAGAGGGAAAGAAGTCAGACTTGGACTTGTTGATCACAAACCCCAGGGACTCCAGAAGCTTTACTGCCTGCTGTAATTGGGTAAGTAAACAATGGCGACACGGACTCAGGAGGAGTATGTTGTCTAAATAAATTATCAGCCGTCAGCCTTATGAGGCGCTCCACCACTGACTTCATTACCTTGGTGAAGCACCAAGGAGCGGAGGACAGACCGAAAGGAAGGGATGTGAATTCAAAAACCTGTGAATTCCATTGGAACTGTAGGAAATGCCTGTGAGGGGGAATATTGGAATCGTAAGGTACGCGTCTTTCAAGTTCAGATGCACCATCCAATCTTGCGGCTGTAGGAGATCCCGAAGGAGATGAATCTCCTCCATTTTGAAGTGGCGGTAGACAAGTCACTCGTTGAACTCCTTGAGGTTTATAACTAGACGCAAACCCCCATCCCGCTTCTCCACAAGAAAAATGTTGCTGAGAAAACCCTGAGGGTGCAAGGTTGCTGGGAGGATTGCTCTCTTGAGCAACAATTCCGTGACCTCCTTGTCTATCAAAACCATTTGGTCTTTTGAAAAGTACAAGGGCTGCAATCGAATCGGTTGGGCCGGTAGTTCAAAGAACTCTATTTGGAAGCCTGTGACTGTTTGTAAGACCCAGGCATCTGAGGTGAGAGAAGACCAATTGTGAAGAAAACATTAGAAATCTGGCCCCAATCCTGACATCCCCCAAGTACTGAAGTCTCACCTTGTTGGTTGTTGTAGGAACCATTGCCTTCGCCTCTGCCCCTCTACGGTGTGGGTAGGATCTGGTAGGGTAGAAGTTACCAAACTTTTCTGGATCTCGCCAGTGTCCTCTATGCGGTTCTGATGATTTGAAGGAGGCTCGGTTGTAAGGACGGCTGGTCGAGCGCCCCCTGCCACGACCGGCTGTGCCAAAAACACATGGGGTGAAGATCCGCTTAATGGACGATTGGGCCTTATCCAGAAAGTTGAAAGTATTTATGAACTTGCCCAACTCTTTCATGAATGGATCTCCGAAGAGACTGCCCTCTGCCCCCGGGCCAGCCTCTGAGGTAGCCAATTCCCCAAGTTTAGGGTCTATCTTAATGAGTAGAGACCTGCTCCTCTCTGTAGATATTGCCGTATTGGCATTCCCTAGAAAAATGATCGCCCTTTGGGCCCAGCCAGATAGTACATCTGGAGAGATCAGCGTACCAGAGGCCTTGGCGTCCTCGGCCATGTCTAGGATCTTCGCCAAGGGGCCTTCTGTGTCCAAGAGCTTATCTTGGCATGCTCTCCACGAGCGATCAATGCCTTTCTTGGGGTCACAAATTAATTTAGCCAGGAAAGTATCCATCTTAGGGTCTACTTCCGGTGTGACCGCCACTTTGCCATCCAGGGCCGGTCTCAAACATTCCGCCCTCAGGCAACTTCTAATCTCTTGATACGTAACAGGGCCGCCATATAGGCAGCAACCTTAGAGGCTGGAACACATGCGGCTGACCTCGGGTGGAGGAGGTCGTCAGGATTAAGCATGTCGCTATCTATCTTAGGAAGAGGTAACTGATCGCCTTTTGTGTGGATCGTCAGGCCTACTCGATTCGCCATCCCCATCAGAGGTCTGGGGGGGACTCCTCTAGGTCACCCACAGGCAAAGCAACCGGGAGCCCAGAGGGCCCCGCCAGATCCTCCGCTGGTTGAATGGACGTTGGATGTTGGACGTTGGGCATCCATGAATGCCTTTTTCAAGCATGCAAAATCTTCGGAATCTGCACCATCCTCTTCAGGGTGCTTCCTTTTGGAATCTGAGGCATTAGTTGAGGACCCACCTGGAGGTACAGGTTTGTTAGACCCCGTCAAATCTTCCCTGGCTTTAGAGAGGGGTTGTTGGCACTGAGCCTGAAGTTGTTCAACTTTCTTCTCCAGTGGCGCAACCACTTGAGACACCGCCTTCAGGACAGAGGAGTCCATCATGTGACAGAATTGATCATCTATAGGCAAATAGGGGACTTCCTCCTCTTCCTCCTCATAATACTCCTCAAAATCCTCCATAGCTAAAAATACAGCAGTATAGATATACAATAGGGGTTATGGTAGGGAATAAACCCTTGAATCAAAGATTGCCAAGCACTATAAGGGGCCTCAACCCTGGGACCACTTCTCACTATTGGTATTGAGGGTTTAACTGCCTGGGCCGGTCCCTTTTTTTATATAGACTAGATCTTACCCGCTTTGCTGGTGTTTTTGCTCCAGGCAGGGGCTCTCTGCAAATGTTGCCCAAGCGCTAATGGAGCTATCACATTAAACACTAACTTCCCCCGTGTGAATCGATAGGCGCAGCTGAGCAAGTCTTCTCTTCCGACTGTAACTGAGGAAAACGACTTGCCAGCTACGCGGGGGTAACGCGCTCCAAATGTGCAAAAACTGACGAGCACGCGGACAACTAGCAGCGCAAGGGCCGCACCGTGCTAAGAGCCTCTGAGAACAGACGCGGCTGCGAAGGAGTGAGAAACACTCCCGCGGACATGAAACCTGCAAAGGAAAACAAATTGTGCGCGTTAGTCAGGCTGTTATTCTACATAGTGCGCGCACCATTAAAACTACACAAAAACCCTGGAAAAATGCACTTTTGCATCACAAAACGAAGAGAGGGTCAAACACTTATCTGAATGCTGCTGGAGCAGCAAAGAAAGAGGAGTACAGAGCGTCCCACGAAGGAAGTTGTTGATATTCCTGGCGCAGGATTGGCTCATGACTGTTGGACTTTTTTTCTCACATTGTCCCCTTGCATCATGGGAAATGTAGTTTTCTTGTTGTTATCATATCTTTGGTAAAGCTGCTGGAGCAAAAATAAACAGAGAAAGAAAAGCTTAATCTGAAGCCTCCGGTCCTGCCATTGAATAACACTACCAACACAAAGCCTAATAACTGAAAAAAAGTGAATTAATAAAGAAAAATAATTAAATGACTTTAGACATTGGAGACACCTATACAAATCACATTTATAAATGTTAAATGTTAAAATAAATACAAAATAATGGTAAAATATAAAATATAGGTCGGTAAATTGTTAATGGATGATAAAAAACACGACTCATATCACAACTCACGCTACACTACACACACTCAAAGACACATCATTACACATTGCATCTCCCAAAAAAACAGATCCACATATGTCTGGCTGATATCTGGCTCCTTTATGTCTCATAGCACAAGGGGCTGAGGGCGGAACTCAGCGATTAACTCTATGTATAGGCTACCTATGGTAATACTTCTCAGGCGTGTATTATTTTTCTCTGGTGAAGCCTGTTTCTATCTTCTTTACAGTTTGAAGTTCTGAATAGTGTAGGCAGTGCTCTCTGTCTACATTATGTATAACTACACTAGGCAGATTTGCCCCTAAAACATGCTCATAAAATGACTAGTTGTAGGAACTTTGCAGTGTATTTTAATTTTGAGTTGTTGCACTTCTACAGCTGTGCATAAATCTCCAGTTGTGTTGCTGAATAGCATCTAGATAGAATTTACGCCCACGCAGAGGTATAACTTTTCGTGTGCAGAAATCCCCACAGTTAGTGTTACCTTTCCGAATTGAGCCCCATAGGTTCAGGTCAAGAAAAACTTTCTTCTCTGAACACATTCGGCAGCTTTCCTCAAAATCTTATGAGCTATTGTTATATGATATACTCAACCACTATAAATCTGTTACATCCTAAATAATGCAACTTTCGACACATGAGATACCAATGTACAACAATTTGTCACTGGTGAACACTTCTAGGTAAGTGTTAGGATGTGTGCTGTTCTTTTCCCTGGTCTTCAGACCTAGGTAGGTACTTCTGCACACCTCACTCCCAGAGACCTTGTGTTTCTGTCTTCATTCTCTCATGAAGTTGAGATAAACAGAAAACAAATCAGAGCCTTAAGTTGTGAAAAGGATTCCCAACTCTGTCAGCCGTGATGGCCAAAGCTCATATGTTCTGGAAATTGCTAGAATTGTTGCCTGATCTCTAAAGCCCAATTGCCCCTTTCATCTATGGTTGACTATACATGGGTGGAGATGGCTGCACTCTGAACACCAACAAACCTGTGGAACACAACATTGAGGATAAAATATCAAAGACAGGTAAGGAAGTCTAGATTTTCGATACCCAACTTCACATATATATTGCTGATACCATGGTACGAGAATATCGAGGTCAGAATATAGAGGGACAAAAAAATCTAAAGGTGAGTGCATATAGGGGGATATGTATGTCTTCAAGGTACATAGATGAGGAGTAAGGACTAGTGCAGTCCCAGATATGCACTTAGCCATCGAAATGTTGTCCCTCGATATTCTCGTTCCATGATATTCTGGGGATTAATATTCAGTAGAACAGCCATTACAGAATTGTAGGTCTGATATTAAAAATAGTCCAGGTTTGATTTTTTTATCCCAACATGGACGACATACTAACTATACCTTCCAGCATCAAACTGAAAGTGACACTTGTAAATACCCTTTGGAACGAATGGGAGACGTTTCAACAACTCAGCATAGACACTGCTCATGAGCTTACAAATATTGGAATAAATAGATTACTGGAGCCCGGAAAGAGGCAGGCATATTCTGCATAAGGATGACTTTGTTTCTAATTTCAAATAGAATTTATTTTCTGTGCAAATACATTGCTCTAGGTGGGGGAGCATTCAACATGTGTAACAATTGCACAATAACGTCAACATATATATTCCAATAGCATATCCTTAATGTGGGTGGATTTTACGTTCGAACCAGATAGTACTAAAATGCATTAAACCTGCTGCAGCACACACGTCTTCAGAATTTAACAATCAGAATAAATATCCTACATAAAACTGCCTCCATTAACAGCAAGACAGAACACAATGGCAAGATAAAATGTGATTGCAACATCAATTTGATGGATTATGGTACGGTGCGGGTCAATTATAAAATCGATGTTATTCTCGTCCAAGTGTGTGTCTATAATATATCCCAGCAGTCAATTAACTTCACAGCAGTGCTCATTGGTAATTCCCTCTGTGATTCCAGCCCACGGTTTTCCTAGCGAGAAAGATGCTGCAAAATAGAAAGTGTATATGTTCAAACCATCTCCTGGGCTCACAGGTAAAGTGTCCATGGAGTTCACATTCCGTCTGCAGAGACTTTGGTATGTCCCTCGTTCCTTTAGGTGGCGCTGCTAACAGTCGAGTAGAGGTAGGGTAATTGTTAGTTTCTCCTTGGGCAGGAGGGCTGGTTGGTGGGCTGCACACGCAGGTCCTCACTCACAGGTGTGTGATTGGCCAGGTGATTGGATGAGCTTGCCTGACGTGTGCTTGTGCAGAAAGTCTGGAAGGATGAGCCAGGTGATCAAAGTTGGGCTGAAGAGAGATTACTGAGAGGGAGGAAGCCTCCTAATACGTCTCTGCCACACAAAGATACCAGATGTGCGTCAGACTTATCAATCTTCTTTCTTGCTTCCGCTTAAACCAAGGTGACCATCCTCGAAGTGTAAACACTGAATGGAGGTGCCATCTCTATAGTCTCTGAGTTAAAACATAGGGCATCCAAGTGTGTGCGTCACCCATATCCAATTAATTTCTCCTTTGAATATAAATAAACAACACTGAAGTGTCATTTGGATCCCCATACTCTGTCCCTCAATCAATCAATCAAGCAATCAATCATTTGTAAAGCACACTACATACCCGCGAGGGTCTCAAGGCGCTGGGGGGGGGGGGGCTCTACTGATCGAACAGCCAGGTCTTGAGTTTCCTCCTGAAGGTCAGCAGGTCTTGGGTTTGTCGTAGGCTCTGTGGGAGGGTGTTCCATGTCTTGGCGGCGAGGTGGTAGAAGGATCTCCCACTGGTGGTTGTTCTTCAGATGTGCGGGACGGTGGCGAGTGAGAGGTCGGCGGAGCGTAGCTGGCGGTTGGGGATGTAAAAGGAGAGCGTCTGTTGAGGTAGGCTGGGCCGGTCTTGTGGAGTGCCTTGTGTGCGTGGGTGAGGAGCTTCAAGGATATCCTCTTGTTGACGGGGAGCCAGTGCAGGGTTATCAGGTGCGGGTGATGTGGCCGTGGTGTGGTACGTCGAGGATCAGTCGTCGGAGGCATTTTGGATGCGTTGTAGTCGTTTGATGAGCTTGGTCGGGGCTCCCGCGTAGAGGGCGTTTCCGTAGTCGAGTCTGCTGCTGACGAGGGCCTGGGTGACTGTCTTTCTTGTATCTGTCGGGATCCATCTGTAGATCTTGCGGAGGGTGTTGAAGCAGAAGGAGGAGACAGCGTTGACTTGCTTGGTCATTGAGAGCGTTGAGTCGAGGATGATTCCCAGGTTGAGTACGTGGTCGGTGGGTGTCGGGGCTGCCCCCAGTGCTGTTGGCCACCAGTAGTCGTTCCAAGCGGAAGGGTTGGAGCCGAGGCTGAGAACCTCTGTCTTGTCCGAGTTCAGCTTCAGACGGCTGGTCTTCATCCAGTCGGCGATGGCCTTCATTCCTTTGTGGAGGTTGGCTTTGGCGGTGATGGGGGTCCTTGGTAATGGAGAGAATCAGCTGAGTGTCGTCAGCATAGGAGATTATGTTGTGGCCGTGCTGTCGGGCTATGTGTGCGAGCGGGGCCAAGTAAATGTTGAACAACATTGGGATGAGGGTGGATCCCTGGTGTACGCCGCAGATGATCTCAGAGGTTTTGGAATGGAATGGGGGGAGGCGGATGCTCTGGGTTCTGCCAGAGAGGAAAGAGGTGGTTTAATCCAGAGCCTTGTCTTGGATCCCTGTGGCGTGGAGGCGTGCACGTAGTGTTCGGTGGCAGACGGTGTCGAAGGCGGCAGAGAGGTCTAGGAGGATGAGTGCTGCGGTCTCGCCGTTGTCCAGCAGGGTCCTGATGAGGGCAGTCTTGGTGCTGTGGTTGCTGTGGCACCCTGACTGAGAAGGATCCACGATTCTGTTTTCTTCGAGGTATCGGGTTTGCTGTCTGTTGACGGTTTTCTCAATGACCTTGGCCGGGAAGAGGAGCAGAGAGATGGGCCGGAAGTTCTTGGGGTCTCTTTGGTCTGCCTTGGGTTTTTTGAGTAGGACGTTGATCTCGGCGTGTTTCCAGATCTCTCGGAAGGTCGCGGTCTCGAGGGAGAGATTGATGACGTTGCGCAGGTGGGGCGCGATGGAGCTGCTTGCTCTGTTGAAGACCTGGTGCGGGAATGGGTCTGACGGAGAGCCGGAGAGGATTATGGGCATGCTCTTGAAGGAGGTCCTCTTGGCCGCCCTGATAACGTGGTGGTGGTTGCGGATGGCGTCCTTGTGTGCTACGTGGCTGTACGGAGTTTGTTCACTGTGCCATTTCTTCTCTAGTTTCCGGCAGGCTTGCTTGGAGGCTAGGAGTTCTGGGGTGAACCAGGTGGCCCTCTTGCTGGTGTCTTTGTGGGGGGGTTTCTTCAGTGGGGCGAGGGTGTTGCTCCCTTGTGTATAAACGTAGGGGATCCAGGTGTCTACTCTATCCCTCCAGAATAATCATACAAAATCCAGTTGTTTTCCTGTTCCCACTACTTTATCCTCTAAGTATAAGCACAGATGATCCATTCGCTGAATGTAAACATATGGAATTCAGGCATCGTCCGGATCCCACTGCTCTATCCCCTGAGCGTAAACATAAATCTATACATCCTGATGTTTTACATGTGTGAAGGGAACGTGTTTTTGTCACATGGAAAAATGTATTCCTTGTAAAAAAATGCAATAGCACATCTGTGCTGCCCCATAACTGTGGACTGTCCACTGTTTCGCAGATCCACACTAGTACAATTATAGCTCACGGAGTTGCACAGATACTTGGCCATGGGGGGTTTGGATTCTTCTGTTTGTTTCACAGTCTTCACAGGGTACGAATGTTGAGCATTGAGATCCCCTCCAGCTCGAGATAAATGGTACACGCACCCAGATAGATTGGTCTGGCTATCAGGTCATTTGCCCCTACTTCGTTGTAAGGGGTGCATAGTAAGGACAGCGACTTAACTGGACATATACTTGCGCTACAATGTTTGCAACTACATGCTTAGCTCAGCCATGGGTACAAGAATGATCAACATTGGAGGGGCATGTAAGTCAAGGGGACAATGACATTCTAAACCTATTGTACTATGCTTGCAAGAAAAAAACAATAAAAAAAATTGGAAAAAAACAAGGTGCACAGATTCAAAGCTGCAAAAGTCATAGCTTCCACTGACGTACTGCCGTCAGATTTGCAAATCTCATAAAATAACTAAGTAATAAAAGCTGTAAATGTACTTATTTTATCGATCGTAGAAGCATTAAAGTTTGAGTCAGTCTGTCCAGGTTTTGAAACTGCAATTTACCCACACATCGCTGCTGCAGTGCACTCACTAGTCTCTTGGACTGGTTAACTTCTGAATGTACTCAATTCTGGGCTGGAAACCTTGATGAAAGCAGCAGCCGGATGCGTAAGGCTTCTTTTCATTGGTGTTTCCCAAACTTTTTTTTAGTCATCCTAACATTGTTAAGTAATTGTGTGTGGGGATGTTGTAGAAGAGGTTCTTCTGTGGTGCCTGGTTCGTTCTTTTCTTTCTACCTCCTGCGGTCCCACATCCCGCGTCTTTTGTTCCCATTACCGTCTAGCATTAAGTGCCTGACCTATTTCAAGCCGTTATTACTCTGGGATCATGAATATGCTGAATCCACCTTCAGCAATTAATGAGGAGTAGATGCAGAATTACTCTTCCGTGGCCTCCGTGTTCTCTCAACTTCACCTACAAAGGAAGTGCAACCTGGAAAAAGTTCAAGACCTGATCCCAGGGAGGAGAACTGAAGACCAGCTCCCCTAAAAAAAAAACACTGATTCCCAAGAAAAGGCTGTCCTTAAATACCTTAATATTGAGCTGCTGGACCTCATCTCTTTCCTCCCTAAGATGGAGAACGGAGCAAAGTGTGCTGCCTTACCTTACCCCTTGCCATTCAAAGACACGAAAAATGGCTTTGTGTGACCTCATAAATATGATTTTGTATTTTGCGCCGTCGGAGCGTCACAAAAAGTGATGCTCTGGCAGCACAAGGGGCTCATAAATATGCCCCATTATCTCCAAAAAGAGGTCTCTTTCTCTGGAGCCCGGTTTTAACTTTAAAAACAGATTTATCTTGCTCTAAACAAAAATATATCCGGGACCAGTTTCCCTGTGAGACACTACCTTCAAACAATTATGAATACCCTTAAATGTATGTGTTTGTAGGTATTCACCTTTTTTTAAAGTTTATCTGCCTTAAATTGACAATCACTTGTGGTTGTGAGGCAATTTAATCACGTTCAAAATTATACCATTCAAATCTAATTTTACGTGAAAATTCCATTTACAAGTACAATTCCAGGTTTTGGGAATTACAGAATTGGCTTTACACTTGTAAATTAGGAAGTTTGCGTCTCAATTGCATGTTGTATGTATGAGTGGTAATTACCACAGCTGGTAAATATCGATAACCCAGGGTGTTGTGTTTACGGATGAGCTAATCACCACCCATTCTGAGTTCCCCATATCGGCAGCAGGCACAGCATGCAGTATTATTGTTTTGTGCGCAGATTATCTCATGTTTCACCTTCGTTCTGGACATTTTTTCTGGACACATTTAGGATTTTTCCAGGCGAAATTAGTCTTGTAAAATTGCGATTACGCTATACTTACTACTTGCAGCTCAATTCAGAATATCGCTCTGGTACAAACTGTAGTTTGCATACTCTGTATTCAGAATGAGGGGCTACTCATTGCGTGAGTAGGCAAATGGGTTTGTGAAGCAGGCCCCACGTGTCTATGGTGAAAGCAGTCTTTGGTTCAATACTCATGGGCACTCCAGTCAGCTACTAGTGGGTTCTATAATCCCAGACCTATTGAAAACTCACCTGTGTTGCTACACACTCTGTAGCCATGTCACTATGGGTTTCATTCAGTGTACCGATGGGCCCCACGTCCTTCAGCACCATCGGTCCGAGGGTCCCACTCATTGTGACCAAATCCCTTACACTTTAGATTTTGACCAAAATGTGTTTATAAATAATTAAATGTCGGCTAAGCTACATTAACCCCTTGCATGCTTGTGACGGAACCGTTCCGTCACAAGCCTCGGGTGAGCTGTGCTTGTGACGGAACGGTTCCGTCACGACCCACTCGCGCGCCTGAGCGGCGCGAATTCCGCGCCTGAGCTGACGAATTAATGGGCGGGCGTGTTCGTGACGGAACCGTTCCGTCACAAGCACAGCTCACCCGCGAGCCGTGACGGAGCGGTTCCGTCACAAGCACGGAACCGCCGCGCGGCCGCCCCACCCCCTTAGCGCTGCGGCGGAATAGCCGCCGCAGCAAAGGTGTTAAGTGAAGGCTCTATTAAAGATTAACCCCCAGATTCATCAAGAACACATTTTGCGATTCCTTAATAGCGAAAAATACCGATTCGCTATTAAGGAATAGCAAAATGCTATTCATCAAGAAATCACTTCAAAAATTGCGATTTCTAATAATTCCTTAATTGCGACTCGCAAATTGCGAGTCGCAATTAAGGAATATCTCCCCATTCATTCCTATTGGCCTTGAGGCCCATAGGAATGAATAGGAAGACATTCTCAATTTGCTAATCGCAATTAGCGATTCGCAAATTGAGATTGCGATTTCAAGGATGCAGGGGTGTCCAAAGGACACCCTGTTGCACCCCTGAAATTAATGTGTGCACATATGTTGCGCACACACATGTCCTTAGGGCATGTGTTTGCGCAACATGAAACTTTGAAAAATGCACTTTATTGCATTTTTCTACGTTTTTGCTATTTAGCACGTAGTTAAATTTCGCCGTAAATAGCGGCCCTAGATTGCGAATTCGCAATATAAAAATGGTTCATGAATTGCATTTAAGGAATCTCAAATTGAGATTCCTTAAATGCAATTAATCGCAATTTAGCGATTTCTAGAATTGCGATTTTTGCATTTGGGATGATGAATACCAAATGCAAAAAGAGCGCTCACAAAGGGCCAGATTCTCAGAATCTGGCCCTTTGCGAGCCAATTTTACTTTGATGAATCTGGTTGTAAGAGCCTAATTTAGAGTTTGGCGGACAGGTTACTCCGTTGCAAATGTGACGGAGTACACTGTCCGCCAAACTCTCCGTCCACCCACCTCCTTTAGAGATGGCAGACCCTAAGCTTGCCTCCATCTGAGCTCCTGTGGACTTTGCAGGCAGATTTTTTTTTTAGACTGCCCGACAGGGTCAGGGTTGTCGGCAGGGCACAAGTCCAATAAAAAGAAGTGGGAGGACTGACCAAGTAAAACAATATGCAAATGACCTCATGACGTCACGACATAGAGCTATAAAAGAAATACAGTAGTGCTATTTAAATTATTTGTGAAGATACTGGGGCAGACTAACCCATCTGACAGTCTTACAGTGTCTGCATTTATATACAGGGACAGACCAAAGGCAAAAGCTGCCTCTCTTAAGTACCTGTGAGGAGAAGGCAAGCTGTGTGCCTTTGTTTCTCTATGTGGCATTTACATTTAAATGTAAGATCCAGGCTGCCCCCTGTCAGCATATACAAAGAAAAGGAGGCCGGAGGCCCCTTAACTTTGGGCCAGTTGGAGGTGTAAAAAGGCTCCCTCACTGCCTGCGCGTTGCTGCTGGGAATGGAAAGCAGGCAACGTGCAGGGGCTGCTGAACGTGTCTGAAAATTACACCGGGACAAGTTCAGCATATTTCTGTGGGACCCAACTTCTTGTGGGGGGGGGGGGGGGGGGGGGAGAGCACCCGCCCTGTGAAAAGAGTGTGGGGAGGCCATGTTCCTGTGTGTACTCCTGACATGATCCCTGGTTGTAGGAGAAAGGGCATTACACCACCCACTCTATTTAGGGTGGGTGGGGTTATGTCTTTTTTTTTCTGTTCATCGGCGAAGGACAGACAAATAAACACCCCAACACTCTGGAAGAAACTCCCAGGATGTGGGAGTCATTGATTTTTGTTTTTCAGCTACAAACTCCCACCGCACTTAGTCATCAACACCGGTGCTTTTCACAAGCTCCAGTTAAGGACACATTCATTTACAGGGGGATTAAGTGATTTACCCAGAATCACAAGAAGTTGAGTCGATGCCCAGACTTAAACCCGGTTCGCATGTGCCGAGGCCAGCAGCTCTGACCATTGTGCCACACCTTCTCCCCACGTTAATGGTTAGTAGTTGATTCTGTTTTAGGCGGTGCTAACAGGAGAATTGGGCTGGTGCAAGCTTCCTCCGAACGAGAGCCCCCCTCCCTTTTTATCTTTTTCTTTTTTTTACAAATTAACTATTGCTCCAATCGAAGAATTTAAAAAATGGTTCACCTCAAAATGAGTCTAACATGCGATCTGTGGTTATTTATGTTTCAGCTAACTGTAAAGATCATTTGTTCACTGAAAGGAGCGGGGATATCACAAGCCCCGACTACCCCAGAAGTTACGCCAAACTCTCCAGCTGCACCTACAAAATCCAGGTGGAGGAAGGGTTTATTATCACCCTGCAATTCATGGAGACCTTCGACGTGGAGTCCCACCCGGATGTGGCCTGCCCATACGACAGACTCAAGGTAAGTAGCAACAGCTCCCTAGGTGTGACAAGAACAGCATGGAATCAAGCAAGGGCAACTTCCAACCTAACAATGGAAAAAGACGGATTGCTGGTTCCCTTTAAAAATTACGCGTCTTTTTTATTTTATTTCAACTGTTAATTTAAAAGTGAAAATAAGTTGTTATAACGTTTGTAAAATATGCGTATTTACTAATTGCTTAAGAGTTGAAAGTGTCAATTAAAACGTTAATACCGAAGGGGTAAGAACAAGTAGGAATTGTTAACTAAAATATTATATAAAGTTAGAGAGAATGTTGGTGAAAAAGTTCACATTTTTAGGTGCTTAAAAATGTCGAGGTTGTAGGTTACTAAAGTATTTGGGAGTTTTAATATGATGGCATTTTTGAGTAAAGGCTGTAAAAGTGATACAGATTTTTAAAATAGTGAGGGGTGTATTTTGAAGTGGTGAATTAAGAACAAGGTGAAATCTGTCCTCATTGGCTCATGTACAGACACAGACGGCTTCCTCTTACATGCTTGCTTACAATACTCCGGGATTGAGGCTCTGAGGGGGCCTGCACATCGATCTAGCTTTGCAAAATCGTTCATTGATGGACAGCATTTACCAATGCCTTAACAACAAAACAGATGATGTTCAAGAGTTAATCCTTGATTTGACCGACCCACTTGCCCTTGATTGGACCATGAACAGTTGAGCATGGCAATTTCTTGTTGGCTATTCTTCCTGTTAAGATAAAAGGTCACCAAGGCAGATGCGGGAAAGGGGAGAGATGGTGATCGTGTCATCTGGTCCTACTCTGTGCAGCAGGACCAGGTGGTTTTGGGGAGATGCTACATTAAGCCATTTTGCAGCCTGAAGATGAGAAGATTCTGATTTTGCTCTAGCGAGGTGGGTTGTAGTCTAGGGGTAGAGTGGGTTGTTATTGAAATGATGCCTTTATTGATAGGGGCACGCTTGGGGTTGGCAGTGGGCTATTTCGTGAGGGGGGAGTTGTTGGTGGAGATGAGATGGTCAGCGTGTTATAAAAGACAGTTGCTGAAGGTTGCTTTTGGTGCACCCCATACCAATGTCTTATGTCTGTGGAGAGTGATGGTCTACACTCTACTGTGATCCTGAATATGTGTTCTGCCTGATCCTTCCAACTTGTATAGCATGTATGGTTCCTTCCTTTGGCCACTTGACATGACTGACTCTTCTGTACCGGCCGCACTGGCGTTTTAGAGGGCTTGGCCTGATGGAACCTAACCATATTTTCCAAAAGAATCTTCATGATCGCAATAATTTATCTCTAGATGAAACTCTACAAAATTCATGAGAAAACTGAAGTTAAATTGAAGTTGATGTTCAATTGACATCTTCACAAGATTTTGCCATGTCTCAAACTGTGCCCGTAGCCGCATCAGAAACATCTCTTTTTCTCACATTTCAGATTAAAACTAGCAAGAAAGAATATGGCCCCTTCTGTGGGAATATTTTACCTCCGAAAATTGAGACTGGAAGCAACAAAGTGGACATAGCCTTCGACACTGATTTGTCTGGAACTCACACGGGCTGGAAGATCCACTACACTACAGTAGGTAGGACACAGAACATCTGCAGAGGCTGAGAGCGGGAGATGTGCAGCATAGGTCTGTGGGGGCAATTCTCAAGTGGGCAATAGAGGAACGAGGGCTGCTCAGAACTCGTGGTAAGTAGGATGTTTGAGCCGGGGGGGGGTCTGTGTAGAACTACTTGGCAGTGTTGCACAGGGCACAGATGTTCACTACGGCTATCCCTAGGAAGAAGGCGTACAGCATGTTATGGCACTCCTCCTATATGCATATGGAGATGGAGTAAATGTGTGGTCCACTTTTGAAATGGAGCAGGTGTACAGTCGGCTATGCACAGGGCGCATCCCAGGTGTGCAGTACAGTTAGCATCAGGTGTCTAGTATTGCTATGGATGATGGACATGGATGAGGTGTTCAGTACTGTAATGAACAGAGAGCAGGTGTCCGCTATTATGTGGGATAAGGAACAAGTATGTTGTGAGTATTTGGTCATGGAACAGGTTCACAGTGCAGTTAAGAAGATAAAGCAGGTGTGCAGTAGGGATATGGACAAGGAACATATGTACTAAACGTTGAGGGTCAACGGAGGGTGAGCTGTGCGCGTATAATCAGGGAGCAGTTCAGATTCGGACAAGTGGAAGGCATTCAGAAGAGTTATGAACAAGGACCACATGTGCATGAAAGTTATGGACAGGAAGCAGGCACAGAACATTTATGGACAAGGAGTTTGTACCGGAGAACAGCTATTCTGAACATTTATGGACAGTGGATAGCCATGCAGTACAATTTTGGATAGAGATCAGGTGTTCAGCACACATAGCGACAGGGATTGGGTGTGTGCAGTATGGTTAATAAAAGAGAGCAGGCGTTCTGCACAGGGAGAAGATGTGAAGAACAGTTATGGACAATGTCTTGTGGGTGACATATGTATAACCAGTGACAGAATGCTAAATCTGCATGTTTTGAATTGCAAAACAAATTCCTCTACTACCCCACTTTCGCAGCCCTCTTCCACCTGGTTTGGTGCCATCACATACTGTCCCAAAGGCTACTTTAAATCCTTATGTTGAGTCTTTGCAGCAGAGACGGGAGAACCTAGAGATCATGGCTAAGCCCTACCTCTATGTCTGTCTAGCATTCACCAAACTCTCCATCTCTCACTCTTGCACAGGTCGGCCATGATTCACCTGTAGGGTTGTCCAGCATTATACTGCTCTCCTTCTCTCACGCTTGGCAAGGTGGGCATGATTCACCTGTAGGTATGTCTCCAGCATTCACCAGCTCTCCATCGCTCACGCTTGTGCAAGGTGGCCATCACTCACCTATAAGTCTGTCTCCGCATTCACCATCTCCCCATCTCTCACGCATGTGCAAGTTGGCCATTACTCACCTGTAGGCCTGTCTTCAGCATTCACCAGCTCTCCATTGCTCACGCTTGTGCAAGGCGGCCATGACTCACCTGTAGGTCTGTCTCCAGCATTCACCAAGCTTTCCATCTCTCATATTTGCACAGGTCGACCATGTCCTGATCCAGTGGTGCCGACCAGAGGACGAATAAACCCAGTTCAGCAAAAATTTGTTGTGAAGGACAAATTCACCCTTTCCTGCCAAACAGGATACATGCTAATGCAGGTAAGACATGAATACATGATTGTAGAGGTAAGCAGAGGCAATACAATGACTATTGTGTGCTATGAAAAGTGACATTTAAGCATCATCACTCTATAAATATATTAACATTTATTGCTTGGAGGGTTCAGCTGATATCGTCTAACTTTGCCTTACCATATAGAAAATCACATCGCCTCCTAATATATATATATTTTTTTTATTCATTAGAATTTTATATAGCGTAAACATTACCCAAAAGGGTATCAGAGCTCTTTACAGATATGCAGGTGAGCAAACCGGTAAATCAGACAATAATAAACCATACAAAAATCACAATAAAAGTACAGAGGGCCGTGGGAAGGAGGTGGGGATGGAGAGCTACCAGGAGTACATCCAAACATTATAAACAAAGAAAAAGGTGAGGGAGAGAGGTAGGGCAGACCATAAAAAACAATCATTTCAATCACAACGGTAGTACCATATGAGGTTGTACCCAAGCAGGGTGAAGAAATCCCCCTAGTCACTAGAGAGATCAACAGAGTAGGAATAGCATCAGGAAATAGATTACCAGTGTGTCCAGAGTGACCTATCGGTGTGGGAGAGTTAATATAATGGGAGCTGACGCAAGGATTTGTTCATCAATAGCATTTTCACTCGTTTTTTTAATGATGCAGATGACAGGTTGATTCAAATTTTTGATGGCAGAGAATTCCAATTTCTTGTAGCAATACCAGAGAAGGTTCGATTGTATGGGTTTTTTCTTAAATTTCTGTGGTTTCAGGAGTAATGATGAGGTGCTTCTAGAGGTTCTAGAGCCACCTGACAACTCCAATTTCTGTGCAATGTATTTTGGGGTGTTGGTGTGAATGGCTTTGTGTATTAAACAGGCAATTTTCAGATGGATTCTTGCCTCGTAGAGGAGGCAGTTTAGAGATGTCAAATCGGGTGTAATGTGGGTATTGCGTTTAGACCAAGTAATGAGCCTTGCAGCTGCATTAAGTGAGGGTCTTAGGGGGGCCAACTTAGTTCTAGGTAGGCCACACAAAGTTGCATTTTCATAGTCCAGCCTGGAAATCACTAGGGCTTGGACGACTGATTTGAAGTCATCCGCAGGGAGGAAGGGTTTGATTTTCCGTAGGATGCTCAGTTGAAAGTTAGCTCTTTTGTGACTACGCTGATGTGATCCTACATGTTCATGTTCTTTTCAAGTATAATTCCCAGAGATTTTGCAGAATCGATAACATGCAGAATGCAACTGAGGGCTGTTAAATATTTGAATCAGACAACAATGTTTGAGATTGTTTTGGGGGTGAAATTAAAAAGAATTCGGTTTTGAGTGTGTTTAGTTTGAGATAGTTGTAGGTCAGCCAATTGTGAGTTTTTTTATAGAGTTGCGTTAACGGATCTAATATCCTCCAAGGAGAATTTCAGGTAAAGTTGGGTGTTGTTGGTGTGCATGTGATAATTGATGCTTGAAGCTTTCAGGATTTTGGTTAACTGTTCTATGAACAGGTTAAAGAGAGTGGATGAGAGAGAGGAACCTTGCGGAACTCCTAATGAGACTGGTGTGGAGTTGGACAGGGAGTGATTCATCTTTACTCTTTGGGATCTATTGTGGAGGAAGAAGGCGAACCAACCTAGGATGGGGCCATAGAGCCCCATCCTTTTTTCAAGTAAATCCAGGAGGCAATCATGTTTGACTGTATCAAGTGCTGAGGAGAGGTCGAGGAGGATTAGCAGACAGGATTAATTTTGACCCAGCATTTGTAAAGTGTCATCAACTTTGTGCTTGACGGCCGATTCAGTGCTGTGTCCGTGACAGAATGCAGATTGATATTGGTCCAGGAGTAGGAATTTCTCAATGTGCTTGCGTAGCTGGATATGCACACATTTCTCAATGAGATTAGAAAGAATGGGAATTCTGGAAAAAGGGCGAAGTTATTTGGATCCTTGTGGTCTGCAGTCTGTGTTTTAAGAATGGGGGTAAACTGTCCTGACTTGAGAGATTCTGGTATGGTGTCTTGACATAGCAAAGCGTTTACTATTATAACCCAGAAAAAAGGCAGAAAGTTCTTCACAGTTAGGCTGCAGATTAGACCCAAGGAGAGGGTTAGGTTGTCGGTTGGATTGTGATTTGATGATTTTAAAGTTATTTTGGTCGGTTTCTGTCGTCATTTAACTGTTTCCTAAAAAAGTCTGCTTTTGAGCTATGTATTCATTCATTATAAAAGCTTTGCCGAGATCTCAGGTGTTTAAGGCGATCTAGAGAGGGAGGGAGAGTTGTAATGAATGTGCCACTCTTGTGGTTGAGTATCTGATGATGACCGTCAAATACCACCATCTTAAACTGACTTTAGCGGGTTATTTTATTCTAGCCTTAATGTAGAACGGCCTTGCATATGCCTGCTTAGTGAGAGCCGTTTCGAAGTAGAACAGTACATTTCGATATGAGCTCTTATTATTGGCTTTGACATGGCCTCATGTCAATATTGCTCCCTGACTTTATCTTGCCTCACGGCAGTGCTTGCTATTGGCTTTGACATGGCCTCATGCCATCTTGCTTTCTAACTTTGCTCTGCTTTAAGCTTCTCTGTGTGCAAGGCAGAGATTGCATAACTGTCTCCATTTTCATAACTGACGCCATGTTCTGTGCTCGCACGTAGCTGCAAAGTGGGGAGGGCATGTTTTTCGCTCCTCATGTGTTTTTCACTCTTCACTTGTTTTTTGCACCTCACTGACCAGAGTAAACTGGATATTATCTGTGGAATATGCAACTCTGCCTCAAAGTCAAAATATAGAGGCTTGGCCAGCCACTGTCTTGGCCTTGACGCATACTGGTACTAGCCTGCTTGTTTTTTTTCTAATGAAGAGGGGGCGAGACTTTCTAGAAGCTTTGCTTCACGTATTAAAGCGGGGAGCCTCCGCGGGCCAGGTGGAAGTTCACCACAGAATAGACGTATTGCTGTGGGTTGGTGCTTGGACTTGAGTCCTGACTGGAACTCCTGCCTGGGCTGTAGAAACGGACTCCCCTCAGCTTGAGCGGGAAAGGATGTTGCAGAAGAATCAGTCGGTAATGTGTCCTTAACCAGTTTTATTCTATTTCTATTCTATCCTTTGCTATTCTCTGCTATATGTATATACTGCATTCTATTTTGACCGTTTATTTAAATTGTCCTATTGATACTTGGGAGTTTGCCATGACTGATATATTCGGCCTACCTTTTGAAGTATTTTATTATTAAACGTGTATGTGTTATTTTACCTACGGTTGGGTTTGTTTTCTTACCCCATGTTAGGGGAGTGCTGGGTCTTCCCTTGGCCTAAGGGGGTATAGCAGTTAGGATCTGTTCTTTTTGCGAAAAGCAGATTCATTACAAGAGTCTCCATGACCATTCAGCCAATCATAGATTGTGTCTTTCAGCATTTAGGCTACCATTGTTCTAGGGTTTGGAGCCTTTGGGGGACATTCTTTAATGTTGGAGGGGTGCCATTGCATCAAGGATGTTTGTCATTGAGTTATTGTAATGATCTGTCAGGACCTGGACACCTGACATGTCCTCAGGAGGGGGAAGGATACAACTGTTGATAGATGACAGGCCATTCAGGTTAATATTACAAGTGCTCCTTGTCCAATGTCTGTTTGTTTTTATTTGAACCTTTTTTTTGAAGGCAGCGATTCTGTGATGAGGAAAGTGGTGGGCTGTCCAGTCACATGCAATGATAGATTCAAGTTTAGTGTAGTTGGCCTCAGAGATGACTAGATCCAAGGTCACTGCAAGATTGTGGGTAGGGCTGTGGCAGATTTGCTTGAGGTCAGCAAAGAAGGTTTTAAGGCTGATCACCGCTTGTTCATTTGGGTCATTCCAGTGAAGGTTGAAGTCACAGAGGAAGATCTGGGGGCAGTGTACAGCGGAGTTAGTTGTGATGGTTTCCATCATTTCTTCAAAGAATGGAAGGTTATCACCTGGAGAGTGATAAAAATGCATGTCGTTTGCAACTAGGTCTATCTTTAGTCCAAATTTCGATGTCTATATGTTCGCACAATGTGAGAGAGACAATTGGTGCTTGCTTCACCATAATAGTGTTGCAGTGAATTTCAGCTATACCATCATCAGGTCTGATTGGTCTGTATCATCTAATCATGTTGTAGCAAGGCAGTACTAGCATGTCGAGAGTAGGGGTCTAGGAGTCATTTAACCAAGTTTATGTCAGGACAATGAGGTTTAGATTGTGAGAAAGGATGAGGTCTGCAATATCCACTGCGTGTTTAGATGCTCACCTGCAATTGAGTACCATACATTTCAGGTGGGGTGTATTGGCCATGGAGGGAGTCTGAGTGATAGAAATGTGCTTGAGCTTGTAAACAGATCTTGGATTGGTTCTGGGTTATCTGTGTGGATTCATCTGAATTATATAGATTTGGCCCAGGTTGTCTGGTGTCTTGTAGTGTATAGGATTGTATGAGAACATTAAGAGTGGATATCAATGCCCAATAGTGAGTTTTTAAATGTGATGGCCAGGAGGCGGCGTTGGGTTAGGGAATAGTTCTCCAGGTAAACTGGGGCAACGGTTCAAGTAGCTGATAGCCCATTGGAAGTGGGGGATGAAATCTGTCTCGCCTGCTTTTTGTTGGTATGTGAAAGTGAATGTCTATTCTTAATCTGTAATTTAGAGGGACAGCAAATATTCACTAGCTCAGTAGTAATGTAAATAAGGCTTTGCATGTCTGCCTTAAAATGATCAAGCTTCACAGACACCTCACTGAGTTTGGAATCAAGACTGGTATGGGAGCAGGTGGTTGAGATGTGAGTTAAGGGGCCAGGAGGGAGGGAGCTCCAACTGCTAGTGTTAGGGAGGGCCTCAGTGGGGGGGCCAGGGGAGGGGAGGGGGGAATGGAGATTGAACTCTGATCAAGGTGTGTGGCTCAAGAACTCATTGCCGTGAGTTGGTAAGGAGAGAGGGGCTATTTTATGGGCCAGGAATAGGGTTTCTGAGTTAGCTAGAGTCATGGGTTTATCATAAGTGAGTGTCCCAGGTGTGTCAGTGGCGATAGCAGGTGAATATTCAGCAGCCAGGGGCTGAGATGAGTTGATGGTATTGGTGACCAGGCCGAGTGTTACAAAGGTCGCTGTTCTAGATGTGTGGAGGAGGCTCAGATTATTCTGAAAGTGGGTGCAGGTTGATTATGGTTACAGTGGTAGGGGTGTGTGAGAGGTATTGGATAAACTGAACAGGGGGTGTTGGAGATAGAGAAAGGGGTGGGGCAGAGTAAGTAGTGGGGAGAGAGGAGGCAGCAAAAAGTGGTGTTAGAGGGAAGTCTGGAGAAGTAGGCTGAGATTGGGTGAAGGAGAATTCTTTCTCCTTCACAGACATTCTGATCCATGGAAACATTTCATAGAGAAGTTCTAGGTTGGGTTCAGATGCTTGGATAAGGATAATCCTGCTATTATAAAGGGAAATGGTTGCTTCTGCTTGGCAAGCGTTTGAGGGACCTAACGCCAGTCTGGGACCGTGGGGAATTTTAGAGGTTGCAGTGATCCTGAACAGAAAGCAAAAGGTTTTTCTCCATTGTGCACTTCTTTTGGTGTAGAAGATAAGGTCACTTATGGTAGATACTTTAGTTGTGCAGAAGTGGGAGTCGGTAATGAAGGTTTCTGGGTGGGGTTTGAGAAGCCTATGCTTGAAGTTCTTGGGACCGTTTTTTGATAGATTAGGGGGGTAAATGATAGTGTAAGGATTGCAGCCAGTTGGAATCAGTTTGGCGTCTAACGACCTACGCGATGGGGGATCCATGGTTAAGGAGGTCAAACACCAATCAGAGGTGGCTGGGGGGAAAGATTCATGCAACCATTCTAAAAAGGTAGTTAATCATTATATTATGGGTACTCTAATGGTAAAAGTAAGTGATGCAACAACTGAGTGGAACTCCGAAGTTCCAGTAGAGAGGGGATTGAAAGCTAATATAGGTAGGAAGAGATGTACGGTATATTAGAATGGACTAGCCTATGAAAGTGTAGGGGAGGAAATCGGATGGGAGGGAGTACTTGGAGAGGGGTGAGCCGTGTACTAAAGTGAAGGACTAAGAGGCTAGGAAAACAGATCCCGGATGTGAGATTGAGCAGCAACATTGTTGAACATCATTCTAACATGGCTGACGCCTAGAACCTAGTTGGGAGGTAAAGAGCTTGTTAGTCCTTCTTTAGTATCTATGAGGGAGGGCAAGCAGCGTCCTCTCTCCGTATCAAGATTCTTGGGGGTGCCATCATTTTGATTGTGCCTGGCTCATCCGATAGGGGATGGGAGTGAACCAAGATTTAAGGCCCAAACAGACCCCCACAAACAAGTCAGATATGTAAGGTAATCAGGGAGGAACTGCCAGACACAACATGGAGGGAAAACCTTCCAAAGTCAGATAACGTTCAATCGAAGCAGAGGCAATGAGCGAAGCCCCAGCCAGACATCAGGCTCGAGACTCCATTACCCAGTAAAGCGGCCAGAGCTCGGGGAGAGCAGCCCTGGGTGTAGCCATAACCTGACTGTAGTGGGAACAAGAGATTTTCAATTGGGAGTCCAGCCTGAACTTGCCATCCTATTAGGGGTTAGGGTATAGGCAAATGTCTGTGGCGTTGCGCTTGGCGGTCGCTACAGGTGAGAATGCGGTAGAGGAAAGCAACTTGTCTATGTAGTGGTCGGTAAGACCTCGCAGGGAGGAGCGGTCCCCACGATGGGCCTGAGAGTTCCAGTGCAGGTCCAAACACCGGATCTGAAGTAAGCCACCCTGCAGCAGGGATCTTCAGCAAGCGGAGCCTCGCAGACGCCATAGATTTTACTTCACCACCTCCAACACCTCTCACAGCAACACCTACCTCAAAACCTTCCTCAGTAACAACTTAGCAAATATCTCCCACGGAAACATCTTCAAATATCTTTCAGTAAGATGTCCATATACCCTTTAAAATCACAAAAGCTATGCTACTCTATAGTTCTCATCCCACTTCGCTCACCATGATAGCAGCTTAGGATTTAATCTTTGCTTGCGACACTGCATAACACGTACGGGGTTTATTTTCCTGGGTTTGGGCCATCACAAGTGGAGGCAGAAAAGACATTCTGCCCCAGGCCTGCACTTACCAGGAAACCTGCCTATTTCAGAGACATTTATTTACAGATTTTTAATTGTAAGCAATCTTGCCATCTTCAATAATAATGAGGCAGCTTATGTGACCAGACCATTTGATGGTGTCAGGCCCCATGTTTTCTTTTTCCCTGCATTAGTGCAGAGGAAAGCACAGGAATGAATCGTATTGTTGTAAATACGCCATATCCCTGCACCTTACTAATTACGCAGCTCTGTGCAGCAAGATGGCTTGCAGTGCCACTCTCCATCATTTTGTAAATATGCCCCTAAGTTTTAGCCCCAGACCACACCAGCACTCCTGAAAAGCCTGCCATGGGCTTGATTTTTATCTATCCATCTGCTTGCCTTCTTTTCTGACCTCACCTTCAGCACATTTCTTGTATGTCTGTCTGCAGCAAACCTCTCCTTCAGCTCTCTGTCCACAGCTTTCTCACAATTATTTTACACATTTTTTAATTCATTTATTAGGGAAGATAGAACTCCAGCGATGGAGGTGAGCAGGAGAGAGATTGGAAGTCGCTGGAGAACTAGGAAGGAAAATGGAGCTGCAGGTTCAAAAGTGAGGATGGAGGGAAATATGCAGTGGAAGGTATGAGGGAAGAAGTGTTGCTGCAGGAGGACGGGTCAGAGGTTGGAAAGAGTTACAGAAGTAGATGGAGGAATGGAGCTGCAGGTGGAGAGGGATGTGAGAGGTCGTGCAGGCAGACCCAGTTGAGATCGAGAAGTGTTTGCACAGAAAATAGTTAGGTGTGCCTCCCTAGCATCAAGCAATGAAAGCATGAAGGTGCAATCACAAAAAGAGTATGGAGTGCTGGTTTGAGAAAGCTCCAAGCCTTCCTAGATGTGCATTTCATTGCCCGGTCTCTAAAACTGATAAGGCGCAACTGCATGACGCTGGTGGTCTGGAGAGAGGAGAGAGGAGCAGGGGCTACTGTCCTTATGTCTGCGTAGGGTAATAGTGTCAATGTTAAAGAGCATGAAGGTGCAATCACAAAAAAGTATGGAGGGCTGGTTTGAGAAGGGTGTGTAGGGATAAAGCTCAAAGCCTTCCCGGATGTTTGTTGCATTGCCATGCCTCCACGTCTGCTAAAACGCAACTGCATTGTACTGGTGATCAGGAGCCTGGTGAACAGGGCAAGGCCTGTGCATTTGCCCTGTGAAGGGTAATATCATAGAATTCTTCTTGATTTGTTTGACTTCTTTGCTGCCAGTGTACATTTTGGTCCTCATTTACAAGGAATTAACACAGCGCGTTGCCGCAAGCCATTTGGCTGGGCTGAGCTAATTCCGAAGCAAAGGGATGCACAATGATATGACAGATCCCTTTGCTCTTCCCTGCACTGGAGCACAATTTGCTGCAATGCGCCGACGCAGGCACCCTTGCACCATGGTGCAAGGATGCTTGATTCACAGGGATGATTGTTTATGTGCAGGAAGGAGTCCCTTCCTGCATGTAAACAATCTGAAATGCCATTTTCAACCTCTATGTGTGCTGTATTAGCACACATAGATCTTGCAAAATGTAATTTTTTCAAACGATTGTTTGTGCAGGAAGGGATACCTTCCTGCACATAAATAACCACCAGATGTGATTTCCTCGTTCAATGTGTACTGCATTCTGCATGCAGCACGCATAGAAAGAGGAAAAAATGAGGAGAAGTTAATAAATTTCTCCTAGTTTTGCCTTCCTACACCTCATCTGGGGAGGCGTAGCATTCAGACGCATTCACATGTTTACGATTTCTTGTAAATCAAAAAATGAGTCAGGCTCCATGGGTGTTGTGTGGGGACACCAACAGCAACACCCATGGTACGCCCCTTTCACACAAAGTGCTGCGTGTAAAGGGACCATATTTACAAGAACAGGAAAAGCCACACAGGAAGGCTTTTCCTGTCCTTGTACATAAGGGGCAGCAAAATGTGCCGCCGGTGTGCCACAAAAAGTGACACACCGGTGGCGCAAGGAACTTGTAAATAAGCCCCTTTGTTTGGGTCAGAAGCATTTGTACTGGCATGCAGCAATTAGGAAAAAGAAATGAGTTGGATATTTTATGTCGCCTGCAGTTGTGGGTAAAATAAGCTGAGACAGATCATTATTTCTGTATCGGCAGCATACAGGCTATGACAAATTCATATGAAGAAATTATGCCACCTAGGGCATCGTGTACTATAGTTGTTTTTGGTCGCAAAGCCTGTGAATTAGGCTTTATAAAGGAAGAACACCCTCCTAAATGAACAAAACCCCTTTATGTTTCACTGTGCACAACATATTTATGAGCCGGAAAGGTCTGTTCAACTCTGTGAGAAATTGGGGTGTTGGTTGAGGGGAGGTGTGAGCCCTTCTCAAGCAACAGCCACAATCCTTGTCAGGATGAACCACAAAAAGTCATTAAATTAACCTGTGCCTAACCCTGTGGTAGCTTTAGACAAAAGCAGTCAGGTTTAACTTAGAGGCAATGTCTAAAGTATTTATGCAGCACTACAATAGCAATAGCAAACTATTTGAAACTATAACGACAAAAATACAATCAGTAGAACAGGAGGTATGTATTTAAAAACAATTTACATGAAAGATAGCGCCTTAAAGATCACAGCACCAACCATGGGCATCAAGTCGCACAAGACCGGTGCAAAGTCGAAGGTTATGGCCATCCACAATCAAGCGCGGTTCGGATGCACAAAGTGGATTGGGCCCGGTCTCCACTTACATTCAGACTTAGAAGGAATTCCAAAGAAAAATGCCTGAGAAGGTAAACTTCAGTGGGGCAAGGCAGCCGGCGGCATCTGAGGAAGAAGGTGTCATAGTTAGGGAGATGCTTGATGAAATCGCAGTGAAGATTTCGGTGTTCTGACTTAGGGTCTAATTATGGCGGTCCTGGACTGCTAAACCCACAGGGCTGGTGCGGGCAGTGCTGCACCGGCGGTCTGACCTCCCTATAACGAGTTTGGTGTTCAGACAGCCATAGGATCACTGCTACCGCCGGGGATCCGTGATCCCTCGGCAGCCTTGCAGCGTTCTGAGGCCGCAATATGCTGGCTGTGGCACCAGCAAGCATATTACGACTTTCTTCACCGCCACAGTTTTCGGTGAGCCCGCCATGAAAAGTGTGGCGGTGAGGAAACTAAGGGGCCAGGGGATGCATGCAGGGGGGCACCTCGTGTCCCCCCTGTCTGCATGCACACCCAGTTCCTGCACGGCATGGACTTCACAGTCCATGCCGTGCAGGAATGTGCTTTGGTGCTCCCATTGCAGTGCTTTTCTAAGGCTCAGCTGAGCATTTGAAAGGCACAGCTGTGGGACAACAAAGCACTGCCCACCAGACCACAAATGAACGCGTAATCTTGCGGGCGATGTATATATGAGTTTGGAGGTGTGGCAGCAGGGCGAAGGCATGACGGCTCACTGCCATACCGCTAAACCCGTAATCAGGCCCTTAGTCTCTTTTTTGGAAGTCAAAAATCTCCACCGGGACGAAGCTGCAGGCTGTATCCGACGAAGGCGTCAGGAGGCAGGACACCCTTCAGAGAAGAGCCACTGAACAGTTTTGCAGCTCCCGGAAGGAATGTAGTGGGATATACAGCAAAGTCAGGCTGACTGCCAATGCGCCTTGGGCGTATTGGCAAGCAGGTGGGTCCAGGTCTTCTCTTAGTTCTCAAGGAACCTCTTGACAGAAAATGTTTTAAGTTAAAATTTTTGGATTTGGGCTATTGGAACTCCTTTAGCACCACTTCCAAGGGTCCAGAACTGGATGGGCACCACTAGGAGGAATCAAGACTCACTCTGGCAGATTAAAAATGGTTGGAGCCTTTCATGTCCCTGGGGCTCTGATCGGGAGGCCAGTCAACTAGCCCTTGGAGTCACTCTGGTAGTCCTTGGTTCAAGCAGACAAGCAGATCTCAAGAAGAAGGGCGGTCCTTTGAGGGCCCAGGGCAGACGTTAGGCAGCGGGCAGTCTTCTTGGAGCAGCAGGGCTTTCTTCTGAAGCACAGAGCAGGCCACAGGCAGCAGGGCAGTCCTCTGAGAGTCCTCTGCAGATCTAGAAGTGAACTGAAGAGTGTGTTTGAGGGTACTTGTTTTATAGCAGGAGCCAGCTTTGAAGTGGAAGAAGCTTCTGGTGTTTTCCCCCAGAGATGGATTTTGAAGTTCCTTCCTCTGTACCCTGGTCTCAGGATGTCTAGGGGCAAAAAAAGGCTAGCATGAAGTTCTCTGTGTGTGGCTGGGCAGCTTATTTGAAGTGCAAGTGGGGCTGTGCACAGCTCTGCCCCTCCCATCCGGTCAAAATGGCCCATCCTGCTAACACCCAGCCACCCTATTGTGTGGCTGTCTGGGAGGAATACACAAAGCCAGGACTGAGGAAGCAAGCTACAGACACCAAATGTTTAGGAAAAGGAAATGCAAACTTTCTGAAACTGTCATTTTCTGAACTGTGACTTAAAATCTGACTTTCTCATTAAAAAGGTTTTTAAATTACAATTCCCTAAACAACAAATAATGACATTTCTACCTGCTCCTAAACAAATGTTATCACTTATTAAATGAAATAAGATAAATCAATGTTATCGTATGAGAGAGGTAGGCCTCATACTAGTGAAAAACAAGTGTGAGAAGTTTTCACTACCAGGACATATAAAACGTAATAGTACATATCCACCTTTTTAAATACAGTGCATCCTGCCCTATGGGCTGTTTAGGGCATACGCTAGGGGTGACATATGTAGTAAACAGGGGACTTTAAGCGTGGCGCAAAAGGTTTATTTTGCCAAGTAGAATTGCCAGTTTAAAACTGCACACTGTTTGCCATGGCAGGCTGGAGACATTTTTAAAGGTTACTTAAGTGGGTGGCAGAGTAAGTGCGGCAGGCCCACTAGTAGCATTTAATTTACAGGCCCTGGGTATATGGTATACTCCTTTATTAGGGCGTATAAGTAAATTAAATATGCCAATCTGGTCACTCCAATTTTATCATGTTTTACTGAGTGAGCACAAGCACTTTAGCACTGGTTAGCAGTGGTTAAGTGCACAGAGTCCTATGGATAATAAAAACAAATTCAGCAAAACAGGAGGGGAGAACTCGTAGAGGGATTTTGCCATCCTTTCTGAGGCACAGGTAGGGGAGAGGCGTGGAGGAGATGCTCTGATGCAATTTCTAAATGACAAAGTAATGTATCTCTAGTTTAGGGCCTTAGTTGTGATCACAAACCATGAAAGTTTACCACCTCTCAAATGGGGGTAGTAACTGGTTTACAAAGGAGAGTTGCCCTTGGGAGACTGCTTTCTCTTTGGGAATTGTGCTGTCTGGCCTCGGGGGGGGGGGCATGCTCTGGCCCTACCCCCTCTGATGTGTTTCCAGACAGGCAACATTTTATTTTAAAAGAAACACTTATATCTTTAAAGCAAGTCTCCTGCTTTAAAAAAAATCCCATTTGGGAAACCAAATACAGGGTTAGTTGTCTGTTGTCTCTTGCAGGCGACCATCTCTGCAAAGGGGTCCTGCCGAATGAACATTCATTCGGCAGGCCACTTTGTCACCTCTTGAGATTGCAAAAAATTGCGATTCAAGCTAATATTGCAGAGGTCGCATCTCAAATGACTTCCCTTATTGGAAGTATACGGGATGAAGGTCTTAGGTTCGGCCCTATATGGAGCAGAGCTCTGGGGTTTTGAAGATCTAAGAAAGCTAACGCTAGCTGAAAATGAATTCCTCCGAAAAGCTACTAGCGTTCCCATAAGTACCCCGTTAATACCGCTAATGTGGGATCTTGGAAAAAAGGCGGTCCAGGATCTTGCCTTTCTGCGGCCAGTACTTTACTGGCGCCGTTTATGGACTACAGAAGAACTACAGCATTATGCCCAGGGTCTAAGGGAGATAATGGCTAAGGACACGTGCCATAGAATACATTGGCTGAAGGCCATTAGATCGATACTCTTCAAATTAGGAATGAGGGATCTATGGGAGGACCCGGAAAACGCTCAATTCCCTTCTAAAAAATCCCTAAAAGAAAAGTATTGGGAGATGGTGATCACAGAAGAGAGGTCAGAGGGTCTCTCCTCACACTTAACTGGTCGTTTCATGTATATTAAAGCCCAACCAAAACTGGAACAATATTGGGACATTTTTAGTAAACATCAGGGTCGCAAGCTCTATTTCCAGCTTAGGGTAGGATCACTCCCAGTAAGATCTTTTACATTAAAATGGGCAGATAAAAGTGGTAACGACAGATGTCCTAAGTGTGGGGAGGAACAAGAGTCATTAAGTCACTTTTTATTCTTCTGTCCTCTGTATACTGCCCCCAGAATGATGTGGATCAAGCCTATATGTAAACTGCTTGGGATACACAGGCATGCTGAGGCTCTGAGAATTCAAACTACAGATCTGATGCCTAGAATTGCTGTTGCCGTGGCTAAATTCTTGAAATGGGCTTGGGTAATCCGCACAAAACATACAGCGGTAACTATGTGAAGATTACGCTGTTTTTCCCTATGTTTACTAGGGTTAACTCTCGTGAATTTCTGTGCAATACTCCTCTGGATAAATGTATATTGATGAAATTGATTTTACGCCCTTTTTAAATTGTAATTCGGCAATAGTCCATTGTAGTTTAATACTCTTTTTAAATATTTATTGTATGGTTTTTTTTAATCAACATTTGTGTATTTTATGTATACTTTTATGACTGAATTGCCGAATAAAGTTTATGAAATGGAAATGGACTTCCCTGTTTACAAACCAATCAGTGTGCAATTTGCAGATGCGTGGTATATTAATGAGGATGGTACGTCTGGCCCTGGTGAGGAAGTATAGAAGGAGAAGGTGACTGACTGAGCCTTGGGATCACAAAAAGAAAGCACAGGTGGTGGGAAGTGGGAATCACACCAGGAAACAAAGAAAGAGTTTTGAAATCATCTGATTCTGTGTCATTCCTGAGATGTTCAGGAGGGGCAACTGTAGCAAGAAGTGTAGGGGGCTGACATTGATGAATTCTGCTCGAGGTTGAGCAGAAGTAAATCGTAGCTAGATGCTCATAATATGCCTTTGTGGGGTGTTGTTGAGTAAGTTGTGAGTTTGGATGCTCTCTTCACCTGTCATTCCCCCCTATTTTTATCCTTTATGGACAAATTTGACATTTTGGAAGCAAGTGGAGCCTCCTCCCCAGTAACCCTCAAGGAGGTCACAATTGTCTCCTCTCCCTTGTATGGTGTAAATGTACTGTATGTCATTTGTTTGAATATATAGTGAAACACTGGTCTACATTTACTGTTTTGTAGTCTTGGAGACCTTTATTATATTTTGCTGCCGTAATTTTAGTAATGAAGCTTGGCATGATGGAGGAAGGAGAAAGTATGTCACATTCATTCTATCTAAATAAGAAATCGAGTGCAACCACTCTGTCTCTTAAGGATGGTATGCTTGTCAATAACAGTGTTGCGAAGAAAGGCAAAGAGCATGCCAGCCGTTTGTCTTTCTCTAGCTTGCAAACCTCTTGTGGCCCCGTGAAAGTAGCAGCCTCATGGGTTCGTTTACGGATTGGTGGGTGGCCCCGCACTTTGCCAGGGTATAGCTTCTGCTCTCCTGCTAGAGGACTGCCCGTCATATTTCAATTTTGACAAAATGCATGCTTCGCTCACATCAGTATAGGCTCAGAAAATGTGTCTTGTCTGCAGGGCTTAAGTTTAAAATTAAAATAGCTCACCGCCAGAGGCAATTTAAAAAAACCGCTTAGTCTTTCATTTAAGGAACACAAATTGGACATTGCCAACTCTCTTTATGTGCATTATGTAGCTCCCTGGTGTCACAGATGAGATGGGAAGCTCATAAAAAGAATTCCTTTTGCCCTTAGAAGTATTTATAAGAGTGACAGTCAAGTATGAGACTTCCTTTGCTGACACCCAAAGTCAGAACAACACATTTCAGACATTCTCTTCAGTTTTACAGTGAACTAAAATAACAAGCATACGATTTGCAAGTGGGAAGGGGCGAAGAAGCCTTTCCTTCCTGCAGTACTGCCCACTCCATAGTGCTCATGATGCAGGACCTGTGCTTTGGACTCTTCTGCTGACGATCAGACAGTTTGACTGCAAGCCAAAGAGTCGGTGAACTTGGGAGTTTGGACACTAAACTTGTCTAGTCAGGGATGATGTACTGAAACATCCTCGCTTACCTTTTGCACTGAAACTGAAACTCCCTTATTTACTTTGCCTCAACTTGGCTACTCTGATTTACATTGCATTAGCCAGAACCTGCACACCAAAACATACTCATATTTTGTCCTCGGCCGGCCTTGGGCCCTGAAACACCCTTTACCTTGCGCCAGCCTTGCATTGCGCACTGAGACACTCACTTACTTTTCCCCATCCAAACCCCTTGTAGTAAAGTATCATCCGATAGCTTGCCATAGCCAGGTCTTGTGTATTCAAAGTCCTCTTATACCTTCCCACATCTAGGACTCATGCACCTAAACACCCTTCCTTGCACTGCACAGCTCTCCGTGTATTGCAACCCGTAGTTTCGGAGGGGCAAGAGCCCTATGAATGGCCATGCTGCGTGGCAGCATCAATAACTATACAAACCAATCGTGGTGGAAAGTAGTGTCAGAGGTTTATTCAGTACACAGGTTGAACTGACTCACAGGTGATCCAGGTGTCAACAGTGAGTTGGAGTAAACAGTTGACACTCACTCTGAGAGAGCCTGATCCTATGGAAACCTACATTCACCATTATTGTCAATTCAATTCTCGTTAAAAGGATAATGGTTCTTCTAAACCTTCCTAACTTTAATGAGATAATGCCCCCGTGCAAGCCGACCAGTACCTAGGCCAGATCCGCAGTTGCTTAAGATTACCATTGGCTTTCTAAAATGTCTAAAATGCCTCCGAGCTCCAAAGCTGAAGCTTTCTGGCCTTTCTAGTCACCTGCAAACAAAATGTTTCACAAACTTGTTGCCTACAAAAGCTACCAAAGGCGTGTGAACTCATCAAATGCTGGGTGTAGGCAATTAGGTTGAAGTTGGATGAGAACCCCGACTATCACTGACGTAGAAAAGCATCCACAGCAAAGGGGTCAGGACCCTTGTGTGGCCCCTAAAATAGGGTACACCAACTATCCCTTCGCATAAGTGAGGTCACTGTAGTGGGTGATTCAGACTTTGCTCGATGATCCCCTGTGGCATTAGAGGAGGGACACAATTCTTCCTCCAGCAGGTGGAGCAATACTGTATTGCTGTCCCCTCTGATGTCACCCTGTGGGTGATGTGGCCAGCTGTATTTACCAGCCAAGATTCTTGCAGTGAAGCATTCCTACTGGCCCGGTGCATTGAAACACCGAAGACCCTTGCAGTGAAGCATTCCTACTGGCCCGGTGCATTGAAACACCGAAGACCCTTGCAGTGAAGCATTCCTACTGGCCCGGTGCATTGAAACACCCAAGACCCTTGCAGTGAAGCATTCCTACTGGCCCGGTGCATTGAAACACCCAAGATCCTTGCAGTGAAGCATTCCTACTGGCCCGGTGCATTGAAACACCCAAGATCCTTGCAGCAAAGCATTCCTACTAGCCCGGTGCATGAAAACACCCAAGGCCCCTGCAGCGAAGCCTTTCTCCTGGCCTGATGCATCGAAACACCCAAGGCCCCTGCAGCGAAGCATTTCTCCTGGCCTGATGCATCGAAACATCCAAGATCCTTGCAGTGAAGCATTTTTACTGGCCCCGTGCATCGAAACACCCAAGACCCTTTCATTGAAGCATTCTTACTGGCCCAGTGCATTGAAACACCCAAGACTCTTGCAGTTAAGCATTCTTACTTGCCCGGTGCAAAAAAACCCCACAAGATCCTTGCAGTGAAGCATTCCTACTTACCCGGTCCATCGAAACACCGAAGATCCTTGCAGCAAAGCATTCCTACTGGCCCGGTGCATCGAAATACCCAAAATCCTTGCAGTGAAGCATTCCTACTTGCCCGGTCCATTGAAACAACCAAGATCCTTTCTATGAAGCATTCCTACTTGCCAGGTGCATTGAAACGCCCTCACCTCTCTAGAGCCACCTGTTAAATGTAATGAATTACCTTTCACCTTTTGATTCTGCAATGCTTGCTGAGCTTAATATTTCCGTCCAACTTCAAGCTTCACTTCCATTCTGAATATTTGGAAAATAAATGATGTATCTGTTAATAGATTTTCTATATGAGCATGTATGAGCAGGTTTTTACATCAAAGTTGACCTTGCTCCACATGTACCTGTCTTTGTGCACAGCGTGCTTTCTCACACTAAGGGCTCTAGTACCAGTGCCTCCAGTAACATCGATGGGGTCGGTACAGGGAGTTACTGGTCTCCGCAGGATAACAAGATGTGACGTTTCACCCTTCAACTTTTACTGCTCAAAGCACCTGAACTCTCCATGTAAAATGCTGTATAGTACATGTAGGAATCAATCTGCAAACACAGATTCATGCATGATGTTATCCAAACTCTCACATTAGGGAGTATTTCTGCCCCCTGGAGTTACTGATACTCCTGGGATTGGTAATTCCAGGGGAGCAAAAAATGGGCCTATTTGTGGCCTACTCAGAATCCCAGCCTTTATAATATTTCCATGAATGTGCAAGAAATACCCCACACCTGCTGTAATAAATTAGAAGTAGCTATTTAAGAAAATAATATTTCTCATTCGAACCTACCTACACCTGTTCTCAATGCTTTGCCTCCCCAGGAGCACGTTTTTCCCAATGACACCTCTATGCTGCTATCTATTAAGCTTGTGTGGCCAATTTCTCTGCTCCTCTTAAACCCTTTACATTTCTTACTAGCTCCTCAGTCCTGTATTTAATGCTGATGATTTCGCCTCTGACTTCACTTTATAAAACCAGAGATGGTCAGATTTTCATCCAGGCTACTCTACTGAGTCTGCTCTTCAATTTGTCTCCAGGTACCTTCGGTAGGCACACCACAACAACCTCTCTTCTACTCTTTTCGTTTTAGCCCTTTCAGCAGCCTTTGATGTGGTGGATCATCCTACTGTTCTGAACTCTTTCTTTCCTGTGTAACAGTGTTGCTATACAAGACTGGTTTCAGTTTCATTTGATTGCTCATTCTCTGTATCTTGGACGGGCTCGTTGTCTGCTCCTCATCGTTTTAGCTTTGGTGTCTTCCAAGGATCAGCCTTTCAGGTCCTCTTCGCTTCTCCTTCTCTGTATTATTCCGCCACCCATTAATATATTCTATTGAGGGTTGGAGTGCCTTTTTATGTGGACAACTCAAAAACTGTATTTTCTTTTCTCCCCTTTTCTACTTGTCATCAAGTTCATATTTTTGGTTACCTCCCTACAGTTGAGACTGTTGCAGGTAAGGTGCACCGTGGTACGCCCCTGCTAGGATAACTGACACAAACAACACTAACACAGTGTGTCTTGGTATCGGAATGAGACCCCGAGTGGTCTCCTTCCTTTTATATTATCCCTCTGGCCACATCTGGCCAGAGGCTGTCATGTAGCTACATCAGGCTATCCCCAGAGAGCAGGATTGCTAACCAGCTACATCACTCCCCAACTTGGTTTCAGAAGATCAAAGCTCATTTCACTTGACATACGAAGCCTTTGAATCGCTGGTTGGGTTGAGGATTGGGCCAGAGGCCATACCAATAGGGTTGACTATGAGTGGGCGGACCACAGACAGGAGCGTCAGCAGGTGTGTCATCTTGCCGGTTTCCTCCAGGACTCACTGGACCTCGACTTGCGGGGTCACTCCCTGCTGTGTCGTATTCCCCGCTCTCCGGCCGGTCAGCATGGTTTTAATTGTTGTCTGAATCGAAGGGTTAGGGCGAGGTTACCACCTTCTTGAACCATGAGCTGTTTCTGGCTACTACTTCTCAATCACGCCGTTACCATAGTTCAGTCGCTTTTGATGACGGTCCAGATCCCCGGCTCATACGGTGTTCTGAACTTCTATCTGGGTTTGCGGTCTTTGATATCAATGGAATCGCCAGGTAGAAGCAATCTTGTCTTTGCCCGTCAACTGGCTAGGATGTTGCGCTGTTCACGGCGTGCTTGAGTCTTGCAGATGTTATGAGGTGGGGGAATCCACCCTGGGCATTTGAGGATAAAGTCTCTCCGGGGCAGTGGTCGAAGTGGGGAAAAAAAAGGGGAATTGTGGGAGGAGAATCAGGGGGCGGGAATAACCTGAGGATTGGATGAGTGGGCGGAGTCAGAAGTGTGGCTAGAAAGAGCAAAACGTACCAAGTTTTAGTACGTTTGCATTTCACTGACCAGTTACAGCTTATAACGTTATTTAATTCAAACAATGGAAAGACATGTTTATTTGAGGTTTAACCCCTTAAGTGCTGCGTCGGTGCGTTGGTCGACGGCAGCACTACCTCCCCAGTGCTGCGCACGACCATTGGACGTCCATTCAGCACTGGTTCCAATGGACAGCGCAGCACTGGGGAGGGATGTTTACTAGCATCTATGAGGTTAATATAATAAGTTATTTACATTAAATGCATTTACAATGTGGGACATGTTTCCAATCACTGAATGTCCCAAATACACTTATAAGTGGAATCATAAGCCATTTGTCTTTGAGCAATGCAGATTCTTTCATCAGCACTTTTACTCTCTTTTGCTAACCATTTTTGAACATAAAATTTGGGTTTAAATTCTATGACAGGAGGCCCCACAATTTTTGTGAGCATTATAGAAGACAGACGATTGATTGATATTCTGTTCCGCAGTGGTGTGAGCACATCATTCATTACACTAAAGCCCCGTTCACATTCAGCAGTGGAGGTACAAAAGGTGTATATAATGTGCACTAATGGTTTCAGCGATACAATTTCTATTTTGTTTGTACTCTCTGAAATCAAGGTTGTACTGCTTGGTATCAAATACATGAAACCTGCTACAAAGGTTTTGTAATTCTCCCTCATCATATAAGATGTCTACTGGATCTGGCCAATAAACTGGTTGTAGGAGTTTCATTCTATGTACCAACTCTTAGTATTCTATTTCGTCAATGTTTGTGGTTGTGCTTCTAGAAACATTTGATGCATTATTCATTGTCATCCTTTTTCGTAGGTTATTTGCTAAGCTCCTAAAGAACTGTGCCCTATTGATGCTAACACAGCTTTTGTTCTGTTGCAGTCCTACACCAGCAAACTGCATCTGTTCAGCAGCATTTAATGCAGTGGTAGCAAAGGGCCCAGGTGAATCAGCCATTGATTCAAACACTAAAGTCTGCATCTGTATTGAACGATCTGCCTTGTATATGCAGCCTTCTGGATAGGTCACCCAATTCTGTGAGAGCATCATATAATATGCCCATATTTTCAACAAACACCAGGGAGGTTAATAAACGGTTTAAACTCACACTGTCTTCAGCTACAACCCAATTCTGTCCCATTATAAACACCTGGATGTGACTCAATTCAAATTATGCACTGCCTGAAAAAAGTAACAACATTCTGGAAATAGCAAACACTCATAGGGAATGCAGGATTATGTAAAGCGTGCGAAATATAAGCAGAAACAACAGGTTACCTTAACACTTTTACTCTCATTGTTCAGAAAACAATGAGTATTTTTTGTCTCAAACGTTGAGGGCATGAATACAGGGCTCCTCCTGTACCCAAGTGTTAAGTAGGACTCGGAAGAGGAAGGGACTCTTCACGAGAATCTGATCTGACTCGCGGAAAGCCACAAGGGCTCCGTCCTCATTCATGTCAGCCAGCTAGCTGCTCAAACATAGTATAGTACATATGCATTCAAGTGTCCTGCAAAGGATACCTTTGGAACTGTCCAGCTTGGCTAACTCTTCTACCCACAAAAAACTTGAGCGAGATCATGACAGTATGAGGCAAAATTATATTTTCGTTCTGGAAGTGAACAAAAGCAGTAACCCACTGAGCTATGCACATAAAATATTGCTCTTTGATATGCATGATGCATGTTCTTTGCAGCAGGTGCGTATTAACCCTCTGCACCACCTTAGATGAGTCAAAACAGCCATTGGACAAAACTCTCCTCCCATCTCTCTCCAGCAGGGACATTGATCACCAGAGTTATTTTGGCACTTTTATTGTTGCCCGAAACCTGCTGAATATACAAGGAACTTTGCAGTGTTTTTAAAACTCCTGCACTGCTACAAAACGGCCCCCACAAACTAAACTGCCCCCCTACTCTTCAAGTCACCCTGGGAAATGCCTGATGCCTGGAACTGCCAGTCCGGCCTCGTTACTGTAAAGCCTTTTTCTATACAATACTACAGATAGGTATGCTTGTTTGATATACATGTCACGGATCACTGTTGGTGTAAGACACAGAATATCCTATGAATTGGGTTCCTGCCTGAATTATACACATGAACAGTTTGGTACACAAAAGAATGCCTCTGGCTAGACCTCTAATTTAAGCACATTTATGTTATTTCTAAGGACCCTCACAATTGACCACTTGCCTTTTCGACCTTCCTGTACATTTCCTGCCTGTGATTTACTATGTGTGATCTTTTTGGCAGATGTTTTAAAGTTTGCACCTTTAACATAAACTTTCTAACAAGGAATATAATAAAGTTTTTTTTTAACTTCTAGACAATTTTGTACATTTTTTTGGGCCATGCCATACAGAATAGAAGTAAAGGCAGAATGCAATCATCTGTTCTGCAGTACTGTGACTTTGAGTCGCATTCAAAGCCGGAGAGATGTTGCTCTTTGCAACCTCATCTACTAGTACTCAGAAGCCATAATACTAACGCAATTTATACAAGTCATCTCTCATTTGCAAAGGGGCCAATCGCTGACCAAACTATCCTGCAGTTTAGCTATTAATTCCAATTCTGGTAATACTTCTACAATGTATATAACAAAGTACACGCACCCGACACCACGTGGCAAATTGTATTCAGTGACTGCCATTAGGTGTCAGCACCGGAACTGCCCAATGGCTACTTCCGTTTCGTTCGAAGCCACTGTGTTTATGAGAACAAATTATCATCTGTGGCGCAAACAGGCAGCATGTTTTGAAGTCCCCTGACTGGAGCCGCTCTTGGTGACATGATAAAAGAGGCGCGGCTCGCCCAGCGGCGGTGTTTATCAATTACATTTATCTCGCCGCAACTGAAAGAGAACCAGGATCTCCTCAGCTGTGCACCGAGCCTGCCAGAATCATGTGGACTGGCGTTGGTTACCGCTGGAGTAAATTAGTCCATGAATGTGGGCGTCCATTACCGGTGTGTTGCCGCAGCACCGGCTTGCCTCGTAAAGCAGGTACTGTGCCTGCTACTTCTAATTGTACTTAACTTGTTATGTCTTTGAAAGCGTGCAGCTGTGATCCAGATCTGCCTGGGGCCATGTAACTGTGCAGTGACGCAGTCTGTCTCTGTAGTTTTGTGCGAAAGCGCACTAATTCATTTTGGGCTGGGGTGACTTTGCGCCAGTGATTGTGGAACCAGTGATTTTGCAGATAGCAGATACCTTGGGCAAGCCTGGGCGGTAGGCTGCTCAGCATTTAAAGATTTTTATCAGCTTGAGCTAAAACTCTTTATGAAATAATACAGCCTATTTGTTTCCTATTGCTTATTTTCCTTTTTCCCGCCGATTTCATACTGCGGGAATTCAACCCAAAGGTATTGGAGCGCTTTAGATGTCTACCAGTTACGTTACACAAGGACAGACACATTCATTTTGCTTTATTTTACTCGGTAGAAAGGGTCACTCAGTCGTTGAAATGTAACTCATAATTACTCAAAATTATGAACATGTCACACATAGCAATCTGAAACCTTGGCAGCTATGCAAATGTAATTAAACAACATAAGAAAAAGAGATGATTACAGTTGTTTTAAAAAACAAAAACAAAAACCAGGTATTCTTTCATTTCCCCAACTTACTTGATGTTTATGTAAGAGCGTGGAGTTCACAGGCTGGCCAGGATCCTCTTACAGGCCCCAGCGCAGGGAAAAGAGCACAGCTGTAAAGGAGGGGTGTGGGACCTCTGTGCAGGCACACAGAATAATTTCCAGCAGAAGCTGGTGGGTCTGGGGAAGCTGTGGGTACATCGACCAGCAGAGGGCCTCTTCTACAACAGCCGCTGTCCCCCTATTTTCCACTTCTGGCTAGGTCGAGAGCAGATTTGCAGCAAGCCACAAATTCCTCAATGAAGCCCTTTTTAGGTCAAGCCTTAGCACAGCGCGCATACGCTGCCCTAAGGAGAGGGCCTCTTGGAGCTTACAAGCACTTTGCGCACGAGAGAGCAAGCTCGTGCTCGAAGTCCTGATATTCCATTGGCCTTTGCGTGCGTCTTTGTAAAAAGACAGCACGCAATTGGTCAAAAGTGTTTTTTTGTCCCACCTTATTGTCCCAATGTTGACGCCCACGGCCCAATGCTTGTGGTTACCCGCACGGGCGGCATCAGTTTTGAATTATTGTGCCCAGACTCGGGCGCAATAATTGAAAACAGATCAGCAGCTCGCTCTCTGAAGCGCGCATGCACCACTCGTGGGCTTCCCTCATCCGTTGCTGCCGTTGCCTCCCCCAACCCCTTTGCTTGTTTTGCTTCTTGCCCCTGCTTTTTGACTGAAGCTCCGGCACGTACGTTGGTGCGATGGTAAGTGTGCAGCTTGTGCAGCTCCTGCGAGAGCTTGCCCAACACACATGTACTCCGGTACAAGCACGCACTGCTTGGACATGCATTTATCCAGGCTGTAGGGACAGAAAAAACATGTCAGTAGGAAGAAGAGAATGCATGCACCCGTGCAGTTTTGCAAACTATGCCTAGTTAGTGCTTATTGATGTTATTTTAAATAGGACCTCATGCGCCGACAGTAAGACTATTAAATAAGAGTGCAGAACTGTTTATATTGTTTAAAAAACATGCATCAGCAGTCGGAGCTGATAACACTTTAGTGCAAACATTCTATTAAGGAGGGACAGACGTGGGACTGGTCTGTCTCTACTCCATCCAGATGCCAGGGGGTGTTTCCATCTCATCCTGGGAGGCAGCTCTTGTATGCTTGGGGACTCCTCCATGCTCGGGTCTCTTTGCACAAAGCTTCCGGTGGGCAGGAGTCTAACGCTTCAACACCGTCGTGTCTAGGAGCACGCTCTAACCCCCGCCTCCCCCGGGGTCTCTGCCCTGTCTCTCTCGCCCAGTCCCGGGTTCTAAACACATCTTGGTCGTCAGGACTTGCTCCAGCCTCTCAAAGCATTTGATTTGTCTCTGGGAGGAGGCGCCATCTCGGGGGTCCCTGGGGGGCGTCTCCTCCTTCGGCAATAAGTAGGGTTTGCTTCCCCTCCCACTGTCAGGCTCTTGTGCTGCCCTCACAAAGGGCCTCTGAGCCTCTGTCTGCCTCGCTCCTCCTAGCCACTAAAGCTTCCCCCCCTCCGGTCTCTCTGCCCCACTTCTCCCCCTTACAGCTTCCCCCTCCTCCTGTGTTTCTGCCCCCCCAAAGTTCTGCCCCACCTTTCTCCCCTGACCTTTCAGGGGCAGACGCCTGCCATGTGAATGATACGGCCCAGCTCTCCTGTCCTGTCAGGTGCACATTACTGCTGTGTGACTGACTCTGTCCAACTCTCCTGGCCTGTCAGACGCTCACTCCTGCGATGTGACTGACACAGCCTAGCTCTCCTGGCCTTTCACAGGTGCTCACTCCTGCTGTGTGACTGACTCTGTCCAGCCCTCCTGTCCTGTAAGGTGCACACTACTGCCATGTGACTGACTCTGTCCAGCCCTCCTGTCCTGTCAGGCGCTCACTCCTGCCATGTGACTGACTCTGTCCAGCCCTCCTGTCCTGTCAGGCGCCCCCTCCTGCCATGTGACTGATTCTGACCAGCTTTCCTGTCCTGTCAGGCGCTCATTCCTGCTGTGTGACTGACTCTGTCCAGCTCTCCCGGCCTGTCAGGTGCACACTCCTGCTGTGTGACTGACTCTGCCCAGCTCTCCTGGCCTTTCACAGGCGATCACTCCTGCCATGTGACTGACTTTTCCCAGTTCTCCTGGCCTTTCACAGAAGCTCACTCATGCTGTGTGACTGGGGGGGCGTGGCTTGGATGCCGAGGAGGTAGGCAGCGTGAGCCCGGAGCTCCGCGCCCGATCCCGAATATCATCCTGATTATCTGAACGGATCCCAGCAAAACTGGGATAACCCAAAATCTGAAGTCATCACGGAGGGTACGGCGTTCACAGCGGACGACCTGGAGCTGTTTCTGGCCCTGAAATTTGACTTTGAAAGCCAGCACCGGGTGTGATGCCATCGATCTAAGATGGCGCCCTGAGCCCGAGACAAAGAAACGACGGGAGCACGAGGCCGGACTCTTCTGCTGGCCTATTACTGGCGGTGTTGGATGGACTGAAAAACCCCTCTTGACCTACACGGCGGGCACGGGTGAGCCTTCCTCAAGCTGCTGCGAGCAGTTGGGCATCGTGACCATAATTAAGATCGCCGACAAAGCGATAAAATGGCGGCGGCCCTGTGATGACGGTCCTGATCATCCGAGTACAGGCTGGCATCAGAAGGCTCAACGGCAGCAGTGGACCCTAGAGTGAGGCATTATCTAGTGCGATTCGAGCGGAGCCAACTGTGCTAAGTACATCCGAAGTCTCTGATCATATTGCCCGGGAAGTTTCCCAGTGCGGAGTGGGGGTGACAAAGGGACCCTAGAGGCCGCTACCATTTGCAGCCGAGATGGTGAAACCGAAAGGGAAGGGGGAAGGAGCGACCGACACAGAGGCGGCGGATGGAGCGGATCGTGATCAGTCTGCGCTTCAGCGCATGCAAGACCGTATATTGGAGGCCATCGCGACCACGAAAGACGCCCTGCAGCAGGACATCGCCCAGGTGGCGACGGGCTTGGGTCTCCTGAAAGCAGATCACGATAAGCTTAAGGACAGAGTGAAATCCGTGGAGATCACTGTTCAGGAATTGGCCCCGGACCATGCAGCTGTGAAAGCGCAGATGGCGGATGCCCTAGACCGGCTGAAGGTGCTGGAGAGGAGGGCCGAGGATGCGGAAAACAGGAGTAGGCGCAATAATGTTCGCCTCGTGGGCCTACCGGAGAAAATTGAGGGCGACGATATGGTGGGCTACCTCGACAACTGGCTACGCACTGAGGTGGCGCTGGAGGGACTGCCTCCTTTCTTCTTCCTGGAACGGGCCCACAGGGTACCGGCTCGGCCGCCGGCCCCGGGCCTTCCACCTCGCCCGGTGGTGTTCAAGTTGCTCCATTACAGAGACCGGGACTGGCTGCTACAGAGGGCGAGGGAAGCGGGACCTTTTCAAGTGGACAATAACAGAGTCACCATGTTCCCGGACTACACTTTTGAGACTCAGAGACTCAGGGTCAACTTCTTGTCCCTCAAGCGTGAGCTCCATGGTGAGGGTATAAAATATTCCCTGCTCTTCCCAGCGAAACTGAGAGTGGTGGTGGATGAAAAATCGCTCTTTTTTACGACCTCGGCGGATGCTTGGGCCTGGTGGGACACCTATAAAGCTGGAACGGACGGAGCTAAGGCCAGGGCGGAGGAGGCCAGAGTGGCGCAGCCGATCAGGAAGTCCCAACGGATTCGAAAAAATCGTCGGAGAACTGGTAAACCATCCGTGTCACAAACAGAGACAGAGAGGAAGGCTGCCCTACAGGCAGTTGTGGACCTATCTAGCACGGCCAGAAGCCAGTCCGGGAAGGGCACGGACTCTGATGAGCAGGGCACGGGGTCGGAGACGGGGCTCTCAGAATTTGGTGGAGCCAAAGGCCCTATAGTGACACCGCAGACTTCTGGGGAGATCCTTGAGGCGTGATTCGCCGGACAGGAGGAGCGGCCTACTGGTCAGACACTGGGGCGCAGTGCCCGTGAGCGCAGTGTACTGTTATATGGGGTTTCGTGAATCAATAATGAGGGGATCATGGGGCGGAATGTGCGGGACTGATTTGCATTGACGAACCCTCTCGACATCGGTCTGCGCCCTACTGGCCCTTACGGTCATCGCAGTGGAGACTGCGAATACTAGTGCCTTCTTTTGAGGGTTAGTTGGGTGTGATAGTTTGGATGGGGTTGCTTCCGATTGTGGGGGGGCCTGTCCTGAGGGGGTGGGAACCGAGAGTAGTTGGGGTTGCTCAGGTTGTTTTTGGGGGGGGGGGGTTTCATTTGTTTGGAGTGGGAGGGAGGGGCAGCACGTTGTTGGCAAACGCGCATGGTCGATGACTTTTATTGTTCTGTCTGTGTGTGCAAAGGGACATGGCTAGTACGGGGGCTCTGAAATGTGTGACCTGGAATGTGCGGCGTCTCCAGACAATGATACGAAGGCACAAGGTTCAAGCGTATCTAAAGCGTAGGGGTGTGCACATAGCGTTCTTACAAGAGACACATCTCAACAAGCAGGAGGGGATTGCGCTGCAAAGGAGGTGGAGGGGGCAACTGTTTAACACGACATATTCGGCCTTTGCAAGAGGGACGTTGATTTGGATACGAGCGGGGGTCCCTTTCCAAGTCACTAAGACAATGGTAGACCCGGAGGGTAGGTATGTAGCGGTGGAGGGGAGATTGAGGGGCCGGGTGGTATCTCTCTGCAGCTTGTACGCCCCCAATGTGGATTTACCCGCTTTTTTAACGACACTCTCGGGCAAACTGGCGAGTTATCTAGCAGGGCCAGTGCTCATGGGGGGGGGGATTTCAACTCGGTGGTAGATGTTGATTTGGATAGATCCCATCCCCCGCTGCGCGCTTCCCCAGCACACAGGATAGCAAAACGCAGGCTGGAGTGGCAGGAGAGTTGGGCCCTGGGGGACGCCTGGAGGACACTAAACCCCACCACTAGGGACTATTCCTTTCACTCACATTTGCATGACCTGCATGTTAGATTAGATGCGTTTCTTTGCTCATCACATATGCTCTCCACAGTGGGCAGCGCGGAGTATTTGGCTCGCACGATGTCGGACCACAACCCTTTGTTGTTGTCCCTGAACTGGATGTTGGAAGTTAACTGTGTACCAACATGGCGACTGCAACCTGATACCTTGGATGACTTGCTTTTCAGGGAGGCCTTAGGGGAGCGAATAGAGCGCTACTTTGAGGAGAATAGTGGCTCCGCTTCTACTAGGGCGGTGGAGTGGGACGCTTTTAAGGTAGTGGTCAGGGGGCACTGTATTGGGAGCACTGCAGGGGCTCGTAGGACTTTGCCGGATGATCTTGAGAAGGCGGAGAAACGGTTGAGGGAGAAGGAGAGGGAACGCCCGAATCACCCCGAGCTTCAGGAGGGGCTTAGTGGCGCCAGAGAGGCATTAGCGGTGGAGTTAGAACGACTGCGTAGCTTTGACCATAAAGCGTATATGACAAAGGCGCATGCGGAAGGTGATAAGGCGGGGTCGATGCTGGCGTGGCTTGCCAATCCGATCAGGCGGGGCACGCCGATCATGGCGATTCAGGCGGTGGGGGAGGAGCTGTGCCACACCCAAGCCGGGATTCTCGATAGGTTCAGGGCGTATTACGAGTGTTTGTACGAGAGCGGAGAGACGGGCGGGGTGGATGAGCTGGGCACCTTTCTAGAAGGATTACAGCTACCGCGATTGGAGGAATTGGAGGCAGAGGAGTTGGGTCGGCCCATTACGATCGGGGAGATAGGGAGTGCAGTGAAGCAGATGGCTAGGAATAAGACTCCAGGGCTTGACGGACTCCCGATTGAGTTTTATAGTAAATATTTGGAGTACCTAGCTCCGCAACTACAATTGGTTTACAATGAAGCGCAGTCGCGTGGTCGGCTTCCAAGCTCCATGTGTGAGGCCCTTATGATCCCATTATTAAAACCTGGCAGAAAGGGCGCCGCTCTTTCCTCCTACCGTCCATTGTCCATGCTCACAACGGACTCCAAGATCCTGAGTAAAATCCTGGCGAATAGACTATTGGCCCACATGACCGGTCTGGTTCACAAGGATCAGTGCGGCTTTATCCCTACGCGTAACACCACCCACAATATCCGTAGGCTTACAAGGTTGATGGGGGCCCACTGGTCGGATGCCACTACTCCATTTGTGCTCTCCATAGACATCGAGAAGGCCTTCGATAGCCTTGAGTGGGATTATCTGTACGAGGTGATGAGGCGTTTCGGGCTGGGGGACGGGTACATCAACTGGACCAAAGTCCTGTATACGGAAGCCGTAGATAGAGTCAGGGTTGGCTCCCTGATCTCGAAGCAGTACCCCGTACGGCGAGGCACCAGGCAAGGGTGCTCCCTCTCTCCCCTCTTGTTTGCTTTGGCGATGGAACCCTTTGCAGTGGAGGCCAGATCTGGCCGCCACTAGGCGGGGCTGATGTACAGGGACAGGCTGCATCTCATCTCGTTGTACGCAGATGACCTGCTGATGTTCTTGGCTGATGCGGAAGCAGAGCTACTGGGGGCGAGACGTCTGTTGGAGCTGTTTGGGCGACTATCGGGCCTGAAGGTCAATTGGCCCAAATCCTGTCTATACCCCCTGAGACACGGAGAGCCGTGCCCTCTAACGGCGCAGGAACTCCGGTGGGAACCGCATTGTCTGCACTATCTTGGCGTCTACGTCTACCATACCCCAATGGCTATGCTGGATGGTAATATTAACCGTTGCATTACTGCCCTGAGAGGGAGTATGGATTTTTCGTCCACTCTTCCACTGTCATTGGCTGGTCGGGTCTCCCTGCTTAAGATGGTGGCTCTGCCCAGGCTGTTGTACTACTTTAGGACGCTCCCGATATGGATTCCGGGCTCCGTTTTCCGACGCCTGAGATCATTGACCATAGCGTTTTTCTGGGGCACGGGTAGGCGACGGATCGCGCTGGATACCCTCTTGCGGCCCAAGGATGAGGGAGGCCTGGCGGTGCCTGATTTTGAAGGTTATTATCTGGCGGCTCAGTTGCAGGCTTTCACTCAGGAGGTCGCGAGGGTATATCGAGGCCCGGAGCATGCTAGAGATGAGGGCACCCTGCGTCATGTGCTGGCGTACATTACACTGCATCAGAAGCTCTTGGTTAGGGATTTGACAGTGGAGGAACAGACTTTTCGACTCTGCTGGAATCGGGCGCGCAAGCGAGCGGGGGTCCGCCTTATGTATGCTCCGGAGATTCCGCTGGGGATGGTCACAGCCCTCCCTCATGGAGGGGACTGGTCGCGTTTACTGGGCTGGGAAGAAGCTGGGGTTCAAATGCTGGGCGACTTGTATGAGGATGGTGTGTTGCTCCCGTTTCAGGAATTGCAGGAGCGGTTCGATCTCCCACGACTCGACTACTTGTTGCATGCGGCGGTAACAGGCGCTATGCAAGACCACTGGGGAGAGGGTTTGCAGGAACCGGCGATCTCCATGGCGTGCCAATATACGATGATGGCAGCCGGGACCTTTAAGGCGGTAACCTGTCTATACTCCAGAATGTTGCAGGAGGCATTGCAGCCGCTCGCGGCTTTGAAGGCTAAGTGGGAGTTGGACCTCCACACGGAGATCCCTGATGCGACTTGGGGTCAGTTGCTACGACGAGCACGGAAAAGTTCAAGGAACGCCAGGTTCCAGCTCATACACCTCTACATTATTCATCGGGCATACCTCACACCTGGGAAAATACGGCAATACTTTGGGGTGGAACAAGCGGCCTGTCCCAGATGTAACACAGTTGGGGCGGAGTTGGGTCACATGCTGTGGGACTGCCCTGCATTGGGGGATTACTAGCAGGAAATGGGGAGGGCTCTGAACAATGCTACGGATAGGGACATACAGTACACCAAGGCAGTGGGGGTCCTACATTGGTTTCTGCACACGTCTAAGAATAAAAATACCAGCCGATTTATAGATTTGGGGCTGATCCTTGCAAAGCGGGAAATAACGAGGAATTG